>NC_041823.1:685000-1885000 GCF_900964775.1 Scleropages formosus
CTACAGCCTTGCGCACAAACAGTGAGATTACATGCAGGCAAACACACACGCACACACACACACACACACACACACACACACACACACACACACACACACACACACACACACACGTGCTCCAGAGGCGCTCAAATGTCAGTGGCAGGAACAAAAAGCCTTTCATGGTCTCTGCGCTGCTTCCCTGCTGAAGCTGCTGTGTGAAGGTTCGAGGGGTGTGAGCTCTGGCCTTTTCTCCTGGACTCCAGCATCATCCCCAGCACCATCTGGCCTTCACAGCACCTGCTGATGACCTTCAGCGTGGCGGCTGCTGACGCGCTTCGGAACCTTCACTCCATGCCGCACTTTGGCTGAGGTCACATAGTGAAGTCTTCGCACCGGAGACAACAAACGAACCCGGTCATCAGAGGAGTCAGAAGGCCGTTGTTACAAACGTTACGCTTCGTCTTACTCGCTAATTCGGACGGTCGGCTCTAGATCTCGGCACATGGAGAACCAGGAGGACCGTAAACGTCACCATGAGCCGCACCGACACACGTGCTCACCGTGGCTCCGTTTGGTGGTTCGGTACGAGTTCGGCCAGTCCCTAAAGTGGAGGACTTCCACTCTCAGTCCACTGTTCACATAACTAGTTCGCTGCACGGAGGTTAGAGCTCTTGTCTTGTAGTTGAAGGATTTGGGTTTGAATCCCCCCTCCTGCTTTAGTGCCCATGATCAAGGTATTTACTCTGAACCGATGCAGTAAAATGAACCTGCTGTGTAAATGGGCAAATCAGTGTAAGCAGCAAAGTGGACAACCCTCACTGTTGACTGCTAAGCTCAGCAGGTGGGTTCTTTTCCCACGGTAATCTACATGGCTGGACCCGCCCCACCAGGCTGCGGTGTTGTGCTCCTTTTCGTGGCCTCGGCTGAGAACTGATGAACGGCAGGGTGCATCGAGGCACCGTGTTCACACCACAACGGGGTTCGAGCAGCACAACAGACATCACCAAGGCTCTGTGAGCGGACCGTGATGAGCGGGACGCCTCCTGCAGGGAGGAAAAGCTGTGGTTGTAGGTTCGAAGCCCTGGACTCTGGTCTTTGATGCCTCTCGGCAGCACGTTGGGTTGCGGGAGGGAAGGTCTCATCTCCAGTCTCGTCAACTTTTCTGCTTTTCCACCGCCAGCGTTGGGTTCAGAAGCATCGTTCGGAGGAGTCTCCGCAATGGTGGGAGGAGCTGAAGACGGTCTGGGGGCGGAGCAATAAGGAAACAGCGTCCATGTGGTTAAAGGGAACATCCCTCCACTCAGAGACCTCAAGGTGCAAGAAACCCAGACGAGGAGTCGACTTCTCCCCCCCACGGTCTTGATAATGCCCCCTGGGGCCCTTCACCCGCCACTGTAGATGGGTGCAAAACATCGCAGCAGAGCTTACTGTGCCTCTGGGGTTGTATCGATCATCGGTTCGTCATGTTGGACACTTCAGCCGCTGCCACCAACACCAATGCGTACTAGAGGGACGTCGTCACAGAGCAGAAAGGGCCCCACGCTGTGTCCGCGTAACCCCGTAATGTCCCCTAATGATGATAATGATTATGACGATGACGATGATGATGACCATGATGTTGCTTGCAGCTCAAACCCTTAATGTGACAAACTTACCTTGAGTTGCATCAGTGAAATATTCACAGCACAACAGAAAAGTCAGCAAGACAAACAATGATCAATAAAAAATAAGTGGGACCTTTTGCAATGAAGTCGGGGGTGTGATGCATCAACCGCTTCCTCTGCTCATTACCATGCGGAGAGGAGGGGGGGGTTGGGCAACGGATACAAATAACCGAGTGATTCCACCTCCCCCCTCGCTGTGGTCGACTCTCCACATGGGTGATGTAAAGGACAAGTAAAGGACCACGCACTGCATATTGGGATCAATAGTTAACCACAGACTCTAACGCAGCTTCAAATGGAGTTTATTTACTAGGTTATCATGTGGACTGTGTGGGGTCAAAAAGTAGGAATAATCACACACACACACATTTTCAGAACCTCTTGTCCCAGACAGGGTGGCGGGGAACCGGAGCCTACCCGGCAACACAGGGCGTAAGGCCGGAGGGGGAGGGGACACACCCAGGACGGGACGCCAGTCCGCCGCAAGGCACCCCAAGCGGGACTCGAACCCCAGACCCACTGGAGAGCAGGACCCGGTCCAACCCACTGCGCCACCACGCCCCCCCTAGGAATAATCAATCAGAGCTAATACAATGAAATATGAATTACCAACCCCTGGGACCACCTACAGTCAGGGACCACCCACATGCAGGATCCACCCACAGTCAGGGACCGCCCACAATTTCAATTCCACAGGTAGAAATTACTTTTCAAGCCGGAGCCTTTAGTGTAATTTATAAAGCATTAAATACAGAGCATCAAATTGGTCGTGTTTTACTTATATTTTACATGCAATATTAAAACGGCACAGCTGGCAGTGTTTGGCTACAGCTACTGCCTTTGGATCCAAAGGTTGCAGGTTCGAAGCGACTTACATTTACCTGCCCCTTTATATAGCAGGATAAATTTTACTGTATCAGTTCAAGCAAAACAGTTTGATCAAAGGTACCGCAGCAGGAGCTGGGTTTCAAATCTGGGTCCTTCTGAGTCCGGGGGAGGGCAGTGGCAACCATTAGATGACCTGCTGCCTCAGGACCAGCCCAGAGCACTGGGCTGAGGTTCTGGTGAGACCGCTAGCTGATGTACAGCAGCCCAGGGAGACCCTCCCAGACCTGGTGAGGGACAAGCACCAAAGACACACGTTCCGCCAACGACCTCCTCAGACGGCAAGAAGCTCCACCTGAAGGCCCGGTGCAGCAGGAGGACCGAGCTCCACAACTTGAACGCCCCGGCAAGACTCGGAACCCCTTCGTTATGCTGCGTGTCATGATGCAGCGCCATCATTTAGTAACACGGCTCATCAACAGCTGCTTCCAGATTCAGCCTATTAGGCGGTGAAGAGCGCCTCCCGCAGGACGGCCCAGGCAGGGCACGCAGCTTCATCTTGAGCACCTGACATTGGACTGCAGAAGAAGCGCCAAGTCCTGATCCTCCCGGCTTGTTTGTGCTCCGAGCTCTTGGGGCAGCGGTCGCAACGTGGTCACCATGGTGTCCCAGCGCTCGTTTCCGCTTGACCGCTCAGGACAACAAGCCTTTGTCTTCTGAACCATCCTTTGGAAGTGGTGTCATGGCCCTGCCCAGGAGAAGCATGAATCTCTTCGCAGCCCAACTCGCTGGAGACACGAGAACCACTTTCCTAAGAGCACCGAGAGCAGGAAGCCTGTGACGGTGCCGTTCTGTCTCACTTTCTGTAGGGTTTGCGGTCCAGTGGGGGTCTCGTGTGTCGTAAGGATGCTCCCGCGGCGCGGCCATCGGGGATGGGTCACCTGGTCCTTCAGAAAGTCCAGAGAAGAGGACGATCATCCAGAGTCTCTTTGCGAACAAAATGGTCCAGCGAGTGACTTTCAGATCCGTTCGGCAACAGGAAGAGACACAGAAACACCGCAGTGGCGCCGTGTTCTCAGTTCACACGCTGCTGGGAAACAGCTCTCCGAGTGTGTACAGTGTGTACAGCGTCGTGTCACAGCGGGTCTCACACACAGCCCCCGGCACACACACACACACACACACACACACACAGTGTTCCCCAGCACATACTCACACACTGTCACTGCAGTGCTTATTTACAGCGATGAGGATGATCCACTTTCCTCTCAGAGGGTGAATTTCAAGGGCTGACGCATCATAAAGGGAACATGAAGAAAGAGCTGCGGCTCAGCTTGTTTCCGCAACAAACCTCGTGTGTTTTCGTGTTTCTGGATTTGCCCCGAAAGTGCGAGACCCGTTCCGAGAAGGCGCGTGAGGATCACAGGAGGTCCCGTCTGAGCACGGTTCCTCGGGCAGCAGGACCGCACCGCGTTCCCCGCGTGCCCCCGGCTCCTTCCTCGGCCCCCTCTGTGTTTGTGATGCGAACCACAAGCTTTTTATTGCACTCATTTGTCACTTGGCACTGCGCTCTGTTCCCGTCTGCGGTCTCACTGGAGTCTCACACACACACACACACACACACGTCTATCGGGTGCTCAGCGCTCCACCTTGAGCATCTCAAAAGAAGCTCACATCTGTCTCAGCTAATGGCCAGCAAATGGCCTGGAAAGGCCCCGAATGTCCTGGCGATGCTGCCGCTGCGGGGACGCAGAGCAGCTCCTCAACCGCAACCGCAATCCTCACTTACACAGAGACAGAGGCACTGGGGCAGTGTGTGGGGGGGGGGGGGGGGGGGGGGGGGGGGGGCTCCTCTTGTTTTGCATCTCGTTTTACTGTGCTTTATCTCCTCCCATCTTAATATGTCATCACTGAGAAGAATGACAGCCTTGGTGACGTTTGCAAAAAGAAATAAGTTCATACAAAGTTATAACAAGATGTACCACGGTAAGTAACACTGGCTAACAGTGCAGTGTTTTCACCCCTCAGCTAAAGTTCATGCTGTGCTCTGTAACCTTCCTGAGGTCTCTTCCCAGGTGGTGTACTGTTCAGAGCCATTGTCCTGCAATTGGTAAGAGTGGATTCAAACCCCACTTCTTGTTGTAGTGCCCTTCATCAAGGTACTTAAGTTAAGTGAGACAGAACAATTACCCTGCTGTATAAGTGGGTAAATCAGTGTAAGCAGTTTAGTGTACAAATCTAAGGGTGTAAATTCCCTTGGATAGAGCTCTGACATAAATGAATAATAAAAGTTAACCCATGAATCATTGTGAGTCATTCACAGCCCCCAGGTGCTCGATGTGTGTTACAGCTCACACTAACGGGCAGCACATTTACCGAAAAAAGCACCATTTCGGGTGTGAAGCCTCTTCCCGTCCGGAACTGAACTGGATGCGAGAGTCAGCAGCGCCAACTGACCGTCCGTCCCTGCGATCCGTCCCTTGGCGCCGCTATTTGGATCGCGCTCGTCGTGGATGCGAGAGTCCGGTCGCGTCCCGGATCGTGGGGCTTGAAATCATTCGGTTCATCGGAGGAATCGTGTTGAGAAGCGCGTTTCTGTCACACCCGAACGCTGCAGCTCACCGGTGAAATCTAGCAAAGGTCACCAGTAAGTAGCTGAGTGAAGACGAAGCGGGCGGAGACAGGCGGGTGGACTCACGGGACCCCCAGCAGACCCTGCCCCCATGATGGATTCCGTCCATTAGGGGATCCATTTAGTTGCGTTTTATTTCTGACCCGTGACAGATGAGCTCGTCCCCTGTGCTCTCGCTCAAACTTTTATGGCCTCCTCTCATTTATTAGCCGTCTAATTTGGGCCTCGCTGACACATTACTGATGTGGCTCCTAATAAATGTTTAGTGGCGCACATTACTCCAATAAATATTGAATGAGTGGGTTTAAATTTAAATTTATTTTGAACATATGGCCAGACTTCTTTGCAGGAGCCCACAGAGTCTTGAGCGGCTGCAGAAGGGCACTTTGTTATGTTTACTTTCATAAAGAAAGTCTGTCGACTTTTGAAAGGAAGGTGGAGAAGTTGCCGGAGTTGCCGCCATCTGTGTGCGTAGCGCCGCTGTCCGCCGCTGTCCCCCCCCTCCTCGTTCACATGAGGAGTGGCGCTTCATCCCTCTGACCTGCCTCATCGTGCAGGACATGCGGGATCCGTCACGTGCCGCCTCCCCGGTTAGATCCCCGTGTCCTGCTCGCAGTTCAGCAGCTTGTCCCTGGGTCCCAAGGACACTGCTTTGCTTTTTTCGGACCCAGTTTCTATCGGTAGCCAGTGACAGGGGGTGCAGTGCAGTGCATTCTGGGAAAGTGGCAGAAAGGCCCTGACTTGCTGCTGTGCCCCCTCTGAAGCATCTTCAGAGTAGCAGACCCTCTACAGTCTCCTCTTCAATCTGCACCACTGAATCCACCACATCTCTTCTGACAGTTTTCTGTAGATCAGGGTGTCTGCTCACTAATAGCGCACACACACACACACAAACACACTCAATGAAACCACTTGTCCCGAGTGGGGTTGTGGGGAACCGGAGCCTAACCCGGCAACACAGGGTGCAAGGCTGGAGGGGGAGGGGACACACCCAGGACACGATGCCAGTCTGTCGCAAGGCACCCCAAGGGGGACTCAAACCCCAGACCCACCGGAGAGCAGGACCCAGCCCAACCCACTGCGCCACCACAGCCCCTCGGCAATAACTTCTTGGGATATTTATACTTTGCCCGTAACATCAGAAAATCTCAAAGCGCAAACATATCAGCCCCGCGTGAAACAGGAAGAATAACACCTGAGGAGGCGTGTCCTCTGTGTTAAACAGCTTCACACCTATGGGGGGGGTGTCCCCAGTCTTAAAGAAACAGACAGGTGTCCATCTGTGTATTTCCAAACCGCTCCTGGTGCTTCTCAGCCAGTACAAGCCTGGATCCAAACCCACATAATTTTCTACTGATGTTTATCACATTTGTATAGTAGATGCAGGGGATCTATAGCGCCCCCCAGAGGCTCTATTGTGACCCTTTGGATTTGCTCTGCTCTCGTTGGCCTTTTTTCCCAGCTTGTGAAGTGACAAATCCTTCTTGCGCTTCAAAACCTCATGACCCTCAGGTTACCGGTGAACATCGAGAAATGCTCCAATCCCAGATCCTGCAGCTCCGCTGGGGGCCGTTGCACTGTAAGAGATTGAGTAGAAGGTCTCACAGTGAACCGGTCTCTTTTGGTGCTGCCTGCTGCTCTCCGTGGGCCGTAACAGCAGCCTCTGCCTCTGGTTTCTCCATAGCCCACACCGGGGCTCACTCTGTACTCTGGAGCACTGCCACATTGTCGTCTTGGTTTTGTTTGTCGGCGGGAATATGGGGTCTTCACATTAGAAATCAGACCCCGAAAGTATCTTGGGGTAGTTTTTTTAGGATACTTTGGGTTCTCTAGGACTGGGCACCTCTTAAAGGCCCCTGAAATAGTTCATGTCCACCGCCCCCAAACGGGGGTGGAGGTGCAGCTGATGGACGAGGCCGTCTCCGAGCTGCACACGAATGGGGGAAATGAGCTTTATGACACTCGGGGGCCCGCGGTGGGAAGAGATGAGTTTGCCAGGAATTGGATTAAGGCTGAGCTCAGATAACTCATGTGGTGGCTGGGGATGCTAATGGAGCTCAGGTCCCGCTCGCCGGCCCACGACTCGGCAAGCGGTTCCCATTATTAAATCAGCGTGTGCAGAATCAGTGAGAGCGGCAGTTCGGCGCCAGGTCTCCTCCAGTCCGTCAACACATTTAAGAGGGAACTTCGATGACTTTTTAAAAGTTATCACATCGCTGTAGTTCTTCATCCAACAAATTGTATTTCATTCTATGTTTTAATGCTTCTCTAACGTAATCACCACGTTATTAGCAAATAATTTCGAATGTTATAAATCGTTAGCCCATTACAGATGAGAAAGCATTTATGGGATGTCAGTATTGAATGGCGTACAAGATTGGTACGAGTGTGTTTTTTACTGCAGCAGAAGTGTTAATAGTCCTGCTACTGTGAGCATATGAAAAGCACATCACCCCCATCCTACCCAAATCAGTGGAAGATGGTATGTTATGTAGCCATTAAATGTCATGTTCTGAAAGATGAATACAAGTCTCATTTATTTAGTGCACATCTTTCTGCTTTAGGTCTCTAAGTTACTTACACTGCTTTAACCAGGTATACAGCATTTATTTGTATCAATGCAGGGAACGTAGCCATGTTAAGGAAACTCATCGGAAGTGGGGTTGTGAATCCAATACCTATGAGTGCAAAGTGATGTCCCTCATCAGTACACCACATGTTGGCTACTAAATAATCTTAGTCTCAGAACTGGGTTCAGCAAACCAATTTAATTTCATTTACGACTATAGCACAGTTTATTGGACGGAACTGTGCGATAATAAGACGCGCATCAGCTTTACTTCAGAGCCATCCGCCATTCAGGTTGTCCTGGCAATGCAGCCCCAGGTGGGTGCTTGCACTTCCATTTATTAAGAGTGGTCACAGTTGCACTTGACAACTCATAGGGAACCGGTATCGACTGATGCTGCCCAGGCCTCCCGCTTGATGGGGATTCTCTCAAAGCGTCTCCTGTCCCGTTTTGTTATCGGACAGAGGTTCGACAACAATTGCTTCTATGTGATCCTTCTGCGTGACCGGGATGCCGTGCTGACTGTCTACGCCCGGTCTTGTTGCCTACGCGGGTGATCGATGCGCCAAGGGGCCGAAGGAAGCTGAGCGCGCCGCGTTATTAGATACACGGCAGCCAGGGAGCGGCGCGCCAGCACTGCGAGCCAAGGAGTAATTGCTGTCGGCTGCATATCGATCGCGACGCAGGGCAGCCACCTCTGTTTGTGGTCATCCACACTGAGACGGCAGGGTTTACGCAGCACCCGGTCACAGCCCAGGCGCCACCTTTTGTGCTTCTAGAACGTGACCCTTAACTGCGTGTGTAACGTGCTACTGTGTGTGCGTGTGTGTTGAAGGGCAGACTGCGCACTCTGTTTCTGTAACAATTACACCGTCCAATCGGCATCTATCAGCGCCCCTCACCCCCGTCTCCCCATACCCCCGCCACGTTGCCCACCGATGGACGTGCGTGCCAGCGACAGCAAGTGTCCGAGTGAGCACTGATTGCCACCATAAATCAAAGCCGCTGCCCTCTTTTGCCCTCGTTTCTAAAGCATCCGTGGGAGCGCCCCCCACAGGTCCATCCACATGGGCACAGCCAAGTCGTTTTAATAAGCTACTCGTTGTATCATGGGGGTAAAGACTGGTGTTTAGCTCATCAGAAAGCTCAGCATTTTGGGTGCAAACCTTCTGTTACCAGCGGAAGTAGCATCACTGAAATAATCAAGCTGTGACAGCGGTGATTTGCTCATCAGTTCGTGATCAGCAGCCAAGGGTGAAACATGACCTGATGAACCGGTAACCACAACTATTCAGTGATCGGTGTTACTCGCTGCCCTTTATAAGCACTCCTTTTTTACTCTTTCCACTGATCACTGATGATGTTTTCTCAACTGGTGAAAAAAATATTCACACAAAAGCTGCCAAGACCATCAACGACTAGTGTACCAGTGCCAGCAAGCCTGTATTTCGTGCCGTAGATTGGCTGGAGGAGCCCCTGCGCTGCCCGCTCTGAGGGCAGAGTCGTGCGGATGATACAGAGTATCTGTAATTCCAGAAAAAAATGTGTGACGATCAGATCGTTCTCTTTCTCTTCCTCTGCACGCATTCAGGAAGAAGGACGAGTGTGGGTTGAGGGGAACGCCGGTGCCAGGCGGCAGTAGCTACACGGGTTGCTGTGGCCTGTTCTGTATGTTGAAGCTCTGTGAACATGAACTGGAACAAATTCCGGGCGCTGCGCCGGCAAACGGCTCTCGTTCCAATTTTCCAGAAAGGAAGGAGCGCAACTGCCGGGTTGCTGTCGCCGAATGAGAGCAGCGTAGAGCCGTACGAGACGCTGCGCGGCGAACGCCGCGAAACATTAGCGTTCATTAGTGTGAACGCCGCCAGTTTGGTGCGGAAAGTGTCGAAGAATGTGTAATTTCGGACTCTGGGAACGCAGCACCTGATTGAAGATGGTAATTATGCGAGACAAAGACGCGGCGAACAGGCTGTAATTACACTTATTCGCTCCGATGCGGCGCGCTCGCGGTTAGCGCGCTGAGTGACGGCCCCGGGTGCGCGGCGCGGGGGAAGGCCGCGCCAACATCGCTCATTGCGCACGATTAAGCCTTTGAGGAGATGCAGACAGCACATAATCAATCTATCAGAGCGGAAACGGGGCGCTCGGCGCTGTCACGGCCGCACGGTCCCGCTGCGAGCGCCGCTCCGCTCCGCTTACGGCTCACGGCCGTTTGTCTCGGCGCAGTCGTGTCCGGAACCCGGGCTCTTTTTCGCTCGCGCTCACCGCTTCGCTACTTGTGATTCGGTCTTAACATGAATCAATGAATATCAACTAACTGAGTGAATTACGTGCAGGTGAGAAGCGCCCAGCCGCGCTGAGACATGACTGAGACACGGCTGCGACGCTGCGGCCCGTGACCGCCGCGTGCGGTTCGACACTTGGCCGCGTCTCTCCTGCTGCCGGGACAGATGCGCGTCATCGACTCGCAAATGAGACGCATGTTAGTGCCCGTTGTCTTCGCCCTCATTATGCGGCACCCGAAAGCCGTACGCAGCGGCGCGCCCTCGGCCACAAATTAGACAGTACATTCTTGAGGACAGCTACGCTCCTAATGGGGCGTCTCAAAGGAAGCTCTTAGAACTGTGTTTTACATGAACTGCTTTACATCATTCTTACTGTACTTGCACTGGATCGCTGTAACTGCCCCATGACGTTTAATGCTCTGGTTACGGCCCACAGGAGGTCAAAGTATGTGCCCCCCGACACCTACAGGGACTGATCACTGCCTGCAGCCCAGCAAGAGCTCTGTGTCTTCATATGTCCACTTCATATGTCCTTCATATGTCCACTTCGAGCCACCTGGCAGTCCCGCTCTCGAAGGTCCCTAAACTCCATCTGCCATGTCCTCAGGAGCCCAAACATGCCGTCCGCCAGTCCGTCACTTCTCGGCTTGGACCCCAACGTGGCGGAACACCCTCCCTGTGCCCCTCAGAGCTGCTGAATCCCCCTCCAGTAGGCAGCTGATGGGACGTGTGCATTGCGGCAGCAGAGGGGTCGAACCGACAAACTGTGCTTCAGTAGTTATATTCATGTATCTAAGCCCTCCGTCTGTTGGTCAAATGCTCTTCTGTTTGCTCTGAGCCACACATCACTTAGAAAAAGAGTATAGATGTGCAAAATGAATCAGTTCAAATATATAAGTGTAATTCTTCCTATAAGAAGATTGTTTCACTTCCCAAAATGTTTCATTTTTCATTACCTTTACTTTGGCTCCCCCTCGGTCTTAAGGTGGAGAAGCTCTACGCTGCACCTCTGACTCTCACATTTCTCAGAGCTCAGCTCAGCTCAGACCCTGAACCCAGAGCCCACTTCATCAGACCTCCAAAAGAACAGATGGGTCCCTTTACGGTCACACATGGTCCACCTCTTTTGACAGCCTTCCACGGTAGCACGAGGAGGGTCGCCTAGGGAACGACGGGATGAGGACGTCCCACATCAACACTCCAATTATCAGGTTGATGGTAATCGTGGTTTCAAATCGTGATTTGCTGGATGTCCTGTTTGGGTGCGATCGCGCATTGAATGCTTTTATTCCCTTCGCGGTCTCCCACTGCTATTGCTATAGAAACTGCATGTGAAAGTATCGAGTCTCGCCGTCGCTTCGCGGGCGTCTTCAGTGCTTCGGCTAATGAGGTCAGACTGCTCCGTGCGGCCGACCAATTTGCAGCGGAAAGAAGCCTCCGAAAAGCATGCAAAGTGGTCTTGCTACGGTTGACCTCATTATGACCAGATTTGGTTCGCACATGATGTGCAGAATAAGGCAACCGACGTAAACCCCACGCGCAGCAGAATCGGCACAGAGTAAAAAGTCGCTTTATGAGCACCACGTTTGTCCAACAGCTCACATTTCCGCTTAGTAAGACATTCGGCGGAGGGAGATGGTGTGTGACAGTGTGTGTGCGTTTGTACACCTAGAGTTAAGCGATCAGAGAACTCCATCCCACGACACCATAAAATCATACTTTGAACAGTACAGACGCTAGTTCTTCAAATGTTCAAACCGCTCTTCCATACAACCAAGGCGACCCTTTCATCTCACATGTGGGGGACGTGTGACAGTGGGGGGAGCCGGCACTCCGAACTGCTGTCACGTCTTGTTGACCGCTTGTACAGTGTCTCCAGAAGGTTCTGTGCTCCGCTTGTGTCCAAGGTGTTGAAGACGGATAATGTGTCCACCGTCACCGTGACTCAGGCTCGTTAACAGGTATCATTCAGCGAATCTGCGTCATATTTGTTTTGAAAACAGACACATAAAACACTGAGAATCCAGTCCCTTCATTGCAGCCCTTGTGAGTTCATAAAGTGAGGAGAAATGGGTCATGAGGCTAGAACACACACACGTCTTCATTTAGCTGATGCTTTTTTTCCAAAGCAACTTACACTGTTAATCTACCTTCAGTTGTTTACACAGCTAATTTTACTGGAGTAAATACCTCACTTAAGGGTACAACAGCTGGATGAGGGGTTCAAACTAATGACTTTGGGGTCCAAAGGCAGCAGTTCTAACCACTACACTACCAGCTGCCCCACACACACGTATACACACAGTTACATTTAGCACACACATTTCTCCAGTGTAATTTACACTGTTAAGCTTCATGCAATTATTTATGTTTGTACACCCAGTGGCCACTTTATTAGGCACACTTCCCTAGTATCAAATACAGCCCCTTTGCCTCCAGAAAAACCCAAATTCTTTGAGGAATTCGATCAACAAGATCCTTTTGGCTTTCGGTCTGTATCGACTCAACAGCATCACACATTTTGTGTGGATTTTTCGGCCACATGTTCATACCGCAAACCTCCTGTTCCACCTCATCCAAAATGTGCTCAATTGGGTTGAGATCTGGGGACTGTGGTGGTCAGTGGAGTAATGTGAACCCACCTTTGTAATCCTGGATCCACCTGGAGATGATGTGTGCTTTAAGATAAGGAGCATGTTGCTGCTGTAAGTGTCTGTTTAAAAACGGGGGGACTGTGGCCATGGGACACACACCTGGTCAACAGTGCTGAGGGTCACCGTGGTATTGGTGTCTCTCTCTCTTTCTGTTTCCTCCAGCTGCTCCAAAAGTTTGTGTAATCTGGAGACAATCGATGTTCTCACGATGCGGCCAAAGTACGATAACCTCAGTGCCATCATTTCCGAACAGAATTGTTCAAGGCAGGTAAAGCCCCGGACACAAGACAAAGTCCTGGGGAGAATTCCCAACAATAATTTACACACGTGCACATGGGAGTGTAACCTGCAAACACGCCCCCTGCAAACAATGCGGGACAGTGTGCGCGCACACACAGGGCCTCATTCTCCCCGTTCTCTCTCGGTCCGAGCACAAGCCTCGTCGCCGGAGCGCGGCAGGAACAAGCTGCTTGTAATGAGGGATCAGACAGCGACGGCTCCTGTCCTCCGAAATGACTCTCTGAGGAAGCGACACTGTTTTTTATTGGAAAGGAAAGTTTTCCTCTCGCTGCTGTTTCTGTGAACTGATAATAACGGTTTATTGTTCTTCTGATTACTTTTATTCCAGCTCATTTCCTAAATGTACAGCTGCCTGGGGCAAAGCAATTGGCTTCCGAAATCCAGAGTAAGATTCTTTGCAAATCTCTCCTTCTGCACTATATCCGTTTATTAGCTGCCGTGTCCTCGGGAGCCCAATCCTCACGTCCACTAGACATGAGAACTGCAGGACAAAGTCATTTCTCGTCTCACATTGTGCCAGTGGTGCTCCAAACGGACCGGCTATCGTTCTCGCACACAAAGACCAGCCGGTTCCCCAACAAGGCGCTATACGCCGCGCTTATAATTGGACAATAAATCATCGCACAGTGCCCATTGTTGAAGCGCTGTTTCCTTTGTGTCGCCGTTGTTGGGGTGCAGCGGAGGGGGGAGCCGGGCCTGGGCAGCCTAATTGATAGGCGTTGTTGAAAAGCGTCGGGTTCTGTGCCAAGCCGGTATGGGCGCCGCACGCTGACGCTCTGTATGCAAGATTAATTGGGATGCTTTTCGTCTGAATGCACCTCCAGATGCAGAAAGCCCTAATTAGCTTATTTGTTTCCTTGGAAGTGTCCACCCTCCCTGATCAGCACAGCGTCGAGTCCAGGGTAAATGAGCAGGGAGGAAAGCTGTATCTCTAGCCAATAAGTGATCCCTTCACTTTGCCTTGTGTAGCCGCTCACTGCCAGATCCCACTGCTGACACCAGTGAGGTCAATATCGCCTCTTTCAATAGGCGCTACCTGAGTGTTTCTGTTGCTATGCAACTTCACTTTGATGTGAAGCCAGGTGAATGCCTGGGATTGTGTGCATGGTGATATTTTGGGACGTTAGTTTCCATCATCCAGCATTTTGTCCCTGATCACCAGCTGAATGGCATTTTTGTCTTGGCTAAATGCCAGCCCTGAATATTCATCAGACTCTGCCCGAGTTTTTCTAGTTTCACTTCCAGCTCTTGTCTGACTTTCTCTCACCTTGAAATTCCTCGAGGGAATAATGTACAAGCTAAAAGCTTTCTGTTTATTAAACGCTCAAAGAGAGAGGGCGAAGAAACAGGGTAGTTCACACGAGCAAACGTCTGCAAAGTGATGTGGACACAACTGAAGCTGCTGAGGTCAACAAAATATGTGACTAAATTATTAAGAATCGAGGAAAATGCATTTCTGCACCTTGTGTTTTACTCAGGTCACTAATGTGTTACACCGCACAGCAGTCCTTTCACACATGTGGCACATCCTCATCACGTACGCATTCATTCGTTCGCATGTGTATCTCATTCCTCCAGCAGGGTAGCGGAGAGTCACTGCTCCTGGATCCCAGTGTGGAGCAATCACCCAGAACCACAACCAGAACCCATCCCAGAACTAGGAAAGAATGTGACCCGGGGGCGAAATCCAACTCTTGAAGCAGCCAATGAGCCAGAGCTGAAACGAGAACCAGAATCAGATCCATAACTGGAATTGGAATGAGAATCGGCGTTTAAACCAGAACGAGACCCGGCACCCATACCTGACCCAGCAAGGCAGCGAACGCCCCTGTGTTTGCATTTAGCCCCTATGAAACAGGTTCTCATCTCTTTTCTGATCCATGTTCACCATCTTAACTCTTATACTGCGCATCCATTTATACATTTTTATGGCCCGACACGTTTTCTGGAGAGCGGTGGAGTCGATGCGCTCAGAGACCGCAGACTGTTCTGTGCTGGTTGTACTGGAAACACCACGGTGATGTCATTAAAGCCCTTCATTACGGTCCTACGGTGTGTGTCTTTCATTGAAATCACCCTGAACGGGACCCTCACTAAGGTCTTCCTTCTTTTGCTCCTCCTGCATGTGTGCGTTACAGCACCAGCCGCGCCGTTTTCCCGGGATTTTTTCCTGCCTTTTCCCCAGTTCTGTGCCGTGATCCAGCACCATGAGCCTCACACCCCCAACGCGAGCACACGCGGAGGGCAGCGGGCGAGCGCCTCTCCAATTTACAGCCCCGTCGGCCTGCACGTTTGTCACGCTGCGTGCTTCACGGAGCGCCACAGGAGCGCCCGAGCCGATTGGAGGATCCGCTCCCGGGCCGGATATCACCGACGGATGACAAATCCTCGCCCGAGGCGGGGGTTCTGGTTTCGGGACCGCCCTTGGTCTCGGCCGAGCCAATCGGGACGTTGGGTTTGAAAAAGACAAAGCTCTGAAAGGCCGCCGGCAGCTCCTCTGTTCAGGCCATCTCCCCGGGCGACTGCTGGCGTCCTGCAGCCTGACCTTTTACGGCATTCTGGGCATGAGCGGCTTTCCAAGGTTTTCCCACAATGCCGCCGAGGGGCACTTAGGCTCTTTGTCCAAATGCCATTTGCACTCGCCAGGAGTCCTGGAGGAACCCGAACGGATCGATGCCCTGAGAAAGCCAAGCAGTGGCACTGACACGCTGACACTGTATCAGAGCTCACGGTAGTTCCCTCCATCCGCTCTCGGTAGCGGCTAGTCTGGGGTGGGGGGTGTTGGTGGCATTGGGCTTATGGTAGGTTACACCCTGGATCAGACAACAGTGCATTGCAGGGCAAACATGCACACACACACACACACACACACACACACACACACACAGTCACACAGTCACACTACAGGCAAGTTACTGTCACCAGGTCACCTAAAACATGTGTCATTTCACTGTGGGAGGAAACCAGAGCACCTGGAGGATAGTAGATCGAGCCCAGGAAGGGTGAGGCCCCAGTGCTACCCGCTGCACCACATTTTCATGTAATTCTTAATAAAATACCAGTCTATGAAAAGAGTGTTCTAAGATGCACTCGAACCCTTCAACCCTCCGGTGCGAGAAGTTTCCTGTCGCTGATCAGAACTAGAACGCTGTGATGCTGAGAGTTTTATGAATGGGCAACAGATCATAACTAATCTGAGCAGAGATCATAATATAGAAGTGATTTTAGGAATTGATTAAACAGCCCAGAAAATGTGGGAATTTACCGTGTTCTACTTGCTGCTTTGAGTAAACAGATCACACTCGTTTATTAAATCTGGATCTTCTCTGTTCTCTTCCTTCTCTCATCATGTAGCCTTGTTTATTTCTCCAAAGGGCTGCCGTTAAAAGATAAAAAAAGAAAATCAGAAACTGGCAGCGTGCAAAAAAGGAATCCGATGTGTTTGTGCTTGTAGCTCTGGGAGGGAAAACACCCATGGGGCCCTTTGCGTGACTTTGCACTGTGGCTCCCGGCGCCTCCTGGTGGACAGTGAGCGCCAACAGCCTGTCGAATTTACAGTAGAAAACCAGGGGCCTTCGACTTGACTGTCCTCGCAGTGATTTTTCTTTTATTACATCATACAGAGACACAAGGAGCAGGGGAATCAGCAGAATGGGCTCAGAGGAATATTAATAAATTGCTCATAAAGGATTTTTTCAACCGAAGTTTCAATAACGCTTTAAAAGGCCGCACGAGCCCCGCAGGGCCGTCCAGCACAGCGGCGCAGGGGGAGTGACGGCATCTGAGCACCCTTCGCGGACAGAGGGGTTCCGTTCATCATCACATCGTCCCTCTTCTGTGACGGGACCCCTTTCCCCAGACGGGCCTCTGGTCGTGGACGGTCACGCTTCCTTTTGTTTTCCTTCGAGCGACTGACAGCATTCATCTGCTTACAGTGGTTTACCATTTACACAGCAGGGTACTTTTTACTGTATCCATTCAGCGTGAGGACTTTGATTTGGGGCAGTACAGTAGGAGGAGGGATTCAAACCCCACTCCTTCAAGTGCAAAGGCAGCAGCTCTGACCGCGATGCTCTTGTTCCCTGGAGCAGAAGCTGCTGACCCGGGTTGGTCTAAAGGCCAGTAAAAGGTGCCTGTGGGCCATCGGGGACAGCGGGACACGTCCAGGCCTGACCGCAGGGGGACACTGCACTTCAGTGACACTCTCACACTCGTCATTCCACACAGCGCCCCCTGCTGGAGCTGGTGAGTGCAGTCTTGGGTTGGTGTCACCGCCGACCGTTCTGGGAAGTGGCACTGTGCCCGTTTCTCTCCGTTCACTGAGCTCCGCTGGAAGTGTCCCGCCCCCCCCAGGCTGTTAGGGGAAAAGCTGGTCCCTGTCGACCGTTCGCTGAACACACCAACACACCATGAGCGACACTGACACATGAGCCGGGAGACCTGGTCCAGCCCCACAGACGATGAGCAAACCCATACACACGCACACACACGCACACACACCAAATTGAGAACATGCATGCAACACATGAGCGTAACCGTGACAGGTGGGTGGGGCTATGCTGAAACAAGGCACTTTGGGTCAGCTTAGGGTCAGGATGGTTCTTCCGGGTCTAGTTGTAGTGCAGCGGTCGTGACCACGCCAAGGGCCCGCAGGCTCCGCGCTTCCTGAGATGCTCTTCATGCCTCGCCGGGTTTCCAGGTGCAGTAAAACACATTTGAGCATATTTTTCACTCATTAAGCAGATATTTGTGGCCCCGTTACAGGACCGCTGTAGAGCAGCTACCTGGCAACCGTGCCTACAGAGTGGTCTCTGGACCTCAATGAGGGAAATGAGCCGCACAGAAACAGACTGTTTTTCACTTTTGCTTTTTATCATGTCGGTATGGAATGGTCAGTTTGAAGGTGGTCGTCAAAAATGGGCAAATGACTGACAGCAGTCAGCAGCGCTCAACAACGGTCAGTTGTGCTCGACAACAGCCGGTTGTGATCAACAGCGGTCGGCAGACTAAATGAGACAAAGGAATAGAGCTCAAGCTGACAGAATCAGCTTGAATTTCCTGTAATGAGAGATCCGACAAAAGACACCTTGAAAGACGTAGGGGAGAATCTGAATACCGTGTTATTACCTCATTTGCTCCGCACTTCTATAAAGCGACTCGCCAGCCTTACAGCTCAATTCACTGACGCAGCTGGACTAGGGTAAAGTACCCTGCTCACAGGTCAGAGGGCCTGCAAGGGGTGGGAGTTCGGACAGCGTGACCCCGTGGGGGGCGGCAAGCGGCTAAGGATTCACAGGGCAGGGGAATGCAGCGACATGGAGAGCAGCAGGGGGCGCTAACGCTCCTGCAGCTTCTCGGTCCCTGGGCCGCAGGCACAGCGTGAACTCGCAGGGCTGCTTTCAGTGCGCCGTCCAACGGGCAAAGACACGGAAATGGACGCGTGTGAAAAGAAGGAGACGAACGAGGGCGACCTGCACAAACTCTCGTGTCGATGTTTCAGTGACGTTCTCTGCTCTTCTGGCTGCCTCACTGTGCAGGAGCCGTTCGCTGAGGGCGATCCCCAGAGCGAAACCTCCCAGCGACAGTCCCTCGCTGTAGTGGTGATGAAACTGACTCTGAATTATGATCGTGCCTTGCTTTACCCTTGTCCGAGGCCACTTGGATAATCAACTGTACCATGGTTTACACCGCACGGTATTTTTCAGGGTAGATATGTAGAAGAAGGGTCACTGGAGCAGGATCAAGAGCTGGCATCTAGACCAGAGACCTTCAGCTTGCAGGGTGATGGCCTTAACTGCTGCAGCCCCTGCTGTCTATGCGGTATTACTGTCTCGAAATGAAGCAAAACAGGGTAAATATTTCAGTTTTTTCCATGTTAGTTCATGTCCGGGACAAACACTCCTGTCCTCATTGACGGGTGAGAACCTGGGATCTCACAGCATTGTAGGGACTTCTGTGTAAAAACCCGTCAGTAAAGAGTGGACAGATGTGCACAGATGTGGACATAGGAGAGAACTGAAGCTCATGTGAGGCTCGTAGCACTGGAATCACGCAGAAATGGAAATCGGGCCTCGAATCCTCAGGAGACCAGAAGAGTAAGAATCACAACCCAGTTTGTTTGTGTGTGTGTGTGTGTGTGTGTGTGTGTAATTGTGTGTGCGTGAGTGCAGGGAAGTATTTGCACGCACTCCGCACAGTCATGTGAGTAAAAGTTGCCCCGCAGGTCCATCAGGCCGTGGGTTTTACCCCAGTCGCACAGGTCTGTCCGGTTCCCAACCCCAGAGGCTCCATGAGGTCTCGGGTTTCGAAGCAAAGCGAGTCTCAAAAGGCGCCAAACAGGTCACGGACCTAGATTTGTGAACCATAAGGGGTGAAGAATTGAACCCTTGTAAAACTGTCTCCTCGTATCACTAACATTTTTTCTTAAGACCAAAACAGTTTGCTGGCTATTAACTGCATTTTCTTATCCAGTTTCCAGCATTAATGTATGTAGCAAAGTGAACGTGAGTTGCATTTACCCTCCAAGTTGACAGGGGGCAGTAAAGAGCAGCCAAACAATGACCTTAATTCACCTTCTTCCCCAGTGTTTACACTCCTGTCTGGTGTGTCTGAGAGCCGGTGATCAATAACTGGGACGACGAACAGCGCACACGTTGATGGGGCAAATCGGTGCAGAATGAGAAGTGAAGAGTCGTTTGTGGAGACGACAAACGTGTTTTTTCTAAATTTAGTCATTCCTTTTAATGTTGCCCGATGTTCGTAAAATCAAAACAGTATTTTAGTTAACATACACACACACAGGGGGGCGCAGGGGCGCGGTGGCGCAGTGGGTTGGACCGCAGTCCTGCTCTCCGGTGGGTCTGGGGTTCGAGTCCCGCTTGGGGTGCCTTGCAACGGACTGGCGTCCTGTCCTGGGTGTGTCCCCTTCCCCCCCGGGAACCGCTTGTCCCTTACGGGGTCACGGGGAACCGGAGCCTAACCCGGCAACACAGGGTGTAAGGCCAGAGGGGGAAGGGGACACACCCAGGACGGGACGCCAGTCCGTCGCAAGGCACCCCAAGCGGGACTCGAACCCCAGACCCACTGGAGAGCAGGACTGCGGTCCAACCCACCGCGCCCCCCTCTATTTATATACTTTTTATTGAATTTTTTTAAATTTTTTATTAGGCGCTTAATTAGAATCAAAGTTGGTTACTCCATGGAGACGATGCTCCTGGGGGTGTCTGATGCTCTCCAGTCGGCTAGAGCTGCCTCCATCTCCTCAGTCCTCATCCTCCTTGATCTGTCTGCAGCATTCGACACAGTCAACCACCGGATTCTACTCTCCTCTCTTAGTCAACTTGGAATCAAAGGAGCAGCACTAAGATGGTTTGAGTCCTACCTCTCTGGCGGAGCTCTCGTTCTTCTCCTCTGCCTCTCTCAACCGGTGTGCCGCAGGGCTCGGTATTGGGTCCTCTACTTTTCTCCATCTACACCTCCTCCCTCGGTCCGGTCATAGCCTCCCATGGATTCAAATACCACTGCTACACTGATGATACCCAACTCTTCTTCTCCTTTCCACCTGGTGCGTCAGCCTTTTCCGCATGCATTGTTGCCTGCCTGTTAACATCTCTCCATGGATGTATGATCACCACCTCCAGCTCAACCTCTCCAAAACAGAGATCCTTCACCTCCCAGCAGGCCTATCCTCCTGTCATGATCTATCAATCAAACTGGACAACTCACTCATTTCACCTACCTCTTCCAGTAGGAGTCTGGGAGTGACAATTGACACAAGTCTGTCTTACTTTCAGCACATCAAAGCCACAACCCAAACCTGCAGATACATTCTGCATAACATCCCCAGGATCCATCCATGTCTCACAAGTGATTCTGCTCAACTACTTGTCCAGGCCATGGTGACTTCCCATCTGGACTACTGCAACTCTCTCCTGTATGGCCTTCCTGCTACTGCCATCAAACCTCTGCAGCTGCTGCACAAATTGTGTTTGATTTGCCAAAGCATTCTACTCATTTCTCTACACTGACTTCCTATAGGCCCACACACACACACACACACACACACACACACACACACACACACACACACACACACGCACACACGCACACGCACACACACACCTTGTCTCAAGCGGGTTTGCTGCAAACCGGAGCCTAACCTGGCAACATAGGGCACAAAGCTGGAGAGGGAGGGGACACACCCAGGATGGGACAGCAATCCATCGCAAGGCCTCAAACCCTAGACCCATCTGAGAGCAGGCACAGGCCCAACCCACTGCACCACTGCACCCCCTTGCTTCCCACACCTGCCCGGATCAAATTCAAGACCCTGGTTATTATATACAAATGCATCAGTAGAACTGCTCCCAGCTATCTACAGGACTTGATCAACTGCTACACCCCAACCAGACCCCTTTCAGATGGGTCTGAAAACTGATGTTTTCTGGACACATTTTGTCTGAGATCTTGCCAGCTCATGTATGGTGTAAAAGTTCATCACAACAGGCACACTTTGAATATGGAGCAAAGTACCGTCACTTTATTGGGTACAATAACAAAAACGGTGCAAAGGTTATGATTGGCTAGTTCACTTTGGGGTGGAGTCTATAGAAAGATGCCCCCCACATAATGGTCAGGAGTGGGACTTTATGGAAGTTCAACTACAAAGGGGAAAGGCAGACATGGCAGCAGAGAAATGAATGAACGCAAATGTCACTGGAGGTCAATCAAATTCATTCACACCCGGAACCTCAAATGACACAATAATGTTGGGGGTTGGGGTCCTGAAAGGTGGCCAACAGGGGAGTCTCCTTTGGCCAAAGCATCTAGCTCCGCATGGCGATGTCCAGGTGATGCTAGTGAACCATTAGCAGCTCGCTGGCAGCTGACTGGCATTGGTGGTCCACTACTGGTTCATTAGTGATCCATTGGTGGTCCTTCAGCATCAGCAGCATGTTAGCATTAGCAAGTCTTTAGCATCAGCAGGTATTTGGGCGGCCTTCAGGTGGAGGATCCCCAGAGGTCACGGAACTCCTTGAGGTGCTGCAGGCAGGAGGGGTCCACGTCCACCAAGCCAGCTGACAAGATCGTGGCCATGACGTGGAGGTCGCTGTCGGTGACGTCCTTCTCGAGCAGACGTTGCTGGTGAGAACAAGATGGAGCTCAGTTTAGAGGATCAAACCTCATTAGTATGACAGCAGCTGGTGCCACAGCATGGTAGATGACTATCAGCGAGGAGGTGTGGGACTGCGAGGAGCAGAGCGTGGTCATCCCCTCACCTTCTTGCCCCAGGCGGAGAGGTGTCTGGGGTGCGCCCCCCCCTGCCGCTGCTTCCCCCCTGAGGCCGGCTCCTTCTTGGCCTGGAACACGACATGGTTTGACATCACCTAGGGGTTCCAGTCTCTGACACACCATACATCTGAGCGCAAGGTGAACGTGTACGATCTGCACGAGGAGCAGCCATCTTAGCCTTGAGCTGGATGGACACACACACACACACACACACACACACACACACACACACACACACACACAGAGACCGGCCCTGCTCGTGTCCTGCTGGAGCACAACGCTGCTCAGCTCAGCATCAGGACATGAAACCTCATGGCTGTGAGAAGATCTCGTGTCCTGTGTTTTAGCTGCAAAGAGGCACGGAGGGGGAACCCTAATCGTTCCCAAACTTCATGTAAACACGGTAAACTCTGGAGGCATGGCTTTGCAGCACAGCGTGGTCCTTCCTTCACCTTCTTCCCAAAGGCGTCCAGCTCTTTCGGGGGGGCCAGCGCTGGCTCTCGGCTCGGCTGCTGCTTCCCCCCCGAGGCCAGTTCCTTCTTGGCCTGGAACGGAACACAACACCTTCATCAGAGGGCCCATCGCGTGAGCAGCAACCACAGGAGTGACCACAGGAGTGACCACAGGAGTGACCACGGGTTTGACCACAGGGGGCAGCACATTGAGCAAAGGAGTACATCTCAGCAACTCACCCTCTTTAAATCTTGGGAAAAGAACATGATGACGATCGTGAGACCAATAACGATCTGGGGGAAATCGAATCACAAATAACACCTTCAGCGCTTTTAGTGGGAAAGATATAAATACATAAATATAAATGTGAATTAAAATGAGAGTCAAAAACAGAGCGATTTAAAGAGACCGTAACTGCGGTTCGTACCACAGTAACCTGGTTAATGAATGAAAGAGATTATACATAACACATTTGCTCCAGAGGCGGAAGCAAAGCAGAGACATGAAACTGCGGCACAGCGGTGGTCACTGCGGTGGTCAATGCGGTAGTTTGTGCGGTGGTCAGCGCGGTGGTTACCAAGTCCAAGCACGGTTACCAAGTCCAAGTTAGATGTGAGTCAGGCGCTTGAGTTCTCAAGGAACTGGGCTTTGGGCCCAAGTCAGAACCGGATGAAGGTTTGGGTCATGTGACCAACTTGAGAGTTCAGTGATAAATGAGCAGCGATGAATAATAGAGCAATAACAACAACGACAAGGTGAGGCAGGTGAGGCGGGGGGAGGGTCTCCCTCTCTTACCCCCAGGAGCTCCAGCATGGTGCCGTCCGCGTCCTCTCTGTCCAGCTCCGCTGCGCCAGCCGGCCCGTGCGGCACACTTTACGCGAAGCCCCGCCGTTTACGGCACAGGAACCAGAGAATCTGGTCTGGCGGCCTTTACCCGGGACTGACGTTTCATACGGAGCCCTAAAAATAGCCAGGCGACGCAACAACACGCAAATCACACGTGATGGGAGCGTGTTGGCCGAGCCCACGCTTGCACACACGTAAACACACTGGTGAGCGTGTGTGTGTGTGTGTGTGTGTGTGTGTGATCTATTCTACAAATATGACTGCAGGCGACATAGTTGTTATAGCCGTCACTTTGCGCTCCAAGGTCTCCGGTTCGAACCCCCGCCGGTGTATCCTTGAGAAACGTAATTGCCCTGAAGTATAAATGGGTAAATCAGGGTAAGTAGCCCAGTGTGTAAACCTCTCAGGTAGTTCCTCCGACACAAGCGCCCGTCCTGCAGCTCCACCCCGTCGGTAGGTGGAAACTGGAGGCCGAGTAGCATCGGGTTCAAGGATCACATGAGATCAAACCTTCCTGGAGATCAGAGTCTTCGTCAGGTCCTCGCCTGTCCATAAGAAGTACTCCGGTAAAACCCAGAACAGCAGGAACATCGACGAGGAACCGGAGGAGAGATGAGTGCAGATAAAAGGGGTCACGGGTCGGCAGGCACGCTTCCCACACTGTTCGAACCGAAAAGGAACGCAATTCATGTCCGTGTGGACCACGTGTCCACGGTCGCTGCAGCTCAAAGTCCTGAACATACAGTTGATCCAACTAAGACGGACGAGAAGAGAGTTTGTTTCGCTGCAATGACCTTGAATGTTCATCAGCGAACCTCGTGCCCCCACCAGCCACCTTCATCAGTGTCAGAGCAGAAGTTCTCTCTCAGCTGGGTTCTGCCGCACCTACTGCCCACAGCCAGGGTCTCCGAGGGCCTCGAGGGCAGAAGGTCACACAGCAGGTTCTCCTTCCAGCTGGAGAAGATGCAAATCTGCAGACAAACCTGTAGTGCATCTCTCCCTCTTTCCAGGAAACACTTCATCGCTTCTCGGGAGCCGTCTCCGTGGCAACGGTGGACAAAGGTCCCCGGAACACTGCGCGTAACATCATTGTAATGAGGCACAGCGCGGGTCCCACCAGCGGGGGGCGACGGTGCGGCACACGCTGAAGGTTCGAGCCCATCGGCTCCATACGGCTCAACGGCAGCATGAACCAGCGGACCTTGCAGGTGTCCAGCATTGACCTTCATATCACCAGTGACTAGTGGACAAACCAAAAACATGTAGCGATTGGCTGCCGACGCGTTGCATGGTGGTTAAGGACTCACACTTGTATCCAGAAGGTTGTTGGCTTGAACCCCGGAGGATTGTGTCTCACACACACACACACACACACACTCGGGAAAAACACCAACATTCTGCTGGAGAAACTGACTGTGTCCTGCATTTAATAGCCCTGTGTCACCCTCTTGTGGTCAGTCCTGGTGGCAGCAGGTGCTCCAGCACTTCGAACTGCTGCCTCTGCACTCAGAGAGGTTTCAGGTTCAAACCCTGCTTCCTGCTGTTGCACTCTTGATCAAGGCAGTTACCCCGAATAACTCCTGTATAAGACGAGGCCACCTGCTGGAGTCCATCATTCAGGACCAATTAAGTTCCCACATTTAGAGGCCGAGGTCATGAGGAGCAGCAGAAGGACCTGAAACTGGAATGAGCTGCAGCAAAGCCGGGTGGTGGGGCCCATGTGCGCAGGTTGCAGTCCCAGAATTCAACACTGCGTCATGCTCACTAACCCCACAAAGGACTTTGGGGAAAGGACACATTGCTGAACCGGGGACAGGAGACAATGGAGATGGACAGATGGACGTGTGTCACGCGGACAGAACGGTCTCACAGCTCCTGAGTGGTGCGAGAGGATGTGGGTTCGATCCCCGTTCAGTCTGTATGGGGTTCGCATGTTCTCCACGTGTCTGTGTGGGTTTCCTCCAGGTGCTCTGGTTTCCTCCCACACTCCAAAGACATGCTGATCAAGTTCCCTGTAGTGTGTGTGTGTGTTCTACTGATGTAGGGATGAGTGACCCAGTCTAAGTAGTGTATCTAGCAGTGTAAGTCACTGTGGTGAATAAGGTGTGTAACACTATGTAGAGTTCATTGGAAGTCGCTTTGGATAAAAGTGCCTGATAAATACACACACACACACACACTTCTGACCTGCCTGTCCCATACGGGGCTGTGGGGAACCGGAGCCTAACCCGGCAACACAGGGTGTAAGGCCAGAGGGGGAAGGGGACACACCCAGGACGGGACGCCAGTCCGTCGCAAGGCACCCCAAGCGGGACTTGAACCCCAGACCCACCGGAGAGCAGGACCTGGTCCAACCCACTGTGCCACCACGCCCCCCTGGCTGATAAATAAATAAATGTAAATGTGCGTGTAGCCGGTGCGGGATGGCAGTAGACAGACGGGACATGTCCTCACACACACACACCGCGTCAGCCCTCCTCGCTGTTTACGTGTGACTCCAGGAATCTGTAAACAAACGATGTGACGGAAAGTCCCGCCATGAGACCTGTCCCGTCCCACAGCTTTCGCCCGTTTCCCCAGATGCTTCATTGAGACCCTGGGGGAGACTGGAACTTTATAGCCCCCCTCCCACAGGTGATAAAAAGCAGAGACACCTGAGGCTCCCAATACCCCCCACCCCACCATTGCTCCATTTTCACCAAAAAACAAAATGTGTTTGAGGTGTGAGGCGGAGTTCGAGTTCCACCCCCCAGGGAAGGAAGTGAGAACAGGCCCAACCAGTCCTGCTGTGTAGCCCTCGACGGGGGAGGGGCCACATATTGTATACAACTGTGTATTTCTAGATGGATCAGGCACCACACACACACACACACACACACACACACACACACACACACACACACACACACACACACACACACACACACACACACACACACACCATGTTGTGAGGCAACAACTGGATGAGTTGTTCCCAAGTGCAATGTGAACGGGGTCAGCCCAGTTAATATGGTACAATACCATGGTGAAGAATTCCTACCCTGTGAATTTCCAGTATAAGAGGCCAAAAGTACACTGAGAAACACACTTTCACACCTATTTATTTCTGAACACTGCAGTGTATCTCGCCTTTCCACCCCCAGCAGATCCCTTTTCGGCAGGAGGATGGGGGTTGGGCTGTAGCTCCACCTATCGCTGCAGGGTCAGAGATCACACACCTCCACATGGTGAACCTCCATGGGAATTCAGTTACAGGGGTTGAAGAGAGCAGTCAGCATCACACTGGAGCACGTGTAGTTTTTGTGTGTGTGTGTGTGTGTGTGTGTGAGAGAGAGAGAGAGAACGATGTCTATCAGAGCTGGAATCTACAGTCCAGTCCATCTGCATTCTTGTCTGGTCAAGGGCCCAAAACATATCTTGTCACCCCCCCAAACATCTGGTCACGGGGAGGGCTCTCTCTGTCACTCACTCACACAAAGGGGATGCCTGTCCAACTGCCAAATGACCGCACCCCCACTCCAACTCATTCTCCAGCTCTTGGAAGGGAAGATGCAGTAGAACAGGGTATAAAATAAGGCTGCATGTTTATTGTGAGAAAAATAAAAAGTGTATTAATCTTTAATAAAAATTAAAAAAAAAAAGGCCAACATTCCCAGAGAAAGACCATCGTTCCACATAAATAGCTGGAGCAGCGGCGGAGCGCGGTACAAAAAGTAAAACTACACAGAGTGTGTACAGGAAGGTGCTCCATGCACACGGTTTGGGGTGGGGAGCAGCACTGTCCAGTTTCACAGCTCGGTCAGCAGAACCGCTGCACATTGGTCCCCACCAGAGCTGCGGTCTGGTCCTGGAGCCCAAAACGCCCAGCGTGTAGAACTCGGCATCCCATCATGCTTTGCTCCGTCAGCGGTGCCGACAGGTGGAGCTGCAGAGGTTCCAACCCGAAAACAGAAGAGGGGACAGAATGTTCTCCGACCAGAACCGAGACCCACAGGCTCCCAAACGCGCACATCTCCATGGGGGGGTGAGTCACACCACCATGATGGACGTCCACATTCAAGACGGGGGAGGGGGGTCATGGGACAGCAGCCCAGGAGCTGAGCTGAACCCCGGCGTGAAGGTCATCCTGGGACACGGCAGGTTCAGGGTTTCACAGAGTGCAGCAGGGGGGTCCCAGAGAAATTTGTCTCCATCTCCTGCTGGTAGGGGGAGCTGTAGGAGGAGCCTGTGGACAAAAGGACACTTGGTGAGAGGTCTGTCCACCGCCCATCAACCTCTCCAGTGTCCACGTGCCTTCGCCCTCAGGCAAAAACAGGAGCCCAGCAGCAGGTCCCAAAAAGCCCCCGAGCTGAGAGTGAGGAACACAGCGCGACGCCAGTCACTCGAACCCGCAGGAATCGCGTGTCCGGCAGCGGCGGGAGGTGTCCTACCGGGGACCTGTGGGCAGCACTGACACCAAGCTGGGAACGCAGGCTGGACAGTGGAGATGGTGCAAGAGTTGCCCTGGAGTCCACCACAGTGGGGTTATGGTCAAAGCCCCCCCCCCCCCCCAGCCCCGGACACAGTGGGCGGTGCCAACCGTACCGTGGTACGGAAACCTTGTATCAGGAGTCAGTTAGCAGCCATAACATAAAAAGAAGCACATGAGACACACACTCCATTAACGTGTGACACACTGAATATGGATTATTGAACATGAGCACCAGCAGTGAGCTCCAGCACTGGAAGGGTGTGCAATGCAACTCTAGCCAGTTATTATTAATATTAATCATCATCATCATCAATAATGTGCCAAAGATGAGTGGGAATAACACCCACTGTTTGAGCTGTTCATGCTGCAAAGATGCAAAAATAAATTAAAATCTGAAATGTTTCCAAAACTATATTACCTCACATCACCGCAGCAAACCCGGAAATGAGTTGCCCCCCTCTCCCCCCCGGCGACCCCGGCCCAGGCTGCGGAGCTCTACCTCGGCCACTTTGGAGCCTCATCTTCCTGGCCAGTTCGTCCGAGGACGTCTGCTCCGACACCTTGACCTCCGGCTCGGCTTCAGGGCAAAGAGAAGACACCGCACGTTAGAGCGACGCTTGAGAGCGCCGGTGTGGGTCGAGGGAGAGGGGTTCGAGAGGCGTTACTCACAGATCCAATACTACATGCAGACAGCGAAGCTCATCACAACACGTCATTAATATTCGTGACAATCGATACAAACGAGGCTGCGGCTCAATGGGAGACCGGAACCTGAACAAATAGGCACAATTCGTGCCGACGAAGGCTCACTCTCACTGCTGCCGAAGCTGTCCAGCATGGTCTCGTGGCCGCTGTCCGGCAGCGTCTTGTCCAGCCTCCCGTTGAAGGCGGACTCTCTGTCCCTGTGGGCGTGGCTGGGGCGCTTGCTCTTGCGCGTGCTGATGCGGATGACGCCCTGCACCAGGCGGCACTCGGCCTCCTGCTCCTGCAGGTTGTAGTTCTGGGCGATGCTGTTGATGAGGTCGCTGATCTCGTTGGTGCGCCGCGAGAACGACGAGTCCGACGTGCACAGCGCCAGCTGCTCGATCTGGTGCAGCTTGTAGAGCTCCAGCAGCTTGCGGGTGATGAGCGTGTCGATGTCCGTGTTGCTGTCGCTCAGGTCGTCCAAGTCCAGGTCCTCGCGCGAGTAGATGCTCGTATTGCTCACGGGCCGCTGGCTCTCGCCCTTGGACCCAGTGGCACCAGGGGGCCGGTAGCGCCGGGACGCGCCGCATCCGCCTCGGTCCACCTCCGTGTACTCCACCTTCTGACCGCGGAAACACACGTCCCTGTAGCGGAAACTGTCCGAGGCGGGCAGCTTGCCAGGCCTGGGGGCCGAGTCCAAGCCGTTGGGTTCGGGCCGCTGGGCCTCGGTGTCCGCCTTGACCGGGGAGGCTCCGGGGTCGGGGTCCGTGGACGACTCGGCGGCGCCGGCACAGGGCTCCGGAGCGCCGTACAGGCCGCAGGTCAGCACGCAGCACACAAGCGCCACGCAGCCGCTCCAGCTGCCCAGGGAGGCACAGGGTCCGCAGGCCGGAGCCGACGCCGGGGACTCCGCCTCCGCCGAACCCGGGATGAAGCCCAGCGTCTCAGACTCGCGCCTGTCGGGGAGCCGGGCGTGGACTTTGCGGGGCCGCTGCGCCTCGCCATACCTCTCCTGGCTGTTGCGGTAGCCGCGAGCCTCCTGCCGGTCCAGGTGGCGCGGGTGCGAGCGGGACTTGGAGGGAGCCCTCGCGGTGTGGCCGGGCATGGCGCCGCAGGTCCGGAGCCTGAGGAAGGACGCGGTCAGGGTGAGACGACACGAGGAAAGGGAACAGCTTCACCAGCAGGACAAACGAAGTAAGACTGTTAGCCGTTAAGGGTAAATGCACGGTGCAAACATGGTAAAGCATTCCATAGCCTGAGGGGCTCCCCGAGTGACTCACAATGGGCCACTCCTACAGCCCGGTCCACTGCCGTTCACGGTCCCATTAGGGTAACAGTCGCCAGCGAAACACCAACCACACAATTACCATGTTTTCCAACCATTTCCAACACTGCAGCAGCCGGTTGGACACACATCTATTTACCGGACTCCTTTCTCCAAAGTGACCTGTAGCGTTGAGCTGCTCACATCGGTTTATCCTTTTACACAGCAGGGTGATTTTTACTGCCTTTATCTGTGGTAACTTATGGTACCTTAACTGAGGGTAATACAGCAGGACCTGGGATTCGAACATGTGCATTTTCATGTCAAGGCAGTAAATGTAAGAACTGCATCTTCTGCCGCCCACTTCATCGTTAGTGTAATCAGTGTAAAAATACAGCGCCTTTGCCAGTGGGGCATCTGCAGGAGGGAAAGAAGAGCAACTAAACCGAAGGACACACGACACGAGGGAGTACCAGAGCACCGCAGCGCTGTACAGAATGGTGTAATTCGCTGCTCAGTGGCGGACGCAGTGACTCAGATTACAGGGCCCTGCAAACACTCATCACACACTTCACAGCAGGGCCCTGCCTGTCTGCTTACTCTGGAGAGAGAGAGAGAGAGAGAGAGAGAGAGAGAGAGAGAGAGAGAGAGAGAGAGAGAGAGAGAGTGAGTGAGTGTGACACAGAAGCAACAACCCCAGGGAGGCCATCGGAGCAGCCGGCCAGTGAAGAGTCTGACAAACAAAGCGATGAGTCAGCAAACAGGTTCTTGTTCAAATCAGGTTCCCGTTTCTAAACGGAACAGGTTCAAACCGCGTTCGACCAACCTAGAGCCAGTTTACTGCGAGAAACAGGATTCCACAGCAGGAACTCTCTCTCTCTCACACGCACACACAGAAATATGATCACAGGTAAACAACAGTGTAAGTAAAGTAAGTAAATCTGCCCTCATCTGTAATCGACTCAATTCTGTATTTCAGACTTGGAAATTCTAATGGGTTCCTGCCTGTCTGGTGGCACCGGGATCCTGTCTGAACACGACCACAGGAGGCTCGGGGGGAGTCGGGGGGGGGTAACCCTGCTGCAGCAACTGGAGGTGCAACTGCTGCGAAGAGCGGAAAAAAGGATCTTCATTCCTTCAGCACGTTCCCACCGAACAGGACGAGCGACTCACCGCTGCGGGAGCGCGGTGCACCGCACCGCTTACACTGGCTTACCCACTTTTACTGCACCAACGCAGGCCAAGTTCCTCGGTGCTACAGCAGGAGGTGTCATGTTTAACGATCCTTCGGAGCAGAACTCCGCCCTGACAGAAGGACCGGCGACGTTTCATTTTAACCCCATCCTGCTGTTCGGGCTCAGCTCAGTAATTGAGTCGAGCTCAGAAGGTCACCAAGTTCTCAGAAGGTCACCAAGTTCTCAATATCAGAGTGAAACAATTAACAAAAAACAGCTCATTGCGGAAAATATTACATTTATTCATTTCTGCGAAACGCGCTGATCCGAGCGAACCCCTCCGGCAGGGAGACCGTTCAGCCGCAGCTGCTCCATCCTTCTGTTGAGACCCTCCGTCAAACCGGACAACTCACTCGTTTCTTGTACCTCGCGGACTCAGTCCGGGAGTAACGATGCACTCAGCTCTGTCCTTCTCTCGGCATATCGAACCCACAACCAGAACCTGCAGGTACATCCCGTACGACACCCGCAGGACCCGCCCCGATCTAACAGCAGACCGGACACAAGTCCTTGTTCAGGCCATGGTCACATCCCAGCTGGGCTACTGCAACTCTCTCCCGTCTCACCTTCCAGCTCATACAGAATACCGCGGTAAGAGCCGTGTCTGACCCGCCGAAGCGTTCCCACGTGTTCCCCTCCCCATCTCTCCATTGTCTTCCTATACCGTAGCTGCCCGGATCAAATTCAACTCTCTGCTTACGGCTACGAAACCATCAACCCATCTGCTCCCAGGATCAAGACCCGATCACTCGCGATCACCGCTACGCTCCTCCCCGTCCGACCGCCTGGCGGTCCCACGCACGAAAGGTCCGATATCAAAAGCACAAATGTTTGCGGTGGAATGACCTCCCTCTGTCCCTCAGAACTGCTGAATCCTCTCTGCATCAAACAAGCATCTCAAAACTCACCTCTTTCAGACTCACTTCTCCCCGGATCGCTTAAGTTCTCGATAAACGTAATAATTCTGCGATTAGAAACTGCTGAACGGATAAACCTTTACGCAGTTACTCGTGTGACGTACACTGGTTTATACCGTGGTATGTGACAAACGGACTGTCCTGCAGGATCACGTGTCTGTATCCAAATCTGCCCTATTGTTCATGTAATGAACTCACTATTTTCCTCCACTATTTTGATGAACGTCACTTGGAAGCGATGAATCAAGGTAAATGCTCAGTAAATGATGAAAATGTGTCTGAAAACAACCATTTATTTCAGTCTCATACAAGTGGCTTTTTACTACGTCACTCAATAAGTGTCCAGATTTTCAGGGACAGAACTGAGCCCCCACTGGACAGACAGGGGGGCTCACACCTACAGGCACCAGGACCCCCAGGGGCCTCTGCAGCGACTGCCTTTACTTACACCACACCACTGTTTGGATAAGAAGCTGGCGCCGCACCTGCTGATCGAGGCATAAATCAGGAATGAAATTATTACCGATACGAAGAGAGAGAAGACGATTCCGAGGACGACGGCGACCGAGACATCAGCTCACGCCCGGCACGGCAGCACGTGTGCGACAACAACAGGAGAATCATCATCGTCGTCCTCGCAGAAAGGAGGACACTGGGAGGTGGGACTCTATCAGCCACCATCTCATCTCCTCACCGAGGCCCCAAACCCCTCCTTCGCCCCGAAGACGACCGAGTGGACCTCGACCCGCAGCCGGAGCGGAGATGATGAGCGCGAGGAGCTCGACTTCCTCGGTGCAGCAGGAAAAAGCCAGCAAAGGCACTGAGACCCAGCAGCTCCTCCGAAATTCTCCAGACCTCTCGAACCTTTTCTCCAGCTCAGCTGCTGAGGGATCTGCTGCACGCAGAGGTACGGCCCCCTCCCTCCCACACACACACACACACACACACACACACACACACACACAACATGCAGGATGTTCACAGTAGTAGAGATGCTTCACACCACAGTGTTTTCATTTATGAATCACAAACTCCTCAGAAAGACTGTGTGTGTGTGTGTGTGTGTGTTCGTTCAGAGCAGATTTCATCATCGGTCCAAGTGGTCGAACAGGTTGTGTGGAGAGGACCTCAGAGGGACAGTCAGTGTACAGCAGAGGCCAGATGAGAGAAAAGGGATCAGTCATCTCTCTCTCTCTCTCTCTCTCTCTCTCTCTCTCTCTCTCTCTCTCTCTCTCTCACACACACACACACACACACACACACACACACACACACACACAGCTGCGTTCCGGGAGCAGCGGCTCCATTCATTGGTGTCAGTGCGGTACCGTCGCTAACTGACAGTGAGAAAGTGCGCTCAGTGAACATTGTAAAACAGGGTAAGACACTGTAAACAAAGTATTACGCCTAGTAATTACAACGGTACAATAAACTTATAAAGAAGACCGTGTGAAACAAACGGTTACACTGTAAGGCGGTGTAAAATAAAGCATCCCTGTGAGAGAATAAAACGGAGTAGCGCTGTACCACACACTTTACCTCCGACTCTGCGCTCCGCTCTTCACTCCTTTTCTCCTCTTTTCTCGTAAGTGCGGAAGTTAGTCAGTCAGTCAGTTGGGGCCCTTTTCCCTCCTCCTCCTCCTCCTCCTCCTCCTCCTCCGCACTCGGCGATACTGCGTTTTACATCACTCCGCGGTAAGGCGACTCCGACTCCGGCTCCGGGTGCGAGTCCGTCCAGCCCCGCGAGAGCCCGACTCCCCTCCGCACAGTCCCGAGGAGCCCCGCCGTCCGCGCGCTTCCCACTCGATCCCGCCCTAATGTCCTTCCGCGCCTTACCTGCGGCAACAGGTAAATCCGGACCCCGCCCACGACTCGGGTGTGACGTCACGCGCGCTCCCGGCCGCTCGCGCGAACACGCTTCGCGATGATTTAAAGCAGCAGAATGAGGAGAACGTGTCCGTGTAAACAGTAGGTTGTTCGCTCGAGACCTTCACAGAACGAACAAAGAACCCGTATTTATGCGTTCACCCCCCCGCGCGGAACGGACCCAAACTGCTGCCCTGGGGCTCGAGCCTCTCGCGGAGATGCGCTTTCGGTGGTGGCGGGAGGGGGGTTTAGAGTAGCGCGCGCTCCTGCAGGACGGCCGGTCATGAGGGACACAGCAGCTGTGAGGCGTCCGGCTCCTGTGTCCACAAGCGAGTCCGAATCAGCTCTCATTGCTCAGGTGTGTGTGTGTGGGGAGCTCCTTCCTCGCGCCCCTTACATTTCCATCCTCAGCTGCGGTCACCCACTGGTCGGACGCCCCCCCGCCGTCTCCTCACTTACCTTTGAAAGGTCGCCGTAAAATGTGCGAAATACGTTTTTATATTTCACTTCATCGTTTCTCAGAAGTAAATCACGAATCAATGAAATGCCAACGTTCACCGCTGGGGGGGCGTTTTCACATCATAACTCCAGGACACAACATCACACACCGTTTGTTACATCACTGTACCTTCATCTGACACTTTTCGCTGTTAAGCTACTTACACCTGTTTATACAGCTCGTCATTTTTACCCCAGGAATTCAGGGTAAGTACCTTGTTGAAGGGTGCTGCAGCTGGAGGTGGGATTCGAACTCACTACGGTCCAGAGGCTGCACTTCTAGTAACCCCTAACGTGCGCGTGAAGTACATCGGTAAACGTGGTACTGTGAGTACAGGACACTACTATACAGTACTCTGTCACACATTGGGCCGTGAACTCGAGACACTGCCCAGCCTTCATTACTTCAACACTTCCAGTGTTGATCTAACGGGGGCGCAGTTGGTCTGTCCTTGGGGCTCCGGGGCCCTGGGGCCCTTCCGTATCTGCTAACCACCCCCTGTGAGTCTATACACGCAGTGTGAGGCTGTACATGCGGTGTGAGGCTATACACCCTGTGTGAGGCTATACATGCAGTGTGAGGCTGTACATGCGGTGTGAGGCTATACACCCTGTGTGAGGCTATACATGCAGTGTGAGGCTGTGCATGCGGTGTGAGGCTATACACCCTGTGTGAGGCTATACATGCAGTGTGAGGCTGTGCATGCAGTGTGAGGCTATATAGCCAGTGTGAGTGTTATTTGACTCCAGTGTTATTTGCTGTTGTCCATGTCCTGCCCGACCTTCACAGTGGTTCGATGTCCCTCCATCAGGACGTCTTTGCGCCACAGGCCTTTTGTTCCCACGACAGGTGTGACGCCGGAGGATTTGCAGTTCTGCTATTTTTGGGCGAGTCCTACATCGCAGGGGCTTCAATCACTGCGTGGATCCTGACCTTCCCAGCGCTTTCACCGGGGGGAACCTCATCCTCCTGCAGGTGATTCATGACGGACCCGTACGTAGGTGTGTCCTGAGCTGGAGCAACTGCACGCTGTCTAACTTCACGAGAGAAAGTTCTTCCTTGTTCACTTGTGTCACTTCGCAAGTTAAATGTGACCAAGATCAACTCCCACAACTGGCTGCGTCGCCACGGCAATTTATCCCCATGTCGACTGAAAGCCAACATCCCCCATGAGCGGTTTCAAGAAGAAATGTACTGAATGAACACAAACTTAGAGATGTGTTTCATCAACTGCCCACGCCCACGTACAGACGCACATAGACCCCCGATGAAGACCCCACAGGTGCATTGTGGGATATGTCCCAATGTGGTGCCAGCAAGAGCGCATTCCTCGTGACGCATCCAGCTGGGCGTGTGACTGCTGCTCGGTTGCCAGAAGAGAGGAATCTGCAAAAGCGGCATCACCCCCCCGACCCCCATGGTGCGGGAAGAAGGACTCACATGGGGGAGGGGCCACACAGCTTTCATGGATCGCGTCTGTGCGGAGCTGCTGACGCTGAGGTATAAACTCACTCATCCAGTGTAAACACACAGAGACCCACAAAAGGGTTATGGGACACACACACACACACACACACACACACACACACACGAGCCTGGCCCAAGCGCCCCACCCCCCCGCCTTCACCCCTCCACCAAATCCAGGTGCCCATTGTGAGTTTAATTAAAAATTGTCCCTAAGAGCGCTGGGGGACGTGAGCCCCGTGGGAAGGGGGCAGGGGGACAGGAGGAGAGCCAAAGGCAGGCTGGGGTGCCCCCCGCCCGCCCCCCATCACCAGGCACAGCCAGCAAGCTATTACTGTGTTTTACTGGAAGGACAAAAGAGAGGCGCATTGGAAGAGACACACGGTGATCCATCATGTTCACTGTACCAGTGTGTAACTCCGCGATGTCACTGTATCGGACCCCGGACCACACGCAAGAAGTGATGCCAGAGCACAGTGACTCGTGACTGAGAGGTGAGGGAATGCACACACACACATACACACATGAGGGCTATCAGCGGAAGTGACTCTCAGTTCACACTGTCTGACCTGTCGGTCTTTGGAAGGGGCTTGATATGACCGTTTAACCGTGTTCCAACATGAGCGCACGCACACACACACACACATCCTTTCTCCCTCTCGCGCTCCTCGTCTCTGGGCTCCGGGACAGAGACCGATGTCTGCTGTCAATCTGCTGTTGATCTATGGGATCATTAGGCTGCGTTTCAGCAGACAGAACCAGCTGCACCCAGAACCCGGAGCGCCGCGGAAATCCGTCACCTTGCCCCACTTTCCCCCCCCCCTCGCCCCCCGCCTGGCTGCGTCACTTCATCACAGCCCGCAGGCGCTCAGGAGTCCTGGACAAATGGAGTCGACTGCAACAGCTCTTGTGATGGAGCTGCCGTTTACATTGGTGATTCTGTCACGTGCTGTCGAACCCACCATAGGGCAGTGGGGGGGGGGGGGGAGAGGCGCTCTTTGTGGCCTGCTGGAGCAGGAGTGCCGGGGAGTATGTTCGCAGAGATCCTCCACACACACACACACAGGAGGCTGCCACTTAACCTGATACAAAGACATACTGATATCCAAAGAGGTAAAAACCAAGGACTACAGCGACGCATCACAGTTCATTTTAATTAGTTGCCAGCTGGCAGGTAGAGCTCAACACATCTTTACTAGTTTCTTCACTAGTTGAGCTGGAATTGTGTCGCACATCCGAACAGCCTGTCTTGTGTCAGACACCTGTATCAGGTGCATGAGGTGAAACGAGCGGAGGAAACACTGTTGTCATGGCAACACCGAGTCGGCACCGATGCGCTCCAGAGTCGGTGTGTCCCTTTCGGGGCTCTGCGTTCACACAGCAGGCTCCACGCCAGGTTTCTCGCTCGAGGTGTGACAGGTGAGGCTTTGAGCCAAACCCTGGACAGCTGGTAGCATAGTGGTTAGAGCTCCTGCCTTTGCATCCAAAGGTTGCAGATTTGAACCCCACCTGTGGCTCCAGTACCCTTGAGCAAGGTACTTACCCTAAATTGTTCCAGTAAAATTACCCAGCTGTATGAATGTGTAAATAACTGTAACCTTACACTGGAAATTGGAGAAAAGTGTCTGCTAAATGAATAAATGTAACCCCCTGTGCAGAATTCCCTCCCCCATTCTCTGTTCTTCACCACATCACTGACTGCGCTCACCATCCTCCTGCTGCCCCTGTGCTCCACATGAGAAAGTCTAAGAGGTGACATGTTAGCATCTCTGTGCTGAGGGACTCGTGGTGCGGTTGAGGATCTGAGCGATGAGGTGAGCGAGGGAGGTGCCTTCACTAGCACCGCCGTCCCTTACCTCCATGGGGAACATCGATCATGGGCGAGACCAGGAAGAAACGGCGTGCGCTCTGTTGCCGGCAGATGGTGGCGCCCTCTGAAGGCATGCTGGCCCTTGACCCCCAGTGTGACTTTGCTATGCCAACCAATCAGGCTCCGGGTTCCAGTCAGGCCCCCTTCGGCTCAGACATCTGGCCATTCCTGAGCAAGCGGAGTCGTGAGGAGTTCACTTCGGAGCGCGCCGTCCTGCAAGGGCAACAATGTCAGCTCCGCTGGGGGCTGTGACTCCCCAGAGCCCTCGAGGGTCTGGCAATGACTCCCATCCTGGGGTTTGGACCCTAGAGCACTGGAGCTTTTCCCACAAGTACCGGTCCCCTTGTCTGGCCTGTCATGAACGAGTCACATGATCCTTTGCTTTAAGAGCGAGCCAATGTTCTTGATGGAAAACGAAGAAAGTAGAAGAAGGATGTGGGGGCGGAGCCAGCAGGAGGCAGTGCCTGCAGAGTTCGTAAGGGGTCATCTACAGGTCGCGTCCTGCCGCTCCTCGGCTCAGCAGGAAGGTGTCAAAGTGCGGAGCATGATGGGGAGGACGGGCATGGAAATGACCAGGGCTCACTGCGATCAGCGGCCCACAATGCACTGCCCTCTTGGGGCATCACGGGGTGCCACGCCCATTACTGCCAGCTGGACGCCGTGTTCCTCTGGCGCATTGCAGACCAGGACATCCGATACACCTTCACGAATGAGAAGAAGACCCTTGTGGGGCTTCCCACAATCCTCCAGTCGAGATGCAACGAGGCCTCGGTGCTCCTCCAGCGGCGCTGCTCTAATGGAAAAAGAGCATCGTCTTCGTACGTCTGAGGGCTGAGTTCCAGTTACAGCAAAGAGCCCATTTACACCCTGAGCCGAGAACCGGACCGCCAGCGCAGCACCTCTATTCAATTATGGAGCGCGAGAGTGGGGAACGTCTTCCTCCTCTTCCACTCTTCCATCTTCGTGCTGTGAAGGGAGAGCAGAGCAGGCCGAACGGTCAACCACTCAGCCCAGCTCATCGTGTGGGTTCCGGACCCTAAAGATCAAAGAAAGACTCCCTCGCCCGCAAAGACCTTGTGTCATCAATGACTCCTCACTGGTACTCGCAGCCCTAAATCCCCAGTGACTCCACCCCCTGCCCCCTGCTGCTGTGTGCCGTTTCAATGGCCCTTTAATGACCTCCGCTGACCCCTGCGCCCTTTCACACGCGGTGCGACGGTCCCGTTTCCCTCGTTCGCAACCCCCCGCTCTACCTCTGACCCTCATGTCCTGCACATGAAGGCTCCTGTCTTCCACTGCCATCAGTGAGTGTTACAGTCAGAGGACCGGGTTCCGGAACACTCCGGTAAGGAGCTATCGTTCTGATAAGCAGGGGGGTTGCGATCCCTCATTGTGGTCATGTGAATGGCGTCCAGTGGATGTGTGGAACTCAGCGATCCTCACAGAGACACGGTGAGGAATGTAGTGAGCAATGAGTGTGGAGATGCTCGTCGGGATCTAGAGGATGATGGAGCACAAACATGGGAGGGGCTTCGTGGAAGAGGAGAGAACATCACAGGCAGGGAAAACGCTTTAAAGAACACAGTAAAAATATTCATCCAGACATGTCTTTGGGTGACAGTGAAAAAAGCAAAAAGTATCAAGTTACATTGATTTAATTCATGCTTTTCAATGTAACCACCAGCAATTTTAGCAGCTTCAGTGTAGTTTTACTTGTGAAAAAGTTTTTTTTTTCCAGTAAATAAAATATGCTGCACCAGTGAAATTATTCTCAGTTGGGATAATAGCAGAGGTACAAAAGAAAGAGCACAGTTTAATAAATAGTATTAAGTACTGGGATGTGTGACCAGTGTACCTTTAAACTGCTATGTCTGTCTTGATGGGTTTTAAGGAAAGTTAAAATGTTACTTCTGACCTATAAGGCAGTACATGGCATTGCTCCAGTTTACTTTTGTGAGATTATTGATTCTTATATCCCAGGACGATATCTCCGTTCATTAGGTGCAGGTTACCTTAAATTACCTGTGATCAATAAGACCTCAGTAGGAGTTCGCATCTTCAGTTATAGAGCACCTAAACTGTGGAATAGTCTACCAGTTACTGTCAGAAATGCCCCGTCTGTAACAGCCTTTAAATCCAGGCTTAAGACTTATATGTTTATTCTGATGTATCAGTGAATAATGTAATTCCTGTTTTTTTTAATTCTGTGTAAAAATCTCTAGTCTCATTTTCTCATGAGTTACAGACCCTTCCTTGGGGGGGGGGGGGGGCACTGGAAGCATGAGGAAATGTGAAAAGTACAAAAAACAGAGTTTTTTTCTCTCTTGACTTCGATTGGGTATTTTTTGTTCTTTTCCTCTGTGGGCAGTTGGCTTATTCACACCTTTAATAATTACAGACTTACTGTAGTCATTTTATTGTATAGCCAAGCTTTTATCTGTATTATGTGTCTGATCCTTTGTTCAGCGCTCTGTGTGAGAAGAGCTCTGAAAATAAAGTGAACTGAAAAATGTGAAACATTTTAAAAGTAACAAGAACAGAGCGACGGAAATGCCACAGTATTTTTTTTATTTTTTACAAACGTGCTTGAGTATAAGTAAAAATTCCAAATAGTGTGAAAAGTACAATTTCTGCAGAAATGTACTTAAGTGCAAGTAATGGGGTAAATGCGACTCGTTAGTTACCATGCAGTTGTCGTCAAAGGGAGCTGTTACAGAGTCGGCCCTGGCCACATGCTGCTGTCCTGCTCTGAGGTTCCCGAAGGTCTCGGGTCTTGATGAGAAGGTTGCTGAGCCCCAAGAACTTCATCACTCAGTGAAACCAGAGGAAGGAGAAATTCAGATGTGATTCATAACAATAAGTGTGCAAAGTCGGAACGTTTTTTGGAATCGGAGCATCTGCCGATCACCACTAGTCTCTTTAGACGCCGAAGCTGTTTTCCTCAGACTCGGACGTTTGCTGACGGACAGAAGCCGCCAAAGGGACGTGATTTAGACCACAGGAGATGTTCTCAGCACATTTACAGGTAAGTGATGAGCTGTCAACACTGTAAACAGCCCCGGGGCGACTTCAGACAGGAATGATCCAAACAGGACACCGAACGACCTCCAGAGGACATCACCCCAAAGTGTCACGTACCGACAGTCCTTGTACCTTCCCCTCTTCCTTACTCTGCGAGCTTTAGGAAGTTTCATTCGGCCACAACTGCTCAGAAGAGACAAAACCTCGCAGTTCTTGTCCCAAAGTTTCCCGAGGAGTTTAATCTGAGAGCTGTGCTCAAGGGCACTACAAAGCTCCCATTCCTTAACCACCCTCCAGACCCAGAGCAAAGGGAGTGCCACAAAAACACGGTGCAGAGAACCAGGGGGGCAAGAACTGCGAGAACTGCGAGACCTGGTACCATCAGCTGGTAACATTGTGCTTAGCGCTACTGCCTTTGGACCCCAAAGTCAAAGGTTCGACTCCCACCTCTAGCCGCGGTACCCTTGAGCAAGGTCCGTCCGTCCGTCCGAACCGCAAATTGCTCCAGTAAAATAACCCAGCTGTATAAATGGTGAATAATGGCAAGTTACTCTGGAGAAAAGTGTCAGATAAATGTAGACAAAGATCTACAGAAGAAAGCGTTTACAGAACTACAGAGCTCATGTTGTCCTTGTGGCCTGGAGTTCATTGGTCTCATGTGCAAACCTGTCCTCCACTGTGTCTGTTTACGGGACTCGTGTCACTACGCCGAGGGACAGCTGTGTCTGAATTGGAGGACGGCCAATCGGAGTGAATATTCATCATGATGCAGGCAGTCTGTCGGAGTGCAGACACGTGTGTGATGAGCGTGTTTGTGTTTGCCTTTGGACGCATCAAACTCTTGGACGCAGGAGCCTCTGTCCTTGAGACAAAGATGTTGTCCCCACACGTCTCGCATCAGCAGGGCTGCATAAACAGCTGTGCAAGAAACGTCCAGCTGTGGCCGAGTCACTGAACTGCACATAAGATGGAGAAAAGCGAAAGGATGCAAACTGTTTCCGTCCTTCATTCTGCGCTGAGGGCGGAGCTGCCGACTCTTTCCGGAGTTTTCTGGACAGACAACACACATTTGTTCCCTGGACATTGTTTTAAAACAAAGCAAACCGACGGGGTCTTTTAAAGTGTTTCGCTGAGAGTTGTGTGTGTCAAAACCTGCTGACTGACTTATTCCTTGACTCACTCACTCATTGATTGATTGATTGACTGATTGATTGATTGCTCAGTCGACTGACTGACTGACCCGTGACGCCACTTCCTAGAGCAAGCACTAGCAATGTTCAAAGCTACACTGTTGATCACACATCATATACATTCCTTACATATTCTTCTCTTTAAAAACATAGTAAAAAAAATTGCAACACAGAAGATGTTCATAAAAATGCACCTTTAGTGACTAGAAAATAACTACATTATTTGCTACATTCAAAAATGCATTTTGTTTGTCGCATTCCAGCATGCAAACACGACCTCTGCAATGCAACGCTACAAAGTTCCCATGAAGCCCCGCTGCAGCGATGCCACCGTGACCGTGGGCCGCAAACCAGCGACCAGCCCCAGTGGGCAAAGGACAGCGGTCCTTGGAGACGTGGGAAGCTGCAGAAGGTCCAGCTGGACGAGGACTTTGGAGCCCGATGTGGTTCCTTGAGCCAGAGCGTCAGAACGTCCCGAAGCACAAGGATCGACCTCCTCCGACTGGGAGGGACGAGGCCTCTGGGCCCCCGGGGGTCCCTCGTTCCCGTCGCCGTGGCCTTTCACTCCTGAGATGTTGAGGGGCGGAGGACTTGATGTGGAGACAGTGGACACTGAGGACCTCTTACTGTCACAACACACAGGACACACAGGACACACACACACACACACACACATCTCTGCATACAGTCTGTCTGCTTTGTTCACACCCTTCTCCAGCAGTGTATACATGGAGCTTTTTTACCATGTTTTAATAAGTTTTCCCTTCTTGTCTCCTACGCATGTTGCCATCCTGTGCAATACAGGTGTTTCGCGACACACAGTGGGAATCATCATGGCGCAGCGTCCCAGAACCCCAGTGAGGTTCAACACGAAGGGACTGAGAGACGGTCTCATGGTCTCCTCCGTCTCCTCCCTCCGGCATCTTCCATCTTCCCGACAGCGAGAGGGACGGGAGCTGATCTCGCCGAGACAAATCACCCCCTTTGTCCCAACGCGGCACCTAGATCTCCGGTGCTCCTCTTTTGGCGAGAACCATAAATCAGGGAACAACCGTTTCCATGGCAGCCGTTCCTCGCAAGTTTACCGTGGTACGCGTTCATTTTTATTCCCGCTTACAAGCAGCGCGCAAAAGATCTCCATCAGGAACTGCGAAGATGCTGACAAAACACTGGGAACCACAGGAAGTTTGACACAGAGCCTGGGTTCGACTCACGTTGTAGGAAGTGCTGACACAAAGCGCACTTCACCATCACTCAGGTCCCTCAGGATGGAAGAGCTTCAGCGACAGTCGAGTGTGAAACAGGAGAAGTGAAACATCTGTAGGATGGTCCTGCTCGGGGGGGGGTCCTTAAGTCCCAGGAACAGGGTGAGGCAAAGCTGTGCAAGGTGTTTCTGCCCAAACACCACAAACACTGGCCAGACATGTTTCTGCAGCCTCCAGAGCTCTGTGTGTGTGTGTGTGTGTGTGTGTGCGTTTCCTCACACACCAGCAGAACAACCACAGTACGCATGCCTACATCTCCTTGGCAATAACTCGATATTTACCCCACGCAAGGGTACAACAGCAGGGCCCCCAGCAGACTGGAGCAGTCGCTCGTCCCCTGGTGGGAAGGAGAGCGAGACCAAGGCACGGTGCGGGAGCATCTGGAGAAGCTCAAACGCCACCAAGGAGGAGAACGCGGTAAGTCCGCGGTAAAGCCGGAACGTGTCCGGAGCGTCACTGGAAAACAAGGCGACTAGCAGGCAAAGGGCAGGCAGCATGCATCTACAGGAGGTTATGGGTATGAATACTTATACAGCGTGTGGCAGGTTTGTCTCGCGGCAGGAAATCGCCCACAAAGAGAAGGAGGACCGTCATGCCGAGCGTGGGGCCATCACAGATCTCCGGACGTGGAGACGTGGCCGAGGCGCGGGTCCGAGTCCATCTCGTAGCGGTAGTGGTAGCCCTCGAGCACGTCCCTGCAGGCGTCTCGCGTGTCCACGATCCACTTCTTGATACCCCTGCGGTTGAGGTAGAGCACAAAGAGGAAGACCACGCCCACGAAGCCCAGCACCACGCCCAGGAAGGCGTAGGAGGTCTGCAGCGCCAGGGCGGTGCCCTCCCCCACCGGGCCGTCGTGGCACGCCAGGCTCCGTCCCCCCAGGGCCCGCACGGAGGCGTCGCGCAGCGCCGGGGGCGAGGCGCAGGTCAGCAGCTCGGAGTCGTCCACGCGGGCGCGCGAGCTGTTGAGCCAGGCGGCGAAGTCCTCCAGCTCGCAGGAACAGGCGTACGGGTTCCCGGCCAGCAGGAGGCGCACCGCGGCCGGCCGTTCCAACTCCTGCAGGCCCTCCTCCCGAAACGTCCGGAACGCGTTCAGGGTCAGGTCCAGTTTCTCGAGGCGCTCGGGGCCCGCGAACGTGCCGTTGTGCAGCGCCACCAGAGAGTTGTTGGCCAGCAGGAGGCGCCGCAGGCCGGGCAGGTGCGCGAACATGCCGGGGGGCAGGAGCACCAGGCGGTTGGACGAGAGGTCGAGGCCGAGGAGGCCCCCCAGGCCCCCCCAGCGCAGCGCCGTGGCCAGGTCCACGACGGCCGAGTGGTTGTAGAGCGCCCGGCTCAGGTTGAGCTCGCGCAGCGACCCGCCGGGCACGGACAGCGCCTCCGGGTGGATCAGCGCCAGCTCGTTGTGGCTCAGGTCCAGGGATCGGAGGCTGCGCAGCGGGGAGAAGGCCTGCGACTGCACCTCGGCGATCCTGGGGGGGGGGGGGGGCACCGACACACACACGCACGATAAGCGGTTACACGCGAAGCTCGTGTCGCTCTGCAGCCAGAGGGCGGGATTGGACCCCACAGACTGCAGGTTCCATACCTTCCAGGGCACCGAGTTATTTTTCACTGAAATGCCCTCTGAGGAAAGGAATGAATGCTGTGGCTCCAGGTGCAAACTGTATCACAGTTTGTCTCTCAGCTCATGGACTCCTTACTCTGTTTACTCTGTTTTCCCACGACCCCCAATTTTTATTGATTCATTTATTTATTTATTTCCCATGGTATTTTCTTATTTATGTCTTAGTTTATGCATTCATTTTTCCTCAAGGGACAATACTGAAAACAGAAATAGATGCCACAATAAGACCCCCCCCCCCAGATTCCCAGTTCACTCTGTACACTGCGGTATTTCTCCCATTCCAATACTATATTGTACAAGTTCACACTTCCTTATTGTAATGTGTATTATGGCACATGGGCCCAGCTCAGTGTCGCTCATTTTTCCAGTTACTGAGTGAATGTTTGTCACTGTAAGATTTGTTATGGAGCTACTTTTACACTGTTTTACACTAAATTTACACACTTTTTTGCACTGGAGCGATTTTAGATTCTTTAGTTACACATTATTAATTATAAATGGCTACACTATTATACGTATGTCACATGTAATAATATACATACTGTACATTCGGTAACAGTGTAGCCGGTCCTCCACACCCCCCCCCAGCAAACCCACTGAGCCACTTTGTCACCGAAATGGAAACGGCTTAAATGCCAAAACACGGCGAAAATACCCGTTCCTGAGTCAAGGTGAACGAGTAAATCACTGTAAAGTTACCAGTAACTCCTGAGTAGAGTACCTACCGAGTACGGAGCTCCTCTGGCTACACGCCAGTGTTGACAGTCAGACTAGTTATCAACATTATACAGCTGGGTAATTTTACCACATCGCTGTACTACTGTATTCGTTCAGGGCACCAAAGCAGAGCCAGGGCGGCTCTTTTGAACCCAGGACTAACGTTCGGGTCACCGAAGGGCCCTAAGGCTTACCACCCCAGCGCGTGCTCGTGGGGGCTGGGGGGTGGCTTCAGCGCAGGGACACCACGGAGCAGCCCGCAGCGCTGAGCGCAGGCGCGCCCCCGAGCGTCACGTGTCTCAGGTGTCTCACCTGTTGTTGCTCAGGGACAGCGTGCTCACGTTCTCGAGGCCCCTGAAGGACTCGGGTCCGACTCTGCGGATCGAGTTGCCCGTGATGAAGAGGTTCCTCGTGTAGCCGGGGACCCCCGCGGGCACCTCCCGCAGCTCCTTGGACAGGCATTTCACGGTGAGCGCGGCTTCCGAGCACTCGCACCCGGGGGGGCAGGAGGAGGCGCGCAGCCCGGGAGCGCGCATCAGCACCGCGGCCACAGACAGCGCCAGAACCGGGACGCGGAGCATCGTGGTGGTGGTGGAGGAGGAGGAGGAGGAGCAGAAGAAGAAGAGCACGAGCTCCACGTGGATCCAGCAGGTCCGGAGCGGAGTGAGACGCGCGCTCAGCCAAGTGTCCAGCTGGGTGCGCGGCAGAGGAGGGCAGACGTCAGACGCCGGCCGGGGGTGAGAAATAATCCAGCAGGAGGAGGAGAGAGAGAGAGGGAGAGCTGGCTGATGAAAAGAAAATCAAGAGTCACTGTGTGTAGGACAGGGAGGCCAGAGTTTTCCACGCACCGTGTGTGACTCTGTCACAGCGGACACACTGAGAGTCCAGGCGAACCTCGAGTCGTCGTCGAGGTCTCCTCCTCCTGGCTTCGCGCGGCGAACTTTCTTTCGCTCCCTCCGGATGGAACAAGTTGTCCGCACCTGGTGTCCTGTTGGTCTCCTCTCTCTCTCTCTCTGGGCTCTTCGGTGGTTTCCTCGCTCCTCCTCAATCGGTCAATGTTCTCCTCCGTGGCTGCTGCTCACGCTCCGTCTCCGTCTCCGTATTTTACACGCGCGAAAGCCACTCGCCCCTCCGCTCGCGGGTCCCACGCGTGAGACAATGGAATGAGAGCCGAGAGCCGCCCGATCGGGAAGGGTGGGGTGGGGGAGGGGGGGCGTGTTCAACGAGGACCACCTTTCTTAAAGGAGCACGAGTGACCAGCGCACCCCGCCCTGAACTGAAGAAGCAGTACAGCAGAGGCAAAAAGCGTTTACGTACCTGTTACACACTCAGAACACTGATACATCGATACACTGTTACACAAATACTTTTATTGAACATCATTGATACAGTGTATGTATCAGTGAGTGTTGAAGAGATCAAAGGGAAGTGACATCTCCGTATCCAGGATGAATTATAAGACACAGGTTCCCATGTGGTCACGTGGCAAAGGATGGTGGACCTTCACGAGAAGGTAACAGTCGGGTGAGCTGCACAGCCACAGGGATACTGCAATTTTACAGCTCTTCACGCTGTTTTTCCTGCACTTCGGGCTCTTCATATTGGTCCACATGTCTGAAACCAGTCTGTTCAAAATTCAACCCTTTCTCAGCCCCCTTTTATTACTCCTTTACTGTGCCCTTCCTTGACTTGTACCCTGTTTTACTACCCCCTTCCCTGCCTCCTCTCCCATTATTGCCCCCGTTCCCCCTCAAACCCTCCACTTTTACTACCTTATAAAAGACGTTCAGAGTTCAGGTACAATCCGTCACGCCCATACGCACACATGCACCCACAGAGTCACACACTCCCGCCTCTCACACACAGCCTTTGCTCTCCCCGGGGAGCCGCAGAAGAAGAGGAAAGTGGTCAAACAGCTCAGAGATGTGACAACGATGTGTAAAGCTGGAGGGTCAGAGAGACAGAGACAACTGGAAAGACCTGCTGTAATTAACCCCCTCGCCCCTCTTCCTGTCTGACGATGCAAATGAGGATGGTGGAGGGGTGCCTGGTCACAAAGACCTGCCTGTTGTGTGGTGGCTTCATTTATGGACAAGTAATGAAGAGTATGATCTCAGCAGATGCAAAAACAACTATTTTAATTTTAGCTAATTATTACAATGTACACACTTGTGTCAGAGCCGGATTATTCACTATCGTGCAGCGTCGTCCGTCCGTGGATTTTCACAAGTGCAATAATCTTAGGAGCGACTGTATGGTTCATGCAACACCATGTACAAATGAAGATACGGTACACACATACACACGCAATACAAGATATCCTGAGCGGGAAGTTCGTGGTTGGTGAAGACCTGCACTGTGGTTAAACGGGGTTCACCACGGTACATGAGTGTGCTTTGGTCCTGAGGAACGTGCTAAGAAGCACAACAGCATTCGGATGAGCGGGTTGTGGGCGGCGGGTCGCACCCAGGCCTCCAAGCCCGAGGGGGTCGGACGCACGTGCGCATGCGAACACATGGCAATGCCTCTTGGGAAAGACGTTGGAGGATCTCAACCCCCCACCCCTTGGAGCAAAGCAGCACAACAAACATCATCTCTAACCTGGAACTATGGATCCTCAGACAGCAGCTCTATAATAACCAACATGAACACACACACACACATTGTCATCCACACACATTGTTGTGATCTATCTAGGAGGAACAGAAATAGCAGCTCAATGGATGCGTAACTCCCCCCCCCCCGAACTCAGGTGTGACTTGTCTCTTTGTGTCTCGTCTAATAAGCCCTCGTAGCAGCAGCGCAGGACTCGAACCCCTCTGCAGTGCATCATTTATAAACACCAGTAGCTGGGTCAACGCAGTGGCATTGCTCAACCAGGTGTACGTGTGAGAGCGCGTGTGTGTGGAGGTCAGGTGCACACCTGGCTGTAAATGACCGGACACTACAGGTGAATCGCAGTGAAACCAGACTATTTGTGCATTTGAACCTCCATTAAATCCATCCATCCATCCATCCATCCATCTTCATTAATTACTAGACCTGATGAGGGTTGCAAGGGTCTGGAGCCTATACCACAATCACTGGGGGCAAGTCTGGAGAGCGGGTACACCCTGGACTGGATGTCACTCCTCATGTAATTTCATTAGAAAAACTCTTTACAAAAGCAGTGAAATAACCTTCTCACAGAAATAAGAACAGCAATACAGTTATTACACCATGGTAAGTCACCTAGGACACAGGCATCAGCTAAATAATAATAATAATTATCATCCCTTAACAACTTTGCTGACCCTTCTCAGTATTCTAGGTTTTCTTAGATTAACCTAAATATCTTTCAATGGAATAAAAATAATGATTCATCAGCACATTATTTACTTAATGACACCAACAGCAGGACAAGGTACAGTGAATATAAATATTTTAATATTTTATTTAATACACCAATGACATGAGGATAACAGCAGCTTTTATAATACTTACCACTACTTCATTTTAAAATAACTGAACACGTGTATGAAAAAGAGTCGCAGTGTGATGTTGATGCAGAGATTTAGATCATTACACCGATTTACCCAGTTATACAACAGGGTCATTTTTACTGTGTCGCTTCAGGGTAAAGACCTTGACCAAGGGTACTACAGCAGGGCGTGGGATTTGAACTCGGCTCCTTCAGGTGGAAGACAGCAGCTCCAACAGCTACAGGACCTGCTGCCATGTTTCCTCTGGCATTAAGTAAATGTGTTTAAGTATTTTCTATTCGGGGGGTGCGGTGGCGCAGTGGGTTAGCCTGGGTCCTACTCTCCGGTGGGTCTGGGGTTTGAGTCCCGCCTGGGGTGCCTTGTGACAGACTGCCGTCCTGTCCTGGGTGTGTCCCCTCCAGCCTTGTGCCCTGCGTTCCCGGGTTAGGCTCCGGCTCCCGCAACCCCATATGGGGCAAGCGGTTCAGACAACGTGTGTGTGTTTTCTATTTATGCCGTTTAAAACTTTTATTTAGCGAACAAGGAACCTGAAAATATATGTTTAAATTCCAAAGGGTATTTTTATTTATATGAGCTGTATCTGGGATTTTCACAGACACTACACAGAGAGTCAGTCGAGGGACGTGTGTATTATTGATCGCTACTTGGTGGTAGAAGCAGCTCTGGAGTTACAAACAAAACAAGTTACAAACAGATTTGCGCTCCTACTTGTGTTCATCAGCTGAGGAACCATTTTTACTTGGAAACACCACAGTATCTGATAATGCCGTGTGGTAAAGATAATATTCAGAGTGTAGCTGCAGCATCACTTTGTCCCGACGTTCTGCCCCTTCCCCACGTTTCAGTCACTTTCTCCACTAATTCACATGTGTCTCGTTGGTCTGACGACGAAGCGCAGTATTTGCCCACATGGACTCAAACCTATGCTCTCATTTTGCGTTTTGTTCCACTACTTTTTCGACATCCGTCTCCTGAGCTGGAATTCCAGAGAATAGGGCCTCCAAGTTGCCGCCCCCCGCGGAGGACTTTTCCATCTCACATGTTTGCAGCTTATCTCCAGAGCAACCCTGTAAGAGGATTGGAGCCCCCCACCGGCACCGGAGGGCCTTTGATGGGCGCCGAGGCCAGGCGTCGGGACAATGCGCCCCACAGCAGGGGGTGGGGGGTTTCATCTCCAGCATGGAGGGGGGCGATTCCTGCACAGACACCTTGACAACTCATCTCTCAGTGGGGTCTCGCCTTGGAAGGGGAGTTCCTGTGAGTCCAGGGGGGCACCGGTCCAAAAAGGCCCCGGTTCTGACTTCCACAGCGGCCCAGCAGGGGCGGCACGTTGTGGTGTAACCGGGTGTGGTCAAGGGCCAATGCGTCTCCAACGTTTCCTCCATCGGAAAACAGGCAGGACACACACTGCTCTTGAGCTCAGATGCTGAAGTGAACAGAGAAGAGCAAAGTAAAAACGGAGTATACTCTGATGTGTAGGAGAAGGGAAAAGACCTTTTTCAGACCCTGAGATCATTTTGCAGAAAGAGCCAGAAACAAAGTGCATCACTGGACCCAGAACCCAGGTTCTCAGTGAAGTTTCCGGAGAAGATCCATCCAGAGAACATCGTTCAAATGCTGCTGCTGCAGTGTGAAGCTCAGGTGCAGAAACAGAGATACTGATGTGCAGAGGCTGCTGTTGGGGAACTTCTGTGGTTCCAGACCCTCTTTTTTCTGTGACTAAGATCCAAGGTTCTAACTGACGATGCCATCCAGGGCCTTCTGTAAAGGCCTCGAACCGTTACCTCACGCTGAGGACCACAGTTGCCGTGACGATGACCACGCAGAGCAGCACGAAGGGCAGCCAAGTTTTCAGAAGAGCGACCCAGCTGTGGGACGGGGATGGAGGAAGGGGGGAGGAGGGGAGAAGATGGGTTAGGAGGGTAAATCAGGTTGCAGAAGGGGTGGAGAGGGAGCTGGAGAAGATGATTGTGGAAACAACCCTAATCCATTCGTCACACACAAGAGATAGTCCTGAGCTGGGACACACACACCCTGTGGACATGAAGAGGGAGGCGGAACCACCAGCACTTGCTCTCACCTGATGTGTTTGCTGTGGATGAAGGAGAGCAGACAAAGGTTCACCATGTTCCACGAGGTGCTGCTGTCATAGTGCATCAGATTGAGCGCCATGGCAACGTGGGAGTGGCAGTTGTCACAGCACAGGTTGTGCTAAAGAGGAGTGATGGACAGAGCAGGACAGAGGGAGGGACACAGAGATGTCAATGTTTAACGCAGAAGATGGTCAAAGGACCTGGTCCCCCTACAGACCAGCAAGAGGGCTGCGCTCCTGCACTCTGGACACTGGTCCCACTCACAGGGTTAAAAAAATCAAAGGTCTGTCAGAATGTGATCCAATGAGCTCCCTGCATCCCTCAGAGCTGCTGAATCCCTCACACTTCCAAAAAAGGTCTCGAACCCATCTCTTTCAGAGTCACTTTTCTCCTGACCCCTCAGAAACCATCCCACAGAGCTTGTCCTTCGGCACCTGCGAGTCCCTCTCTCCCTATTGTCCTGTGCGTTGTGGCAGCAGCGTGTGAAACACGGACACAACTTGGGCTTCAAAAGTCACGTCGATGGTCTAAGGTCCTGCTCTGCTCTTGATGCGCTTTCGTTCACTCTGAGCTTTTCCTTCCTCTGAATTAAAAGTGACCCCCAACTCCCCCCCCCCCAGCCCACCCCACCCCACCCAACCCAACGCCGCGCCGCACCATCCTGCGCTTGTACTCCTCCGAGGCGTCGAACACGGCCGCGTCCCACACGTCCGAGCTGCTGCTGTCCACCTTGGACACGTCCAGCTTCCAGTACCTGTGAGTTGCAGAAAGGAGACGGTGGCAACAGTGTAGCAGTGTGTGTGTGTGTGTGTGTGTGTGTGTGTGTGTGTGTGTGTGTGTGTGCGCGGTGAGCTGGCGGACCTACCTGGTGGGCTTCCCAAAGGCCATATCATCCTCCTGTAAGACAAATGTGGGTCAGCGGCTCCTTCATGTGTTTACGTGTTCTTTAGAGTAACACGGCGGCCAAGGCATCAGGCAACAGCAGGACAGCTAACCAGCTGTGTGTTTTTCGCGTGTGTGCGTACGTGTGTCAATGTCAATGAACTGAGAGTGTCGTGTGTTTCACAGTATGAGAGGTGTCCTCTGGCTTCTCGATGAGGGTCAGATTTCACAGCACAACGTGTGTGTGTGTGTGTGTGTGTGTGTGTGTGTGTGTGCGTGCGTGTGCGTGTAATTGCAATGCTAGTGTGTGTTGAGTGGATGTGGACCGAGGGTCTCGGGTTCGACTCATCGCCATTAACGTGCGACTGTCTTTCGGGAGGGAGAGTCCTGCTGGATTGCGCCTGTCTTCACCTCACGCTTTGACGCTTCTCTTTGGACTCATAACGGAAACGAAACAGAACAGTTACAGTAAATTTCCCACTGAAATGTCAGGAAGCAGCCGGTCGGTAGCAGCGCCGCGCCGGAGCGGGGGCTCGTGGGAATTGCGGCTGCGGGTCACGGCAGACGGAGAGCCGCGCGGAGGAGGGCGGGGGACACGGCGCCCACAGGGGACGGCCGTTAGAGCCGTGGGCCTGAGCCGCGTGCGTCTCCACATCGATGCGTCCCGTCCTCTAGGGTATATATTAGTGCACGGCGCACACACACCGCGCAGCACACACACCGCGAGCGCATCTGTGGACTCAGCGCCTCCACACACTCCTGACCGAGAGAAACTTTTATGAACTCTCGGCGAGTCGCCGATCCTCCGAAGTCGCTCGGAGCGTCTGGGACAATTTCACCGCTGCGGGGAGGACCTCGGTCAAGGGTACGAGGGGGGGCTTCAACCGGCAGCATTCGAAAACTGTGCACAGAGCCGCAGTAAAGAAAGCACTTTGCGGTAATATTTCTATTACCTGTGAGCTACTTTACAATTAAGACTCTTCTGAAATGTCGCCTGCTGTTCTGCCGATCCCATAAACACGCGCGGCAGCGCCTCTCGTGTTACTGATCGCCGACCCCCCAGGAAGAGCAGACGGGAGCTGTAACAGTGCGGAAGTGAGTTGGACTCAGGTGGTGCCACACTGCTGCTCTTTACCGCCACCTGCTGGAGCTCAAGTGTCCAGCACCAGCAATCTGCCATGAACTGGGTGGACCTTGAGGGGTCCGGGGGAGTTCCTTCACCGCAGAAGCGTTTGTGGAAGTGGGCCGGGGGGGGCACACTCACAGACACCAGGTAGGGCCCGGCGAAGTCCCGGATCACCCCCGAGGACGTGCAGATGCCCATGTGTCCAATGAAGGGGAAGAGCCACCTGCACAGAGGAGAGGACAGTGGGTAGAGAGCGGGGGACAGCGAGCGTTGAGTCCTGTCCTCCGCGTGTTCATGCGTCACATCTCCGCTACACTGAGACGGCGGTTATGAACCATTTTCACAGAATCAGGGAAGGTCACGAGACGCACAAAGTGCCGCAAGCCCGTCGTGGCGTCTCCGCTGTCCCGAGGACTTGCGGACACGGGACGTCGGCGGGGAGGCCGAGAAGACGGGGAGCGGCCTCCTGTTCCACCAGGAGCGTGCGTCCGTCGCACAGCTCATACGTGTGCTACGACAGGGAAGATGCCGCACGTGGAAGAAACAGTCATTTGTACTTATTTGACCAAACACATTTTCACACAGAGGGAACATTCAGTTCTGGCGTTTTACTCATTTATTGTGTCCCTCGGTGTGTGAATTTTCCTTCATTCATAACTGCGTCTGCAACGCTTCAATGAACGCACATCGCAGACCATCGGACCGTTCAGCCCAGCCTGCATTACAGCGCAGAATTGCACACAGCTTGTGCCAGGAGAGAGAGGGTGTGTGTGTGTGTGTGTGTGTGTGTGTGTGTGTGTTTCAATGCCCTCAGATCATTACCCAGACGAGCTCCTTTAAGTGGGTCACACAAGAATCTGTCAGACGTGATAATCGATGAGTGCGAATGAATCTCACCGGTGTCCTTGTTCAGAGCAGTGTGAGTACTGTGTTGTCAGGTGTAAAACAGAGTAAAGTGGAGAAGGGTCAGGTCCTGGACGTGACCCAGGAGTGCCGATCTGGGACGGTCCACTGAACCGCAAACAGCGGACATTACCTGATCTAGACAAGGACTGTCTGGCATTGTGGGCGGGGCTTATATCTGCTCCAATTAAGCTTTCTGTAAATGTGGTATTTTAGTGTAAAAAGTGTACAGTCTTCAAGAGTTTGTCATGTGTAAACAGTTTGTTACATCGTGCAATGAAATTCTTACTCTGAATCCTCTCAGCAGCCTATGACATAAATTGTAAGGACATAAGGAAAGAAAAACACAAGGCATAAATCACAAATTTACAAAAATGACTATTAGTGCAAAAATCAAAGAAACAAAGTTCTATACGTATATAAAGTGCGCAGTGCGTAATGTAATCATACATGTGCAAAGTCCTGCAGAGGTAGATTGTGTCTATTCGCAGTTGAGGGGTGGGGGTGTGTATTTGTGTACGCAAGATATGCGGAGGTAGTCTGTGGTCTCTGATGTTACTGGCGTTGTGGATGTGGATGTGTGTGTAGGAGGGATGGGGGGGGTAGTTGAGACCTCTCAGGCTCAGAGGGTGAACTGTGTCTGCCGTGATGGGTGGAGAGGCAGTGGATGAGTGTCGTTCACAAGCCTAATGGCCTGTGGGTAAAAACTGTTTTTCGACCTTGAGGTTCTGGCTCTAACACTCCTGCAGCGTCCGCCTGATGGTAAGGGTGTGAAAAGGCTGAGCTGGGGATGACTGTTGTCCTTGATGATGTTAATGGCTCTCCTGATGGTAAGGATGTTCCAGTGATGGTTTGAGCAGCTTTCACCACTTGCTGTCGTGCCTTATGATCCTGTACTGTGCAGCTTCCAAACCACACTGTGATAGAGCAGGCTCTGAGTGAATGCGTCCACAGCGAGACGTCCCAGGGGAGACCCCCCGTGCCAGACCGCGCAGGGGAGCATACGACACGGACACAATGCGGGCTTTCAGCGGGACACGGAAACACGGAATGCCTGCAAAAAAGCAGCTCTTTGTTGAAGAGCATCTCACTGGCTTCTCGTTCCTTCTGCACCGTGGCCATCCAGGAACCTCAAGAACTGGGTCCATCTGAGGAACCACGTCCATTTGAGGAATCATTTGAGGTATAATGCGCTGTATGTGGAACTCCCAGGAGAAACAAAAGCACCACGCAAAGAGCAGGTCCGACCAATCCATAAACAGATCCAAAAAACCAAGACCATCCAATCAAACCAAGAGCAGATCGAAACAAACCAAGAACATCCGACCAAAGAGCTGTTTGGACCAAACCAAAAGCAGATGCAAAAAACCAAGAAGAGATCCAAAAAAACCAAGAGCAGACCCAAACAAACCTAGAACATCCAACCAAACCATGAGCAGATCCAAACAAACCAAGAACATCCAACCAACCAAAGAGCTGTTTGGACCAAACCAAAAGCAGATGCAAAAAAACCAAGAGCACATCGAGATGGAGCAGAACGGTGCCTGAAGAAGCCACGTTCGGCAGAACTCACGAGAGCAGGGGGATGGGCGTCCACACGACGCAGAAGGGGTAGCGGCTCGCCGAGGGGTCGATCTTCTCCAGGCCTCTGGTCAGACTGCTCAGAGAGTCCACTTCACACACATCCGCCATCGCTGCTCGCTGGTGGTGAACAGAGTGTGTGTGTCTACAGCTGCACAGGACCACGGAGTGTGTGGAGTGCCCCCTGCAGACAGGAAGTGCTGCAGCCCTAATCTGTGCTCATGGGCGTTCCGTTCTTCAACGTGTGCGTTTTACAGCTCTTTTGTCGAGCAGACGATGTTTTTCATATCGAAATTGTTCAACACAACACAACACAACACGGCACACTTTGTACTTATGGATCATTCTGGTCTGAAGACAAACTCGCAACACCTGCAGTACTTCACAGCGCGGTAACACCTGGGTTCACACACGGCTTCACAGTAGGAGGCTTTTCCTCTCTGGTGTACAGACAAGCAGACGGCAGGTGGAGTCGTATTTATATATTGGCTGTTACTTTTGGGACCTGAAGGTTCTGGCTTCAAATCTCTCCTCCTGCTGTAGTATGTGGTCAAAGAACATATTGTGAAATAATATAGTAACGACGACCCTGTTGTATAATCAGGTCAAAATCCCCGTGAGCAGCTCAGTGTCCAGGCTTCACACTGTAACTCACCTGAGAACATGGTTCCTAATCATCAAGATGTGCTTTAAAGCAGAAGGCAGTTGGTTCAAGTCCCAGGAGGGAACCTTCGGTTGTGCTTCTCAGTCACACCAGTACTGGTAAAATCAAATAAAGTTAGTGTTGAGTCCAACACGAACACACACCCGGAACCAAATAATGAATAATCATGTCCAGTAAAAATATGTGCTATGAATTAATGTTTTAGTCCAATATGTTTGTGTGTGAGAATCTGTATTGATACAATAATCTATACTGATACAATATGAGTCCATATTGATAAAATGGGACAGGTGGTAGTGTAATGGTTAGAGCTACTCCCTTTGGACCCCAAGATCACAGGTTCAATTCCCCCCTCTAGCTGCTATACCCTTGAGCAAGGTACTTACCCTAAGTTACTCTAGTAAAATTACCCAGCTGTAAAATGGGTAAATAACTGTAAACTTATTTTAAGTCGCTTTGGAGAAAAGCATCAGGCAATGAATAAATGTAAACTTTCACAGCACAGGCTGCACACCACGCAACCCTGAGTGTAACACTTGAGGACGCACACACACATGCACGCACGCACACACGCACTGCCCTCTGTGGAGCGCGGGGGGAATTACAGCTTGGTCTCAGGTGGGCTCCTGGGGGTCACTGTCAGTGACAGAGCCCACGGGGGGTGGGGGAAGAGCAGAGTGCCACCTGCTGAAACACTGCTGACTAGTCAGCACACGACAAAACAAAGGTTACTGCATCGTATCCCACTCCTGCTGTAGTAACCTTGGTCAAGGTACTTACCCTGAAGCGATACAGTAAAAGTTACGTTACTGTATAAATGGGTAAACCAGTGTGACGATGATTAATAATCCAAGTTCTCTTGAGCAAAGGCGACGGACAAAAATGGAACAGCGACGATGAGCAGGAGAGCGGCTGCACCTGCGAAGCGTCGCTGCTGGGGGGGCTCCCACGTGGCTCGTCCGGACCGCACGTTCACCTCGCGGGCTGCACGCCGAGGCCTCTTCGCCCAGAGTGCGTGATGCACGGCACGGGGACCAGCGTGCGCACGCACGCACACACACACACGTTGAGGGTTGCGCCCCAGAGCTCAGAGATGTGAGAGACGTGACGTGTTGACAAGGTGAGAAGGAAACTTGTCGCGTGTCCAGAATCCGAGCTGTGCCGCGTGCTTTGTGTTCTACATAAGTCTCCTACTAAAGAGCCAAACGCTTCTAAAACCGCAGAAGGAAAACGCGGTAAAAGCCGCATCAAAACCATGGCCTAGAAAACCGCAGACTTCTTCATCTCAGGAACTAATGGTGTTAGGATGATTAATCTGATGTCACAGCGAGCTAATATGACCAGGGCAGGTAAAATAAAAACAATTATTTATCATTCTTGCACGAAGCCCAAGATCCCAGGTGGCTTCTGATGACCTAATATTGTGGTAAATGTTGGCCGCTCCTTCTAGGTCAGCCTGTGTGTGCAGGTTCTCTCCCACGAGGCGAGTGTCAGAGCCTCCAGTGAAGGTGCTCAACTTGAGTGAGAATTTAAATTAATCAGCGCACTATTTCACATCGGGGGCAGGGGGGGGCAGCACTTGCTCAGCAGGCTCTGCCCACACCTTTTACATACATTTCGCAGGAGATCCAGCGCTTCGGTGGACTCGGAGGCTTCCCTTGAATACGAAGCGTTAATACACGCGTACACACACTCGCTGTCTGCTTCCGTTCCCTCATATCGTCGATCTCGGTGTCATTTTCTTCCCTGCTTTTCTACGGTTGCTGTTGGGTGGCACAGCAGGTAGGACTGGTGCCTCACATACTGAGCTCTGCCTTTCAGTACCGCACTCTGTTGAGGGTTTGCGTGTTTTCCCTGTGTTTGTGTGGGTTTCCTCTCACGTGTCATGGTAATTGGAGATTCTGAATGGTGTCGAGAGTGCGTGCGTGCGTGCGTGCGTTACAGAGACTGGCTAGTGATGCACTGGGCTCCCACCCTGTACCGGTGGAGGGTCGGGGGGTGCTCACCTTATGTGACCCAAAACACCACTAAGGCTCATATTTTACACTCAAGTGGCGAAGCAAACACAAAGTCTGACAATATTAGTTCTCATTTATTTTTTTCTTGCAACAAACTGATTGAAGAGCCAAGGGAACAAAGAAAACATTGAAAAACAGAATATTTTAACAAAAATATATCACATGGAAGTCTAGTGTTAGATAACCAGTCTTTCGCACTCTACTTTTTTCAATGTTCTGGGCCTACGGCGGACCTTGAGCACACGACAGAGACACGTGAATCGGCCAGGTTCTGACTGTGACCCAGAAGTACTGAGTCACTTCCCATTTGTGAAGAACCAAGGGCAAAGAGGTGCCATTACTGCGCTCTGAACTCACGCGGTAACAAAGGAAGAGCCACAAGTTTGCAATGGGAAACCTGCTCCAGGACCCACAGCATTCACACCCACCTGTCTCCTGCCCTGTCTGACTTGCCTGTTAGCTCCTCGCAACAGCCCAGTAACATGGGAAAGCTGCTCGGGATGCGACTTCAACAACACATTCTATGAATGAGAAGGACTAACGACCACAAGCAGAATACAACATGGCCACAAACGTTCTCCGACTGCCTCTTAAAAGCATAGATGCAGGGGGTCAGGATCCGGCGCCCTGAATGGTTCTACGGTCTGTTCTACAGTCCCTGCCGACAGCTCTCTGCGGCCTGACCTCTGCAGTCCACGGGCTTGAGATCCAGAAAGAAGCAGAATTCTGAACCTTCTAAGAGCAGCCTGAGAAGCACAAAGGACTCAGCCACAACTACCCAGCGGTTCCCAGTGCCACCAGACGCTCTCCAACCCAAGTGGACACACACAAAGTATGCAGACTGAAATAAAACATCAGATAAGAGGTGCTCAGACACTTCGTGCTGCTCATGTGGAACCTGGGCAGGTTGTGCCATCGAGCAGAATGCGACCCCATGCCCCACGAGAGCTGCAGCGCTCCTCGACCGCACATCCCTAGCCACCTTCCCTCAGTGAAGCAGCGTGATGTTATGCGCCACACGCCTGGGTCACGATGCATCACAAAGACTTGACTCCTCGTGTCTCTTCCCTTCTATGTAGCACTTTTCACCAGGTACCTCAAGCAGTTAAGCTAATAAATGTTCTGCAAGTTTTTTTTTTTTTTTCCTTTCTGCCTAGAGAATTCACACACCGGAACATACAGTCTTAGACACGAAGCCCATTCAGGTCACAGGTCCCACCACCCTGGCCCCAAAGACGAGGACATCCATGTGCGCGACGCCTCAAATCCCAAAACTGGAGAACCGGCGATACGCCCAAAAGGTGTGCCGTGATGAAGCTGCGGGCAGAGCAATGAAGTGACCCCACCTCTTCAACACACACAAAGCAAACAAACAGGTGAAAGGAGAAATTGGCCCTTGAAGAGGAGCCGCTGTCTGCAGCACAGCTGGACGTCTTTGGAACAGCAACAGCTTCTGCGCACGGGCAAAGGAGGGAGGACAGGGACGCGCATCTCGTTTGGTTTGAACGTTCTTCTCTGTTTCACCAGAGGACCGTGACATGTCCCTGTGTCCCCGCATCCATGGGTGAAGCATCCTACTTGGGCAGAACTTTCATGGCCCATCGATTGTGTCACCACCCTCCGTAGTCCTGTGCTTGGGCCCCTGTCCTCCCATGGCTTTGTGCATAGTGTAAAGCTGAGACATTCACTGGACACTACAACTGTGTGTGTGTGTGTGTGTGTGTGTGTGTGTGTGTGTGTGTGTCAGTGGGGGATACTGCCCTTTCTCTCCCTCCTCCTTCGCTCACTCACTCACTCAATCTCATTCACACATAAAAACACACGCACGCACACAGAGTCCCGGTGGAGGAGTCGCACGCGCCGTCTTGGATCCAGGGAGAGGGACAGCCGCTTTAGCTGGGACGGCACTGCACCTGGCCCTCAGAGGTGTCTTCGTCATCGGAGCCTTCGGGCCCCCCACTGCTGCTGAGGCCCGTGATGCGGTAGCCCATGTTGAGCAACATCACCTCCAGTGGGTCAGCGTTCATGCGCCGCTGGTTGGCCTGGGAGGCGCCGTCCATGTCCTCCACCACACGGCCATTCTCACTCTCCGTCTGCAGGGAGAGCAGTGCCGTCACTCACAGCAAGGCGACTCGCTATTCCAGCTTCTTTACAGAACCAAACGCCCAACTGTCAAATGATGCACGTTGCCGGAGGAACGTCCGAGTCATTCGGTTGTATCGGTGGTGCGAGCCGAGTATTTCACAAGGCGATCACTTTTGCAAATGGTTACAAACACATTAAACAAAGATTTAGACATTCCCCAGGTGATTTCTTCTATTTATAGCTGCATATTTTCTTCACTTCTCTATCATTTCTACGTGTTGGGGAAAGCGCACAACCTGCGTTCACCCTCTGAATCAAGAGGTGCCAGCAAAGAGCACCCAAACCAAAGAGGAGTGCGAGAGCACCTGGGAAGTAACTGCGCCTGCATAAAGTAGCAGGGTTCAAGGGACATTACCTCAGGCCTGGGGTTCCAGAGGCGCACGACTGGGTCGATGCCACTGGTGGCCAAGAAGCAGTAACTGGGGTGCGGCTGCAGGCAGTTGACGATGGACTCGTCCCCCTGGAGGATCCGCACCAGGTTGGTCGTCTCCTTCTCCCAAATGAAGAAGGAGCCGTCATCTGAGCCGCTCACTATGTACTGCCCTTTGCTGCAGACACGGGGGGGTTGAGGTGATGTTTCCCAAAGACAAAGACAGATGGAGGACAGAATGGGACTGTAGGACCCATGTGTAGGACCAAATGACATTACTCTAATAAGAGTAACAAAGTACACTGTATTCTGTATGTGGGGCAGTGCTCAGAGCTGCTGCCTTCGGACTCGGAGCTCACAGGTCTGAATCCCACCTCCTGCTGTGGCATCCATGTTTGCCGTCTCCCTGCTTCCACCAATATCACTGTGCCAAAATGAACCCAAAGTGTACACCCAGGTGAGCTTCCTAACCTGCCAAAGAAGTTGGCTTCCTTGATGTCTGTGGTGGTGTTGCAGTGGCCGCAGTAGCGGTGCTTGTAGTCGTAGCTGCGCTCCCTCAGCACGGCCTCGTCCTCCGGGATGGACGGCTTCCTGCTGAACGTGTGGAAGCGCAGTGAGCCGCCGCCCTTCTTGTCATCCGCTGAGGCGCACAGGGATACGCAAATGAGCTGAAACTCAGATGGAGCCAGTCCCTCTCACACAGAGACAGAAAGACACACTCACAGGCATCGGCCTTGGCGAAGAGCGCTGCCTTGATGTCCTTGTCGAGCGCGTCGCAGGCGCTGCTGTGGGCCTGCTCGGGAAACTTGCCTTTGAAGTCGTTTAGGCACTCGAGCGCCTCGGCCACATACTTGAGCTCGAAGAGGCAGCGCGCGAGCCGGAAATGTGCCTTCAAGTGGCCCGGGTTCAACGCCAGGGCCTTGAGGCAGTCACGCAGCGCATCGTAGTGGTCGCCGTCCCACTTGCGCTTCATGTAGGCAGCGGCGCGGTTGCCATACAGCATGGCGTTGCGGCCCGCCTCGTGGATCCCCAGGCTGTACAGCTGGATGGCCTGGGTCCACTGCTGCCGCGCAAATGCCTCATTGGCCTTCTGCTTGATGCGTTCCAGGTGGGGCGGCAGCTCGTTTGAGTTACTGCAGCATCACCACAGAAATGAGGCGGAGTTAAAGAAAGAGCACCGGGTTGCGTACAAGATGCGTATCGGCCGTTTCATGAGGAAAACTCACTGGATGCTGCTAGGGATGCGGATAAGGGCATGGCTACGGGTGAGGCTACGTGCGAGGCTACAGGCGAGTACCTGCTGTACAGCTTGCTGTTGGACCTGCCAGACCACTGGAGGCGACTGGTGGGGAGGTGGATGCCATTGGACACACCGTTGGTGGAGGTTTTCCCGTTCTGCACCTCTGTGGGGGGGATATGGCACCGTCAACCTAGCGGGGGTTGACACGGTAACCCTATGACTCTAGATGGGGACCGGGGGGCATACCTCCTGCCGAGTGGCACTTTTTGGGCAGCAGAAAGGTGTACGGCCTCTGCTTGAAAGTCAGATCAAATAAATATACCTGAAACAGATGACAGGAACAAGTTAGAATACTTTGAAGAAGTACCCTTTGAAGAAGAGTTCTGTTCAGTGAATCACTATAAGCAGGCCCTGCACTGAGGCCTCCCACTGGGAAGTACCTGCTCCCCTCCCATGTTGACAAGCAGCTCCGTTCCGTCCGGGCTGAAGGTCACATAGGTCGCAACCAGAACCCGCAGCCGGTTGTTGTAGTCGGGTAGCTTCACTGGGAGATGACCTGCAAAAGGAGCTGCGGTCAGCAGGCAGGAGTCCACTGGCTGCCACAAAGTATGCCAATGAAAGCTGAAACAGCACAATACTGCCACCTAGTGGGCACCCTCAGTACAGCAAACTAGCAAAGCCTTAGGGAGGTCAGTCAATCCACATGTGCACTGCGGTGTCGGAGTGAACTCTTTGCTTCCACTCTCAGATCTCCCTCTCAGGATCAGATCAGAGCTGCAGCCACAGACCTGCTACATAGTACTGCCCCGCCCCATCAGGAATGGGCTTCTGCTTCTCACAGAAAGTGTGAACGCCAGCCGTCACCCGCTGGCTCATCGCCTTCCTGCAAGAAAGAAAGAAACAAAGCTCACCATGTGGCTGTGAAAGCCCCACCCAACCAGCAAACGCACACAGTCGTGAGAAGGGGAGAGCCAGCAGCGGTCCAGGTACGCACTGTCCTAACGGGCAGCAGCGGTGGGGACGGGTTCACCTGTGGTTGTGGATCATGCGGATGTCGTAGAGGCGCACAAAGGGCCCGTTAGCGCCCACCGCCAGGTAGTTGTTGTCGCGCGGGTTCACAGCCAGGCACTTGGCCTCCACCAGCTGGCCGCAGTACTCGGTCAGGTCGATGAGCACCTCAGAGCGCCGACTGCTCTCTCTCAGGTCGTACTGCCTGGGGGGAGAGGCACACGGTTCAACAAGCTAATGCGAGGAGTGTGTCTATGGGAGTGTGTGCGCACATCTTACTGGGAGAGGGGTTACTAGGGTTTGCACTTAACCTGCAGTTTTCCTGTTGGGAAAAAAAATTAATCATGTCTCTCCCCCACAGCGGTCTGGGAAAGGGAAACCTTCTGTCTCTCTCACTTCCTCACCCACCCCACCAGCGGAGAGGCTCTCAAGATACAGAGGACCATGTCCACAAAGGGATAGTGACCCCTGAGCTACCCTCTGTGGGACAATCCCATCACTGAGTGTTTTAAACAAGCGAAAGTTGAAGAAAAGTGATCTTCTTGAGAGCAACTATGTGACCGTGGAGCACTTGGGGTCCAGCCTGAGCCCCCCGCAGCACCTCACCTGATGATGCCGTCCTCAGCAGCACTCCAGAAGGTATTGGGCCACATGGGTGCCGTGGCAATACGCTTGACCCGGTTGGTGTGGTCAGAGAACATGTGGATGGTCTCCTTGGCTGTCAGGTCGTGCACGTGCACCTTGGTGTCCGCTGCTCCCGTCACCAGGATACGGTCGCCTGTGTGAGGCAGGAACTGTTGGGGGAGGGGATGTATGTCAGAAATACCCCAAAATTTTTTTTAAAAAACCCAATTTCTTAGGTGTAGGAGGTGCCGTGTGACCCCCTCCCCATGCCTCGCAGCAATCTCACCTTGACGGAGAAGATGTTGGCAGCGTGCCCCGTGTGCATGGTGATGAGCTTGCGATGGCGGAGCGGGTCCCACACAATGGCGTGTTGGTCGTCCGAACCCGAGGCGAGTAAGCTGGCGGGGTAATGGACACAGGTCAGCAGTGAGAAGCAAGCAGGAAGTCCACGGGCCTTCCCACAACACCTGTGACGCACCACGATACAGCATTCTTTTAAAGCACAGATCAGTAAGAGCACTTACTCTCCCCTCTCGTTCCATTCCAGACAATTGACACACCCAGAGTGGCCCTGGAAAAGATGAAATGATGAATACGCCGCACGCACAGGTGGCCACACCTGACCTTTAACCTCTGTTATCAGTCAAATCGCCATGACTACGAACACCTGCTGTTCAAACCCTACGCAGCGATGAAAAACGGTGAGGTCACCTGTAACTCCGCCTCCAGGCCAAGCCTCTTGATGAAGGGGTCCGTCACATGGTACGTCCTCTGGAAGCCCAGAGCTCGCTTTTCCTGGTGGTCACACAGGTGGACACAGTGTCGTGAGTCTCTCCCGTTACAGACAAACCCCAAATGTCCACAAGCAGCCAGCAATGAAGTACATTTACTCTGATCTGACGGTGTAAAATGTCACTGGCGATGTTCACGGCAGTCATGGCCTCGCAGCAAATCATAGGTCACGTGGACGGCGCTTCGGGGCTCGGGTCAGAGGTCCGGGGGAAAGGACATCGGCGTGCATGGGCGCCCCCCCCGAAGGGTGCACTGTACCAGCCTGGAGATGAAGACACGCATTAACGATAAAGGCGATGGAACGCGTACGTCGGTATGAGACGCAGCCGCCTCACGGGCTACCAAGGACAGCGGGAGACAGCAAATGGTTTTTTTAAAACAAAAGAGCACTTTACGAACATTGTCAGAGTGACGGTACAATGGAAGCCCCAGACACAGGAGGAAAATCAGTTAACGGATGTCAGGCACACTCCAGAGACACACACCTGACCCAGAAAGCGCTGCCGATCGGAGAGATGTTCACTGAGGAGAGAGTCACAGCGGCACCACGACAAACCTCTTCAGTTACATGGACTGATGAGTTATATATTTCGCTCGACAACACTTTTTAGTTATGTTGTTTACTGTCACAGCAGCTCGCTATGCGCTGACAACCTCGTTAGTTATAATACTGGACACACACACACAACCTTACAGGAATACTAGACTTACTGGACGGGTACAGAGACAGAGACAGAGAGAGAGAGAGAGAGAGAGAGAGAGAGAGAGAGAGACACACACACACACACACACACACAACCTACAGGAATACACTTATGTACTGGACGGACACACACCTGTTAATTATACAGTGCTTAGTTAGACTAGTTATACCTGTGTTACTGGACACACACACAACTGACTGACTAACTAACTCTGTGTCTATTTAGTAAGACAGTACGACCAGTTTACGTGTCACACACTGGACACACCGACTTTACTAACAAGTTGAAACAGGTAACTCCACCACGTCCACTCCGCGCTCGTGCCGAGGTAACTAAGCGACCCGCTCAGACTCAGAGAGCGAGGAAGCGGAACCAACGGAGCTGCGCGCGCTCCCTTCACGCGGCCGCCCGGCCCGGGTCATGACGACACACGGTTAGCCGGTTAGCTTAGCCTAGCCGAGTGCAACAAAAACATGAGGTAATACTGAACAGACGCGCGTCCGTCCGCTGCCTGCAGCAGCCGCACACACGCTCTGCGACAGAAAAACAGTGTAGCGAAACGCTGCACACGAGCAGAGTGTGTAAAGAGTGTGTAGAAGCGTGTTACTTAGTTAGTAGCCAGGCGAGTCGAGAGAGCAGCGGCGCTCCTACCTGTCGGGCCTCCACTCGCCGACACTCGGCGGCCGTTCACTACCGAACCAGGTAAAGAGCGGACGATAACTAAGCGGTACCGGGCCGCGGGACCCCACACGCACACACACACAGTATCACACCCTCATGGTGAGCGGCGACAGCGCAGCTCGGTCACCCAGGCGGTTCTCTGGCTCCACATTCCTCATTCCGCCGCAACAGCGTTCGTCCCGCCTCCCAGCCGTACGCAAGGTTTTGTACGTAAACTCCCTTTGGCTGTCACTGGCTTCTACGCAAAAAATACAGCGTAAGAACGAAGTTGAATTGCAACGCAGGTTGTGCGACGCTACGCGGTGATGGACATCTGTCTGAGCCAATGAGAAGCGTTTCCTGAATACGTGACTCCTCAATTCGGGGGGGGGGCAGGTCGTGTGTTTACCTGTCAGGGTGGGTCACAAAGTTTACTTATTATTATTATTATTATTATTATTATTATTATTACTACTAGTAGTATGTATGTATACATATATACAGTAGTAGTAGTGTTTGGTGGCATTATGAAGGCCATTAGTATTTCAGTATGAATTATTCATATAGTTACATATTGATTCAAAGATATTTATATATGATATTTCATACTTTAGCACTTTAGGCAGCACTTCAGCCCAGACTTCCTACAGCCGTACTCTTGTGTACAAAGATCAACCGCTGCACCCCAGCCAGACCCCTTCACTCATCTACTTCTGCTCGCTTGGTGGTCCCGCACACGAAAAGTAAAGCACGGAGGTTCTTAGTTCTAGCTCCTTTGTGGTGAAACGACCTCCCCCTCTCACTCAGAACTGCTGAAACTCTGTCTACATTTAAGAAGGGTCCGAAAACTCACCTTTTCCGGACCCATTTCGCCCAAGATCTCCAGCTCATGTAAGGTGTAAATGTTCATGCACCGTGACTTCATGATCATCCCCAGATAAGCCTTTACACAGCTACTCCTGCATTGTATGTAAATGTTTGTGTATCTTAAAAATAATTGTAGGAAGGTGATCAGCATCGAAAGGAAAGTAACAAACTAGTTTTACTTAAGAATCACGTGTGCGGCTATGTCGCTTTCTGTTAATGTAATGAACACATTGTATTTTCGTTGAGGTGCACGTCTCTTTGGACAAAAGCATCTGCTAAATGAATAAATGTAAATGTAAATAAATGTAAGATGAGTGTTTTCCTGCAGCAATTAAGACTGTGTGTCCTGTGTTTCTGGACATGCAACTTTTTACGGCACTGTAGGAATTATGATATTAATACCTGAGCAGGAGGCCTTAGAAACACAGCAGGGAGGAAGTGAAGAAGGTCAGGAACTGCAGACGAGTTCCTTTTTCACACAGTGAAACAAAAGTACAGTGCAGTGATGGAGTACTGTGGTAAACATTCAGCCACTGGCATTCCTATAGCTCCTGATGCAGCCTGTGTGTGTGTGTGTGTGTGTGTGTGTGTGTGTGTGTCTGTGTACATGTGTGTGGCTCTGCAGGTTCACATTTATGGCACTACACAGGAATGTGTGTGAGATGACTCCATAGTAGAGCCAGTTAGTGGGTCACATGGACAGAGGGAAGTGGTTTCTGTGACTCATGGTCCCGTTACCATGGTTACTGTGGTTACCACCATACCTGGCTTCTGTTGGGTGGCACCTGGAGCCATAAGGAAGTAGGCACTCAGATTGGAGCCGCAGGTCCACCGTAAGCAGCAGAAGGACTAGGCAGGTAAAGCAGCACGACACCGTGGCGATCCCTCTCTCTCTCTCTCTCTCTCTCTCTCTCTCTCTCTCTCTCTCTCTCTCCAAACATGTCGGCTCTGAGCTCCATACCTGAACGCGGTAAGAGCAGTCTCCTTCCACATGTACCCTGCTTTGTCTCACCTGTTCCTCTTACTGCCACACCTGTCACTCGCAGGTGTGCGAGGAGCTGAGCTAATGGAGTGCACCTCATACTCTCCACTTTTCGCATTTTGTAAAGGTCCAGGGCCTCATCTTCATCTTCATCACTCATTCGTGTCCATAACGATGTGTCCAGCCTGAGCTCACAGAAATGACGCACAGCTCTCTTGCCCGGTGGCTAATTTATATCTCACCTGCAGGATTCACCTTTAACCTTAGAGCTGTGGATGACTACGATGATTCACCTGTGTATGACGACGGGGAGACCTCGGCAGGGTGGGGACACCACGGGGACCTGAGTGCTCACTCAGATGTTCGACTGTCCAATGCTCTCAAGAACACAGGGCTTCTGACACCCCACCGCACTGGTGTAGACTAATGTTAAGCATCGTAAAGCGTGTGGCCCACCTGGCATGTACTGCAGTATGGCTGTGTGTGTGTGTGTGTGTGTGTGTGTGTTCATGAGACTGTTGTGTGTTCGCAGCTGCAGACGTGGCCCAGCCAATGGGGGGTGTCTCTGTGTTCGCCATCTCCTTCCTCCTGCTGCCGTTGGTCTTGCTGGCGTGCACCTGCTGCAGCAGCAGGTAACCTTGAGTAGCACGGTGACGCAGCGAGTAGCGTTGGTACCTCACAGCGCCTGGGTGGTGTGAGAGGACATGGGTTCGATCCCCACTCAGCCTGTGTGGAGTTTGCATGTCCTCCCCGTGTCTACGTGGGTTTCCTCCGGGTGCTCTGGTTTCCTCCCACAGTCCAAAGACATGCTGTTCAGGCTCACCCATAGTGTGTGAGTGACAGAGAGTGTGTGTGTGTTCCACTCGTGTATGGATGAGTGACCCATTGTAAGTAGTGTATCTAGCAGTGTAAGTTACTGTGGTGAAAAAGATGTGTGGGCTGATGATAACACTACGCAGAGTTCATTGGAAGTCGCTTTGGAGAAAAGCCTCTGCTAAATAAATAAATGTAAATGTAACCAGAGCACCTGAAGCACATGAGCCCCCCCGCATACACACATTGTTGAAATAGAGATGCAGAATTTCAGAAATTAATGTGTTCCAGTTTGGCCTCTTTGAATCTGTCTCTCCATGTAATAAAGCTATGGTGTTAAGAGCACAGATGTTTCCATGTGTTGCCTTTGCTTGCAGAAAGTCCAGAAGTTCAGCTGTTGACACGAAGCAGGTGCCGCATGCACAGCACATCTTACAGGTACATCAGAGGCTTCACCGTCGTAAAGATATTATTATTTTTATTATTTATTAATTCAGCTCACACTTTTCTCTAGAGTGATTTACAATGTTAATCTACTTTCACTGATTTACCCAGTTATACTGTATCAACTCGCATTGACAGGGTCAGTTATAACCACTTCGCCACCTGCTGGCCCTAAAATGAGATGCAATGTTTCACAAAACTATAAGTATGCAAGTAAATGAGTGTCTGTTCGTTTTTCCTCACTGAAGTGAAACAAACATTTACATGATACTTTTCTCCAATGCGACTTACAATTTTAAGCAACTTGCTGTTATTTACAATTTATACAGCTGGGTGATTTTACTGGAGCAACTTAGGGTGAGTACCTGGTTCAAGGGTACAACGGCTGGAGCTGGCATTCAAACCTGTAATTTTTGGGTCCAAAGCCAGCAGCTGTGTAGTTCGTGACCCCTCCCTCAGAGCCCCCTCAGCTCTCTGGAATATAATAGCATGTAGGAGATGGCAGTGGCAACCTCCACTATGCCCCCAAGTGGAGCAGTGAGGCACTTGCCATGAAACTGCTTAATGCAGAATTTGGAGAACCCTGTTGACTGATTGTGCTGTTAATCCCATAACATACTTATTTTTGCCCTCAAAATATCTTTTCCACTTATTGTAAAATATTTAACAGGGGGGCACGGGGGCGCAGTGGAGCAGTGGGTTGGAGCGGGTCCTGCTCTCTGGTGGGTCTGAGGTTCAAGTCCCGTTTGGGTGCCTTACAACAGACTGGCGTCCCGTCCTGGGTGTGTCCCCTCCCCCTCCAGCCCCCCGCCCTGTGTTGCCGGGTTAGGCTCTGGCTCCCCGCGACCCCCTATGGGACAAGCGGTTCAGACTGTGTGTGTGTGTGTGTGTGTGTGTGTAAAATACAGTATATAGTTTTCAGTTCTTTTTGAAAACAATGTTACCGATGGCTAAATTTACGTATACATTTATTCATTTAGCAGACGCTTTTCTCCAAAGCAACGTGCATCTCACAGAAAATACAATGTGTTCATTTCAATTTAAATAGAGTATTATGGCTGGAGTGGGGGTGCGGTGGCGCAGTGGGTTGGACCACAGTCCTGCTGTCCGGTGGGTCTGGGGTTTGAGTCCCGCTTGGGGTGCCTTGCGACGGACTGGCGTCCCGTCCTGGGTGTGTCCCCTCCCCCTCCGGCCTTACGCCCTGTGTTGCCGGGTAGGCTCCGGCTCCCCGCGACCCCATATGGGATGAGCGGTTCTGAAAATGTGTGTGTGTGTGTGTGTGTGTGTGTGTGTGTGTATATTATGGCTGGACTCACTATGGAGAAATGCATCTTTTGTGAGAAAAATAAATAAAATGGACACTGCTCCTCTCTTTCAGTCGGCAGACTCAGCAGAAGCCGAGGGGTCCGGGGAAGACGAGGGCGTCACGGCAACCAAGCTACAGTGTCAACAAATGGATCTGCTGGGAGTGCAGCAAGGTGAGGTCTCTGTCTGCTTGGGTTAAACCACAGCATACCTGCAGAATGTGGTGAAGTGAGCAGATTAACCAGAATAAGTGCAGCCCGGTCAGGTGTGTACCATTTTTTGTGTGTGTGTGTGTGTGTGTGTGTGTGTGTGTGTGTGTGTGTGTGATTGGTACAGGAGAGGAGCTGCAGAGATCTGTGGCCCTGGCAGCCAGGCGGCTGCCCTCTCTACCCAGGCCCAGCGTAAGCTCTGCCGTGTACGACATCGTGGAGGACATGAGGGACGGGCGGCCTCCTGCAGAGCCCAGAACAGCCCTCGGGAAGACCTCCAGCTATGGTACCGTGTACGCTGATCTGCGGGAGATGGACGAGAAGAGCTGTGGGACGGGAGCTGTGGGAGATGCGTCCGGCGATGTCCAGAACCCAGCTGGAGAGCAGGACTTCCCCGTGTATGCCATAGTGAAGAAGGGTGGTGTCCGGCAGGTCCAGTCGGAGCTCGTCCTGTAGAGCACTCGGAGGGACACGTCCTAGAGGACAATCCAGACTGACTGTGGACAAACACATATTTTGTGAGGAAAAGTGTTGTCACATTTACCGAAGCGATCAGGCCAAATGTTTTCCTTGAGAGTTCAGCGTAAATCAGTTCTCCTCCCCAGTTTTGAATAAAAGCCATTTGTGTCCCTAGAACCAGTTGTACTGTATTCACCATGCTGGGCTGTTGTTGACCTTTGACTGTTGGCCAATGTCTAAGTGTAATTAAGAAATAGGCTGTGAACACAGGGTTTGGTTTGATTGTGTTAAAATGCTTTCTGTTTTCTTTTTACAGTCTTTTTTTATTAAATCAATGTGGACATTAATTGTACAGTGTCAGAAATATATTTTCTATAGTACATAAGTATCCTGCTATACAGTGTTGGAAATAAATATTCCTGTTTAGTTTCGGTGTGCCACTTGCCTTTAAATTCTTATAGTCTTATTATCGATACAGTAAGACAACTTCCACCTAAGATTTTTTTTTTTTTTATTATATAATACAAGAACATTAATACAGAACAATCAAACCCAGACAGACAGGGGCAGCCTAAATAAATATATACAAATAAATACACAAAATAAATTAGAAAACACTCCAATAACTAAAAATAACACCAAAACCTCAAAAATATTACAGTAATTAATGGTTATTAAATTCATCAGCAGTCTTTATGCTGTTGAAAGAAGGAAAACAGAAATATTGATTTTTTTATTAACAAATTTGGACCTGTGTGTATGATATTTAGCTAATGTGGTTAATAAATTGATGACATGTGCCGGCTAAAATTAAGTTTGTCCTTTCTCACTTTACGCGCGAGGAAAAAAGCGTCCATTTTGTTGTACGAAAAGCCCAGTTTTTCACATAACGACACGAGGGCGCAGACGGCGTCCATGTTGTTGTACGGAAAGTCCACTTTTACAACGTAAGCAAAGACACTCACACATGGTGTAGGCAGCCAATGGATTTTAAGATAACGAAAATTTCGCTAGAAATGAAAGCCATTTTATCCAATCATGTAAGGGATGTTAAAACTCTCTCGCGTGATATGTAGTCCTTTCAGCCTATAGGAGTGAAAAGGGGGGAGGGACTTCGTTTTTTAACGGTTAGATCGCAGCTGCGCCGAACTGTGGCGAAGTGTGTTGAACTCGCCTATTTGGGGAAGTTGTTAACGTTTGTCTCTGTGGATAATTGTAAACGTTTTTCCTTCAGTCGACTTCATAAAAGGTGACTTAAAGTTTGTTCTTAAGCTAATTTTGCGGTACTAAGTTGTTTCGTGTTAACTGTGTTGTTACTTTAGGCCGAGGGGGAGAGAGAGAGAGAGAGAGAGAGAGAGAGAGAGACAGACAGAGAGAGCAGCAGCAGCAGCAGCAGAGACTCTCCGAGAGTTAAGACGTGACAGACGAGATAAGTTAGTTTAATTACAGGGTTTTTCGTACGGCACCAACTTCGTGATTCATTCGTCATTGGGATACTTAGTCTAGAAAAGGTTTCCTTCACTCACTGGGTTGCCGTGTGTTTTACGCTAGTACTACTAGTCTACGCGGTTGTATCTGAACGAGTTGAATCACAGCCGGTTGTGAAACAAACAGCAGCAAAATAATAAATGATCAAACGAGTTAAACACGATGCGAAATAAATAAATCACGGGTGAAACTCGTCTCGTTCCGGGAGGTGAGAGTACGGTGAAATCGTGACGTGACGTGACGGCTGGCGCGCGGCGGTGGCGGCGGTTGTTGTTGTTATTGTTGTTTCCATGACAACCTGCTCCTCACTGGTCTCCTGCCTGTCCGGCGACGAGTGTCTCTCTTCACCACGTTAAATATACTTGGGCCAGTGTCAGGGTGCACCACCCATTGGCCAGGTCACGATGGTAAAGAAGAGTTCACTTGTCATACTGAAAGTGTAGTTTTGTCCTTTTGTGTTTCTGCGGTGGATGATGAATAGTGCTCCTCGCGCGCACTTATTATTAAATAAGTTATTAGGAGACGGATGCGTCTGATAAAGTACTCATCCTACATCCACTTGCTTATTGTGTGTCGGGGGTGGGGATTGATCACCTGTAGGGTATTTGTGACATTATCAATAAGGTGATTGATGAGAGTCCAGCAGACGGGCGACCATGTTTACCTGTGTCACATAGAATTTACTCTCTTTTTACAGCACACTTTTTTCATAGATCTCTCATAGCTTCACTTTCATTTTGTGTTATACGTTCAGTGTAATTGTGAGACTCAGTGTGACGAAAGTACACAGATTTACAGTGTTTTTTGACCTTTGTCCTTGGTGAGGCTGATGTGGTTACTGTGAATGACACACAAAACGATTTGTGTCCCAAGGAGCTGTTGGTTTGTTTTGACAGGACAGGGGGAAGGTGCTCTGCTGAGATGCTAGACAGGTGAGCAGTTCCCATGTTGTTCACTTGTTTCACCTGGATTTTCACAGAGGGGCCAGGAGATTCACATGAGGGGTACAGTGGTCCTTTAAGTGCCCCTCGGGAGAGACTCTGCAATCTCGCTGTGTCATACCTGAGAGCAGGTGTCCCCCTCACTGGATTGCTGGTGGCACTTGCCCTTTCATCGAGGGCTTTTATTTCAGCTCGGTGTGCAATGGAACCTCAGAAAATATCAGGAAGGTGAAACCGTCAGTGTTCTGAAGCTCCGAAGAGGATCAGCGGTTCACATGTGAAACGTCCAAGGGTGTGGTGACAGTAACATGTGGAAGGAACACGTCCTCCTCAAACGGCTCATTCGTCAAGGCAGGACCCTACAGCTCGACGTGTACTGTGGTATTTTGCTATGAAAGCCCAGTCTGCCTCTGGCCCACCTTCTAGTGGGTCTGTCTTGAAGCACCTGTGCAGCACACCTGAGACCCCAGCCCCTGAGGAGCAGGGCAGGATGCTGTGATTGGATCTCCTTCTGCTGACAGTGTTCTGTGACCAAGTTTTCTTTGCCCAGCAGCAGGAGGGCACAGGATCTCTCGCCATGTGGCAGAGTGCTTTACCACAGTCCAGCAGGGGGAGCTGTGGTTCAGGTTTAGACCTGGTCATCAGGTGGTTTTAAATGAGGTGTCACTGTGTCAGAACATCAGCACAAAGGTGTCTGTGATGGGTGATCAGGGGTGACAAGTGGCCTAGTGGTTAGAGCTGCCATTCAGAGGCCCCAGGTTTGGATCCCACCTCCTGCTGCAGTACACTGTACAAAGGTACTTGCATGGACACACTTGGCTGATGCTTTTCTCTAAAGTGACTTACAGTGTGAAGCTTCTTACAGTTATTCACCGATTTCTGCAGCTCAGTAACTTTTACTGGAGCAAATTGGGATAAGTACCTTTCTCAAGGGTGCTACAGCTGGGATTTGAACTTGTGACCTTTGAGTCCAAGGGTGGCAGCTCTAACCTCTGTGCTCTCTGCATGAGAGCTGTTCTGGGTGACTGATGGTAACAGACTGAACGTTTCGTCACTTGCAGGTGCCAGCGAGTCACATGAGCGCCTCACAGCTCCACCTGGACCGACCCAGGCTCACAGGTAAACTTCCTGGGTGTGGTGGTGTCGAGCAGGCCGTGGAACATCAGCACTCGCTGTCTGTCTGTCGCAGTCTGTGTGGTGAATCCTGGTTCTTTGGAAGTCAGGATGAGACAGACAGAGACTGGGTTCACAACTGCTTTATCCTATTACCATGCAAGCGCAGCTCCAGCGCACACAAGTTTCTCATACTGCAGCTACACTTTCTGTTATATACACAACAACTGGGACAGGAAGTGTGTGTGGGGTTTTGAACAAATCGAGATACAAGGTCCGCACAGTTAATAAAAGATTAATGATACACATACCGCCGTGTGTTAACAGGTCAGGGGGGAAAAAACATCCTTTTTAAATAAATTCCTTAAGATTTTACCAATTCTATGAACTTTGAGCCACGTAAAAAATTTTTTTTAAATGAGAAAAGATCAAAATGTTGTCTCTGAGCCCTATTCAGAGGGCCACAGCATGCCTCTGTTGCAGCTCAGTGGCACTGCGACTGGGTGGGTTAGGGTTCGCTCCCTGTTCGCTCCAGGTTCGCTCCCTCTTCACTCATTCATCCACCAAACGCATGCGGTGTGCCGAGTCACAATTCACTGTCACTGGCACCGGAATGAGCTGTAAACACCACGGAAGTTAGTTGAAATAAGGTATTCGCGCTCTTTTACTGCCAGTTATTGGCATGGAGAGTAAACACACCTTGTGCTCGTTGTGGTGCACACTGAAATGTTGGAAAATAAAATTTCCCAGTTTAAAGTACATAAACTGGGAAATATTTTCACCTTTGAAAATGTGCCACCTACATCAGTAACTACAAGCTTTGTGTGTTGCTGAAAGTTTTAAGCTTCTGGAAGAGGAGGATGTATAAGCATACAGGTATGGTATGGTAAGGTTTTATGCAGCTACTTGTGTGATGAATGTCGGTTTAATATGATGAAGGAAACTTTACTTAAGAATCACACATCTGCAGCTAAGTTGTCTTTCTCCTAATGTAATGAACACATTGTATTTTCTCTGAGATGTACATCGCTTTGGAGAAAAGCGTCTGGTAAATGAGCAAAGCAGATCATCTGTTTTACTTTAAAATACGTGATTTGAGGTTAGGGTCCGATGCTCTTCGGTTAACCGCCTCCTCCCACCTGAGGGACTGTCTTTGAGACCATCAAATGTCCTTTGTGTGTGTGTGCGGTCACATGGCCGCGCTCCGTGTTCTCAGCAGAGTCGGATCGCCGAGCCGAGCCCCCTGACATGGAGTGGCAGACCCCGGCCCTGTCAGAGAAGTTCCAGAGCCGCTTGCGCCACCAGGCGAGCGAGGTGGACAGTGGGGACACCGGTCTGGGCACAACTCCGTCAGACAGCACCGAAGGTGAGAGCGCCACCGTAGCGACCAGGTGCCTGCAGAGAGGGAGGCTCTGCGGTCGCTCCACACTTTGACCGTCTCCGGCCTCAGAGGGGCCTGTATAGGTGGCCTGGGCTTTGACCTTCTCTCCCACGTGCAGTTAGAGTGAGAGGCCTGTTGCCATGGTGCTCGGGAGAACCAGGGAGAACCAGGGGCAACTTCCGTGCCGCATTTGGGAGGCGAGAGATGTCCTAACGCTGCCGTGTATTTATAAATGTTCCGGAAGAGCCCGCAGATCTGGCCAGTGGGATTATGTTCATGGCCAAGAATACCGCGGTCAGGGAGCTGCCGTCATTAATGTCACTTTGGCTGGAGCGGTGGAAACTCTGATCCGTCGGGCTGCGGGAGGGCCCTCCTCCCTCGAACCCCTCCTGCTGGGGTGGGGATGAGCCCTGTTTGGGCCGAGCGGTCATCCTCATTTCGTTAGGGTTTTTGGACAGGTATTTTTGATCTGGTTGCATTGGTGATTTAATTGATGATTTACAGCTGGTTTAGTTTTGAATTTCTATTATGATGGGTAACATTTCAAAACAAAGAAAAAGGTTACACGTGGTATGTTTTTAAGTACTTCATTGCTTCAGTAAAGTTGAGGCGGGGGGAACGAAGCTGGATCTCAGTACCATAGGGCTGGAGCACCTGGGTAGAGTCTGGACGTGCTCTGCTGCCTCCTCCTCACTGCTTGTCAGTTCTTAGGGCAGTCCCCCCTCCCCTCTCTTTTTATACCAGTGGTCACTAGAATGTACATATGACTGGGGTCACACGCAGATGTTGTTGTGTATTTATTGATATTTATTGTGTATGTTCACTGAAAAGCTCCAAGCAGCTCAGGGCTCCAGACTCACTTGGCCCTTGAGGAAGATTTCTCTTTTGCTGCAGAGACTTGGTGTTTTTTATTTTTTAAACAGTGCCAGAATATAGCTAAATATGACTGTGGACTTTTACCGTGTTTTTACTGTCAGGCACGTTGACCTGCTGTGTCTTGTCTGTGACTCACACAGGAGGGATTTGCAGGAGGAGCCCTGAGAGCTGCGTGCCATAGGGCGCTGTCCTCCCTTCCCCCTCCTCCGTTTCACCCAGCGGTCACCCGCCCCTCGTTGACAACGGTCGATTGAAGCCGGGTGGGAAAAATCGGGATCAGACCCCACTCACCCCCCCACGTTTAGCTGTGGTCTTGGGGAGGTGAGTGGGGTTTAAACGGGAGGCCGAGCAGATTGAGGTTCTCTGTAACCTGAGAGCTCACGCTATAAATAACCAAGACAGGTTCATTTGTGTACCGGGGTGTTGGCAGGGAAGAGCGACCGCTGCTGTTGACATTGTCCCCCGCTACTTCTCTCTGGAATTAACCGCTTTTGGAGCTTGCGGTCATGCAACGCTGCAGGACGGGACCTGAGCTCGGCGCGAGATGGACTGGCAGGCAGAACCATCCTCGCTGATGCCTCCTGCGCTGGAGGTGACTGGGGTTGGCCGGTTGGGTGGTCCCGTCCGCAGGGTGGGCCCCGGCTCCTCCTTCCTGCTGCAGTAGTGGCTCTTGGAGCTTCTCGCTCGTGTGTCTCGCCGACCTTCTCGCTGCTTTGGCCTCAGTGGCTGGATGTCGGTCAGCTTGTGCAGTGGAGACGCCGGTACTGAAACACGGTCCCTGCTCCTTTCAGGGCACAGCAAGCTGCTCGAATTGGAAGTTGGTCTTAAATGTGCTTCTCTCTCGACATGATGCCGTTTCTTTCAATTTAATTGTAACCTCTCTTTCAGTCCCTTTTTCCTGTGGCACAGTAATGTTTCTCTTCTCTCTTCCGCTGCTTGAGTTAGTGCAAAGACAAGTTGTAAACAAGTGATTGTCCAGAATGACTTTACAGTTGCTCCTGTCTACATCAGTCCAGCTAATGCTGTGTTGCTTTATTAAGAGTCTGCTGTCAGTTGGCACCAGAGGTAGCTGTCCCTCCCCCACCAAAATGTCTTTGCAGATTTCCGTAGCTCCAGCAGCAGCCCTTCCTTCCAGCCAATCCGTAGCCAGATTCCCATCCCGACTGCCCATGTGATGCCCTCCACAGCTGGCCCTCTGGCCCCCAAGTGCCAGGCTTCGGCCACGGCTCCCTCAGGCTCCCGGGAGTCTAGCTCATCCAGCTCCTCCAAGTCCTGCTCCCTGGCCAAGTCGGCGTCGTCCCCGAACCTGGAGGGCCAGACGCACGCAGACGGGGGGCCCGCCACCAAGCCGGACTGCCTGAGCCGCTACAGAAGCTTGGTGAATGGGCTCGACCACTCCCTGTTTCCGCCAGGGGGGGAGCGGTCGCGCCTTGACGATGGCCAGGGGTTCGAGGTGCCCACCATGGAGCCCACGCTCAACCAGTCGGTTCTGCTGACCACCTTCTGCCCAGATCCCCGTTACCGGCTGCAGATGAGTGGTCTGGGCGGGACTCCTGAGGTGCGGGTGGGGACTGGGGCGGAGTCGACTTACAAGCTCCTTCCAGAGGCCAAGCCTGGGCTCCACGGTGCACCCCAGAGGCCCTCCCAGCAGGCCATGCTACGGACCAGCCAGGGGTGTGAGGCCCAGAGTCAGGACAGGGTGTGCGATGAGGCTGCCTGGAGGCAGCAGCAACACCAGCTGGAGAGCCTGCGACTGCAGGTGGAGCACATGAAGGTGGGAGGCGGGGCTCCTCTGTGGGTGGAGTCAGACTGGAGGGCGTGGAGAGTGACGCTTCTCCATCGGTTTTTCTTTCTCCTTCCCAGTTGCTGGCTGCAGGTACGGGACAGGTGTCCCCTGTGTGCCCCCCCAGCCTGCTGACCAGCGGCACCACGTGGGATGCCATCATCAAGGCCAGTGAGAGCCTGCTGAAGGAGAAGGACCTGCTCATCGAGAGGTCAATACAGCTACACGTGTGCTCGCTGCTAATGGCAACGCTATGTGTTTCTAGTGTAACAGCACAGCGGTCTTTGCCTTTTCGCATGCAGTGCCGTTGTTGCCCTTTCTTCATCTACCTGACACCTTGGTCCAAACTGAGCTTTGTACACTAAGCTACTTACAAGGGCTTACCCATTAGTGGGTAATGTAGCACCTTCGTGAAGGGCGCTATGGTGGGAGCGGGGATTTGAACCTGTGACCTGCAGGTTAGAAGTAAGCGACCCCAACCATTCCGGCACCTCATACAAGGTTTAATAATGGCTATGGCTTTGTTGCTGTGAACGTAGCTCTCATGCATGTGCTCATGACTGAACCCTGAGCTCTGTGCTGTGCAGGCAGAACCAGCAGATGCTGCAGCTGAAGCAGCGGCTGCGGGAGAGTGAGCTGCAGGTGCACAGTGCCCTGCTAGGGCACAACGCTCCCTATCCTGACGTCTGTCTACTGAGGCTGCAGGTGAGCTGCGTCGCCGCGTGTTGCGTCCTGTTAACACCTGTGCCGCATCCACTCGCCTGCTCACTGTGCCCCCCGTCCTGCACATCCAGGAGGCACAGCGCGAGAACGCATTCCTGCGTGCGCAGTTCGCCGAGCGCAACGAGAGCGTCGCCAAGGATGCAGCGCAGGCCGAGCGGCGCCTCGCGGTGGCAGAAGCGGAGTCAGGCAGGCTGAGCGATGAGCTGCGAGAAGTCGCCCGGAAGCATGCTGAAGAGAAGAAAAAGCAGGAGGAGCGGGTGAGCGCATCACCTCTACACCCCCGAAACTGGGATTTGAGACGGGGCGGAGCTAGTGGCGCTGTGGCCTCACTGTGTCCATGTGTATCCATGTGTGTGCGTGCGTGTGCGTGCGTAGATCCGCAGCCGTGACAAACACATCAGCAGCCTGAAGAAGAAGTGCCACAAAGAGAGCGAATTGAGCCGCGAGCGGCAGCAGCGCATCGAGACGCTGGAGCGTTACCTGGGCGACCTGCCAACACAGGAGGACCACAGGGCCCAGAGCAAGGAGGTGTGTGTGTCTGTGTGTGTGTGCATCTTGTCGTGTTGTAGGCCTTACTGCCCAGTGATTCAGCTCCTACAGTGTGACTACAGATCTATAACCGTGTGTGTGTGTGTGTGTGTGTGTGTGTGTGTGTGTGTGTGTGTGTGTGTGTGTGTTTCAGCTGGAAGAGGCGCACCAGAGGGTTCAGCAGCTGCAGGAGGCTGTGGGGGGTCTGGAGACCCACCTGGCAGAGGCACGGGCAGTCCTCCGGGTCCAGGAGTCCCAGCTAGAGGAGCAAAAGCAGCGGGAGAAGGAGCTCCTGGCCACGGTCACCAGGTACACCAAATACACACACACGTGAACATACACACACACACACACACACACCCCACACTTTGCTGCAAACCCTAAACACTGAACTGTCCCGAGTCCACTCCTTCATATTGTCCTTCTCAGTTGGCGAATTGGTCACACCTGGCATTCATGTCCCCCTTTAACAAGGTGACTCAAGGTGTAGCTGTCAGTGTGGGTTTCTGAAACTTCTGCAGGAGGAATGTGTGTGTGTGTGTGTGTGTGTCAACGGAGTCCTGGCTGTCAGCCTGCAGGAGCGCGTGCAGCAGGGGCTGGAGGACGGGGCCCGACTGCCCTCCCTGGATGCTGAGACGCTGCGGGAGGAGAACGCAGTGTTGAGGGAGGAGCTACAGAGGCTCCGCAAGGTACCGTGTGTCACCTCCTCCGCACTCGCCTGTCGCATCCAGGCAGGGTGCACTGTAGCTTTTCACAGTGGACAGGAACAAAGAACAGTTCTTAGAGCATCACGGGGTGCTCTGAGTTTCCCACAGGCGCTCTTGGAGAACAGACTCCTCACTGGACAGACACACTGGGACTACTTGTTCGTAGCTGCACAGTTCCTCGTACGACTCTCAATCAATAAAGGACCAATAATGTCCCTCCGTTCACTTTCCGGTTAGGTTTGGTAAAAACCTCAGTTAAAGTTATGGTAAATAAAAAGTACACACACACACACACACACACACACAGAGAGAGAGAGAGTCAGAAACCACTTGTCCCAAGCGGGGTCGCGGCGAGCCGAATCCAGTAACACAGGGCGCAAGGCTAAGGGGGGAGGGGATGCACTCAAGATGGGACACCAGTCCTCCCCAAGGCACTCCAAGCAGGACTCGAACCCCCACCACAGTGCAGGCCCTGGCCAAACCCACCGTGCCACTGCATCCCCCCACATGCTGCATTAAATCTGTTTAAAATGACTGGAAATGGAGACATTCTCTCTGAAACTTGTTGAAATTCTTCTTCAGTGCTGGTTGTTGACCAACTCATCCCATGAACATCTACAGTGTTCCTCATCCTGTTACTGATCTCTCGGGTGGGGGGCGGCTGTGAACACGGTGAAGTGAGCTGGTGTAAAGTGGCCTCCTGTGCTGCTGCGCTCTTCACTGCTACATACTGGCTCACTTGGTGAACATACGTCACATTTGCTCTCACACAGGTGCGCTGTAGAAAATAAACCAGTGAAGAAAATGCAAATAAAATAACTTGGAAAACGTCTCTATCTTCTAAAACGTGTGCCTTGAATGAGGAGTACATTGCTGAAGATGAGCGGAAACACATGATGGCCCCATGCAGAGTTCGTCAGGGAATGTGTGAGTTGTCTTTGTCCCTCAGGCTGTCCTCTCACATACAGGCAGCTCATGTGTGAATGTCCACCTCCACAGGTCACTGATGAAGACCAGCGGCTGCTGGACCAACTGGGAACGCAGATTCGGGTAGGTGGCGCACCTTGAGTGGGGCCTGTCCACCGGGGTAAGTCGGGGCTGCAGTGGGACAGTAGGTGGAAAGTCCACGGGGTCTCCAGGACTAGAACTGAAAACCTCTGCTTGACCTCATGACCTCACAGGACAGCAGGTGGCCACAGTGTAATTTTCCTCTCGTGTTCTTTGTGTCTGCATGTCCCCTGCAGGCCCTGGAGAAGCAGCAGGCCCAGGAGGAGGGTGCGAGCCAGGCACTGCGGGAAGAGCTCTTGGCAAAGGACAGGAGTCTACAGCAGCTGCGCAGCGCAGTCAAGGAGGTCGGTGGTGTGTTACTCGGTGCGCCTCGCTGCCATTGGCCCAGAGGCTCTGTGCTGCCACCTGCTGGCCTCACTGTAGGCCATCGGGACCTGAGAACAAATGCGTCCTGTGTCCTCTGTTGTTGAAGCTGTCGGATCAGAACCAGGAGCTGGTGGAGCGCACTCTGACCCTGCAGGAGAAGCTGGCCGAGTGCGACCGGGACCGGAGCCCAGCGTCCCAGGAAGAGGCGCGTCTCTCCCGTAGGCTGCACGCCGAGATGGCAGCCTGTTTGGGTGACCTGCGCTCCCTCTGCAGTGTGCTGACCCAGCGTGCCCAGGGCCGCGACCCCAACCTCTCCCTGCTGCTCGGCGTCACCCGTAAGCAGATCCTTACTCGGGGTGTGGTCCATGTGTGCAGTACCTGTTTTGCAGTGGCCTTGTGGTTAAGGAACGGTGCTAAAGCGGAGTTAATGAGTACAGTGTCAAGTGTGCGCTGTGTGGCAGGGGCCGTCGACCAATGACCACAACAAGGATATCTCTGTCATTCGCTGGTCAATACGCAGCCTGGAATGCTTTTGTTACCTCCTGAGTGATGTTTCCTCACTGCAGCTGTTCTAGTGGTTCCCAAGCCAGAATGCTGCTGGAGCGTGTGGGCTGAGTTGGGTGACCGAGTGGCCCTTTGTGTGCTAACGGTCTCTGCGTGCGTGTCGAACCAATGCAGCTTCGGCAGCCTCCGCTGACCAGTCCCAGGAGTGCAGCAGCCCCGAGGTCCTCGGCAGGAAGCTGGTGGAGGTGCAGCAGCTGCGACGCGATGTGGAGGACCTGCGCACCCTGGTGTCTGACCGCTACGCGCAGGACATGGGCGATAGTTGCATTACGCAATAGCCCTGGTGTTGGAGTGGCAGTGCACCTCTTTACCAGGACCTGTGGGAGGAGCCTTACAAAAGGGATGGGGTTTCCTAGGGTGTCCATGGGCACTTCTGTGAAGAAGATGCTGAAAACAGCCCCTGTGGAACAGAACTTCGTTTGCTTGACCTGACATGACCCCCAAGCTGAGGCAGGGGGGCTGCGACCCGGAGGCCACAGTGCCGTGTGTGTGAACACACCTCGTTCACTGGGGTGTCCTTCTCTCATGGTTGATAATCAACTGAAAAATGTCCCCTGTTCCTCCTTGTGAGCGACAGGACGGTCATGAATGGTCTGATGTGAGCGGGGGGGGGGGGGGCGGGGGGGGATGCAGAATGCTCTAACCCTGGACAAGGTAAAGAGTAAACAGCTTCTCGAACCTGGGACCAGGAAGGTGTCCCAGAGCAGCAGTTGTCTTTTCAGCGGACGGACCCGGTCGAACACCCTGTGGTCCTCATGACACCGACCGCTTTGGAGTTGCTGTCCAACTGGTACCGTTACCCCGGTAAACCCTTTTTGCAGGGTAAAGTAAGCCGTAATCAAGTCATTTCTGTTGTGCCTTGAAACTGCTGCAACTGAAGTTCCTGCTCCTGTCCTCCTCGTTGTTGTGCTCATTATTCTCAACGAGAACAACAGGGACTTCCTGTAACCGGTGACACGGCACGAGGTGCTCAGCGCGCGCAGCCACACATTCCTGTTATGAACTCGTAGATCTTACAGAGAGAACAGGTCCCAGTCACTGCGTCCCACACGGGCCTCGTGCAGCGGCCCGGACGCTCGAACCCGAGCTCCTCGGCCTCACGTTTGCGCTTCCCTTCCGCTCCTCGCTCGTCAGGGACGTTTTACACTGATTTACCGCACGTCCGCCCACGCCTGGGGATGCGCGGTGGCGTTTTTATTCCAGCTGTTTTTCCCGAACTTTCTTCTGCACTTTGGAAATAATAAAGTTTGTTTTTGGAAACGTTTCGCTCTCATTTGTGGCTCTTTGCCGGTCTGTTCATGGGGTTCCAAGTGCCCCCAGTGGTGCTTTGCAGCTGGTGACTGTCTATAATGTTTATGCAGTGCTGCAGCAGAACTGTATTTTCTATAAAAGTATGCCTGCAGTTAGTGATAAGAAGAAAAGCATTTCGTAGCTGAGCTGAACCAGACAGTTATAGAGATGCAGAGGACGGGCTCGATGACTGCAGAGTAGAATTGCATCAGTAGCTCCTGTGGCAGCTTGAACTTCCTCAGCTGGCGAAGGAAGTACAACCCCAATACAACGAAATCACAGTAGTATCCCTGAGTTTTTTTACGCAGCCACATGAAACAACAATATAGCACCAACACCTCTATAAAAATAGAAGATCAAACAATTTAAAGAACACATTAGGTGAGTAAAAGAGCAGGACAGACAATAGTTGTATGTATTATGTGTGGTAAAGGTGAGGCAATGTTCAGCTCTGGAGAAGAAGCTGTTTTTCATCTTAGTGCAGCGTGTGTGTGTGTGTGTGTGTGTGTGTGTGTGTGTGTGTGTGTGTCTTTAAACGGACTGTACCATCACCCCTCCCCCCGTGTTCGGTGTACCCGGACTGTACCATTACCGCCCCTCCCCTTGCTCTGCGCTCTCTTTACTCTGCTTTTACCGTGTTTCCTGTGACAAAGGGATTCTCCATCATGGGTGTGAAGCTCTACTACACCACGGTGACTGCCTCGCGGGAGGTACGGGTCTCGCGCCGCATCCGCGCTCCCGTTTACCTCGTTTATCCGGTTTCTCGAGGTTTCGCTGTAGTTCCTGACAGAGAGAGAGAGAGATTCTGACAGTGTGTCGAACAGACTGACAGCGGAGACACACCCAGATCGGCGACACACACACACACACACACTGTTCGCGAGATATCGGAGTGATGTGTCTGGACTAGAGGTTAGTGTGTGTGAGATCGGTGTGTTTTTTGTCCGTTTCCGCGTTGGAGCGACCGCTCACAATCCGGGGCGGATGTGGCTCGCGTCTCTCACACGCTCACACACACACTCCCTCCCTGTACCCGCGAATATCCCATACCGGGCTTTTACACACACACACACGCGCTGACTGGCCCGACATGACCGATCAGTGTTTCCCGCGAAGAAGAAGAAGCGCGACGAAGCCTGGGATTCGAACCCGCGTCCATCAGACTGCGGATTAACCACCAGGTCACCACCCAGTTCCCCCTCCCTATCTGGTCCTGCGCGCGCTCCTGTTTGTCTGAGCTCCGCGAGCCCGAGTGAGTGCGGCCTCCTCCCTCGCGCCGTTTTACTGGAACATTGATACATTGTTACACTGTTCTACAGGTTCTGATACATTGATTGTTACGCTGTTACTCTGTTCCCGAGAGACTCCCGCCCGGTTGTGTATAGAACCGCTGTAGTAAAAACACAGTAAACGCACTTGAGCAAAAGCAGAAATCTCTGTTTGTCAACATGATGATAATCATTGTTTGTTGAGTCTCAGCACGTCTGGACGTCACACTTGTTTACTGACTGTGGCTGGATGAGGAGGCCCCTCGAGGGCATCGACCCCACATGTAATGGAACTGCTCCCAGTGGGGCTCCACTGACACCACATCTGCACAGGCTTCTTCACTCAGTCACCGGTGTCAGTCATCCCGCTGAGATGCAGGGCGCTTCCTTTGTCCCTTGAGCCGGCCCCTGGTGTACTTTAGTCCTGTTAATTTGTAGTCTCGCGGTCCCGGGTTCGAGTCCCACTCCTGCTGCAGTATCCTTGACCCCGAACTAGTACAATGATAATGACCCTGCTGTATAGAAGGGTAAATCAGTGTAAGTGGCTCTACAGCATCAGTCAGTGGGGGAAACGTGTGAGAGGAGCGAAGACCGTTAGAAATGAGTAATAATACATTAGAGGAGCTATTGATCGTGTCGTCAAGTACAGCGGTGGGTCAGTCATCGTCAGGACAACTCGTCACGGGGGTGGAGCACAGTCCTCAGCACCCAGACGGGGAGCAGGGAGATGACTGAGGCTGGTGGGGGTGGGGAGTAGTGTGACAAACAGGAGGAATCATTGACTCGATTTAATGTCTCGACACACACGCATGGGATGTACGTAACTTCTGTGTGTGTGTGTGTGTGTGTGTGTGTGAGTGGGGGGGGGGGGGGGGATCCACAGGTTCCTCTCCCTACGAGAGCTGCACTGTTGGTAGCTGCTGACTTCTGCATTACGCTCTCCCTGGTGTACAGAGGAACACGAACACACACACACACACACACACACACACGTACGTAGCTGCTGACCAGGCCGAGCCGGAACCCTGTGTGTTCTGATCTCTCCCACTCTGTGTTGAAGTACAGTAATGCTACACCAGGACAATACTACGGTAATACCATGCCACAGCGGTACTGCACTCAATTTTCACTAATTTCAAAAATAGCTCAGGTCACAACATAAAAAAAAAACACTTCAGTAATGGGGTAATCTGGGCGTTGAGCTCACGACCCTCCGCTGAGCCCCTGTGGCAGACGCCAGGCTGCGTACTCTTCTCCCTCATTGTGGTCGCCGCCCACCCGGGATCTGACCCACTGCCCTCCTGCTGCAGGTGAAGTCTCAGCAAGCAGAGGTGATGCGCATCCTGGAGAGCAAGAACATCGTGTTCGAGATGATCGATATCTCCGTGGGCAACGAGGTCCGGGAAGAGATGAGGAGCAAGGCGGGCAACCCGAGCGCCGTGCCGCCCCAGATCTTCAACGACGACCAGTACTGTGGGGTGAGGGGATCGGGGGGACGCCGCCGCCGCTCGACTCGCCTCCATGGTGTATACAGCTGCTGTCGCTCATCGGTGGCGGGAGGGTGTTTGCGTTTGGAATGAATCGGCGGGTCATCAGTCATACCGAGCAGCAGTTTGCGGGGTGTCCGTTAGCGGACGCGTCACCCTGGAGGTGCGGTCAAACTGAGTCGAGAACACGCTGCTGGTGCCGGCTGTGTTTGTGACGCTCGTCCCTCTGCTTCACTCGCAGGATTACCAGAGTTTCTCAGCAGCCGTAGAAGAGGACAAAGTGTTGAAGTTTCTGAAGATGGCATGAGGACCCCGCACCCCCCCATCAGAACAAATGCCAAAAAACAAGAGAGCAATCGATAAGCACACACACATCCCATCTTCTGAGTCACATCGAATCCCCCTCCAGCCCACCCCAGTGTCCGCACCTGTCTTAATCTTGCGCTAGTATGTCTTAATCTGTCCGAGTCTGCTACCAGCCAGCGTGGTGTCGCCGGTGGGACGGGACCACACACCCACCTGCGACTCACCCAGCTCTTCATTCCCAGAGCGAGTCGACAGGATCAGAACCAAACGAGTCAAACAATCAGCTGTTTACGTGAAGAAGAGGAACCCGAGGGCCCCAAGCCCCCGATGGAGCGACGGACCAGTTACTGTCCCTGTCCGCAGGGATGCCAACACCCAGCTGGGACAACTGGGAAGAGAATCGAACCTGCAGCGCAACCCGGTCGGCGAACTCCTGACGTTCCTGTGGACCGTTTGGGTGAAACACCGGGTGCCATTCGCAGGCTGATCTGGGACCAGGATAGAGCATAACATTTGTGTATTTAATTTAGTGCCAATGAGTATTGCCCCCCCCCCCCCCCCCCCCCCCCAAACTGACCAATCAACTGAGGACCCCCCCCTCCCCTAACCCAGGAGAATGTTGTTGGCCACTTTTGAGAGCTTTGTTTAATAAAAATAGTGCGAATGTAGCATCGACATGATGGGCGCAGCAGTCTTTGTTCCCACTTTTCTTGCTCCGTCGTCGTAACGGCTCTTGTTCAACGTGTTCACTTGATCGGTGTCACAATTACTGATTATCCTTCGACTCGCTGCTCTCCGAGCCCAGACCGCTCTCTCGCTCTCTCACACACACGTGTCCAAATTGTGTTCCTCCCGTGAAAACGAGTTCCTGCTTCTCCTCCCTTTGTGTCAGGAAGGTTCAGCCACCTGCAGTCAGTGCTGATCCTCCCTCATTTAAATATTGCCCTTTTAAATGGTCCCCTTAGGCCCGCCCCCCCGTACCACATTGTTACAGCCCTGTCTCGTCTTCCAGGAAGGTGGTCAAAAACAGGGTAATAAAGTGCACAAACGCAGTGTTCTGTCACGTGACTTATTTCCTTCTTCAGCGTGACACAATAATCGTGTTTCCCAAGGAGCAAAAGGCAGAGGTTCAGCGAGTTGAGAAGTGAAAACAGCAGAAGCTCAGACGACAGACGCAGGTTTTCACACTTGAGACTCGCCGTCGGGCCTCTGGATTCTCAGAGACGCTGATGATGGACGAACGGTACGTAAGCCAAGGAGAAGATGAACAGCAACCAGACGGCTGGACTCAAGCACAGTGACGGTGGACACAGCCCTTCAAGGCTGAGGGCCCCAGTGCAGCACAGAACTTTCCGGAAGAATTCTGTAGGTGTGGTCAGCTAAAGCGGACGTTCCCCACACAACGATGAGTCCGTGGTGAGAAGTTCCTCACAGTTCCCTCAGGAATGTCTCACAGGGGCCTCATACACACACACACGCAGACAGTAGCAGCAGCTTCTTTTTCATAACCGCACCTGGAGGGAGACACACTGGTACGAAATGACAGAAACATTAAATAATGTAAACCCCGCCTGTTTCCTGTGCAAAAGTCACAGTCATTATTTATTAATGATGATTATGATGACAGTAATTACAGCTGCATCCAGTGAGAGGGTGCAGAGGGAAGCCCATCAGTTCAGTACTTTCTGTTCTAGGGACCTAAAAGTAACATCATGTACAAAGCATTTCTTTAAAATACATTAAAGAATACATACAGAATACAGAATAATACATTAAAGTATTATTATTATTATTTATTAAAACAATAAGTGAAAGGGTGTCCTCGAGGACAGGCGTGAAAGGTCAGCAGCGGAGGTCACCGCTGGTGGGGCCGCGTTCGCAGCAGCAGTGTCGTGTTTTGCGTCAGGCCGCAGGCGGCAAGTGTCTCGTTGTCGTCGTCATAGCGACGCTGAGGGAAGGCGCTCATTATGTCATAGGAGGTGTCGCGCTGCCCCCTGCAAGCAGAAGAGCGACGGTGCGGAAGTAAGGTCTGCTCAGGTACAGAGGACAAAAGGTGCCGTCGTCCAGCAGCAAGGCCTACGGGCTCCTTGCTGCCCCCTGTGGCCATGGACACGCACGACAGGTTCTTCTCCCGCATTCATATTCATGTTCGTATTCATGTCCCTTATGATTTGCGGAATGACGTAACCATGAAGAAATGGTCCCGTTCATAACCGAGGCTGCAGCCATATTTGGAAAACAACTGAAACAATTGGGACACCACCTGTACGTTTAAAGGTGCCGGAGAGAGACGACAAACACTGCGTGTCTCTTACCTGTGAGCGTCCAGGTAGCGGCGCACCTGACCAATGGTGTCAGAAGGAAGCATCTGCAGGACAAAGATGTTCTGTCCATCCTCTGAGCGAAGACGCAGTGTGGTGACGTCACGGGACAGCGCTGTCCTACAGGGGGCTCAGTCTTGGTCACTTTTTCATTATTAAAATTTCCACTCGTCTCTGGTACTTTGGACTGGCAGCAGGTGGCGTAATGGTTAAAGCTGTCAGCTTGCATTCACGGGTCCGAGGCGCAAGCCCCACCTCCTGCTATCGTGCCCTCGATCTATGTACTTACCCTGAACTGACACGGTAAAAATGACCTTGCTGTATAAAGTGTAAATCAGTGTAACTTACTGTACAAACCTCACACTCAGCCACCATGGAGTCACCATATGTATTATGTATTTTGCTCACCTTCACAGGGAGCTACATAGCATTTCGCGACAGTAATTAAAGTCTGGAACCCACTGCCTCTTAACCACAGTGACACACGGTGCTCAAACCGTGAACCACGGCAGCTGGTACCTGTTATCGGAGGCCTGCCGAGTGGGTGTGTCTACGACTGTAACCGCGGAGTTCCAGGATGCAGCAGAGGAGCCCTGCTGGCAGAGAGGGGGAGGCAGCAATGAAGACATTTCCACCTTCCTAACCATCAGCAGTGCATGGCTGCCATGGAAACAGGCAACAAAGCAGGATGAGAGCTGAGGGTCAGCGCCATCTCACCTGCAGCATGGACCGCAGTGCATCCCGCACCTCCACCACCAATCCTGCTTTCACAACCCTCTCTGGCAACCTGTTCAGGAAGTGCTCTGTCTGCCGGCCACACCCTGCACGTGCGCACACACACACAGGTCAGTCGGAGCACTGCTGTCTGTCCCAACGCACCAGCAGGCACAGGAAGTGCAGCATACCTTGCTGTGGGTGGGTCTCCACGACGGGTCCAATGGCGTCAGGGGAGCGCTCCTTGGCTCCGCCCACAACCTGCCCCTTCCCGGGAAACGCGGCCCATCGTGGCCTCTCCTGGAACGCTTCGTGTCGCCTGTCAAACACCTGCACACGTGTGTAAAAAACAGGGAGGAGGGGCTCATCACACTGGGGTCAGACTTGAGGCAACTGGGCCAGAGGTTCTGATGTCATTTAAGCACACCCATACACACACCCACACGGTGTGAGACAGGTGCGCCCACCTGGAAAGCGACTCCATCGGGGAACCTGCCCTGTAGCTCCGAGGGGAAGTAGCCATCCATCAGGTCCAGGATGCATTGCTGAAATGGCATGAGCCTCAAATGTGTCGTCGAGTGGAGAGCCAGCAGTCTCACACACTCACAAACACACACACACACACACACACACGCCTTAGCTGCTCCTATACGCTACCTGGGTGCCGGGCTCCTCGTAGGGCCGGAAGGGACCCTCAAACATGACGATGCCATTGCTGTAGAGCGCCAGGGGGACGGGGGAGCGACGGGCCAATCGGGCTCCGCCCTGTGTCACCTCCACGTGACACTCCCCCTCCCCCACCAGGGCGTTCAGTTCCCGAACCCTGTGCAGCACCAGGTCAAAGTCCACGCAGAAGAGTGTGTTCACAGAGGCCCCTGCAGTGGGGAGGAGCACCGGTCACACACTCGCTCGACCCACACACACCCCACAGAGGCACCGAAGGACCGCAGAATGGAAGCGGGAACCCGGGACTAAGGCAGATCCCTACCTGACCCGTGGCTCACTTCTTCTTCCTCTTCCTGTGGAGAGGCGGGGCCACTGTCCCCAGCGCTGCCCACCCATACCATGCCGTAGTCGCTGAGGAACCGCTGCGGAACCGGGCAGAACGGCAGTCGATAAGAAAGACCGCCACCTTCCTCTGGGGGTCATCTCCAACCCCTAGTGCGGTCGCTGTGGTCACGTGGACCACGATGCCACTTTCTCACCTCCATCTCCCACACCTGCTCCTGCAGTGTGCGGCACGACCTCTCGAGCTCCTGCACCCGCTGCGGTGCGCCGGCCTCCTCTAGAGCACGCAGGGAGTGGAGTGCGGTCGGCGCACGGTCAACAGCGATCAGCTCAATAACACCCCCTTTATACAGCGCGGTAACTTTCACTCAGTTATCAGTTCATGGTAAGTACCTTGACCACTGAGTCTTCAGCAAACTATTGTTGGCGGCCTACCCCCCCAAAACTAAGGTAACTTGAAGAAGGGTACGAGAGCAGGAGGCGGGAACTGGAATGACTGCACCAAGTCCCGGTCTCGAACCCACTGGAAGAGCAGCTGGACCATGAGGACACTGAGAAGCTGCTTCTTCTTCTGCAGCTTCTCATCACTCTCAACCCTTAATTGTGGCTTTTTTTTAAACGCAACATCAGTTTTTCAGCCCACCCCTTAAAAAAAAAATCTGTCGCTTCTGCAAAGTCTTTCTGAATCGCACACCTGGTTACAGCAGCGAATATGGACCTCCAGACAAGAAGGTTCTGGCAACTTCTCCTTTCATTCCATCACATCTACCTTCTCTTCATTCTACACTAAATCATAAATAATGCAGAAATTAAACGCTGCTTTATTGTTGCTATTTCTAAAGTTCACTGGATCTACAGGGTAAAAGAGAGGTTCCTCACGCAACCCCTTTGAAGAAGAACAGTCCAGTGAACCACTTGGGGCAGCAGGTGGCGCTGTGGTTAAAGCTGTTGCCTTTAGACTCAGAGGCAACAGGCTGAAGTCCCATCTCCTGCTGTAGCACCGAGGATCAAGGTACTTTCCCTGAATTGCTCCAGTAAAAGTTACCCTGCTGAAGAAATGGGTAAATCAGCGTAAGTATCTTTGGAGAAAAGTGTGACACAGCCGTGCAGCTCATGTTAACTGCAGTGTTTTCCAGTCTTCCTGGAATAACCTGGGGCTCAGGTTTGAGGGAGTACCTGTGGGGCTACGCAGGAGCTTCAGCTGCTCCTCCAGGACGGCAATCTTCTTGTCCTGAAGACAAGAAGCAGCACATTGCGGGCGCGCATAGACACACACGCGCACACACACGCGCACACACACAGGAGTCAGCATCACAGAGAAGACTGAAAACAGCGCTCATCCAATAAACAGTTGAATCAGTCCCTCGTGATGCTCAGTCCTGCGGAGAGGACCGTTGGGACACCTCGTCTCACTCTGCGGACACTGCACCTCCGCCTCCACATGGAACCCACACCTTCTGCTGGATGTCCAGGGCCTGGCGGTGCACCGTGCGCTCCAGCAGCCCCACTCGCTGCATCATGCTGGACACGAAGGCCGAGTCGCTGAGGTCGGAACCTGGAGCAGAGGAGGACACGTCAGGCGGAGCATCGTCGGCTCGACCGCCTCCGTCAGACGCCTTCAGAGAAACTGACTCACGCAGGTGGAAAAATGACGGACCGTTTCAGCCAGCAGCCAGATATTTACTGCGGTAATCAGGCTGGGAACCAGGTACGAGGTGACTGTCGTTCAGGCAACTCCCTGCGCATCGACAGCACCGTTCCTGTGTCCCGTCCCCCCCGTCCCTCGGGTTGACTGGCGGGACGGACGTTACCGCTGTTGGGGCTCATTTTCTGCGTGGCCTTTGACCTGGAGGTGGGACGTCCATCTGCAGCGAGGGGGTCCTTCGCTTGTGGGGACAGGAACTCATTCAGCCATGCAGCCTGGTGCTCTAAAGACACACACACAGAGCCTTGTCACTGCAATTCATACAACACCCAAAAAGGATCCATACGGAGGAAAAAACATCTGGAAAAAGTACATTAACATATTTACAGGTTAGAAAATTAATCTGCTCTATGGGGGGGTGTTCTCAGATCTGATCCTCTACTGGATTAAACCACAGTTATAGCCGGAATATGTGTGTGTAATCGCTCAGTGGAGTGTGTGTGTGTGTGCGCGCGCGAGTCCCCTCACTAGCGGGCGGCAGATCTCTCCTCCTGGGCGCGTGCTGCCATCCCGGCAGGGGGGCTCTTCTGTGCTTCCCCAGGGTGGACAGTGGACAGCTCATCCAGCCGAGTCCAGTCACACACGACTCCAGTCCCTCGTGTCAGAGCAGTGCTCATTACTGGGCTCCCACCCACACACACACACACACACACACACACACACAGATGCCCTGCGGCCCGGGCCGAGCGGCTCTCACACACCCCAACGTGCGCGCGTATCGTGCACATTCGCTGACATAATATCGAAGCGTCCGGACAACGACAGAAGAGTCAAAGTGCCGGACTAATACCAGCGCGGGCGCGCGCGCGCGCACACACAGACACAGACACAGACACAGACAGCCCGCTCCAGCGCTGGCACTTCTGTTTATCCCCGTTTCCATTGGTAACGGAGCACTTCCTGTTGGGAGGCAGACACGTCATCACAGGCGGCCCGTCAACCATAAGCAATTACAACAAGAATGAACAATATTGTAAACAAATATGTATACTTTCTACTTAGCTTTTTTTTCCTCAGGGTTTACCCTTGTTCCGTACATTTTATACTACGCAAACAACTTTACTGTGCATCTTGCTTTCTTATTCTTATATCGCGGCGCTCTGAGTTCGGACGGGGCGAAGAAGGAGGCACAGGCAGCGTTCATTATGAACGTTTTATTAGGACACAGGGAACTAATACTCTCGGTCCGAGGACCCCGGTTCCTCCAGGACCTGCGCCTCTCGTCAGCCTTTCTCCTCCTGCCGCCGCTTATAGCCCCTTAAATCAGCCACTTATGTTCCTCTTACGTCACGCAAATCCAGCCAATTATAATATACACATTTCCCGCTCAAACGCAGTACCGCTGGTCGTTACAGTTTGTTGTCAAGTCTAAACGTATTGCTCCAATTCGGTTTTCAGTTAGGTCATGTTAGGTTTGGCATTTCACCATTCTTGGTTGTGAATGTGACATTTGCCGAAGATTATACACACAAAAACTCGTTTTGATTGTCGTTACTCTTAAACACAAGAAAAATATCTATCGGTGAAATTTAGGTTTACTTTCAGGAACCTTGATAGCAAATTTTACATTTCACACCAGAACATTTTGCTGTAAATACAATCAAAGAATAAATGTGTTGTGGTTTCTTGCTGTAGAACACATAATTCACAGAAGTCGGCAAGACCACGAAACTACACGGCTTAGAAGCTTCATCGTGTAGGACGCACATAAAATGCGTCATCAAAACATCTTAAAGGGCCAGTTCCTCTACACACCCCGCAATTGTTAAGTCCGGTTTATTTCAAAGAAGTCTTCCATAAAGCAGATTATTTCATTTTAGGGCACTGCGGGACTGCGCGTAGCCACAAACGTGTTCTAAAAGCAAAGTGGAATACACAGCCCTGGTGGTGTTTAGGCTACCAGCCGCTCAGTGAAGTATTCAACTGACGCCATTCTCCAAGAAATTAAGTAAACCAAACCTCCAGTAAATCCCAGAACACTTTATTCTGTATTTTGCCAGAAATAAAGTATGAAAAATGCTTCTTTCACATTTCTCGAGTACGTCAGAGATGTGTGACATGGAAAACTGTTAACTGACACGTTAGTTTTGGAGTGTGATGTCTTGCTCTTTCAACGCACTTCAATGTTTTAACGTGTTTTTCCCGTCATCAACTCTATTGCTATAAGGTACAAAAAGACGTACATTAACACGAACGCACGTAATATAAAGTAACTGTTCCGTCTGAGAAATGTGCAATAAACAGACAGTGTGCGGGACTCGCGACCTTTGACCTCTGACGCAAACCGGAAGTTTGCTGTGTATCGTTAACGCCACATAATTAATTTGCTTTGCATTTATAATCGCGCTTGAACGTTCAGTTACGCAAACTGCAGCTGAATTCCCAGCAATGCTTAACCCGCTGCTCATTTTATGTCGAAAATAAGAGAAATAAGCTGACTGACGTTATACTACTAGTCTAGGTTGCGACTTCTAAAAACGAAGCATTCGAGCAAAGCAAAGCAGCAGCTCAAAGTTAAAGGTTGTGTACCTTGGTGTAGACTGATGATTGATTTGCATACAATTCCTGTATTCCCTACAAACTGAAGTACAGTGAGTGAGTCAGTACACAGACCATCATGTGCTAGTAGCTACACCTGCAGCATGTTGTGAAGCGAAGTGCGTCACTGACCAGCGCTGCTCTGCTGAAGCAGGTGGTATTTGAAACCTTTGCAGAAAGCAGAAGCTGCCACATTAATATGAGGCATTGTCTGATAATTCACATTTTGGTCACTCGTAAGGAAGGCAGACTAATCGAAGCAGAGATGAATTCAGTTCACCAGCAAAGCAGGGTGAGGAACCCCTGCAGCGCAAAAGAGTTTAGTCCTTTGCCTTTGTCTTGTAGAAGAGAGGACCTTGTATTTAATCAGTGTCTTCATCTGAACTGCTGTCAAAGACTGAAATGGTTAAACCATGAGTTTCAAATACTGACACTTCATAGGAAGCCATTGCAGCAAGAGGCCACACGCCTGGGCATTAACACATTTTCACTGTAAAACCTTCTCCGATCTGATCGTCTACAAGAGAGCAACAAGCACAATTGTGCGGAGCAGGCCCACTGTCACCAACACTCCAACAAGAACCATTTTGGATGAGAAAGCTGTAAGGGAAGATATTTCATATTTCGCTCTTACATTTAGGTCAGGCCTAGGTTACAGTGGCTAGTCTGTTGTCTTGTGTCTTTGCGGCAAGCTGGGGACTGAAGTCCTGCAATTGATGGTTGAACTTCAGCTTCTCCTTGATGAAAATGGGGCCAATTGTGGCTTCACCCTTCTACTTCGGAGCTACGAAGAGCAGGAGACAGTGGTATCGTTTGAATCGGATCCTATGAATATTATGCAGGATGTATCTGCAGGACCGGGTTGTGGCTTCAATATTTTGAGAGAATGTCAGACTCGCATCAATCGTTACTCCCAGACTCTTAGCAAAGGAGCTAGGTGAAATGAGTGAGTTGTCCAGTTTGACCGAGAGGTCGTGACAGGAGGACAGGCCAGCTGGGAGGTAAAGAATCTCTGTTTTGGAGAGGTTGAGTTGGAGGTGGTGATCATACATACGTGAAGAGATGTCCGACAGGCAGGCAGCAATGCGTGCGGAGATGTCTGACGCACCAGGTGGAAAGGAGAGGAAGAGCTGGGTATCATCGGCATAGCAGTGGTATTCTTCTAGTGTGTAAATATGGGAAGGTCTCTCTTGTTGTCAGTCATCTGCAGAGGGGAACACACAGGTGTTGAATACAAAGCCACTGAGAACTGTGGTAATATGGTTTGCATTGCCTACCGGTCATTTGCCTGAGGGAGAACATCATGAGTTGTTCATCTGATACTGTTGACTGAAAAGGGATCCACACTGGCTTCAAAGTACTGCTGCTCACATTGTGCTTCCTAATGCAGTTAAGAAGCCCCATTCCAAGTTAGTGCAGTAAACAATGGGCTACATTTTTTCCCTAGTTTGAAATGCAAAAGATTTGTTTCTTACCTCAAATAGTGGCACTCAATGTTGACAACAGCGCTGTTGGTCCTCAGAATGGGAGCAGTACTAATGTCTTGGGGTATGTAGGCCAGGGTGAAGGTGTAGACTGGCGCTTCATCAGTAATCTGTTATCGAACATTATAGTAGAGCCAAGTCTCCACTAGAATATTTAAATAGTGAAAGAATATTTACTGTGCTTGAGGGAAACAAGCTTACCATCATTGAGCTGCCACATCCCTGTAGTTTTGTTTCAAAAAACAGCACATCTGTCCTGCCCAGTTGAAACACAGCCTCCCAGTTTGATCTCAGAGGAATGGATTAGACGGCCAGGACCCAGCAGGTCCCTCTGCACTCCCAGGAGGCCTGAGCTCTCTCGGTCTTCCACCATTACAGGCCTCACCGATGTCTGTGGATTATAAACTACTTCTGGGCTTCTCTGAGCTTCCTGAACCATCAGACTACTTAACAGCCAGTAGTCCTGTACTTACACACACACACACACAGTCTGAAACCACTTGTCCCAAGTGGGGTTGCGGTGAACCGGACCCTAACCCGACAACACAGGGCGCAAGGTTGGATGGGGAGGGGACACACCCAGGATGGGACGCCAGTCCGTCACAAGGCACCTCAAGCAGGACTCCAACCCCAGACCAGCTAGAGAGCAGGACCCGGCCAAACCCGCTGCACCACCTCGCACCCCATAGTATACAGTATATATATATAACCTCAACATGAGGCTAAGACACCTTGCAGCCAATGTTATACAACTGTCAGACACACTGATCTTCCCACCCAGCTGAGAAGAATTAATGAAATGTAAAACAGGAAATTGTACCCATCATGCAAACTCCGGTGAGGAGTAACTTTTACTACATTCATTTTTTGCAGTTTCCACATTAAGAGAAATCCTGCATACAATAGTGTTAAAATGTGTAAGTTGATACTGGCAAAAGATATGTAAGGTCTGTGTTGGGATGGATTTTAAAAACTTTTCCTTGTTACCAGTTTTCCCAGGTGTTGTCATGGTCCAACAAGGAGCCAATGGATAGGACTCAAATGCAGGTGTTTCTTTATTGAGGGCTTGGTAAGAGAATAGTCAGGGACAGGCGAGGGTCGGTCGACTGGCCTTCGTTCGGAGTCAAGAGGATGGGAGCAAGGAGTCAAGGAACCGGGGGAGTCGTGTCCAAGGGCAAGGGAGGAGCACAAGGGAGACCATGGAGATATCACTTGGAGTTGCAGTTTGCTCAAACACGATTCCGCAGGCTGAGGTTGTCCGGGCAATATCTTTATACCCGGCTTTCGTGATTTGGTGCAGGTGTGGTGCTTGGGCACACGGTTGGAGGAGTGACAAGTGTGAATAATTTTACTGTCTGGTTGTTTTCTAGGCACCAGTTTTTTTTTTTGCTTTTCTTCCAATGACTTAATAAAATAAATGAGCTTTTTGCTGTATTGTAAAAGCAAACATCTGAATAAAAATCAGCAACGGTGTCACAGTGTTCCCCCGGGGCGGATGCGTTGGACCCAAGTGAGGAGCACAGGAAGAATACTCATGGGGCAATCCAAGAGACATGGTCAGGGAAACAGGCAAAATGGTCACCGATGGGCAAACGAAATCCGAAGGTCAAATCCAAGAACCGTAATCCAGTAGAGGGGGGAGAAGTCGTGGTAAACCAGGAAGTTGTGGGAGAGGAGCAGGATGAGGAGCAGGACTGGGAATCAGGGAGGTCAGGAGATCTACTACAAGAAGCACGAGCGAATAGCGATGCTGAACAAGGTTCTGAATTTGTGTGCGTTCCTTGCTTTCCTTTTATGCATTCATCCCCTAATCAGCTGCAGGTGTCCGTCATTGCGCTGAGGTGGAGTGCGTGACAGACGGTGCTTCATTTTTACAATGAAAGACTTACTATCACACGAGTATTGTAATGCGAATATATCACAGTTTGCGTGACACCTCAGGTTGCATCTTGTGATTGACATTCAGTTCAGTTCAATTCAATTTATTTTTTCTAGAGCGCTCTTCTCACGCAGTGACACAGAACGCTTTAACACAGGCATAAAGCAAGAAAAACAGATACAAACAAAGACAGTCGAGTAATGGCTACTATAATAAAGTACTTTTATAGAGCCATAAGTATACCTACTGGCCACCGGGGAAAGGAACAAAAACTCCCAACTGGAGGTTGAGGGAGGAAAAAAAAAAACCTCTGGGGGTCCATGGGCCAGTGGTAGCCCACCCCCCTGGGCATTCTAGAAAGTAACAATTTGTAAGCCAGTGTGTAACAAGTAATAATGATAATGTTGGTAAATGGCATCTTGGATCCCCGACTCGGCATGGAACGTCTCGATCGTCACGGCAGATGGACATCATCCTCTGTCAGCACGGGATTCGTCTGTCACCGCTGGCCAGCCTCCTCAGGTCTTATGTAGCGAGGTAGTGCTCAACGAGAAGATAGGACAGAGTTAGTCATTTGTTACTTAAGTAAATTTAATATGCATTTTTATTAAGGTGCTAAACAACCAAGGCAGGTTGAATTACATTACGAGGTGGAATGCCTGAGTGAACATATAAGTCTTAAGCCTGGATTTAAAGGCTGAGAGAGACGGGGCATTTCTGACAGTAACTGCTAGACTATTCCACAGTTTAGGTGCTCTATAACTAAAGGCGCGACCTCCTACTGAGGTCTTATTGATCACAGGTTCATGATCACAACTTCTTCTCTTGGTCTCTACAAGTCTATAAAAACTTGTATAATTATGTCTATATAAATTTGCAAAGTACAATTTTAACATTTAATAATTTACAGTATTTTTCAAAGCTATATTAAGTAATCTTTATGGATCTTGCTGGCTGCAAATTTGAGTTCTTATTTGTTATTAGGTTAAATCTTAACTTTTCATGCTGAATAATTTACTTTCCACATAATCAGAACACAGAACAAAAAGGCACAAATCCAAAGTGAGAGTTTGTATAAAAATATAGCCTTTTATTGAAGGGACAAAAGTGCAATAGATGTGAAGTCGCGTGTCTCCCAAAGGATGGCGAGGCGTTGCAGTGAGTACATTAATACAGTACAACGTCACCAAGTGACAGAACTCAACCACTTAAATTATGGTACAAAACTGTACACTGCTTATTTACACTATTTACACAAGATGTAACTTTTCATTCAGAATATAAATGCACTAAGTGACATAAGGCAGTATTTTGCCAACGAAGCCACATTTGAAATGTGTTGTTTGTAGCATAAATTAAAAGAGCTCCCCTGAGGCATGTAGAGGGGGCTTGTCAAGCGTCGCACTGTGAAGGACAACGTGTGCTTCCGGTGCGAGTCCTTTGAATATCGTCTACTGCCTTAGCAAACACGCAGCCCCTGCGTCTCCGGGTGGCTGTTCTAGTGGTAAAGCACCAATCATTACACTTATTATTAATTGTACATTATTTAGAATTTAGAGGCTCGTGGACTGCTAAGTGCGTTTTTGCTCTGTTCTCAGTGTTTTTCTTACTATAGTGTGAATGATTAAGCACCTCCTTGAGACGGGAGTGAGAGGAGTTCATCTGATGCCGTGGCGATAAACTGTCAGTGAGCAGAAATACTTGCAGACATAATCAGTTCATCTTGTGTTTTTTATCTTTGTCGCATGGAAGATCCGGCTTCCTCCGGCTTCACATGTCGTTATCGTTGTCATAGTCCCCGCTCATCCAGCGGCGGGATGTGGAGAGGAAGATGTCGTTGTCGCGGGGGCAGTCGCGGTGGCAGGTGCACGTCTTGATGAGCATCATCTTTCGGTGGAAGCTGTCACCTTCGGGGCACCTGAACTCCACATCTACGGTGATGCTGCTCTGTGGGGTGCAGCAGCGTCCGTCCGTGCAGGTCCCGCAGAACCGGGGCTTGTAGAGGCGCACGCTGGAGCAGCCCGACAGCTCAAAGTGCAAGCCTTGCTCAGCCCTTGGGGTCCGCAGGCACTTCTTCCCTTTCTGTGAATCGAGAGAGCAAATGTCATCAGCCAACGGTGTCTCGGTGGACCGTGAGAGAGCGTCATCAGCTGACGGTCTCATGGTTGTCTGAGAAGGTTAGTGGAGTCAGGCACCAGAATCTTAGAGTCAGCATGATCAACCAGTGGCAACACGGAGGCTTGAGAGAGCGGAAGGGAGGGGAAATCTGTTGTACCTCTGGGAGAAGAACACAGATGACATACATCCATTCACCTGCTGCACCAGAACACTGAGCTCTGTAGAAAATTACAAGAGGAGGAGTTTGTATGCTATAGTATACAACTAAGACGCTTTGGATAAGCAAGATCTGCCTTCTAGGGAGTAACCTGAGATTTTGCTACAGAAATTTGGAAGAATATTTGACCCCCCATTTTTCTCCAGCGCTATGGGAGAGTATTTGGCCCCCCAGTCTGAGCAATAACCTGTCCATCGCCGGCAATCTCCCAGAAACCTCCACAGTGCTGCTTCTTACGACACCCCAGTAACCCCCGTCACCTTGTGTCTTCTGTGAGTGGTGTCACAGTGGGGGGCATCGTTTCCCAACGCTCAAATCCAAAATGGACGAAGATCAAGAATTCCCCCGACGCTCATACTAGTCTTCTAGCCACTCCGTAATCATTTATAGTTACTCAGAATGTGTCCCTAGTACACGTGTCCACGTGGCTGCTTTGACACACGGGGCGGCGCGCACCTTCATGGCTATGTCCGGAAGTGCTCGGCAAGGCCGCACCATGCACACGCGGCTCTGCTTCTCCAGCTGGCAGCGCTCGTTGTCGTTGGTGACGCGTGTGGAGATGCCCATGCCGCAGGTGGTGGAGCACTCGCTCCACGCCGTGGTCTGGACGACGCAGTTGTCCCGCGCACTCTCTGGAGACAGGTCGTAATCCGGGGCCTCTCTGTAAGCTGAAGGTGGGAAATCAGGGGGTACTGAGAAAAGACGTCTCCAACATCTTGAGACGCTATTGTCAGAGTTCATTCTAACTGTGCACCACTGGACCACTACTACTTTACAATTGCTTCAGAGCTGCACACTTTTCCAGTTGACCTGCAACTGTAACGGTGCAGGAGCTGCAGACCGGAGGCCTCCGGATGCGGTTAAAGCTCCGGCACCGCGTGGTCGTGGAGGCGGGTTCACGTACTGCCTGTCGAGGTGGTGCCCGCTGCAGACTGGAAGTGGCCGGCCTCGGGCACCTGCTCGCACGCCCACTCCTCGCAGCAGCGCCCGGGGATGTGGATGCGGCGCGGGTACGGGCAGTCGGGGGAGGGCAGGCGCGCGACCCCCCCGCACGTGGGCACGCAGCCGATCTCGCCGTCCATGCAGACGCACTGGTGTCGGCAGCTGGGCTGGAAGCTCTCTCCGCTGCGGTAGACGACCCCTCCCAGGTCACAGGTCTGACCCTCGCGGGCTGCGGCGTGGGGGAGGGCCACCGTGAGATTCTCCTCGTGCCACACGTACACTACGCTGATATTGTCGGAAAGCGACGGGTTCGGAGGAGCGAATCATACAGCAAAAACCGATTTTAATACACGGATTCCGTCCCCCCTTCTGTCGCCGGTCCAGACCTGCAGGGTTCGGCTCTTTTTGCGGCCGCGTTGCACGTACTCACCCATGCAGGTGCCGGTGTTTGCGCCAGGCTCGGCGCCGTAATGGCAGTACAGTTGCTTGTGGTGGTCGCAGGGCTCCAGGAGGGAGCAGCGGTCGCCCGCCTGCCCGGCGCACACCTTGCAACAGCCGCACTCGTCCGGGACCAGGCTGGTGCCCACGGCGCAAAGCGGGGCTTCTGAGGGACAGTCACAGGGCTGGGAGCAGTCTTGAGCCACCGCCTGCGGGGACACGCACACGCGCACACGCTCACACGCGCCCTTTTCATTGTAGAGTGCAATATCAAACATCTCCTCCAGGTGGTGTCATTAAACATTTGGAAATTGGAAACATTTATTTATACATAGAGCCTTCAGGTGCTGTTGCTGTACTCGGGGTTACTTTCTGTTGTCTTTGTATTTTAAATAAATTTAAAAATAAATGTCGCACAAGGTGCACTACAAGGTAAAACTGTAAGGAAAGCCAGATCAGAAGTCCTGGCTGTGAGCACAGCTGAGGCGTCATCACTTCATAAGCTTAAAGCTGACGCTTCGTGTCCGAAACACCATTTAGTCACATGAGGGTGGCACTTTCTTGCACTGCTCTCATCTGTTATCACGCGTGAAAGCAGACGGCGGTGCTGCGGTGAGGGCACAGCTCTCCGAGTGAAACCTGGAGACCGCTTTGTGGGCAAAAACAGCTCGTCGGATAATCCCCGTGAGCTTTTTCACCGAGGTTTCGGTAAGGACGGCCAAAAAAGCGAAGCAGGACAGCGTCTCGTTAAACGTCCGTAACGCTCTCTTTCGTCATTGTGTCTCGTTACGTTTTGCACTTCCTTGTTATATGTGTAAAGTGCAGTGATGATGATGCACCGTGCGTTTGTATAGTGAGGGCGTTACAGAGATGATGCGCAAACCCGTGAAATTAGTGACGGCCTCTTCGCAGCGGAAGGAGACCGAGGCGTGCATCAACGGACGCTATTGACGAGCGATAAAACTGGCGGAAGTGAACGGACGGAGATGTCGACGAAAAGCCGGCGGCGATGTTCCGCTAACAGGAACGGCGTGAGCGAACTTCTCACCGTGCGAAGGAAGCAGAGCAGAAGGCACACGCTGACCCTGACCGTCGGCCACATGCTGAGCTCCTTTCTGCTCCTTGGCTCCACGAGCTTCTGCTGGAGGACGTTCCCACGGGCTGCTCTCGCTCGCTGTCCCGAGCTCCACGCCTTGTTTGGGACCAGAGGCAGAGACCCTGCTTTAAATACCCTGCTGAGGGGTGTTGCCCAGGAAACGAATGACATGCCGTGCGGCCTGGAGGGGTGAAAATATTCATATTCCAGATGTGGAGTGCCCAGTTAGATGTGGTGCTGTTTCATATTCCTCTTTTAGAAACAGAATCCACCGCACTCCACCTCACCCCACCTCACCCCGAGCAGCAGCTGTTTTCTTACCTGCTTTTTACGGGAGCCCTTTTCCCAGACTTGAGGAGGACGTGAAGAATGTGGGCTGTTCCTCCAGCCTCGGCCGCCGTCACCACGTCTCCCTCGCGGATGTTGTGACGGAGTCTCGTTAACGCTCGCTCATCAGCGGGAACACGCTCGGGCAAATAAACGCGTGCGCGAAAGAGACCGCGGGATAATGGGAGACGACGTTAACTGGAAGACCACGTTTCACCAGTTTATTTCAGTTTATAACTGTTTGGTTACTCCTTCAAACACTCTTAAAATAAGAATCGATTTTTTTTGTTTCAAAGCCAAGCCAGACATTGTGAGTCACTGTTCAGTTAAAACTGTTACCCCACTTCTTTTTGCTATCAATGTGCTAATAAAAGGATAACACACACGTTACATGAGCTCAGCTGTAGCTGCAATTGATTTCTTCCATTAGGTTTATTAGTTTAGTAAAGCAGCTCAGATGGCTGGAGTCACTGTGGTGAAAGCATAGTAGTCAGATGGATGCTGAGCCGTGGGACTGTGTGCTTTTTTTCCTTTTAATACTTTAAAAACATTTTTGTAAATGTTGACATTGTCTTTTTCTGCATCACCTTAGCCCAGGGTTGGAGGAAGCGCAATCCAACAGCAGGCTGAGCGGCTCTTCGCAACAGAGCTGTAACCACGGGGACCCGTACATTCCGAACGGCACGCCTGCGAACTGCACGGAACCGCCCTGGACGTGACCCTCACGGGTACGCTCTGCGGACGTGAGCCAGATTCACCCCTGTTAAACACACCCCAGGGCAACGGTAAGAGCACCGTTACTGACTCGTTAGCAGAAAGTGGCCGCAGTAAACGAAGCTGCGGCTTTGTGTTCGTTTGCCGGACACGAGGAAACGTGAGCAGGGAAGGGTCCTTAGACACGCCGGTCTCGATCCTGTGACCACCTCGACCCGCACATCCCCGGATGCGTGTGTCCCATGTAATACGTCGCGCATCAGTTGGCACGCACACACTGCTGTGTGCGTTGTGTCGTTTCTGCGGCAACGCAGTCTGCATCCACCGGGGGGCTCTGAGCCGGATCAGGGTGAAAAAACAGCTCCTCGGTCTGAGAAACAATAACAATGTGCTCACAGCTGCCTGTAAACATTCTTAATCCAGAAAAATGTTACCAGGTTCCTGTTGTTTTCATGTTTTGTTACATAAACAGGTTAGAAAAAAATGTGTATGTTTTGCCAGTTTTTAGATTTGATTTTAGATGTGTTTCCGGTGCGGTGGCGCAGTGGGTTGGACCAGGTCCTACTCTCCAGTGGGTCTGGGGTTCGAGTCCCGCTTGGGGTGCCTTGCGATGGACTGGCGTCCCGTCCTGGGTGTGTCCCCTCCCTCTCCAGCCTTACGCCCTGTGTTGCCGGGTAGGATCCGGTTCCCCGCGATCCCGTATGGGACAAGCGGTTCCGAAAATGTGTGTGTGTGTGTGTGTATTTCTGGTCTGCCCTGCAGGACGGATCCCACCCGGAGAGTCATCTGTCAACTCGTTTGACCCAGAACAAAGCAGCTGTGGCTCGTATGACCGTGTTCCTGGCTCAGCTGAGGAGGGCAACCGTGGTCCAGATGCTGGTGTGGTGTGGTGTGGTCACCGCGACCCTGTACACCAGGTACTGTGTAAGGTTAACATGGCACGCACCATCTCCTCAACATTCACCGGTGGTCTGTGGTCAAATCTGCCAAGTCACTGCTCCCCGGGACACATATGACATCATCTCCCTCTACCTTGTGTCTCAGCCACCAGGGTTTGACCCAACACGCAAAAAGCAATGTAAACAAGCGAATGGAGGTGCATCAGAGTTACACACGCGTGGAAATACTGCTTCTCAGTATATGGCATCACTAGTAATGTCTACAGGGCAAGGGGAGGGGGAGGCCCGCTCTGACTGTCAATACACACACACACACGACACACCTGCTGCCATCATACAGAAAACATGCAGCACTTGTCCTCTGAGGCCTTTAGAAAAATTACTTGAGGCTTTAACTCGGTAAACTGCTGATGTAACACTCTTCTCCTCCAGTAAGCGCACTGCTGGAACCAGCGTCACACGTCCACAGCTTTGCTCATCATCTGTTCATAGTTTACCGTGTGTGATGTTTCTTGTAAGGGACACGTACAGTATGAACCCTCCAGGGCTACGAACGGGATGCCAGTTGATGGCGTGAGCTCTTTTTACAGAACATTACAGAGGCAGGTATACGAATGTGCTGGGTTTGGGGGTTCACTGGTTCACCGTGAGGTCGGGAAAGGAGTTGAGTACATATGCTGACTCACTGCTGACTCACAGAGAGAGGTGCACATTGGGTACCACCTGATAGCTTCAGCTTTAATGACTTTATTCTCTTTCTGAGTCCCGGGCGGGTGGCTCAGACGAGCCGGATGGCCCGTAGCTGCTGAGCAAGCAGGTCGGATTGACAACTGAGCAAACATCGCGTGGGAAATCCACCGGCACCATCAGCAGCTTTACGAGCCCGAGTCAGCAGCGGCTACACCCAGTTCGCACCACGGGTGGATCGGGATTCGCCGGTCAGGCTCTCATGGCATCTGAACCTGTGTCACAACGTCAACATCGCTGACCGAGAGGGGGCAAGTCGTCCGCATCCAGAGCTTCAACATCCAACGGAGTCTCCAACGTCCAGGAGAATCACCGATATTCAACAGCAGCTCAGCATCCTCAGCAGCTCCATGCACCACTTGATATCGCCATTAAAATTCTGCTGAAATCCAGAGAGCACATTCAAGTGGCTCGGGTTGGGCTCCGGGAGAATCGGCGCTGCTGTATGTCAACGCAGCAACGGAACAGAGCTGAGAAAGCATGGGGCTGCCGGACAAGACGACTGAAAGAACAGTGAAAGAAAAGGAAGAAAAATGTTCAATAAGCAGAAGTTCTGCTGCCGGTGACGCTGTTCACTGGTCTGTCTCACGCGAGGCTCCGTCTCCATCCCTCCTGCGTCTCACACCGCGAAGTCCCCACATGTGTCATTTCCTCCAAACAAACAGGCGGTTCTCTGTTTGTGACGCTCGGTGTTTCTCGTCCGAAGACTCCTGTCCTTTTGTTCCTCGCATCAGAGAGCGAGCGCCAGCAGCGGTAGCAGACACGGGCTCCGAGCGGCTTTTTCCAGGGTCCGTTTTACCCCAAGTACACACACTTTAAGAGCTTCAGCACAGGCTCTCAGTGTAGAAAATGTGAGGTGAATTCAGCAGATTGTCTCTCTGTGCACATTTCTGTGGAAAATTGTAGGGGAAATGACTGTAGGCCAACACTCCGGCTGAAGCGTGTCAGAGAGGTCAAGTCCCACAATGCCGTGCAGGTAGAGTAGAGCCCTTAGACCCTGATTTGAAATTAATGCTCCAGCACTAATTAGACTGCAGATAACACATGTGCTTCACATTAAGCCGGTGTATTACCACATTGTTTGGCTGCTTTCACCCAGGCAGCTGCACATTTCACTGTGTTTTGTGGCGAATGGCTCTGCTCACGGCTCAAATGGCACGGCTGCTCCTGAGACTCAAGCAAAGCCTTTGGTCGGAAACCCGGTTCCTTAACCGCCGCATTATCCCCAGCGTTTCTCACGATGTCGCTGATCACGACTCAGCACCGTGGAGCGGTTCGTGGCCTTGTAGCCGTGCCAGAGAGCCGCCGCTCTTTCTGATGTGTGTGTGCGTGTGTGTGAACCGGGCACCTTCACGCTCAACACCTCTTCGTTTGCTGCATGTAAACCCAGCTGCTAAGGAGCCACCTGTCACTGCTTATCTTTGCACAAACTCTGCCTCTCGTGCAGGAGGTGCTCCAGGCACCTTGGCGCCACGACCAGATCGGCACCCCGCGACACTCCTCAAATCTTGGTGTGAAGCGCAGCCGTTTTTGCCCCGATGGATCCAGCGCTGCCCGCGACAAAGTGCCACAACACGAATGCTTGCAGTGGCACACACAACTCGCCCCTCACCGATATAAGTAATTTAACCCTAAAGCGTTAACGCTTCGGAAACTCAATTTTAAAACACACGGAGCAGCTGGTAGCAGTGTTTAGAGCTTCTGCCTTTGGACCTAAAGATTACAGGTTCGAAACCCACCTCCAGCTGCAGTCCCCTAGAGTACATGATACTTACTCTGTTACTCCAGTAAAATGACCCAGCTGTATAAACGGGTAAGAAACTCTAAATAGCTTAACATTGTAAGCTGCTTTGGAGAAAAGTGTCAGCTAAATGAATAAATGTAACACATGCACTATGTGGCAAGAGCTGATGGGAAGGTTCCCCTCATCCCACCACTGCAACAGTGACACATCTGCAGAGGTCCAGTAGCAGTGTGACCTCTGCTTGGCACCAGTGGATAGGGAAACGCAGGACATGAGATGTTGGAGCAGGTGGGTGGACGTGGCCACCTCAAGCTCCACGTCCAGGTGGACGATCCTGGTGTTTCCTCCGGGACGACATTCAGCTGCGACCGTCTCTGTGGCGCTTTGACAGCGCAGCTTCACTCTTTCCAAAGGCACTTGGAGTCCTTTGCGGTCACTCTGGAGACTTGTCCACGCAAGTGCGATTTCTGAGAGCCGAAGAGCCCTGCGCCACTTGACGAGTCTCACGTGCCGAGTTTGAATGACTTTGAGCCTCATAAAAGTGTGAGAACAGTGACGTACCGCACGCTCTCGTCCGTGTGCCCAAAGAAGATGCGGTGAAGGGCGAATGTTTCTCAACAATGTCTAAATTCGCTATTTTCCTTCACAAAAGCCTGAGAGGATTTAAGAGGCAACTGCTGGAGTGACGTCGCTGTGCTGATATTCAGACTGTGTCATCTGCCGGTGTCCACAAAGAGCGAGATGTTGGCTGTAGCCGAGTTGCATCGTATGAGCCGCGAAGACTCCCAAGTGCTCAAGAGGCGCCGCCTCAAATGCTCTCGTTACATAACTCACCTAATGGGGCAGAAACACACGTTCCGATGCTTTGTTACATAATGCGTGTAAGTTGGCGGACCCCCGCGGTGCGAAAATTAAGATGGACGAAACATTCGCTGTTGGAGCTGCTCTTCCCCCCTTGTTTTGTCTCCGTCTTGGCAGTGGGTCTGTGCTCGGGCAGCCAAAACACTCCTTGTAATGGGGTGAAAAGCGACTCTAAAAATAGAGCTCTTTCGTCTTGAGTCTTTTCAAACTCAGTTCCCTCAAACTGCACCCTTACCAAGGCTGAGCAGTGCTTCTCCACAAGTTCTTCATTCCAAAGAGCCTGAGTCTGTCGGCCTCCGTCTACTAAAGCAGACAGACATTTGAAAAGTTGCCTGTGCCCTGTCACCCGTCTGGTCTTCCTACAGCAGGTGGAACACTGCACCAGTAGTAATGGTTTCCTGGGGCAGTATTAACCTGGAAGATCATGAAAACCCAACACTAGAAGACCAGGCTGAGGTTGGTTGAATGTTGAATGTGAAACTCTCACGTTCAAATTGCTTCGTTGTGCTGTTTGTACTGATAAAAAGTTCCCTTGTCTGACATGTACTGCCATAGAAGGACTTCTAGTCAAGGTGACTCAACACGGTCCATTTTGAAGCACATGTGGTCCATCACGATGAAGCTTGCTTCACTGGTGGAGATGGGTGAGGACATTTAGAGTGTTCTTTCCTCCTTCCCAGCTGGCTGTTTATTCCTCACACGTGCCCACTCCGCACAGGGTCCACCTGGTCTCCGAGAGATGGAATGGGCTCCAGATGCTCCTCACTCAGGTGGTCCAAAGCACAGTTTCTCTTTGCGTTTGAGACGCACACCTGTCTGACCTTCCGGAGGAGACGACTTCAATCTTCAGTGGAAACACAGACCCTCGTTTCAAAAGGCCCTATCCTTACCAAGGTCATGGCGAACCTGCTCTACCACTCAGATAAGACCCGTATTTAACAATGACCCCTTATTTTACGGCAGGCAAAGTGTCCGAGTGTCTCCAAGGCAGCCGAGTCTCCAGGTTCGAAAACAACTGGTTGAAGATAAACTATTTTTCTCACCTGGCCTGATCATTTACTGCAAAGTTACCATGTGATTAGTGCAAACACCAGTGTGTGTGTGTGTGTCTGTGTGTATTAGGAACCAGTTTCCTGTCAATATGGAGTCAGTGAAGAAATAAAACCTGAAGAGTCGTTGAGAAGGATGGAGCCCAGACTCACAGATAGATGTTTTTCCAGCAATAAAAGTGAACATGTCACCTGTCTGTCTGTGTGTGTGTGTGTGCGTGCGTCTGTGTACACCTATTCATAGAGAAGCAGGGTTGGACACTGTAACTTGACATGAACGTGAAGCAAAGGGACCGACTGGAATCAGTGCTCAACTGGGCCTTTCTCCTCGTTTTGTCGGTTTCCCGAGCGCCTTGACCCGGAAGGCCGTCGTTCGCCCGAAAGGCTCTGCTGCATCTCGGCATCGGGTTCGAGGGTGGCAGGGACAACAAGGACGCCAGGTTCGGCTAAACACCTCTCCATGCTGGAAGCAGAAGTGCGTGTCAATGCAGCACACACTCGTCGAGCTCTGCGTTACTCGACTATTCTCGAGCCGATATCAATCCCACACCAGCGGAGGTGAAAATGAGGGAAAAAGTGATATTGTCATAAAAATGACTGACGACCGTTTAGCACTGACAGCCTTCTTAATTGTCCACAGCTGCTGGACGACGATCAGGCCATTCCCACGAAGACACGCGGACATCGAGAACAAGAGGGACAGGAGCCAGGAGGCCACTCTTCTCTCCTGTTTCCCCAGGGTGACGCACATGTGAGGGTCGACGCCCCCCGAGCGCGATTACAACTCTTTCCATCAGACGTGTGTGAGGCTGTAGTGTGTGACAGGCTGCTTTTAGGCTCATCACGCTTTGTATCTGTCTTCCGACATGGGTGCGGTGCAAATTGCATGTGTGTGTACTGTGGTATTTGTGTTTATGTGTGTGTGTGTGTGTGAGTGTGTCTCTACTGCAGTATCTGTGCTCCTCTCCAGCGCTCGGAGGAAGGTCAGGCAGCAGAAGAAGAAGAGTGTGACGTGATGAACCTGCTGTTGGCACCAGGTGGAAACGCTGCTGCAGGTTCTGCTCAGCACTTGGGCCACATGGTGACTGACGTGACGAGTGACGGAAACGGGGAAGAAAGAAGAAAAGATAAAGAATAACTTTTGTTCTCTTCCACGGGAAACGGCCGCGCAGGAGATCAGAGTCTCGTGCCTCAGCTCAGCAGCCTGCGCCGCACTCACAGCTGACCGTGTGCCGGAGACGAGTTTCCATCCGCCGGTTGCGCGGCAGCCACGAGACGGCTCCCGGGACGTTTACCGCGTTTCGGTCAGTCGGCCCGTGGCGGCATTGCGAAAGCGTGGAGAGTTCCCCCGTAACAGCAGGTCGTCCCACCGGGGAGGCACCGCCGACCACGTGCAGCTGCTTTCCTCACGCTAAAGGGTCTGGGGGGGCACATGGTGAGAGAGACCCCCAGTAGTCAAGGAAGTCCTCAGAAGAGTCGGACTGGGGAGCGGCAGAGCCTTATGGGAGAGGGCGAGGGAGTTACTGTGGAGCTCAGCAAGTGCTGGCTTCCGAAAAACACTACACACACACACACACACACACACACACACAAGTATCTTGTGACTGGCCAATCCAAGGGTCATGGGTCACGGGGAAGCGGCTGCATGCGGCGCCAGGCCAAGGGGCATTAATTACAGCGCGAATATAGTATAGGAACTCAGTGGGCACATAATTAATTCTCAGCCACAACATTTCGGGGGGCAGGAAATGACCTGTTTGTGAAGATCAAACAACACACGAGGCAGAAGAAGGGCAATTACCAGCGATCAGGAAGAGAGCTCGTCTCATCTTTTCGTCCTTTGATCGGCCAAACGGATCACTTCGGATCCATGCAGAGCGGCGGCTCTGTCCACCTACTGTCCAGGCACGGCCCCCCAGGCCCTTCCCCCACCCCCTTCGCCCTCTTCCTCGAAAGCCCTTTGAGCTCCACACTTCTACACAGCAGCGAATGATGGAGAGCAACCAGAGCACAGCAGTGCACCAGTTGGCCTGTCGGAGCGCTATAACGGCTCCGTGACATGGAGCCGCCGCAATGTAGGGATGGACTTCCTGCGGTCAAGGCAGAGACCACCAGGGAGGCTTTTTTTCTGCTCTTTGTGTGCTGTTGACTGGCGTGAACTCACTGATGCTGGTGACTAAAATTAACGGGTGTAACAGCAAGCTCCTGGGGCCAAATCAAATCGTAGATGGGCAGGAGGTGCTTATCTGTCCAAGGGAGAATGGACATGTGGAAATGGACATGTGTTTCTGACACCACCTTATGGACATTTCTAGCTCTACAGCAGAAACTGCGCAGTGGATATAAGTCCCCAGAGCACTAGGAGGACGGAGGCGTCGCGGACCTTCGGAAGGCAGATTGGGAGAGACGCAGAACAGGTGACGCGTGTCCATGCGTTTCTGTCCGCGTTTCTTTCTTCACCCCTCTGTGCTGTGTCATAAGCATGCAAGCCCGATGTACAATGGGCGGGATCTTTCCCTCCAAAGGGAATCGTCAGCTGCAGGTTAGGAGGAGGGCCCCGGGGCTCGGTTCGGTCGAACACCTTGTCCCGCAACGGTCCCGCTTCCCCGTATGTAACAAACACAGATGCAGAACAACAGAAATGGAAAATGAACAGGAGAAAAAGGACTTCCAGTCATGTGAAACGGTTCTCCCCTCGAGCCGCGCGTCTCGTTCGCAGCAGGAAGTGCCAGCGGGAACCGCAGGAATGCGGATCGCTGCAGCAGACTCTGTTTTCCACCAGGAAGAGCCAGTGTGAGCAGGAGGGAGGGATCAGCGGAGACAGCAGGTCTCTGAGGGACAGGAGAGATCAGTGTTTTAATAAAAACAAAGTGGCAGAGACTCTCACTGAGAACCAGCAAAGTGTCCCCGTGGCTCCTGTGTTCCCGGTGCTCCAGGGCAGGAGAACATGTTGTACCTTGAGCCACTCTTCTCCGTCAGTTATCACTGAGCACACAGAAGCCTTGGAGCTCCTGCAGTCTTCATCTCCTTAACCTTTCCACGTCTGGGCTGTTTTCGGTTCTGTTTGCACTTGGCTATTGCTGTATCAGATGAGAACTTCTGCAGATGAAGTGACTCTGAGGAGTCTGAAGACTGAGGTGTGCAGAAGGAACAGGACCAAGGCCAACATGGTCCCTTGAAGGACAAGCAGCCCTGCAGACGCAGACCAAACTGTAGTGCACCATTCAGCTAGTCTGTAATGCAGGACGCAACGGATGTATCTGGAAGACGTTGACTAGAGCTTCAGCTCCAGCATCCCACATTGGATGACCTGGAGAAGTCAAGAACCAAGTGCCAGTAGGCTCCCTTGAGCAGGCAGATGGCTGCACTGTCCAATCCAGTCTGGGCCTGGAAAGCATACTGAAGAGGGTCCTGGCCAAGGGCTTGAGCTGCACAAGGAACAACCTTTCTAGTCTTATTGACGTGTGAAGTGAGAACAACCGGCTAATACCTTCTATTCCATTGGGACCCTGTCCAGAACCAGCTCAGACTGGACACACAGCTTCCACACCTTTGGACTGAAGTGGACAGAAGGGGAGCTGCAGCACCTTAGAACATCCAGAGGTGAGAGCTGGTGGGCAGGAGAGGCGAGGAGCTGAGAGCCCTTTGGAAAACTGGTTTATCTTGCTGAATGATGTTCACTGACGTTCTTCTGACCCTCGTATAAAAGGTGCTGAATGGCCTGAAGAACATTCCGGGCTATAAACGGTCCAGGGGCCACTTGCTTGAGGGTGACCATGTGGAGACGCGGTGTGCTTCGGAGAGCAGAGCTTGTCGGAACTTGGGTCCTTTCAACACCGGCTAGAGCGAGTAACTCCAGGAGTTAGAGAGAAGAGCCACAGACCCCATTAATGGGACCTTTCATTGGAGCGCTAGTTGTTATTAAGGTGTAAATGGAGCGTTTTTCCAGCGACGCTTCGTGCTCCAGTGGAGCGAACAGCCGTTTGAGAGCTGCAGCTCATAATTGCCCTTCTAGTTAATACTCGTGGACGTGAGGAGCAGCAGGACGGTGGGTTTGGAGGCCAGAAGCTACAAACTCTGTGCTGTGAATGAGTGTTGGTGCAAAGCTACCCTGGGATTTTGGTTCTGGAGTTTCTGCAGCAGGGGGAGGGGTGAGGGGTGGGGGGGGTTGTGGAATGCGACCTGTGGCAGAACACCGCGTCCGAAAAGCCGCACACAGAACGCCAATTAGCCCCAGCTGGCTCCCATTTCCCTGACGGGCGACCGGTGACTTGTAGAGGCGCAGACGGAGCCGGGGGGGGGGGGGGGCTCCAAGGGAACGCCTTCGATGTGGACCGGGGCTTGTTTTCGTTTTGACCGTAGAGAAGAACCTTTTGTTCGGCTCTTACCGAACTCGTCCTGGGCTGCTTCTGACCCGAAACTCTCCGTGACGCCATGGGGCTGACGCTCACAGGCAGGCAGGTAGGGGGCGCCATCCTGGGTTCTCTCGTCTCACTGTGTCCCCACCTGCTCTGACTCTGTGCCCACGTGCAGCGATGATGGCCCCTAACCCGGCACACACCCCGGAGCCCGGTTCCCGCAAGCGTATCATGTTTCGTGTGGCCACGGCCCTCGTGGTTTCCGCGAAACACCTCACACGCCCAGGCGGCCGCTGTCTTTGAAGCTCCTCCAGATTCAATATTTCTCTTGTCTGGGAGGGGTCGACAAGGGGAAATGGAGGTGGGTGGACGGGGCTGCTTGGACAGGCGTCCCCAGCACCGGGAGGGACGTGCCCAGGAAGGGCCTCCGCGGCCGCCCCTCGGCCGACGTCTCCAGGTGCCTCGATCGCTCTGGCTGGCAGACAGCGCCACCAAGCGCCGCTCCCCACCGGGCCCCTTCTGGGGGTGTGTTGGGGTGGGCTTAATAAGCACCGGGTCCAGCTGGATGCCAAGTAACGGGACGAAGCGAAGCTCCCAGAACTCTGACAAAAGTCCCAGTTTCACCGCACTTGTCTCCATTTGAAAGACGTCCCGTGAACAAAGTGCACAAGCGCAGCGACTCTGAGAATCCGTGTTTGTGGAGTCCTGCGTCTTACGGGTACGGTGTTTGGGATGCTGTCTGGACACCAGAACACCTGCACCCCCCCTGGACTGGGTTCACACACGTGTGTCAATGTGCTTCTCAAGCAGGAACCAGTGAGTGTTATAGAGAACAGTCTTTATGTTTCCGTGTGTGTGTTTATGCCTTCCTGCTCCTTTTCTCCTCCTCCTGCAAGACCTTCTATGTCCCCTGAATGAAGTGACACTAAGCGGAGCAGGAAGATCAGTTACATTTACATTTATGAGACACTTTTCTCCAAAGCAGCTCCCAGTGAACTCTATGTAGTGTTATCAGCCCACACACCTTATTCACTGCGGTGACTTACACTGCTAGATAGACTACTTACACTGGGTCACTCATCTGCACATCAGTGGAACACACACGCTCCCGCTATCACTCACACACTATGGGTGAATCTGAACAGCATGTCTGTGGACTGTGGGAGGAAACCAGAGCACCCGGCAGAAACCCACGCAGACACAGGGAGAACATGCAGACCCCACAGAGACTAAACGGGGATTGAACCCACATCCTTTTGCACCACCCAGGCGCTGTGATACAGCAGCGCTACTCGCTGTGCCACTGTGCTGCAGTTCAATCAGCATGTTAAGCCCCCCGCCCCAGCGAAGATGACGACCAGACATCTGTGCGGCCGACGAAGGCCTCAGTCCTCATTGCGCCTCGGAAGGAAGACTGAGGGAATACGCTGCTCAACACACGCGGTGTTTGAAGGGCTCCATTAGTGTGTTTTCACAGCGCGTGTGGAGCACAACACCCAGTATGACACTGGAGATCCTTCCAGCTGCCCCCCCCTCGCCTGGTCATCACACACCACTTAACAGGGGAATCCTGCCATCTGCAGCCCATCAGGAGGCGTCTCTACTTGTCTGCCATGGAAAGTGTTGTGGAAAAGCCGGCGCTGACACACGGTCGCTGTACCAACCCCCCCAACGCCCCCCCCCCTCGCTCCCAGTGCTCCCGGCCAAATGTTATTAGCCCTACATTTTTCCAGCCTTGTGTCAGTAACTGGGAATGCGGGGATGGAAGCGCAGGGTGGGGCTCTCAGCTCTGGCTGGGGTTCGAAAGCACATCCTGAGAGAGAGAGAGAAAGAGAGAGAGAGAGTGTCGAGCAGCAGGGCTCCTGCGTGAGACACCACCGTCCATCTGGAGATTCGGTGGACCAACCTGGTCATGCGAGAGCACCCGGAACCTGACCTGAAGCGACGTCCCCACCGACCAGGGGGAGCGTGGACATCCAGGATGTCCAGCCTGATGAGACCCACTCACGGTTCGGAAGCCTCCGAGTTCCAGTAGGAGACCGTGAGGTTGAGGACAAATGTGTCACAGGTCTGCTGCATGTGACGTTAAGGAGCTCCGTTGTACCCTTGAGAAATGCCCTTTAGGAGCTCAATAAATTAGTACCATAGTAAAATGGAATCTAAGTGAGTCAGTCCATCAAGACCAAGACATCAGCTAAGCAAGTCAGAGACATAATAGCAGTTCAGCAGGGAGAAGAGGATGGTTTCATACGTGGCAAAGTCCTCAGCAAAGTCCCAGATTGCCAGTGTGAGTGGACAAAAGAATATGACAGGAGACCACATTTGGACCAAGTGGAACGACGGTGGGACTTGACCAGAGCAGAGCTTGGTGCAGCAGTGGACATCTACTGGCCTTCTTCTTCAAAGTGCTTGTAGACAAAACTCTACTCCTCCTCGCTGGTTCTTTTATTCAGTGCTGGGAATCATGGGAAAATGAACCGCTGTAGCACATGGCCATCTAAAGTACCACCAGACATCGCGTTTTACAGCATCGTTCAACGAGGTGTATGTCGTACACTAAAGCTAAACACGTCTTGTATCAAGACCTTGAAGCACGAGGAGGGATATGAATCGATCTCTTTCCCAGCGTTTGAGAACTCCATGCGAACCCACGATCTGCTGGGTGCCGCACACGGCCTATTTTCGGCACATTCTAGGGCTGCAGCATCCAGCCTCCCAGATCCTGCTTTGTGCCACCTGCTCGAGGTCCTGGCCAGACTGGGAGCCCCTGAAAATTGTGGTTCTCAAAAGTCTAGTGGTCGCTTCTGCAGGTACTGCTCAGGGGCCCTCGAATACTGTATGTACCACATGACTGCCACAGAGCCCCAGTCTGGACCGAGACCTGTAACCCATTCAACAAGAAACGTTCTCTGGTGAATCTGAGTAGGAATTACAACACAAGGCGGAGGAGCGTCAACAGGACCCCAGAAGTTTGACGTGACCGCAGTAGTTCAAGGCGACCCAAGAAGCATTCGACGTAAAAGCCAATTGTTTTACTGGTTTGCTTTCGTGCTGCTGCTCTGCACTGCTGGTGGTAAAACGCGGTCTCCGTCCGCCAGGGGATCCTCTGACCAAATTTGCATACCTTCCTTGTTGAAGTCATTTACAAAAGACCAGATGTGTCCTCAGTCTGACCGCCCACAATGCAGAGGGACAAGTGTTTGACCCCAGGGCTGCGAGGTGTGGCCCCCAGCCTGCTGCATCACGTGCCCCAGGGCTCCTCCGATTGCGGGGGGGTGGCAACGGAGGAACGACGCCTTCGCCAGGTTCCCTGAACACAGAAAGACTCGGAAAGCTTTGCTGGCGACAAGTTAAGCCGCACGTTGAGTTTCACAAGCAATGGAAGAAGGGAGAGAAGAAAGGAAAATTTATTCCAATGAATCCAACAGGGACATTTATGCAAACAATCTTGCATAGTTTCAGATGTAACATTTTGTCTATTTATACAGCTGGATGTTTTCATTTCCTCTCAGGTGAAACACTTTGCTGAAGTGCAGCTCCAGATTCCTGCTGCTGATTGCGAGAGCAGCTCCTTAACTGCCGTACATATTGAACCGTTTAAAGGCAACGTCACAGCAGGACACTGAAGGTTGGTGCTCAGTGGAACGACTGACTCCCCCCCCCCCACCCCTCACCAGTGCAACATGGCCAATAGCTTTCTTGACTGAACATTCAGCAGAACCTCCGCAGAATTGCCCTTCCACCGTCTCCAGCGACTTCCTGTAAGTTCAACACTCTGCTTATGGCCTATAAGATGTTCAAAGGATCTGCATGGCGAAACCTACAGGGACCGATATGGCTGCTTGGTGGTGCCACTCACAAGGGTCCAAACTCAAAAGCCTGCAGGTTCTCACTTTTCCCCATTGTGCCGGAATGAGCTCTGTGTCCCTCAGAGCTGCTGAATCCCTCCCATAATGAAGGGGCTCAAACCCATCTGTTTGAGAACCACTTCTCTCCTGAGCTACAGAAAGACTCAGCGAGTCCAATACATCAGCTGTGATTATCCATGTATTTGCTATTTGAATATCACTTCTATGGGAGCTACTGGAGGGATGTGAACCAGCAACACGGTGGTTTCAGACACACAAGCTGTGTCCATCGTCCTCAGTGTGTCTAAAGCCCTGTCTGTTGATGCACTTTGTTTACGCTCAGTTGAATGCTTTGTAGAAAAATGTCTGCTGAGTGGACAAATATAAATACAGTGGTGTTTTTTTATTTACTGTGCTGAGCTTTAAATAACAAGAATGCGACAATGTCCTCCTGAAGTGCTAAGAGGGCTGGACCTACTGAAGAAGCCCATGAAGTAAACGTTACGGCCAGGCGCCCAGCTGCGAGCCGTCTTCCAAAACCCCACAAGAACCACGATGAGAACCAGAAGTGCACGGAAGCACGTCCCGGCTGCCTCGTGAGCACCTGGGAGCTCTGCTCTCTTCCGTGTCTCACCAGGACCGTTCTAAAAACAAGGCAGGGTTTCCACGGGCGGGGGGGGGGTATGGTAGCGCAGCGGGCTTGACCAGCACCTGCTCTCTGGTGGGTCTGGGGTTCGAGTCCTGCTTGGGGTGCCTTACAACAGACTGGCGTCCTGGGTGTGTCCCCTCCCCTTCCTGCCGTGTGCCCTGTGTTGCCGGGTTAGGCTCCAGCTCACCGCAACCCCGCTTGGGACAAGCTGTTTCAGTCAATGTGTGTGTGAGTTTCCACAGCGATGGAATGACACAGAATACTGCACCTGTCACAAAAACCACAGAAAACTGAGCTTTGGTGAAACAGGAGAGCAGTCTTTGGGTGACAGAGGACAAGTACACAGTTAAACAGGCATACAGATATACACCACCTGTTTGTTTCTAGACAGTTCTACACAGCTGCGAGGTTCTGTTTGTCTCTACCTGTAGCTCCCGTCTGTTATGGCTCTGAGCTAGACGAGCCACGGTGCTGAAAAGCGCTTCATGAATGAATAAATGCAGACGTTCACATGTTAGAGGAGGAATGTGACTATGAGTGCAGATGCAAATGGTGAAGCGCTGAAGCGGCGTGCCAAACGTGGCCCTCGGCTGCAGCTTCTGCCTCGCTGTGCTACAGTTTTCTCCCTGAAGGGGGCGCTTCACACAGCACCAATAACAAAGCACTGGTTTGCCGTTAACCCCACGTGAATTGCGACCCTGAACAGGCGGCTAAATGGCTGCCAGATGGGGTTTCTGGCAATGCCCAAATTCCTTAGCGTCTCGTGGCAGCACTGGTCGGCTTCTACCGCGGGAAACTATAACACGTCCTCTTTGAAGAGGAAGGAGAGTGAGATCTCCCCTCAATGAGGACAAACAGGGCTCAGATGCACATTCCCGAGCAGTGGCGGTACGGCGAGTCTGGGGGCCAGGGATTGCGTGATCGCTCAGAAAGGGGCCCACGACTACATTTCACAGGGAGGGAAAAAATAACAGGGCAGTTTGACAGGGAAACGGGGTGTCGCCATCTTCTTTCACCGGCATTGCAGGCTGAGCTGAGAACAATCTAACAAGAGGAGCTTCTCTGCCTGGACGTCTTGGCAGGTTCTCACGCCAGCAGCCCAGGTCCTTCCTCTTACACAAGGCCAACCACAAGGTTGTCTGGGAGGTCAGTGACCCGCACGACCCGAGGAGCTCAAAGAGAACGCGAGTCTTTCCTGCTTCCGACCACACGCTCGGGTGGCCCCTGTGGCCCCTGTGGCCAAGGCATTCATGCGCACGCCACACGGGGACTGGGCAGCGGTCCATCGCTTTGCCAGAGATCAGGGTTTCCCGGCACACCGTAGTTCTGGGGAAATGAAAAAAGAAGGGTGAAACTCAGTTCACTGTTAAAGGCAAAATTAATGGTACAAAGTGGCCTTTTGTGAAACAAGATTAAAATATCAATGTGAAATAAAAGTTACAAGATATATGGTACCGCAGAAAAACAGTATGGTTGGGAAAAAAAGCACCTGTTCCTGGAGCTGAACTTTGCAGGAAGCATCAAACAAGATGACAGCAGCACTGACAAGGTGTGTGAAAGGAAATCCAGCACACAGACACACACCCAGGAGAATCACTGTATCAATCTGCATCACCGGCTTCAGCCAATGCATCGACAGGCTTCGTTAAACCAGGAACGGCTCATGGCTTCAGGGCAAATAAAGCAGAAAGAATCAGTGCTGTTAGACTGTGCTCTGTGGTGGACTGGCCTTGATCTGAGTAGGAGCAGGAACGGGATCTGCACGTTTCATTGGTCATCGTTGATCACAAAGCCACTCGAACCTTGGCTGAAGGGGACGGTAGCACAACCACCACAGAGGACTGTTTTCACCACAACCTGAAGTTGCTCTTCGTTCACACAGCTCTACGGGTATCGCTCTGCACAGGAAGGACGGGCTGAGCCGAGGCCCCTTCGCTCATAAAAAGTTGTGAAATGTAGGAATGGCCATGGATGTTGGAATTTAAATTTTATAAGGCCAAAAAACAGAAAAATGGAGAAAGAGAAAATAAAAATAGGGGAAAAGACAGAAAGGCAGGAGAAAAACAGGCTCCATTCTATAATCACTTCAAATTCCTAACTTGGTCACTTTTTCAGCATTAAGTTGGAAAAAAGGGATCTTGGTCCAGTGCTTAAGAGTGCCAACAAAGCTGTGCTTAACATGCAACACCGACACCTGCTGGACGTTGCGCGAGCTGCACAAGAGCATGCACAACACCTGGACAAGAGCATCTTCTTTTTCACTTGAGGTGACTGAAGAACCTGATGAGCATCAGGTATAGAGTCCTGCATGGAGCCAAAAGAGGAGTGTGGTCAACTGTGAGATTATCTAGAATCCCCCTGATCCCAGTTTCACCCTCTCTGAATCCCACTCGAGTGTCAGGACTGTTCCTTTTGTTTAGCTTGTTCTGAAGTCAAAAATACCTGTGGCTCATTATGTCCCTATGACGATCACGACATCACCACCTGCCGTGCCTCCTGAGATCGGAAGGTGGAGAGTATCAGTGAAAGCAGATCACCGTCAGACAGAGATTTCAGAGATCCAACGTGATGACTTTACAAGGAAGACCATAATTTATTAAAAAAACGGTTTACAGTGTGACAGTGATGGGTGAGTGTGTCACTGCAAGCAGCTCCTTTCAGCCACCAGCAGATGTTCTCCTCTAACGGACACTATTGTTTGAGTGCTTAGTAACTGTACATGTTTTATGAACGAAGTAGGATGAATGTTGCAAAAAATATAAATAATAGTACCATAACATTTTTGAGACAATTTACTTTCACACAGTTTATATATTGTATGTGTGATATATATACACATGTATACTGTACACACAGTCAATCTTCATTTATAATAAACACAAAATAAAGGAAAATATTAAAAGAAAATTGAGATTATGATGTTCTTGAAGGATAATTTGATTTGATTCACAACAACTTGTGCAGTGGAGTACTACTCTTGTCATCCTATCCATTCATGTTGCCATTTTCATGGAATTTTTAATTTTACCCTCAAAAACACATAACATCACAAAGGATGGGAAAGTTCATGAGTTGTGCTCAGAGCTGCAGGGGCCCAAAATGCATGAATAAAGACTAATTTCAAAAAATGTAAACTTGGTTGGACACTGCAGCGTTCCCCAATAAATCATAGACATACATACACACAGAATAAATATACTGACAATCATTTATGTTCATCACAATACAAAGATACAGTTTAGTGTTAGTGCAGTAAACATTATGGGAATTATTGAAATATTAATTACAATCTTTTTCTCACTTCATCTCCTTCACTGGGTCATAAATATGATCTGAGGAACAGAAAAACACTGGGCTTTACTGCTGCAGTGGAAACGTCTACAAATGTTTCTATATGGGAAGCATCCCCAAGGCAGAGCCTTCTTATGCCCCGCCTCTGACTCCACCCCCATCTCCAGTGAGGTCACCTTTTAGACAGGCCCCATAAACCCACACAATCCCCCCCTTCACTTGCATGGCTTCCAGGCTCAGAGACAGAGGTAGGACTCCGGCTCATTTGTCTGCATACCAGATGATGATGCCCAGGATGGTGCCCACCACCACCAGCACCAAAGCCAGGATGCACATCTTCTTACGGGACTTTTTCTACGGGAGGGAGGAAGATATGAGTGGGTGACAGCTGGGGGTCCTGCTGGACTGCCCCCTTCCCTTCGATTTTACGTTTATTAATTTTAATTTTTCATCCAACTTGCCATTTCCACAAACCCCCACCCCTAAAGTGTGGTCAAAAAGATGCAAAGACCCTCTCACCTGGTAGTAGGCAGCCCTCTGCAGCTGCTCCGCACCCCTTTCCACGTGGACCTCGGCACTCTCCACGTTCGCCTCGATGCTGTCTGCAGAAACAGGAGAGCTACCTGAAGCAGTTGTTTGGCGAGGGTACGACTATGTTGGCAGAGTCCCATCAACTAGAGCCCCACCCCAGTTTCTACTGCTCCACTCACCAATCATTTCTCCCTGGTCGTGAATCATCACTGCCAGGTCCTTGAAAATCTGGTTCACGTCCATGATGTCAGACTGCAAACACCATAAAGACCCAGGGTGAACGTCCTGTCTCACACAAAGCTCATCAGCATACAGGTACAAACCACACTGGATGGAACTCAGAAGTCAAACAGATCCTGATTGTTCTCCATTTCATCGCGTTTTCACACAAATACATCTCAGAGAAATTCACTGTACTTCCTTCCATGAATCCTCCAGACAGGAAGTGGAGCTGTACCTCTAGCTGCCGCAGGCTGATCTCTCTCTCCTTGATCAGCTCCATGTCCTCCTCAGTGATGGGGGCTTCCTCCGTCTGGGTCTGACGCTGCAGTCCCCAGTCATCACTGCAGGGAACAAAGCAAAATGCATCAGTCACAGGGAAAACAAAGGTATTTTAAGCAGACTCTCCAGCTATAGAGCTGTATAGGGCATCGTTAAAAGAGTAAAACACTGGCCTCTAGTGTAAAGCCCAGTAACAAAGCATATCACTAAATGCTGGAGTACAGGCAGTCCCCGGGTAACGAACAAGTTCCGTGTCTTCAGTTGGAGCAGTGAGGTATGGTGGGTATCTAACGTCAGTTAGTCAAATATTTGTCTTAGTATATAGTAATAGTACATCACTATATAAGGATGCTGTTCATTGACTTCAGTTCAGCATTCAGCACAATCATCCCTCAGAAACTGATTACAAAACTGAGCCTGCTGGTTCTGACTACCTCCCTCTGCAACTGGATCCTGAACTTCTTGACTGGGAGACCTCAGTCTGTCAGGATCGGCAACACCACCTCCAGCACCATAACACTGAACACTGGTGCTCCCCAGGGCTGCGTGCTCAGTCCACTGCTGTTTACCCTACTGATTTATGACTGTGCTGCAAAGTTCAGTTCAAATCATATCATCAAGTTTGCTGACGACACTACAGTTGTGGACCTCATCAGCAACGATGATGAGTCAGCATACAGAGAGGGGATGACCCACCTTCGCAGAATGGTGTAAAGACAACAATCTATCTCTAAATGTTGACAAGACTAAAGAGATAACTATTGATTTCAGGAGGGCCCAAGTAGACCACTCACCTCTGCACATCAATGGAACAGCTGTGGAGAGTCAAAAGCTCCAAGTTTCTTGGTGTGCACATGACAGAGGACCTCTCCTGGATCCTGAACACTACCTGCCTAGCCAAGAAGGCCCAGCAGCATCTCCATTTCTTCCTTCAGCATCTCCCATCCTCACTACGTTCTAAAGAGGGACAGAGAGCGTCTTGACCAGCTGTCTCACCGCATTGTACGGGAACTGCACAGCCTCCGACCGCAAGACCCTACAGCGAGTGGTAAGAACAGCTGAAAAGATCATCGGAGTTCCTCTTCTCTCCATCGACTCCATATACAAAAACTGTTGCATCCACAAGGCCAACAGCATTGTAGATGACCTCTCTCACCCCTCTCATGGACTCTTCGCCCTGTTGCCATCTGGCAGGAGGTACAGGAGCATCCACGCCACCACCAGCAGACTCCGCAACAGTTTCTTCCCTGAGGCAGTTAGACTTCTCAACACCCAGCTACCTCCCAACATTCAACTGGTTCCGTTGACCAATTAACTCAGTACTACACTACTCCACAACTGCCTGCAGCTCACAGCCATACCCGTGTCCTATCCTGTGTATTTATTTATTTACTTATTCATTGCCTTATGCTATGTTCTGTCTTGCATCATGATCTCTGAAGAAACGACATTTCGTTCCACTGTACACAAGGTGTATGGAGGAATGACAAAAACTACTACTACTACTTGTATGTACCTTTCTATGCATGAAAAACATTAAAGAAACACTTCTGGATACACTAAAACACCTTTAACAAAACAATAGAGTAATAATAATACTAATAATAATGCAATGTAATGATACAATAATAACAGTAATAATAATACAAGTAAGCGTCACTTAACGACGGGGTTACGTTCTGTGAAACCAGTCACAGTTCGACTTCGTCGTTGAGCAAACACCATGGAGTGTACAGTACTCTCTTACATTACGGAACTTTAAAAAGAGGAGACTAAAATGACAATAAAAACTACTGTACAGTAAATACATAAACCAGTAACAGAGGCCGTGGAACACTGGACCAGCTCTATACCCTCACTAGGGTGTTGGAGGGTTCATGGGAGTTTGCCCAACCAGTCCATCTGTGTTTTGTGGACTTGGAGAAGGCATTCGACCGTGTCCCTCGTGGCATCCTGTGGGGGGTGCTTCGGGATTATGGGGTTCGGGGCTCGTTGCTACGGGCTGTTCGTTCCCTGTATGACCGGAGCAGGAGCTTGGTTCGCATTGCCGGCAGTAAGTCAGACCTGTTCCCGGTGCATGTTGGACTCCGCCAGGGCTGCCCTTTGTCACCGATTCTGTTCATTATTTTTATGGACAGAATTTCTAGGCGCAGTCAGGGAACGGAGGGTGTCTGTTTTGGTGGCCGCGAGATCTCGTCTCTGCTTTTTGCGGACGATGTGGTCCTGTTGGCTTCATCAAGTCAAGACTTGCAGCGTGCACTGGGGAGGTTTGCAGCCGAGTGCGAAGCGGCGGGGATGAGAGTCAGCACCTCCAAATCCGAGGCCATGGTCCTCAGTCGGAAAAAGGTGGATTGCCCCCTCCGGGTTAGGGGGGGAGCTCCTCCCTCAAGTGGTGGAGTTTAAGTATCTCGGGGTCTTGTTCACGAGTGAGGGAAAAATGGAGCGGCAGGTTGACGGACAGATCGGTGCGGCGTCCGCATTAATGCGGTCATTGTACCGGTCTGTTGTGGTGAAGAAGGAGCTGAGTCGTAAGGCGAAGCTCTCAATTTACCGGTCGATCTACGTTCCTACCCTCACCTATGGTCATGAACTCTGGATCATGACCGAAAGAATGAGACTGCGGATACAAGCGGCAGAAATGAGTTTCCTCCGCAGAGTGGCTGGGCGCACCCTTAGGGATAGGGTGAGGAGCTCAGTCACCCGGGAGGAGCTCGGAGTAGAGCCGCTGCTCCTCCGCATCGAGAGGAGCCAATTGAGGTGGCTCGGGCATCTGTTCCGGATGCCTCCTGGACGCCTCCCTGGGGAGGTGTTCCGGGCATGTCCCACTGGGAGGAGGCCTCGGGGCAGACCCAGGACACGTTGGAGAGACTATGTCTCCCGGCTGGCCTGGGAACGCCTTGGGGTTCCCCCAGAGGAACTGGAGGAGGTTTGCGAGGAGAGGGAAGTCTGGGGGGCTCTGCTTAGACTACTGCCCCCGCGACCCGGTCCCGGATAAGCGGAGGAAGATGGATGGATGGATAGGCTAAATTAAGTTTTCATGTGATTGTTACTTAAGGGTGACAAAAAAAAAAAAAAATAACCTCCAGTCAGTAAGGGGGTGGTTTGTGACTATGGCTTGTATGCAAGTCAGGCGTTCGTAACCCGGGGACTGCCTGTACACATGGGCACAGTGCCCTCTAGTGGACAGTACAATCACAGAGCACATTAGAGAACTTGAGGACAGGGGAAACAGTGTCCTCTAGTGGACACTTGAGTAATGGAGAAGAGTACAAACAGCTGCAAAGTCTGTTACAGTACATTTAAGAGAATCATCATATTGATGATACATGTATAGATCTTACTTCAAGCTTACATGCTAAGAATTTCACTGATTAACAAATTATGGCATGATGGAGCAGCGAGTAGCACTGCTGTCTCACAGCGCCTGGGTGGTGCGAGAAGACATGGATTCAATCCCCACCCAGTCTGTGCGGGGTTTGCATGTTCTCCCCATGTCTGTGTGGGTTTCCTCCGGGTGCTCTGGTTTCCCCCCCACAGTCCAAACAAATGCTGTTCAGGTTCAACCATAGTATGTGAGTGACAGAGAGTGTGTGTGTTTGTTCCACTGATGTATGGATGAGTGACCCCTAAGTAGTGTATCTAGCAGTGTAAGTCACTGTGGTGAATAAGAGGTTTGGGCTGATAACACTACATAGTATCCATTGGAAGTCGCTTTGGAGAAAAGCGTCTGCTAAATAAATAACTGTAAATGTAGGTAAATATAAATGAATAAATGTAAATACTGTGACAGTAAGGTAACTGAGCCCTCTACTTTGAGTTTACCGTAATAAAAAAGTGCATTTCAGTAAAACAACCAGGACTAGAAAGTGGCATTTTTATCAGACATAGCATCTGGTTGTGACAGCCCTCCTGGATGGCTACATACATAACTGTACCGGCATACGTGGAAAACTGCAGGGCTCACATCTCACACCCTTTCACAAATGTCTTGACTAATTAAATTCTCAGCGATCCTTCATGTGTTCTGAATGTCTTAATGCAGAAACACTTCTGTACATGGAGTTTGGCATCTAGAGGTTCATTTTTTTTGTTCATCAGTCTGTCCTGCTGTGCACTTTTCCTAATAACATTACTGTCTGTTAATGAACTCACTTTTCAAAGGACACAAGCTGCTCATCGCGGCTGTCTTCGGCCTATGGGGGGGGGGGAGGAAAAAAAAAAAAAAAAAAAAAAAATCAACAAAGTACAGTTTATGCATTGGTCCAGATGAGTACTGCCTGTAGATGGTTGATCAGTGACAAAAGCAAGCTGCAATGGGAGGTGACTAAAGAGCAGAAAGTGGTTCAATGACACTTACGGAAAGTCGGGAACCAGCTCGGGCACGGGCCACTGACTCCTTCTCCTTCTCAGCTGCCCGCCGCTGCACCACCTGGAAGTTGTTGAGTGCAGCCGAGAAGTCGTTCATTAGGCGCTCCTTCTGGATCTTCTGCTGGCGCTGGGGACAGAAGTACAAAAAGACACTGGGTGGAAGTCATGGTTTTCAACTCAGTTCCTCCATAACAGCTTCCTTATTGTATTATTCTGACAGCTGCAAACTCTTACCTCATAAAAAATAGATTTAATCAAAACAGATACAGGTTCCTGTTGGTAAATAAAGCTGCCACAAACTGGCCAAACTGTCCTGTCTTGCTGCAAAGCTGTTTTGTCCACCATGTAGTGCTGCAGCGGATGCGTTACTCACCTGCTCAGAGGGCGATGGGGGCAGTGGCAGTGAGCCCAGGTCCTTCAGGTATCTGTTGGTCTCCTTGGCCAGCTGGTTGGTAGAGTGCTGTGCTTGCTGCCTGTGACCATGGAGACATGCTTCATGCAATTTAACCAAATCTCATTTAATTAACCAAATAAAATGCAGGATGCAGATTTTAAACAAATCTCTTCTCAAAGTAATCAAAATAGAAGTTAAAATGTGATTTACTGGCGGAAAAGTCTCTCACCAAAAAGTGTTTCTGGCCACTCTTGAACATTACTCCAGTACACACAAAAATTACACTTTTCTCATCCAATGCCAATGAAAAGTCAGTGAATTTAAGGACCACAAATACAGGATTAAACAGTCCGTTTATATCCAAGCTTGCAGCGTGGCACAGGTCACGTGGACCTGACGACACCACCGTACTCATGTCTCGCTGCGCAATGAACAGGACAAGAAGCTGAACTGTGCTGCCCGTTAGAAGTGACTGAGCAGTCACACTGGGGGTGCGGCTTCCCACACTCACAGTTTGTCATGGAGCTCCATGGTGTCCTGCTTCGTTCCTAGCTGGTACAGCATAGTCTTCATCTGCGCAGCTGTGGACAGAGACATGGCAAAATGTGAGCACACAGGAGGGCTTTAGGTAAAGAGCAAATGGAACATCAAACTTCAAAGACAACCACCGACTATCCATCTAAAGAGTAAATGCAGAACCACCTTTAACTGGTAGAGTAACTGGAAAACCAGGTAAGCCACTGGCAGGACTGAAGTCATAGCGCCTAAACAAACGATATGTCCACCTACAAAAATTATGTATTCATGCAGATTAGTCTTCTTTGTCTGGAAAATGTAGCTGGACAATAAGAATGAACGGTTTTTGATGCCACACAGATCCTACAGCAGCAGGAACTCACTGTTCTGCGTGATCTTCTGTACGTTGGTGCTGCATGTCTGTATGAGGGAGCCGAAATCCCGCGGCTGCAAGTAAGAGCCACCCGCCTTCCCGTAAGACATGGCTGCTGGTCCACTGTCAATCACCCTCCAATTGAACAGACACTGGGGGGGGCGGATGGTCAGTGTGGGCAGGGTCCTCAAATCACTCCTGTAAAGCCGAAAATAAGAGGCACAGCAACTTATTGACTGAGCAAAATGTCGTGGACCCTGTAGAGGATCTGCCACTGACTACTTGACAATGAGGATATTACAGTTAATAATCACAAAATATAATATCCACACCCAAGCATGAACATTCTGGACTATTTACATTTACTACATGGAAGTACAATTTTGAATATAGCATCTACAAAATCAACAGGCATTAGCCACTACAGCTCATAGATTAATTTTAACCTTGTAAATGGACACATTATAAGAGAAGACACACTTTCTACATTTGTGAGTGTGTGAGTGTAATTTCAGTCACATGACAGCTCTGGAATGCTTGTAAAATGTAATACACATAAAATCTTCTTATCATGGGTTCCATTACAAAATTACAGTAGGACAAAGTGCTTTGTGGGCCCAGCTGGGGTAAGAGCATACAGTGTTTCAATATTTACTCACTGCTACTTTTAGGCCTCATTCTTATTACAATGAGAATGGTATTTTTTTATCAAGGACACTAAGGAGAAGCGTAAAAAATGAGCATGTGAGCACCAAAGACCAGTCTGTGTCAGATGTCCTGAAACACAGCTAAATTTACTGTATGAACCTCTACTCCACCCTGGAAACGGTGACTGCTGCTGTGCCAGTAAGGTTCGAATGGTGCTGGATGGGCTCCTCTCTCAGTATGGGCAGTAAGTCCTGGGTGGAGACACATAGTCCATCCAGCAGGGTAACAACACAGTCGCACTTCTTCCATCACAAAACCCATACTGTACTGTACAGTACTGAGGGGTCCTATCACACTGACGGTGTCAGCCAAACACAGCCACACAGCCCGAGCCACTACGCCAGCTGCTGCTGCCACAAACGCCTCTAAAAACATAGTATTCTGGAGCTTTGCACAGTGGAAGAAACTGGCAGTGATCTTGTGAACTTTATTTCTTCACATGGAAAACAAATATCTGTGAGCAAAGCAATCACAGTGTTTCCAATAAAAGCGCACCCTTGCTGCACTGTCTACAGCCCTTCCTGGCTCACCACTGGACACAGGATTACTGAAAATGGATAAAGGAAAAGCAAGAAACAAGAATTTCTGCTCAAATATTATAAAATGTGTCAGTGTTATCAGTGCCATGCATAACTTTTACATTGGTATTTGAAATTATTTTAGATGAGCTGGTCTAGGAACTAACTGCTTTTCCCACACAAGAAATAACAGCAGTTGGACCCTCTGACAATGGGCGGTTTTACTGAATTATCGGTGTCATGCGAAGGATGAATGCATCTCTGTTACCCATCAATGCCTAAGCAATTTCCTCCAGGACCAAAAAAGTATCAATCTCCATCATGTGTTACTAATTATTATATCTTACATAAGGCTATGTTTCAGTACCGTGCTTGTACTGCAGTGGTGCCATTTTTTTTTTTAACCCTACTGCTCATACTGTACTGTTACACTGACCAACAATTTCCTTTTACATATAACATCTCCTGTCCGGTCACATGTTTTGATACATCGTGATCCCTGTCCAGTGACGTTCTTTGATGCGAGACCTCAGTGGAGTCAAATAACATTGTTTCCTCAATATCCACGTATCCATCTCCATCTTCCAAAACACACTGAAGAAGGATTTGGGCCAAAAAGCACCTGTGTTATAGCCTCAAATCATAATGAATACATCTACAGTTGTGAGTGCTGTCCTGCTTATACAAAGTTTTTCCCTCGTTTTGGAACCCAGCTGCGACATACTTTTTCAGCCATCCATTGCAGTTGAAGTTTTACTCCAAGGTGGACAACACACTCTCTCACACGCACACACACACTGGCTGAAGACGCTTGCCCCGAGTGGGGTTGTCGCAAGCCAAGGCCTAGCCCAGCAACACAGGGTGTAGGGCCAAGGGGGAGGGGACACACCCAAGATGGGACGCCAGGTTGTTGCAAGGCACCCCAAACGGGACGTGAACCCCAGACCCACCAGAGAGCAGGCACAGGCCAAACCTGCTGCACCACTGAGCCCCCTGCCACACTACGTGAACAACAGTAAAAACTAAATAAAACAGATTTCCCACCACTGATCCACGTTAGGGTCGGTAAAAATCTTGGACATTGCTATAACATATAAATATTCTAAGACTTTTTACCGTTTTTATTCAGTCTAAGCTACAAAGACATTGCAAGTACACACATCATCTGAACCACTTGTTCCATACAGGGTCGCGGGGAACCGGAGCCTACCCGGCAACACAGGGCGTAGGGCTGGAGGGGGAGGGGACACGCCCAGGACGGGACGCAAGGCACCCCAAGCAGGACTTGAACCCCAGACCCACCAGAAAGCAGGACCTGGTCCAACCCACTGCGCCACTGCGCCCCCCACACTGAAAGTATTTACATTTTATATTTATTCATTCAGCTAATGCTTTCCTTCAAAGTGGCTTACAGCATTAAGCTACATACAATTATTTACCCATTTATGCAGCTGAGTAATTTTACTGGAGCAATTTTTTAGGGAAAGCACCTTGCTCAAGGGTACGACAGCAGAGGTGAGATTCGAACCTGCAACCTTAGGACCAAAAGGCAGCAGCTCTAACCACTAAGTTACTTAAAGATAGACACAGAACAAGAACAGGGCTGCAAAAACGCCTATTCTGCACAGACCCTTGACAGACTCGGTGTTCCTCATCACCCAGCGACACTCAGGACCGGGACACACGAGCTGTAAACACTGGGAGCGAGATGAATGAGGGGGGTCCTCATCCACACTGCGATCCGGGTTGAGTGCGTTTTGCTGCCATCTAGCGGCTCCCAGAATAAACACAGACGTCGTCCGCGCGCGCGCGCTTTGGATCAGCGCTCGCGCCAGCGCTCCTCGCTCAGACTCTATCATATGATGATGTTCACATCCGGTGGTCTAACCAAACCAAACCAAACCTTTTCGACCAGTAATCATATCGAATCATTCATCGTTTACAAAATTACGAGTAACACATTATTATGCCGTCACGTGTAACAAAGCGCGCTGTTATTAATTCTATGCTTGTTATGTAGTTACTTGTTATTTTGTACCACACAGCCATTTCCTCAGTCACTCTGCTACACACACTGAGGCTGACTTCTCTCCACACACCGTTCTCCTCCCACCACACCCGTCTGACGGCACCACTCGCCCGCCAGATCTGCGTTCGAGCTACACCAGATCCCTTTTATGGCCGCAATTCTTACTTTTCCGGGGAAGCGGACGCGAAAACAGCACGAAGAGTCCTCCGTTATTTCTTCTGGAAGCCGTTCCACAGATACAGGAGCTACGTCACAGGCCTGGCCCAAGTGACGCAATGACGCAGGACGCAGGACGCCGCACGTTTTCAAGTGACGTAAGACGCAGAACATCTGAACTTCGTTGTTCGGCGGCAATAAACTGTCCGTTACTGTAGTTTTAAGCCACCCGACTATGTAACGTTATTAATCGCATGCTTATTATTTTTTTTTTATTTATTAAACTTTACCAGGTACAAAAGGTTTTTGAGTTTTCATTGTTTCTGAACATGAAGTACTATCCGCAGTATTTTTACATTTATTGTTTGACAGGCACTGCGAGTCTTGTCCATGCCATGGTGAGTTGTCTGCACTAATAAAGCACAATGTCTGTCTGCAGGCCCCGCCCCCCTCAAACAGCATCTCCAACCCTTGAGGAATGTGGGACACAGAAACATGTTAGGCTGCTGTCCCATGACTTCCACACTGCTCCTCACGTGGTGAGCAGCACCAGCGAGCCCAACCGGGCATAAGGAACCTTTGTAACAGCCGGGCAGGACATACTCAAGGGACACAGGGGATGGATGTAGCATAGTTGCTGGGGAATTTATACCCAAGTTAAAACATTTTGTACCTTTTTTCCCCTCATGGGCATTTAGTCTTCAAATTGGACATCCACAGCCCAGCAGCTGAAGAACTTGGTGGTGCAAAAGGAGTTTGTCAGCTGGCCCCTCTTCACAAAGATCTTCAACAGATCACTGGAGCTGTGCGAAGTTCCTTCCTCCTTCAAACGCTCCACCATCATCCCCATTCCGAAGAAACCCAAAATCACAGGACTTAACGACTACAGACCTGTCGCCTTAACATCTGTGGTCATGAAGTCACTTGAAAAACTGGTGTTGGACTACCTGAAAGACATCACTGGACCCTTGCTGGACCCCCTGCGGTTTGCTTACCGAGCAAACAGGTCTGTGGATGATGCAGTCAACATGGGACTGCACTACATTCTACAACATCTGGACAAACCAGGGACTTATGCAAGAATCCTGTTCGTGGACTTCAGCTCAGCCTTCAACACCATCATCCCACACCTCCTCCTGTCCAAATTAACCCAACTCTCTGTGCCCACCTCCATCTGTTGGTGGATCACCAACTTTCTGACAGACAGGCAGCAGATAGTGAGGCTGGGAAAATTCTCATCCAATACTCGCACGATCAGTACTGGCGCCCCCCAGGGATGTGTGCTCTCCCCACTGCTCTTCTCCCTGTACACCAACGACTGCACCGCAAAAGACCCCTCTGTCAAACTCCTGAAGTTTGCAGACGACACCACACTCGTCGGCCTCATCCGGGATGGTGACGAGTCTGCTTACAGACAGGAGGTCCAAGAGCTGGCTGTCTGGTGCAGTCATCACAACCTGGAGCTGAACACCCTCAAAACAGTGGAGATGACTGTGGACTTCAGGAGAAACACCTCAGCACTATCCCCACTCGCCATCATGAACAGCGCTGTGGCAACAGTGGAGTCATTCAGGTTCCTGGGCACCATCATCTCACAGGACCTGAAGTGGGAGCCCCACATAGACTCCATTGTGAAGAAGGCCCAGCAGAGGTTGTACTTCTTTCGTCAGCTGAGGAAGTTCAACCTGCCACAGAAGCTACTGATGCAATTCTACTCTGCAGTCATCGAGTCTGTCCTCTGCACTTCTATAACTGTCTGGTTCGGCTCAGCTACGAAATCAGACATCAGAAGATTACAGCAGATAGTTTGGACTCCTGGAAGAATCATCGGCACATCCCCTCCAGCTCTCAGAGAACTGCACTCGTCCAGAGTCAGTAAAAGAGCTAGCAAAATCATTCTAGACCCTTCACATCCAGGCCACTTCCTCTTCGAACCTTTGCCATGCAGCCCGCGCTACAGAGCACTGAGCGCCAGGACAGACAGGCACAAGAAAAGTTTCTTTCCTCAAGCCGTCTACCTCATGAACAGCTAAATCCCCCCTGCCGAGTAAACTAGTGCAATACACAACACTATGTACATTTATATCTATTTATCACATCATATGCCTTACTCACATTCCCTTGCATTTTTGTAGAACATACCTGTACATACACTAGTGATTATTTTTTGTATATTGTGTACTTTTTATTCTTAAGTATTTTTATCTTTTATTCACATATTTTATCTTCCCATCTGTATCTTGTCACTGTCATTCTGTCTGTGCTGTGGAAGTTTCTGTCACCAAGACAAATTCCTTGTATGTGTGAACATACTTGGCAATAAAGCTTGTTCTGATTCATGTCTTGCCCTGATCCACGTTAACTCTCACCAGGAATTCATACTGTAGAAGGCAGGCCAGAGACATGAAAATACACTTTATTCATTTTTACAAATTAACTACCTTGTCCTAGGATAAAGTACTTCTAAATGGGTATTTTAGGAAAATGGCTGAGGTGCCTTTGTGATTCAGCTTGTTTAGTTCTGCATTTGTAATTTTTCTGCAGATAAAAAAAAAATATATTATTTCACTACATTTGGAGATATGTTCAAGCAGCACAAATTCAAAATGTGGTCAATCATGTCACAGGGCACACTGAGCTCAATCCATCACAAATTCCACAAAGGAGCTGGGTCAGAAATATAGTACATTCCGTGTTGCATAAACTGAAAGAGAAATAAGTAAGAAGGTATGGATTATTACTTGCACTAATATTCAAAATATCTACTTAATACTGACTTTAACCTTTAATACATAGTATTTTTCACTTCAGTTATACATCAAACGACAGTACTTTTCAGTTCAATTATACATCAAATGAGAGGGAATCATAGTGAGGACTCCCGATACGAGGCAAGTCTCAGCACTATAATAATGTGTCATAAAAGTGGGAAACAAAAAAAAAGACAAACAAGCCACCCAGCAAAGGGGTTTATTGGCTTTAAGAAAAAAAGAAAACTTGTTTCCTACATCCTCTGGGGGAAGACGTAAAAGACTATTGTACTTCAAACAAACTGCTGCCCATCCTGCACAGGGTTGCTATAATCCAAACAGTCAGAGTGGTCCCTATGGACAGGAGTCACACAACTGAAAACCCTTTATGGTATGTAGGGGGGTCCTAGGCAGTCACAGGGACTCCTGGGTAATCCTGGGGAGGCCAGTGGCAATCCATCAGGGCATCATACAGCTCCTCGCTGTCCTCCATGAACTGCCGGTTGGCCTCCATAACATCCAGCTCAACGTTGGGGTCTGCAAATCAGGGTGAATACAACAAGCACAGCCTAATTATAGACACACAAAACCCATCCAAACATTTCATACTGATCAATACTCACTCATTCTCTGACACAACATTAGGGCAAACCAGTGTAACTTACCTTCCAGCCCATCATCTTCTACCTCATCATACATCTAAAACAAAGAAAAAAAAAAAGATACATTTTGTTTCTGGTAATAAAATGCAATATATACACATTCAAAGGAATAGGGAAAAAAAAATTATACTGCGACAGAAGACGATATAAGAACCACTGGTACGGTCATACCTGTGAGGAGTAGTCATACTGGTTGTAGTTGTAGCCATAGTTGGGCGAGTTCTGGTCATAACCCCAGTTGGAGTAGTAGTTGGGGTAGTGTGGGTAGTACTGGTTGTGGCTGTAAGGGTAGGGCTGGGAGTATCTGTTGTCTGCATAACCACCTCTGTTTCTGGACAGATTAATTTCATTAGTACTTCAAGCACTTGCACTCAGTACTCAGCCATTACTGTAACTGCTTGTCCAGGTGAGGAGACTATCTGAAATACCAGGCTCTAGGCTAGTCACCGTACAAAGTAGACACACACACGGTAATTCACCAATTCACCCAAAACACACATCTGTGGACCATGGGAGAAAACCTGCATTTACTCCCTGTGTTTGCGCAAAGAAACACCAAGCTGGACCTGAACATACACCTGAACAGCTCAGACACCGATACTGCTGTTACCTGCTGCACCACCATGTGGGCGTTTTCAAATAACTGTAGTTAAGTTGCTAATCTGACACAATGATCCACAGCAGGACTGAACTTCTTACCATTTCTACAGTTGGATATTTCAGTGGAACAATGCAGATAACCACAGTAAAGACCCTCCCGCAGATCACGCTAGAAACTTTCAGGTCAGAGCACAGCAGTATCCACTCTCATTAACAACATTTCCTAATAAATCTTGAACATACTGTGCTATATTGAAATGCATTAAAACATCCACGTTTGGGACAACTAGTAGCCTTTTGAGCCAGAAAATTGCAGGTTCAAATCTCACCTCTAGCTGTATCACTGAGCAAGGTACCTACACTAAATAGCTCCAGTAGTATTACCCAGCTGTATAAATAGGTAAATATTCTAGGTAGCTTGACAGTAAATTGCTCTGAAAAAAAGGATCAGTTAAATGAATAAATATAAACATCATGTGAAAGTGATAAAGCAATCGGACTCCTGGAATTCTAGAGAAAATGTCCACGGACACGTACCTTGTCTCTCCCTGTCTGCCATAGGTGGCTCTGTTCAACTTGAACCTCTTTGGCTGCCAAGAGAACAACAAAACATGTCAGCAACACAGAATTACATTCCCCAACCAAGAGGGAATACAATGAAATACCGTAAAATCCCTATTTAACACCCCCGGGGGCGTTACATTTTCCAAAAAGGGGGCGTTTATTAGAGCTCATATGGTAGTGAAATCGATCATTTCTCTCCTTAAAAAGTTAATGCAAATACCACAATTACATTGGCTATTACCCCCTAGCATCCTGGACTTCGATGGTTTTGACCCAGATGAACTTCATGTGAGTGAAAATGTGCTTGAGAATGTTGCCGGGGGTAGTACTGGCCTTGCTGGGTGTGAAATTTCGGACTCTGAATCTGACCACTCACATGTGACAGACGTCGGGGAAGCGTTGGATTATGGTAGTCCCGGACATTAATAAACCAGTGGAATATCTGTTGTTTACAGTGTGTAAATGTGTTAATAGAGTTTAACAGTTGTCAATATCTGTTTTTCACGTAAGTCTGAGGTGCTCACATAGTTATTAATGTGTTCGTGGATTGTTTCATGTTACAGACTGCAGAAGAGAATGGGATTTAAAACTTGGTACCGGTAAGTTCTCCCCCATCTTTTCCGATTACTCGAAAAAAAAAATATACTGGGTATTTTCAAAAATGGGTGGGGGCGTTAAATAGGGATTTTACGGTATACAAAAAAACTCCCGTTTTAAATGCTCATCGAGGGTTAAATTTTTATAATGCTCATTTTAAGCAATTAATGTTGATGAATTAGTTTTCATCCCGACATTTACAAACTACATGCAAGTTAAAACACTGTCATATTAGTGACTGTGCACCTTTAGGTACCACTAAGTGAAGCAATGTAAAATAAGGCAGTTGGCAACACAAACACTAAGTGTAGGTGTGTCTGCCCCACTGGCCCCATGTGGGGCTCCTCACCGGTGTGGCCCCGGGCAGCGGCTTCCCGTTGATCTTTCGAAGGCAGCGTTCAGCTGTGGCTTCGTCTGCGAGCTCCACAAAGCAGTAGCCCGCTGCACCCCTAGGGAGACAGGGAGGAGGAGGAAGGGGGCAGAAGGCAGAAACTGTGATCCGTCTCATTCTCAGCCAACAGGGGATCCGACGGCAGTGCGGAACCCCCTCCCGTGCCCCACAGGCCCGTCCCTCGTCCCCAGGCATACCACGTTGTCTTGTTGCGGATGATCCTGACCCCCACGACCAGCTCCCCCATGGTGGCAAAGGCTCTCGAGATGAACTTCTCATCCATATAGGGCTCCAGCTGTCGGGAGAGACGTGAAACATCATCTTTCAAATGCAGAGCAGAAAAACATGAGATGTTTGTCACTTTGGAGAAAAGCATCTGCTGTATGAATATATGCAACGTAATATACGACAAAGGAGACTCTGACACACTCAACACTCACAGAGAGATCATAGAGCAAACACGCGTGTGTTTTTACCCAACGCCACGCTCAGGAACACCAGTCCGCACAGCACTGACGGTGTACCAGGGTACCTGAGACCTGCACCTTTGACAAGTCAGTGCAAATTGTGAAAAAATTCATTATCTTAAGAGAATGTTGTTGACTCAAAACAGGGCTGGGGGAGGTTACTGGCATGGTAAAACAGCATTAAGGAACTGTGTTTTCACACATTTAGCACCATTACTAAGATTGAAACTGGAATAAAAACATTTACATTTATTTATTTAGCAGACGCTTTTCACCAAAGCAGCTCCCAATGAACTCTATATTATCAGCCCACGCACTGGCTTATTCACCGCGGTGACTTACACTGCTGCATACACTGGGTCACTCATCCATACATCAGCATGTCTTTGGACTGTGGGAGGAAACCAGAGCACCCAAAGGAAACCCATGCAAACACAGGGAGGACACCCAACTCCACACATCGACTGAGCGGGGGTCGAACCCATGTCCTCTCGCACCTCCCAGGCGCTGTGAGACAGCAGCGATACTTGCTGTACCGCCCAATGATCTTTCTTAACCATTTCAGTTTATTAAATATTTACATATACAGTTACTCAGTTGATGCTCACTAGTATTTATCCACAGCAGGCAGTTTTACTACAGCAGATGAGCACGTGCTGCAACCGTAGTGGTGGCGGTGTGGGTGGGATTCGAACCTACAACCTCTGGTTAAAGCAGCAGGTCTACGTATGCAACCAGTTACCCCCACATTCGAACCAAAAGAGAAAGACTGCGCAGACGAATTCCAGTGGCAAACAGAGTAAAAGTTCAACAGAGTACAACACGAGCAGCCGGTCGGTCGGCAGCACGAGCACACCGTCACCGTCCCTTTTTCTTTTATTTACTCTGTTTCATCTCCTATTTACCGCCACTCTGTCCAGTGAAAAAACACCAGTGAGTGACGCACAAACGGCAGGTATTACAGAAATACACGTGTAAATGTGCGAGTAAAAGATTCGAGTGAAACCCAAACCGCGAATCGATCGCAGATCATTCTCGAAAAGAAAGAAACACACACAGCGCTGTGTGTCGTCGGTCGTGTGTGAGAGTGTGCGAGAAGCTGGGAAAAAGAGCAGTAAAACTCCGTGAAGAGAAACAGGACACACTTACGTTCCCCATCCACAGACAACTCATTTTCACGGGTGCACTTCTATAGTTCTTACAGCAATTTAATTAAAGAAACATCTGAAATGCAGCAACGCCGCTTTTTCTACAAGAGACAAGGCAAAAAAAAAAACCACCGAACGGCCTCTTCCGGTCGGCAGGGAATAAAAGCGCTTCTGCATTTTCAACAGCGCTGCCTGCGGCTTGGAGGTGAAATGACGGTTCCTAATGTGACGAACCGAGATCATCATGATGCTGTTGAGCGCTGTAATACATTGATGCGCCCAGAAATTTGCTTTGCTTTGCTAAACACACACACACACACACATTTTCAGAACCGCTTGTCCCAGAAGGGGTTGCGGGGAACCGGAGCCTACCCGGCAACACAGGGCGTAAGGCCGAAGGGGGAGGGGACACACCCAGGACGGGATGCCAGTCCGTCGCAAGGCACCCCAAGCGGGACTCGAACCACAGACCCACCAGAGAGCAGGACCCGGTCCAACCCACTGCACTACCGCATCCCCCCGCTTTGCTAAACTCAAATGTGTAATTTTCTGCTTCTGAAACTAATTGAGAAAACTTTACTTCAGAGTATTGCAACACTGACGTGGTGATGATGATGATGTAGCAAATTTAATGGTGGGTGGCAGACAACATCATTATTTATTGACGGGGAAAACTAGAGAAATCAAATGCAGTAGATCTAAACTTGACAGGTATTTGGAAATAATGCCCACGGATTTTTATCTCCGTTCAGCAGCGGTCTTTTTTGCTCGGGTGCTAAACGCGGCAAACTTGTAAAAGTTTTTTTTTCTTTCTTTCTTTCTTTCTAGCCGCGTTTAGTCGGTGGTTTTACCAGCTATTAGTGTTAACATGACCTCTGCAGACTGAGTGTGAAACGGAACCCAACAGTGAAGCGCGGCAGGCGACGCACAGCTACGAACAGCTAAGTGTCTGAAAGCGGAACTTCACTCACTGTGTAGCGGAAGAGGCTCCTCGAGCCGAAAATCCCGAACGAAGCGCGCGCGCCCCGCCAAAACTGCGCCCTCCTGCCTTGGCCAGTACAGTATTGGAAAGGTAAGGCGGACAAACTACAAAGTACGGGAAGAAAGCATCGAGAAGATACAGTGTGTGTTGAGGTGAATGAATGAAAAGCCCAGCAGGAGTTTTTGGGCGAGTGGATGGAGGAAATGAGTGCAAAATGTGACACATACATAGATAGAAGGTAAAAAGATGTCGTCCTGGCAGCTCAGCTGTGCTGCTCCTGCTTGGATCCTCTCTGAGGATCTTCATTGTAGTGTCTGTAACGACTGAGATGTGTTGTGTATTATACTATATAATTTCTACCTTGAACCGTTTTTGTGAACTGCAGTTACAGTGAGTGCTGGCTTGTATGGATGAGCGAAACTTTCCATGTCAAAGTACTCAGTGAAGTGTATTATATGACAGCGCATTTGATTTGATTTGTGTTGCATGATTCAGAAGAGAGCAGGCCCTACATCATCAGCTGGAGAAGATCATGTGAGGGGGTTGGGAGGTACAGTAAAACCTGTTTGTACACTGTTGTTGTTGACTGCCTTCTACTGACCCCTCAGTGAAACAAATCGCAGATATCGTATATGTCATTTAGAAAAATACATTTTCTATTTATATTCATAATTGGTTTGCGTGCAATGGTTATAAAAATTTTATTTTTAATAGTTAAAGTGTGTGTGTGTGTGTGTGATTGCAGCACATTAAAAGTTGCAGCACATTTTACATCATTATATTTAATTATGCTATGAAATAGAACCACAATATATATTGTATATTGGGTACTTTATATTTTTATATATTTTTTATCCCTTATTCACATACTCTGTTTTCTCATCTGTCTTGTCACTGTCATTCTGTCTGTGCTGTGGAAGTTCCTGTCACCAAGACAAATTCCTTGTCTGTGTGAACATACTTGGCAATAAAGCTCATTCTGATTCTGATTCTGTTTCAATACCAGCAATAACAGCTCTAACACCTTTTTAAAGCCCTGAACTACTTAGCTATATATGGTAGTAATGACTCCAAACTTAATACTGACACAGCTGAAGCCTTTATTTAAGATTTATGCATTTTTCATCACTGGGATGTTTAATCCAGTCTGAGCAAAACGCTGAGTACATTGATATTGAAAGAAAAGTCTTGCTTTGGCAGGAGTTAGGAAGCCCGTCTGGCACAAACAGATGGATTGTGCTTCTTGCAGAGGATATCATTCCACAATTTTTGATCTGTCAAAAGATAAATCATAGTGAATCATAAGGAGGCAGCTTCCTTCAGAAATGAAACAGAATAAGTAAAAATATAATACTTTAAATAATCCTTGTCTGACTTTGGGTGCTTTCTATATTATTTTTCATTTTCCAAAGTAACAACAGCAGTGAGACCACATACAAATTTCATATATGTAGTCAGAGAAACCCAAACTTAAAAGAATAATAGTGCAATAAAAATTACCTCCAAAGTTCATTTCAAGGCAGTGTTCACCTCTAACATTGTTAGGTTCTCCGGGGGCCCACTTGGTGAAGTCAAATGGAGTCCCATCAACCCAGATCCACTTTCCCTCCTGTATTGTAAAAACAGGGTAATTTGTAGTGTGAAAGAGAAATGAAAAGTTAAAATAGGGGCAAAATAAAACAACTTTTATTATTATTTTATATTATTTTATTTTTTATAACTTTCTGTTGAAAACTAAAAACTGTAAATGACAAATATGCTATGTGTTATATCAGTTCACAGCACTATTACATTACTCACTAGAAAACCATAAACTTAAAAAACTACATCGGAATTAAAGTTTAAGAATTCCGTATATCGTATAGGGGGTGCGTGATGGCGCAGTAGGTTGGACCGGGTCCTGCTCGCTGGTGGGTCTGGGGTTTGAGTCCCGCTTGGGGTGCCTTGTGGCGGACTGGCGTCCCGTCCTGGGTGTGTCCCCTCCCCCTCTGGCCTTATGCCCTGTGTTACCAGGTAGGCTCTGGTTCCCCATGACCCTGTATGGGCCAAGCGGTTCAGAAAATGTGCGCGTGTGTGTGTGTGTGTGTGCATGTGCGTATATTAAAACTGTATTCCACAACCTACCTGGGGCAGTTGGGAGCATAGTACTTAGAGGTGCTGCCTTCTGACCCAAATAACGCTTGAGCTCTAAATAGCTCCAGTAAGCTTGTAGTGGACTTCAGGAGACACAGGGAGCACACCCCCCCTCAGCATTGACTGGATGCCAGTAGAGCAGGTCAACAGCTTCAAGTTCCTTGGTGTTCATATCACTAAGGACCTCACATGGTCTAACACTTGAGGCAGTGGTGAAGAAAGCTCACCAACGCCTCTTCTTCCTGAGACGGTTGAGGAAGTTCGGTATGAACCCCAACATCCTCAAGTCACTTTACGTCTACACCGTGGCGAGCATCCTGACCGGGTGCATCACCACCTTGTATGGCAACAGCACTGCCCTCAACCGTAAAGCTCTGCAGAGAATGGTGTGGACAGCCCAACATGTCATTGGAGGTGAGCATCCCACCCTCCAGGACATCTGCACTAAACAGTGTGTGAGGAAAACACAGAGGATCATCGGAGACTCCAGCCACCTAAGCCGCAGACTGCTCTCTAACGCCACGATATGCACAATCCACTCTGCCTCCCATGTGTGTTGCATGTGTACATCTTGAGTCCTACATGTATATTGTGTATATTGTACATACTGTACAGGTGTTTATTGTGTATATTTTTGTGCTCTATATATTTGTAACTTATGCCAAACAGCTGCAGAGAATGTATCAATGATTTTCACCACCTGCACACTTGTGCTTATGGTGAAGTGACAATAAAGTGATTTGATTTGATACAATTACCCAGCTGTATAAATGGGTAAATAGCTCTTGGTACCTTAAGCTTGAAAGTTGCTCTGGAAAAAAATGTAAACTAAATGAATAAATGTAATGTAAGCAAATGTACAAAATAAATATGCAAGATACACGTGTTTTTATGTCAGCTCTTGAAAATCTACTTATTTGTCCCTTTGTTGTTTTCATTATAATAGAACTTATTTATTAATGTACATAACTATTACTTTACACCTATATCACACACATTATATTCACCAGAATGATGAATGAATTATTCCATGGGAGACATTTCACCTGAGGGGCATCTGTTCCTCCCATCCAGGCCAAAGGAAAGTTGTTGCCGAACCCCCGTGTGACATTTTGCACAAAGCGGTATTCCTGTAGGCTGTGTATAGATGCGAGGGACGCACTGAAGCGGGTACAATGAATCTGCGTAGAAAACACTGCAGTTTACAAAGGACAATCATTTCTGTCATTTTGTATTATAATTAAGCATTTTTCATTTTCATCCTTTAAATTTGAGTTTAGTTTATTTGCCATGAAACAGTTACAGACATGTTACACACTGAAATGAACAGGAATGGAAGCATTTTGTCAAACCAAGTGTGTTGCATTAAAAATCTGAGGAGCATAATTAACTGCTCAGTGGATGTTTGCTGTAAAGTAATTATTCTATATTGATCTCTAATTTTTTCATCATAACAGGTTTCCCTACTAAGACATCTTTGTTATATTTAATTTTATGGTGAGAAACATTAAAGGTGCCCAGTGCAGATACATATACAAGTTACCAGGTTTTACCCTCTGAAGCTATACTTGACTGTGTTCATAAACTCATGGAAATACTTTGTCTCAGTTGCTTGTATAATGTGCCCCAAACAATGACTCACTTTTGATAAAAGTCACGGCCAAGTAACAAATAATAAAGTATAAATAAAACTGAGGAGGCTGTAACAATTGCTGAGGAAGCGTTTAATGCTGTAACAGTATTACCTGTGCATCTGCCCATGTGGCTTTTTGGCTGACATAGTGGAAGCAGCGTGAGTTAAACCTACGCCATCCAGAAGGACATCCTTGTGTAGCAGAGATGTTTTCCATGTATCTCTCAATAATCACTGCAATTAAACTGGATTAATATCATTTTACAGTAAACCGCTAGTAAGAACTAACTAGTATTTAGTGCCTGGGTAACAATCCAAAACTAGTGCCAACTAGGTCTAAACTCTTAGGGTAGTAGAGTCTGCCACATAAAATCATAGGGTTACAGCGGGTGGGTGACATAAGATGAGGTGTCTGCATACCAAACAGGCAATAGTTCATTAAGCATGAGTGGAATATAGATAGATAGATAGCTGCATGAAGGAACAGATCAGGAGACAGAAGCTCTGGCTTAGTCGTGGTGGAACGATCTCCCCCGTCACTAAGAACTGCTGAATCTCTGTCCACATTTAAAAGGAGTGAAGTATCTGTCACCTGATTTCTCACTCTGTTCCTGAGCTCTGGGTGCAGCGAAACCACCACTGAGAACAAGAGCAGTGAAGAGCAACACAGAGATGCTCAGTGGCCCCATGATGCGGCTCCTGGAGGGACAGGAAACAGTTGGACCCACTGGTCAGTCCAGAGGAGAAGTTCCTTCACTGTGTGGGGTTTTACTGAAGGAATGTTGAAGCCACCTGCTCTTTCTCATCTAACATTCCTCATTAAACAGTGAACATTAAACTCTTCGAGTTGCTGCAATAGAACAGTTTCACAGTTCGACACTTTCATACTCACATGAACGCTATTTAACATCAAACTGTAATGATCACCCTTTGTTCAGCTAATTCCTCATTCTCAATAAACGAGTGAAATGTTTTATTTTTGCAAAATGTTTCTCTTCCGCTGAGTCTGTTGACTAATAAAACTTACAGTTCTCGAAACAGTGCTGGAGGTATGTAGGAAAATATATTTAAAAAAAAATACAATGGGAAAGACAGTTAAGAACTGAATTTTAGAAGCTGTACCAGTGGAAGTTACAGAAAACAAAAACAGTAGAGAAAAGGAGTAAAGAGAAATAGATTCTCACCAGATTTTTTCTGTGACACTGAAATGATGTCGTTCTTTACTCTCTATCACATAATATGAGTGTCCTGTAAACCTTTATATAGGTTTTGTCTGGAAAGACTTGAAAATGGGAGGTTCCTCCTGTTTGCACTTTGACCAATTACAAAGAGGTAGAACCTGCGTAATTGCCAAAAATTAGACTGAGAACTTGTCTGACCTCCAGCAGTGGAGGATGTAGCAGCACAAGAGCCGCAGACTGAGAGCATGAAAAGAAAGGCAATTAAATGTGATTTTCATCCCATACATACAGTATTGACTCACGTAGCAGAAATTCAGTGAACTTCTGCAGAGGAACAAACACTGATGCATAAATGAAGAAGATGAATACATTGTGTACACCGACAATCCCCACCACCTTCAAACTGAAGTTATTGTAAATTATACAAATATAAGACTTGTCTTATTTGTAGCACTTTTGCTCTTCCTCACTTGATGAACATTCCCTTTTAGCCTTTAACAGTGTAAGCTTCCATGGCAGGTAATTTTCACTTATTCATTTAGCAGGTGCTTTTCTCCAAAACAATGTAAATCTCACAGAAAATACAATGTATCCATTTTGTCATCAGTTACAGGAGTCTCTTTGTTTCAAATTTTAGTATATATTTTCAAACCAAGTCCTTAGTTTCCCAAACAAAAAAAATCACCATGACAACATATATTGCAGGTGTATCGAAAAAAAATGTGAAAGTTGCACTAGTGAAGCTGATGTGCAGTAAAGTACTGTAGTTGGTACTAGTGTACCATCAGCTGGTTCTTATTGGTTTCCTATCTCATGTTCACTCTGTTTGTGCAGCAGCAGTGCAAGAATGATTGGCAAGCCATTTCTCTCCTTCACCACTGCAACTCACAATTTTTTTAAATTGTTGCCTGCACTAATTTTTTAACATTAATTTCAGTGTTGATTGTTTGTTGTTGTTTGCTGGATAAAACACTGTTAGTTTCCAAAATGTACTGCCTTGAAATCTACCCATTCATGACCTCTATAAGTGTTTGATAATCATGAAGTGATTCAGGTTCTGGCGTCAAGATCTCTCCATGTCTTTGTGTAATACACTTGTTTAAATTGTTTTCTGAGATGTACTTTGCTTTGGAGAAAAGCATCTCTTCAATGAATAAATGTTAGTGGAAGTTTTTGTATCATGTTGAAATCATGGGTTGTTCGTTACATCGGTATTTACCATGTTTTTGCTGGACCCCACTAACATCAGGTGGCCTAAGCTCAGCAACCTGCCAGGAGGTTCCTGGATATCGATGCGTTTCCTCCCCCAGCACTACAGTATCACTTCAGATGAGCTCGGTGGATCATTCCCTCATGAGAAGAACAATTCTCTTCAAGTGTTTCATCCTGGGGGGGCACGGTGGCATAGTGGGTCGAACTGGGTCGAACTGGGTCTTGCTCTCCGGTAGGTCTGGGGTTCGAGTCCTGTTCGGGGTGCCTTGCAGTGGACTGGTGTGCCCCCTCCAGCCCCTCACAATCCATGGTTTTGACAAATTCCAGACATTCTTCCTTCTGTCTTTTTCATTAAATGTTTCTTTCTTGAGGGGTGCGGTGGCGCAGTGGGTTGGACCGCAGTCCTGCTCTCCGGTGGGTCTGGGGTTCAAGTCCCGCTTGGGGTGCCTTGTGACGGACTGGCGTCCCGTCCTGGGTGTGTCCCCTCCCTCTCTCCGGCCTTACGCCCTGTGTTGCCGGGTAGGCTCCGGTTCCCTGTGACCCTGTATGGGACAAGTGGTTCTGAAAGTGTGTGTGTGTTTCTTTCTTTCCTCTAAAGGCCCAGTGTGAAGAGTACAATTGCTCATGAGATACCGAGATCTTGACTCATGAGTAGTTTCATCATGAGCTTTGTGTTTTCCGTCCTTTTCATACAGCTCTCATTGACTATATCCTGCCTTCACAAACTAAAGGCTCACTTGCCCAGCTGTTCAATTTGCAAATATTTTACATGTGTGCATTTCACAGGTGACTGGCAGAGAGCAGTAAACAAAAAGGGCACCAACAGCAGACAGAGGGTGTAGACAACAAGAAAACAGTTATTATTAAAGCAGAGCTCGCCTGTTTGCTTCCACCATTTCCATGCACACATATAAGCAGCTAGCGGTAGAAATGACATATGAATAATATTAGTGCATTATTTTGCACTAAACCAATATCTGGAAGTGGTAACCCTCGTCCTGGGTAAAAGAACATGTTTACTTCTCATCTACTGCAGACACTGCATTTGTGTAGAACATCACAAATTCAGCTGTCACATAAGTGCAGATTTGGGCACCGGGTCCCGGTGCAGCGGATTTGGCCGGTGCCCGCTGTGTGGCGGGTCTGGGGTTTGAATCCTGTGTGGGGTGCCTTGCAACAGACTGGCATCCCGTTCTGGGTGTGTCCCTCTGCCCTTGAGCACTGTGTTGCCAGGTTAGGGTCCAGCTCCACGGGACCCCGCCTGGGGGAAGTGGCTGTTGACGTTAGTTGCACCAGACCCCGTATATCAGTTTTTTTAAAAAGCATTACATAATTATAGCACTACTCAGGTTTTAAAAAATGTCTTATTTATTTATTTATTTTTTGGAGGGCGCGGTAGCACAGTGGGTTTGCCCAGGACCTGCTTTCCGGTCGGTCTGGGGTTTGAGTGCCGCTTGTGATGGACTGGTGTCCCGTCCTGGGTGTGTCCCTTCCCCCTCCAGCCTTGCACCCTGTGTTGCCGGGTTAGGCTCCGGCTCGCGTGACCCTGTTTGGGACAAGCGGGTTCAGACAATGTGTGTGTGTGTGTGTGTGTGTGTGTGTTTATTTATTTTCGCACTTGTTACTTTGGAAAACACCAGAAAACATTTGCTGTGAACTCAAGTGCAAAGTTTATTTATAAGTGTGCAGTGCTACTGATGCTGGTCGAAGACACGGTGTTGCGGTGCTTTGATGAACACGGCGACCCACTGACACGTTATGAGGAATAGAGTGGAGACCTAAACGATGGGACGGTCCAGGGAACAGGCAATGCTTGAAGCTGGAGACTGAGACTCTGGAACACACTGGAAACAAGATGAGGAGGAAGCTACTCAGGTCTGGGGATTATAAAGCTGTACTCAGGCATGTTAAATCTAAGACTTTTTAAGAACCTTGCCTCTGTTCATACTGATGCTCCTTATACCCGTTGGTTATCAGCTGTTACGTTACAAACAGGTGTGTGTGTCTGGGTTGAGCGGGGTCTGTGGTTGCTAGGGGTTTTACTCCTATGGGTCGGGACGGTAGAAGCCTTTGCTCTGTGGTTTTCGGGGAACATTTGACTGATAAGTTATGTGAGCTCCGTCTTGGACTCACAGTGCACTTTAAAGTGGTCCTTGTGCAGCACGCTTTAAGAAAGAAGCGCCGGCACAGTCACCAGGGTTGCTAGAGAGGGCGGGGTTTATTCAACGTCCCGAGGGTCAGCAGACAAAAAGAGAGGGGGGGAAACGGGGCCACAGGGAACTGGTATCTCGTGGGGGTGCTCGGAAGCGGGGAGGTGTGATCGGGTCGTGCTCGCTCTCTCTCTCTCTCTCTCTCTCTCTCTCTGACATCTCCGGTCATCTCCAGCGTCAGCTCCTCAGTCGCTCTCTCCCCTCACTGGTCGAGGCGAGGAAAGAAATAGAGGCATCGATTAAGTTCAGCTGCTGTCGTTCCGTCCCCGGCTCCGCCCCCCCTTCAGACTGCCCCGCGTGCTACATAGGCTTTGTTTAAAATGATGTTTTAAAAAGTTCTGTTTCTGGAACATAGACAGATTACTTCGTAATTCATAAAGAACAACATTAGCTATATTTGTCATGCCCCCCGACAAACAAACACAGCAGATCCACCCACCTCACCTGCACACAGTCGACGAGGAGGAATAAAAGAGGCCCAAGATCCAGAGAAATAGTGTGGAATCTCTTAGAGAACACACACCTCCCTTGCGATCTTTTCAAGTCCCAGAACCTCTCGGTAAACCGCGTGGCTGACCTTGGGTCTCTCGACTCTGATTTGGATAACGATTTGAACCCGACACCTGCTCTTCCTTGGACAACGGAGTCGACCACGATTCGACCTGCCCCTCGACAGAACTCTGGACAGAACTGTGGACCTCGACCCTGCAGATCATCCAGAAGACTCTAAGCACAACTGACGACGCAGAAAGCACACCAAGCACCCCTCCAAATGCACAAGTTTAACACTTCTATCTCCTCAAGTCTCACAGAACTTCACTGTAAAGTTTCAATGATGTTTAGATCTGGTCACTGGAGAGGCCATGGAAGGCATTTTTCTTCATCCCGATATTCACGAAACCACTCTTCAATTTGTTTAGCAGTGCGTGTTGGGTATTGTCATCCTGGAATATGGAACATCACAAGGGAACAGTGTTTGCACCGCAGAGTTCACCTTCTCAGATGAAACGGCCTCATATTTCTTAGCTGTTACATAACCTTGCAGAGTCATCATCAGACCTAATGATTCCCACGAGATGGACACCCATACCATCATGCCTTTGACTTTCTTCAAACGTAAACTCATCAGAACATAGAAAATGGGATGAAAGATGACTTGTCAGAGCAAATTGCTTTTTCCCACTGTTCATAGATCCGGGTCCCGTGCTCCTTGAACCAGGCTATGTATCTTTGTGGGTTTACATGTCTTCCAAGCGCTTTCCGAATATCAGCCCTTCTATAAATTCCACCTTTGTGAAGTTCGCGATGTTCGTTGAGACCGAATCGAAGAGGTGTTCGTTCAGTTCTGTGCCGATTTCTGAGGGTCAGCTTTTAATTCTGCGAAACGTGTCTGTCACTATCGATGGACTCTGACTTGCAACCACTGTTCTTCTTTGGCGAGGGAGTTTGTCCATGTTGGATGTGCTGTTCTTCGTTTTGAGACTGTTTCTCCTAACGTTAAAAAATTCTGTGGTTTTTGTGAACGATGCACTACAATTTGGGCACAGACCGTTTGGCCTCTTTTGAAATTTGTTTGTTGCCTCGTGTTGCCTTGGCAACTCACATAACAAAGTATCAACGGTCAGAGCTCTTCTGTAGCTCACACAGAATTTCTAACTGTGATTTGGTTACTTTAAACTCATTTTCATACAGTTTCTATTATTTCGTCCACCGCAGTATGTGACCATATAAAGGGTTATATATTCAGTAGTTCCAGTGACAATCCTAGCAGCAGCGTTCAGGGTGAACTGCAGGCTCAACATGGTCCGAAGCTGACAGCCTGATACCAGCATTAGAGTAAAAGACATGGTGAAGAGAGAAAGGCATGAACCAGCTTTCATGCAACTTGAGTCAAAAGACACTTCGGTTCATCTTTTTTTCTCAAATAGAGGAAACGAGACCCAGATAACGCAGCAAGATGAGAAACAAAAGATTAATATCACATTAAACGCCCAAGTTTCTAACGAAATGGGTGCAGTTAAAACTTAGTCCTTGAGAATTTCCAACGTAAATGATAAGTGTTAGAGCATCTCTACCCATCACAAGTACTTCTGCTTTTATTCCGTTTAGAGATTAAAAGTTATTGCTTCTTCACTGAGAAAACTGGCAACTTGCAGAAAGGATGTGAAGATTGTTTCTGTTCTCATCAATTAATTTTTAGTAATATTCAGATCTTACTGCAAGAATACCTCTATTGCACAATATCATGTACAGTTATTATGTAAGTACTTGTATAGTCTGTCTTAGGTTATGTGTATGTATAGTTAACTGTTTATAGTATATGTATATTTAGATTAGTGATTTAGTAAGTTAGCTATGTAGGTCTAAAAACTGTACTTATGTCTAGTGTTGTATCTTTATATTTATGCTTATTTACGCAACACCGTGGTCCTGCGAGACACGGCATTTCGTCCCACTGTATGTCCACACATGTAGTGGAATGACGATAAAGCTCGACTTGACTTGAAGTGATTTCTGGCATTTCTGATACATTTATTCCATGCTCTATGATGAACGTACAAGTCAGTGGATCTCATGACATTCTGACTGAACCACACTGAGTTCCTTATACCTCTGATTACTTTGGACTGAGCCACAGAATGCAAAATGTGTCTTACAGCTGAATTACAGTCCGCTGATGTGTGTTTGTTTTTCTTACAAAGTCCGATTGCTCGCAAGCTCAGATTTTGTATTATTATCATCACGTTGATCATCGTCACACTCTTCTGTTTGGGTCTCTCTTTAGAATCCTATTTGTGTTCTCCCACCTCAGGGGGGTCAACAGAAAAGACTCAGAGCTGTTACCATGGCACACGGAGGGTGTACGGAGTACTGAATGCAACGGTGCCAGTAACTGTGACTTGTGTGTTCTGAGAACAAACTTTTACTTTTTTAAAGACCTCAGTGAAAGGTTAGATTTCTCTTCATTGTAGTTCATCAAAAGTTTGAGTGTAAGATCACTCTCTGTGATAAACACTGCAGCTGTGTCCACCTTGTCCTCAAGCTCCAAGTGGTCTCTGAAATAACTGGATTCTGACATCTTTTTAATGACATTCCAGCTTTCCAACCAACAGGTATTACCAGCTGGGCATTAATGCCAGTTGCGCCTGTGCCAGTACCTTCAGCCCAGCTGCAGGGTCATTGGCCAGGAGCCACTGCTCACCCCGTTTTAACTCGTAAAGGGCAGCACGGCGGCATAGGAAGTAGCAAGAGAACATGGGTTCAATCCCTGTGCAGTCTGTGTGGAGTTTGCACATTCTTCCCATGTCTGCGTGGGTTTCCTCTGGGTGCTCTGGTTTCCTCCCACAGTTCAAAGACATGCTGTTCAGGTTCCTCCAGAGAGTGTGTGTGTTCCACTGATGTATGGACGAGTGACCCAGTGTAAGTAGTGTATCTAGCAGTGTAAGTCACCGTGGTGAATAAGGTCTGTGGGCTGGTAACACTCCATTCATTGGAGTCATTGGAAGTCGCTTTGGACAAAAGCGTCTGATAAATAAGTAAATAAATGTAATGCCAGAACATCTCCTGGTGGTGGGGTGGTGTCAGGGACATTTCCCTGTGAATGACCTCAGGATCTACCATTCCCACATGTGATTCTTTCTCCATGACCCCAGCAAATGTCTCCTTTCACTGCTAACTGCAAAGTCCTGGCCTCATACCCATTGAGCTCTCCAGCTTTTGTCTTCCTTCTTAAGCAGAGCAGGAAGCTTCCCTTTTCTGCCTTCTTGGCCAGCGCCTGCAGTGACCGTCCCCTCTGTACCTGTCGCTCCAACTGCTGTCAGTCCACACTGGCTAGGTGTCCTGCAAAGCCTCGACGTCCCAGCTCCTTCAGGCTGACGGCTGCCCTCCATCCTGTTTACGTTTACGGCTATTCACTCAGCAGGTGCTTTTCTCCAAAGAGACACACATCTGCCACAATTTCACAAATATGGCACGTCATTTGAACAAAATGTCATTTTAATTTGTCCTTTGGATTGGCAAACTGGGGTGGTGATCCCTATTTTTAAGAAAGGGGACCAGAGAGTATGTGCCAACTATTGGGGTATTGCACTTCTCAGCCTCCCTGGGAAAGCCTCTGCCAGGGTGCTGGAAAGGAGGCTCCGGCCGACAGTTGAACCTCGGATTGAAGAGGAACAATACGGATTCCACCCTGGCCGTGGAACGGTGGACCAGCTTTTTACTCTCTCACAGATAATTGAAGGGGGATGGGAGTTCTCTAATCCAGTCTACGTGTGTTTTGTGGACTTGGAGAAGGCCTATGATCGTGTTCCCCGAGAAATTCTGTGGGAGGTGCTTAGGGAGTATGGGGTACCGGGGCCACTACTGTGGGCCATTCGATCTCTGTACATACGCAGCGAAAGCTGTGTCCGTATACTCGGCATGAAGTCAAGCCTATTCAATGTGGGTGTTGGACTCCGCCAAGGTTGTGCCTTGTCTCCACTCCTGTTTGTGGTTGTCATGGACAGGATATCAAGGTGCAGTCGAGGTCAGGAGGGCATTCTGTGTGGGAGTCGGAAGGTGACGTCTCTGCTTTTTGTGGATGATGTTGTTGTTTTGGCACCGTCACATGGTTGCCTCCAACACGCACTGGAACGGTTTGCAGCTGAGTGTGAAGCAGTTGGGATGAGGATCTGAATCCGTGGTTCTTTCATGGAAAGGATGGCATGCTCCCTCCAGGTAAGGGGAGAGAATTTGCCCCAGGTGGAGGAGTTCAAGTATCTTGGGGTCTTGTTCACGAGTGAGGGGAGAAGGGAGCGTGAGATCGGCCGCAGACTGGGAGCAGCGGCAGCAGTAATGAGGTCGCTGTACCGGACTGTAGTGGTGAAGGGGGAGCTGAGCCATAAGGTGAAACTCTCCATTTACCGGTCGAAATACGTCCCTACCCTCACCTATGGTCATGAACTTTGGGTAATGACCGAAAGAATAAGATTGCGGATACAAGCGGCCAAATGAGTTTTATCTGCAGGGTGTTGGGACTCACTCTCCGTGACAGGATGAGGAGTTCGGACATCTGGGAGGAACTCAGAGTAGAGCCGCTACTCCTCCACACCGAGAGGAGCCAGTTGAGGCGGTTCGAGCATCTGGTAAGGATGCCCCCTGGGCGCCTCCCTTTGAGGTATACCAGGCACGTCCAACTGGGACGAGGCCCTGAGGTCAGCCCGGGACCCACTGGAGGGATTATATCTCACAGTTGGCCTGGGAACAGCTGGGGATCCTCCATGCTGAGCTCAAGGAAGTTGCAGGCGATGGGGCGGCTGGGCCTCTCTGCTCTCCCTGCTGCTATCGTGACCCTACTAGGACAAGCAGGATGGATGGATGGATGGATGGATGGTAATTTTCATTTGAAATTCATTGTTGGAGAAAAATTATTTTTTCATGGCAAAAGTATGATGACACCTGTGGTTGGCCTATAACCATTTACATTTAAGTAATTATGTGGTAAAGCAGTACCACAATATCAGCCAACTGCACTTCTCAGATTTTTAAAACCACTGTTGTGTTTGACTACACAGTAAGGACTCCAAACTTAATGCTGACACAGCTGAAGCCTTTATTTAACATTTATGCATTGTTCATTACTGGGGTATTTAATCCAATCTGAGCGAAGCGCTGAGAACATTGATATTGAAAGGAAATTCTTGCCTTGCTAGAAGTTATGAAGCCTGTTTGGCACAAACAAATGGTTTGGTCTTTGAACAGGGTAAATCATTCCACTGTTTTCTCCCTGTGAAAGAAACAATTCAGTCATAATGAGAGATCTTGTTTCACAATTTTAACAAATAATATAGAATCGAGTGCGAAGGGTTGGACACATCGGCTCTGTATATTGCAGTGAATAAATAGAAAGCAGGAGACAGCCGCTCTGTGAAAAGATTATCGCAACGACTTTATGAAAATTACGAGGCAGAATCTGCTGATTTTCAACAACAAAATTCATAAAGTGAACATGATGGACAAAAGTTCTGACACTTCTCCACTTGACTCAGTGCTACTAGTTCTTGATTTGTTCACAGCTGACTGCACCTCTGTGGAATGAAAATAATCTGTCATTCTGAAAATGACTGAGGTGAATCAATCTGCTGATTTTGAATGTCTCCGAATAATAAATATCACATGTAGAGCGTTTTGAGACCTTTCCACTGAATCAGTGCCACTGGTTATTTGTTTGTCAAATCTGACAGATTTGTTAATCCCTGTTAATCCTTCAATTAAACCAGGTGAAGACAGTGAAGCTGTCAGAGGACCGAAAACACATCCCTGCACCGCAGGGAGAGGCTACAAAGGGCGTCTGTACAGGTGAAGTCATTAAAGAGACAAAACTGATGTTTTCAAGGAAGTTCAGCTCAGTTTTCATTCAGAATGGGTACAGTGGGTAGTATAGTGGTTAGAGCTCCTGCCTTTGGATCCCAAGCTCAGCGGTTTAAGTGTTATTTCCAGTGTTAGTATCCTTGTGCAACATCACACACATTATCTAAAACTGCCTGTTGCAATAAGCCAGAGCTTAACTGGGCAGCATAAGGCTGGAGGAGGAGAGGGCACACCCAAGATAGGACACTGATTTATCACAAGGTACCCCCAGCAGGACTTGAATCCTGGACCTCCCAGGGAGCAGGCATGGACCAAACCTGCTGTGCTACCATAGCCCACATTGAGCAACATACTTATGCTATATTTTTCCAGTAAAATAAAGTTACAGAGCTGTATAAATGGATAAATAATTGTAAGTAGCTCAACACTGTAAGTTACTTTGGAGAAAAGCATCACTAAAATGAATAAATGTAGTGGAAAAAGTTACTTAGCCTTATCGATTTTGTGCTAAACTGAAGATTTTATTTACATTTACATTTATTTACACCATTAAAAGTATTTCATCTTTACAGTTAATAAGTGTGCAATGGTTGCACAGCAGGTAGCGCTGGTGACTAACATTATATGGGCTCTGGGTTCACTTTGGGTTCAAACCCCTATCAGCGTACGTGGAGTTTCTTCCTACAGTCCGAAGATGTGCGTTTTATGTGAACTGGTGAGTAAATTTCCTTTACTGTGTGAGTGACTGTGTAGGATTTCCCTGCAATGGACTGGTGTTCTGTCCAGGGTGTGCCCTGCCTGTGCTTCTGGGATGGGTTCTGAACCACTGCATTTGGACACTTTGACATCGGTAATAACGAATACAAATTACATACATAGAAAATATAACACAGGCACAGTATATAGTCAGAGAAACACAGAAGAATAATAGCGCAATAAAAATTACCTCCAAAGTTCATTTCAAGACAGTGTTCAGGTCCTTTGTTATCGGGTCGGTCTGGGGCCCAATTGGTGAAGTCAAATGGAGTCCCATCAATCCAGAGCCACTTTCCCTCCTATAGTGTAGAAACAGGGTAATAATTTATAGTGTGAGAGAAAAGCAAAAGGACGGAATTTGGCTGTATGACACATGAGGCTGTTGCTCATCTTTGGGGAGGGGAAATGTCGTCTGTACACCGAAGCACAAATCAGATCAACTTTCTGTTGAGAAATTTGTCAAGATTGAATAAATTTGCTGTCATATCATTTCACTTTGCTGCACAATTATACTCCTAGTGAAATAACCATGAACTTTAAAAATCTTAATTGACTTAAGTAGATTTTAAGTGTTTTATACATTAAAAACGATATTAAACAATATTGTTGCAAGTAAAATATACAATAAATATGCAAGATAAACATGTTTTTATAATAGCAAACTTGTTTGTTTTGGTCTGTCCTTCAGAATGTTTTTATTTGCATGTTTATCTTTTTTTCTTTATAGCGGAGCCTGTTCAGAAAAGACCAACCAACACAGACCATGCAGTCAAGGGTTATGGACACATTTGGCCCCTGTGATGAAGAAGAGGTGGGGGCTTGGCCCCCGGTTCTGCTGCCAGACATACTTGTCCATCTTCAGAGGTTTGGCAGCTTGGATAAAAGTGATGAGCGATACGGTTAGAGAAGTAAATGGTGAAGAGAGCCATGCGCATGCTCTCAAACTGACCAAATGAGGCACATGGAAGCCAAGTTAAGAGGCGTGGAAGCCTTTCTTTGAAAGCTGGATGATGTAGATGCCGCACCAAAGACACGGTGCTCTTCCGATGCAGCCGTAACAAAAGTGACCAACTTCATTGACTCTGTGAACGGCTTTGAAAATGACATTTCCAGCACTGAACACAGGATCTCTGCTTCGGAGGAGATGAGAAATCACAAGACAAGGTGGGATTGCCTGAGAACACTAGAGGAAGCACTTGTCTCAGACAATTCCTGCAGGATGAACTACTGCAACAGATGGAGGCGGACCCAGGTAGGTGCACGGCTATCGCCGGTGTTTATTTACAGGAGCGCGGCAAGGGGGGGGAATGGGGGAACCGGGAACAGATGGGTCGGGGCAGCGTTTCGGGGACGGCTCCGTCGTCCGGGGCTCGGGATCGAGGGTACGGGCGTGATTGGGCTCGGGAACAGGGTCCGTGTCGGTCGGGGTCTCTAGTTGGTTGCCTGTCTCTGGACAGTTGGTAACGTAGTGATTAGAGCAACTGCCTTTAGACCCAAAGGGTGCAGGTTTGAGCCTCAGTTGTAGTACCCTTGAGCAAGGTACTTACCCTGAATTGCTCCAGTAGAATTACTCAGCTGTATAAATGGATAAATAATTGTAACCTTGACATTGTAAGCTGCTCTGGAGAAAAGTGTCAGCTAAATGAATAAATGTAAATGTCTCTCTCTCTTTGCTGGTGGATCTGGGGGAAGAAATGGAAGCAGCAACCAAAAATCATGTGGTTCTGATCACATCCTAAATGAGGTAAAGCTAAGCCTCAGCTGACTAACAACGCATAACAAATTCCACCATGTCCTCCACCATTTCCTTGACTATTAACTAAAAATAAGCCACATTGCAGAAACCATGTGTGAAAAACTATGTGCACCAGGTCATTCAGCAGCTTGTAGAACCAGCTTTAGCAACTTGTAACGTATCGCTTTCTACAACAAGCGGCCGTTCCATTTATTATGTTGCTGTCACCTATGTGAGCCGGTGTCATCGTTGCGGCATAATAACAAAACAAGAACGTGCTTGTTTAAAACTGTATATAACTATCGTTCACTCTGGTAGAAGCTGCATGATTCTCGCCGCAATTAAGAGTTAATGTATTGGGAAACTTTTTACCTCAACAGCATCTATTCCTCCAATCCAGGTCTTAGGAAGAGTGTTGTCTGCCCCTCGGGTGAGTTTTTGCACAAAGCGGTATTCCTCCAGGCTGTGTACCGACACCAGGGACCCACCCAAAGTGATACAATGAACCTGTGTAAAAAGCATCACACAATGCATATACTTACTTCCAGTATTTTCAAGAATAAAAACTAGATCTAGAATATACTTTCATTTACTGCTCTTCTTTGGACTGTAGGAGGAAACCTAGGTGAACAAATGGAAATCGGATAACGTGTTCTGCTTTAAATGAATGACAGGATCTGTATCTGAGTTTTGTTCAGCTGCCAAAAACCATTAAAAATAATAAAAATATTAACATGAAGCTCCATGTAAGGCTTAATTCACTATTCAGCTGATGTAGAACCAAGTACAAACCAAGTAACAAGTAGCAAGCAAACGACACAAGAGGATTCCCCCTAATAAAACATCTTTGTGAGAGTATTTTTAAAAAGAGCATCACACACACTTGTCCCATACAGGGTCACGGGGAACCGGAGCCTACCCGGCAACACAGGGCATAAGGCCGGAGGGGGAGGGGACACACACCCAGGACGGGACACCAGTCCATCACAAGGCACCCCAAGCGGGACTCAAACCCCAGACCCACCGAAGAGCAGGACTGTGGCCCAACCCACTGCGCCACCGCACCCCACGAAAGAGCATCATTCAATTTTAAAAATAGGACCTGGAATAAGATCTGAGAAAGAGTTTAGAGCTGTAACAGTATTACCTGCGCATCCACCCATGATGCACTTTGGCTGATGAAGTGGAAGCAGTGTGATTTAAACAAACTCCATCCAGAATCACACCTTGCTGTAGCAGAGGTGTTTTCCGCGGCTCTCTCGGAAACCACTGCAAATGCAACAAGATTAGGATCATTTTGGATTGAACCACGAGTGGACGCAAGCTAGCGTTGCGATACAACTCGTGGGTGCCTAATAACGCAGTACTAGCGCCCGCTAGAGGCTGAACTCTTAGGGTTCTACAATATGCCATATAAAATCACAAAGTGACAAAACACAGGTGACATAGCATGTGAAGTGGATTAATATCATTTTGGACTGAACCACTAATGGGTATTTGCTCGCATTCTGTACCTGTGTAATAACATGAAAGTAGCACCAAGCGGAGTACTGCAGTACACCACATCAAATACACACACAGTCTGAAACTACTTGTCCCAAGTGGGGTCGCAGCAAACCGGAGCCTAACCCAGCAATGCAGGGCACAAGGTTTGAGGGGGAGGGGACACACCCAGGAAGGGATGCCAGTCTATCACAGGGCACCCCAGGCGGGACTTGAACCCCAGACCCGCTAGCGAGCCGGTCAAACCCGCTGCGCCACCGCACCCCCCCATCCACATTAAATGGCGTTATACTAATATATAACTGTGAAATACAGTACTAATAGTGTTAGCATCATCAAATGGTGTTATGTCTGGTGAGGGACATACCATGTTGTTTTTGCACCCACCAAAGATATTCAGCTCATTCTTAATGAGCTGTTGTATGTTTTGCCCATATGGCAGGTGTCACGTCCTCACCGCTGGGTCATTGACGACACCTGGAACCAGTCAAGGGGGCCACCAGCACGGTATAAGAAGGCGTGCTTGATTCCAGTCGGCGCGGAACCTCCTCAGAGCAACCGCAGCGATTCCCCGGTGCCTCTTGATGATCTTTCCTGGTTTCCTGGCTTTGACTGTGCTTCACGTTTCTTTTCACTACAGTTCTGCAGTTTTCCTCTGGTGCCGTTTGCTGTGCGATTGACCTGTCCTTGTCCCTATTCTAGTCCGTGTTCCTGTCCTTGTCTCTATTCCTGTACCTGTTCCTGTCCCTGCTCCTGTCCCTTTTCCATCTCCCTGTTTCTGTCCCTGTCCCAGTCCCTGACCCTGTCCCTGTTCTTGTTTCTGTCCCTGTTCCTGTTCCTGTCCCTGTCCCTATTTGCTTTTCACTTTGGCTTTTGTCTGTGTACCACTGAAGACGAGCACACAGTTGAGTCTGTGGCTCAATTCCGTCCGGCGGCGACTACAACATGACAGAAGGATGAATATCAGATATTCAGACTGATGACTATATGAAAGGACTGTACTGTAATGTCACAATAGGCACATAATGGTAGACAGTATATCAGAAAATTGTTCATGATATTGAATTACATTTAAAATGATCCGTTATGTACTCAGTTGAATAATAAAAAGCACATAAGTTTCAACTGAATTCTGGCTAAAGAACAGCTTTATAGTATATAAAGGTAGTGGCACAGCAGGTGAAACTGGAGCCTCACAACTCTTGAGCAGCTTCTTACGCAGTAGATCTGAATCCAGCTCAGGGTGTGTGGAATTTGCATGTTCTCACCGTGTTCACAACCCAGTGAGTTCAATTTTCCTGGATGGCACTTAGCCAGTTATATTATAGATCAACTAGCTATTTCAGTGAACGAGTTTTCAATGATACCTTTGCAAAAATGAGAAAGGTATAAAATAATGACACTTGTATACAGCCCTTAAAAAATTAGACCGATAGATGTCAGAAACACTTTAAAATGGGAGGTTCCTCCTGTTAGCACTTTGACCAATTGCAAAGGGGTAAAACCTGCAAAAACTGCACTGAGGACCTGTTTGACCTCCAGCAGTAAAGGATGTAGCAGCACAAGAGTCGCAGACTGAGAGCATGTAAAAACGGCAATAAAATGTGATTTCAGGGAATTTATGCAGAGGAACAAACACACACACACACACGTTGTCTGAAGCAGCTTGTCCCAAGTGGGGTCGCGGTGAACCGGAGTCTAACCCGGCAACGCAAGGCGCAGGGCTGGAGTCGGGGGGCACACCCAGGACAGGATGCCAATCCGTCACAAGGCACCTCAAGCAGGACTTGAAGCCCAGACCCACTGGAGAGAAGGACCCGGTCAAACCCACTGCACCACCGCACCCCCATGAGGAACAAACACTGATGCATAAATGAAGAAGATGAATACATTGTGTACACCGACAATCCCCACCACCTTCAAACTGAAGTTATTGTAAATTATACAAATATAAGACTTGTCTTATTTGTAGCACTTTTGCTCTTCCTCACTTGATGAACATTTCTGTTTAGCCTTAATTGTCATTTTCACTTATTCATTTAGCAGGCACTTTTCTCCAAAACAACAACTATTACTTACTGCCTAGGTAGCATTCCAAAACTACTGCCAACTAGGTTTAAACTCTTAGGGTAGTACAGTCTGCCACATAAAATCATAGGGTTATGGCGGGTGTTTGCATACCAAACAGGCAATAGTTCATTAAGCATGAGTGGAATATAGATAGATAGATAGATAGATAGATAGATAGATAGATGAAGGAACAGATCAGGTGACAGAAGCTCTGGCTTAGTCATGGTGGGACGATCTCCACCATCACTCAGAACTGCTGAATCTCTGTCCATATTTAAAAGGAGTGAAATATCTGTCACCTGATTTCTCACGCTGTTCCTGAGCTCTGGGTGCAGCGAAAGCACCACTGAGAACAAGAGCAGTGAAGAGCAACACAGAGATGCTCAGTGGCCCCATGATGCGGCTCCTGGAGGGACAGGAAACAGTTGGACCCACTGGTCAGTCCAGAGGAGAAGTTCCTTCACTGTGTGGGGTTTTACTGAAGGAATGTTGAAGCCACTTGCTCTTTCTCTTCTAATGTTCCTCATTAAATACATTAAACAGTGAACATTAAACTCTTCGAGCTCCTACAATAGAGCAGTTTCACAGTTCGACACTTCCATACTCACATGAACGCTATTTAACATCAAACTGTAATGATCACCCTTTGTTCAGCTAATTCCTCATTCTCAATAAACGAGTGAAATGTTTTATTTTTGCAAAATGTTTCTCTTCCACTGAGTCTGTTGACTAATAAAACTTACAGTTCTCGAATCAGTGCTGGAGGTATATAGGAAAATTTATTTTTAAAAAAAAATACAATGGGAAAGACAGTTAAGAACTGAGTTTTAGAAGCTGTACCAATGTGAGTTACAGAAAACAAAAACAGTAGAGAAAAGGAGTAAAGAGAAATAGATTCTCACCAGATCCTTTCTGTGACACTGAAATGATTTCGTTCTTTACTCTCTATCACAGTATGATTGTCCTGTAAACTTTATATAGGTTTTGTCTGGAAACACTTTAAAATGGGAGGTTCCTCCTGTTTGCACGTTGACCAGTTACAAAGAGTAAACTGCAAAAAAAAGAAAAAAATTGAAAATCATTATTCAGTCTACATTCTTGGGGGGTGCGGTGGTGCAGTGGGTTTACTTGTGTCCTGTTCACCCCTGGGTTTGGGGTTCAAGTCCCACTTGGGATGCCTTGGGTTGGACTTGCGTCCTGTCCAGGGCGTGTTCCCTCCCCCTCCAGCCCCTACACCCTGTGTTGCCTGGCTAGACTCCAGCTCACCGCAACCCCACTTAGGACAAGCGGCTTCAGCCGGTGTGTATGTATGTGTGTGTGTGTCAGTTTACATTCTACCCCTGGTTTCTGCAATGTTACACCTATGTTGAAATGTATGTTTGGTCCTTGTGTAATGGAGCTCTTGTAAAATGGCATATGAATATATATCTTTTCTTCATACAGTGGGTTTATTAGTCAATACAAGAGCAGCTTTCCTACCAGGTCATTTTACCACAACAAGTATTTTATACTGTACTACAGTGTGTACCAGTTGTTTGGGACAGAGATGCACCCTTTGCACCACAAGCCCATCGTGAGCCATGTAACCAAGGACAGATTCAGCACACATTAGAGAGATTATACAAATATACTGGATGGACATTAAAAGTCTACACATCCCTACTGAAATTTCAGGTTTTGATGATGTAATGACTGAACTCAAGTCAAGTGATGCCAGACTCATTTTCACCTTTATTAAGATCTTGAAACAAACAATAATGTAGTGAAAAACAGAAGGAAGAATAATTGAAAATATGTAGCCCGCCCACTCAATTCTGGTTTTTTAGTATTAGCATGGGAGGTGAATTGGCGGTGTCTACGACAACATAACTTTGGGAAGTCTCTAGTGTTGCTTTCCAATCTGAGGTATATGACTCTTCCTAGGGTGAGGAGAGGCCCAGTTAGCACAGTGCAAAGCTATACCGTTATGTCATGAGATTAGACCTCCCATGCATCACACTTAGCAACCACAGCCATTTTTTCTTTCCCAAAAAAACATTACAAACACACAGAATATCACAACATCCAAGTTAAATATAAAACCTAAGAACATTTCATATACAAACTAATAATTCACACCTTTAAATATTACAGTACTGTCAGCTACAGAAAATGAACACTTTATACCTGGGGTTTTCTTTCATTACTCAGTCTACCATCTCTTTGGCGCGTTTGTTGGCGCTTACTTGTCCACCATGAGAAAAGTACTCTGTCGGTACTGAGTCACTGTTCCGCGTAATGCAGGAAACAGTAGTCGGCAACCTGTTCTCACATCCTCTCTATCCAGCGAGAGCGGAGGGATGATGACAAATCCTGTTGGTGCTCTGTCCGCAGTCCGCTTGTGCTGGCAAATCCCAGGCACCTCCACTGCCGCCACTAGGGTTGCAGCTTAGAGAACTTAGTGCAACGGTGTCTTCAAACAGTGCAAGAATAATCGTGGTCCACAAAGAGATGAATGGATCTCATTGTTGAAAGGTACAAATCAGGAGAGTGATGTGAAGGAGTTCAATGTACCATGGTGCACTGTTAAGGCCATCAGTAAGAAGCTGAGGAAGTATGGAGCTACCTGGGAAGTTCAAAGTTCATGACCAGGTGAGGAGAGAGCTCATCAAGAAGGCTACCAAAATTGTCATGCTGCGCTCAGGAAGGGACTCAAGCACGATTGCTTTGTTCCTTTAAGGAGCAGACTAGTAGCAGAGTCCGCAATCAGGTGTTTCCTCGTTGCTGTTTTTATGCCCGTTCACCTTAATTACCCACAGGTGCAGTTGTCGGTTTGGGGGGCGTGACAAAAATACCAATGGCAACCTTGAAGGACCTGCAGGAATTTATGGCAGTAAGTGACCTTTCCCTGCATATTACAACCGTTTCTTGAATAAGTCTGACCTGTGGGGTAGGGTGGTGTTAGAATTCATCCTTTTCAGACAATTCAAGGTTCTTTGAAGTCTCTGTGATCAGTCACAGTACAGTTAATAAAGGTTTTAGTACTATTCTAGAGAATTTCACCAGCCGTTGTCCATCACACATATATGCACACAGCTGGAAGGATATACGGTCGTGCTCATGTTCATGCGCCTGTTTGCCGTATGTCCGTTGCATCTTTTAATACAGCCCTAAACTTACACATCAGTGTGTTCTTAACAAAAACGCTGGTCAAGGTCTTTTAACCTCTATTCCTGGTCTGCAGAAAATAACCAAGTTGCTTAGGCATTTCATGTTCTGGAACTCTCTGCAGCATGCACTTCCCAGTAACAGTAAAAGAACAGTAAAAAAAAGTAAAAAGAAAAGAAGATGAAAGTTACACTGCAACAGTATGAAGACCAAAGCCATTGCTCACAAACACAGAGGCATCAAAGCCAGTTTCACGTTTTTTAAATATGTATTCAGTCTCCCAAACCCATGTGGAAAACTGTCTCCAAAGTGACATACACCCAGAAAAAAACCAAATACTACATATTAAAGTGTTATACAAATATATATGCATTCTTTGTACTAAAGAAATGTTTGGAAGGGTTTTCTTCAGTAGTGACACCTTTCCTGCATGTAGGTGTGCATTTGGTTTGTTTTACTTTAAGGTCTACAGTGTAACTTCAGACACTGAATTTTTGTAGAATATCAGTCTTCAACTTTGGCAGCCAGCTTGTCACAGAATTGTAATTTTGTGAATGGGGATTTATAGCGATATGTTTAAATTGTTTTTTTATTTTTTTTAGTTTTATTTCTGTAGTTGCTGGAAGCCTTTGCTCTACAGTGTTCAGAGCTTCCTGGAGACTAATAGATTTTGACTCATAACACATGTACAAGAGGGGGGTGTGGTGCTACAGCGGCAGAGCAGGTTTGGCCTGTGTCTGCTCTGTGGTGGGTCTGGGGTTCGAACCCTGCTTAGGGTGCCTTGCGACAAATTGGTGTCCCATCCTGGGTGTGTTCTCTCCCCCTTCATCCTTGTGCCCTGTGTTGCCAGGTTAGATTCCTGTTTGCTGCGACCCTGCTTGGGATAAGCAGTTTCAGTCGATATGTGTGTGTACACATGTAAATATATAGATAATAAATTGCCCTGCTGCCCCCTCTGTTGGACCTGCTACTGTTTTTCTGTGTCCTCAAAATGTATGGTGTTCATGCTTAATGCCACTGAACAGCATCGACTATAATTTTAATTCTTAGCATATAATGCAACATTGTAATTGCATGCAATCTGTGTACAATAAAATGAATATATTCACGCTGTTCACTTACACAGCATGCATTTAAAGAACATGTTCTGAATCCCTTTCCTGTTGATAATATTGCTCTAAAACAATGTAGCCATTTAATAAATGTATCTGAGAGCTTCAGTCACATACTACATGGAATGACCTCCTCTGCATAAAATTTGCAAACGTTTCTGATAGAAAAGATATTTACCACAAGTTAAAGCTTAAGTAACGAAGAAAAATATTAAGAAACATTCCACAAAATTTTGCAATCCTTGATTAGGTATTGCAACTTCTCTGCAACACCAAAATGTTTGCTCTCCAAGAGCAAGAGCTCTGATGTTGCAGATATTAAGTTGCTATGATGCTGGATATCATTATTTATTTAAAATGGGCCAAATAGGAATGATATAGTAAAGTGTGATGATAATAAAAAAAAAAAAATAAAGTCTGAGAAAGGAAGCTGCATGACTTTACTGAGTAAATATTCGCCTGAACATGGGCTTTTCAACAAAATGTTCACCAATGTAAATATAATGAAAACAAATCATTTTTATTCTGCTGTGATAGAAACCCCATTTCTTGTTTATAAATAGTAATGTCATTACTCACAGAGGACCCCTGTGTAGCACAGTGCCACAGACAATGGAAGCAAACCCAGCACCTCAGAGGATCCACCCCTGTGCACTGATCAATGCCTTTCATGGTTTGTACCCTGTCCAAAGCCTTGTCTAGACCCAAGTACAGTACTTGTCAAAGTCCTCGTCCAAGGCCAGTTCTGATTTGCGTCCGTGTTTTGTGTCATCTTCATTCGAACAGCTTTTACATTATAAGACTGTATGCTGTATACTGGAAAACTAGTTCCTGATTCACAAAATGTTCAACCATGCAAAATTACTGTTGTTTTTCAAACATGGAACCAAGTCCAGAATATTAGAGCTACCTGTAAATCGAGGCTTTGGACCCGCATGTTAAATATCACTTATTTACAATATGTTTGCATGTTCCATTTTGCACCAAACCTATCCCAGAATCACTGTGGACAAGGCTAGGTGGCATATACTCTGGACAGGACACCAGTCCATCACAGGGTTTGCACAGAGATGCACACAACTTAACATCACCAATCCAGCTGAAACACATGGCTTTGGACTGTGGGAGGAAACTGGAGCAGCTGGGGGAAACCCACAGACCTGGGGAAAACACAAAAATCTTTCACAGACTGAGCTGGACTCAAACCTATGCCTGAACTACCAAGGTGCTGTCAGGCAGCAGCACTACCCGCTGTGCCACCATGCCACTCCTTCTCTTTTCATTGTGTCATTTTATTCTGTTGTTCTATGGCAGCATGGTGGCACAGCAGTCAGCACTGGTTCCTCAGCTTGTGTCTGTGGGTGTGTGTGTGTGTGGATTTGTACCTGCTTCATTCTATGTGGAGTTTATATGTTCTCTCCGTGCTTGTGTGCATTTCTTCCAGGTTCTTTTGTTCTACTGTTCCTGCCTCCTGTTCCAAGGAACCTTGTTGATTCACACTCAGATCTTCATGTACATGCTTCGTGAACAGCACAGAATCTGCACTGATCGCCTTTTGCACTTTGCATTAGTCATTAGTATTTGCAGTACATTTGTCAATTTACACTAGTAAATTTGTGAGCAGCTTTTGTAAAAAGGAGTGTGGTGGTGCAGCGGGTTTGTCCAGCACCTTGCTGTTTGGTGGGTCTGGGGTTTGAGTTCTGCTTGGTGCCTTGCTATGGACTGGCGTCCTGTCCAGGGTGTACCCTTCAGCCTTGCACCCGATGTTGCTGGGAAGGCTCCGGCTCGCTGCGACCCCACTTGGGACAAGGGGCGGCTGACAATGGATGTTTATAAATAAACAGTTTAACTGAGCTCAAACACTTTCATGTTTATGATCACAACAGTTTGTTTTGTCTAATGAATACACACACACACACACACATCTTCAGAACCGCTTGTCCCATACGGGGTTGCGGGGAACCGGAGCCTACCCGGTAACACAGGGCGTAAGGCCGGAGGGGGAGGGGACACACCCAGGACGGGACGCCAGTCCGTCGCAAGGCACCCCAAGCAGGACTCGAACTCCAGACCCACCGGAGAGTAGGACTGTGGTCCAACCCACTGCGCCTGTCTAACAAATAGATAATTTTATTATATCCTTCTATATTCTACTTGATATTCTAAAAAAACATCTGAAGTTGCGCTCTAACTACTTAATGCAGAAGACAAGCAAATGTGTCAGTTACAGAAAGCGCTTCTAGACAATAGAATGGAATTTGAACAATTTTTTTCATATTCATATTCATGTGCTGTTCAATGCTATTAAATATGTGCACTTGGAAAGTGATAGTATCAAACAAACAAAATGTGATTTAATAATTGTCATATAAGCCCTCTGTCTGTTGTTTATATACTTTTGCTTCCTTTGACGTGTAAATGTGTAAATTCAACAGTTTATTTTGTAGAGCGCTCTCACCAGGGAGACACACAGCACTGAAGTGGTTGAGCCACTAGTACCTCTGTAAGCCTCAAAAGACCCTGTTGTTCCTGGATAGTAAGAAACCCCAGAGGAAATAAAGATGACACCTCATGAATACATCAGTTGGGGTCAGTGACTGAAATTAATACTAAAAAAAAGGTTTTGTGTCTAGTTTTAAAGGTAGTGACAAAAAAAAGATTCTTCACTGTTGTAGGCAGAGAGTGTTGCACAGTTCAGGGGCCCGATGGATAAACACTCACATTCTTCGTACTGAAATGTGATTAAATCAGCATCCTGCGAACACAGAACGGTACTTGGCTTGTAGTCATTGGAAAAAGTGTTCCGATTGTGCCGGATGAAATTATTCTGCTAAATTGTGCTTTAACATTATTCATAGGCTGCTGAGATTATCTGAGTTCAGGGTTGTTCAACACTCAGATGTTCCTCTTTTCATATGGCTGTTTTGCAAGGTGTCCTAACTGCCAACTAGAAAAGGATACAGGTCACATTCCTCAGAAGTAAATACTTGAGAAACATAAACTGTCAAGAAAAGGATGACCCAACATAGCCTCATTTCATGCTATAAAAAGATGAAGGGAGGAAACAGAATTTTTGGAGAAGTCTTCTCTCTCATTGGTCTGCCTATTGCAGTAGCATACTAGTAAAGGCAAAAAAATCACTGTCAAATGAATGGTTGTATTGTTTAGGTTTAAATTTTCATCCGCTAGTTAGAGAGGAGACTGGAGATATAATCTGGCATATGGTTCGTCATTCATTCATTATTGTCACGTCCACACCTGCACCGCAGTCGAAAGCACCTAATGCCGATGAAGCACCTGATGACAAATAGAGCACCCAGCTTTAAAAGACCCACCTCAGCTACTTCGCATTTGCGGAATTCAATTCAATTCAAGAGTTTATTGTCATGTGTACAGTAAACAGTTCGTTACACCGTACAATGAGATTCTTACTCTGTGAATCCTCTCAGCAGTCTATGACATAAATTGTAAGGACACAAGGAAAGAAAAACACATGAAAAACACAAGGAAAACAAAGAAAGCACAGGGCATAAATCACAAACCTACAAAAATGACTATTACTGCAAGGTCGCAAGTTACTAAAATTACCAAGATTACTACAAGTATTAGTGCAAAAATCCAAGAAACGAGGTTATATATGTATATAAAGTGTGCAGTGCGCAATGTAAACATGGAAGTCGTACATGTGCAAAGTCCTGCAGAGGTAGATTGGGTCTATTCACAGTTGGGGGGGGTGTGTATACTCAAGGTATGCAGAGGTAGTGTGTGGTCTCTGATGATATTGGAGTTGTGGATGTGTACATGAGTGTAGGAGGGATGGGGGGTAGTTGACACCCCTCAGACTCAGAGGGTAAACTGTGTCTGCTGTGATGGGTGGAGAGGCAGTGGATGGGTGTCATTCACAAGCCTGATGGCCTGTGGGTAAAAACTGTTTTTCAACCTTGAGGTTCTGGCTTTAACACTCGTGTAGTGTCTGCCTAATGGTAAGGGTGTGAAAAGGCTGTGCTGGGGATGACTGTTGTCCTTGATGATGTTAATGGCTCTCCTGATGGTTCTGGTCTGGTACAGGCTCTCCAATGATGGTAAGGATGTTCCAGTGATGGTTTGAGCAGCTTTCACCACTTGCTGTAGTGCCTTACGGTCCTGTACTTTGCAGCTTCCAAACCACACTGTGATAGAGCTGGTGAGGATGCTCTCGATTGCACACCTATAGAAGCTTCTGAGGATTCGGCTTGGCATGCCAAATTTCCTCAACCTTCTCAAGAAATGCAGATGCTGACGTGATTTCTTGACCAGATGTGTAGTGTTGTGAGACCAGGTGAGATCTTCAGTAATGTGAACACCCAGGAATCTGCTCACCCTCTCCACCGCTGCCTCACCAATATGCAGTGATGAGTGTCGCTCCCTCCTTCTCTGTGGATCTATTATCAACTCCTTTCTTTTGTTGACATTGAGGGAGAGATTGATATTGTGTAACCACTTCACTAGGTCAGCCACTTCCTTCCTGTATGCCAACTCATCGTCTCCCGTTATCAGTCCAATGACTGTCGTGTCATTGGCAAATTTGATGATGCTGGTGTTGTTCTTGGAGGCCACACAATCATGGGTGAAGAGTGCATAGAGCATGGGGCTCAGCACACAGCCCTGCAGAGTTCCTGTGCTTATGGTTATTGACCTGGATGTGTGGATCCTGGGGGAGGGTGTGGTGGCGCAGTGGATTGGACCACAGTCCTGCTTTCCAGTGGGTCTGGGGTTCGAGTCCCCCTGGGGGTGCCTTGCGATGGACTGGTGTCCCGTCCTGGGTGTGTCCCCTCCCATTATGCCCTGTGTTACCAGGTAGGCTCCGGTTCCCCACGACCCTGTATGGGACAAGCAGTTCTGAAAACGTGTGTGTGTGATTCCCAATTCCTAACGGACTGGGATCTGCCTGTTAGAAAGTCCAGAACCCAGTTGCAGAGGGTGGGTGGCACACCAAGATTGTGAAGCTTGTTGATGAGCTTTGAGGGTATCACTGTGTTGAATGCTGACCTGTTATCAATAAACAACATTCAAACATAGCTGTTCTTGTTTTCCGGGTGGGTGAGGGCAGTGTGCGCTGATGGCGTCCTCTGTGGATCTGTTCCATCTGTATGCGAACTGGAGAAGGTCCAGAGTATCCGGAGTGATGGTCTGGATGTACCTCATGACGATTCTTTCGAAGCACTTCATCACTATTGGAGTCAGTGCAACAGGTCGGTAGTCATTGAGGCAGGATGCTTTATTGTTTTTTGGCAGCAGCAGGATAGTGGTCCTCTTTATGCAGGTGGGAATTGAAGCTTGTGCAAGGGACAAATTGAATATATCTGTAAAGATATCAGCTGGCACCGATGAGCAGGCTCTAAGTACGCGTCCAGGGATGTTGTTTGGTCCGGCTGATTTCCGTGGGTTTGTTGTTTTTCCAAAAGTCTTTGCCACTTCTTCAGATGTGACCGTGAATGGTGGGTTCTGTGTGTTCCCATCAGTCAGTTTAACACCCAGTCGTTTGTTGTTCAAGACCTCGAAACAGGCAAAGAATTCGCTGAGTTTGTCAGGTGTGATGCGGCTGTCAGTGATCTCACACCTGCTTCTGCTCTGATAGTCTGTGATATTCTGTAATTCCTGCCACGTGTGCTGCGTGTCAGCAGTAGTGTAATGACACTCCAGTCTCACTGAGACAACCGTCCCCTTTGCGCTCATGGCCCGATCACCTTCATTCCTAGTCCCAGTTCTTTGGTCCCTGGCTTCTGACCATTCGCTTCATCTCATGCCTACGCCCACAGATCCTCATTCCCACTCTGACCGCTGATCGACTGACTCTTTGCGCATTCCCGATGAGACCGCTCGGTTCCTGATGAACAATCCTGCACTTGGATCCAGCCATCCTCGCATCCTCTGTTCCGAGTGACAATTATCAATAACCGCCAAATGTCCAAATTTTTTGGTTCAGAGCCTTTCCAAGAAACAGAGAGCAAGGAACACACTAGAAGACATCAGTTCATTGCAGGGAAATCACACACAGTCACTCACACATGACAGATCATTTTGAGTCACAACTTCACCTGAAACACATGTCTTTGGACTGTGGGAGAAAACCCATGAAAATAATGATGAAATATGCATACATGTTAAATAAATGCTTATGCTATGTCAGCATTAAGTTTGAAGTCATTGCTACATAGCCAAACACAATTGTTGCTCCTGGTTCTTTTCCATTATTTTATGTATAATTGCTTAAATATAATACCTTATAAAATAGGTAACAGAGGCCTTGAAATTTGAAGATTCTGTGCATGATCTCAGCTGTTCCCAGGACTGTGCTCTTCTGGAAAGAGACTTCAGATGTTGTTCTCGGAATCTGCTGGAGCCACTCTCCCAGTTTGGGGGTCACAGCCCCGAGCACTCCTATTACAACTGGGACCACTCTGGACTTCACCTTCCACATCCATTCTAATGCTACCTTCAGCCCTTGGTACTTCTCGATATTCTCATGCTCCTTCTTTCTGATATTGCTATCACTTGGGATTGCCACATCTATCACAATTACCCTCTTATTCTCCTTTTCGACCACTGCTGTTTCTGGTTGGTTGGCCAGCAACTGCTTGTCAGTCTGGAACTTGAAGTCCCACAGGACTTTAGCTCTGCTGTTTTCAACCACCTTTAGTGGTGACTCCTATTTGGACTTGGGGACTTCGAGTCCGTACTCTCCACAGATGTTCCTGCACAATACCCCAGCCACTTTGTTATGCATCTCAGTGTATGCTGTCCCAGCTTTCATCTTACACCCTGCTAGTATGTGCTGGACTGTTTCAGAGGAGTCTTTGCACAGCCTGCACCTTGGGTCCTGTCTGCTATGGTAAATCTTGACCTCTATGGATCTGTTGCTTAGAGCCTGTTCTTGTGCTGCCATGATCAGAGCCTCTGTGCTGTCCTTCAGAAAGGCCTTTTCCAGCGCGCTTGACCAGGAACTGCTCTCTGATGGGTCTGGGGTTCGAATCCTGCTTGGGATGCCTGGTGACAGACTGGCATACCCTCCAGCACTGTATCCCTGTGTTGCCGGATTAGGCTCTGGTTTGTTGTGACCCCGTTTGGGACAAGCGGTTTCAGATCGTGTGTGTGTGTGTGTGTGTGTGTGTGTGTGTGTGTATATATATTATACATATATATATATATATATATATATATATATACCCTGTCCCGGATTTGGGAGAATGATGAGTGGAAGATCACGTTTAGCACAGCCTCGGGGTCACTATGAGTATTTGGTGATGCCATTCAGATTAGCAAATGCAAAACCCAGTGTTCCAGACCTTTCGTAATCATTTGCTGGAGGATCTGGTAAATGTGTGCTCATATATCTAGATGACATATTGATCTTCTCTGGCTCTGTGGAGGAGCACGTGCAGGTGGTGCACATGTCGTGGTGCAAGCTCGTGGTGTGGAGGCTGTGGAGGTTCCTGCACAACAACCTCTTAGTGAAAGGAGAAAAGTGCCTCTTTTACTTCAGGCTATGCTTCACTGGCCTAGGTAGAAATCGGTGAAAGCTACAGATGTTTATGGGGGTTGCCAAGTTTTACTGCTATTTCATTCTGGGTTTCAGCTCCATAGTAGCTTCCTTCACCTCCCTGCTTCGGGGAAAGGGAATCCAGCTTGTGTAGTCCCTAGAAGCCCTAGACACCTTCTGGGAGTTAAAGACATGGTTCACCACAGCCTTGGTGCTCCAACACTCGTATTGAATTCTACCCGTTGTAGTGGAGGTAGATGCTTTGGTCGTAGGGGCTGTAGCCATTCTCTCAACAGGGAACATTGGGAGTTTCTGCCAGTCTCGAGCAACTATCTCCAGGCTAATGGACAGGTGGAGTGCCTGAACTTGGACCTGGGCCACTTCTTACAGAGTTACTACAGTCAGAATCAAGATCAGTGGTTGAGGTTTCTGCCTTGGGCAGAGTACGTCCACAATTCTCTCCCCCCCCTTGTCCATTGGACTGTCTCCATTTCAATGTCTTTTAGGTTGTTAATCTCCAATGTGTCACGTCCACACCTGCACCACAGTCGACAGCACCTGACATCAGTCAAGCACCTGACTGATCACTCACCTTTAAAAAACCCTCCTTAGCTCCCGTAAACTTGCGGAATCTCATTTGAGACAACCGTCCTCTTGCTTTATATTCTTCCTCATCCCTTGTTTCTAGTATCCGTTCTCCGGTTTTTGACCCTTTGCTTCGTCCCCTGACCACGTCCTTGGATCCTCGCTCTCACTCTGACCGCCGATCGACTGATCTTTCGCCTGTCCCCCACAAGGAGAATTAGCCTAACCCTTTGATTCCAGACGAGCAATCCTGCACTTGGGTCCAGCTGTCCCGGCGTCCTCAGTTCTGTGTGACAGAAGATTCCACCAAACACATGGACCCAGCAGCCTCTGACGGTGCCCAAGGAATATGCAGACCTCGCTGAGGTCTTTAAGAAATCGCATGCATCTGCCCTACCTCCGCACCACCCATGGGACTGTGCCATTGATCTCCTGCCCGGAATCACCCCTCCAAGGGGCCGAGTTTACCCGCTCTCCCTACCAGAACAGAAGGCCATGGAGGAATAGGTGACTGAAGCCCTAACCCTAGGTATTATTAGATCGTCCACTTCACCAGCTTCCACCGGGTTTTTCTTTGTTGGAAAAAAGGATGGTGGCCTCCATCCCTGCATTGATTACAGAGGTCTCAATGACATCACTATTAAATACCTGCATCCCCTGCCTCTGATCACGGCTGCGCTCGAAGAGGTACATGGCGCACGGGTCTTTACCAAACTGGACCTCTGCAGTGCATATAACCTCATCCGAATAAGAGAGGGGGATGAGTGGGAAACTGCATTCAGCACCACCCTACACCACGAGTACCTGGTTATGTCGTTCGGGTTAGCCAATGGCCCCTCTATGTTCCAGGCTTTTGTTAATCACGTGCTGGTTGATTTGGTGAATAAATGCATCCTCGTGTATTTAGACTATATCCTGGTGTTCTTGCCTTCGATGGCCAAGCACGTAACCCATGTGAGGGAAGTGCTCGGTCGCCTCCTAGGTAATGGCCTCTTCGTCAAGGGGAAAAATGTCTGCTTCACTAGGAGCATGTCTCTTTCCTGGGTTTCATTCTTGGTCCTGATGGACTGGCAGTGGACCCGGCTAAGGTCCAGGCAGTGCTGGATTGGCCCCGTCCGACCACTGTAAAGGCCCTACAACGCTTTTTGGGGTTTGCAAACTTTTACCGCCGGTTCGTTCGTAGCTTCAGTAGCCTCACGGCACCCCTCACCTCTCTACTCAAGGGCAAACAGTCCCAGTTCTCCTCGTAGAAAGAGGCCTGTGAGGCTTTCCAAGATCCAGAGCAGCGGTTTAAAATGCTTTGATCCTTAAGCAGCCTGATCCCTTGCTACCTTTTTTTGTTGAGGTAGACGCCTCGACTGTGGGTGTCAGGGCAGTTTTCTCACAAAGCAGGGAACCCCAGCCAAGCTCTACTCATGTGCGTCTTTCTCCCGTAAGTTGTTGCCTGTGAACGTAATTGCGACATTGGTAACAGGGAACTGTTAGCAATGAAACTGGCACTGGCGGAGTGGAGACACTGATTGGAGGGGGCTGCTCACCCGCTTTTAGTCTTTACAGACTACAGAAACTTGGAGTACCTTAAAACAGCCCGTTGGCTCAACCCTTGACAAGCCCGTTGGGCCCTTTTTTTTGTTTTTTACCAGGTTCAGGTTCACAGTCTCTTACTGCCCTGGTTCTAAGAATACCAAGGCGGACACCCTGTCCTGGCAGTATGACAAGGATCCAACTCCAGATGCACTCGAGTCGGTCCTGCCCAGCACCTGCTTCGTAGCCCCCATTTCTTGGCAGCTTTCACAGGACCTCCAGCAGGCCCAAACAGAGGAACCCAGTCCAGCCAATACCCCCGAAGGCAAGGACTACGTTCCTCACAGGATGAGTCCCCAGTTACTCCATTGGGCGCAAACCACCCCGCCACAGGCCACCCAGGGTGTCGACGGACCATGGCTCTACTCGAAAAGAAATACTGGTGGCCCTCTCTTTGGGAGGACGTACAGGAATTTGTGGAGGCATGCGAGGTATGTGCAGAGTCTAGGACACCGAACCAGAAACCTGCAGGGCTGTTGGAGCCCCTTCTGGTTCCAGCCAGGCCGTGGTCTCATGTAGCAGTGGACTTTCTGACAGACTTACTGCCCTCAGAAGGTAATACAGTAATCCTGGTGGTGTTGGACAGGTTTTCTAAGTCCTGTAGTCTGTTTCCTTTGCCCCGACTCCCCACTGCCCTGGCCACAGCTGAGCATCTCTTTCAGAATTTATTCCGGATCTTTGGGTTACCCGAGGACATTGTCTTCGACCGGGGTCCTCAGTTCATGTCCAGGGTGTAAAAGGCATTCTGGCGGAAGCTCAGAGTGTCCATGAGCCTCACGTCCGGATACCATCCTCAGGCTAACAGACAAGTGGAGCGACTGAACCAAGACCTTGGTCGTTTTCTGAGGAGCTACTGTGGAAAGGACCAAAACCAGTGGTCGCGTTTCCTGCCCTAGGCTGAATACGCCCGTAATTCCTTGTCCCATTCCTCCACAGGTCTGTCCCCTTTCCAGTGCATCCTTGGTTACAAGCCTCCCTTCTTCCCCTGGCACCCTCCTTCCTCAGAGGTCCCTGCTGTGGATTTCTGGTTCCTGAAGAGTGAGACAGCTTGGCGAGCGGTGAGAGACCACCTCCAACAAAGCATCCTCTGGTACAAAGAACAAGCGGACCGCCACACCTTGTTCTTTCAGCCTGGGCAACGGAGATGGCTATCCACAAGAGACATCCGCCTGAAAGTGCCCTCCAAGAAGCTCAGCCCCCAGTTTATAGGCCCATATAAAATCCTTTGTAGGATCACCCCAGTCACCTATGGGTTACAGTTGCCTCCTCACTTGCTCATCAACCCCACATTTCATGTCTCCCATCTCAAGCCCTACAGTACTTCCTTGCTCCAAGCCACCCAGGGTGAACAGACACCCCCTCCAGTGGACATGGATGGGGAAGCAGCCTACACCGTTCGCACACTCCTGGATTCGAAGCACCGGCATGGGGGGCTGTACTACCTTGTGGACTGGGAGGGGTATGGTCCTGAGGAGCGCAGCTGGGTACTGGCCCGCGACATCCTTGATCCATTCCTGATCGCTGATTTCCATTGGGACCATCCAGATAAGCTGGCGCCCTGTCCTGCATTGCAGGGCAGGTGGAGCCACTCGTAGGGTGGGGGGTACTGTCATGTCCACGCCCACACCTAGACAGCACCTGCCACCAATCAAGCACCTGACTGATCACTCACCTTTAAAAGACCCTCTTCAACTCCCATACACCCACAGAATCTCATTTGAGACAACTGTCCTCTTGCACGGGAGGCGCGGTGGCACAATGGTTTGGACTGGGTCCTGCTCTCTGGTGGGTCTGGGGTTTGAGTCCTGCTTGGGGTGCCTTGCGACAGACTGGTGTCCTGTCCTGGGTGTGTCCCCTCCCCCTCCAGCCTTATGCCCTGTGTTGCCAGGTTAGGCTCTGACTCCCCATGACCCCAAATGGGACAAGTGGTTCTGAAAGTGTGTGTGTGTGTGTGTGTGTGTGTGTGTGTGTGTGTGTGTGTATCCTCTTGCACCATGTCCTGCTCTTCCTCATCCCTTGTTTCCAGTATCCTTTCTGCTCCTGCAGTCCTTTGACCTCTCTCTGTCCCAGTCCCTGGGTACTCACAAAACTGGCAATTGTCTTGACCTTGTCTTCTCTCGTAACTGTGGTTGTCCTTTCCTCTCTGCTACCCTGCTCCACCTCTCCAATCATTTCTTCATCTACTTCCAGCCATGCCACACCACTAATTGCTCTCCTTCTTCTGCACCCATTGTTACCTTCCGCTGTCTTATTTAAACTGAACTTAAAATCTTTCTCACCTTCCTGTCTTGCTTCTGCTACACTGTCTGTTTTCCCTTCTGTTGCAGAATTCTCATATCTATCAACAGAAAATGCTACTCACATTTTCCTCTCTGCTATATTTTCCTCTGTTGACTCTCTGTCCACTGTCTACTAGACCAGAATGTCCCAGTACCACCCCATGGCTGACTGATACATCTGATACATCACGTACTAACAGGAGCAAACTCTGGGCTGCAGAGCGACAATGGTGTAAATCCAAGACTCGTATGAACCTGGATGCCTAAAAACAACTCTTAGCTACTTTTCACACTGCTCTCTCCTCAGCTACAACAACCTTCCACAACAAAATACAGTCCAACTACACAGAATCTTCGCCACCTTCTCATACCTACTCTGTCCTCCGCCACACCCTCCTCCTCCTTCTCTCACTGCTGATGACTTTGCTTTGTTTTTCAGAGACAAAGTCAACGCAATCACGGACAACTTCTCGGCATCACCCTGCCCTGTTCATGCTGGACTTCCCTGGGAAGACATGCTCTCCGAATTCAAGGCACTTTCAGAATCTGAAGTTTCCAACCTCCTGATGTCACAAAGACCCACCACCTGCTTGCTAGAGCTGATCCCATCCTCAGCCCTACAGACCATCTCCTTGCAACTCTCTACCTTCATCACTAAGATCATCAACTCCTCACTCTCCACTAGCTGCTTCCCATCTGCCTTCAAACTGCTATTGTTTTACCTATGGTAAAGAAACCCTCTCTGGACCTAACTTGGTCCAAAACTACAGGTCAGTCTCCATCCCCTTCTTTCTGTCTAAAACTCTTGAACGAGTGGCCTGTGATCAACTTTCTGAATTAGGAATCGTCGACATTCTGGTAAAGTTTTATGCAGCTACCTGTGTGATGAACATTGGTGCATATGGTGAAAGAAACAAACTAACTGTACTTAAGAGTCACACAGCTGCAGCTATGTCTCTTTCTACTAATGTAATGAACACATTGTTTTTCTATGACATTTTTTCGCTTTGGAAAAAAGCGTCTGCTAGATGAATGAATGTATATGTGTAAATGTACAATATTATGTGAGGGGGATGGGAGGTACAATAAAACTTGTTTGTACACTTTTGTTGACTGCCTTCTACTGATCCCTTAGTGAAACTTCACTTTCCAACACAAAGTCTACAGAAAGCAAATTAAAGACGTAGTATATGTCATTTTAAAAAATAATTTTTTATGAAGGGGTGCGGTGGAGCAGTGGGTTGGACCATAGTCTTGCTCTCCGGTGGGTCTGGGGTTCGAGTCCCGCTTGGGGTGCCTTGTGGCGGACTGGTGTCCTGTCCTGGGTGTGTCCCCTCTCCCTCCGGCCTTACGCCCTGTGTTGCCGGGTAGGCTCTGGTTCCCCGTAACCCCATCTAAGACAAGCGGTTCTGAAAGTGTGTATGTATAATTTTCTATGATTTCTTTTCATATTAATCATATTATTTCATTCATTCAATCATAATAATTCATTCATTTTCTATTTATTCATAGTTGGTTTGCATGCAACAACTATAAACATTTATTTCCATCAAGTGGTAATATCACCTGCTACATATGTCATATCTGGTAAAGCTGCAGTACATTTTACATCATTATATTTAATTATGCTATGAAACAGAACCGCAATAACAGCTCTAACACCTCTTTAAAGCCCTGAACTGTTTAGCTACATAGTAATTGTTCTGCCCGCAGATTTGTTTAGTTCATGTGATTAATTGCTTTGTTGAGCGGAACCTTTATTTCCATAAGTTAATAAGCAATTTGTGCACGTGTGCTATTTCCATGATGCACTACTGTCGGGATAGGCATAGCGGAAGTGTCTTGAGTTCTGTGTGTTTTTCCTACGCCCGCGGAAGCAATAACTGTAAGTTGTGAAGTTCTTGCAGACATTGGTTAAAATGTTTACGTGCTTTAAGTTTAATCAGTAGTGTAAACTCTGTTCATTCAGCCGTAACTCGACGTTACTGTCCTGTTGTGAAACGCCGCGTGTGTGAGTTCGCGCTGTGTCATGCTAAGTGTGCTATCGGCAAACGATTTAACTGGTTATATTTATAACGATTGTTGTAATTAGACTAAGTTTCTTTTACTGTTTCTGTTTATTATAGTTTCACTCGCATTTTCACTTGTCATTTGGAGACAATAAAGGAGCAAGACGCTCACATATCCTGGCTCGTGAGAATCGAGTTTGGCTTGATGTTAAAACTGCGTTAACGTACTGGATCATGTGCATAACTTACACGCAGGAAGGGAGAACAGTACAGTAATGACTCCAAACTTAATGCTGACACAGCTGAAGCCTTTATTTAAGATTTACTGTATGCATTTTTCATCACTGGGATATTTAATCCAGTCTGAGCAAAGCGCTGAGTACATTGATATTGAAAGAAAAATCTTGATTTGGCAGGAGTTATGAACTGGCTTGTCTGGCACAAACAGATGGATTGGATTTTGTACAGTAGGCATTATTCCACAATTTCTGAGCTGTGAAAAGAGAAATCAGAGAGTCAGAAGGAGGCATTTTAATAATTATAACTTCTTTTATTGATTATAGCAACACAATAACTTGCTGCGGATCATTGAGTTGAATCACTACCTGCTGATTTTAAATGCCTGAAAATAACAGAATAATTGTGACGTACAAAACTGAGGAGAGTTTGGTTCTCCCTGTGCTTGGAGTTTGCGTTCACCATGTTTGAGTTGGTTTCCTCAAGGTCACAGGTTCGATTCCCACCTTCTGCTGTTGTACCCTTGAGTGAGGTACTTATTCCCAATTGCTCTAGGAAAATTACACAGCTGTATAAATGTGTAAATAATTATAAGTGCCTTAAGATTGTCCAAATTCAGGACAGTTGGTAGTGTAATGGTTAGACCTGCTGCCTTTGGATCCAAAGGTCACAGGTTTGATCTCCACATCTGGCTGTGTTACCCTTGAGCAATGTGCTTACCATAAAATTGCTGCAGCAGAATTACCCAGCTGTATAACCTGTATGCTTGTAACTGTAATAATTGTAACCTGAACACTGTAAGCTGCTTTGGAGAAATGCATCAGTAAATGTATATACGGTTACCTCTAAAGTTCATTTCAAGACAGTTCTCCTTATAGAACAGTCCATCATCAGGTTGTCCAGGGGCCCATTTGTTGAAATCAAATGGAGTCCCATCAATCCAGAGCCATATTTTCCGCTGTAGTGCAGAAACAGGGTAATAATTTGTAGTGTGTGACAAAAATGAAAGGTTAGAATTCTGCTGTATGAGACAAGACACTGTTGCTCATCTTTGGGGAAGGGAGACTCATTCTGTGTATATACATAAATTGCACTCTCTTTTGTGTTTATTTAACCTTGAGGCACAGACAAAATCAATTTTCTTTTCAAACCTGTTAAAAATGTAAATAACAGATGTGCTATGTGTTATAACAGTTCACAGCACTATTATACTACTTGCCAGATAACTATAAAGTCAAAAACACACACACACACACACACACACACACACACTTTCAGAACCACTTCTCCCATACAGGGTAACGGGGAACCGGAGCCTACCCAGTAACACAGGGCGTAAGGCCAGAGGGGACATACCCAGAACAGGACGCCAGTCCGTCACAGGGCACCCCAAGCGGGACTCAAACCCCAGACCCACCAGAAAGCAGGACCGTGGTCCAACCCACTGCGCCACCGCACCCCCTAACTCAAAAAAAACTTCTTAGTTAATTACATTTTAACTACGATATATATTTTATATCAAAATTCTGTCCAAAGGTCTCAGGTGTGAATCCCCCTCCAATTGTAATACTCGAAACTGCTCCAGAAATAAAAATGACCAAGCTGTATGAACGGGTAAATAACCGTTGGTACCTATTGTAAATTGCTTTGGAGAAAAGCGTCTCTAAATGAATAAATGTAAATGTACAAAATAAATATGCAAGATACACTTGTTTTTAAGTCAGCTCTTGAAAATCAATTTATTTGTCCCTTTATTGTTTTCGTTATAATAGAACTTATTTATTAATGTACATAACTATTACTTTACACCTATATCACACACATTATATTCACCAGAATGATGAATGAATTATTCCGTGGGAGATATTTCACCTGAGGGGCATCTGTTCCTCCAATCCAGGCCACAGGAAAGTTGTTGCCCAACCCCCGTGTGACATTTTGCACAAAGTGGTATTCCTGTAGGCTGTGTATAGATGCCAATGATCCACCCAGGTGGATACAATGAATCTGTGTAGAAAACACCGCAGGTTATAAAGGACAATCATTTCTGTCATTTTGTATTATAATTAAGCATTTTTCATTTTCATCCTTTAAATTTGAATTTAGTTTGTGAAACAGTTACAGACATGTTACACCACTAAAATTAAGAGGATCGGAAGCATTTTGTCAAGGTGTGTTGCTTTAAATTGGGGGCGCAGTGGGTTGGGCCGGGTCCTGCTCTCCAGTGGGCCTGGGGTTCGAGTCCTGCTTGGGGTGCCTTGCGATGGACTGGCGTCCCGTCCTGGGTGTGTCCCCTCCCCCTCCGGCCTTACGCCCTGTGTTGCCGGGTAGGCTCCGGTTCCCCGCGACCCCGTATGGGACGAGCGGTTCAGAAAGTGTGTGTGTGTGTGTTGCTTTAAAAATCTGAGGAGCATAATTAACTGTTCAGTGGATGTTTGCTGTAAAGTAATTATTATATATTGATCTCTGATTTTGGGGGGTGCGGTGGCGCAGTGGGTTGGACCACAGTCCTGCTCTCCGGTGGGTCTGGGGTTCGAGTCCCGCTTGGGGTGCCTTGTGATGGACTGGCGTCCCGTCCTGGGTGTGTCCCCTCCCCCTCCAGCCTTGCGCCCTGAGTTGCCGGGTTAGGCTCCGGTTCCCCGTGACCCCGTATGGGACAAGCGGTTCTGAAAATGTGTGTGTGTGTGTGTGTGTGATCTCTGATTTTTTCGTAACAGGTTTCCCTACTAAGGCATCTTTGTTGTGATAATGAATTTTATGGAGAAAAACATTCAAAGTGCCCCATGCAGGTACATATACAAGTTACCAGGTTTCACTCTCCGAAGCTATACTTAACAGTGCTCTCCAAAAACTCATGGAAATACTTCTTCTCAATTGCTCGTATAATGTGCCCCAAACAGTGACCTACTCTTGATAAAAGTAATGGCCAAGTAACAAATAATGAAGTATAAATCAAACTGAGGAGGCTGTAACAAATGCTGAGGAAGAGTTTAGTGCTGTAACAGTATTACCTGTGCACGAGCCCATGATGTTCTTTGGCTGACGTAGTGGAAGCAGCGTGATTTAAACCTATGCCATCCAGAAGGACATCCTTGTGTAGCAGAGGTGTTTCCCATGGGTGTCTCAAAAATGACTGCAGTTAAACCGGATTAATATCACACACACACACTTTCTGAACCGCTTGTCCCATACGGGATCGCGGGTAACACAGGGCGTAAGGCCGGAGGGGACACACCCAGGACGGGACATCAGTCCACTGCAAGCAGGACTTGAACCCCAGACCCACCAGAGAGCAGGACCTGGTCCAACCCACTGCGCCACCACGCCCCCCTGCCCCCGGATTAATATCATTTTACACTGAACCACTAGTGAGAACTAACTAGTATTTAGTGCCTGGGAAACAATCCAAAAGTAGTGCTAATGAGGTCTTAACTGTTAGGGTAGTACAGTCTGCCACATAAAATCATAGGGTTACGGCAGGTGTTTGCATACCAAACAGGCAATAGCTCATTAAGGATGAGTGGAATATAGATAGATAGACAGATGAAGGAACAGATCAGGAGACAGAAGGACACGCACGAAAGTTAAAGCACAAAGGTTCTTGGTTCTGATTTTGTCGTGGTGGAACGATCTCCACCATCACTCAGAACTGCTGAATCTCTGTCCACATTTAAAAGGAGTGAAGTATCTGTCACCTGATTTCTCACGCTGTTCCTGAGCTCTGGGTGCAGCGAAACCACCACTGAGAACAAGAGCAGTGAAGAGCAACACAGAGATGCTCAGTGGCCCCATGATGCGGCTCCTGGAGGGACAGGAAACAGTTGGACCCACTGGTCAGTCCAGAGGAGAAGTTCCTTCACTGTGTGGGGTTTTACTGAAGGAATGTTGAAGCCACCTGCTCTTTCTCATCTAACATTCCTCATTAAACAGTGAACATTAAACTCTTCGAGTTGCTGCAATAGAACAGTTTCACAGTTCGACACTTCCATACTCACATGAACGCTATTTAACATCAAACTGTAATGATCACCCTTTGTTCAGCTAATTCCTCATTCACAATAAACGAGTGAAATGTTTGGTTTTCGCAAAATGTTTCTCTTCCACTGAGTCTGTTGACTAATAAAACTTACAGTTCTCGAAACAGTGCTGGAGGTATGTAGGAAAATATATTTTTAAAAAAATACAATGGGAAAGACAGTTAAGAACTGAATTTTAGAAGCTGTACCAATGTGAGTTACAGAAAACAAAAACAGTACACAAAAGGAGTAAAGAGAAATAGATTCTCACCAGATCTTTTCTGTGACACTGAAATGATTTCGTTCTTTACTCTCTATCACATAATATGAGTGTCCTTTAAACCTTTATATAGGTTTTGTCTGGAAACACTTGAAAATGGGAGGTTCCTCCTGTTCGCACTTTGACCAATTACAAAGAGTAAACTGCAAAAAAAAGAAAAAAAACTGAAAATCATTATTCAGTCTACATTCTTGGGGGATGCGGTGGCTCAGGGGGTTTGACTGAGTCCTGCTTTCCTGCAGGTCTGGGGTTCAAGTCCCCCTTCGGGTGCCTTGCGTCGGACTTTTCGTCCCGTCTAGGGTGTGTCCCCTCCCCCTCCTCCTCCAGCTTTACACGCTGTGTTGCCAGGTTAGGCTCCAGCTCGCTGCAACCCCACTTGGGACAGGCATCTTCAGTCAGTGTCAGTCTACATTCTACCCCTGGTTTCAGCAATGTCGCACCTATGTTGAAATATAAATTTGGTTCTTGTGTAATGGAGCTCTTTTAAAATGGCTTATGAATATATATCCTTTCTCCATACAGTGTGTTTATTAGTCAATACAAGAGTAGCTTTCTTACCAGGTGGTTTTACCACAACAAGTATTTTATACTGTACTACAGTCTGTATCAGTTGTTTGGGACAGAGATTCACACTTTGCACCTCAAGCCCATCGTGACCCATGTACCCCCTCACACTCCAGTGCTTTTAACATCTCCAGCCAAGTCTCCTCCACTCCTGCAGCCTTACTGCTATGGTGTGTAGTTCAGTCATCTGGGAAAGACTCATAGAAGAGTGGCTGGTTCTCCACATGAAGAGGAGTTGATCTGGTTTGAGCATCTTGTAAGAATTCCCTGCTGGAGTTATACTGGATGCATCGCACTGGCAGGAGATCCCAAGGACAGATTCAGCACACATTAGAGAGATTATACAAATACATCAGATGGATATTAAAAGTCTACACACCCCTACTGAAATTTCATGCTTTGATGATGTAATGACTGAAATCAAGTCAAGTGATGCCAGACTCATTTTGATCTTTGTTAAGATCTTGAAACAAACAATAAGATTCAAGATTCAAGAGTTTATTGTCATGTATACAGTAAACAGTTTGTTACACTATACAATGAAATTCTTACTCTGTGAATCCTCTCAGCAGCCTATGACATGGATTGTAAGGACGTAAGGAAAGAAAAACACAAGGAAAACACAAGGTGTAAATCACAAATTTACAAAAATTACCCCCCCCACACACACTTTCTGAATCGCTTGTCCCACACGGGGTTGTGGGGAACCAGCACCTAACCCGGCAAGTCAGAGCGTAAGGCTGGAGGGGGAGGGGACACACCCAGGACGGGATGCCAGTCCGTCGCAAGGCACCCCAAGCAGGACTTGAACCCCAAACCCACTAGAGAACAGGACCCCGTCCAACCCACTGCGCCATCGCGCCCCCCGCAAAAATGATCATTAGTGCAAAAATCCAAGAAACGAGATTATATATGTATATAAAGTGTGCAGTGCGCAATGTAAACATGGAAGTCGTACATGTGCAAAGTCCTGCAGAGGTAGATTGGGTCTATTCACAGTTGGGGGGGGTGTGTATACTCAAGGTATGCAGAGGTAGTGTGTGGTCTCTGATGATATTGGAGTTGTGGATGTGTACATGAGTGTAGGAGGGATGGGGGGTAGTTGACACCCCTCAGACTCAGAGGGTAAACTGTGTCTGCTGTGATGGGTGGAGAGGCAGTGGATGGGTGTCATTCACAAGCCTGATGGCCTGTGGGTAAAAACTGTTTTTCAACCTTGAGGTTCTGGCTTTAACACTCGTGTAGTGTCTGCCTAATGGTAAGGGTGTGAAAAGGCTGTGCTGGGGATGACTGTTGTCCTTGATGATGTTAATGGCTCTCCTGATGGTTCTGGCCTGGTATAGGCTCTCCAGTGATGGTAAGGATGTTCCAGTGATGATTTGAGCAGCTTTCACCACTCGCTGTAGCACCTTACAGTCCTGCACTGTGCAACTTCCAAACCACACTGTGATAGAGCTGGTGAGGACGCTCTCAATTGCACACCTATAGAAACTTCTGAGGATTTGGCTAATGTAGTGAAAAATAAAAGGAAGATTTTTAAGAAGAATAATTAAACACAAAAAACCTTTGATGGCTTGGTTGCATAAGTATGCATACCCTTTGTGCTGTAACTGTTCTGATTTGTGCTACGCCCACATTGCCAAGTCACCGCGGAACATCGAGGGCACGGCACAGACTGATGCATAAAAGGCAGCGTCACAGCAGGGATTGATGCGGAACCTTCTTCAGCCTTGTTACTCACGACCTGCTATTGCTCATGTCCTTCCTGATCCCTTAGTCCTGCTCCAGTCCCTTCTCCCTAGTCCCAGTGCCCCCTTATGATCTTCGACTTCTTGCTTGTGTACTGACCTTGTCTTTTGGATTACCCCTTCAACGACGTTTGCGCCTCGGAGATCTTTTATCTGTCCAACGTCGCCACCTCTTGGATTTTCCTGAATTAAGTGCGTTTTCTGCTCCTCTCTTGGGTCCGCCACTTCCTTCCAGAGCTAGCCATGACAGTATATTTCTTTAAATTTATTAAAATTAAAATAAACCCCTCTGGACTCATAAAAATTACCTCCCTAAAAACACTCACATTCTGGAGGAATGGAGCACTGCTCTTTTAGCAGGAGGTAACACCTACAACCAGCTGAGTAACTCAGTGGCTTGGTGTTCACGTACTCTGCTGCCACACACAGTGCCCTCAACGGCTGCACAGCTATTCACTGCTCCTGCCCTTGTACACCGTGGTACTGTATGGTACAGTATTGAGTTTTAAGGGTGTTTAAATTCATCCTTGTTCTTTTTCTCGGATGTTTGTCACAGACACGGACATGTTTGTCAAAGAACACTGCCACATGTCTGTGTACTAAGTGTTAAATCATTGTTTTTACTGCAGCGACTTGTGTGCATCTGGACATAAAAGTGGCGATGAGTGCCGATGTGAATTCAGCTGTGTGAGGGGAAATGTGCGAGCCATGAACAGTGGAGTGAACTTTACTGTACTACAGAATCATCGCTGACATTGAACTGATGAGGATGAGTGCTTTGGGATGGCAACGCTGGGCTGCGTTGACGACGTTGACCCAGAGGGTGGTTCCTAGGAGGAATACACCGGGAGACTGGAATGTTTCTTTCATGCCAAGGACATTGCAGATGAAGAGAAAAGGGCTTCATTTCGTTAAGTGTGTACAGGGGAGCTATTTACTGCACTTTGCACCCATTGCTGGCTCCCATCGGCTGAGTGCAGCTTCTTACACTGACATTTCTGAGAGTGTAAAACACATCTTGCGCCCCAAACCTTCGGAGATTCTCCAGTGTTTCTACTTTCACAACAGTAAACAACAGCCAACAGCCCAATGCAAGAATATCTAACTTTATAGGCATCCTGAGAAAAATGTCCATGACTTGCAGTTGTGGTGACTAGTTGGACCGCATTGTATGGCTGCTGCGGACCCTGTTTTACAGCGTCAGCTACTGCAGGAGCTCAACCTGATGCTGGAAATGGCAGAAGGCTCCAGCTGCTGAAACACTTTCATACATTTTAAAAAAATGTTTTTATAAACAAAATAATTTTATCACACGAGCATCAACAGGTTAATGCTAAGACCATGTACTTTTCGAATATGTGCGTAAGACATTCTGTCACACCCCAAACCATGTCTCAGCAGCATGAGGCAGACAGACCTACAAGAAGTGAAGGGCAAGTATAAGGGCAGCTGCACCACACAGTCGAGTCGCAGAATCTCATTGAAACAACTGCCGAACCTGCCCCCGGCCTCCAGCCCCCAGCCCCCTGTCCCCAGCCCCCTGTCCCCAGTCCCCTGCCCCATTCCCTGCTCCCGCTCCACTGGTTTTGGACCCACACTCGGTCCCTCAACGTGGATTTGGGAATTGCCCCAAGGAACAAGAAAACCTCTTTCTTGACTCTTTTCAATAAAATCCCCACTTGGGTCCAACCTGTCATCTCCCTACGTCTTCTCATCATTACACATACAGTACACTGCCAGTTCTGAACTATGACCAATGCCTTATTGTCGGGTTGTCTGTACCAGACTGTATCCAGGTTACAGATGGTACAAAATGCTGCTGCGAGCATTGTTACTAGAACTAGTAAGTACGACCATATAACACCGGTACTTAAATCCTTGCATTGGCTCCCGGTCTCTTATAGAGTTGATTATAAAATCCTTCTTTTGACCTATAAGGCAGTACACGGCATTGCTCCGGCTTACCTTTGTGAGATTATTGACTCTTATATCCCAGGACAATATCTCCGTTCATTAGATGCAGGTTACCTTAAAGTACCTGTGATCAATAAGACCTCAGTAGGAGGTCGTGCCTTTAGTTATAGAGCACCTAAACTGTGGAATAGTCTACCAGTTACTGTCAGAAATGTCCCGTCTGTTTCTGTTTTCAAATCTCGACTTAAGACTTATATGTTCACTCAGGCATTCCACCTCATAATGTAATTTGACTTGCCTTGGTTTTTTTATCACCTTTACAAAAATGCATTTTATATTTACTTAAGGGGGGTGCGGTGGCGCAGTGGGTTGGACCGCAGTCCTACTCTCCGGTGTGTCTGGGGTTCGAGTCCCACTTGGGGTTCCTTGTGACGGACTGGCGTCCCGTCCTGGGTGTGTCCCCTTCCCCCTCCGGCCTTACGCCCTGTGTTGCCGGGTAGGCTCCGGTTCCCCGTGACCCCGTATGGGACAAGCGGTTCTGAAAATGTGTGTGTGTGTGTGTATTTACTTAAGGGGGTGCGGTGGTGCAGTGGGTTGAACCGAGGTTCTGCTCTCCAGTGGGTCTGGGGTTCGAGTCCCGCTTACGGTGCCTTGCGATGGACTGGTGTCCCGTCCTGGGTGTGTCCCCTCCCCCTCTGGCCTTACGGCCTGTGTTGCCGGGTAAGCTCCAGTTCCTCGTGACCCCGTATGGGATGAGCGGTTCAGGAAATGTGTGTGTATTTACTTAAGTAACAAATTACTAACTCTGTCCTATCTTCTCGTTGAGCACTACCTCGCTATATAAGACCTGAGGAGGCTGGCCAGTGGTGACAGATGAATCCCGTGCTGACAGAGGATGATGTCCATCTGCCGTGACGATTGAGACGTTCCATGCCGAGTCAGGGATCCAAAATGCCATTTACCAACATTATCATTATTACATGTTACACACTGGCTTACAAATTGTTACTTTCTAGAATGCCCAGGAGGGGTGGGCAACCACTGGCCCGTGGACCCCCAGAGGTTTTTTTTTTTCTCCCTCAACCTTCAGTTGGGATTTTTTGTTCCTTTCCCCGGTGGCCAGTAGGTATACTTGTAGCTCTATAATAAGTTCATTATGGTAGCCATTAGTTGAGTGTCTTCTTTGTTTGTATCAATTTTTCTTGCTGTATGCCTGTGTTAAAGCGTTCTGTGTCACTACATGAGAAGAGCGCTCTATAAAAATAAAAATAATAAATAATAATAATAATAATAACCATAAAGGAACAGTAGCTCAGAAACAGTAGCTCTGAGATCACATTTGACATCAGTGATTTGGATGTCAACAGAATGGGAGAAGCAAAGATGGGCAAAAACAAGGCACCTGCAGTAGAACATCATGGAGGGACATGTTTCAGATTCCAGGCTGGTCAGAGTCCTGCTACATCGAGATGAGCAATAGCAGGTGACGAGTAACAAGACTGAACAAGGTTCTACGTCAGTCCCTGCTCTCACTCTGCCTTATATGTGTCAGTCTGTGCCGCGCCTCCGATGTTCCAAGTTGACTTGGCGGTGTGGGTGTACCCCCCTCCAGGAGTGGCCCCTGATGCTCGACGGCGTCCGGGAGGATACTCCCGAGGCTTGGGCGCAGGCTGGTCCGGGTGATCCCTGTGAAAGTCCAAGATAAGGTCAGGGTCAAGAATGTCTCGCACCGCCACCCAACATCGTTCCTCCAGCCCGTACCCTTCCAAGTCCACCAAATATTGAAGGACCCCACCGCGGTGCCAGGAATCTAGGAGCGCCCTGACAGCATAAGCCAGAGTGCCCCCATCCTATAGGGGTTAGTGGAGCCGGTGCCATCAGTGCAGGTTGGTGCAAAGAGGTGGCTAAGGGTTTCAGGAAGGATACATGGAACGTGGGGTGAGCATGCAAATATTGAGGCAGCTGCAGGCGGTACGAGACCGGGGTGACACGAAGATGATCTTTAAAGGGGCGATGCACTTACGGCTGAGTTTTTGGGACATATTCGGCCCCTGAAGTCCCCGGGTTGAGAGCCAAACCCGTTGCCCAGGTGTGAAGGAGAGTGGCTGCCTACGGCAGTCTGCTTGTTGCTTGTCTTGGCTTGACTTTTGAGGAGATGGTCGGTCCTGGACTGCCACCCATACTTCCCTGCTGGTCCGGTACCAGTTGTCCACTGCCGGTACATCGCTAGAGCCGGGTTGCCATGGGAACAGAGTAGGCTGGTACCCTAAAACACACTGAAAAGGGGAACATCCTGTGGAGGTGTGGGTCAGTGTATTGTGAGCATATTCTGCCCAGGGAAGATACCTGACCGACTGGTGTGGTTGTTCGAGGCAGTAGCTCCTTCAAAATCGGCCGATATCTTGCTGGAGTTTTTCCACCTGCCTGTTGGTTTGAGGGTGATATCCAGATGTCAAACTCATCGAGATTCCAAGTTTCTTCCAGAAAGCCTTCCAGACGCAGGAGGTGAACTGGGGTCCCCGGTCAGAAACAATGTCCTCAGGTAAGCCATATAAGCCTTGGAAAACCAGTCAAAGACAGTCAAGATTGTGGTCTTACCGTCAGAAGGAAGCAGGTCCACCAAGAAGTCCAAGGCTATATGCGTCCACGGGCGGGTTGGCACGGGTAGTGGCTCTAGGAGCCCTGCAGGTTTCTGAGTTGGCACTTTAGCTTGGGCGCAGGTTGGACATGCCCGGACATAGTCTTCTATATCCTCTGTGAGCGACAGCCACCAGTATTGTTGCTGGATTCGAGCCTGGGTCTTTCCAAACCTTGGGTGGCCCGCGGCAGGGTGGTCGTAGGCCCATTGAAGGAGTGTGGTTCGCACACCTGGGGGAACATATTGTTTTTCAGATGGCTTACCCAGTGGTTCTGGGTCCAAGGTTTGGGCTTGGCTGAGGTCTTGGGAGAAGTCCCATTGAACGGGCGCCACAAAGCAAGTTCGAGGCAGAATAAATTCTGGGTCGGGGTCACTCTGCTTCTTCTCATGAAGCCAAGACAGGGCGTCAGCCTTGGCATTCTTTGAGCCTGGCCTGTAAGACACTGTGAAATTAAAGCATGAGAAAAAGAGTGCCCACCTGGCCTGCTGGGGATTCAAACGTCATGCTGATTGCAGGTATTCCAGGTTTTTATGATCAGTAAGTACCAAAAAGGGATGTTTAGCTCCTTCCAACCAGTGCTGCCATTCTTCAAGGGCCAATTTTACTGCTAGTAACTCTCGGTTTCCTATATCATAATTGCTTTTGATGGCTGACAATTTTCTGGAGAAAAAGATACAGGGATACATTTTGGCTGGCTTACCTTGTCTCTGGGAGAGAATGGCGCCTACACCCAATTCTGAGGCATCCACCTCTGCAATAAAAGGTAAGTCCGGGTCTGGTTGGTGGAGAGTCGGGGCGGTCGTGAACTTCTCCTTGAGGGTCTCAAACGCTTCTTGGGCACTTTGGGGCCATGAGCGATGAGGAGCCTTATTGGCGGTGAGTGCAGTCAGTGGAGCAGCAAGCGAACTGAAGTTCTGGATAAACCTACAATAGAAATTTGCAAACTCTTGGAATCGTTGAAGAGCCTTTACAATTGGCCCCCATGACATTAATTCCCCGGTGCTCCAGTGGAACACTGGGTCATGGCGGGAGAGCCAGGGGAAACCGAGGCTCATTGGTACATCAGGTGAGTTGATCAAAAAAAACTGCAAGGTTTCCTGTTAACAGACCCCCACTTGGACCAAGACTGGTTTAGTCTAGGAGTCCACAAATCCCTTCCCTAGGAGCATTCTCCTTTAGGCGCTTCTTGCATGGTTGCATAGGGATGTTGTGGCTCCTAACAAAACTAGAATCAATGAAACATCCCGCCGCCCCTGAGTCAACCAAGGCGTGGGCCTCCACCTTCCCTAGACCCCAGGACAGGACAATAGGTACAGTGAGGCAATTACAGACGAGAGTCCCACTGACCTTAGCCTCGGGGCGGATGGGGCACTGGAGATGGCGGTGCCCTGGGTGGCCGCAGTAGAGGCAACGGTTCCCTTGTAGCCTCCGTTGGTGCTCAGTATGGGTCAGACGTCCGCGTCCTAGCTGCATAGGTTCAGCTTCCTCTTGGATGGGACAGGGACGTTCTGGGGCAGGTTTAGAGTGGGGCTCCCGGATTTGGGTCAGGTTGTCCAGAGTGACCACGGTTTCTATAAACCGGTCCAGGGTCCACTTTTCTCCCCAGAACGCCATTTCCTTGCGGATGTGGCGGTTCAAACAGCGGCAAAAACAAGCCAGTAATTCTGCCTTTCCTTAACCACTGCGCTTGACCAGAGTCTGGAATTCAATGGAACAATCTGCTATGGGGCGGTTACCTTGCTGGAGGTCTAGCAGTAGTTCACTCACGTCTTCATCCTGATGATGGAGCCCAAACACAGCGGTGAAGCAGTTCTTGAATTGGTCATAGATGCAGTGTGTGCGTTGGTCCCATGCTGTAGTGACCCAATCCAACGCTAGACCCATGAAGAGTGACAGGAGATAAGTGATTCGGCTCTGGTCTGTGCAGTAAACATGAGGCAGACTAGAGAAAACAAGCTCACATTGTAAAAGGAAACCAGCACAGCGAGCCAGGGTACCTTCGAAACGGTTTGGATGGGACAGGTGTGAACTGAGCAGTGGAGACGGGCAGGACGGTGAGGCGGTAGGTGGCTTTGGAGCCGCAAGAGTGGCTGCGTGGGCCGACACAGGTGGCATGAACACGCCCTGAGTGAGCAGCGTATTTACCATGCCGTTGTCGGAGGAGACGAGAGGTGCTTGAGCGTCTGTTCCAGCTCTCCCAGGCGTGCTTTGAGGGAATTTATCACCACCTGTAACTGGTTCACCTCCGCTGGGTCCGTAGTAATGGCGGAACCTTCTGTCATGGCCTGCTCCGGAAGGAAGTGGCGGACCCAAGTGCGGAGCGGAAAAGGTGCTTTATTCAGAAAAATCCAAGAGGTGACGACGTTGGACAGATAAAAGATCTCCGAGGCGCAAACGTCGTTGAAGGGGTAATCCAAAAGACAAGGTCAGTACACAAGCAAGAAGTCGAAGATCATAAGGGGGCACTGGGACTAGGGAGAAGGGACTGGAGCAGGACTAAGGGATCAGGAAGGAGATGAGCAATAGCAGGTCGCGAGTAATAAGGCTGAACAAGGTTCCACGTCAGTTCCTGCTCTGACGCTGCCTTATATGCATCAGTCTGTGCCCCGCCCCCGATGTTCCGCGGTGACTTGGCAGTGTGGGCGTGGCATATACACTGTACAACCATTCACACTTTGTTTTATTCGATTTATCTGTATTTTTCCATGGAAGAGCACTCTGTCTGTCCGTCTGTTTGGTTGCTTTTGACTCCATTCAGTGTCAGTGTCTTCTGCTGGGAGAGACACCTGGTCTACGTTGTCTTTTGTGGGACCAAAATAGAGGGATGTATTTGTGGTCTGGGGTCAGGATGGATGAAATCATTTCATGGGTGTAATTAAAGGCTGAGGAGAATAACTTTGTCTTTTTTATGTTGTATTGCAGTGTCATAATAATACTAGAAAATTCTGAACATGAATGAGTATGATTGTCACTGGTGTCTGTGGACCTGACAACACAATGCCACACAACAACACAATGCAACACCACGACCATCGTGACCCCCTCCCCTGACAACCCCGGGATGCAATATAAAGCACCAGCTCCAACACACCTGGCCGTGAAACTTCCAACTGAGAGACGTTCTCCTCACCTATCTTCCGAGGTTGACTGTTCTGCTCTGTGCATTGGGTGCAGTTCCATGTGATACAAATAAAGTGTTTGAATAAGCGGGTTTAGCTGATCCGCCAGACCTTCCGCAGCTGCCGCGGCACCAGAGGAATGCGAGTCACCGGACTTGACGCTGATGGGACCCCCAACTGGGACCCCCCACCTCGTGAACCCGGACAAGTACGACAGGGTGCCGTCAGCTGTCAGGGCTTCCTAATGCAATGTAAGCTTGTGTTTGCCACTTCCCTGCAACTGTACCATGCAGATGAAACCAAGATCGCTTACCTGGTTTCTCTCCTCACCGGCCCAGCGCACTGCTGGGCCACGACCGGGTGGAAGACCCGCATCCACTCTACCTCCGAAGCCTTCATGCGGCACTTCGAGGCAGTGTTCTGCTTGAGCCGCCAGCTACCGTCTGATGAAAATCTGACAAGGCAACCGTTCAGTGGCCAAGTACAATTATTTATTATTTTATTTTATTTTTTATTTTTATAGAGCGCTCTTCTCACGCGGTGACACAAAGCGCTTTAACACAGGCATAAAGCAAGAAAAACAGATACAAACAAAGAAGACGGTCGACTAATGGCTACCATAATGAAGAACTTATTACAGAACTATAAGTATACCTACTGGCCACCGGGGAAAGGAACAAAAACTCCCAACTGAAGGCTGAGGGAGAAAAAACCTCTGGGGGTCCACGGGCCAGTGGTTGCCCACCCCTCCTGGGCATTCTAGAAAGTAACAATTTGTAAGCCAGTGTGTAACAAGTAATAATGATAATGTTGGTAAATGGCATCTTGGATCCCCAGCTCGGCATGGAACGTTTCGATCATCATGGCAGATGGGCATCATCCCCTGGAATTCCCCACCCTGGCTGAACAGAGTGAGTGGAACTCTGCCTCCCTCCTGGCTAGCTTCCAAAACGGTCTCCAGCCCCAAATCCAGGTAAAGCTTGTCTACCGCTGGGAGGAATGGTCCTTCGACCGCTTCATGGAGACGACAATAACCATCAACAACCTCGACCGAGAAAGAACCCCCCCGCCCTGGGCTGATGCCGCCACGTCACTGCTCCACTGAGCAGACTCCTGAACCAACACAGATCGGCTGCGGCCGGCTGGACCTCAATGAACGGCACAACCTATGCCTCTACTGTGGAATCCCGGGCTATTTCCACACAACCTGCCCAGCTCGCCCGCTGCAACCCAGTGTTAAGGTTAGTAAACCTCAACTAACTCGTAAACCGCAACTAACTGTATCCCTGACTCTAGAGGGGGCAGGGAACAGAACGGAGACGTGCGTGCTGGTAGATTCTGGTATGGCGAGCTGTTTTATGGATGCCAGTTTTGCTCAAACACACAGCATACCCAGGCAGACTTGCGACATGTGCTAGTCATTGGCCTCAACGCACAACCTATAGGGACCAGATTAGTGGACTTGTGCACTGAATTGCTCCATATGTTGATCGGGGCATGCCACCGCGAAGAACTCGTATTTTACCTGGTCGTGTCACCAGACACACCACTCATCCTGGGCTTCACTTGTCTAACACTGCACGACCCAGTGTTCTGCTGGAGCACTGGGGACCTGGTTTCTTGGGGACCGCAGTGTGAACGTTCCTGCCTGTGGCTTCTGTGTCGGGTCACCTCTGTTGAAACTGTCGTGGATACACCAGCAGTGGTAATACTGTTTGAATATCAGGATTTAATTGAGGCATTCAGTAAAGTGCGAGCGGCGGTGCTGCCCCCGGACCAGCTGTAGGACTGCGCCATCGACCTTCTTCCGGGAACCACACCCCGCCGTGGGAGGGTGTATCCCTTGTCTCTCCCTGAACAAAAAGCCATGCAGGAATATATGATTGAAGCACTGAATACGGGCTACTTTCGACCTTCCACGTCACCAGTCTCCGCTGGTTTCTTTTTCGTGTGGAAGAAGGACAGAGGTCTGCGCCTGTGTATTGACTATCGTGGGTTGAATGCTGTTATGGTACGATACCCACACCCCCTGCCTTTGATCATGGCAGCATTAGAACGAGTGCACGATGCAACAATTTTCAGAAAACTGGACTTTTCCAGTGCCTACCACTTGATCCAGGTCAGGGTGGGGGATGACTGGAAGATTTCCTTTAGCACTGCCCTGGGCCACTATGAGTATTTAGTCATACCTTTCGGTCTGTGTTACCGGCCCTCAGTGTTCCAGGCTTTTGTCAATCACGTACTAGGCGTCCTGGTGGACGACTGCATTCTGGTGTACCTGGACGACATTCTGATCTTCTCCAGGGTCCCGAGACCAACATGTCTGCAAGGTAAGGACCGTGTTGCAGCGGCTCCTGCAAAATCACCTCTGTGTTAAGGGGGAGAAATGTCTATTCCACCAGTCATGGGTGCCATTCCTGGGCTAAAACCTGAATGATGTGAGCATGGCCATGGATCTGCAGAAAGCCAGAGCGGTGATTGACTGGCCATGACCAACAACTGTGAGGGCACTACAACAGTTTCTGGGTTTTGCCAACTTCTACAGAAGGTTCATCAGGGGCTTAAGTGCCGTAGCTGCCCCCCTCCCGGCCCTCACGGCAGGTAAAGAAACTGTCTGGCCTGGAATGATCAGGCACAGCAAGCTCTCCTTTAACTGAAAAGGCACTTCACAAACACCCCAATTTTGCGACACCCAGACTCCACGCTGCCGATCGTGGTGGAGGTGGACGCTTCGGAAGCAGGGACTGGGGCGGTGCAGTCTCAAAGGCAAGCCCACCAAATCTGTACCCCTGTGTGTACTTCTCGCAGAAGCTGTCTCCAGCTGAACGAAACTATGACATTTGGAATCGGGAGCTTCTAGCTATCAAATTGGCTCTGAAGGAATGGAGGCACTGGCTGGAAGGGGCCTCGCACCCCTTACTTTTACTGACTGACCACCGTAACCTTGAATATCTCCAGAAAACACGCCGACTGAATCTATGGCAGGCTCGTGGCCTCTGTTTTTCACCAGGTTCAACTTCATGGTTTCATATTGGCCAGTGTCTAGGAGCACAAACGCTGATGCGTTGTCACGGTTGTATGCCAGTGACGGATCAACCAAAACCCCTGAACCGATACTCCCTGGGATCTGTGTTGTAGCCCTGGTGCGTTGGCACTTTTTCAGGAAATCCAGGATGCCAAAACAGCTGAGCCGGAAGGTGGAAGGTAAGGAATACATGCCCATAAACATGCCACCGACGTTCATGCAACCAGGCACCCCAGCGCATGCCAGACAACCTCCCTCCTCCAAGGGAGGTTCCGGTAATCCTCCATACAGGAGGACATTCAGGAGTATGTTGCGGCCTGCACCATCTCTGCACAGGCCCGCATCCTGGCGCAGAAGCCTGCGGGCCTGCTGGAACCACTCCCAATACCCTCGTGGCCGTGGTCCCACGTAGCAGTGGACTTCCTGGTGGACCTTCCCCCATGAGATGGTAAGACTGTGATACTGATCTTGATTGACCGGTTTTTCAAAGACTGCTGCCTGATCCCTCTGCAACGGTTGCCCAGGGCCCTGGAGGTGGCAGAGACACTGTTCCAACAGGTTTTCGGCCTCTGCGGCTTGCCGGAAGATATGGTATCGGACCGTGGACCCCAGTTCACCTCCCAGGTGTGGAAGGCATTCTGGGCTCAGCTGGGGGTCTCGATGAGCCTCACCTCTGGCTACCCCCCCAGTCTAAGGGATAGGTGGAGCGGCTGCAGCAAGATATTGGCCGTTTCCTCCGCAGCTACTGCGCCCTATAGCAACACCACTTGACCTGGTATCAGCCCTGGGCTGAGTACACCCATAACTCCTTGACCCACTCCTCCGCAGGTATGTTTCCATTCCAATGCATCCTAGGCTACCAACCTGGGCTGTTTCCCTGCTGTCCCGCGCTGAGCAACGTCCCCATGGTCGACGTCTGGCACCAGGCCAGCGGTGAGACATGGCACGCTGTCGAGACTCACCTCCAATAGAGTGCTCACCGCCACTATTACCAGGCAGCCCACCACCAACACGTCCTCGCCTTCCAATCAGGGCATAGAGTGTTGCTGTATACTCGGGATCTGCGCCTGCGTCTCCCGTCCAGGAAGCTCAGCCCCCACTTCATCGGCCCCTTTGAGGTCCTTCGTCAGGTCATGCTCGTCTCCTACAGGCCCTGGCTACCCCTGCACATGCGGGCCCACCCCACTTCCACGTTTCCCTTCTCAGGCCCTGTGGGACCTCTGTCCTTCAGGTGCCCGAGGTTGTCGCGCCTGCCCCGTTGGCCGAATCACCTGTGGTGGTTGGGGACCTGGTCTATGCTGTCCGGGCGCTCCTGGATTCTCGTCGGCGGCGGGGAGGTCCTACAGTACCTGGTGGACTGGGAGGGTTATGGCCTGTTATTGACCCTGTTCTGATTGCTGATTTCCACAGGAGGTGTCCGGACCAGCCCACGCCCCGCTCTAGGGGCCATCCTCCCTTGCGTCTTAGGGCGGCAGGCCCCGCCTGTCGAGAGGTGGGTGCTGTCACTGGCGTCTGCGTACCTGACAACATGACGCCACATAACAACACGAAGCAACAACACAACTACCGTGATCCCCTCCCTTGAAAACCCCAGGATGCAGTATAAAGCACAGGCTCCGATGCACCTGGCCGCGGAACTTCCAAGTGAGAGATATTCTTCTTACATATCTTCCGAGGGTGACTGTTCTGCTCTGTGCATTGGGTGCAATTCCGTGTGATGCAAATAAAGTGTTTGAATAAGCATCGGCAATTGAGGCTGTTCTCCTAATCCTGTTCACTCGACATGACAATGATCTTGTATCTGTATTGCACTTTGTGTTTGACACCCAGAATATTGTATTATTGTGTTATTTTATTGGTATATTCTAGAAGTTTGTTAAAAGCTGAACAATCAGCTGAGAGTTATTTATCTGGTAAACCATATTTCAAAGGTGAATTTAAATTTAAAAGCAAAGGCACATTTGTAATTTAAAAAAATTGAATTTTCATTTAACGGTCATTCTTGGGTTTTGGGGGGTGCGGTGGCGCAGTGGTGGAGTGGGTTGGACCACAGTCTTGCTCTCTAGTGGGTCTGGGGTTCGAGTCCCGCTTGGGGTGCCTTGCGGCAGACTGGCGTCCCATCCTGGGTGTGTCCCCTCCCCCTCCTGTGTTGCCGGGTAGGCTCTGGTTATTTGTGACCCTGCATGGGACAAGCGGTTCTGAAAGTGTGTGTGTTGGTTTTCATGCAGTGTTTATAGAAATATATTTTTCTCTTCTAAATTATACTGAATTCCTCATGTAATGTACTATATTGAAGTATAATGAATTCCTGAAGCGTGACTCCATCTGTGGCATCAACTGATGCATATTTAGTATATTTAGTAAAATTACTCTACATTTTATAGAACATTACAGTGAAGTAATTATATTTTTAAAGCCCTAAACTACTTAGCTACATACTGTAGTAATGACTCCAAACTTAATGCTGACACAGCTGAAGCCTTTATTTAAGATTTATGCATTTTTCATCACTGGGATATTTAATCCAGTCTGAGCAAAACACTGAGTACATTGATATTGAAAGAAAAGTCTTGCTTTGGCAGGAGTTAGGAAGCCCGTCTGGCACAAACAGATGGATTGTGCTTCTTGCAGGGGATATCATTCCACAATTTTTGATCTGTCAAAAGATAAATCAAAGTGAATCATAAGGAGGCAGCTTCCTTCAGAAATGAAACAGAATAAGTAAAAATATAATACTTTAAATAATCCTTGTCTGACTTTGGGTGCTTTCTATATTATTTTTCATTTTCCAAAGTAACAACAGCAGTGAGACCACATACAAATTTCATATATGTAGTCAGAGAAACCCAAACTTAAAAGAATAATAGTGCAATAAAAATTACCTCCAAAGTTCATTTCAAGGCAGTGTTCACCTCCATAGTTATCAGGTTGTCCGGGGGCCCACTTGGTGAAGTCAAATGGAGTCCCATCAACCCAGATCCACTTTCCCTCCTGTATTGTAAAAACAGGGTAATTTGTAGTGTGAGAGAAATGAAAGGTTAGAATCTGCTGTATGATACATGAGGTCATTACTCTTGTTAAGGGAGACGTGGTGCATTTTGTGCATACATTGCATTGTGTCTTTCCTGTTTTATTTCTTTATTTAACCCTGAGGCACAAAATAACACAACTTTCTGTTGAAAACTGAAAAAAATTGTAAATAACTAATATGCTATGTGTTACTATATCAGTCGGTGGTGCAGTGGGTTGGACCAAGTCCTGCTCTCCAGTGGGTCTGGGGTTCGAGTCCCGCTGGGGGTGCCTTACGAGGGACTGGCGTCCCGTCCTAGGTGTGTCCCCTCCCCCTCTACATGAGTGGAATATAGATAGATAGATAGATGCATGAAGGAACAGATTAGGAGACAGAAGCTCTGGCTTAGTCATGGTGGAATGATCTCCACCATCACCCCGTATGGGACAAGCGGTTCTGAAAATGTGTGTGTGTACTATATCAGTTCACTGCAATATTATATTTCTCACTAGAGAACCATAAACTTAAAAAAACTACATGGGAATTAAATTTTAATAATGATGTGTATTGTATACAGGGGGCGCAGTGGCGCAGTGGCGCAGTGGGTTGGACCACGGTCCTGCTCTCCGGTGGGTCTGGGGTTCAAATCCCACTTGGGGTGCCTTGCGACGGACTGGTGTCCCGTCCTGGGTGCGTCCCCTCCCCCTCCGGCCTTACGCCCTGTGTTGCCGGGTAGGCTCCGGTTCCCCCATGACCCCGTATGGAAGGAGCGGTTCTGAAAATGTGTGTGTGTGTGTGTGTGTGTGTATCGTATATTAAAATTATATTTCACAATCTACCTGGGGCAGCTGGGAGCATAGTGCTTAGAGGTGCTGCCTTCTGACCCAAAGGGTGCAGACTTGAATCCTCCTTCAGTTTTAACACTTATGAGCAAGTCATTTGCTGAAAATAACTCCAGTAAGCTTGTAGTGGACTTCAGGAGACACAGGGAGCACACCCCCCCTCACCATCGACTGGACGCTAGTGAAGCAAGTCAACAGCTTCAAATTCCTCAGTGTTCATATCACTGAGGACCTCACATGGTCTCACACTGAGGCAGTGGTGAAGAAAGCTCACCAACGCCTCTTCTTCCTGAGATGGTTGAGGAAGTTCGGTATGAACCCCAACATCCTCAAGTCATTCTACACCTGCACTGTGGAGAGCATCCTGACTGGGTGCATCACCACCTTGTATGGCAACAGCACCGCCCTCATCCATAAAGCTCTGCAGAGAGTGGTGTGGACAGCCCAGCACACCGTTGGAGTTGAGCTTCCCTCCCTCCAGGGCATCTATACCAGGCGGTATGTAAGGAAAGCACGGAGGATCATCGGAGGCCCCAGCCATCCAAGCCATTGACTGCTCTTGCTGCTACCATCAGGGTGACGGTATCGCAGCATCAGATCCCGCACCAGCAGTCTGTGGGACAGCTTCTTCTCGCGGGCCATCAGACTGTTGAACTCTTAACTAATAACTAATAACGCCACGACACGCACAACCCACTCTGCCTCCCATGTGTGTTGGCATGTGCACATCTTGAGTCCTACATGTATATTGTGTATATTGTATTATATAAATACTATACATACTGTACAGGTTTTTTTTTCTGTATATTTTTCTGCTCTATATATCTGTAACTCATGCCAAAAAGCTGCAGAGAATGTATTAAAAATTTTCACCACCCGCACACTTGTGGTTATGGTGAAGTGACAATAAAGTGATTTGATTTGATTTTATACAATTACCCAGCTGTATAAATGGGTAAATAACTCTTGGTACCTTAAGCTTGAAGGCTGCTCTGGAATAAAGCATAAACTAATGAATAAATGTAAAATAAGCGCACACACACAAACACACATCATGTGAACCACTCATCCCCTACGGGGTCACGGGGAGCTGGAGCCTAACCGGGCAGCACAAGACGGAAGGCTGGAGGGGAGACACCCAGGATGAGACACCAGTCCATCGCAAGGCACCCCAAGCGGGACTTGAACCCCAGACGCACCAGAGAGCAGGACCTGGTCCAACCCACTGCACCACTGTACCACCACACCCCTGCTGTAACCTAAGCAAACATACAAAATAAATATGCAAGATATGCTTGTTTTTAGGTCAGGTCTTGAAAATCTATTTGTTTTTTTATCATTTTCATTATAATAGAACCTGTTTACAGTACTAATGTACATAACTATTGCTTAACACCCATATCAATTACATTACATTCACCATAATGATGAATTATTCCATGGGAGACATTTCACCTGAGGGGCATCTGTTCCTCCAATCCAGGCCAAAGGAAAGTTGTTGCCCAACCCCCGTGTGACATTTTGCACAAAGCAGTATTCCCGTAGGCTGTGTATAGATGCCAATGACCCACCCAGGTGGATACAATGAATCTGTGTAGAAAACACCGCATTTTATAAAGGACAATCATTTCTGTCATGTTGTGTTATCATTAAGTATTTTTCATATTCTTCCTTTAAATTTGAATTTAGTTTATTTGCCATGACAACAGTTACAGACATGTTACACCACACTGAAATGAACAGGAACGGAAGCATTTTGTCAAACCAAGTGTGTTGCTTTAAAAATCTGCTCACTGAGACTGTCCTTCTGGCGGTATCTGACGCTCTCCAAGCTGCTAGAGCTGCCTCCCTCTCCTTGGTCCTCATCCTCCTTGATCTGTCTGCAGCGTTTGACACTGTCAATCACGGGATTCTACTCTCCTCTCTTAAGCAGCTTGGGATCAAAGGTGCGCCACTAAGATAGTTTGAGTCCTACCTCTCTGACAGATCCTATCAAGTGGTCTGGTGGAGCTCTCATTCTTCTCCAATGCCCCTCTCAACCACTGTTCCGCAGGGTTCGGTATTGGGTCCTCTTCTTTTCTCCATCTATACCTCTTCCCTCGGTCCGGTCATAGCCTCCCATGGATTCAAATACCACTGCTATGCTGATGATACCCAGCGCTTCCTTTCCTTTCCACCTGGTGCCTCAGACATCTCCGTACGCATTGCTGCCTGCCTGTCGGACATCTCTTCATCAGAATCAGAATCAGAATCAGAACGAGCTTTATTGCCAAGTATGTTCGCACATACAAGGAATTTGTCTTGGTGACAGGAACTACCACAGCACAGACAGAATGACAGTGACAAGACACAGATGAGAAGATAGAGTATGTGAGCAAGGGATAAAAAATATTTAAAAAATATAAAGTACCCAATATACAAAAATAGTACAAAAATAGTCGCTAGATACAAATGCAAGGGAGTGTAAGAGAAATGTGATAAATAGTTATAAATATAAATAGCATTATGTATTGCACGGTTTACTCTCTAGGGGAGAGATTTAGGTGTTCATGAGGTAGATGGCCTGAGGAAAGAAACTTTTCTTATGCCTGGCTGTCCTGGTGCTCAGTGCTCTGTAGCGCCGGCCAGATGGCAAGGGTTCGAAGAGGAAGTGGCCTGGATGCGAGGGGTCTACAATGATTTTGCTAGCCCTTTTACTGACTCTGGACGAGTACAGCTTTTGGAGAGCTGGGGGGGATGTGCCGATGATTCTTCCAGCAGTCCGAACTATCCGCTGCAGTCTTCTGATGTCTGACTTCGTAGCTGAGCCGAACCAGACAGTTATAGAAGTGCAGAGGACAGACTCGATGACTGCAGAGTAGAATTGCAGCAGTAGCTCCTGTGGCAGGTTGAACTTCCTCAGCTGGCGAAGGAAGTACAACCTCTGCTGGGCCTTCTTCACAATGGAGTCCATGTGGGGCTCCCACTTCAGGTCCTGTGAGATGGTGGTGCCCAGGAACCTGAATGACTCCACTGTTGCCACAGTGTTGTTCATGATGGTGAGTGGGGGTAATGCTGAGGTGTTTCTCCTGAAGTCTACGATCATCTCCACCGTTTTGAGCGTGTTCAGCTCCAAGTTGTTGTGACTGCACCAGACAGCCAGCTCTTGGACCTCCTGTCTATAGGCAGACTCGTCGCCATTCCGGATGAGGCCGATGAGTGTGGTGTCGTCTGCAAACTTCAGGAGTTTGACAGAGGGGTCCTTCGCGGTGCAGTCGTTGGTGTACAGGGAGAAGAGCAGTGGGGAGAGCACACATCCCTGGGGGGCTCCAGTACTGATTGTGCGAGTTTCGGATGAGAATTTTCCCAGCCTCACTATCTGCTGCCTGTCTGTCAGAAAGTTGGTGATCCACCGACAGATGGAGGCGGGCACAGAGAGTTGGGTTAATTTGGACAGGAGGAGGTGTGGGATGACGGTGTTGAAGGCTGAGCTGAAGTCCACGAACAGGATTCTCGCATAAGTCCCTGGTTTGTCCAGATGTTGCAGAATGTAGTGCAGTCCCATGTTGACTGCATCATCCACAGACCTGTTTGCTCGGTAAGCAAACCGCAGGGGGTCCAGCAAGGGTCCAGTGATGTCTTTCAGGTAGTCCAGCACCAGTTTTTCAAGTGACTTCATGACCACAGATGTTAAGGCGACAGGTCTGTAGTCATTAAGTCCTGTGATCTTGGGTTTCTTTGGGATGGGGATGATGGTGGAGCGTTTGAAGCAGGAAGGAACTTCGCACATCTCCAGTGATCTGTTGAAGATCTTTGTGAAGATAGGGGCCAGCTGGTCAGCACAGGTTTTTAGGCAGGCCGGTGAGACACCGTCTGGGCCTGGTGCTTTCCTTGTCTTCTGTTTGACGAAGACCCGACGCACCAGAGAGCAGGACTGTGGATTAACCCACCGCGCCACCGCACCCCCCCCCCCATTGCAGGATCGTTGGCTGAAAATTGTTTCTTCAGCTTTTCAAAGTAGTTCCTCTTAGCCACTCTGATCTCCTTTGCCAGTATGTTTTTGGCCTGTTTATACAAGACTCCGTCCCCGTTCTTGTAGGCGTCTTCTTTGGCCTGACGAAGCTGTTTGAGCTTTGCAGTGAACCACGGTTTGTCATTGTTGTATGTTAAACGAGTCCTGGTAGGGATGCACATATCCTCGCAGAAACTGACATATGATGTTACAGAGTCTGTGAGCTCATCTAGATCGCTAGCAGCAGCCTCAAAAACACTCCAGTCAGTGCACTCGAAGCAGGCTTGTAAGTCCTGCTCTGCTTCCCCAGTCCATCTTTTAACAGTCCTTATTACAGGTTTAGCTGATTTCAGTTTCTGCCTGTAGGTCAGTATAAGATGAACCAGACAGTGATCAGAGAGCCCCAAAGCTGCCCGTGGAACAGAGTGATATGCATCCTTTACTGTGGTGTAGCAGTGGTCCAGTATATTACCGTCTCTGGTGGGACATGTAATATGCTGTCTGTATTTTGGCAGTTCACGGGAGAGGTTTGCTTTATTGAAGTCCCCGAGAATGATTATAACAGAGTCCGGGTGTTGTTGCTCTGTGTCAGTGATCTGGTCGCCCAGCTGTTGCAGCGCTGCGTTCACGCACGTTTGCGGTGGAATGTAAACACTTACAAGTTACAAGAACAAACGAGGAAAACTCCCGCGGCGAGTAGAAAGGCTTGCAGTTGATGAAGAGCGCTTCTAGGTCGGGACAGCACATCTTCTTCAACGCTGTCACATCTGTACACCACCTTTCGTTGATGTAGAAGCATGTCCCACCGCCACGTGATTTCCCCGCTGATTCCGCGTCGCGATCCGCTCTGAACAGCTGGAAGCCCGGCAGATGTAGCGCGCTGTCCGGGATGGCTTCATTCAGCCAGGTTTCCGTGAAACACAGAGCAGCAGAGTTTAAAAAGTCCTTGTTTCTTTGGGACAGGAGGAAAAGTTCGTCCATTTTGTTGGGTAAGGAGCGGAGGTTCACCACATGGATACTAGGCAGCGCTGTTCTAAAGCCGCGCTTTCGGAGCTTGACAAGCGCGCCGGCTCGCTTTCCGCGCTTGCGCGTCTTGGAGCGCTTGGAGCGCTTGAGTAGCGCCGCTGCACCTCCGACTACAATGTCCAGCAAAACGTCAGAATAGTCGAAAACCGGTAAAATGTCGGGTGGTGTGTACTGCCGAATGTTCAGCAGTTCTTCCCTGGTAAAGCTGATTGTCGGAGTATAACTAAAGACAGGGCAAACTAACAAAAACAGTAAAACAACTGTGGAGCTCCACACCGAGGCGGCCATCCGCGGCGCCATCATGCGTAATTCGTGTATGTATGATCACCACCTCCAACTCAACCTCTCCAAAACAGAGATTCTTTACCTCCCAGCTGGCCTGTCCTCCTGTCACGACCTCTCGATCAAACTAGACAACTCACTCATTTCGCCTGGCTCCTTCGCTAAGGGTCTGGGAGTAATGATTGACGCGAGTCTGTCATTCTCTCAGCACATCAAAGCCACAACCTGGTCATGCGGATACATCCTGCATAATATTCGTAGGATCCGTCCCTATCTCACTATTGACTCTGCTCAACTACTTGTCCAGGCCATGGTGACATCCCGTCTGCACTACTGCAACTCTCTCCTGTGTGGCCTTCCTGCTACTGCAATCAAACCTCTGCAACTTCTACAGAATGCTGCTGCACGAGTTGTATTTGGTTTGCCAAAGCGCTCCCATTTATCTCCTCCACTCATCTCTATGCACTGGCTTCCTATAGCTGCCCGTATCAAATTCAAAACCCTGGTTACTGTGTACAGATGCATCAGCAGAACTGCTCCGGGCTATTTACAGCACTTGATCAACCGGTACACCCCAGCCAGGCCCCTTCACTCATCTACTTCTGCTCGCTTGGTGGTCCCGCGCACAAAAGGTAAAGCTCGGAGGTTCTCGGTTCTGGGTCCGTTGTGGTGGAATGACCTTCCCCTGTCACTCAGAACTGCGGAAACTCTGTCTATATTCAAGAAGGGTCTGAAAACTCACCTTTTCCAGATCCATTTTGCCCAAGATCTCTCCAGCTCATTTACGGTGTAACTGTTCACGCATCGTAATTCCATAAGCATCCCCAGATACAACCTTTATTCAGCCACTGCTCTGGCATTGTACTTGCTTATTTGTGTATCTTATAATATGTTAAAAAAAAAAAAAAATGGTGGGAGGTTATCAGGATTTGTTTGTCCTGTGTTTTATGCACCTACTCAAACGATGAACCTCGGTGCAGCAAGTGGTAGGTAACAGACTAGGTTTGCTTGAGTCACATGTCTGCATCTGTGTCTCTTTCACATACGCACATTTTCTGAAGCGCTTGTCCCATACAGGGTTGCGGGGAACCGGAGCCTACCCGGCAACACAGGGCGTAAGGCCGGAGGGGGAGGGGACACACCCAGGATGGGACGCCAGTCCGTCGCAAGGCACCCCAAGCGGGACTCGAACCCCAGACTCACTGGAAAGCAAGACCCGGTCCAACCCACTGCGCCACCGCACTCCCTTGTATCTCTTTCTCTTAATGTAATACAAAAATTGTACTTTTGCTGAGATGTACGTTGCTTTGGCCAAAAGCGTCTGCTAAGTAAATAAATGTAAATGTATAAATCTGAGGAGCATAGTTATCTATTCAGTGGATGTTTGCTGCAAAGTAATTACTCTATATTAATCTCAAATTTTTTCACCATAACAGGTTTCCCTACTAATGCATATTTGTTATGATAATTAATTTTGTGGAGAAAAACATTCAAAGTGCCCCATGCAGGTACATATACAAGTTACCAGGTTTCACTCTCCGAAGCTATACTTAACAGTGCTCTCCAAAAACTCATGGAAATACTTCTTCTCAGTTGCTTGAATAATGTGCCTCAAACACACATTTCTGTGTAGAAAACACCGCAGGTTACAAAGGATCATTATTTTTTGTCATTTCATATTATCATAGAAGCCAATAATGTGTCCCAAAGTGACTCACTTTTGATAAAAGTAATGGCCAAGTAACAAATAATGAAGTGTAAATCAAACTGAGGAGCCTGTAACAAATGCTGAGGAAGAGTTTAGTGCTGTAACAGTATTACCTGCGCATCCACCCATGATCTTCCTTGGCTGATGTAGTGGAAGCAGCGTAATCTAAACCTACGCCATCCACAAGGACATCCTTCTGTAGCAGAGGTGTTTCCCATGGGTCTCTCAAAAATCACTGCAATTAAACTGGATTAATATCATTTTACAGCAAACCGCTAGTAAGAACTAACTAGTATTTAGTGCCTGGGTAACAATCCAAAACTAGTGCCAACGAGGTCTAAACTCTTAGGGTAGTACAGTAGTAAAAAAAAAAAATAATAAATAATAATAATAATAATAATAATAATACAGTCTGGGGGGGTGCTGTGGCACATTGGTTTGGACTGGGTCTTGCTTTCCGGTGGGTCTGGGGTTCGAGTCCTGCTTGGGATGCCTTGCGACGGACTGGCATCCTGTGCTGGGTGTGTCCCCTCCCCCTCCAGCCTTATGCCCTGTGTTGCAGGGTTAGGCCTGGGCTCCCTGCGACCCCGTATGGGACAAGTGGTTCAGATAGTGTGTGTGTGTGTGTGTGTGGTACAGTCTGCCACATCAAATCATAGGGTTACAGCGGAGGGGTGACATAACATAAGATGTGGTGTTTGCATACCAAACAGGCGATAGTTCATTAAGCATGAGTGGAATATAGATAGACAGATAGATAGATAGCTGCATAAAGGAACAGATCAGGAGACAGAAGCTCTGGCTTAGTCGTGGTGGAACGATCTCCACCATCACTCAGAACTGCTGAATCTCTGTCCACATTTAAAAGGAGTGAAGTATCTGTCACCTGATTTCTCACGCTGTTCCTGAGCTCTGGGTGCAGCAAAACCACCACTGAGAACAAGAGCAGTGAAGAGCAACACAGAGATGCTCAGTGGCCCCATGATGCGGCTCCTGGAGGGACAGGAAACAGTTGGACCCACTGGTCAGTCCAGAGGAGAAGTTCCTTCACTGTGTGGGGTTTTACTGAAGGAATGTTGAAGCCACTTGCTCTTTCTCTTCTAACGTTTCTCATTAAACAGTGAACATTAAACTCTTCGAGCTCCTACAATAGAGCAGTTTCACAGTTCGACACTTTCATACTCACATGAACGCTATTTAACATCAAACTGTAATGATCACCCTTTGTTCAGCTAATTCCTCATTCACAATAAACGAGTGAAATGTTTGGTTTTCGCAAAATGTTTCTCTTCCGCTGAGTCTGTTGACTAATAAAACTTACAGTTCTTGAAACAGTGCTGGAGATATATATGAAAATTTATTTTTAAAAAAAAATACAATGGGAAAGACAGTTAAGAACTGAGTTTTAGAAGCTGTACCAATGTGAGTTACAGAAAACAAAAACAGTAGAGAAAAGGAGTAAAGAGAAATAGATTCTCACCAGATCTTTTCTGTGACCCTGAAATGATGTCGTTCTTTACTCTCTATCACAGTATGACTGTCCTTCAAACCTTTATATAGGTTTTGTCTGGAAACACTTTAAAATGGGAGGTTCCTCCTGTTCGCACTTTGACCAGTTACAAAGAGTAAAGTGTGAAAAAAATGAAAAAAAATTAAAAACATTTTTCAGTCTATATATAGCTATGTTGAAATACACATTTGGTTCTTGTGTAATGGAGCTCTTTTAAAATGGCTTATGAATATATATCCTTTCTCCATACAGTGTGTTTATTAGTCAATACAAGAGTAGCTTTCTTACCAGGTGGTTTTACCACAAAAAGTATTTTATACTGTTCTGCAGTCTGTATCAGTTGTTTGGGACAGAGATTCACACTTTGCACCTCAAGCCCATCGTGACCCATGTACCCCCTCACACTCCAGTGCTTTTAACATCTCCAGCCAAGTCTCCTCCACTCCTGCAGCCTTACTGCTATGGTGTGTAGTTCAGTCATCTGGGAAAGACTCATAGAAGAGTGGCTGGTTCTCCACATGAAGAGGAGTTGATCTGGTTTGAGCATCTTGTAAGAATTCCCTGCTGGAGTTATACTGGATGCATCGCACTGGCAGGAGATCCCAAGGACAGATTCAGCACACATTAGAGAGATTATACAAATACATCGGATGGATATTAAAAGTCTACACACCCCTACTGAAATTTCATGCTTTGATGATGTAATGACTGAAATCAAGTCAAGCGATGCCAGACTCATTTTGATCTTTATTAAGATCTTGAAACAAACAATAATGTAGTGAAAAATGAAAGAAAGCCTTCTAAGAAGAATAATTAAACACAGAAAACCTTTGATGGCTTGGTTGCATAAGTATGGACACTCTTTGTGCTGAAGCTGTTCTGATTTGCTGGACTTACAGTGCAAATCACTTGAAAAGAGAACTAAAGGTTTCTAACTCACCACACATGAACTGAAATGATTATGATTTCCCTTTAATATCATCAGTTACTTGTGAAGGATTTTGCCGAAGGTTTCTTCGTTGAACAGTGCAAGAATAATCACAAAGAGATGGATGGATCAACTGGATCTCATTGTTGAAAGGTACAAATCAGGAGAGGGATGTGAAGGAGTTCAATGTACCATGGTGCACTGTTAAGGCCATCAGTAAGAAGCTGAGGAAGTATGGAGCTACCTGGTAAGTTCAAAGTTCATGACCAGGTGAAGAGCGAGCTCATCAAGAAGGCTACCAAAATTGTCCTGCTGCGCTCAGGAAAGGACTCAAGCGCGATTACTTTGTAGCTGTAGGGAGCAGACAAGTAGCGGAGTCAAGAACAGGCGAGGGTCGAGAAGCACAGAAAAGCCAAAGTCGCAGTCACAGAGCAGAGGGTCGAAGAGCCAGAGAAACACAGGATGGGGAAGAAGGGAACAAGAAGGGGAAAAGGAGACTTTGCTGTAGATCACTAGGAGCTGCTTCTTCTCAAGATGAGGTTCCGCAATCAGGTGTTTCCTCATTGCTGCTTTTATACCCGTTCACTGTGTAGCCCTGTAGCTCTACTAGTTTGTGTATTCGATTTTGAAGATTTAAATAAAGATTCTTAAAATTGATATAGTTTGGTTGAAGCTATATCACACTTTTTGGAACAGGTGCAGCCTACACGTTATGCCAGTTCTGCACGTACTGTGAATTGATTGGGGTTCGGTTTGGCACCGAACCAATGAAAGAAGAGAGGGATGGAGCGAATGGGAAAGGTTTCTAGACTTTTCTAGAAGGGTCCAAAGAGAAGGTGTGGAGGAGAGTGTGCCGAGGTGGTATTTTTTTGGTTGCTGGAAGAGTAACCAAAGAGAAAACATCATTTCATGTGGATTGTGTAGGCGAGTTTTTAGTTTCTGTGGTGTCCTCATGGTCCACCGAGACGTCCAGTTAAAACGACGAGTTTTCAGCCCGTCTCGTCGAACTACTACGCCGGTGTGACGGAGGAGGACTGAGGAGAACCCGATAGCACTTTGTGCTACTGGTAACGCGCGACGTTCCTCTGGCATCGCTGGAGTTTTCATCCGCCCCGAACGCGAGTGGACGGGGGATAAGGTAAACTGCGGTTTTTTTTTCCCCCTTTTGCTCGCAAGAGAGTGAAGCGACCCATAATTTTGGGTTTCAACGCACACGAGCTGTGTCCAGGCCTGCAACGAGGGTGTTTTTACGTGTGTTAGAAATACTCCGGAGTATTCGATTTGAGGCATGATTATTATTGATATTCTGTGCAAACAAGAAAAGAAGGTTCTGTAAGAAATTTCTAGTCATGTGTCGAAGTCAAGTGTGTAGCAACGAGGTTATTCGTTGTTTGTAAGATGTTAAGTGTACGTGTGAAGAAGTTTGTGTTTTCTTGTTGTTGCATTCGTTTTGTGATGGCAGTTTGGGGTTAGTATTGTGTGTATGGGGCAATAATTTTGAATATATTCCTTTGGGTTTTATGGGGTTTGGAGAATTTAATAAATTTTTGTTTCGTTATTGAAATACTTGAGTTGAGTTATACATTTTAGTTGGAATAGAACCCAGGCAGGGCACCACCCTCATAATTAGGTGAAATAGAGGGTGGTGCTACAACTGTAATCACCAACAGGTGCAGGTGTTGTTTGGGGGGGGTGACAAAAATACCAATGGCAACCTTGAAGGAGCTGCAGGAATTTATGGCAGTAAGTGACCTTTCCCTGCATATTACAACCGTTTCTTGAATAAGTCTGGCCTGTGGGGTAGGGTGGTGTTAGAATTCATCTTTTTCAAAAAATTCAAAGTTCTTTGGAGTCTCAGTGATCAGTCACAGTACAGCTGTAACTGATCACTGTTACACACACATGACCACACCCGCATTTCAATTGACAGCACCTGATGATCACCAAGCACCTGATTCACCACACACCCTATAAAAGACTCTCCTCAGCTCCTATACCTTTGCGGAATCTTGTTTGAAACAGCCGTCCTATTGTGTCATGTTCCGCCCTCCTCCATCCCTTCTTGTTTTCTGTCTCCGTTCTCCGGTTTTCGACCCTTTGCTTTGTCCCCTGACCACGTCCTTGAATCCTCGCTTCGACTCTGTCCGCTGACTTACCGACCCTTCGCCTGTCCCCTACAACGAGAATTTGCCTGACCCCTCAGTACCAGATAAACGATCCTGCACTTGGGTCCAACCGTCCTGGATTCCTCAGTTCCGCGTGACAATTCTGAAGAATTTCACCAGGCGTTGTCCATCACACATATATGCACACAGCATGGTTGAAATCGAAAACCAAAGTTGCAAAAGATACCGTCAGGGATTTTCTTTTTGCTGATGACTGCGCTCTCAATGCTACTACGGAAGCCGCCATGCAGTATTGCATCAACAAGTTCACCATGGCCTGTAATGATTTCAGCCTCACCATAAATACGAAGAAGACTGAAATTCTACACCAGCCTGCTCCGGGTAAACCTTACGGTGAGCCTATCACAATAAATGGAAAAAGGCTCTGTGCAGTGAATAAGTTCGCGTACCTTGGTAGCACACTGTCCCGAAACATTCCAATCGATGATGAGGTGAACGCAAGAATCGTCAAAGCCAGTGCAGCCTTCGGCAGACTACATTCAAACGTGTGGAAAAAAGGCATATGTCTCCAGACAAAACTCACCATTTATCGCGCAGTCGTGCTATCTAAACTGCTCTATGCGAGGGGAAACATGGACAGTTTACAGTCGTTATGCCCGAAAACTGAGCCACTTTCACACAACATTCCTACCTAGAATTCTTGCTATTAAAGGGCAAGAAAAGGTTCCCGATACGGAGGTTCTCGCCCGTGCAGGCCTACCAAGTGTTCACACTATTCTAATGCACTCCCAACTTAGATGGGCAGGTCACATGGTATGCATGTCAGACCATCGGCTTCCCAAACGACTTTTCTATGGCGAGCTATCCCAAGGCAACCAAGTTAGAGGTGGTCAGAAGAAACGATTCAAGGATACGCTTAAATCGTCCATGAAGGCATTTGGCATCGACACGGATAGCTGGGAAGAATCTGCTAAGAACAGAACGAGATAGCGTACCTCCATACACAGAAGCGCGGTGTTGTACGAAGCCAATAAAACAACTTTAGCCATGCAAAAATGTCAGGAACGGAAATCTTGAGGCGATCGTTCCCAACAAAAGGGCACAATCACATGTCCACAGTGTCCGAGTACATTTCATGCACAAATCGGTCTAATCAGACATCTGCGTACACACAATGCCCCCCCGCCCCAACTCCAGTCTGACTAGATGGTCCTTGCTGACAATGATGGACAAACAACAACAACATGCACACAGCTGGAAGGACGTACGGTCACACATGTTAATTCACCTGTTTGCCTTATGTGTGTTCTGTGTGCTTGCAGCTGCACCCATAGCATATGTCCGTTACATCTTTTAATACAGCCCTGAACTTGCATATCAGTGTGTTTTTAACAGAAACGCTAGTCAAAGTCTTTTAACCTCTATTCCTGGTCTGGATAAAATAATCAAGTTGCTTAGACATTTCTTGTTCTGGAACTCTCTGGAGTATGCACTTCCCAGTAACAGCAAAAAGAATAGTTTAAAAAGAAAAGAAGATGAAAGTTACACTCCAACAATGTCAAGACCAAAAGCCGTTGCTCATAAACACAGAGGCGTCAAAGACAGTTTCACGTTGGCTGAAATATATCTTCAGTCTCCCAAACCCATGTGGAAAAATGTCTTGTAGTCTGATGAGACCGAGGCTGAACTTTCTGGACACAATTCACAAGAAATGTCTGAGGAAAACATCAGCAGCTCCAGTTGTAACTGGGACAGGAAACCTGTTGCCTGCTGCCAGAAATTCATTCTGAAATTTCAATAAGGGTGTGTAGACTTTTGATGTCCACTCTATCTCCCAGCTGGGATGGGAAGGTTTTCCACAGTCTCTAAAGGCCAAATTTACCTTAAAAGCTTCTTCAGTAATGGTTTCTTTCATGACCTAAGGTCATATGTGAGCAGCACCTGAGCTTAAAGTTTATTGGACTTTACTTCACTTTGCATTGACTGCCTGACAGCTTCTCCCAGCAACACCTCAATTTTCAGCTTTTCAATTTGTGAAGATGAAATATTTCACTGAATAGTGAACTGATACCTGGAATAGCAGTTATTTACTAGGTACACATAAGAATTTCACTTTCAAAAGTATAATTTCAGGTACTGAAATTCCAGTAGAATACTAATGTTTTTCATTTCTAAGACTTGCTAGGACTCTTTAATCTAAAGTTATCAGAATTTCCTTAGTAGTTACACATCAGATACAATGTGAGATCGATCTTGTTTCATTTTATATTTACATTTATAATATTCATTGCATTTATTCATTCAGCAGATGCTTTCCTCCAAAATGACATACACCTAGGAAAAATGAAAATACTGTCACGAGCACGCCCGCACCTCAACCAGCAGCACCTGGTTCCAGTTAAGCACCCGATTTCAACTGGAAAACACACAAACACACACACACACATTGTCTGAAACCACTTGTCCAAAGCGGGGTCGTGGCGAGCCGGAGCCTAACCCGGCAACACAGGGTGCAAGGCTGGAGGGGGGAGGGGACACACCCAGGACAGGACGCCAAACCGTCGCAAGGCACCCCAAGCAGGACTTGAACCCCAGACCCACCGGAAAGCAGGACCCGGTCAAGCCTGCTGCGTCACCGCTCCCCCATAAATTGGAAAACTTGGCTATAAAATCCACCACTTGACCACTTCCCAGTTGTGGAATCTCTCGAGACTTACCTCACCTTACACATCTGACATCCTGCTCCCCAGTCCTGCCCCACGATCCTCTGGTAATCAACTATTCACCTTGTTCCCTGAACACGACTTCGGGTCCTTGCTCCTGTTCTGCTAGCCGATTAATCGACCATTCGCCTGTCCCCGACCATGAGAACAAGTCTGATCCCTGAATACATGATCCTGAACTTGGGTACAACCTTCTCCGTGTCCTCTGCTCCGCATAACAGAAGATTCCGCCTACAACATGGACCCATCAGAGATTGAATCACTGTGGCAGGTTGTCTCCGCCCACAGAGTAGCCCTCAGATTCCATGAGCAGACAATGAAACAACTGTCCAGCATCCTGCAGGAGTTCTTGCGTCTACTTCAACAGATAAAGTTTCTGAGAACCGAGATGACACCCACTACGGTGCCAGATCCCGCATCACCACCGGGTGCCATTCCTATCCCATCAACAGACCCCTGGATTGCCATGCCCAAACCTTATGATGGTGACCCAGAAAAATGACAAGAGTTCTTGCTTCAGTGCAATCTGGTGTTCTCCAGCCAGCTGCAGGCCTACCACACCGACGCCAGCCGGATAACCTATTTGGTGTCCCTACTGACGTGCCTGGCCCTAGCCTGGGCTACTGCATTTCGGAGAAAGAGCAAGTTCGAGTCATATGAACACATCAGAAAGCAGTTTGAGGCCGTCTTTGATTATTCTTCTACCGGTAAGACTGCAGACTGTCACTTGCTGACCCTGCAACAGGGCAACTGGATTGTCTCGGACTAAACTCTGCAGTCCTGCATCCTTGCTGCAGCCACCCAGTGGAACCCAGCCACATGACTAGTGTGCTTCCGGCAGGGCCTGGATCCCCAAATCCAACCTGAGCTTGCTTACCGGAGCGAAGACTGGATCCTGAACCCATATGTCACCCTGGACAACCTGGCCCGTGAGCGCCTGCAATAGCCCCAGCTGACCGTAAGGGACCCTGGCTCTCTCTCGATCTCTCCGACACCCTTGCGGGTTGGTCAAGTACACCTGACCCCCACTGAGAGACAGCAATGCCTCCAAGAGGGTCTTTGTCTCTACTGCGGCAGCTCCGGTCACTTCCTAGTAACCTGCCCTGAACGGCCATCCATGGGATCTCCCCGAATATAACCTCCGGTGAGTGACCTCCTCCATCCTGCCTCACAGCTTAATGTTCCCTTTGTCTTGTCTTGGGGAGAGGGAGCCCATCGGTTGGTCACGTGTGCATTTGTAGACTCTGGAGCGACTATCTGCTTTATGGACGTCGCTTTGGCAAATGCACATGACATTCCCCACACAGGACTGTAACGTGACGTTACAAATCGGTGCACTTGATGGGCAACCGCTGGGGATGGGCATAGTGGATTCCCATACGGACATACTAGGGCTTCAGGTGGGGCTTTGCCAGAAGGAGGCTTTCTCCTGTATTCTTATCAAGTCCTCTAACACCCCGGTCATCCTGGGATGTACCTGGCTGGCCCTACACAACCCCGTGTTCTTCTGGAGCACAGGAGAGCTGGTCTCCTGAGAACAACAACGCACTTCCTCCTGTTTGTTCTTACCCTGTAGGGCCTCCTCTATCGAGAGCTCTGGGTCTGTACAGCCTCTGGCTGTGCTAAAAGAGTACAGAGACCTCACGGAGGTCTCTAGTAAATACTGAGCATCTACCCTGCCTCCACACCAGCTGTGGGACTGTGCTATCAACCTCCTGCTGGGAAATTCCCCTCTGAGAGGTCGTGTATACCCATTGTCCCTTCCTGAGCAGAGGGCCATGGAGCACTATGTGACTGAGGCCTTAGCATTGGGCATCATCCGATCTATCTCTTCAGCTTCTGTGAGCTTTTTGTTTGTGGGTAAGAAGGATGGTGGTCTGCATCCCTGTATCAATTATAGCGGCCTGAACGGCATACAGTGAAATACCCCCATTCCTTCCCATTGATCACAGCAGCATTGGAACAGGTTAATGGGGCACGTGTTTTCGCCACATTGGGTCTTCGCAGCGTGTGTAACCTGATCCTTAACAGAGAGGGAATGAGTTGAAAAAGGCCTTCAGCACCGTCCTGGAGCACTGTGAGTACTTGGTGATGCCGTTTGGGCTAGCCAATGCCCCCTCTGTTTTCCAGGCCTTCGTGAATCACGTGTTGGGGGATTTGGTGAAAAAGTGTGTCCTGGTTTATTTGGATGACATACTGGTGTTCTCATGTTCCATGGCTGAACATGTGGGGCATGTGTGTAAGGTTCTGCGTTGCTTATTCAACGACCATCTTTTTGTCAAGGGTGAGAAATACCTCTTCCCTCAGGAGCGCGTAGCCTTCCTGGGCTTCATTCTTGGCCCAGACGGGGTGGCCATGGACCAAGCCAAAGTCACGGCCTTGCTAGACTGGCCCCGCCTGACCTCTGTAAAGGCCCTACAAAGGTACCTGGGGTTGCAGATTTCTACCGTCGGTTCATTCGCGGTACCAGCAGTATCACTGCTCCGCTCACTTCCCTGCCCGAGGGGAAGGGGTCCCGGGCTCGTTTGGCAGCCAGAAACCCTGGAGGCATTCCAGCAGCTCAAACAATGGTTCCAAACTAGCCCAGCGGCAGCAATAACTAAGATTTTTTAAAGCTTTTCACTATTTAGCTACATAGTAATGACTCCAAACTTAATGCTGACACAGGTGAAGCCTTTATTTAAGATTTATGCATTTTCCATCACTGGGATGTTTAATCCAGTCTGAGCAAAGCAGTGAGTACATTGATATTGAAAGAAAATTCTTGCTTTGGCAGGAGTTATGAAACTGGTTTGGCACAAACAGATGGACTGCACATGTTGCAGGGGGAATCATTCCACAATTTTTGATCTGTGAAAAGAGAAATCATAGTAAATCATAAGGAGCTTCTTTCAGAAATGAAACAAAGAATAAGTAAAAATATAATACTTTAAATTATTCTTGTCTGACTTTGGATGCTTTGTATATTATTTTTCACTTTCCAAAGTAACAACAGCAGTGAGACCACATACAAATTTCATATACTCTGTGTAGTCAGAGAAACACAAAAGAATTACTGTGCAATAAAAATTACCTCCAGCGTTAATGTCAAGGCAGTGTTCACCTCCATAGTTATCAGGTTGTCCGGGGGCCCACTTGGTGAAGTCAAATGGAGTCCCATCAACCCAGATCCACTTTCCCTCCTGTATTGTAAAAACAGGGTAATTTGTAGTGTGAGAGAGAAATGAAAGGTTAGAATCTGCTGTATGATACATGAGGTCATTACTCTTGTTAAGGGAGAGGTGGTGCATTTTGTACATACATTGCATTGTCTTTCCTGTTTTATTTCTTTATTTAACCTTGAGGCACAAAATAAAACTACTTTCTGTTGAAAACTGTAAAACTTGTGAATAACAGGTGTGCTATGTGTTATTCATCATATCAGTTCACAGCACTTTTATACTTCTCGCTAGATAACCATGAACTTAAGAAATCACTTTTGAATTAATTGGATTTCATGTGTTACATATATATGAAAATGGTATTCAGCAATGTTGTATGATGCTACCAGGGGCAGCTGGTTGTGTAGGAGTTAGAGGTACTGCCTTTTGACAGCACTATTATACCGCTTGCTAGATGCCAATAAACTTAAACTATATTTCAATTTTAAGAATTATGAACATTGTAAATTAAAATTGTATCCCCTGATGTACCCGGGGCAGCTGGCAGCATAGCGGTTAGAGATGCTGCTTTAACACAAGTTATTTACTGTAAATAGCTCCAGTGAAATTATCCAGCTGTATAAATGGATAAATAGCTCTTGGTACCTTAAGCTTGTAAGTTGGTCTGGAAAAAAGTGTGAACTAAATTAATAAATGTAATGTTTGCAAATGTACAAAATAAATATGGAAGATAAACTTATTTTTAAGTCACCTCTTGAAAATTTATTTGTACCTTCATCTTTTTTTTATAATATAACCTGTCTGTTTACTAATGTATATCACTAATAGTTTACAGCACTATAAATCTCATTATATTCACCAGAATGATAAATTATTCCATGGGAGACATTTCACCTGAGGGGCATCTGTTCCTCCAATCCAGGCCAAAGGAAAGTTGTTGCCGAACCCCCGTGTGACATTTTGCACAAAGCGGTATTACTGTAGGCTGTGTATAGATGCGAGGGACGCACTGAAGCGGATACAATGAATCTGCATAGAAAACACTGCAGTTTACAAAGGACAATCATTTCTGTCATTTTGTGTTAAGTACACACACACACACATTTTCAGAACCGCTTGTCCCATACGGGGTCACGGAGCCTACCCGGTAACACAGGGCGTAAGGCCGGAGGGGGAGGGGATACACCCAGGACGGGACGCCAGTCCGTCGCAAAGCACCCCAAGCGGGACTCGAACCCCAGACCCACCGGAGAGCAGGACTGCAGCCCAACCCACTGCGCCACCGCACCCCTTGTGTTAAGTATTCTTCATTTTATTCCTTTAAATTTGAATTCGGTTTGTTTGCTATGAAACAGTTACAGACGTGTTACACCATACTGAAATGAACAGGAACGGAAGCATTTTATCAAACCAAGTGTGTTGCTTTAAAAATCTGAGGAGCATAATTAACTGTTAAGTGGATGTTTGCTGCAAAGTAATTATTCTATATTGATCTCTAATTTTTTCACCATAAGAGGTTTCCCAACTGAGGCATCTTTGTTATAATTAATTTTATGGCGAGAAACATTCAAGGTGCCCCATGCAGATACATATACAAGTTACATCCGAAGCTATACTTGACTGTGTTCTCCATAAACTCATGGAAATACTTCTTCTCAATTGCTTGTATAACGTGCCCCAAGCAATGACTCACTTTTGATAAAAGTAATGGCCAAGTAACAAATACACACACGCACACACATCATCGGAGACTGCTTGTCCCAGATGGGGTCGCGGGGAGCCAGAGCCTAACCCAGCAACACGGGACGTAAGGCTGGAGGGGGATGGGACACACCCAGGACGGGACGCCAGTCCATCGCAAGGCACCTCAAGCAGGACTTGAACCCTAGGCCCACCAGAGAGCAGGACCCGGTCCAACCAACTGCGCCAATACACACACACACACACACATCTTCAGAACCGCTTGTCCCATACGGGGTCACGGGGAACCGGAGCCTAACCCGGCAACACAGGGCGCAAGGCTGGAGGGGGAGGGGACACACCCAGGACGGGACGCCAGTCCATCGCAAGGCACCTCAAGCAGGACTTGAACCCTAGGCCCACCAGAGAGCAGGACCCGGTCCAACCAACTGCGCCAATAATAAAGTATAAATAAATCTGAGGAGGCTGTAACAAATGCTGAGGAAGAGTTTAGCGCTGTAACAGTATTACCTGCGCATCTGCCCATGAGGTTTTTTGGCTGACATAGTGGAAGCAGCGTGATTTAAACCTATGCCATCCAGAAGGACATCCTTGTGTAGCAGAGGTGTTTCCCATGGGTGTCTCAAAAATCACTGCAATTAAACTGGATTAATATCATTTTACACTGAACCACTAATGAGAACTAACTAGTATTTAGTGTCTGGGTAACAATCGAAAACTAGTGCCAACTAGGTCTAAAATCTTTGGGTAGTACAGTCTGCTGCATCAAATCATAGGGTTTTAGCAGATGAGTAACATAAGATGTGGTGTTTGCACACAAAACAGGCAATAGTTCATTAAGGATGAGTGGAATATAGATAGATAGATAGATGAAGGAACAGATCAGAAAACAGAAGAATGCATACGAAAGGTAAAGCACGAAGATTCTGGTTTCTGGCTTCGTTGTGGTGGAATGATCTCCCCTGTCACTCAGAACTGCTGAATCTCTGTCCACATTTAAAAGGAGTGAAATATCTGTCACCTGATTTCTCACGCTGTTCCTGAGCTCTGGGTGCAGCGAAACCACCACTGAGAACAAGAGCAGTGAAGAGCAACACAGAGATGCTCAGTGGCCCCATGATGCGGCTCCTGGAGGGACAGGAAACAGTTGGACCCACTGGTCAGTCCAGAGGAGAAGTTCCTTCACTGTGTGGGGTTTTACTGAAGGAATGTTGAAGCCACCTGCTCTTTCTCATCTAACATTCCTCATTAAACAGTGAACATTAAACTCTTCGAGTTGCTGCAATAGAACAGTTTCACAGTTCGACACTTTCATACTCACATGAACGCTATTTAACATCAAACTGTAATGATCACCCTTTGTTCAGCTAATTCCTCATTCACAATAAACGAGTGAAATGTTTGGTTTTCGCAAAATGTTTCTCTTCCGCTGAGTCTGTTGACTAATAAAACTTACAGTTCTTGAAACAGTGCTGGAGATATATATGAAAATTTATTTTTAAAAAAAAATACAATGGGAAAGACAGTTAATAACTCAGTTTTAGAAGCTGTACCAATGTTAGTTACAGAAAACAAAAACAGTAGAGAAAAGGAGTAAAGAGAAATAGATTCTCACCAGATCTTTTCTGTGACCCTGAAATGATGTCGTTCTTTACTCTCTATCACAGTATGACTGTCCTTCAAACCTTTATATAGGTTTTGTCTGGAAACACTTTAAAATGGGAGGTTCCTCCTGTTCGCACTTTGACCAGTTACAAAGAGTAAAGTGTGAAAAAAATGAAAAAAAATTAAAAACATTTTTCAGTCTATATATAGCTATGTTGAAATATACATTTGGTTCTTGTGTAATGGAGCTCTTTTAAAATGGCTTATGAATATATATCCTTTCTCCATACAGTGTGTTTATTAGTCAATACAAGAGTAGCTTTCTTACCAGGTGGTTTTACCACAAAAAGTATTTTATACTGTACTACAGTCTGTATCAGTTGTTTGGGACAGAGATTCACACTTTGCACCTCAAGCCCATCGTGACCCATGTACCCCCTCACACTCCAGTGCTTTTAACATCTCCAGCCAAGTCTCCTCCACTCCTGCAGCCTTACTGCTATGGTGTGTAGTTCAGTCATCTGGGAAAGACTCATAGAAGAGTGGCTGGTTCTCCACATGAAGAGGAGTTGATCTGGTTTGAGCATCTTGTAAGAATTCCCTGCTGGAGTTATACTGGATGCATCGCACTGGCAGGAGATCCCAAGGACAGATTCAGCACACATTAGAGAGATTATACAAATACATCGGATGGATATTAAAAGTCTACACACCCCTACTGAAATTTCATGCTTTGATGATGTAATGACTGAAATCAAGTCAAGCGATGCCAGACTCATTTTGATCTTTATTAAGATCTTGAAACAAACAATAATGTAGTGAAAAATGAAAGAAAGCCTTCTAAGAAGAATAATTAAACACAGAACACCTTTGATGGCTTGGTTGCATAAGTATGGACACTCTTTGTGCTGAAGCTGTTCTGATTTGCTGGACTTACAGTGCAAATCACTTGAAAAGAGAACTAAAGGTTTCTAACTCACCACACATGAACTGAAATGATTATGATTTCCCTTTAATATCATCAGTTACTTGTGAAGGATTTTGCCGAAGGTTTCTTCGTTGAACAGTGCAAGAATAATCACAAAGAGATGGATGGATCAACTGGATCTCATTGTTGAAAGGTACAAATCAGGAGAGGGATGTGAAGGAGTTCAATGTACCATGGTGCACTGTTAAGGCCATCAGTAAGAAGCTGAGGAAGTATGGAGCTACCTGGTAAGTTCAAAGTTCATGACCAGGTGAAGAGCGAGCTCATCAAGAAGGCTACCAAAATTGTCATGCTGCGCTCAGGAAAGGACTCAAGCACGATTACTTTGTAGCTGTAGGGAGCAGACAAGTAGCGGAGTCAAGAACAGGCGAGGGTCGAGAAGCACAGAAAAGCCAAAGTCGCAGTCACAGAGCAGAGGGTCGAAGAGCCAGAGAAACACAGGATGGGGAAGAAGGGAACAAGAAGGGGAAAAGGAGACTTTGCTGTAGATCACTAGGAGCTGCTTCTTCTCAAGATGAGGTTCCGCAATCAGGTGTTTCCTCATTGCTGCTCTTATGCCCGTTCTCCTTAATCACCAACAGGTGCGATCGTCGTTTGGGGGCATGACAAAAATATCAATGGCAACCTTGAAGGAGCTGCAGGAATTTATGGCAGTAAGCGACCTTTCCCTGCATATTACAACCGTTTCTTGAATAAGTCTGACCTGTGGGGTAGGGTGGTGTTAGAATTCTTCTTTTTCAGAAAATTCAAGGTACTTTGGAGTCTCAGTGGTCAGTCACAGTACAGCTAATAAAGGTTTTAGTACTATTCTAGAGAATTTCACCAGCCGTTGTCCATCACACATATATGCACACAGCCGGAAAGATGTACAGCCGCGCTCATGTTAATGCACCCATGTTTGCCCTATGTGTGTCCTGTGTGCTTGCAGCTGCACCCCTAGCATATGTCTGATACATCTTTTACTACTGCCCACATATCAGTGTGTTCGTAACAGAAACACTAGTCAAGGTCTTTTAGCCTCTATTCCTGGTCTGCAGAAAATTACCAAGTTGCTCAGGTTTTTCATGTTCTGGAACTCTCTGCAGTATGCACGTCCCAGTAACACTAAAACAGTAAAAAAAATAAATAAAAAAGTAAAAAGAAGATGAAAATTACACTCCAACAGTGTCAAGACCAAAGCCATTGTTCACAAACACAGAGACATCAAAGCCAGTTTCTAAATATATGTATATTCAGTCTCCCAAACCCATGTGGAAAAATGTCTCCAAAGTGACATACACCTAGAAAAACACCAAAATACTACATATTAAAGTAGCATACATTTTCTTCAGTGGTGACACCTTTCCTGCATGTAGGTGTGCATCTGGTTTGTTTTTCCTTTAAGGTGCTACAGTGCTACTTCAGACATTGTATTTTTGTAGAATTTCAGTCTTCAACTTTGGCAACCAGCTTGTCACGTAATGGTAATTTAGTGAATGGGGATTTATAGTGTTATATTTAAGTTGATTTTTAAAAATTTTTTTGAAATTTGATTTCTCTACTTGCTGGAAGCCTTTGTACTAGAGTGTTCAGAGCTTCCTGGAGACTAACATATTTTGACTCATAACACATGTATGACAGGGGGTGCGGCAGCACAGCGGGTCTGGCCTGCACCCGCTCTCTGGTGGGTCTGGGCTTTGAGCCCTGCTGAGGGTGCCTTGCGACAGATTGGTGTCCTGCCCTGGGTGTGTCCCCTCCTCCTCCAGCCTCGTGCCCTCTATTGCCGATTTAGGCGCCTGTTTGCCGTGACCATGCTTGGGATTAGCAGTTTCAGTCAATGTGTGTGTGTACATGTGTAACATATAGATAAGAAATTGACCTGCTAGTGTTTTTCTGTGTCCTCAAAATGTATGGTGTTCATGCTTAATGCCACTGAACAGCATCGACTATGATTTTAATTCTTAGCATATAATGCAACATTGTAATTGCATGCAATCTGTGTACAATAAAATGAATATATTCACGCTGTTCACTTACACAGCATGCATTTAAAGAACATGTTCTGAATCCCTTTCCTGTTGATAATATTGCTCTAAAACAATGTAGCCATTTAATAAATGTATCTGAGAGCTTCAGTCACATACTACATGGAATGACCTCCTCTGCATAAAATTTGCAAACGTTTCTGATAGAAAAGATATTTACCACAAGTTAAAGCTTAAGTAACGAAGAAAAATATTAAGAAACATTCCACAAAATTTTGCAATCCTTGATTAGGTATTGCAACTTCTCTGCAACACCAAAATGTTTGCTCTCCAAGAGCAAGAGCTCTGATGTTGCAGATATTAAGTTGCTATGATGCTGGATATCATTATTTATTTAAAATGGGCCAAATAGGAATGATATAGTAAAGTGTGATGATAATAAAAAAAAAAAAATAAAGTCTGAGAAAGGAAGCTGCATGACTTTACTGAGTAAATATTCGCCTGAACATGGGCTTTTCAACAAAATGTTCACCAATGTAAATATAATGAAAACAAATCATTTTTATTCTGCTGTGATAGAAACCCCATTTCTTGTTTATAAATAGTAATGTCATTACTCACAGAGGACCCCTGTGTAGCACAGTGCCACAGACAATGGAAGCAAACCCAGCACCTCAGAGGATCCACCCCTGTGCACTGATCAATGCCTTTCATGGTTTGTACCCTGTCCAAAGCCTTGTCTAGACCCAAGTACAGTACTTGTCAAAGTCCTCGTCCAAGGCCAGTTCTGATTTGCGTCCGTGTTTTGTGTCATCTTCATTCGAACAGCTTTTACATTATAAGACTGTATGCTGTATACTGGAAAACTAGTTCCTGATTCACAAAATGTTCAACCATGCAAAATTACTGTTGTTTTTCAAACATGGAACCAAGTCCAGAATATTAGAGCTACCTGTAAATCGAGGCTTTGGACCCGCATGTTAAATATCACTTATTTACAATATGTTTGCATGTTCCATTTTGCACCAAACCTATCCCAGAATCACTGTGGACAAGGCTAGGTGGCATATACTCTGGACAGGACACCAGTCCATCACAGGGTTTGCACAGAGATGCACACAACTTAACATCACCAATCCAGCTGAAACACATGGCTTTGGACTGTGGGAGGAAACTGGAGCAGCTGGGGGAAACCCACAGACCTGGGGAAAACACAAAAATCTTTCACAGACTGAGCTGGACTCAAACCTATGCCTGAACTACCAAGGTGCTGTCAGGCAGCAGCACTACCCGCTGTGCCACCATGCCACTCCTTCTCTTTTCATTGTGTCATTTTATTCTGTTGTTCTATGGCAGCATGGTGGCACAGCAGTCAGCACTGGTTCCTCAGCTTGTGTCTGTGGGTGTGTGTGTGGATTTGTACCTGCTTCATTCTATGTGGAGTTTATATGTTCTCTCCGTGCTTGTGTGCATTTCTTCCAGGTTCTTTTGTTCTACTGTTCCTGCCTCCTGTTCCAAGGAACCTTGTTGATTCACACTCAGATCTTCATGTACATGCTTCATGAACAGCACAGAATCTGCACTGATCTCCTTTTGCACTTTGCATTAGTCATTAGTATTTGCAGTACATTAGTCATTTACACTAGTAATTTTGTGAACAGCATTTGTAAATAGGGGTGTGGTGGTGCAGCGGGTTTGTCCAGCACCTCGCAGTTTGGTGGGTCTGGGGTTTGAGTTCTGCTTGGTGCCTTGCTATGGACTGGTGTCCTGTCCAGGGTGTACTCTCCCACCCCTTCAGTCTTGCACCTGATGTTGCTGGGAAGGCTTCGGGGCACTGCAACCTCACTTGGGACAAGGGGTGGTTGACAATGGATGTTTATAAATAAACAGTGTAACTGCACCCAGAAACTTTCTGTCACGAACCCATCTGCTAGCACATCGGCAACACCTGCTGCTCCCCTGATGGGATAGCAGATAAAATGGAACGCCGATGTGTCCTCAGTGTAGAACCATAGTAATGAGCAACCGCTGTTTCCCACTCGACTTGCGTTTGCTGAAACACTTCTTGGATTACTGACCTTTTACCTATTTTCTACTCGACCACGATTCCTGTCTTGTCCTTTCATTGAAGTTCGCCGATCGCCTGACCCTTGCCTGTCCCTTGACCATTCTCTTGCCTGATCCTGGATTGCTAATAAAACCGAAAACTCCATCTGCACTTGAGTCAGTCACCTTCCTGAGCCCCGTCGCCATGACAGAAGGTTCTGCCTTTACACCAGACTCAGCAGAACTTGCCCAGGTGTGGACTGCTTTGGCGTCACAGGGCGCACTCCTCAGTGCTCATGAACAGACACTAATGGGCTGATAAATGCTCTCCAAGCCGAGGGGGGTCCTCCAACCCACAGAGGAGACTGAGCCCACAGCCTCCGAAGACGGCACTACGTCTACACCCCCGAGTGCCCCCTACCCGGGAATGCACATCGCCACCCCAGAGAGGTACGATGGAACACCAGAGCAGTGCCAAGGTTTTTTGGAGCAGTGCGAGCTGGTGTTCACCCGCTTGCCTCTCATGTACCAATCTGACGATGCTAAGATCGCATTCGTAGTAGAGCGGTTGGAACTCCACAGCCCTCCTCACCTGCTTTCGCAATGGGCTCCAACCCCAGATCCAAGCGGAGCTGGCCTATCGGGAGGAACAATGGGGCTTCGACCGCTTTGTGGAGACCGCCATTCTGGTGGACAACCTCGGCCAGGAAGGAACCCCACGACATAGCCCGCTTTTTTTCTCCACTGTCACTGCCCGGTGAGTGTGTGGCTACAATGCAGGTGTACCAGAGCACACTGGACCTCAAGGAGAGGAGGCGCCGCATTCTGGGAAACCTGTGCTTCTACTGCGGCTCCCCGGGCCACGCCCGGATGGTCTGTCCATTGCGGCCACCTCGAGAGACCCCAGGGTAAACGAAGGTGAGCTCCAGGGAGTACGAGGACAACTGTCTGTGTATCCTGGGAGGGATATCTGTTGCATGCCTGCATGGTGGCGGCCGGTTGTTTCATGGATATGGAGTTCGCTAACATGCACCGCATTCCCTGCCAGACATGTGAGTTCAGGCTGCTCGTGAACGCCCTTGACTGCTAACCCTTAGGCTTGGGTGTGGTGGACACTTGCACCATCCCGCTACAGATCGGGATAGGGGTGTGTCACCAGGAAAGCCTAACATTCTTTTTGATCCATGCTCCAGACACCCCGATCATCCTAGGCTTCCCGCGAGTAGTCCGTCATGACCCAACATTCCGGTGGAGTACCTGGGAGCTGGTGGCCTGAGGCGACAGGTGCTGGTACTCCTGCCTGGCACTCCTGTGCTGGGCCAAGTCCGTGGAGGGAGTTGCAGGCCTTCCCTCTATGGAGGTGCCTCAGGAATACAGGGACCTTCAGGAGATCTTTAGCAAGACCTGAGCAGCCAAGTGGCCGAACTTCCCCCTCACTGATCCTGGGATTGTGCTATCGAGCTGTTGCCGGGAACAACACTTCCCCGGGGTCGGGTGTACCCTCTATCCTTACCAGAACAGAAAACCATGCAGGAGTACATCACGGAGGCGCTGGCTTCAGGCCTCGTTTGGCCTTTCATCTTAGCTGGCTTCTTCTTCGTAGGTTAGAAGGACGGGGGCCTCCGTCCCTGCATCCATTACGGCGGGCTGAATGCCATCACCGTCCGTTATCCACATCCCTTGCACCTGATAACAGCCACCCCGGAGAGCATCCACGGATCCACCATCTTCACAAAGCTAGATCTCTGAAGCACATACAATCTGGTGCATATCCGCAAGGGGGAGGAGTGGAAGGCAGCGTTTTCCACCTGCCTGGTTCATTATGAGTACCGTGTCATGCCTTTTGGCCTGTCGAATGCCCCCTCAGTCTTCCAGGCCTTTGTGAACCACGTGTGGGGGGGCTTCGTGATTGCCTATCTTGATGACATTTTGATCTTCTCCCAGACCCGAGAGGAACACGTCAACCAGATATGGACAGTCTTACGTGGATTACTCCAGCACCGGTTGTACGTAAAAGGAGAGAAGTGCTTGTTCCACCAGAGCCAGGTATCTTTTCTGGGATATGTCCTAAGGCAAGAGGGGATAGCTAAGGGCCGTTAGAAAGTCCACACAGTGACCACCTGGCCTAGACCCACCACGGTGAAAGCCCTCCAGTGCTTTCTCAGCTTCACCAACTCCTATTGTCGCTTCATTTGTGGCTTCAGCACCCTGGCGACCCCTCTCTCAGCCCTTTCTGCGCATATGGAGCGTAGACTACCACGGAGTGATGCTGCTGAAGAGGCATTCCAGGAGCTGAAGGAATGCTTCACTTCGGCCCCGGTGCTCAAGCATCCCGATGCCTCCCTACCGTTCGTGGTGGAGGTCGATGCCTCATCTGTTGGAGTCGGGACTGTTCTCTCTCAGAGAGAAGGGAGACCACAAAAGTTGTTCTATTGTGCATTTTTTTCCCGTAAGTTGTCCCCGGCCGAAAGCAATTATGACATAGGAAACCGGGAACTGCAAGCTGTCAAACTTGCTCTCGAGGAATGGCGACCCTGGCTTGAGGGAGCAGTGCACCTGTTCCTCGTACTCACTGATCACCGCAATCTCGAGTACCAAGAGAAGGCCTGTCAGCTGAACGCCCTTCAGGCCCGGTGGGCCCTGTTTTTCACTCGTTTTAACTTCACTGTTTCCTATCGACCCGGTTCCAAGAATACCAAGGAAGATGCCTTGTCTAGGGTCCAGCCAGAGCTAATCCTACCCGAGGGGTATGTCATGGGTCCCATCCGGTGGCAGCTCCTGGAAGATTTGCAGGCTGCGCAGACCACAGAGGCTGAGCCTCCGGGAAAGCCTGCTGGGAAGGAGTGTGTGCCCAGTCAGCTAAGAGCCCCTTTGTTGCAGTGGGCCCATGAAGCGCCCAAAGCCGGGCATCCAGTGCACTCTTTCTCTCCCGTAGAGTCCGTTCTGGTGGCCCTCCTTGGCAGACGATATCCGGGACTTCGTGCAGGCATGTGTCACCCAAGCCTAGACCCTGTTGGTAAAGCCCACCGGCCTCCTGGAATCACTTCCCATGCCATTCCGACCGTGGACCCACATTGCAGTGGATTTCCTGGTTGACCTTCCTGCATCTGAGGGTAAGACAGTTATACTAACAGTAGTGGACTGTTTCTCCAAGGCATGTCGGCTGATTTTACTTCCCAAGCTGCCGTCTGCCTTAGAGGCAGCCTAAGCCCTCTTCCACCTTTCGGCTGTATGAGCTTCCGGAGGACATCGTCTCGGATAGGGGACCTCAGTTCACCACTAGACTGTGGAAGGCCTTCTGGGCGCAAATGGGAGTCAAGTTAAGCCTGACATCAGGGTACCAACCGCAGGCCAATGGCTAAGTGGAGCAACTTCAACAAGATGTCTCCAGGTATCTCCAATCCTATTGCACCCATCAACAACAACACCAGTGGGCCCGGTACCTACCTTGGGCGGAGTATGCCCGCAATACCGCTTCTCATTCCACTACAGGGCTCCCCCCCCTTCCAGTGTGTACTAGGGTATCAGCTGGCCCTGTTCCCTTGGGAAGCCCCTCCAAGCCAGGTTCCTGCAGTGGAGGACTGGCATCGGGACAGTGGGAACGTGTGGCGGTCCATTCAGAACCACCTGCGCCAGAGCTCCGAGATGTACAAACGGCAGGCCGACCGCCACCGGCGCACCCTCTCGTTCATGCCTGGACAAAGTGTCTGGCTCTCGATGCGGGACCTCTGGTTAAAAGTGCCCTCGAAGAAACTTGCACCCCGTTACATAGGCCCGTTCAAGGAGGGTGACCCCTGTCACATACCATTTGCAATTGCCTCCAGACCTTAGGGGGCACCCTACCTTCCATGTGTCCCTTCTGAAGCCCTGCGGGGTCTCGCTCCATCAGCCGGCCGCCACAATGTCCCAGCCCCGTCCGGTGCCGGTGGATGGGGATCAAAGCTATACATTCCAGTCCTTGCTCGACTTCTGCCACCCACGGGGACAGTGTGTGGGCTGATAACACTACATAGAGTTCATTGGAAGTCACGTCACTGAAAAGCCTCTGATAAATAAATAAATGTAATGCCAGAACATCTCCTGGTGGTGGGGCAGTGTCAGGGACATTTCCCTGCAACTGACCTCAGGATTTACCATTCCCACATGTGATTCTTTCTCCATGACCCCAGCAAATGTCTCCTTTCACTGCTAACTACAAAGTCCTGGTCTTACACCCATTGCGCTCCCCAGCTTTTATCTTCCTTCTTAAGCACAGCAGGAAGCTTCCCTTTTCTGCCTTCTTGGCCAGCGCCTGCAGTGACCGTCCTCTCTGTACCTGTCGCTCCAACTGCTATCAGTCCACACTGGCTAGGTGTCCCACAAAGCCTTGGCATCCCAGCTCCTTCAGGCTGACAGCCGCCCTCCATCCTGTTTAAATTTACAGCTATTCACTCAGCAGGTGCTTTTCTCCAAAGAGACACACACACACATTTTCAGAACCGCTTGTCCCATACGGGGTCACGGGGAACCAGAGCCTAACCCGGCAACACAGGGCGTAAGGCTGGAGGGCGAGGGGACACACCCAGGACGGGAAGAGACACACATCTGCCGCAATTTCACAAATATAGAACATATTATTTAAACAAAATGTAATTTTCATTTGAAATTCATTGTTGGAGACAAATTATTTTTTCTTAGCAAAAGTATAATGAATTCTGAAAGTATGATGACACCTGTGGTTGGCTTATAACTGTTTACATTAAAGTAATTATGTGGCAAAGCAGTACCACAATATCAGCCAACCACACTTCTCAGATTTTTAAAACCACTGTTATGTTTGGCTACATAGTAATGCCTCCAAACTTAATGCTGACATAGCCGAAGCCTTTATTTAAAATTTATGCATTTTTCATCACTGGGATATTTAATCCAGTCTGAGCAAAGCACTGAGAACATTGATATTGAAAGGAAATTCTTGCCTTGCTAGTAGTTATGAAGCCTGTTTGGCACAAACAAATGGTTTGGTCTTTGAACAGAGGAAATCATTCCACTGTTTTCTCCCTGTGAAAAGAGACACACACACACACACACACATACACTTTCTAAACCACTTGTCCCGTACGGGGTCACAGGGAACCAGAGCCTACCCGGCAACACAGGGCGTAGGGCCAGAGGGGGAGGGGACACACCCCAGACAGGACGCCAGTCCGCCACAAGGCACCCCAAGCAGGACTCAAACCCCAGACCCACTAGAGAGCAGGACCCAGTCCAACCCACTGCGCCACTGCACCCCCCAAAAGAGAAACACACACACACACACACACACACACACACACACACACACACACACACACACACACACACTTTCAGAACCATTTGTCCCATACGGGGTCACGGGGAACCGGAGCCCACCCAGGAACACAGGGGCGTAAGGCCGGAGGGGGAGGGAACACACCCAGGACGGGACACCAGTCCATCACAAGGCACCCCAAGCGGGACTTGAACCCCAGACCCACCTGACAGCAGGACTGTGGTCCAACCCACTGCGCCACTGCACCCCCTCAAAAGAGAAACAATTCAGTCATAACGAGAGATCTTGTTTCACAATTTTAACAAATCATATAGAATCGAGTGCGAAGGGTTGGACACATCGGCTCTGTATATTGCAGTGAATAAATAGAAAGCAGGAGACAGCCGCTCTGTGAAAAGATTATCGCAACGACTTTATGAAAATTACGAGGCAGAATCTGCTGATTTTCAACAACAAAATTCATAAAGTAATAAATAACCAGAATCTGCTTTACTGCAGTCAGTGACGGCAGCAGCAGGCATCAGCGCTGCTAACCAACTTACTCTCGGTGAGGAAATAATATAAAAGTTCCGACATTCTGATAAGTGCAAAGCGTACAGGAAACGGATACAATTACAATATTTCTCAATATCCTATTTTTGAAAAAATATAAAGCCGTGAACCGCCACCTTATCGTGGTGGAGGGGTTTGAGTGCCTGAATGAGTCCAGGAGCTATGTTGTCTGGGGCTACATGCCCCTGGTAGGGTCTCCCATGGCAGACAGGTCCTGGATGACAGACGAGACAAAGCGCGGTTCAAAAACCCCTTATGAAGGAAAAAGCAAGGCGTCCGTTTACCCCGCCCGGTATGGGGTCACCGGGGCCCCACCCTGGAGCCAGGCCTGGGGGGGGGGCTCGCATGCGAGCGCCTGGTGGCCAGGTCTATGCCCACGGGGCCTGGCCGGGCTCAGCCCGAAGCCATAACGTGGAGCCGCTCTTCGGTGGGCTCACCATCTGCCGGAGAAACCGTAAGGGGCCGGTGCATTGTGAGTTGGGCGGTGGTCGGGGCCGAGTGCCCGGCCGACCCAAACCTCGGGCGCCAACTCTGGTTTTTGGGACTTGGAATGTCACCTCACTGGCGGGGAAGGAGCCTGAGCTGGTGCGGGAAGTTGAGAGATACCGTCTAGATATAGTCGGGCTCACTTCCACTCACAGCTTGGGTTCTGGAACCACTCTTGTCGACCAGGGGTGGACTCTCCACTATTCTGGCGTTGCCCAAGGTGAGAGGCGGCGGGCGGGTGTGGGCTTATTAATAGCCCCCCAGTTCAGCCGCCATGTGTTGGAGTCTACCCCGGTGAATGAGAGGGTCATCTCCCTACGCCTTCGGGTCAGGGAACGGTCTCTCACTGTCGTTTGTGCTTATGCGCCTAGCGGCAGTGTAGAGTACCCGGCCTTTTTAGAGTCCTTGGGGGGCGTGCTGGAAAGCGCTCCCACTGGGGACTCTGTCGTTCTACTGGGGGACTTTAACGCCCACGTGGGCAGCGACAGTGATACCTGGAGGGGCGTGATTGGGAGGAACGGCCTCCCTGATCTGAACCCGAGTGGTGAGTTGTTATTGGATTTCTGTGCTAGTCGCGGTTTATCCATAACGAACACCATGTTCATGCATAAGGGTGTCCACCAGTGCACTTGGCACCAGGACGCCCTAGGTCGGAGGTCGATGATCGACTTTGTAGTCGTTTCTTCTGACCTTCGGCCATATGTCTTGGACACTCGGGTGAAGAGAGGGGCTGAGCTGTCAACTGATCACCACCTGGTGGTGAGTTGGATTCGATGGCGGGGGAAAAAGCTGGATAGACCTGGCAGGCCCAAACGCATAGTGAGGGTCTGTTGGGAACGTTTGGCGGAGGCCCCTGTCAGAGAGGTCTTCAACTCCCACCTCCGACAGAGCTTCAACCAGGTCCCGAGGGAGGTGGGGGACATTGAGTCCGAATGGACTATGTTCCGCTCCTCCATTGTCGGTGCGGCGGTTCGGAGCTGCGGCCATAAGGTCTCCGGTGCCTGTCGCGGCGGCAATCCCCGAACACGGTGGTGGACACCGGAAGTAAGGGATGCCGTCAAGCTGAAGAAGGAGTTCTATCGGGCCTGGCTGGCTCATGGGACTCCTGAAGCAGCTGACAGGTACCGACGGGCCAAACGGAGCGCGGCTCTGGCAGTCGCCGCGGCAAAAACTCGGGCTTGGGAGGAGTTCGGTGAGGCCATGGAGGAAGACTTTCGGTCGGCCTCAAAGAGATTCTGGCAAACCGTCCGGCGACTCAGAGGGGGGAAGCGGTGTTCCACGAACACTGTTTACAGTGGAAGTGGTGCGCTGCTGACCTCAGCTGAGGATGTTCTCGGGCGGTGGAAGGAGTACTTTGAGGATCTCCTCAATCCCTCCGACACGCCTTCCATAGAGGAAGCTGAGGCTGGGGACTCGGAGGGGGACTCGTCCATTACCCTGGCTGAAGTTGCTGAGGTAGTCAAAAAAACTCCTCGGTGGCAAGGCTCCGGGGGTGGATGAGATCCGCCCCGAGTTTCTCAAGTCTCTGGATGTTGTGGGGCTGTCTTGGCTGACACGCCTCTGCAGCATCGCGTGGAGTTCGGGAACGGTGCCTCTGGACTGGCAGACCGGGGTGGTGGTCCCTCTTTTTAAGAAGGGGGACCGGAGATTGTGTTCCAACTACAGGGGGATCACACTCCTTAGCCTCCCTGGGAAAGTCTATGCCAGGGTACTGGAAAGGAGAATCCGACCGATAGTCGAACCTCGGATCCAGGAGGAGCAATGCGGTTTTCGCCCTGGCCGTGGAACACTGGACCAGCTCTATACCCTCACTAGGGTGCTGGAGGGTTCGTGGGAGTTTGCCCAACCAGTCCATATGTGTTTTGTGGACCTGGAGAAGGCATTCGACCGTGTCCCTCGTGGCATCCTGTGGGGGGTACTTCGGGATTATGGGGTTCGGGGCTCGTTGCTACGGGCTGTTCGTTCCCTGTATGACCGGAGCAGGAGCTTGGTTCGCATTGCCGGCAGTAAGTCAGACCTTTTCCCGGTGCATGTTGGACTCCGCCAGGGCTGCCCTTTGTCACCGATTCTGTTCATTATCTTTATGGACAGAATTTCTAGGCGCAGTCAGGGAACGGAGGGTGTCTGCTTTGGTGGCCGCGAGATCTCGTCTCTGCTTTTTGCGGACGATGTGGTCCTGTTGGCTTCATCGAATCAAGACTTGCAGCGTGCACTGGGGAGGTTTGCAGCCGAGTGCGAAGCGGCGGGGATGAGAATCAGCACCTCCAAATCCGAGGCCATGGTTCTCAGTCGGAAAAAGGTGGATTGCTCCCTCCGGGTTAGGGGGGAGTTGCTCCCTCAAGTGGAGGAGTTTAAGTATCTCGGGGTCTTGTTCACGAGTGAGGGAAAAATGGAGCGGCAGGTTGACAGGCGGATCGGTGCGGCGTCCGCAGTAATGCGGTCATTGTACCGGTCTGTTGTGGTGAAGAGGGAGCTGAGTCGTAAGGCGAAGCTCTCAATTTACCGGTCGATCTACGTTCCTACCCTCACCTATGGTCATGAACTCTGGATCATGACCGAAAGAATGAGATCGCGGATACAAGCGGCAGAAATGAGTTTCCTCCGCAGAGTGGCTGGGCGCACCCTTAGTTAGGGTGAGGAGCTCAGTCACCCGGGAGGAGCTCGGAGTAGAGCCGCTGCTCCTCCGCATCGAGAGGAGCCAGTTGAGGTGGCTCGGGCATCTGTTCCGGATGCCTCCTGGACGCCTCCCTGGGGAGGTGTTCCGGGCTTGTCCCACTGGGAGGAGGCCTCGGGGCAGACCCAGGACACGTTGGAGAGACTATGTCTCCCGGCTGGCCTGGGAACGCCTTGGGGTTCCCCCAGAGGAACTGGAGGAGGTGTGCGGGGAGAGGGAAGTCTGGAGTACTCTGCTCGGACTGCTGCCCCCGCGACCCGGCCCCGGATAAAGCGGAGGAAGATGGATGGATGGATGGATGGAAAATTCATAAAGTGAACATGATGGACAAAAGTTTTGACACTTCTCCACTTGACTCAGTGCTACTAGTTCTTGATTTGTTCACAGCTGACTGCACCTCTGTGGAATGAAAATAATCTGTCATTCTGAAAATGACTGAGGTGAATCAATCTGCTGATTTTGAATGTCTCCGAATAATAAATATCACATGTAGAGCGTTTTGAGACCTTTCCACTGAATCAGTGCCACTGGTTATTTGTTTGTCAAATCTGACAGATTTGTTAATCCCTGTTAATCCTTCAATTAAACCAGGTGAAGACAGTGAAGCTGTCAGAGGACCGAAAACACATCCCTGCACCGCAGGGAGAAGCTACAAAAGGCGTCTGTACAGGTGAAGTCATTAAAGAGACAAAACTGATGTTTTCAAGGAAGTTCAGCTCAGTTTTCGTTCAGAAAGGGTACAGTGGGTAGTATAGTGGTTAGAGCTCCTGCCTTTCGATCCCAAGCTCAGTGGTTCATGTGTCATCTCCCGTGTTAGTATCCTTGTGCAACATCACACACATTATCTAAAACTGCCTGTTGCAGCAAGCCAGAGTCTAACTTGGCAGTGTAAGGAGGAGGGGGCACACCCAAGATAAGACACTGATTTATCACAAGGTACCCCCAGCAGGACTTGAATCCTGGACCTCCCAGGGAGCAGGCATGGACCAAACCTGCTGCACTACCATAGCCCACATTGAGCAACATACTTATCCTATATTTTTCCAGTAAAATAAAGTTACAGAGCTGTATAAATGGATAAATAATTGTAAGTAGCTCAACACTGTAAGTTACTTTGGAGAAAAGCATCACTAAAATGAATAAATGTAGTGGAAAAAGTTACTTAGCCTTATCGATTTTGTGCTAAACTGAAGATTTTATTTACATTTACATTTATTTACACCATTAAAAGTATTTCATCTTTACAGTTAATAAGTGTGCAATGGTTGCACAGCAGGTAGCGCTGGTGACTAACATTATATGGGCTCTGGGTTCACTTTGGGTTCAAACCCCTATCAGCGTACGTGGAGTTTCTTCCCACAGTCCGCAGATGTGTGTTTTATGTGATCTGGTGAGTAAATTTCCTTTACTGTGTGAGTGACTCTGTGGGATTTCCCTGCAATGGACTGGTGTCCTGTCCAAGGTGTGCCCTGCCTGTCCTTACTTTTACATTTACATTTATTCACTTAGTAGACGCTTTTGTCCAAAGCAACGTACATCTCAGCAAAAGTACAATTTATGCATTACATTGAGAGAAGGAGACATAACTGCAGACATAAAAGTCTCAAGCAAACCTAGTTTGTTCCCTACCACTTGCTGCACCGAGGTTCATCGCTCAAGTAGGCGCATAAGACACAGACAAATCCCGATACTGACACCAATTTTTCTTCTTTTTTTTAAATTAAATATTATAAGATACACAAATGAGCAGTACAATACCAGAGTAATGGCTGAATAAAGGTTGTATCTGGGGATGCTTCTGGAGTTACGATGCGTGAACAGTTACACCACAGATGATCTGAAGAGATCTTGGGCGAAGTGGATTTGGAAAAAGTGGGTTTTCAGGCCCTTTTTGAACATAGACAGAGTTTCCGCAGTTCTGAGTGACAGGGGAAGGTCATTCCACCACAACGGACCCAGAACCGAGAACCTCCAAGCTTTGCCTTTTGTGCGCAGGACCGCCAAGCGAGCAAGGTGACTTACATTGCTAGATACACTACTTACAATGGGTCAGTCATCCATACATCAGTGGAACACACTCTCTCTGTAACTCACACACTATGGGGGAACCTGAACAGCATGTCTTTAGACTGTGGGAGAAAACAGGAACACCTGGAGGAAACCCACGCAGACACGGGGAGAACATGCAAACTCTACACAGACTGAGCAGGGATTGAACCTATGTCCTCGTACACCACCCAGGTGCTGTGCCACCGTGCTGCCTCTACAACAAGGCCCCGACCACTCTCAAACCCATCCTGCCAAAGTCCTGCTTCATGGCCCCTGTGCAGTGGCAATTCACAGAGGATCTCTAGAGGGCCCAGGAGAAAAATCTAGGACCAGTGGACACCTCGAAGGCAAGGAGTACCGCTGGGTACATGATGCCCCGGCAGCCGGCCACCTCGGGAGCCGACTCTTTCCCTACTGGAGAAGAGGTACTGGTGGCCCTCTCTTTGGGAGGAAGTACAGGAGTTCGTGGAGGCAGGTAAGGTCTGTTAACAGGCTAAAACCCTGAACCAAAAGTCTCTTCTGCTGAAGAAAATCATGTGAGGAGGGTTGGAAGGTACAGTAAACCTGTTTGTACTGTGTTCTTGACTTCCTTCTACTGATCCCTTAGTGAAACTTCACTTTCCAACACAAACTACAGAAAACAGATTAGTTCCCAGATATATACAGTATATAAAAAGCTTCTATTAAAATTCACAGTTGGTTTGCATGCGACAATTGAAGAAATTTATCTTTCTTAGCTAAAGTGTAATGAATTTCTAGTGTAATGTCTAATGAATTCCTGAAGTGTAATTTTGCCTCTAGTATAAACTGTTGGATATTTAGAAAGATTACTGTACATTTTATCATTATATTTAATTATGCTATACAACAGTACCACAATAACTACTAAGACTTTTTTTTTAAAGCCCTGCACTATTTAGCTACATAGTAATGACTCCAAACTTAATGCTGACAAAGCTGAAGCCTTTATTGAAGATTTATGCAGTTTTCATCACTGGGATGTTTAACCCAGTCTGAGCAAAGCACTGAGTACATTGATATTGAAAGAAAATCTTTGCTTTGGTAGGAGTTATGAAGCTTGTCTCGCACAAACAGATGGATTGTACTTCTTGCAGGAGATATCGTTCCACAATTTTTGATCTGTCAAAAGAAAAATCAAAGTGAATCATAAGGAGGCAGCTTCTTTCAGAAATGAAACAATAAGTAAAAATTTAATACTTTAAATAATCCTTGTCTGACTTTGGATGCTTTGTATATTATTTTTCTCTTTCCAAAGTAAGAATAACAGTGAGACCACATATAAATTTCATATATGTAGTCAGAGAAACACAAAAGAATTACTGTGCAATAAAAATTACCTCCAAAGTTCATTTCAAGGCAATTTTCACCTCCACGGTTATTGGGTTCTCCAGGGGTCCATTTGGTGAAGTCAAATGGAGTCCCATCAACCCAGATCCACTTTCCCTCCTGTATTGTAAAAACAGGGTAATTTGTAGTCAGCACACACAGCATCAGAACCGCTTGTCCCATACAGGGTCACAGGGAGCTGGAGCCTAACCCGGGAACACAGAGTGCAGGGCTGGAGGGGGAGGGGACACACCCAAGACAGGATGCCAGTCCATCGCAAGGAACCCAAAGGGGGACTTGAACCCCTGACCCACCAGAAAGCAGGACCCAGTCCAACCCACTGCACCACTAGACCACTGCACCCCCTGGTAATTTGTAGTGTGAGAGGGAAACGAAAGGTTAGAATTTACTGTATGACACATGAGGTCATTACTCACATTAAGGGAGAGGTGGTGCATTTTGTACATACGTTGCATCGTGTCTTTCCTGTATTATTTATTTAACCTTGAGGCACAATATAAAACAACTTTCTGTTGAAAACTGTAAAAATTGTATATAACAAATATGCTATTTGTTATCATATCAGTTCACAGCACTATTATATTACTCGCTAGAGAACCATAAACTTAAAAAATCAATTCTGAATTAATCGGATTTTAAGTGTTACATCTATATGAAAATGGTATTCAGCAATGTTTTGATGATGATGCCAGCGGAAGCTGGTTGCGTAGGAGTTAGAGGTGCTGCCTTTTGACAGCACTATTATACTATATTATACTACTTGCTAGATGTGAATAAACTTAAAAAACTACATTTGAATTAAATTTTAAGAATTTCATATATATTAAAATTGTATCCCCTGAGTAGGGGGTGTGGTGGCGCAGTGGGTTGGACCGCAGTCTTGCTGTCCAGTGGGTCTGGGGTTCAAGTCCCGCTTGGGGTGCCTTGCGACGGACTGGCGTCCCGTCCTGGGTGTGTCCCCTCCCCCTCTGGCCTTACGCCCTGTGTTGCCGGGTAGGCTCCGGTTCCCCGTGGCCCCGTAAGGGACAAGCGGTTCTGAAAATGTGTGTGTGTGTATCCCCTGATGTACCCGGGGCAGCTGGCAGCATAGCGGTTAGAGATGCTGCTTTAACACAAGTTATTTACTGTAAATAGCTCCAGTGAAATTATCCATCTGTGTAAATTTGCAAATAGTTCTTTGCACCTTAAGCTTGTTAGTTGGTCTGGAAAAAAGTGTGAACTAAATTAATAAATGTAATTGTAATAAATGTTTGCAAATGTACAAAATAAATACGGAAGATACGCTTATTTTTAAGTCACCTCTTGAAAATTTATTTTGTACCTTTATCTTTTTTTATAATATAACCTGTCTGTTTACTAATGTATATCACTAATAGTTTACAGCACTATAAATCTCATTATATTCACCAGAATGATAAATTATTCCATGGGAGACATTTCACCTGAGGGGCATCTGTTCCTCCAATCCAGGCCAAAGGAAAGTTGTTGCCCAACCTCCGTGTGACATTTTGCACAAAGCGGTATTCCTGTAGGCTGTGTATAGATGCGAGGGACGCACTGAAGCGGATACAATGAATCTGCGTAGAAAACACTGCAGGTTATAAAGGACAATCATTTCTGCAATTTTGTGTTATCATTAAGCATTTTTCATTTTCTTAACTTTTAAATTTGAATTTAGTTTATTTGCCATGAAACAGTTACAGACATGTTACACACTGAAATGAACAGGAACGGAAGCATTTTGTCAAACCAAGTGTGTTGCTTTAAAAATCTGAGGAGCATGTTGTGTTTATTCAATAAACACACTGAGAATGATTTTGTTAACTGGCACGTAGCCTCGTTTAATGTCCACGCTGGGTTTTCACAACCATGTGCTTTTTTAGTATCTCCGCTAAATCCGTTTCCTTGCTGCCTAGGTATCCTTCCTGTACCTGCCATACACTTCTGCCCTCTATAGGTAATAACAGAAACAACAACTGATCACCACAGAGCATAATTAACTATTCAGTGGATGTTTGCTGCAAAGTAATTATTCTATACACACACACACACACACACACACATTTTCAGAACCGCTTGTCCCATACAGGGTCACGGGGAACCGGAGCCTACCCGGCAACACAGGGCAAAAGGACAGAGGGGACACACCCAGGATGGGACGCCAGTCCCTCGCAAGGCACTCCAAGCGGGATTCGAACCCCAGACCCACCGAAGAGCAGGACTGTGGTCCAACCCACTGCGCCACCGCACCCCCTATATTGATCTTTAATTTTTTCACCATAAGAGGTTTCCCAACTGAGGCATCTTTGTTATAATTAATTATATGGCGAGAAACATTCAAGGTGCCCAGTGCAGATACATATACAAGTTACCAGGTTTCACCATCCGAAGCTATACTTGACTGTGTTCTCCATGAACTCATGGAAATACTTCTTCTCAATTGCTTGTATAATGTGCCCCAAACAATGACTCACTTTTGATAAAAGTCACGGCCAAGTAACAAATAATAAAGTATAAATAAACCTGAGGAGGCTGTAACAATTGCTGAGGAAGAGTTTAGTGCTCTAACAGTATTACCTGTGCATGCACCCACGATGTTTTTTGGCTGATGTAGTGGAAGCAGCGTGAGTTAAACTTTTGCCATCCAGAAGGACATCCTTGTGTAGCAGAGGTGTTTTCCATGTATCCCTCAATAATCACTGCAATTAAACTGGATTAATATCATTTTACACTGAACCACTAGTGACTAGTAACTAGTATTTAGTGCCTGGGAAACAATCCAGAACTAGGACTAAACTCTTAGGGTACTACAGTCTGGCACATAAAATCATAGGGTTACAGCGGGTGGGTGACATAAGATGAGGTGTCTGCATACCAAACAGGCAATAGTTCATTAAGCATGAGTAGAATATAGATAGATAGATAGATAGATAGATAGATAGATAGATAGATAGATGAAAGAACAGATCAGGAGACAGAAGTTCTGGCTCAGTCGTGGTAGAACGATCTCCCCCGTCACTAAGAACTGCTGAATCTCTGTCCACATTTAAAAGGAGTGAAGTATCTGTCACCTGATTTCTCACGCTGTTCCTGAGCTCTGGGTGCAGCGAAACCACCACTGAGAACAAGAGCAGTGAAGAGCAACACAGAGATGCTCAGTGGCCCCATGATGCGGCTCCTGGAGGGACAGGAAACAGTTGGACCCACTGGTCAGTCCAGAGGAGAAGTTCCTTCACTGTGTGGGGTTTTACTGAAGGAATGTTGAAGCCACCTGCTCTTTCTCATCTAACATTCCTCATTAAACAGTGAACATTAAACTCTTCGAGTTGCTGCAATAGAACAGTTTCACAGTTCGACACTTTCATACTCACATGAACGCTATTTAACATCAAACTGTAATGATCACCCTTTGTTCAGCTAATTCCTCATTCACAATAAACGAGTGAAATGTTTGGTTTTCGCAAAATGTTTCTCTTCCGCTGAGTCTGTTGACTAATAAAACTTACAGTTCTCGAATCAGTGCTGGAGTTATATAGGAAAATTTATTTTTTAAAAAAAATACAATGGGAAAGACAGTTAAGAACTGAGTTTTAGAAGCTGTACCAATGTGAGTTACAGAAAACAAAAACAGTAGAGAAAAGGAGTAAAGAGAAATAGATTCTCACCATATTTTTTCTGTGACACTGAAATGATGTCGTTCTTTACTCTCTATCACATAATATGAGTGTCCTGTAAACCTTTATATAGGTTTTGTCTGGAAAGACTTGAAAATGGGAGGTTCCTCCTGTTTGCACTTTGACCAATTACAAAGAGGTAGAACCTGCGTAATTGCCAAAAATTAGACTGAGAACTTGTCTGACCTCCAGCAGTGGAGGATGTAGCAGCACAAGAGCCGCAGACTGAGAGCATGAAAAGGAAGGTAATAAAATGTGATGGTATGAACAACCTGATAATAAAGGATTACAATCGTACAGGCTGCTTGAATCAAAAGCATGAACCAATTTGTCAGCATCCTGCCTACGTAGGAATCGCTGTAATTTAGCTGTTTATTAACTGAAGGAAGTACGACTTAGTCAAAGCATTTACATGAGATACAAATGACAGCTTTCCATCCAACAGGACACCCAAATCCTTGATACAATTTGTAAGCTTGAAACTAGTACCATTTGTGGTAAATATTGGTGTGACTGTGTCAAGTTTTGGCATCACCACCCACCACAAGTACCTCTGTTTTACTGGCATTTAGAGATAAAAACATTTTTACTCATCCATAGTTTAATACTGGTAAAACAATTAGCTGAAGACACCACATGTCATGGGTCATGGAACATATAGCTGTGTGTCATTGGCATATGAATAGAAACTCCCATTGTGACTGGGAATAATGTCACCCAATGGTAACATATAAAGTGAGAACAGTAATGGACCCGACACAGAGCCCTGAGGCACACCATATAGAACTGTAGTTGAGATGGAGGGGGTGCAGTCATCAGACTACTACAATTATTCACCCATTAATACAGCCAAGCAACTTTACTGGAGCAATTGAGGGTAAATACCTTGCTTAAGGGTACTACAGCTGGTGGTGGGGTGCAAACTTAGGACCTTTGGGTGCAAAGGCAGTAACCCTGACCACTACACCATCAGCTGTCTGTATTGCTGGGGTGTTGAGAAAAACACAGATTTTTGAATTTTTCCCTTAATGGATTAGAATGGACACCAAAAGTGTGTGGTAACACAGACGGTCCAACATTACAGGAAAACTCCTCCATTCATCACTTCTGCGCCATTAAAATATTTATTCAACAAAGCAACCCATAAAGCGTGTCATGCCTCCTTTGAAATATAACCAGTACAATTTTCAAATTCACTACATGTACCATAAAGAGGCTACATGCACCATAGTTCAGAAACGTATTTCTCTGCAACCCCTCTATGGTTTTCAGAAAAGAGAGTTTGAAACCCATCGTCGCCCTGCATGTCCAGCTGTGTAACTAAACATTATATATATATTATATACAATGTGTAACTTTTCAAGTATTATTTTGCAAACTAAGGTGGCAACACTTGCGTCTTCACAACATTGCACAGCGTCCTCCATAGAAATAGATTTTCTCCACCTCTCGTTCACACACAAACACACAAATATCACTGGCTGTGCTGATAAACCACATGTAATGTTTCTGTTCTTGACGATAAGGGAAGGTGTGAGATTGTGAGGCCAACAGTGTTGCAATGTTTCTTTTATGTTACGCTATGTTGTTTAGAAAAGTGTTTCAACATGTCATGCCTTTATGGTACAGGACGGAAAATGAACGCTAAGAAATAACTATGAAACTAAAACTCTGAAATCACAGGCTGTTCACTGTCTTGTCCATTTACAGGATGAGTTTATAATCATTTTCACATTTTATAATCAGTTTTAGAAGGGGTCCAGGATGCAGCCGATAGCCTCTTGGTTAGTGCTGCTGCCTTAGGATCCGAAAGTTGTTGGTTCAACTCTTACCGAGTGCTGTACTACCCTTGAGTAAAGTACTTGCCTTGCTCAGGAGTCAACGGACCATCAGACCCATCGATGGATCTGCTCCCCAGTATCTACAGGACCTTCTCACTTGTTACACCCCTAACAGACTGTTACGCTCGTCCACCTCTGCCCACCTGGTGGTCGAAAAAGCACAAAGGTTGTTGGTTCTGGCTCCAATGTGGTAGAATGACCTCCCCCTCTCACTCAGAACTGCTGAAACTCTGTCTACATTCAAGAATGGTCAATCCAAGCAATAATCCTAGCAGCAGTACATTATTCAGAACCAACAGCAGGCTGGACATAGTTTCAAATCGACAGCCTGATAACAGGGCATTACAGTAGTCTGTCTTGCTTGAGATAAAGGCATTAAACAGCTTTTGCATCTTGTTGACATAGACAGCACTTCAGTTCTCCTATGTTTCTGAAATGAAGGCAACAAGGCCTAGATAAGGCATTAACATGACACACAAAAGATTAATACTCAATAAGATTTCCACCTCTGAGGCCCTTGATATTAAGAAACTGTTAAGCATTTTTGTTATTTTGTCCACCTGCTGCATGTTCAATATGGTCATATGGAAATGAAACGGCGCTTCATAATATTAGAAAACAATCCAGACAAAAGTAAGAAACTTTTCCACACACACACACACACACACACACTTGATAACCGCTTTTCCAGCGCAGGGTCAGGAAGGTCTGGAGCCTATCCCAGAAAAATGAGGTGCCAAATGAGGCAGGATACACTGCGATGGCAGTCCATCACAGCATAGACACACGCGCTGCAGGCAGTATCCCAGCTCCAAATACACAACCTCACGTGAAGAGTTCATGAGCAGTTTCACCAACTAGTTTCTTGTTTATTTTTTCTGCAGGAGTAACACCTGTGCATTTGGTTGGCAGCTACTTTAACTCTCTGCAGCACAACCTGAGATACTGCATTTTTGTGGAACATCAGAGTCTCCAGCCTTGACAGCAAGATTGCGAGGTCACCGTGGTATCACTTACTAGACTTCGCAGAGTTAGTATGTTTTAAAAAGGTGTTACCCCATCTGTTTCAGCATTCAGCAGCCTTTGCGCTCTGGTTTCCTTATCAATAACACATTTGTCTGATAATACCTGTGAATGACACCTTTAGCCCACATGGCAACAAGCTCAGCTGAAGTTCTAAGCATATTTTACAGTTTACAGCTGCTCGCTCAGTAGGGCGACTCGTGTCTATCAGAGTACAAGTTAGTTTTTACTTCACGTATGGTTTCTGCAATATTATAAACCGTGCTGAACAAATTGTCTGTGCATAAGTCAGCAGTGACAAATCGCACACAGGAGCTTCAGGCTAACATTTCTAACATAGCGATGTGAGATTCACTTTCTGGGTCTGTCCATCTGGGTCTTTCTATGAGGTCCATGCTGAACTGCAAAAGTTAGTCTGTATGACGGTCACCCTTAATTTTCGTAGCTTCATCTGTTGTGCTTCATCTCTACGTGGGTCTGACCGTAAAGATGGGGCAGCATGAATAGCCAAAGTACCATATCTGCATAGTGCATTAGTTGCAATTAAAGAAACTAATACTATATATATGTATATGCACTGCATAATGGCAACATGTACTGGTTGGACAGATGAGACAAATGACATTAAGCCACGTGGACACAAAACTGAGCATAACTGGGTTGCCTGCGGCACATGAACTACAATATAATACATACATAACTTATCAATAATGAAATTGTGCTTTCTGCTGTTATTATTGACCTGTGGGGCAATTCATTAGTGTTCAGACCCTCCGAGACCTCAGATGAGGCCCAGGCCGTTTAACATGAGGTGTAAAAAATGTTTTATTGTAGAGATTAGCATGTAGTATTTTCTTTGTAGAATGCACAACAGTATAATTTTATTTCGGTCTGTCTTTAGGCACTCTTGACCAACTAACTTGTACATTACAGCATCTGTAAGCAATAACACACAAGTGAAAATTCAAAAGAGCGGATTGTCCGATGTGAGCAGCCCCTTTGAGGTGAGGACTGGGACAAAAATGGCCTTGTTTTGTTTATGTGCATCGTGTGAAACTTACGGTGTCCGCTTTATGCTGCTGATCGGGATGAACTACAAGTTTAATAGTTGACATGTATTGAGACAGCACTGTAAAACAGATGCTCTTTGGTGACAATTATGACACCGTTCTGTGGTGCAACTTATTTCATTGACCTACTTTTCTCCTTTTCTAGAGTATATATAACTCAATAGAGGTTAAAAGTCCTATTTTGATTTGTTTTATTTTTGTATTTTTATGTCTTTTTCAGTTGTGTCATTGAATGCCATGGGGTTGAGAGATAATGTAAAGCCTTGTTTTGTTTACCGAGCACTTTAAAACTGATTTAGTTTTTTTTTTTCCAAGAGACACACTTTATTGCTAGTGATGTTAATTTTTGGAAATCACAATGGGGTGGGGATATCTGGCTGTCCCACGGGTCTGAGCACTCCGCGGGGGTTTCTTGCCCAAAAAACAATTTCGAAGGTTGGGTCCTGCACTCTGACTCTGATCTTAACGGCCATTTCATTTGTTTAGTTATCAGATGTTATAGCGTTACTGTGATTGTGCTTAACATTTATGGGTTTAACTCTAAAACTAAAAATGGCCAATTACTTAATTCATTGGAGGAGAGACTTATACACTGGCTGTCCAAGTATCCAGAGGCTTATTTGTTAAGGAGGAGACTAGTTTAATCATGTCGTTTTGGATGAGGCTAAGGATACGTGGCCTCTAGGTCAACCTTCGTGCTTAAAATCTACTTTAAAACTTCTCATGGAAAAATTTAATGTTGTTGACATATGGAGGGAAACGTTTGTAAATGATACGCTATACACCTGGAACAACAGAGACGGCTCAAACAGTCACGTATAGACTTCTGGCTCGTTTCTGAGGCGTTCGAGAAAAATAGCTGTTACGTCTCCCTCAACCAGCGCATCGGCGACACCTGCTGTTCCCTGATGGAACAGAAGATAAAAAGGGACGCCGAGGCGGCAGCGAGGTGGCGGCAATGCGGAACCTTGTTCAGCGACTTCTCTTGCATTCCTGATTGTGTATCCTGTAACCCCTTCCGACTGCGACTCTCGCCGTGCTCTGTGTGTCCTGTTTGCCGATCGCCCGACCTTCGCCTGTCCCCAACTTCTCTCTTCTTGGATTACGTCTGTCTGTTATAATAAACATCGCTTTGAAGAACTCTGCACTTGAGTCCGTCATCGAGTGGAACGAAACTATCACTATGACAGTAGCATTACACTTAAGTTAATGTTTTGACAGCTCCATTGCTGACCCCAAAGCTGTTTTTATTAGTACCGGTCTTTTTGCTGCAGCATCGTCTTCAAGATCTTGCAGCACTGAGAGGGGCTTCTAACTGGAAGACGAACAGCTCCATGCTTAAATATGACTCGGTAAAGGCGAGTCTGATCACTTATTACTGGAATAAAGCCAGGGTCTAGGGATGCTATGTATGTTTAGTTGTAGCTTGGAGCTTTTATTAAAGTTTGAAGTTGGCAACAAGTTTTTGACAAAATTAATACGGCAGCTGGCTAGCCAGATCTAGATGCGTTTTAGAGGAGGAGATTCTTTCAGAGATCACTACCCTTTCCAGTTTACTGCCAGGGAGTTTCAGAAGAGGGGAGAGAGAGGTTAAGGTTAAGTGAACTACAGAGCAAATGAGATGACTTGTACAGAGCGAGAGCAGGGGGGCCTTTCATAAGGTCTCGATAGAAGTGGCTGGAGCATCATGACATGGGGAGCAAATGAGCAAATGTCTGCATATTTCTTCAAGCTTGAGAAGTCACAAGCTAAACTTAATTCTGCTTTTCAGTTGAACCTTGGAGGTAGTGTTACCAATAGCCCAGAGGAAATTTCCAGCTTTTGTTAGAACTATTACTCCGCGCTGTACGAATCCAAGTTCAGTAATGACATGCCATGGCAGCCTTTTCTAAATATCTCGGCACCCTGAACTGCCTTAGTGAGGATGAAACACTAATGTGTGATTTTCCAATTACTGTGGAGGAAATTATGGATGCCATTAAATGCTTTAAAAATAAGTCACTGGGCAATGATAGGATCACTGCTGAATTTTATAAGCTCTTTCCTGAGTTAATTGCTTCCTTTTTGTTTGAAGTTTATTCAGAGAGCATTGCTAGAACTGCTCTTCCCGCTAGTATGTGTAACATCAATTCGTGGCATCCCTGTTAAAGAAAAAAGTAAATTATTTAAGAATTCAGATAACTAAGGATCCCGTGGACAGAACTGCTCTGAACTTCAATTGATAAGACAATGAACGAATTCAATCTTTGGTTACAGAGGGACTTGTCTTTAAAAAGGCGGGTCCTTCTGTCCAAAGTAGAAGGTATTTCCAGGCTCACTTACAGTATGTTGCCTCTTCAGTACATTTAGCCAGCAAAACTGCTAAAGTAATAGACCAGATGCTCTTCAATTTTCTGCGGACAAACCGAGTCCGCTATATCTGGAAGTCTGTGGTTGTCGACTCGTATAAGAATGGCGGGCTTCGTTTCTTGGACTTTACTACCTTGAATATGACTCTTAAAATTAACTGGATGAAGCAATTTCTCAGAAATGATTCCTCCATCTGGAATTTAATTCTGAAATTTGTCTTTGACCAAATTGATGGTCTCTCATTCCTTCTGATGTGCAGTTATAATGTGGAGAAGTTACCTGTTAAATTGTCAGCCTTTCACAAACAGGCTCTATTGGCATGGAAATTAATTTACAAGCACAACTTTTCTCCGCACCGGTATTATATTTGGAACAATGGTGAGGTCCTGTATAAGGGTAGGAGTATCTTTTTAAGGAGTTGGTTCAACAGGAATATCCTTCTGGTGGACCAGTTGCTGACCTCACAAGGAGTTCTTATGAATTACACTGAATTTGTGTCATGTTTTGGGTTTCATGTCACAGAGGAAGAGTTTGGCCTGGTAATGAAGCCTATTCCAATTGGTTCTGTGAATCTACTTAGAGCAGTCTCTTACCCTGCTGTTGTTTCTATAGTTCAAGTTCATTGTCATAGGTACAAGTACAGTGTACAAGTATCATGAAATTCTTCTTGAATGCTTCTCCACAGACTATGGACAAAGACAACAGAAATACTGCACAAACAAAACAATGACAATGACAGTGTGTAATGCTAATAGCAATGACAATAAATAACGGTAACAATAATAACACTAATACCAGTAGACAGCCAGAGAACTCAGAATGTGAGAATGAGAATGCCTAAAGTGACAGTGTAATCTACCAATGTGCTTTGAACAGTCCAACTCTAGTTACGAAAGGTGGCACATTGGTGATTGCTGTATATTCTTACAGCAGTGGGGTAAAAGCTGTTCCTGTACCTAGCTGTGCGGGTTCGAATAGACCTAAGCCGTTTTGCAGATGACAGGGAATAGAAAAGTGCCCGTGTGGGGCGACTATGATCTCTCATGATGCGCATCGTCTTTCTGAGACAGCCTATGGTGTAGGTGTCCTCGACCGCTGGTAGCTGTGTGCCGATGATTCCCTGAGCCGTTTTGACCACCCTCTGTAGGGCTTTCTTGTCCTGTATGGAGCAGCTGCCACCCCAGGATGTAATACACCCTGTGAGGACGGACTCCACAGCACACCTGTAGAAAGTGGTGAGGACTGTAGTGGACATCCGGGCTTTCTTCAGACACCTGAGGAAGTGGAGGTGTTGATGGGCCTTTTTGATGGTCGATGCTGTGTGCTCAGTCCATGTGAGTTTGGCAGTGAGGGTAACACCTAGGAATCTGAAACTGTTGACCCTCTCTACAATGTCCCATCCGATGTAGATGGGTACATGAACCGTGTCCTGTTTCCTGAAGTCAGTCACCAGCTCCTTAGTTTTACTGACATTGAGAGACAGGTTGTTGCCCTGGCACCACTCTCCCAGGAGCCTCACCTCCTCTCTGTAGGCCGTCTCCTCGTTGTTGGTGATCAGACCCACAATGATGGTATCATCAGCAAACTTTATGATGGTGTTGGAGCTGTGCCTGGCCACACAGTCATGTGTGAACGAGGAATACAGCACCGGGCTCAGGACGCTATAGCGGATCCAGTTGACACTCTGTGTGGAAGCATCTGTTTCTCGTGGTCTCTCAGAAATAATAACAGAGCTGTTATCGGCTTGTGATGGACTGGCGTCCCGTCCTGGGTGTATCCCCTCCCCCTCCAGCCTTGTGCCCTGCGTTGCCGAGTTAGGCTCTGGCTTGCTGCAACCCTGCTCGGGAAAAGCCGTTGTACACGTTGTGTGTGTGGATTACAGCTGAAAGGTGATTGGACTCTTGCTGCTGTCTAACTATGGTTGCACGTCAGGTGGCGGCTGTTAAAATGCAATTGACAGAGCAGCTACCAAACAAGACTGTAGATGACATGAAACACATGCAGATGGAGCATGATGCAGTAGGTGTGGTGCAGTAGGTCCAACGGGAAAGGCCTCCTTTTGGAAGTTATCATTTTAGAAGATTGCCTTTCTGGATCTTCAGTGCCCCAGAGATGTTCCAGCATGTTATGCGTTACCTACTCAGAGATCATGAAGGAGTACTTCTCCATATGGATGATATCCTGGTCTTGGGAAAGACAAAGGAGCAACATAATGCAAGGTTAAGCCAGGCAACTGGCAATATAAAGGACTCTCAGCTCAAGCTGAATAAGCGTCGGTGCGTAATTAGTCGAGTCTGGATTTCCTTGGTCACTGCGTCACAGGGGAAGGAATTAGTCCTTCAAAGGACGAAGTTCGGGCAGTCATTACCCTGGACTCCCCCACAAACATTACAGAACTGAAACGATGTCTTGGGATGTTTGTCTAGGGGAGTATGTGAAGGACTTGGCTGCCATTCTTCAAGCTTTGAACGAGTTTCTGTGCTCTGACTCAACATGAATGTGGGAAGCAAGTCAGGAAGAAGCTTTTCGCAGAGCCCAGGAGATGAGAACACAGGGCCCGGTTTTGTCCTTCTTTCACCCTCCCAAGCACGACCATCGGTGCCGACAGCAGCAGCTACGCAACAGGCGCCCGTCACGGGCGACGGACCGAACAAAGCGATGTACTCAAATGTAGACTTGTATTTTATTCGTGGAGCAACCAAATCTAGAGGGGCAGGGAGAGGTGAATTCCAGACACAGCACAGGTTGAGCGAACAGCAAACGTCACCAAGGGGATGATACAGGAACGTGGTCGAGTGAAACGGAAAGCAAGGGCCACGACCAGAACTGCGAGGACCATCTGAAAAGCACACAGACCGGGCGCCGCAGCTGCTCCGAGGAGGTTCCGCGCCGTGTGGTTGTTGGGACGCTTCCTTATGCTCGTCCCCGGGATGAGCTCCAGGTGCTGTCGATGCGCCGTCCGATGAGGGTGCGACACAGTGCTTGTTTACTGCATAGCCATGGCGCCAGCCAGGTGTGGCTTTCAGCTCGAGATCTTTAGTTGTGCTGTTGTGTAAATGTAAACATAATGCAATGTACTATAGTACAGTAGTACAGTAGTGTAGTGCAATATAAACAGCGGAATGTGGAGTCAAGTAGTGTAAACTGGGTAACGTACTGTACTGTCAATGGTACGGCACAGTATTCAGTACAGACCGCCCTGCAAGGAAGTGAAGTAAAAGTAATGAAAATGGCTTTGTATGGTGTAAAGTACTATAGTACATTTTAGTGTAAGCGGTGCATTGTGGTTGTTGGCTGTAAAGTAAAAATAGTGTAATAGTGCCGTGTAAACGGTGTAAAGTGCCGTACTGTCACACTGTGACTGTAGTGTAAACAGGGTAAGACCCGCCCCGGATTCCTGTTTCTCCATAACACCCCCCCGCCCCCCACCCCCCACCCCACCCCGCTTCCTTCCTGCTCCAGTCCTCCTCGGCCGTGCAGTTTCTTTGTGTGAAGAGTGTAAAAGTGTTTGAGAAGTGGGGGGGGGGTCCTGTCCTGTCCTGTCCTGCCATGGCCCCCAGCGGACTCGTGGACCCTGGATTCCTGCGCTCCTCGGAGGGCTCGCTGAGCGTCGCGCAGACGGTACTCTGCTTTTACCCTGCTTTACGCTGCTTTACCGCTCTTTCTCTCCATCCATGATAACGTTTAACGGCCGCTTCGCGTTTCGGCTCCAGCTGCGAGATGTGTGTGTGTGTGTGTGTGTGTGGGTTTGTGTGCGTGTGCGCGCGCGCGTGCGTGTCGTCGAGCTTTTTTTCGCGGCGGTAACAATCACAATGTAACGCCGGTGTTTCATTTCCCCCGAACATTCCAGTAACTAACTGCTGTGAGAAATGGCCACAATGTTACACTGTTTTATACCTCGTAACATACACAAGTTGGATTTGGGGAAACTGCTAGTCTACTGGTTAGAGCTACTGGAATTCCGAACTGGTTTGAATCACAGCTGTTGTACCCGGCTTGAGCAAGGTACTTACCCTACTGCTCCAATAAAACTACCCTGCTGTACAAGTGAGTGAATGACGAGGTACAGTAAGTTTACAAACTGGTAGCGTAGAGATTACAGTTACTGCCTTTGGACCCAAAGGTCGCAGGTTTGATCCCCACCTCCAGCTGTAGTACCCTAGAGCAAGGTATTTACCCCAGATTTCTCCAGTGAAATGACCCAGCTGTATAAATTGGTAAATAAATGTAAGAACATTAACGTTGTAAGTTGCCGTGAGAAAATGTTTAGCGTCACGAATAAATATAGACTACAGTTACTATGACAACCTTCATGTATATACAGTATAACACAGTGAGCTCCCTGTGCCCCCCCCCCCCCATTGCTACATGGGAAAGAGTGCAGTGATTGCAATACAGTGACACGTCAGTGTGAAAAATGCTGAATGTCTGACACCAGGGTTACCAGGGTAAGCAGAAGTCAACCTGACACCCAGTTCAGAGCACAAGTAGAGGCAGAAACAGTTTGATTCCCCACCGATTTTCATAGCTGACGTGGAAAAGAGGAAAAGCTGCCAACCGGAACTGAAAGCTTGAACTGTATGTGAAATAGGTCTTTAAACACTAAAATGATGCAGGGATCTGCTTGTGTTCAACGTTGCATCACATCCAGGGTCAACCCCCCTCAGCCTTGCGCTCGATGATTCCAGGATAGGCTTCACACCCTCCCGACCCTGAACAGGACAACAGGTTGATGAAAATGAATGGATAGCTGGAATTCAACAAGACAGTTTAGAAACCTTAGTTTAAATCCAAACGCGGTCTCCCGGTAGAGGCTGTGTTTGACGTTGCCGTCCCTGCAGCGAGTCCGGAGTCAGGGATGGAGGATTCGGTCCTTCTTGAAGAACGGCCCCCATACGCTCGCAGTGCAGGCATCGCTCTTCGGAACTCGCGCAAACTGAATGTGCCGTCTGCTATCTCTGCACCCTGCCTGCAGGTGGCGCTGCTGATCGCCTTCCTCTGTGTGCACTGCTCCTCCTGGTGGACGGACTTCTCTGCATTCCGCTACTTCCAGGTGGTCACGCTGTGGTTCCTCGTAACGTTCCTCATCTTCCTCTTCATGCACATCTTCAGGCTCCAGAGCAAGATGCCGTGTATCAACTGGGCGCTCACGGTGAGATGCAGCGGGGTTGGGACGGGTACCGGCTCTTGACCCGTTACCACGGTAATGGGCGAAGTATTCTGTATGCTGCAGGAGCTACTTTGCTGTGGCGAAAGTTGTTTTTACTGGGAAAATGTGAGCACACTTTAGGTGTCTTGGTGTCTCTGTTGGGCTTGCTAGAGTGGGAACAGCGGAGCTCCGTGGACAGTGGAGTCGCGACGACGAGCCCGTTCCCACCCTTCCTAACCATCTGTGGGACAAACACTCCTCTGTATTAAGTAAAAGAAACACTGGAGTGTGTCGCACGCTGAGCCAATTGGATTTAAGGGCAAACGGTGACCATGTCACCGGTTTGGATGGTTGGTGTGCTGTGGAGATACCTTGTGCTCTCAAGACAGAGCTAAGAGCTGTGTAAGACAGGGCTGTGTGTCAAGTCAAGGAAGGCCAGGGACGTGTACGCGTGTGTGTATGAGGGAACACGTATGTGAAGTAATCTGAAGGCTCATAACGACTTGAGAAGGCCGAGGTTATCGAGCTGCTGTTGACTGTGTGCTGCAAATTCAAAGATCTCAGCTCACAAGGCTTCCTCTTCTCTGCGACGTGAACGTTGCCAGGAGTTCCTGCACTACGCCGTGGGGATGTTGCTCATCTTCATCGCCTCTCTTGTGGCAGCGGTGAAGTCTAGAGGCATCTTCGCGCTCATAGCCGGATCGGTGAGTGCGCTTCCCTTTCCTCCTCCTCTTGGGACAGTTTGTACGTCTAGGGTGAGTCTTTAGTCTCTGGGTCCTCCAACAGCTGTAGGGGGGCGTCGATCATCGGCCTTTGAGAGGAAACTGAAGCTCGGCCGTCTCGCTTCTCCGGCAGGTGTTCGGTTTCATCGCCACCGTCCTGCTCGCCATCAGCGTGTGCCGCTCCTACAGGGTCGCCTGCGGCTCCCAGCCAACCAGTGAGAGACGCGTCCGTTCACCTCCAGCTTTTTGTTTGGACCCCCGCTGTTGTGTGTGTTCTGGCAGGAACTGCAACCAAACTGCCTTCCTTCTGCACTGGAGGTTTAACTTGGTGGCAGCAGAGACAGGCTGAGCCTGAACTCCATCGGGGTCCCAGACTGATGTAGTGTCTCCGTATTAATAATAAGTGTGTTGCGCTAGTCTGAGATTTAGGTCCCTCGCTGTTGTAGCGAGGGAACAGCTGGTCGCCGGTTTGGGCATCTCTGGTGTGAATCGCGGTTAGCAGTCGGAGAAACACCTGTATGAGGTGCGAACGGGGCAGTAGGACAGTGCGTGTATCAGGTGAGTGACCCGGACTGATGGCTGCTCACCACTGGTCACCAGCCTTCTCTTTGACCTCTCCTGAGGGGTCCCAGTGTCCAGTATTCAGTGTCCGGTGAAAAAGTCCCGCGTTTTCTCTATGGTTTAAGGCATTCGGTTTATTTTCATTTTGCCATTTCACAGAGGTGTACAGCGCAAATAAAGTTTCTCTGTGCGGCTTCAGGTGGCACACGGTAAACATGGGTCACACGTATGAATACAAATGCAGACATGACAATGATATGGACAAGGGGACGTCCAGCCACCGATCTCTGAGGGTAGCGGTAAATGCAGCATAGTGTGAGGCCCTCAGGACAAGGTGCAGATGCCGTGGTGAGTAGGTGTGTAGGGTTAAACAGCTTTAATAAATGCCAGTGTGAAACGATGTGAGTGTAAAGTGTTAATTTACCACGCTCCCTCTGGCTCTTTTTCAGGTGCTGCCATCTCATAGGGACACAGCGGTCCTGCTGCCCTCCATGTTTGAAGACGTGAGACGCGTTCAGAGCACCGTTGTCCCCAAGTGCCACATGGAGAGCAGGATCTGTGCCAAGTGTCCTTCCGCTTACTGGGATGGACACTGATGTCCTGCAGGTCTGCCAGTTTACATACTGGGACCGTATAGGTGTGTTTGACGTTCCCTGTCCAGTCCCAGTGCGCGTGTTCTTTCAGAAAAGGACAATGTATTATGGAGCTTCTGCAGGAAAGAATCGCTGCTTCCATTTGTATCTTTTGCTGATGTCTTAAGCTTTAATTTTTACACGAATACACAAACACTAATGGAATTGTGAAGAATTGCGGTTTTGCTCTAATGGCTTTTCTTTGCTTGCGGAAATTTCGAACACGACGAAGGAAGCGCAACGGCCCGTTTTTAGCGACAGCAACTTCACTTACGATCAAGTGACTTTTTCTGGAAATACGGATGTTTTCAGCCCCTGAACGTATTCCGATTTCCTCTTTATAACGGTTATCCTCATTATAAAGAATAATAATGTGAGCGAATAAAATTAATTTGCTCTGTCCACATGCAGGGCAGAACCAGACCTCCTGTCCTTTGGGCTTTTTTGTTCTGCTTTTTAAGGTTAACGGTGAAACAGTAAAAACATCCATCCCATCCCCCACCCATGGGGTAAAACATGAGTCTGAACCTTCATCTCCGGGAGACTCAGATAAAGAGGAGATTCCAGAGAGTGAGAGTCGCGTAGCTGGGTGCACTGGGTGGACTGGGAGGACTGGGAGGGGGGTCCGCTCCCCAGAGGTCCAGCTCGGACAGACGTCTCCACCTCTGCTGGATCGAGTGGCAAAAAAGGAGGTGCGGAAGGAGCGCCTGGTCCATGCCAGCTCTGGGCGGGAGGACAGACTCGCCCGGGATGGAAACGTGAGTCAGCGAGCGAGTCCCTCCCTCCACAGGGGCGTCTCAGGGTGTCAGCCTGTTTGGACGGAGGGTTGTTGGGTCGATGAAAGGGACGCGAGTGCAGGGCCATTGATAGAGGGGTGAATTGTGCTGACGATTGTAGGGACCCACAGGTGCGGAGGGCCCGTTAAGAGAATTACTTTAACTTTTGAATTCCTCGCTACGTCCCTGTCCAAGTGGCACCAAGGTGGCGTCGAGTTTCCCACTTTGGTGCCTGTCCCCATTTCCCACAGGAAGTGCAACCATGGAAACGGTCTGAAGACTAAGCCGTGCAGTAATTGCCCATAGTGTTTAAACGTGCTGCTGCGCATACGAGCAGAAACACACAAGTGACAGTGGAGTGTGTGTACGAGAACCCTGCAGGAGAAAAGCCGAGACGCTTCTCAGCTGTAAGGGGAAGCGAACGTTGCCGGAAGGAACTGGGCTCCGCTGGACAGGAAGCAGAGGCCTGTTTTTTGGAAGCGGGGGAGGAAAACCGTCCGAGAGCCTCGCAGCCGTTGGATGTGCGGAGAACGGCAACGGCATCACGTGGATCACCTGCCGTGTGCCGTTTTCTCCTCGTGGTGGGAATCTAAACGCCCTCTTTGTAAAATAGGGCGAGAGAATTTATTTGACGGGCAGGACGAAGCGGGAGCGCTTCTTCGGCGATGCTGACATCTGGTGTTCAGCCGCGGTATGTAAAGCAAACTTCTCAAAGGTACTTGTCGAATTGGACTACTTAGCAGTTTTCTGAACCTACTTTGAAATGTAGGCTTGTGGTGCTCCAGAACTTAACCCTGGAAGTGATGTCTTTATATATTTATTTAAATCAAAGAAGTGTGACTGTATGCCACAGCACCGCAAGTAGAGCTGCTGTCTCACAGCACCCGGGTGGTGCGAGAGGATGTGGGTTCGATTCCCACTCAGTCCGCGTGGAGTTTGCATGCTCTCCCCGAGTCTGCGTGGGTTTCCTCTGGGTGCTCTGGTTTCCTCCCACAGTCCAAAGACATGCTGTTCAGGTTCCTCCAGAGAGTGTGTGTGCTCCACTGATGTATGGATGAGTGACTCATTGTAAGTAGTGTATCTGTCAGCGTGAGTCACTGGGGTGAATAAGGTCTGTGGGCTGATAACACTACATAGAGTTCAGTGGAAGTTGCTCTGGAGTAAAGTGTGATAAATGATGTAACAACATGCACGGTGGTAGAATGCAGGTCTTTTGTGGCAAGGAGCGCAGCAGTGAAGGTGACGTGTTGCTGTGAAAGAGCTGAGCGCTGAAGGCAGGACAGCGAGAACTTGAATGTGTGCGACAACAAGAGCGGGAGGCCACATGTACCGCTAACCCCTCCAGACAGACACTACAGACATTTAATGTTGTAAAATTACTCATTTTATTAAATTGTGGCTTCAGTTACAGCAGAATTAGTGGGCAAAGATGCAAAAAAATAAACGCCAGCCCAGGCTCTGGGTTCTAGTTGGACACCGGCGACCGGAACACGGTCCCATCGCCACCGTGTCGACACGAGAACAGACAGTTGGGGAGAGGAGGAGAGAAACATCCTCGTGGACGAGCGTCCAGCTGCTGCCCGCGTGCCATTAAGCTATATTTACAATTTTCTTTTTGAATCAATATTACAGTATGAAAAACCCCAATGAACAGCTGCCGCAGGACAAAGCGGTTTTGCACGAGGCCACAGCAACTGAACATCTGTCCTGCCCCCAATGAGCTTCTGCCTAAGGGTTTACAAAAATGTTTATCACATTAAAAATTACATATTAACTGTTGATTAAAGTATGAATTGATCAGTTATTTTCTTACATCACTAAAAGCAGTTTCCACACATCTAACGTACACAAGTCAGCATTTGGAAAACAGGAGGACAACAGGTAGAACCTCGCAGTGTAAATATCAAAAAGATACAAGTACGTTTTAATATGTATACAAAATGATTAAAATGAAACCTTTGCAGGATTAATAAAAAAAGTAGGACTGCTTCCGATGCAGAAATCTCTCTCTCTCTCTCACTCACTCACTCACACACACACACACACACACACACACACACATCAGGCAGGTTGTGATTTGACAGTTTTACAGCAGGTTTTTAAAACCCCCAAATTCCAGCTGTTATCACCAGTATTCGTGTTCAGCTCACCCATACTGCAATTCATCTGCTTTATTCTCATTTTTACTTTAATTTCTGGAAACAATCTGTATCACTGCTCACTCTGTAAAAAGCACAGATTCAAGGTATTAAACTGGTTTATATTTCTTACTAACAAAATGTGTAAAAGAGCAAAAATAAAATATTCAGAAGTTATATTCAGACCATACATGTGCTGTAGTACAAAATGATGTAAAAACCAGGGAAACTAAGTCCCGGGGGGCAGCGTCTTCCTTCACAATTGGACTACAGTTTACTACGGTGCTGTACGTCAGGGCTTCGCAACTCGAGGACCTGGGTCTCATTCCAGCTGCCTTTACAGAAAGGGATGAGAAATGAGACCAATCAACCCAGTCAGTTAAAACAAAAAAACACCCTGGAAAAGCAAGCCGGTCGAGGCAGGGCTGTGGAGTCGCTACACAGAACCTCCGACTCCCGCTCCAGTAATCCAACAATTGCTTCCGACTCCGACTCCACAGCACCGGTTCGAGGCCCACAGTTCAGGCTGGTTGTCTAACAGGAGACACCGAGCAGTTATTTAAGACATGGCTGTAGGTAGAGGCTGGTTATACTTTCTGTTGGAGAGGCATTGCTACAGTACGTACACACACACACACACACACACACACTTGTGGGAGACGCCAACAGGCCCAGGCACTTCAGGTCGCTTCCTTTAAGGACAGATATTAGAAACAGCCGAACCTGACATGAAAGTGCAAAAGTCTGAATGTGAACAAATGTCTTTGGGTGTTAAAACTGAGAAACACCTGATTTACACAGTGAAGAACTACATTAAAAATATTGTTTGGAGAAAGGAAAAAAAAATTGCATAACCTTTAAGCTGGATTGTCCTGAACCGTTTTAACAACATTTATTCGTAATAAGTTACACTTTTCCTGTGCAAAGGCACCATCCAAATTAATCTGTATTTCAGATAAAATATATTTAACATTCTCTTAAAACAGCAGTCTGAACAATGCTTGCTGGTGGTTTTTATGTAAAAAAAAAGGGTAGAAAGGGGACGCTAAACGTTTGCGGAGGAGGAGAACACTCGAGAGGACGCCGTCTCACAGCGATGCTGGAACGTCCTCCTGAAAGCTCCCTACGCTCCGACTGAGGGCCCACGGAATCCTCTGCTCGTCCCCTTGATATCTGTCAAGTACCTAAGTTAAACCGAAAAAGGAGGAAGGCGGGATGTGGGATGATATGATTCGGTACGAGGGAAATGACGATCGCTGCAATAGAGCCCTGCCGGGTTACTCCGTGCCATTGGCGTTGAGCTTCTCCACCTCGGGGGCCCGGTGCTGGGGCCCGTCGGGGGCCGGACGGGGCCCCGAGCGACACGGCAAGCCGGATGTCTTCACAAAGATCCCGGCGTCCACCAAAAACGCAAAGGAAGCCAGGAAACCAAAGACCTAAAGGATGGAAGAAGAGGACCGAGCGTCTCAATCCCCTTTGTTCAGCTCACATGAAGGTGCAGCACGAGGAGCTGCGCAAACCTGACAGGTTGTCGGTTCAAGTCCCAGAGCGGGCAACTGTTAATGTACCCTTAACGTAGACCAAGCCAGCCGCTTTGGGTCAGACTCATCTTATAGTCAAACAAAACAAAGTGTAGAACCATGTAAATAAAGTAATAAATAAGGTAACTCTTCCATCCAGAGCTCACCACGTGTACTGATGAGCAGCAGCATTTTAAGGGCATAAAGTACAGAGACATGAAAGCCAACAAGTTACAAGTGGTTCCGCAACGAGGATCAAGCGGACTCTCGAGAAGGAAGAGAACGTACCACAGCAGCCCCCTCCAGCTGAGACCCCCCGTTGTCTGCGCTGAAGACGACGGAGGCGATAAGGAAGAGGACGCCAATGGCTAATGTGTAACACAGGTCCTGTGGAGATAAAGAGTTTAACACGACCCGGAGAGGAACGTGACATGAAGCCACGCGATCAGAATCATCACCATCTTCATCACCATGTAACCCTGCGCTGCACACACTGTAGGCTGTGGGCAGCACCGTGGTACGGCGAGCAGCACTGCTGTCTCACGGTGTCTGGGTGGTGCGAGAGGACGTGGGTTCGATCCCCGCTCGGCCTGTGTGGAGTCTGCATGTTCTCCTCGTCTCTGTATGGGTTTCCTCCCACACTCCAAAGACATGCTGTTCGTTCCCCCATAGCGTGCGAGTGACAGATTGTGTGTGTGTGTTCCACTGATGTATGGATGAGTGACCCAGTGTAAACAGTGTATCTAGCAGTGTAAGTCACCGCAGTGAATAAGGTGTGTGGGCTGATAACACTACATAGAGTTCATTGGAAGTCGCTTTGGACAAAAGGGACTGATAAATAAAGTAAATGTACAGCACTATAACACTGGACCTTAACCATTAGTGAGCCCATGCAGCAAACTGCTCATTCTAAAGTATCACACACACAATTTTTTTTTTTTTTTTAAAACTCAATCTTAATGATGTTAATGAGAGAGGTGTCTGGTGCAAGGAAAACAATGATTCCTTCCACTTCTGTACACGAAAAAATAAATTTTGTATTAAGTTATATGCCTGAAAATTACTTTTTTTTTTTTTTAACACTTCTGGTTTAATAAATTAACTGATCTCATGTTGGAGGATGGGGCAGCATTCATGACATCTCCTGAAAAAATCTGAATTCATAATTTATTGCATTTAAACAAATACATTACTTCAAATATTGACATAAAGTGTCACTTGTGTAACCCTATGCTGATTTTAAAATTTTCCGGAAAATTCTGAAAAATGCATAATATCAATAATAAAAACATAATGAAAATGTGCTGCACTGCACGAATTCAGCCAAGTACCACAAGTGAGGCTACTGCACGCAGGAGCATGGAATGGGGTTCGAACTTAACACTTCGGGTTAAGAGTGCATGTCCTGGGGCCCCGTGAGGCTGTTAGTTTAATTGCACTCACTACCGTCTCACGGGCAAAGCGTCGCAGAGGGCGACGCGCTGGTCCTTCATCATCATCACCATCACCACCACCGCCAGCGTTACCGCTCACGCCAGACTCACCAAGGTGGGCCAGCAGGTGATCCCCACTTTCTGGTGAAGAGTGGTGGCCAGGAGCACGAGCAACAGGGTGGTGAAGAGGAAGGCCGTGCAGCTGAAGAACTCAAAGACGTAGAGCGGGGTGCAGGACGTGCAGTTGGACACCACCTCCTCCAGGATAAAGGCCACGAACGACAGTAGCTGTAGGAGGGGAACGCACCAGGTTACAAGGGAACACCGGGCAGAAGTGCTATGCGCACGGCCAGCGGGCGGCAGAGCGCTTAAGATAATCCATAAACGCAGGAGGCTCAGGCGCCGTCTCCGAAATCATGCGACGCACCGCGTGTCCAGCAGAGGGCGACACCGATTAACCAAACTGCTTCACCGGTGGAGCACCAATGTAAGTGTACCAGTGTAACAATGTGTCAGTGTAAGTCACAGAACAGAGCTTGTGACCACAAACTTGTGACTCAGTCCACACAAGGAATCTGCTGAACAAAGTATCCAGCGTATCTTACATATACTGTGTTTTTATTTAAAAAAAAAATGTCCTGGGTGTGTCCCCTCCCCCTCCGGCCTTGCGCCCTGCGTTACCGGGTAGGCTCCGGTTCCCCGTGACCCCGTATGGGACAAGCGGTTCTGAAAATGTGTGTGTTTTCACCGTGTCTTTACTCTCACTTAATGCCACACAAATGGTTCCGTGGAGACGCAGTGAGGACAGGAAACAAAGAAGGGCAAAAACATTGCTTGAAGGAGGGCTGCACCACTCTCCAGCACAGCAGCAGGTTCAACCCATCAGGGAAAACGCGTCTGACACAAAAACACAGCTTACACACCCCCTGTAGCGTTACTTACCATGGCACACGTCATCATGGGGTAAAACCAGAATACCACCGCGTTTTAGGCCTTACGCTGAAGCCCGGAGACTAACGCAGAGCTGCCCAACCCCCCGACCACAGTAATTAACCGCGTCTCCAAGTTTCCCCAGTAAAGACGGACGTTCGGGACACGCGGAAGCTCTACGGCTCGTCCCTCGCAAAGCGGAGCCCAGGAAGGACAGAAGGCCCATGTGTTCATTCTGCTCATCGGGACAGTTGCGTGATCAGAGCTGAAGTCACGCGAAGGTTATTCACACATTCGTGGAAACTGGGAGTTTCCGCCGAAGAGCCTCCGGGCTGAGACACACCGCGAATTTACCACGTTCTGCTCCTCGGTCTCATTTCCACCGCGTGGACAAGAGGGGTTCGGTAGGAAGAGCGGAACGTCGGGGTCACGGCGGTCACCTTGCGATCCAAGGAGCTACCGTACTACCGCTGATCCTGGTTAATTACACTGATGTAGAAATCGAGACCCGTAGCTTAGCGCACAAACCTAACGCTCCAACTGACTCGAGGGAAATAAAGACTCAAACACTTTGCTCTAATATACAGTAAATGTAGCGAATACCCTGCTGCAAAAATGTAATCATCAGAATAAAGGCTGTTGAAAAATCTCAGTGTCTTAACCTGTTGAGCGCTGGGCAGAAAAGAGAGCGAGGCTACGTGCGGCCGCCACGTTCCCCACCTTCCGGAAAAAGCGTAAGCACCCCAGAGACGGCCGGTGACGTCGGCGCCACCCATCCGTAAAATACCACGTTGTGCAAATAAAGCTCTTTCCCTGGAGAAACCCACGTGTGTGTGTGTGATAAAGATAAAATATAGCAGTTTGAGAGAGAAGACAAAGTGTGTGTTCATCACAAGGGAAACAGGATTGAGGAAGTACAGGCCTGTCTGGGAACCTGCGTAATCGTGGGCCTTGGCTGGGTTGTGTGTGTGTGTGTGTGTGTGAGAGAGAGAGAGTTCAGTTCCGAGCAACAGTCGTATCAAACTGCTACTGTGGTCTCAGTACCGTGAACAACGAAGAGAGCAGACCACCCACTGTAGGACGACAGCGCACCGCACCTCCCTTCTCCACACGTGCGATGCGGTGTAAGGAGCGTGGTAAAACACTGCGAAGGACCAGCGACCGGGCAGCTCCTGCGCTACTCTCCCGGCAGGGAGCAGAGACCACGGAGCGGACGGTTCGAGGCTTTAAAAAGCGGACCTCCGACTGAGGATGCTGCAGGTTCAAGTCCCAAGAAACTCTGAACAAACATCCACTGCTATCGATGGATCAGAGAGAAATAAAAGTAAGTTGTGCTGCATTATGTGATAAATGTGCTCAACAAAGATATTAAAGCACATAACAGGTTGTGGTGGTAAATGTGGGGCAGTAACCTTTTCAATTAAAAAAAAAACCCACACACACACACACACACACACACACACACTTCTGCTCAGTGTGTTGTTTTCACTCCTAGTTAATGAGTGAGGAGGCCGGAGCCGACAGGGGTGCGAAGGCCACGCCAGCCGGCAGCACTGGGACTTTCCATGGCTTTCAGGGATCAGCCCGACAAGCTCCGCCCATCTCCAGCCCAAGCGGACTTTTGTACCTGGTTCCGCCCACCCGAGGGCCGAGCGAACACGGAACGCCTTACTCCCCCCGTGTCGGCCCAGCGCGTACGTCCAGAAGCGGCTCCGCCCAGCTCCGGCTCAGGGCCCGCGCCACCGCGGCAGACCCGAGAGACAAGCCGTAACCTGCGGCGCATACTGCGGCGTCGTACGCGATGCCACACCTTCTGCGCTGCGTCACTGTCCAGCAGCTCCCAGACACTAAGCACGCAGAAGCAGCGAAAGCAGGACGTCGATCTTCGGGAGAAACCATCCCACGAACGGACAGGACGGCACGGCAGACGGAACACGGAAACTCCGGGACATCACCGGACCTTCAGAGCGGGCACGCAGGGCGGAGGCGACTCGTTCGCAGCGGCGACGCTGACCTATTTGAACCCATAGCCTTCCAGCAGCTGTGCACCGCCTCGTGACGACCGCCTGCGGTCAGAAGACCTTAACGCCGGAGCCGCCCTTTGGTTTGCTCGTACGGTCGTAATTAAAGTCACGACTGTCCCCGGCACGGCGAACACAAGGTCACCGAAGGTCGCGTCTCGGACCCAAGGCTGCCAAACGGCACCAGAGATGAAGAGGAAACTGACCACATGGACATAACCCCTCTTGTCCACGCAAACAATGCAGCAGTTCAGAGAAGCTGCGGGACCTCAAATACGATTAAGAGAGACGCCCAGGGGGCAGGTGGAAGGTGGGGGGGCACAATTAGTGATTCACAGGAGAGTTTTGATGGTTAACATTTAACTTTGGAGGGAAGAATTGTTCATTGGGGTGAGAAAACAAGGTTGCTGAAGGTCACACAGAGAGAGAGAGAGAGAGAGAGAGAGAGAGAGAGAGAGAGAGAGAGAGAGAGAGAGAGAGAGAGAGAGAGAGAGAGAGAGAGAGAGAGAGAGAGAGAGAGATTGTGCGCGCGCGCGCACCGATGCCCCGGGCCCAGAGCGATCCAACAGTGTTCTGTAAGGCCCCTTTGGGCCGTCAGCTCCTTTAGGGGTCCATTTCACTCCCGACTTGCAGGTCCAACACTACGACTGCATTACTAGTACCGTACCCTATTTTTTACAGTATGACCACGGGCCTTTCGGGCTCCTCGCACCCGAGCGCAGGGCAGACGGCGGAAACCAAGAAGCAGAATGGAGTCGCAGACGAGCCCAACGTCCACAGCGGAGCACAGGGAACAGAACTCTGAGCTTGGGGCGACTCTCATGGTGTCAAACTATCACAGGGTACTGCCTGGACTGAACACCAGTTCATGTCTCTCTCTCTCTCACACACACACACAGTTTTACGTATGATAAACCAGCATATTTTGAAGTATCTATAAAGAAAAGCTGATTTACTTGCAGACTTTAAGAAAAGTCTCACACATACACACACAGACTCACATACTGCCAAAAATTATAGGGAAAAAAACCATACCTGACAGCCATACACCCCCCCTCCACACACACACACACACACACACACACACACACACACACACACACACACACCTTTTCCCTTTTACAGATGTGTCTCTAACTTGGAAAAACTACATTTGCTGCAAAAAGCATTAGTGACGCCTGACTCCGGTTAGGTCACTGGGGGGTTTAATAAAAATCTAATGATGCAGATGCATGGGATGAAATTAAATGCGTATTAAAAGAACTATTAGCGTGGCGCCTTCATCGCTCTGGAGGATCTCTGTACTCGTAGAGCTTTTCATGGAAGTTCAGATGTTAAAAAGGCTCGTCTTTCACCACCGGAAAGTGTCTGTAAGGTCACCTGATCAAAACTAAATGCCAGACTGTCGCTCCCCATCAGGCCTCATGTCCAAACACACACACACACACACACACACACACACACACACACACCCTTCCCCGTGTGGCTGAGGGGTGGTGTTCAGTATCAGCAGCTGCACACTCCTGCCACTGGTGCTTGAGGTTGTATAAATTCTGGATCGTGTAAAATATCTGGTTGTCACGGGACACGACGTGTGTGTGTGTGTGTACAGGACACCACAGCTCCTGGGACGGGGAACTCTTGCATGGCCAAATCACACAGTGCTTTGCTCCCCCGAAGAGCAAAGGGAAACAACTTTCCTTCCTTAAACCCTTCACTGTGAACACATGTCCCCTGAAGCCTTCAGGGTAAAGTACCGCGGTCACTGGGAAACGGAGAGAAGCCCCTTTCTGAAGCGCAACACATTCCACCTTTCAGCGAGATCTCCAGCTCGCCCAAATGCATCACGATCGACTTTGCAGAAATCGGACAAGTTGCAGCTCCTGGACAACATGAGGAAAACAAGTTATTGTGACACCATAATAATATAAAATACTTCGCTACTGCTGTTTTGGTAAAAATTAACCAGTAAACAAAACCAAAGCAGCTCAGCCTGGTCTCCTTTTTGGACAGCATTTGCACAAAAACTGCACCTTTGGACGCGAGAAACATTTCAGCATCAGCGAGTGTGAAATTCGGGGAATTCTGGGAACACCTGAGCGGCCGTGAGGTTTTTCCCCACTCGGGCCAGATTCCGGCGAGAAGCTGTTTCACACCTGAAATGCAAGGCGATGTTCACTCGTAAAGCGGTCACTGATGTAAAAATAATACTACTAAATAAATGAAAGTTTGCCCTCAGAAGCGCAGAGCAGCCTCACGAGTCCGAGTCCAAGTCCCCCCCCCCCCCCCCCAGTGCAAAGTGGGGGAGTTCATGTTCTCCGTCTCCTTCATTCACAACATCCTGAGTCCAGCTCAAAATTATGCCCATGAGGGTTTATTTAAGCAAACAAACAAACAAACAAACAAATCCCATCATCTATGGAATTAAGTGAGCAGTTATACCAAAACCCAGCAGAGAATGAATCTCCAGGACCAAAGTGGACAATTTCTGGTCTCATGGAGAAATGTGTCATATTTTAATACTTTTCTGTCCTGGACTTTCAGCAACAAGCGATGACTTTCATCACCCAAATTTTGGCTGAACTGTAACCGCTGGAGCTCTCCACTCGAACGAAAGCTGCTGGTCCAGGTGTCTGTGTTACTCATCCATCACTTCCCCTTTTCACCTGCTAATATTCCGAGAATCCTCCGCCAACACACACACACACACACACACACACACACACACACCATCTGAAACCGCTTGTCCCATACGGGGTTGCGGGGAGCCGGAGCCTAACCTGGCAACACAAGGCGTAAGGCCAGAGGGGGAGAGGACACACCCAGGACGGGACGCCAGTCCGCCGCAAGGTACCTCAAGCGGGACTTGAACCCCAGACCCACCGGAGAGCAGGACCCGGTCCAACCCACTGCACCCCCTCCATCGTACCCTGGCTGTGCCAATTCACCGGTTCATTGGCTTCAATACAAGAAAGTTATCAAAACCATAAATATTCAGCAAGTGAAAGAGAGAGTTTTTTTTTTTTTTTAATTTTAAATTTACATTTTACAATTGTACATCACAAGTTTTTTTTTTTTTTTTTGCGTTAGGTTTGTACTCTAAGCTACTTACAGAGATTTACCCATTTATATTAGTCATTTTCGCTGTATCACTACTGGGTAAGTACCTTGACCAAGCACAAATTCCAGAGATGGTTCAATAAGATCAAAACTTCATTAGCGGAACGTTTTCTTCTACGTTCCTCACACTGACGACACAAATGCCGTTTCAGACATTGAAACCTTACAGCAAGTTATTAATCCTTGAGGGTAAATTAACACATCGGCTCAGTTTATGGGCGGCTGGTAGCGTAGTGCTTAGAGCTGCTGCCTTTGGACCAAAAGGTCACTGGATCGATTCTCGCCGCAGGACCCCTGAGCAACAAGGTACTGACCCTAAATTACTCCGGTAGAATTACCCAGCTGTGTAAATGGGTAAATAACTAAGTCACGTTGGAGAAACAGACACACACACACACACACGGCTACTCCAGGACCTGGGAAGAGGAAGCACCATCTGCACCACCCTGAAGAAGCCCATCCTCAAGACATCCCCAGCTGACTGTGGGCCGGGGGGGGGGTTAGTTCAGTTCAGGAGTCAGACGCGTTTTTGGTCAGCCACCCGACACAAAATAAAATTACATGCAAACAATTTTCCAGCCACTGTTTGCTAAATGCCTGCAGTGCTTCTCTTTTGGGCTCCAGTCATGCTGAAAGGACCATTTCTACTTCCCTGTAGCCTGGAAATAAATGCAGTAAAAGTAGCAGCAGCGCAGCAACAACATTTCCATATTTACTTAGCAGTTTTCTCAGCCAAACGCGCACGCAGGTTCACAGGCTGCAGGTACACCGAGGTATAACCACACAGGAAAACCCCAAACGGCCGCGGGACGAAGGTCACGCCGTCAACGGGCCACCTGACGATACGCCACACGCCGTAGGCAGGACTCGCGGGCGAGCGGCCGCGAGCGGGGAATTTGCGGCACGGGTGTCCACGGTCACGGCGCAGGACACGGGAAAGACGGCGTCCTCTGGACGCTGAGCTGCGAGCGCAGTTTCACTAGAGCGAACTGCTCAACTAGTAGGAGCGGCAACAATAAACAACGTAAGGCCTCAATTCGGAAAGCAAACGGCGATGGAAACGCGCTCAGGAGCGGCCCCGGCGGACACCCACGGGGGGACAAAGCGCCCGCTCTCTCTTCGCACACTTTGCAAAGTAAAGGCGACAGTTAAGTGCCCAGGTTAGGGACTCTTCAGAGACACCCCCGAAAAACCCGTCGATCCGGTTCAAGCTGTCCTAACAAAAAACACGAGGGGAGGAGCCCAGACACGGTGCGTTCACTTGCCCTCATACAGTGTTTGCACGCAGACGGGTTCAGAGCCCCCCCCCTCGGCAAAGGCCTGCAGGTCGCTTCCCGTTCCAGCACAGCTCTTACAGCGTTCAGCAGGATTTTTGTGTGTGTGTGTGGAGATAAACACTGGGACACACACCAAGTTTTTCATACCAACTCAAAGATAACGACGTTCAAGTCTTCTCAGGTAGTCCTCCACTAACACACACACATATATCCTAACAATGACACTTTAAAGACTGACAAACAGCAGCCTCCCCAATTTACCACGTTTCACATTCTTCATGCAGTCAGCAGCGGCAGTGGGCAAACTGACCAAGTGCTTTGTTGAAAACCCATCAAGTGGGACCTGCACCAGTGAAAAGACACAGGAAAGTACAGCTCATCTCCTCCTCCTACCACCCGAGATGCTTCTTTCTGAAGGAGCTCATTGTTACATCGTATAATAAAGGAAAAGGTGTTTGCAATAAGCAACAAACTGTGCTTTATTTCTTAAATATTTCAGACGATGGTCAGCATGTTCGTAGCTTAAACTACATTTACTCTGCGTGATATTTATAGTTAGAGCTACTGCCTTTGGACCCCAAGGTCGCGGGTTCGACTCCCACCTCCAGCTGTACTACCCTTGATTGAAGTACTCACCCTAAAATTGCTCCAGTAAAAATCACCCAGCTGTATAAATGGGTAAATAATTGTAACCTTAACATTGTAAGTTGCTTTGGAAAAAAGCGTCAGATAAACTAAGAAACGTGCTACGAAAATCAACGTACCATATTGATAGGGCTACTTCCCATCGATTCGGTGACGCAATTTCCACAAAGTGACAGAGGACATGCTGCTCAGGGAGATATAACCAACAAAGTAAACTAAATAGCTCTCCTCCCTGCCTTGACCACGGTAAATCTGCTGTTCGGTCACAGACACAAACGTGGAGGGTTCTGCAGTAACAGAGCTCATACTACGCCTTTGAGAAATGCTGCGCTTTACCGCTACGTTCGTTATGCAGAACACAGGAAAATGTGGAAAAGAACCGTGTGGGTGATGAGCCTCGGACGAAAACACGTTCGGCGCGTACAAGCGTGTACGTACGAATGCAGTAAAGCACATTTAAGCCCTGCCCCCCCACCTGAACCAATGTGGTCCCACCTGCTTGCAGTTCATGTCAAAAACGGGGGTGCAGGAGGTAACTCGGCCTCCTCCTCTATCGGGTTCGAGGGATCTGCAGCCCGGCACCTTCGGAACCGCGCGGCGCTTCCGCTCACGAGGGATCCGAAGCTCAAAGCGTAGCTCCGACGCGGTACGACCAGCTCCGTCCCTTCCCGGGAGCGGCCGAATCCCCCGGCACTTCGCCGACTACATTTCTTCGTTGAGCCGATGAGTTTCTCCAAAGCGACTCGCAGTAGCGTTAAGGTACTTTTACAATTACTTCACCCACTTACACAGCTGGGTCACGCTAGAGTACCGCGTGTGGTAAAAACGGCGGAGCCGCTGCACAAACACACTGCTGGAAATGATCACGTGTCGCCGTTTAACCGCTCTGCGAAGCGGCCTCTCGTTTACTCCGGGCCCGGGGCGTACCACGCTTCGCCCCGCAAAGCGAGCGAAGGTGAACGTGCACCGAGGTAACTCCTCCTCGCGGGGACGCCGGAGACGACGCGCACGATGCACACTCACCACTTCGGCCACTTTCAGGACAAAGCGAGGTTTGCTCAGAACGCTCGTTGGCACCACAAACCATCCGGGCCTCTTGGTTTCCGCAACGGTGGTTGTGTTGTACACCTGCTGCTCGTTGGCGGCCATGGTGGTGGAGCTGCTGGAACGCACAATAAACGCACAGTGAACACACAGTGGTCAGAGTGCAGAGAACACACACCCCCAGAGACACTCGGAGCGCTACTGCAGCAGATACACACTTTGATGTACAATGTAACACTTTGATGTACAACGAACGTAACACTTGTAGCACTTTGATGGGACCGAACAGCGCGGAGCAGGAAGTGTCACTCAGTGCTGCTTTCGAACTCATTTCACCTTCTGTGTTTCTATTCCCATCATCATCATCATCATCATCACACCGCAACCCCCCCGTGGGTGTGTTACACGAGCTACTACTTACTTCTCCATTATTACACTCCTTTTTACACACATTTCACCATGTTTCTCCTCCGACACGTGTTCTTCTCCACTTTATACCCACTTAAGTTAGAGCCGTTTCGGTTTCCTCTGCAGTCGGAGTGTTTTCGCCCACGTCGCCATCTGTTGCGAGTGGAAAACGAAAGTGTGTGTGTGTGTGTGTGTGTGTGTGTGTCGTCGCTCCACAGCGCGCCAGCAACACTTCGCTTTACGCTAAATAGAGTAAAACCTCTAGTTTATGAAAATCGAGGCGATTCTTGAGAGCGAAAAAACAGGGATTTTCGACACTCGCTGCCACCGCCGGTACTGCAGCAGAGACTAGTCTGACTAGTTAGTAGACTAGTCACTAGTGTCTCTCCGAACGAACGAACGAACACACACCGTGACCGTGTACAGCGCTTCGCCGCCCGCGTGACCCTTTTGGTAAGAGAGACACAGAAACATTGTGGTCAAAGAGTCATTTCCACTCACCGTGTCGTGTCGTGTCGTGTCCAGCGATCTCTCCCCTCGCGCGCACACACACCCTCCAAGTCACACACACTCTCCTTCTTTCGCCTGTAGTCCTGTGTGTGTTTCTGCGCACTGACTGAATATTATACACTACTCACTACTGACTAGTGCTGTATTATTACTCTCTCGTTTCTTAAAACTGTTCTGCCGCCCGCGCCTCTGCCCTCTCTCTCTCTCCGTCTGTCTTTGTGTGTGTCTGTCTGTCTCTCTCTCTCTCTCTCTCTCTGCCTTCCGGCGGCCAACACACACACCGCAGTCCACACGCACAGCTGGGGGTTTCCTTCACATCACCTACGTGTCGCCGCCCCTTTCCAACACACGTCTTTCGCTCCCCTCTCTTCTTACATATTTTATTGTGTGTTTTTTCCTTCCTCTCTTTATTTTTCTTTTTTTCTCCCCCCCTTTACTGGAAGCGCTACTTCCGGCCACCAGGGGGCGCCGTCGCTCGCGGGAATCACTTTTGCTGCGTTAATGAGTAAAACTGCTACTTTGTTACTTGTGTGCAAAGCGACTCGGGCTGACGGGCGTCGAACGGGGCTCCTTTGGGGGCGGGGGTGCATTTTATTGAAGCACAGACTAACTGCTACAGGTTGACCATTGAGCTGATCAGTGATCGTTTACATGAAGAACTAGACTCACTGCTCCTGTTATTAATATTAATAAGGACACTGTGACTGTGGAGCCCTTTCTCCTCCAGGCCCCCAAACAGGAGAAACTCAAAGGCTCGGAATAAATAGTTTTAATGAGTGATTTTTACACCGTGCAACATCAGGACCCACCGTTTCCACGGCAAACTGCCACTCCTCACGTGAGCTTTAACACCGATGTGGGCACGGTGGGCCTCCATACCATAGTAAAGTGTACGGCGAGAGTGCAGCGCGACCCAAGGCGGGCAGAGGGGTCCAGACCCGCCGCTCACGCAGCGGTCGGAAACAGCAGTCATACGGACTTCTCGCACGCTTGGTTCGGTCTTTCGTTCACGCGCAGCGCAGCCTCCTTTTTAATCAGGGTCACGTGACACAGCCTGCAAAGGGGGGGTAGGTATGGTGCACAGCAGCACATCACAGTGCTCCCCTCCACTCTCCCTGCCCCCGAAAACACCATTGTAATTAATGACATTAATGCCCCATTAACATCCCATTATTCCCCTACTATGGAAGAAACAAACGGTGCACACAGACACTCCCTTCCTTTCCCGCAAAGGTAACAAGTGCAGCATTAGTTCGCGACCCTCCCATTAACCGTCAAGCCTCTCAGTCCTGCGCAGACGCAGCGGGAGCGCCAGCGCCATCGTCAGGGCAACCGTCAGCGCGAGCGGCTTCACAAAACGCCCCGAGGGCCCAGTTTCTCGTAATCGTTCGTCTCGCGGTTCTTTCCTGAGCGCTGGGTTCACGGGGCAGCAGGTGAGGCGAGGCGAGGGGCAGGGGTGGGGAAGGGGGGAAAGAGGACTCGGGCACTGCCCACTTCAGGACTCGCCCCCCTCAGCCGGTGCCGTGGGGGAAGTGGGGGAGAGGAAGGTTGTATCCAGGTCCGACTTGCTGGAAATGCGGTCCAGTTGGGCCTGCGCTTCCGTCAAGCCGAGCTTCGACCCTGCGGGAGAAACACAAGACACGAGACCTGTGACGTCCGCAGGCGCGTGGAGCACTTCCCCTTTCTGGGGGATGCGGTCATGCAACTGAATGGCGCCACCTTGTGGCTAAAGCCTGGGGATTTGGGGAGGGTACAGGCAGCACGGGGGTGCAGCGGCGCATGCAGCCGAAGGGGAACTTGAGCTCAGTTCCCACTGGGTCAAGCTGCAGGTGCAGGAGCAAGACGGGGAGCTGCTGCAGGGACGACGTTTCAGCCTTTGTACGAAAGATGCATAAACATCCCTGGGAAGGCCGGGGGCGGGGGGTAAAAATGGTTAAGAAACAACAGTCGGTGTTAATGGTCGAGGTTCTTGTGAACATTCTGGGGCTCAGTGTTGCCTGCATGCAGGAATGAAGGGGAACCGTGTAACCCTTGAACCCCCCCTCAAAAAAATAAAGTGGGTTGCAGGAATATGGAGTGGGCACCATGACAACACCGACCTTAGCGGGGCCAGCATCCTGTGACTGGCACGCGCACGCACACACACACACACACACACACACACACGATGAAAACAGGAAACAAAAAAGCAGCAGAAAACACATTTACACATCTGTGTGAAGAGGGAGTATCTACTGCACCTCCAGCCAAGTGTGTGTGAAGGTGCACGCCCTCCGACACGATACACTCCTGTATTGTGACACTACCTGTCGTTGGCACAGCCACGCATCTCATCCGCACACATGGTGAAACGAGAAGACGCGCAAACCATACAGCACATGTTCCTCGAGGGTTGTAAAACATAGTACGTTGTCTTGTGCTTCAGCGCAGGGAATAAAGCGCACACACACACGCTGTCAATTTCCTCGCACTTGGAGCAACCCGAAGGTGGGAAATGCAGCTTATAACCGAGGTACCCGGCGCTGCTATTACCGCATCTCACGCCATCTGAGCTCCTCGCCACTCAGCCATCCAAGTCGAATCACATTTAGCCAATAGACAGGTAGCACAAGTCCATCTATGCCAATATAATCTATTTGGAATATTACAATATAATAAGTTAGTGTCTCATCTAATGCTGATATGATCAAGATATAAGGATGGTTGCCAAAGTAATGTTCATTGTTGAGTGCAAATACATCAGATACCTGAGCATATTTTCACCTTTGGGATGCTGTTGATGCCCCATATAAATATATTTATGTAAACAAATGTGCATAAATATATGCGCTCCTATAAAACTAAAGAAAACTCATTCCGTTTAATTCCATTCAACCAAAACCCCAGTGGATGATGGGTAGCGAAGAGTTCAGGACACCAACCGTGAGGTGGACGGTCAGTCCAACAGCAGGAACCGCAGCTGAGAAAGCACACGCTCCTCAGCTAAGAAAACACCCCCAGGGTTCATATAAGGTCAGTGCAGATTTAGTTTTGTTGTGGGGTGCATGTTGTGTTTTAACTCTGTATATGTACTTTATCATTCACCTACTCTACTAAAACAGCAATAGGGGAGACATGTTGCAAAAAGGGAATCACCCAAAAACGGTAGGTAAGGTGTACGGTAACACCCTGGGAACAGCCAGGGGACCGCCCATATTGAGCGGTAAATGTTACCGGGTAAGTTTTCCTTTAATTATTTAAGTATGGTTTTAAGCCTTGGGGTATGTCCTTTAGGGTTTTACAGGTTCTGCAGGTTCTGCCATGCGGTTCTTATATTAGTTGGTCTTATTGGTTTTAGTATTTATTTTAAATTTTATTGTTTGCATGGCAGTTTTTAGAATTAATTTATTGAATAAAGATTTTAAATTATCGGAAATGATGAATGGAGAAATTTATTCCTGTTGAGCAAGACAGTGTGTGGAGCCAGACACCCTTGGGTGGGTTGGTGATCCATTCTGATCCGTAGATTTGAAAGAAAGAAAGAAAGAGAGAGGAAAAAAAAAAAAAAAAAAAAAAAAAAAAGTCAGTGCCAGGCTGGGTGTCAGGTCCACGCTGAACTCACCATACCTGATTTCTTGGCTGTGCCAGGGGTGGCGCCCCCTCCCCCAGGTGTGCTGCCCGCAGGCCCGGGGGAGCCCGTCTTCTTGCTGAGCAGACTGTTGAAAAAGTTGGCCAGGACGCCCTCGCTGGTCTGCCCCCCTGCGCCGAGAGGACAGGAGAAAACCGCGCTCAGAACATGTGGCCACCAGGGGGCGCGGCAGCAAAGGTCACAGACGGGCGGCTCAAGAGGAGGGCGTGTGCAGGACGGCCGTTTCCCAGAAAGCAGGAAGGAGGCGCGAAGCGAAAGGCAGCCCAGCGCCCTGCCGAGGAGGAGGAGGAGAAAGAGCAGGCGGCCATGCAGGGCCATGCTGGGTGCGCGACGGCTACACACCTTTCACCGTGGGATCGATCTTCTTGGTACCTGTTTGCACGGGCATGACGTTGGGTACGTTGCCAGGCGCCGAGCGGTTGGTGGTGCGCGGCGAGCCGCCGGGTCCTCGGTTGGAGGCGTCCTGCTCCGAGGGGCACGGGGGAAGGAGGAACGCATACGGACACCGTGAAACACACAATGCGCGTTTGCAAAGGAAGCGCGTGTAACGCTGGAGGCCGTGCGGGAGATACTGACCACTGGACGTCCTCCGGACACGGCGGGCTGCTTCGCCAGCAGGGACTGAAAGCACACAAACGAATGTTAGTCGGAGCACCTCGCCGTCAAGCGTTACTTCCTCCGCCTCTAATGCGGCCGAGGGCCACGAACTGGTTGCCATGACAACTGGGTCACAAAAGCCAAAATGCAGCTCCGAAGCCGACGACGCCCACGGATACTTGACGCTGAAGACCCTAACCTCTCAGCTTGCTTGCTCCAAAGTTTTACACTGCTGTCTGTCTCAGACAAGACACGTCAGGCCTTAGGAAGGCAATGGCGACACAAAGCACAAAGATGTCACGGGTTCGAAAGCAACGCCTTCAGCGAAGCAGGGTCAGCGTACAGCAGGGCGCGGCCTACTGGAAAACAGTGGCTACGAACAGCGCTGTCCCACCGCACTCGTCACCACTTCCGCTCTATTAACAGGACACACAACACATGCCCCCCCCACTACAGGTACCACGAAACCTGTTCAGTCCGCTGTACGACGGTTTGATGCTCCTGCCATAAACCGCTACCACTCAGCTCCTACCCTTTGGACGACCCCCAACGTCACTCTTTTACATTTGAACTTTGTTGGTTGTTTTAAATGAATGAATGAATGAATGAATAAATGTATTTTTTCCTCCAAAGTGTTAATGTTCTTACCTAGCTGTATAAATGGGTAAATAATTAGTTTACTGGAAAATTTACAGTAAGTATTTTGCTCAACAGTGGAGATGGGATTCAAAGCTGCAGCAGCTCCGTGGACCGTACCTGTAGCTTCACGAGAAACACCTGGTTGTCCTCGGCCACAACCTCCTTCTCGTGCACAAACTGCAACGAAACGCCAGAAAGAAAAACACTGAGGTTTGAGCCACCAGTTGGGAAACTTTGCGAAGCCTGAATCACCGACCGGGGGTGTGTGCATGAGAGAGAGAGGATAATCTGCTTTTTCCACCTGCTCTGCAGACTCTTGTACCGACAACAACATTTCCACCAGGCGACGAAGCCGAACACGTGCAGAGACCCAGTGGAAGGGAGACATCGCCTCTCAGGAAGTCAAGGCGGGAACGTCGAGACCCTCGGTCACGTGACCGTTTTGGCGATTGACAACGGGTTCAAGGCCACCTTACCTTCCGCACGGGCGGCTTCACGATGACATCTTCGAAGCCGTCGTCCGCCTTCAGTGTCTGGAAGTTCTCGTGCAGGATCGCGATCTTCTTCTCGTTGTCCCACCCGGACGGGCTGGAAAGAGACGCAGCAGATCCAACGAAGGGTCGCGACACCTAATCGCTCAAGGAAGCCGGATCGCGTCCAGAAACGGACGGCATACAGCCGCCACCTTCGCGCGTACAAACTTTACACACATTTACTACCTGACGCTTCTCCCCAGAAGGGACTTACAGCATCAAGATACTTACCTGCTGCATAAATGGGAAAATCGGTGTAATTTCTACTGTATCCGTTCAGGTTCAGCACATCGATCAAGGACACTACAGCAGGAGGTGGGACTCAAACCCGGGACCTCTAGGCCACCTGCCTGCCCTTCTGCAATGTATCAGAGTACCGGCGGTGGTACGGGGGAAAAGCCCGACTCAGACGTACACAAACACCGCGTCCTTCTCCACGACTTGCGGCGGCAGAGCGAAAGGGAAGCCGTACAAGCTGTGGAGCAGGTACTTGTAGAGCACGTCCACATTTTTGTTCTCCTTCACCGACGTGTACAGCAGGGCGGCGCCATCTGGTGGACGTGGTGAAGGATGCAACAGAGCTCCGAGACGCCTCTCGTCCCTCCTGCAGTACCGCGCTACCTCGCTGGCTGAGCCCAGGCGGCCGAAGCCGGTTTTCACCCGTAGCCTGACAAACTGGCTCCAGAACCCCCCCCCCCCCCCCCCTCCCCCGCAAGTCACGCCCACAAAACTAATGAGCCAAGACAGTGAGTGGCTCCACGAATCCTTCGCAGGATACACTGCAGGCAGAAGCGGCGGATGTGCGACTGGATGAAGTCAAAGTGCTCGTCCCGGTAATCGTGCTCCTTCTCCAGGCTGCTGATGGCGTCGCACTGGGGGCAGGGGAAAGGCGGGCAGGGTCAGGTTCACGTTACCGTACGACATGGCGAATGGTTGTGGGGTCGCGGCCCACGCGTTCCTTGGAAAGAGCGGAGTGAGCGCAGCCCTACCTTCGTGCACACAACCACGACCGGGATGCCCAGGTTGTGCGTGAGCGTGCCGTCGCTCAAGGGCAGCATCACGCCGTCCTCCTGGGCGTCGGTCACGGTGGGGTTCCTCCGCTGGTGGGACGCGCTGAGGTCGCTGCCCGGCTCCGTGTATTCCTGGAACCGGCGCGCCACTGACCGCAGAAACGGGGCGTTAGAGACCAACTCCTGGGTACCGTGTGCAGGTGTGTCTAACTGTACATGTGGTTTGTACCCAGGAGTTGAACCAGCTGTCATGCTTGAAAAGGCTGGAGACCCACAGACTGTGAATGCAGCTCTGAAATCACCGTGAAAAAGGGTAAAATACATTGTTTTTCATATATTTGCACGTAGAACCTTGTTTGGATTCTTCAAAGCTGGTAAGGAGTAAACAGTTAAAAAAAAAGTCACATTATGTGTAAAACTGGAGAGAGAATCAGACAAATGAGTCTACTGCCACACACACACTCAGAATGTGGATTTTGTGAATAATGAGAAGCACTGATTTAAAAAGGGATCCACATTATTAAACACTTTCTGCCCCTCGGGGGGGTTGTCATCATTGCTGGAACTTTGTGCACAACGAACAGTCACTTTGAAGACAAACTTGTGTCCTTTCTGAGATTAATAGTTTTAGTTCATCCATCCATCAACAGGCCCAGGACTGTCGAAAAACCACCGGAAGAGAAATGATCTCTGGTTCGGAGGAGGCAGAAAGCAAAACGCCAACTACCCAGAATTCCGAGCTGAGCAGGCAGCCCGCGGTGCTCCAGACTCAGCGCTTCTCTCCGTGCTTTTAACCGAGAGCCGAGCGACAGCGAATCCCAGCAGCCCCTTCCGTCACCATGTGAATAATGTGTGGGGCACCCGTGTGGGGTGGGGGCAGAGCAAAGGCTGCCCGCACTCACGTTTCTGCTCCATCTCCCTCATCGCCTCCGGAGGGAGCCTCAGCTTGTCGATGAACTCCCGCAAAACGCTCGCCCACTTGCGCAGCGACTCCAGGGCTGTCCACGGTCGCGAAATGTCCACTACCAGCAGGGCGGCGCTGTCCATCAAACTGTCCGCTGTCACCGCAAACTTCTGCAGCCCTTTGTGGTACAGGTCGCCGTCCAGCACCCAGGCGTTACACCTCGCGTGGTCTGCAAACAAAACGAAACGGGAACAAGTGGAATCGCCTGTTTTTTTTTTTAAAGGGGAGAAAAATGAACCAATGGCCAAACAAAAAAAGGCACCAAGAGTCTCACAGAGAGCTACTCTGTGTGTAAATCAACAAAAAGTCACAATAAAGCGAGCTACTGAAAAACTTGTCTTCATCTAAGGACTCATTTCCCCTCGTCAACAGCATTCCACGAGGGTCTCGAACCCATCTCCTTCTGAGTCACTTCTCTCCTGACAGCTCCATCAGTAAGTCCAGCACCACCTGCTATGATTATCCATGTGTTTGCGCTTTGGATGTCACTTCTATAAAGTTAGGGTTGTGAGGGATGGAACCAACAACATGCTGGTGTCACACACAAGCTGCGTGTCCCTAGTCCCGCGTATGTGTGTGTGTGTCTAAAGCTCTTTGTTCACGCCGAGATGTACGTTGGTTCTAGCGTCCGCTGAGCTCATGAGAACGCCCACGTCTCCCCGGCGGCAGGTACCGTCCACATCCTCATCGTGAACGCTGAAGTAAAGGTACTCGAGTCCCCGTCCCTTCATGTAGTCCTCCACTCCTTGGAGTTTGGCCATCAAAGAGGTTTTGCCAGAGCCGTCGTCCCCTAGAGGACGCAAACAAAAGTCATCAGTCGGGGGGGGGGGACTGATGCTGACCAATGAAGAAGGGAGGTGTAAATGTCTGCAAGGTGCAAACATGGGGAGAAAACACAAACACGCACACAGACTGGAGTCACACCCCAGGCCCACTGAGTACAGACTCTGGACCTGGACTTGGGGGGGGGGGCTTCCATTACATCATCTACTACATCATCATCCTCCAGCTGTGTCACCGTGACAACAGCACATCACCGTCGCACACCCCTCCCGTGACGACTCACCTAAAACGAGCACATTCTTCCCGGCGGGTAACTTGGACCTGGAGCGCGTGGACACCTCGCTCAGGATGGAGGACCTGCAGGAAGGGGGGGAGGGGGGGGGACACACACTCTCCGGCGTGATGCTGACGACCCTCCCTCCACACACACACACACACACACACACAGAAGAGTGACCCCGAAAGAGCTCCTCGTGCTCTGCTCACCACAGGTTCTGTCCGTCCTCGTCCCCGCCACTCGTCTCCCCCTCTGTGAACGCGCCGGTACCGCACCATGAGGATGCGCTTCTGCCGCGAGACGCCATGTTCCTGTGCGCGTACACGCCCGCCGCGGTACCCGGATGTGAGGAGGAGGCGCGCGATTAAAGCGCAGAGGGGTGTGTCCGCGGGGAGGGGAGGGGAGGGGAGGGTAAGCGCAGTGGACGCGCCCGGGAGCGCGCCTCTCAGCTTTCTTCAGTCTGTTCAACGTACAGGGAACGTGTGTCTTGCGATGCGGATCTGAGGGTCGCTACCTCGTTTCTATAGCAACGCGCACAGCGAGGCAGTCGCTAGTATCGCGTGTCATTCATTGATGCAGTTTAGCTCTGATGTAACCGTCTGCACCCCCCACCCCCCAGTCACACACAAAGTAAAAACACACACAACAGTCTGGGCTCGAACTGCGTTCCTTAACCACTGCGCCCCCTATGTACTGCACTGCTTTCGCCCATCATCAGATGTGCAGCAGATCTGCGATGTGTCCATGAGCCGCAGAGTCACATTGTGACGTTACATGCAGTGATGCGAATGACACTGAGTCTGTTTATTTCCCTATAGTATTAGTATTTATTTATTATCCCTGAAGTTTCATACGTCACTGCGCGGAGTCGATTATCAGCAGAAGCCGCCGGTTCTTTAACGAGCTCATCAGCCACGTGTCGCTTCTGTCATTCGCAAGGCTTGGTGTTTCACTCTGTCTCTGTGTGTCTGTCTGCGCGTTCTCTTACATTTTCATCACCTGTCTGTCGGTGCTTCAGTCATCTGTCCGTATAATCCGGTGTCGGTGCTTTAATTATCTTTCCATGATACATTAATCAGCTATGCCGTTGCTGTTATCATCTGACTGTATATTAATCAGCTGTTGTGCTGCATTAAGTTTCCATATTAATCAGGTGTCTGTGCTTTAATCATCTATGTATTGATAAAATATTGGTGGTTTGATCGTCTCTCTGTACTTTAATTCGCTTCAGGTTCAATCAGGTTTAATCAGTGCAGACCTACAGCTCCTTCTGTGCGGTCAATGAGGTGCAGCAGTAGTGTGGAAAACCTGCAAATCCCTCTGGATGCTGCGGGGCTCCACTGGTCCTGGGTCGGTAATAAATAACAGTCCATTGCAGGGTTGTGGTCCCTTCAGAGACACATCGAGTGTAACGATGAAGTCACATCTCCAGCATCAGAATGTCAGCACCGGGTCAGGTGAAATCTGCATCCCTGGGATGGTGAGACAGTGACACTAAACCGCTAAGCTGATCCTGAAAGTCACTCCGTCTTCTGCTTGTCCAGTGTAGGGTCACGGTAGTCCGGAGCCTATCCCTGAGACATAGGCCCTGTGCCAAGGTACATCCTGGATGGGACTTGATCCCACCACCTTATGGGCAATTTAGAGTCACTACTGCCTGCCCATGCCTGGTTTTTGATGCTGAGGGCACCTGGAAATGTTCAGTAAAAGGGAAATGTGTGGCCAAGTAAAGACTTTAATAAATAAACAGTAGAAACAAAGTCACAGTGGAGCTTTATCTGTTTTGGGCTCATGTTCTCTGAAATATTCTTTTAAACTTTATGGATAGTATATGAAAGCACTGTATGTGATTACATCATGCTGGTGGTTAATGAATCCATGATGCCCGTAATTATACATGGTATGTCTGCACATGATTTAGTTTTACACGTATATATTCCAACAAATAGAAAGAATCACCAAACTTGTTGTAGTTGCCATAAAAAAAGAATAATGGTTATTTCTGTGTTTATAATTATTGGGCCACGCTGAGCATGATTGCGGGAAGGAAACCTTGTTTCTGGTCGAAACGATTGTTGACCCTCCTGAAGAAAGTTCTCACATGACCACTACGCAAACACTCTGATGATGACTGTTACACCCCCCCCCCCCCCCCAAGCATCTATAAATCACAGCATTCAGGTATGATTATTGTTATTAGTCTTCCTCAGGAAGTACCTCAATTAAAATGGTGCACTTAAAGGCACTAGAAGTGATGATAATAATAACTGTACTATTTTCTCCTCATCATCTATCCCTGAGATACAGTGAAACACACTGCTGGGTGGTGGGTGCGAGTGGGGGCAGGGAGCTGTGTCTCGGTGTGAAGTTCTCAAGAGAGAAAAATGGCTCAAGTCGCACAAGTCAGAAAATAATGTTGCATATGACGCCAAACTGCATGTTAAGACACTGTACCAGTTCACAGCACAAGAAGCCTGCAGAAATATTCCTGCCACGTATTAATTTTTGTCCACTCTAGAGGACATATGTTTTCAGGCATGTTTTCATCGAACACATCCTACACTGCTAATGCCCTTACGTACGAAATTCTGCAGATTTATGTAAATGATGCTTCGCTTCGGGGTGGATTCCTGGAAATCCAAGGCGGGGGGGAAATACAAAACCTTTTTTGTTCCCTCTTGGGAGGAGGCATCCTGTCATTCCTCCTGTCGTCCCTGCTGTCACACATGCTGCCACACATCCTGTCGTATCCCCCAAGACACAGCCATTTATTTCAGTCCACTCTGGAGGACATGTGTGCTACAGTGTGTACGGGACCTGCCGCAATGTTCGGCGCCCTTTTCAGAGGACGTTCTACGGTTTCACATGCTGTACATGACGATACATGTTTTGTGGGTGGGGCTTTGATAACTTCCCGAAAGTCCTACAACTAAACCCAAAAACATTTTGCTGGTTCCTAGGAGAAAATATCCTGTCACAAGTCATGGGTCGTCACAGCTCCCCCCCATCCCGTTTTCTGAGTGCACCTCACATTCCTCTCCATACAAACACTCTTACTGCCTGAGATGAGTTGTAATGGCCCTGTTACCACCCCCCATCCACCCGCCACCTGGGTCTGTCTGTATCAGTGGGCTCTGAGCACAGACCAACCCTGTGACATTCATTCTCTGTATAAAACACCACTTTTGCGTTTTGCTATCAAAAGGTTGCAAGTTTGAGTCCTACTTTGACAAAGGCAGTCAATGTAACTGTTAATTGTTTCAGTAATTTTTTTTAAATCTCAGAGCAGCAGGTGGAGTGGTGCTTAAGGACTGTGCATTGCAGCCCTGAGGTTGTTGGTTTGAATCCCAATCTCACCCCTGGTATAGTAGCTCGAGCTGGATGCTTAACCTATTTCTCAGTAACAATACCCTGGTGCACAAGTGGGCGGCAATGTGTGTGTGAGCAGCTTGGGTGAGAAGTGTCTGGGAAGGAAGGAAATTCCCCAGAAAGCTGAGGCTGAGGGGCTCCCACACCCTGCCGCGAAGAGGGCAGCAGCGCTTCCGGTGCTTCGCTCAAAGAGACATTGTTTCCTTCTGGCCGCAGTCGGCGTCTCGAGCTCAAAGGCAACGAACGCGTGGCTTGTGACATCAGAGGACGTCCGCACGGGGAGAAACACACACACAGAGTCAGAAATATCCCATGTGACCTGTCACCGCTGCTCTTTCCTCCCTCGGACATAAAATAAATGAAATGAGCCTTAAATAATGAGCAGTGAAACACTGCACGTCGCTACGTCTCCGCGCTGCTATAAATGAATGGGAACCATAGCAGTGAGTTACTGCTGTTATTATTGCTTCGGGTCCGAAAATGCACGCGTGTTAAAGGCAATAAAGGGTCACGGGGGCCCATAATATCCAGCGCGTTACGGGATCCCGCAAAAGCCGACGACGGAGCTTCACTGCGGCAGTTGCGCACTGCGGCCGCTCGGGGGCGCTGTGGGGCCGCGGCGGGGGCGCCGCTCCGCTCCAGCCCGCAAAGATATAAAGCTCCGCGGAGTCAGAAGAGGCGCTGAGAGCGTCGCTCCTGCGCTGGAGCACGGGCTGCTAGAGCGCGCGCTCCGTCCGTCCTGCCGTCCGTCCCTTCCTCCCTCCCTACCCCACCCCCCCAACCGGCGGCTCCGCGCGCGGACTCAGGATGGAATCGGTGGCGCTTCTGCGCGGAGCATCTCGCAGCCCGACACGAGTTCGCTGAATAAACAAGTTTTCTGGGAGATTTTCTTCATGTAAACTCAAGGTGAGTTGCTGCTGATTATTATTATTATTATTATTATTAAGGATAATAATAATTATGTGGCGCCGTGGCGCAGCGGGTTTGACCGGGTCCTGCTCTCTGGCGGGTCTGGGGTTCGAGTCCCGCTTGGGGTGCCCTGCGGCGGACTGGCCTCCCGTCCTTGGTGTGTCCCCTCCCCCTCCAGCTTTGCGCCCTGTCTTACCGGGTTAGGCTCCGGTTCTCTGCGCCCCCACTTGGGTTAAGCGGTTTCGCTGTGTGTGTGTGTGTGTGTGTGTGTGTGTGTGTGTGTGTGTGTGTGTGTGTGTGTGTGTGTGTGTGTGTGTGTGTGTGTGTGTGTGTGTGTGTGTGTGTGTGTGTGTGTGTTTTTATTATGCCGGTCTTTCACGTACCTTCACTTCTTCCTGATGATGGAGAGTCGCAGTATGGACCTTGTTCTCGCTGGTGAGCTGCGTGGATGTCGTTGATCTCATAGATGGGCTGCGTGGATCCTGATCTTCTCACTCACTGCTTTCACGCTGTTGACCGATTGCTGGGCTGTGCGGAGGTTGTTCATCTTCTCATTGACGGGCTGCGTGGATCTTGATCTTCTCGCTGATGAACTGTGTGGATCTTGATCTTCTCACCGATGGGCTCCTTTGATCTTGTTGATCTCATTGATGGGCTGCGTGGATGTTGTAGCTCTTCTCATTGATAGACTTTGTTGACGTTCTGCTGATTGATGGACTGTAGATGTTGAGGACACAGAGCATGTGAAAGACTATTATTTAGCCAAGTATATTTATATAGTAAAATTGTCTTTAAACTGTCTCGTGAAAATCAACTTATAAAGTTTCAAAGACAGTCGTTTTTCCCAATTACTTTTTCCTCCAAAAATGCATGATTTTTTTCTCCAATGTTTCTCTCTGTGGCAGAGTGAATGAAACTGGTCTTACCAAGATATTACACATCCAAGTCAACAGAGGGCAGTAAAGAGCCCTGAAACAGAACCGAAGTGTCTGCTCACCTTCATTAAACTCGCCGTCACAGTGTCTACAGCTCATGACTGGAGTTCGGGCATTTGGTGTCTTTTCGATAGACGTACACCTTCAATGACGTGTGACGAGTGAAAGTGTTGTGATTCTGATGGTGACAGTAAGAGTCGTACCATTACGATGGAGACCAGCGTGCTTCTGGGGGGCGAATGTGTCCGCAATTGGCTTTGCACATGGGCTTGTGGAGACGACGGATTGTTTTTGGCCATTGAAGTTTTGTGCTCAGTTTTTTTATTTTAAATTTTAACTGAGATTCTTGAAGAAGCAAACAGCTAATGAATTGAGGGACATCTGTATTATTTAGCTAACAGTGATTGTGACTTAGAGACAAAAGTGACGGAGTTATGAGCAAAATGAGTTATGAACAGACCTCAGAGGATCAAGTTATTCGCAGAAGATCTGCGAAGCTGTGCTGTGAGTCGGGGGAGAGGCGGCTTAGTAACCTCAGTAAAAAGTACCAACTCAGCAGTTAAACTGTATGGTCTACGTTTACCCTGAAAGGGCTCAGTTTACACCGTCTCCTGCGAACTGACAAATTTCGGAATACTGCACCGTATTATTACAGCACGGTATAAGTACTGTGGATTAAAGCAGAGGAAGTGGACCACAGTAAAACCATATAGTTACTCATGTAGCAGAGGTAATGTACAGTTATTTCGTATCAATTACAGATGGTCATGTACAGGAATTTGTGTTCCACCAGGGCGCAGCGGACGTACAGTGGAGCACAGCTCATAGGATCTGGTTAGTAACGTATGGAGAGCAGAGTACAGCGACAAGTGTAAAGGTATTAAGGTGCAGGTAGTGACGTATGTGTGTATGTATCGGTATGTATTGTATGTGTTTTTGTTTTACTGTACGGGTAGTAATGTACAGTAACTAACGTGGTGTCCACCACTCACCCCTCTCCAGGTGGAAATTTCACGTTAAGTTTCCAAAAACGCAATAACTGCTCCGCTTTCCTTCAGATGTTTCAGAGTCGTGATCACATATTCCGGACAAATCGTTCAGCATTCGGACCGGTGTGAAAGCAGTGTAATAACGCGGTAAATATGTTGCTTACAGTGCTTTCCCGCGACACACTGGCCCTGTGCGTTCTGCGCTGCGATGCTCTTGCAAGGGGCTTCTGCTGCTTTTGGGAAAAGGTTCGAGGAAGGTCGCTGCTCCAGTGGCCAGCAGAGGGCGTACAGGCTGCATGCTGTGGTCACTGGGCTCAGCGCTGTACTCTACTGTCTTTGTCCAGCTATTTAGCGCTTCTGCAATCGTCTTGATGCCTCCTGGCATATTTCGCTCTCTCCTGCCGTCCCATCTCGTCACTCTAGAAGTTTCCCACCGGTGTGGAGCAGGTGTTTGGATCCTCTCTTCCAGTGAGCGAACGTGGGCCCATATCAGACTCGACCGCTCGGGGTTCGAGCGACAGATCAAAAAGGGACCCCTGAGGGTGCCGATTTCCCAGCATTCCTTGGGGAACACCCATGCGCCCCAAGGAGGAGACTGTTCGCACGGAGACATGCGTGCAGTAGTGGGCGTGTCTCACGCAGACTGTGTGTGTCCAAACGTTTGTCGCTTTGGGTCGATGGCTCATCTGTGGAGTGAGATTCTACCTGGGATGATGCTGACCGGTGCCGCAGACGAGCAGGGGATGTGGGAAAAGGAAGCTTCCGACACGTTACCCACAGTCCTTTGCGGTCACCTGCTGCCCTCGTGTCAACGAACGCGTTTTGCCCCACAGAACACGGGTTTGAGGCTGCAGTTGTGCACAATCCAGGGCAAACTGAGGGGAGTCAGTTGTTGCTATTAACCGTAATTGATCCAAATACTTTTCTCCAAGCTGATTTACAGTATGAGGTTTGTTCACTAATCTGCTTTTTCTGATTTACCCATTCATGCAGCAGGGTATTTTTTACTTCATCAGTTCAGAGGAAGTAACTTGATGAAGGGCAATGGGCTGATCATGAGATGGGATTCGAACCCGAGTCCTGTGAGCGCAGGGCAGCGGCTGTAAATGCTGCACTTCTCCCAGTTGTAATAAACACATAGAAAGAGTGTTTGACCTGAGAGTGGTCAGTGCATCCAGTGTGTGGTCATGTGGTCACATGGTCATCTTTACATCTCGATGCTCTGTCTCTTCGTGTGACGTACGCTCCAGTTATGAATTTTTTAGGGCGCAAACATTTCTCTGTTTCTTGACGTATCGGTTTGCTAAAATGTCCGTTTCCAGTGAACACGATCTATCTTTAGGCATAGATTTTGCACAGTTTACCTCAATTTTACAGTTTACATCAGATTTAATAAAGGCATTAAAATAAGTTGTATAGAGTATTTTGTATTCATGACAGGAAAAGTTAATCCTCATATCATGGATTATATCATGTGTTAATCCATGATATGAAATGTGACTTTGTGGGGTCCTGGGAGAGTCGGTGAGGGGATTGGGGGGGTACAGTTACGGACGAAGGCATTTGGGGTACAGGAAGGACGCTCACTATACCAGGGTATGTACCCTGCTCTGAGTGGCTCATCATTTTCAAGCTGTTTTTGGTAAAGTCACCAGCTTTTTGACGAATGAATGATAAAACTGTTTGTGTTTCATAAACGTCGATCCGTCTGAGGTCGTCGATGCTGACAGCAAAGCGAGACGCTCAGCATCTCTTCAGCGTGGCCCTCAGTCGGGGGAAACTCTGTGACTGACAGCTGCGGCGGCCAATGAAACGCACACGAGTCAAGTGCCTGACGGACGAAGGGTTTGCAGCAAAAGAGACTCAACTGGAGAGAAAAGTAAAACATTGAATGTAAAAACTTCATATCTGTACCTAAACTGCAGCTAAGCTGTATCTAAACTGTACCTTCATTCACTGTTTGTCCACTGTACACCCCCCCCCCCCACCACCCTGCAGTCGGCGTCGGCCACAGACACCCTGAGCTCCAGACGTGTTTGTAAACGTGGCAGGAAAGCAGAAATCACTGCAGCCGACAAATGTGTTTAGTGAGAAATGGCTTCGTTTTCTTTGCCAGGCAGCGATTTCTCCCCTGACAAACAGATGGGTGTGAAAGCGCCGTTATGGTTCTAAAATGAGGTCCTTTGTAAAACTGTCCATATCCGCTTGGACAATCATATCATATATGAAAGGCAATGAGTGTAATACCCAACTTGAGGAGCAGGTGGTGCAGCGGTTAGAGCCACTGCCTTGCAAAGCATCTGGGTTCACATCCCTGCTCCTGTCATTGTACCCTTGATCCAAGTACTTACCCTAAACTCACACACACACACACACACACACACACACACACATACTGTCTGAACTGCTTGTCCCATACGGGGTCACGGCGAGCCGGAGCCTAACCCGGCAACACGGAGCGCAAGGCTGGAGGGGGAGGGGACACACCCAGGATGGGACGCCAGGCTGTCACAAGGCACCCCAAACGGGACTCGAACCCCAGACCCACCAGAGAGTGGAACCCACCCTGCACCCCTCTTCCTCTAAAGTGATACGGTAAAAATGACAGTGTAAATGGGGAAATCGGTGTAAGTGGCTCACTAAGGTGCTGGAGAAATGACAAATAGAACATTTGGTCTCCAGCCGGCGGATTTCAGGACCCCTCTGGTCCGTATTTCCAACCTTCTCTGCTCCGGGTCTTTTGTCCCGGACAGGAGAACATCTGTGAGTTTCATCATTCAAGTTCAGGCCAAAGAAAATCAAACTTTGGTGTTGCTAAAGAACCTGTACCGCGGTAAGGCGGACACATTGGCTGTATGGACGCACAAACGCTGATGGGATGTTGGCAATATTCAATTTTAATGGAATAAACTGAGCGGCGTGGCGATGTGGGCACCCTGTGCCGCTGCCCCAGAGTACCTCACTGGTCCGAGGAGAAGCAAAGGCAATAGCAGTGTGTGACCGTATCCTTTGTGACACGTGACGCATGTTCATACTGCACGTTCACGCCGAGTGCGTTTCACAGACAAGTTGGCATCAAAACCGAGGCCCCTCGGGATGGGGGGGCATCTGCGTGCTCTAGGAGCCGAGCGTTATTGCCGGACCCTGCAGATGAACAGGACCGGGAATTGACCGGTACCCAGCAGGCGGGACCCAGTGGGACCGTGTCTGGGGCTTCTTCTTCCGGCTGCTCAGCGCACCCCGGAAAGGGACCTCGATGTCCATGCAGGCCGCTGATATGAAGAGAGCGAGTTAATGTGCGCAAGTGCAAAGTCCGAAGCTCCGCGCCTCTGAGAAGGAGGGCTCGGGCTCGCAGTCAGTCAGCAAAACCCCAGTGCGTGTTCCGGAAGTGTCACGGTCCTTGATCCAGGGTGACGGGGCGTTGAAATGAGCGCAGCCGTCGTCCGCCGTGAGACCTCGGTCTCCCGAGAACTCGATCCTTCATCCGCTGTCTCGTGGTTCGCGGCCCTGTCGCGTTAGAGACGTGCGACCCGCACGGCGCGGGTTTGATGGGAGCCCGGCTGCTCGGCAGTCATCGCTCAGCGGAGCGGCTCTCGGTTCACGGTTCGCGGCTCACGGGTCCTTCGCTGTAATTGAACCGAGGTCCACAAACTGCTGTCAGAGCTGCTGCACAAAGACATTTCCAGTGGATTTTAAACTCGCATCACAGCAGGTTGTCGTTCTGTCTAATGGCACCGAGGCGCCGTGTGTCAGCCGCGGTCACGATCTGAGTCTCCTATTGACCGTTCTGCTGCCATGGAACGGTATTGTTTTCACATGCCTCTCTAGCAGGCGCTGTGTCTCAGCAGAACAGCGGTACCTGACGTGGGGGCTGCGCCCCACCAGAGGCCACGCCCCATTTGAAACCACGCCCCCAAATTCCACACCCTCGGTCCAACAGAATACTGCTCCCTCTCGTATAATGAATGTGACTCGTTCCTAAAAATCTGCTCATAAAGAGAATTGTCATAGAAACTCTTTATTGCCAATAATTGAGATTAAATGCAGAAATAGATATTAAGTAGATACCATGGTGCTGAGTCACAAAATGTTAACCTCAGTCCCTCCTGTCAATTACTGTAATTAAAAAAATACTTATATAGTGTATATATATTGTCAATTCCTTTAGATTTGTAAACCAAACATATCTGTCTTTGTTTTCAAGTGCTTTCAATAGTTTTTTGAAACATAATTATTATTATTTGGAATATTATTTCATTTAACATTTTATTATATATATATTATAGTATTATATGCTACCTGGCAAGACAATACTTGTAACGCCTGTAATCCCTCTGTGCTGAACTTTTCCCAAAGTATAATTTCTGATGGAGGACTATTAAATCACAGAAAGTCATTCATGATGATGTTGCCCATGAGCAGAGTTTTATGTGTTTTATTAGTTAAACTTTTAAGCTGACAGGTAGGACTTCCCTTTGCTGTCAGTTTTCCACTTTCTTTAAGATTTTTTTTAAACTTAGGGCTCATTGTTCTGGTACTTTATGAAGGTCCTGATTATGATGATGGTTTTACACCATCATTTATTAACAACCACACACTGCTACGGGACCAACGGGATGCGCAGGAGGGCGACGCCGTGTGGGCAGATGTGTTCAGCAAGGCTCTTGTTTCTGCTTCTCTTCAAGTGTGACCTGATGGCACATTTGGGGGCGCCAGCGACATGGTTCGAATGTTTGCAATACGAGGGAAGCCCCTACCGTACCGCCCCGAGAGGCCACACCGCTGGCAGTAGGAAGGACCGACTTTGGCGGATCCATCACCTCGCGAGATGCCTTTAATAGGCGAGAGATCACACAACACGCACCTGTGTCACTCGCTGTCACCCGTCCGAATCCAATTACACGCACGGCGCACACGCCTTCCCCACATCCATCTTCAGGGGTGAGATCCAACATCCCCGCCGCTTCCTGCTGGACGAGACTCTGCAAGCAGCTGTTAGAGACCTTGTTTTATTTACTCGATACCTTTCGGGAGTCATTTCTTGAAAAAACACATTTCTGCAAAGCTCAGAATCACTGAGCGCATAAGTGTTTGTGCCCTTGACCGCGAAACTCTTAGATCGACTACTTGTTTTTAGAAGTCTCTTAATGAGTTAATAATAATGAGAGCAGCCAAATTGTCCACTTTGTCTCAATTGTCCTTCGGATGAGATATTTGGTCAGTTGCTCCCTACTAAAATATTTGAAGTATTTAGGCGGACAGAGCCCATGTCCCCATTGTTTCACCCGTGTGTCCTCCTCACCCAGAGCCGCTGTCTCACACACCATGAGCAACATCTACGAGTCGGCGGCCAACTCGCTGGGCCTCTTCAGCAGCCCGTGCCTCACCAAGGTGGAGCTGCGCGTCGCCTGCAAGGGCATCTCGGACCGGGACGCGCTGTCCAAGCCGGACCCCTGCGTCGTCCTCAAGATGCAGTCGCACGGACAGTGGCTGGAGGTAGGATGCCGTGTCAGTCTACATAGCGCCCCCCTGTTGGAAGTGTTTTCTCATTGTTTCACTCTTGCAGGTGGTTTTGCCCAACCCTGGGGCTTTATTATTATTATTACCATAAAGAGTAAGAGGTGTGACTGTCCCACAGGAGCCCGGTGGGGGTTGTTGCCATGGCAGTGTGCCGTGTCGATTTGGTTGCTGTTACATTAATGGACCGCAAACCCCCAACTTTGGGCTGGATGCGTTAGTCATGTGCTCAGAAGTTGGTTTGAGATGGGTGGGATGTGGTGGGAGGTGGTGTGGGGAGGGGCACCGCTGCCCCCGTTTCTGTCCCATTTACGGTATAAGTGGGGCAGCTGAGCGGTACGACCAGAGGATCCTGCTCAGCATCTGAAGCGCTGATTTTTAAAGAATGCACCATGGGGGCAGGGGTGGGGGGGCAGAAATTCAGCTTTGAGTCCTGCGTCTCATGACCAGGGACGGAAGACACTGCTCTGTCGTGACGTGTCGTTTGTTGACCAAACGTCCTGGGGTCACTTTCACTGCTTCCCGTTACGATACCGATTATTGATTATTGACCTTTATTTGATGCTTCTCTCCAAAGCGGCTTCAGTGTTGAGGTGCTTGCAGTTACTCTCCAGTTTATACACTGATTTTTACTGGAGCCGTTAACGAAAGTACCCTGCTTGAGGGAGGGTACCGCAGCAGGAGGAGGTGAGATTTGAACCTGTGACCCTCAGCTCCGAAGGCACCAGTTGTGCCCCCCCAAGGCCATTATCGTCCCCAAAGTGTTTGTTGCTGTTTGTTGTTTTCTCCCTATAAACTCATGCAATAATCAAAACGTTTGACCGTTTCTTCCGTTCCTCCAGACAAGAAAAGCGCGCGCCATTCGTCGTTCATTCTGTCACTTTATCCTTCCACAATTCCATTAAATACAGAGCTGCGGTTGGAAAACAGGACCGCCGGTGACCGCGGAGCTCGTGCAGCTGTGCGAAGAGGCGACAACAAGACAGAAACACGGTCCTGTGGACGTCTCTGCGGTCCCTGCTCTCGTTGGCCTCAGGAAAAATAATTGAATGGAAATTGAGAGACGCTGTGGGATCAGGTGTTTTGTAGCATGTTTGACCACAGTCAGGAACACGACGCTGTGCAGTAACTCCACTAGCTGGCTCTCGGTCACGGGGAGTCAGAGTCGACCGCGTGTGACCAGGGAGGCATGAACGTGAAGGTCCCGCGTGTTTATTGAGAAATGCATCGCTGGTCAGGGCCTCTTTCGTTTCCGTAAAAACATCACCGAAAACATTTCCTACCAGATCAGCGACCGGTTCCGGTCCGTCTCGGGGTCGCCATCCCTGTCCTTCGTTCTCAGAGTCTGAGGTGAGGTCCAGGCCCACTCTGGCTGTTAAGTGTCACCGAGGACCAGGATTATGTGGTCACATCTCAGTTTAAAGGTCATAGAGACCCCTTGGGTCACGTTCCTGTCCCATCCTCGAACCGCGTCCTCGTTCCGCGGGTTTTAAAGACACGGTCAGACGCTGCAGGTGGTCAGTGCTGAGTCAGCAGTTGCCCTGTTCGACCGGCTCTTCCTCCGTCATCGTGGGGTTGTACAACCAGCGTTTTACAGCAGCTGGGCACTTTGTTTGGAAATGCCAGGATAAACCCCCCCCCACAGGCTTTATAATACCAGCCTGAGAACAGACAGCAAACAAACAAACAAACAAGTAAACAAACAAACAAACTTACTTGTGCGGTTTCGCTGAACGCTGACCGTGACCGTGGCTCATACGGTTTGTTGTTATTGTGATGAAGTGCAGAAGCCCGAGGTCACGGCCCTGAGCGGCTTTTGCAGTACATGTCTCTAGGGGGGTGTTGTGATCCTACAAAGCCCCCCCCTCCCCCCCCCACAGCTGTCAGGACACTCACCTGTCCTCCCTGTTGGGGGGCAGCGGTCACCAACCTTTGTCCCCCTAGTCGCCGCATTTGACTTCCATGCGTGATGGAAGTTCCATTTACCCAAAGAGGAGGTAAAACCAGAATTAGGGACGATGGGGGGCTGTCGTTGTCACTGGCGATACCGCGGTGCACCACAACCAAACAGCAGCGACCGCGTGACCGCCGGTAACAGCACCGTTGCTGTGATTTGCTCTTTGTGAGGAGTGAAGGGGAAGCGATGTGACGCCCGACGCTGCGCCGACACCTGCGGCTAATTCAGCTCTTTATTTTTAGCAGCAGTAATGTTGTTTTCTGCAATATTGCTGTAATTTAATTTAATATTTAATTTAATTTAATACAATTTAACTTCTCCTTTTACGCAGAGCTGCTCCTTTATCCGCTGCCCCCCTCCTTTCTCCTACAGGAAGGCAACTGAGCGGAAAAACAAGGTAAATGAATGTGCCGCCCTGGTGCACTTTGGACTCGTCCGTTTCTCCTCACTTGTGGTGGAGGAGCGGCGATTCAGGTCCGCTGATACACCGCCGGTAGGGTGTTGGTTTACGTCACGGGTACCGAGGGACCGAGATTTTGGCCTTCAGAGAGCGCTTCCCCCACGGCTCGGGCCAGAGCCAACATCCCCCTAGACCGCAGACCCAATACCCTGCTGGACTCCTGACCCAACACCCTGAGCAGCTCCAGCTGGAGTTTTCTGCTGAAGTGTTCATTAGACCTTTACCTCTGCGAGAACAACGGGCGAAGTGTGCTTTGCAGAACAGCCAGCAGGTGGTGTGGTGTTTAGAGTGTCACTTTTTCCTTCATTGTTTATCGGGCGCTTTTCTCCAAAGCACCGTACAGCGTCTAGCTACTTACACTGATTTACCCGTTCATACAGCAGGGTAATTTTTTAAGTACCTTGATCAAGGACACTACAGCAGTAGGTGGGGTTTGAATCTTTGTACTGCGAGAGGAAGCTCTAACCACTGTGCCCCCTGCTGCCCTCTGCTGTGAGGACCTATACTGCCAGATCCTGGGTTCGAGTGTAAGCAACTTAGATATAAAAGCTGTAAAGTAACTTGGGGAAAAGCATCACATTAATAATTCCTTTCTTTCCTGTGTGTCTCAGTTAAAATCAGTGTAACGGTGAAGTATGCGGTCGGGGTTATGAAAGGTGGGGGTCGGGGGGGGGTTTAGAAACACTCTCTGCGGTCGACTGCGGGAGAACGAGGTTGGCGTGTTGCCCCCGGCGCTGTGGCGTTAGCGTGCGCTAATGTGTCCCCCCGGGGGGCGACAGCCGGGACAGTTGTGTGCTCTGTGGGGCGTCTCGCCGGTGCCATTAGTGCCATTTGCGTCCCGGCGAAAGTGCGCCGGATGTCCCCCTGCGGCGGTCGCGTCCCCGTCCCATCAGGACACGGGAGCGCCGCCTTTTTGTTTGGCAGCCACACGGGTTCACGACCCACATCCAGGCTTGTAAATAAGTCCCAGTTCGCGCCCCCAAGCCTGTCCATGATGTCCTCCCCCATTAGATTTTCCAGCTGCTCGTTTGTCCTCTCGTGCCTGTCCACCGTTCCTAAAGTCACGAAGCTAATTAGTGCAGCCGGGTTGCGGTTCCGGACGATGCCGTCAGTCCGGGTCCTTTTTGTGCCGGAACGTCTCTGAGGCCCGCTGTCGGTCACACTTCGTATCGCCAACAGACAGCGTGGGTATGTCTCCGCCCAGCGCACCGATACTCCGCTACTCCGCTGTGCCACTGAACTGGAACTGATCACCATGTTTATTCACATTTCACAGCCATCTCGAGACATGAGGTCTAATCTGTTTGCTTCCTGCCCTCCGCCGCCATATAGCCCTAATGTTTTTTTAATGAAGGTTACCGCAGTAAAACTGTCTGACCCAGTTTCCGAGATATGCGTCTGCATGTGCGGTTGGCAGCATCGAGGCGTTTGGTTCCGTTCTCGTAGGCGTGATTCCAGCAGGTCTTTTGGTCAGTGTCCCACGTGTGACTTCTGGGACGTACCTCATATTTTTATTTCTTGCCATGAGAAATAACAATTGTGGATAAGGGGTCGCGCTCGCGGGTTGCAGGTTTGAGCCCCAAGAAGAGCCCTGCAGTTGCACCCTCAACGGGAAGCTGATTCCTCAGAGAGGGTGAAGTACATGAACAGATGGACATAAATGGACATAAATGGGTCACTCGGTCCTAATACTTCGGTAATGATGCTAATTGATTAGGTTGGACCTGTGATAGGCTTAAGAAGACCAAATATAGCAGCCAATCAGAGCCCTGCCTTCACTCCAGAGGATGGTGCCGTTGACTCATGGTGCCCATTGTAGTGCTGGTGCCTCATAGCTCCAGGGATGTGGGTTCGAAACAGACTCAGTTTGTGTGGGGTCTGCATGTTCTTCCCATGTCTGAGTGGGTTTCCTCTTGGTGCTCTGGTTTCCTCTCACAATCATGACACTTATTTAAGGTGATTTGGTGACTGAATTGTACGAGTGTGTGTGTGTGTGTGTGTGTGTGTGTGTGTGTGTGTGTGTAATTGCCCTGTGATGTACTGGTACTGTACTGCTTGTACTGGACAAGCAGTTATTGATAATAAATGGATAGGTGGGTGGGTGGCTGGGGGCTTCCATCCTAAGTGGGGGGGCAGATGCTCTCGCACAAGACCCCCCTACTCTCTCTGGGCTCTGTTGCCCGGTGTGTAATAATGACATGCAAAATGATAATGATGTGAAAATACTTTTAAACTAAGTGTGAAACAGTTATGAATAATTGATAGAAAATTAATATAATTATGAATATGAACGTTAATGACGAAAACAGATTTACACACCTGTAACTCCCTCGACTTCAACACACATTCACTTTCCTCATTTCTGCAAACCATGTCCAAAGTAACAATCAGGAGAAACATTCGAAATCAGCAGCATTGTGTCTCTGTTAAGTTGTTTCAGTTAACCAGCAACACCCAGCTCTGGATTTAGATGACCGCAGATGACCACAGATGACCGCAGATGACTGCAGATGACTATGGACCCAGAATCAAACTGAAGTCTCACTGATGCTCCTTTTAGAGTTGCGCTTCTTTGAGTCACCTGAGGTTCCCTGGTGTTACTGTGGGCAAGCAGACACTGTACTCGACCCAGTGTCCTACTGTGTGGTTGTACACTGGGCTACGGAACCTTCCTCGAACCTTCAGCAGCAGCTTCCCCGGGGCGTGGGGGCACCGTTCAGCCGGTTCTTCGAAAGGGCTCTGCCTTCCGCTCCCGTTCCGTTTCCCTCTTTCCGTCAGCAACTCTTCATCCTGACATTTTCCGGATAGACGCCGACGTGTCTCCCTGACATTTAGAGCTCATATCAATATTCAGCAGTTCGCTGGCTGAAGGAGATGTCCAAGCAGACGCTAGAAGGTCGGAGGCGTTTAAAGTCTCCGTCAACAATAACTCCCGTTGTGGGCGTCCGGGCGTCTTCCGAAGTCGAACCCTGAGAAGACGACGGCTGATGTTTCGCTGTGGCTCTCGGTGTCCTCCACTGAGGTGGACACAGCCAGGAGACAACCGGAATGCTGGAGGAATGAGAGGTAGGATGGAGGGTTCCACATGATCCCATGTTGAGTGCTGTGTTGCTCCGGGAGGTTACGTGATCCATACCCCGTGCCCAAGAGCTTCCTTCACACCAGCTGCCACTTTTACCACATTCAGCGTGGGACAGCTGGACTTCACACAGCAGAGCGTGACTGTCCACTGTGGTGGACATCTCTTCTGCCTCCTAGCTGCCTCCCACTGACTCACTAAGAGTATTTAATGAAACTTTCAATAATTAGTTTTTTATGCCACATAATTCCCCCCCACACCTTAGAGCAAGAAGACCTGCTAAAACGTGGCTGAACTGCCTGGTGTGGTACATCAAAAAGTAAACAAGGTACAGAACTTCATTAATCACACAGTTTTACTAATTAGTTTATTCATCACACTAAAGATGAATTAATTTATTGGATAATTAATATAGTTTGATGGACATATTTCTTAATAGAGTACAGCTCCTCGGAGCATCTCCTGCTGCTCCTGTTCTTCTCAAAGCCTGTAGAAGGACCCAGAAGGCCGTTCTCTGATGGCGTCACGGTTCGCCTGAACGTCTCGCTCTGTTAACGGTGGATCTCCTCTGATGGCGCCACCCGGTGGTTCCTTTTAGCGGCACACACTCACGGTACCTGGTGTTTCCTGTGTCCTGCTCCGCCTTCCCACTTAGCCTGGGCTTTGACCCCCTCCTGTTCACCTGATCCAGAAGCTCTTGTTCCTTTTGTCCCCATTGTACCTCTGAAGGACAGCAGGTAGCAGAGAGCCTGGAACCACCACCCTGTAGATGTGATTGACCGACGCTAGTCTGGGTCACGCCCACGTCCCACTCGAACCCGCAGTTCTGTGGGGTGTGGGGTTTTGAGCCTGAATGGGTCCTGGCTACACGTCCACATTCGCCTCACAAGTATGTGCTCACCCTTGTCTGACAAAGGATGTCAGTCTCAGTGAACGTGAACTCTTAGGTTCGAATCCCTCTTCCTGCTGTAGTTCCCTTGACCAAGGCGCTTAGAACTGGCACAGTAAAAATTACCCTGCTCTGTAAAAGAGTAAACCATTATCAGTAGCTGAACATTGCAAACTGCTCCGAAAAGCTTGAGTTGTATGAATAAATAAATAAAGAGCCTGTAGGTTCCTGGTTTGAGTCCCAGAAGAGCTTTGCTGTTGCACTTCACATTTCCACGTGTCCATGTGTACAGCTGAGAGTCTGATAAACGAATACACATACACACACTTTCTGAACCGCTTGTCCCAAACGGGGTCGCGGGGAACCGGAGCCTACCCGGCAACACAGGGCGCAAGGCCGGAGGGGGAGGGGACACACCCAGGACGGGACGCCAGTCCGTTACAAGGTAGCCCAAAGCGGGACTCGAACCCCAGACCCACTGGAGAGCAGGACCCGGTCCAACCCACCGCGCCCCCCTGATAAACGAATAGTTTGATTTAAAACATTAAATAATCTCAATGTCCACCACGAGGGTGCAGAGGTGGGAAGGGTGTATAAGCGTTGCCATGGTAACGCCAGAGGCAACCCAACAGAGTGATGTTCTTGCCTGGGGGGTCTCACTGTTCACCTTCAGCAGAGCTTTACGCGAATACAGTATTAAACAGCGCCGGGTCTGACCTACATACCCAGCCGGCGCTGTGGCGGGAGGACTGTTCCCCTGCGCCGCAGGGCTGCAGGTTCCCATCCTGACGTTGGGACGCGACCTCCTGGCACTGATGTGGCCTTGAAGCAGCAGGGAGAGCAAGTGCTTGTGGGTTTATTTATCACGGTGCTAGTAAAACCGGGAGCATTAACAAGAAAAGCACAAGAGCCTCGCGGACTCCGCACTGTTTCATATTAATATCCAGAAGCCGATGAACTCCTCCAAGGTGGAGCTTTACAGCGGTTGCCATGGAGACGGGCGATGATGCTGACATGAGGGGTTCCTGCTGTAGCTCTTTACCTGAGCAGGTGTTCATGCTTTGCCAGCTAGACCAGCTGCACCGTTCGCGGTCCGTTTCCCGCATATTCGAGGTGGTTACAGCAAGAAAACCGCAATGACCTCTGACCTTCGTCAGCAGAGCGATCACCTGGCGGTGGAAGAATCTTGATTGTTTCCTTGTTGGCCTAGAGCTGCGATCACCCGAGGTGTCCGAAACCGCGTGGCTCCAGTAGGTCGGCCTCGGGCAGCCACCTTCCCAGAGCACCGCAGTAAAAGAAAAGCAGCGAGGCGGAGGTGGCGGGGGGCCGGCGTCCGACAGGTGAGTCGGCGGTCATCGGCCTCGGGACACGGAGTCCCCCAGCGGCGCTAATGAAGAAGAGCAGGCGTGTGAAATAGCCCTAATGAGGGTAATTACGTGGTGCACGGCGCGGACGTCTCCTCCGGCGGAAGAAGCCAGGACCCCTAACTGGAGGAGACGTTTATGTTTTAATTTTCAGCACCATTTTAATCTTGCAAATAGGTTCACAGATGTATTTCCATCCTTTCGCGGTAACTGTCGTACGCACAACCTGGGACTCGACTCGTATCAAACGGGCGCCGACGCTGGTGCAGCACTTAATAAACAGCCAAACAACGAGGTTCTTTGTGTTCGGTTCCCAGCTAGAAGACAAGTGAAATCATCTGCGAACGTGATGGAATGACCTTTGTTGTGGTGGAACGACCTCCCCCTCTCACTCAGAACTGCTGAAACTCTGTCTACATTTAAGAAGGGTCCGAAAACTCACCTTTTCCGGACCCATTTCGCCCAAGATCTCCAGCTCATGTAAGGTGTAAATGTTCATGCACCGTGACTTCATGATCATCCCCAGATAAGCCTTTACACAGCTACTCCTGCATTGTATGTAAATGTTTGTGTATCGGGGGCGCGGTGGCGCAGCAGACTTGGCCGAGTCCTGCTCTCTAGTGGGTCTGGGGTTCGAGTCCCGCTTGGGGTGCCTTGCGGCGGACTGGCGTCCCGTCCTGGGTGTGTCCCCTCCCCCTCTGGCCTTACGCCCTGTGTTGCCAGGTGGGCTCCGGCTCCCCGCGACCCTGTATGGGACAAGCGGTTCTGAAAGTGTGTGTGTGTGTGTGTGTGTGTGTGTGTGTGTGTATATCTTAAAAACAATTGTAGGAAGGTGATCAGTATTAGTCTGTCTTGCGTTTTATGCACCTACTCGTGTGATGAACGCACACACACACATTTGCTGAAGCCACTTGTCCCAAGCAGGGTCGCAGCAAGCCAGAGCCCAACCCGGCAACACAGGGTGTAAGGCCAGAGGGGGAGGGGACACACCCAGGACGGGACGCCAGGCACCCCAAGCGGGACTCGAACCCCAAACCCGCCAGAGAGCAGGACCCGGTCAAGCCCGCTGCTCCACTGTGCCCCCCCGTGTGATGAACATCGGTGTATAAAGTGGAAAGAAACAAACTAGGTTTACTTAAGAATCACACATCTGCTGCTATGTGTCTTTCTCCTAATGTTATGAACGCATTGTATTTTCTCTAAGATGTACGTCGCTTTGGAGAAAAGTATCTGCTAAATGAATAAATGTAAATGTAAATGTAAATGTAAATGAAGACGGTAAATTGGAGTAAATGTGCCAGAGCCATGTAAGGAAAACACAAAGGTACGTGTATGGGCAGCACTTGGGGGCCCTGGGTTCGAATCCCTCCTCCTGCTGTAGTACCCCACATCGAGGTGCTTACCCAGAATTGATAGAGTGTGAGGTAGCCTGCAGTACAAAAGGGTAAATCGGTGTAAGTAGCTTTGAAGAGAAGTGCCACAAGTGGACAAGCGATAAGTGAGTAAATGTAAATATCAGTTTGTGTTGGTGACTCCAGTGCTGTGTCTCTTTCGAGCGCCGGGACCGCTCGGTGTGTGGCCCCTGGCCCACAATGATGGCATCACACCTAGGCCTTGGCGTCTCTCGTCCCTGTCGCCCAGAGGGTGTGGTGCGGTGGGGGGGGGGGGGTCGGAGCTGATCTGTCCTCACACGCTGAGCCAGATGCTTCCTAATTAGAGCCCTGCACTGATTTACATGCCCTGAACTCCCTGAACTGTTCCTGCTGCTCTGTGCTCTGCTAGATGTGACCACTGATCCCTGGGGGGGGAGGGGGTTGCTGGATCGCCAGCGCTTTGGACCGGACCCCCTGGCGGGGGGAGGTGACCCGGTGCCGGCGCTGCTGGCTGTGATCTCACACCGCCATGGGCCATTTGCATCGCGGTCCACATTTTGGCCACTTTGGCTTTGGGTTCGACTGTTCGTGGTGCCGTCTGCTTCGCCGGCGCCGCCCGAGAGACGCAAAACCCCGGCGACAGTCATGAGGACCACGTTGTCTACAAACTCAGCAGAGCATTTAGCACTGTTCAGCAGCAGCATCCCAACCCAGGATCCCCGTGGCAGAGTCAAGATCATTTGCATATGAGACACACTTTTCCAGTGGACCTGTGGAAGGCGCTGCTGAAAAACCCTCCTTAATAAACTGTTTTAATGGACTCTTAGTGATGTGTTGGAAACAGAAGCAAGACCTGCAGGTGTCCCACAGCCTGGAGCTGAGGTTGGACATCATCCTCCTTGAAGATGGACACTGCTGCTTTGACCCTGGCGGGAGCCCAAGGAGAGTGGATGCGTTAAGGAGAGAGAGAGACACAGGGAGAAAGGAGAGAGAGACAGAGACAGAGAGAGAGAGAGAGAGAGAGAGAGAGAGAGAGAGAGAGAGAGCGCTCGCCCTGAGTCCTGCTGTCTCCCAGACCCCCAGGAGCAGTTCTGCGCCGTGAAATGAGATGTGGGGCGTCTTCCGAAAACAAGCTCCACAGAAAGAGTCGTGTTTGGCGCCAAGTCCCTGTGACAGAAACACACACTGGACACTTTGTCCAAACTCAGAGGCGCAAGTCGTCTCATCAGAGGAAGCGCAGTCCTGCAAAGTCCTCCATGCGGCTCGGTGTGTCACTCAGACGGGGCTCATTTGCACCACACAGTTTGCATGGAAAGCGTTGTCCCCCCGTGTGGCTTTATCATGATTCATTGTTTTACCGCGTTGGATCACAGCAGATTTCACCGTTTCTGACACTCTTACACAGAGGAGAGCGGCGCCGCTGTCGCTCGTTCCCGAGCCCTCGGGCCGATGGGTCGCGGGAGCCCGGCATGTGACCTTCTAGAAGTTTCTTCTTCTGATCTCCTGGACAGGCTGAAGGGCTTCTTCTGTACGGCGCAAAACTCCTGTGACAGCGAGAGGGCGGAAGGCGCAGACAGCTCTGCTCTCGAAGGCGCAGCTCCCGCGAACGGCTCTGGGTGCGAGCACACTACGCTTCCACCTGCGCTCGATGACATGCCGACGGGGACACCTGTGTTCCTACTTTTCAGCGTTTAATTGGCATCGGAAAACAGAACTGTTGTCTCCCGATGGGTTCCTGATGGCAAAGGGCTCCTGAGTCGAAAAGAGCTCACATTCCCTGGGTTTCGCCTTGCAGAGCGCGCCTTTACCATGTTACACACGATTTACCGTTACCTTTCCAAACTACATGGAGAAATCTGAGCAGAGCATTCCATCATTTACCTTATTCTCCAGTGTTTTGCAGTGGCTTTCAGGTAAAACACTTTGGCCTCTTCCACAGATGAACATTTCACTTGAAATACGGAGCAGATGCACTTTCCGTCCAGTTCCTCTTGGGATAAATCAGAGGACAAGTCGCTGCCCTGAGGGATCCAGCCTGGTCATCTGTGACGTGTGAAGATGAGATGCTGAGCCCAACTTCCTAGTAGCAGCTTAGTGAAGCTGTGCAAGGAGAAACCCCCACCCCCGCCCCCCACATCATCATTGCGACCAAAGCTCACCGAAGTTGACCACTGTTTGTGTCTACATATTTTCATTATGCCAAAGTCACTTTAACTAAGTCACAATCAAAAAAAGCTAAATAATAATAATAAACTGACATTTATAGCTATTAATGAAAAGTAACTTAAAACTGAAAATAAAAATAGTTCATTTCCAGAAACTCCTGTTTGGTGCAGATCGTTGACAGACGATGATATATCATGGGATGTTATGATGTTCCTATAAACACGTGAAATGTTCCTCATCTTGTTACTGTCGACAGTGATGAACAGCAGACGGGAGCTGGAAACACTGTGGAAAAGAGTTGAATGAAGGTGGCCACACGACCCTGTTCTGTTTGGGTGCTCTTTACTGCCATCTGTTGGCCTGGAGGGTAAACACAGTGTAAGGATCCGGCTAAGCTAATGAGTTAGCCCAGATCCTCACGTGGATTCCAGAAAGGCGTAAAATTATATAAATCCAGATGGACACGGACAAAAGGAAGCTCTTCTTTTTAATATCTTGTGGGCAACTATGGATGACATATTTCACACAGCTGTCCTTACAATAAAATAAACAACATTAAAGTAATCTCCAAAACGTGCGAGGCACAAAAGGTGTACACGGCCAAGTATATCAGCCTGCGCGCCCGGGAGCGAGCATCGAGGGGGTGGAGCAACCCCTTAGTCTCCACCATGATACGTCATCATTACAACAGGTCACAAACAGTAGAGCAGTGAGCGTGAACAAGTGGTTGTGCCATAAGTTCCTGCAAATATGCCTCTGCTTAGAAGATGATCTGCTGGACTGGAAGCGAAAATGTGTTGAACTGCATAACCCGGGGACTCGAATCTTTAGCTCGGTCAGCTGGTCCTGTAGCCCGGTGGTTGTGCAACACGGCTCATTTGGCCGAAAGTCAGCGTGCTGCCAAGGGCTACGGGAGCGCCCCGTCCAGCAGCCGCCAGCCTCACCGCATTTGGGATTCGCTCCAAGTACCGCAGGACTTCAGCCAACGTGCAACATCTGGCTGACCGGGTTGGCGCCAGAAAACGAAGGAGGCAGAAGGTTGAGGCATCTGCTGCCTCACTTACCAGCTCTAATTGGGTGTGTGGAGTTGGTAAGGATGTAGTTTTAACACTTCTAACTCGTCCAGCGAGGTCATCGGGAAGGACGTGTAACTTGTACACATTCACACTTGTGGAAAAAAGGTCGCTTCATGCGTTCCGTTACTGCCTGCGACCGTAGAGGCCGATGCAGGGAAATGACATAAGTGATCCCCCTCTCCCCCCTTCCCTCCCTCCGCCCTCGTTCTCTCTGTCGACTCCAGGTGGACAGGACGGAGGTGATCCGGAGCTCCATCAACCCCACCTTCTCCAAGGTGTTCACCGTGGACTTCTACTTTGAGGAGGTGCAGCGACTGAGGTTCGAGCTCTACGACATCAGCAGCAGCCACAACGGGATCAAGGAGGCCGACTTCCTGGGGGCCGTGGAGTGCACGCTGGGCCAGGTGGGGCAGATGTCCGCTTCGCACCGCGACGCGTCAAAGCGCACCCCTACACGAGTCAGCGCAGCACACACACTCCCAATGCCCCGTGCGCACGCGCACTCCTTCGTGCCCCTGGAGCCTGTTGGACTGCACTCTTGATCGTACCCCTGTGATGGTGTCTCCGGTACGACTCCGCCTTTCATCCGCTGCCTCCGCTCGACACTTTGAGGGCGAACAGATCAACTCTAGAGCCGGAAAGTCGGACCTTTGAAACGCGGGCGGCTCTGGTGACGGTGGGGGGGAAAGGCGGTGAAAGCGCTCAAGGGCTCACTGCGTTTATCGTCCGTGTCGGTGCCACATGGTCTGCGTGTCCCAGCCGTCTGCCGCATGTGCTTGTGGTCGTGCCCCGTGGTCTGGGGGGGTGTGGATATTTACAGGCCTCGTGGATTCTGTTCGGTGTAGGTTTGGCTCCGTGCAGCTGCTCTGGAACCACGGGACGTGTGAATGACGTGAAAGGCTGTGGATGCTGATGGGGAGATGCCGACGATGTTAAACCATGCGCTGCGACTTATCGGGATTATTCCCTGCTTTGCTTTCCGAACACACTGACTCTGTGGCTCCGGGGCCCAGACAGATACCGGGCTTTGTGTGCAGACGGCGCCGCTTTGTGCTTCACACGCACGAGTTGTTTATCCGTTTCCTGCACGCCTCTCTCTTGGCAGCTCAGCCCAAATTTAAAGCCCCGCGTTCCGGCGCCACATTCGGCTCCCGCCGCCGCCGCACGCTTGTCTCTTTTGCTTTACAAGCTGCGTGCGGCGGCGCTGCTCTTGTCCAAAGAGCGCCTCCGCTTCATCCTTCCGCAGCACGACATTCCAGAAGGACCCCACCTTCGCCGCGGTCCATGTCACCCCCCGGAGGGGCTTTCAAAGAAACATCAAAAGGCGGAGTGTGCGTGTGCGTGCGTGCGTGCGTGTGCTGACGGCTCTCTCGCTCTCTTATCTCCCCCCAAACAGATTGTGTCCCAGAGAAAGCTCTCCAGAAGCCTGCTGAAGCAGGGCAGCTCCGCGGGGAAGTCCTCCATCACGGTGAGCAGACCCTCTGCTCCTGCCCTTCCAACGCTCCCCTCTGGTCCCGGCAGCTCGACCCGGCGGCGCACCTGAGTCCCGGCGTCTGCTCCGAACAAACACACCACCTGTGGGAAGACACACTTTGTCACTCATGGTTTGCAGGCAGCGAGTTCCTGGAAGAGTTTCCTTCTGTCGCTGCCAGGACAGAGTTACCCGTCCGTCCAGTTTTAATAAGCGCTGTGTCCTGAGCAGCGTCGCGGTGATCCGGAACCTATTCCACAAGCATTGGGCTCGAGGCTGACGGGGGCACATCCTGGATGGGATGCCACTCCATCGCAGTGTAGCCACACACACACACACACACACACACACACTTTCTCTCTCACCCATTCATTTCCTAAGGGGGACTTAGTGTCATCAGTTCACCTGAACTCCATCTCTTTCCATGGTGTTAGGAAACCAGAGCACCCAGAGGAAACCCGCTCAGACTTCACACAGACTGAGCGGGCACCGAACCCACGTTCCCTCGTACCACCCACCGTATTGCTCCTCCACAGAATTATGACTATTATGAATATGTCTCGTGATTTTCAGGCCTGTTTATGTTCTGCGCCTTAATTGTGTTTTGCAGAGTGTGAAAATAAGCAGGGGACTGTTCTCACAGAGCCGATACTCGCGCCCGCGTCTGAGTGCAGTTGAGTGCCGGAGCCCTAAAAAGGCTCTCTCCACATTTACATGAGAATGAGCGATTCCTCCGGAGCCACATCAGCCAAATGAAATAATTACTGTCCTGGAACTCGGTGCATCTTTTCTCCATTGTTCTCACACCTGCATGAAAACACACTGATTCTTTTACCTTGTTTTGTCTCCATGTGAAAAACCTCATAAAAGACGTTCATAAACTTCTGCAGAACTCACAGCGCGGTCCGCGCACACGCTGCCCCTCAGCTTTATTAGCCTCGTTGCTGCTGTGTCCACATGCAGAGGGAGGAGGATGCACAATGAGCTCAGTTCTCTTTCCCTCGACTGAAAGGGATTGGGATTGAGCAAAATATTGGGGAAATTGAGCGGTAGCTTTCGTTCTCTTCCCTGGTAACATTTGACAGCGAAGAGATCAGTTACACTTACAGTGAGCTTGTGAGGCCCATTAGAGGCTCCAGTGACTCTCCGCTCTTAGTCATAATAAACGGACAGTTAATATGCATATGAGACATGAAGAGCAGAAGGAGGGACAGATGGGTGAGCTGCGAACCAGTCCAGGGTTCTGTGAACGTTTCAGTGTTCTAGAGGGGGCTACAAAAACAAAATAGAGGTGTGAGGTCAGCAGGGGGCACCGTGGTTAGGGCTGCCTCCTTTGAATTGGAAGGACCTGGGTTCAAATCCCTCTGCTGCTGCGGTACCTTTGACTAAGGTACTTACCCTGAGTCGATGCAGTAAAAATTACCCCACGCCGCATAGATGGGTAAATCACTGTAAGTCGCTTAGCATTGTTCCATTGCAGTGAGAGCGATGGGAGCAAATATGTCGCCACGCCAGGCTGTGAGTCCCTCTCGCTCTTTCCTCTCTCCCTCTCCTGCAGATCATAGCCGAGGAGCTGTCAGGAAACGGTGACTACGTCGAGCTCTCGTTCAGCGCCAGGAAGCTGGATGACAAGGTACGGCCTCACAGCACTGCGGAGCGAATCTTGTGTTTTGAGACACGTATGACTCCTCCTAATGGAGGGAGAATGAGCCGGAAGTACGTGTGTATGTGTGCACGCACGCGGTCGATGTGCCCTCCCACGCATCAGAGGAGCTTCATCTGAGCGCAGTGTGTCCTTTACACTCTTAGTGGCTCCCTGGAGAAACTCCCTGTGATGACAAACAGAACCTGAATTAAATAAAGAGATGAAGATGAGACACAAATATGGTGAAACAAGAGGAGTGCAAATGGGGCGTTAGTGGAGGGGGCAGGGTCATTGAATGGGGCTGGTTGCTGGAGGGGGTGTGGCTGCGGGAAGGGAGGGGTAGTTGAAGGTGAACTCCACTGGGGTCCGTCTCACAGAGGAGTGTGTTTCACTATTGTTTATGGTCACACTGACGGCCGTAACAGTGGAATTCCCTTGAATTTTATTTTTTCAATTTGAATGCAGAACATTAGAGTTCAGTGTAGAAATTCTCTCCGTTACAGAGGAAGTACGACATTAATGTTATGGCTGCACATATTTAATAAAACGTGTGACGGAATGGAGGTCACTGGGGGGACGAGTGGAGCTGATCCCCGAGGGTGACATGGACCATCGCGGTGAAACACATCAGGGTCTCATTCCAAGGAAAAGCAATGGAAATGGATGACTGGACGCAGCATTCACTGTAACTGTGACCTTGGTAAGGTTGGAGGAAAGAGGAGAAGAGGATGAGCAGCAAGCAGATGGATGGATTCAGTCACAGTGACAGTGGACACAGCACTTTCAGCACAGAACTTTCTGGAAGGACTCTCTGTTTGCAGCTGGCAAGTGCTGAAATTGACTCAAGGGAATTTAGAACATGTGAGATGGCACTAGTGGACAATGCTCACCAACTCTGGACCAAGGAGCACCAGTGGGGCCCATCTGACCGTCGGCGGAATCCCCAGCTAGAGAAGTTAAAGGAAGTGACAGTGAGTCGAGATCCATCACCTTCGCCATAGAATCCAATATCAAAATCCAGTAAAATCATTCCTCTTGTGAACATCTATCTATCTATCTATCTATCTATCTATCTATCTATCTATCATGGCAACTGTCCATCCATTGGACCTTCATGGGCTCCATCTGATGAAGGGATTTGCAGTTCGGACACCATCTGGTTCCATGAGGCAGCAGATCTCCTGCAGGTGCTCGTCACACAAGCTACTGGACGTAGAGCTTCGCCAACACTCACCAGAGGCTCGGCGTCAATAAAACGCGCCGACTTGCGGTGAGGAGCTACAAGGAGGGATCGAAGGGTCACGACCCCTAAACTGAACATCGATCGCCGGGAAACCTGTCGGAGGCAAAAAAGATCGTTGCAGAGGAGCCGCGCATCTCCGTTCGAATTACCGCGAGCGTGAAGCCTCCCTTGGGCCATGAATAATTCAGCGAAGGAAGACTGACATCCTGTCGTCACGGTGGCACTGAGAGCAGCGTTTCCACACGGTGCATCGCGGACCACCTATTTTTAAATATTCAATATCGTTTGGACACCGCAGTAATACGATATCAGCCGTCCTGTTTCCCGGCGACAGAATGACGAGCCGATTGATTGATGAGCGTCGCGGTGGGGGCTGCTCATGAATAACGCTCGAAGGAACGTCAAAGTCACAGGAAGGTCCCTGGGCGACCAGGACCGCTGTCGTTTCTCCAAGGGACACACAGCGGTCAGAGTGCTGCGGGTGCGAGACACTGGTCAACGTCTGAGGTGACCGTCCACTAATAGGAGTCGCTGTGGAAGTGTGCAGTTTGATGGACCTGAACTTTTCTTTGTTGTGTGTGTGTGTGTGTGTGTGTGTGTATGTGTGTGTGTGTGTGTGTGTGTGTGTGTGTGTGTGTGTGTGTGTGTGTGTGTGTGCGCGCACATAGGACTTCTTCAGCAAGTCAGACCCTTTTTTGGAGATCTTCAGGGTGAACGACGACGCCACACACCAGCTGGTGCACAGGACGGAGGTGAGGCCCTGCTGACCGTCTGCGGTCCAAATGGAAACAGCAAAGGTCTCTTTTGCCCTGCACTTAAGATGCACTTGTGACCAGATCCTGGACTGACCACACACTCGAGTGCAAGACAATATTAGTTTTCACATATTTTCCGGAATTTTCAAAAAAACAAATCAGAACAAACGGTAATCAAATTGAAATCAAATTATTTTTTAAAAAATTGCTTATTTAAAGTGATTTTCAAGCAGAAATGGAATCGCTGTTGTCTTGGCAACAACCTCCTCCCTCTTATTAAACCTATTTGTCATATTTCCCCCACTGGTAGGATATTGGGCAAAATTAAATAGTTTTAAAAACTGTTTCAATATTTCAAGTGATTTGCAATCATAATTCCCCAAATACACAACACACAAATATTTATTAATATTTGTAATGTATAATGGAGGAAACATAGACACCCCCCCATCAGTGCGGTCAAGCGAAGGTGACCTGCGTGCTGTTACGTTTGTCCAGTGCTGTCGGAGACACACACACTCGTGTGGTGTGTGACCTGCTCTCCACCTGCTCTCCTGCAGACCATCATGAACAACCTGAACCCTGTGTGGAAAACCTTCAAGGTCTCGGTGAACTCACTCTGCAGCGGCGACCACGACCGCAAGTTGAAGGTACGAACAGGACGGCTGTTTCTAGGACACTTTCTGATGGGAGGTCACACGGGGTGATGGGGGAGCGAGGACAACGGTCCCACCTTGTGCTCAGGGTTCGGAAGAGCGCAGTGGTTTACTGGTCGCAGATGACCGCGCACGACCGGGGACTGACGACTGAACGCCGAGAGTCCATACACGTCCACTCTGTAAGACAACAATGATGAATGAGGCCGAGCTGTGGAGCAGCCTGTAGGTGGCGCAGTGGTGAAATTAACATTTTGACAGAGTATAAAAGCTGCAGATTCCTGGTTACCGTGGTAACCGTCAGTGAGTCACCTAGTGCAGCTCAGAGAAAAATTAGTAAAAGGAAGTAATCTTAAGGTAAGACTGAGTGTCCACAGCTGGATCAGTGCCCCCTTGTTTGAAGTGTAGTAAAATACTACTCTGTCAGTCAACAATGTCTTTGTACTTCAAGTGTTTCATGGATCCTCTGCTGCTAGAGGTGGAGAAGAAGCACCTCAGAGCTCCTCATCCTTCCTCTCCCTTCCCCACTCTTCTTCACTCTTCCTCACCTTTCTTCAACCTTCCCTTCCCTTCCTCCATCCTTGTTCCCCTGACTATTTCCCAGGTCTCTCAGTGTGTGTCTCTTTCCACCCAGTCTCTGTTGACTCCGCCCCCTTCGCCAGTGTGTGTGTGCAATCAGACTTACTGCTGTGAGATATAGAAGCATCTTGATTAAACTACATGTTAACAATTAAAGCTACATAAAAAGTGAAAAGTGACATCATCATAATGGTGACGTCCGGGTCGAGTTTCCTGTCCATCACTGCCGTGTGCTTGGCGAAGACACGCCCCCTCAGTCCTGGTCACTCAGAGGTCGCAGGTTCGAATCCCACCTCCTGCTGGAGTACCCTTGATCAAAGTGCTTAACCTGAACTGGTACGGTAAAACTTACACCCCTTTATAAAATGGTCAGTCACTCAGTGTATTTAGCGTAACACTGCGAGTGACACCGGTGAAGCGAGAGCTGTTGTGGAAGCCTGCAGCCAGTAGGGTGCGCAGTGGCCGAGGAGCTCCAGAGGGATGTGGTTGAATCCCAAAAAAGGACTTGCTGCTCTACCCTTGTTCTCAGTGAAAATCCGGCGACATAAATAGGTCGGATTTAAAACTATAATTTTCTCAACAGAGGGAAGGAAACGCAGCAAATAAATATTTTAAGGAAACAAGCGACTGGTAGCAGAAGCTCGTTCTGATGCTCCGCTGCAGAGGCTTCGGGGAATTCCTTGCTTGTTTTACTTCTCGGCGGTAAAGTCGTACGTCAGCAATGTTTTTACGGCAGCGAAGCCCCCGGCGCCACCGGGACCGCGGTGTTCGTCCTTCGTTTCCGCACGAGTCCTCAGAGCGGCTGTGGCGACAGGTTCGAGAAACCGTCCTCCTTTGAGCCCCGCTGACAGGCGCAGGAGAGCCGACGCAGAAGCTCTCCGAAAGCGAGGAATCGATGAGAGACTCACAGATGAGCGTTACAGTGACGTGACGCATGAGAGCGGCGACCTCATGTACCGCTGCAGTAAAGTCTGCGTCGTCGGCCCGCTGGAAAGGAGGCCGAGCGCCGGTTTCACGAAGGCCGCATTAACGGTCCGTAGCGCCGACGTCCTTCGCCTGGAAGCTGTTCCTCGGCCCACTGCCGACGGTCAAGCGACTGCTGTACGGTGAGCTCCATGTAGACCCCACTGTGCGAGGGGGTAAAGTACGAAAACTGTCTGTACAGAGTGCCTTCAGAACAAGGGCACAATGCAGAGTAATGTGTACCGTGTGCGGTAAGGTGTTTGATGAAGTATGCAGTGAGGTGTTCCGTGAGATGTGTGGTAAGGTGCTTGGTGAGGTGTACCTTCAGCTACCTCAGTGTGCTTTAGAGAAGATGAGCCCTCTGTTGGAAGAGCTCCGCCGTTTCACATCCCCAACGCCGAGTCGCTTAATGAATCATTCAGTGGATCTCGGCGCCTCCAGTTGCTCTCGTCCCACAATCGCTGCGGTTGCGGTTCAGCACTCGTGCTCAGTGTGGGTTGCAGGGCCAACAGAGGTGCTCCGTCCCCTGAAGGCTGCGGGTCGGCGCGCCGCTGAGGCTCCGCAGGGCTCACTGCGTGTCTCCTGGCTCCCTTCCAGTGCACGGTGTGGGACTGGGACTCCAACGGGAAACACGACTTCATCGGTGAATTCGAGACGACGTTCAAAGAGATGCGAGGAGCGATGGACGGAAAACAGGTAAATTCCGTCTGTCTCTCTGTTTCTCTGTCCATCTCTGTCTCTCTGTCCATTTTCCTGTCCATCTCCCTGTCCGCCTGTCAGTCATCATTGTCTCCAGCCCGAGGTCAAGGCTCCTTCAGAGACGTCACGACGGGTCTGATGGACGCTGCTGGTCGTGACTCACAGTGACCAATGTCCCTCACAGGAGGACGTGACCTTGGCCGCATGACCGGAGCCTTGGGCAGCAGCGCTCTGCCTCACGATCGGCTACATTATAGGCTCGTGAGCATATTGCAGGTGTTTCATGGACACAAAAATAGCTGGTTTTCCTGCCGCTGATGATCTTCTCCTTCGAGAAACACTCCCGCGTCTCCTCAGCGCGTTCCTTCGGGACGCTGCTCTGCTCCTCACACGTTACTGAAGCTCTAGATGAAGCTCAAGGTGTGTGTTTGCAGCCCAGAAGTACTTTGCTCAGGGAAGCTGTGATGTTCACCTGCGTCGTCCACCTCTCATTGTCCTCGCTGTAGATGCAGTGGGAATGTATAAACCCCAAGTACAAAGTGAAGAAGAAGAACTACAAGAACTCCGGTATCGTCATCCTGAACCAGTGCAAGGTGAGGTGCCCCCCTCCCCCTGCAGCCCGCCCCTATTGCGGTCACATTTCCCGGGTCACGGTCGTAAAAGATGCTCTGAACATCAATTCCTCGGAGGTAGAATGACAAGGCGACAGGTGAAGATGCTAATTCAGCTTTATTTATTAGCCAGTTATACAGAAAAGGGTGTAAAGTGTATTTCCGCGGGCCGTTACTGCGCTTCTTCACTCCATCCGTTCGTTCGGCTACTTCTAGAAGAAACCCGTGGATCTGATGGTTCATCGTTTTGCTCCATTTATCGTAACATTGAGACGGACAGACGACAGTCCAGAGCTCCATCCATCCGGGGGGATTGGGGGGTAGCCTGCTGTTGTACCCCAGGGTGACACGGTGAGCTGACGGTGCCGTTGCTGCCCACAGATCATCAAGATGCATTCCTTCCTGGATTACATCATGGGCGGCTGCCAGATCCAGTTCACAGTGAGTGTATCTCGTGGAGGAATTAGAAAGTCGCCGTGTCTTTCTGTCTTTTTGAGTTTTCCGTCTCCCCAAGTAGCCGAAAGGTTTGACGGCGCCCCGAAAGCCCCCCGTCGAGTTGCTCACGCTGCGTGTTTCAGTGGCTCTTTAACAATGTGTGCGGAGCTTCTCTTTATCCCCTGAGCGCAATAGTGGGGGGAGGGGGGGTTCGCGCATTCAAACCTATCATGTGTATGACACATTTGTTCCAATTCCAAAAATCTGTACGTTGATAGATTTCTTTTAAACAACTTTGGTTTTATTTCACCAATTAACCAAACTCGTTCATTTTTTTAAATTCTGGGAAATAAATTGGAAAACGTCACTGTGACATAGCCCACCTTCGAGTCACCGAGCACCTGGGGATGGAGGGTGTGGTAGAGCTCCAACTCAGCTCTGTAGTAACCCCTATCCCCCCACACACAGTACACACGCTGCAGTAAACGGGGGGGTATAATGGAGAATGGCAGGCGACTGGCGCCTCATGCCACTTCTCCTCCCAGGTGGCCATCGATTTCACGGCCTCCAACGGGGACCCGCGCAACAGCTGCTCGCTGCACTACATCCACCCGTACCAACCCAACGAGTACCTGAAGGCCCTCGTGGCCGTCGGCGAGATCTGCCAGGACTACGACAGGTGAGCGACCCCAGACGAACAAGTGACGGACGCACTACGGTATCGTTATATTGCTGGTGCAAAGACGCACGCACACGCACACTGTCTCAACTGCTTGTCCCATACAGGGTTGCAGGGAGCCAGAGCCTAACCCACTAACACAGGGCATGGGGCCGGAGGGGGAGGGGACACACCCAGGACAGGACGCCAGTCCGTCGCAAGGCACCCCAAGCGGGACTCGAACCCCAGACCCACTGGAGAACAGGACCCGGTCCAACCCACTGCGCCACCGCGCCCCCTCCCAGTGCAAAGAGTGACACAAATAAATTAGGGCATAAACAGCATAAGCAGCATCTGCCTCCACAGCAGTCTAAGCCCCTCCTGTCTTCCCCAGCTCATTTACATACTGTGGCCTCACCTGACCCTCACCAGCCAATAAGGTGCAGGCGATGATCCCGGTGGTGGCCCTGGCTACGTGCCACACACACTATGCCGGTTTTATTGACCTTAAGACCATGTGCTTGGCCACACTGCCTCTGCAGTCTCCGCACCTCGCTGGATCAGCACAAGTGGCCCTCGTGTCGGATTCCCTTCCTCTTCCCTCAGCAGGTGGTACCGCTGGGTTTCAATACAACGACCTTCTGTGTGACAAACGATGAGGCTGTTTTCCGCCTCTTATCGATCTGTGGTTTTTATACTGTATGTGCTCGGCTCGTTACGCTGCCGCTCCGGGATGTCGAAGAGCTTTTCCTCAGGTAGTCCGGGACAGCGGCAGCTGAGGATCAGAAGGGGCTCAACCAGCTGAGCCTCGGCTTTACCCTAGGAGGGTGGGACGGACCGCAGTCGGTCCTCGCAGACTCTCGTGACGGGTTGCGGTGCCGTTGACTGCCTTTCCTCTCGGACCCAGTGACGACCCTCTTCTTTTTTCTCTCCATCCAGCGACAAAATGTTCCCAGCGTTTGGCTTCGGAGCCCGGATCCCACCCGACTTCAAGGTACGCGGCAGCAGCGACGAGGCAGGAGGGTCGCGAGCAGTTTGCACAAGCGCTCCGAATGTGAACTCTGCTGGCAGTCGTCCCCACAGCGTCCTCCCTTCAGGAGAGCGCAGTCGGGTTCGAGGGCTTTCTCCAGCTTCCCACCCATCTTGCCATCAGTAGCTGTCTGCTGTGCTTTGATGGCGGTAGAGAGCAGATGGGAGAACAGCTCTGTGTCACAGTGCAGGGCGACGCTGATTCGAACCCGAGATCATAGGGGGATCTGAAGGCCTCTCTCAACATGTGTCTAGAGGGCTCCTCTTCCCAACCCAGTTCTCTTGTCTTTCCGAGGGCCTCGAGAGTGAGCCGATGGGTCTGTGGCCTGTTCCAGATCAGCTTCGGGCGCTGAACCACACCCACCGCATATTCTAAACTAAACCATATCCATCAAAAGTTATGCCTGTGTGTGTGTGTGTGTGTGTGTGTGTGTGTGTGCGCGCACACCAGTAATTAACAGTCTACCTGTGTTCTGCAGGTCTCTCATGATTTTGCTGTGAACTTCAATGAGGACAACCCAGAGTGTGCAGGTCAGCATACAATACCTCATCTTTGTGTGTGTGTGTGTGTGAGAGAGAGAGAGATTATGCATGCTGAGTTTGGACTATTGGGACTGGAGAACTGGGATTGGCCAGGAATCTTGTCCCAGTGTGTACTGGTGGCTCAGGGTGTCTTCATCGAGACCGCGGTAAAGACCATTATCTGCGTTGTATTCTGGCTCTTTCCGAGGACCAAAGCTCTTCCTGCGGTTGCAAATTTACCGTTTTTTCCTCTCTTCCAGAGATGAGTTTAATTAAAGTGGAATTACTGTTCCTGAGCAGATATTTCCTTCAGAAAAGACACACCGAGAAAGTCTGAGTTGAGAAATCCGATTATAACTTGAAACTTTAGCCGCTTCTGTCTCTCACTTGAGCTTTTGCGGAACCTGGAAATGCTCATTCAGCAAAGTAGGTTCTTAGGAGCTCATTGTAGCTCTACTCTAAACACACACACGCACACACACACACACACACACACACACACACACACACACACACACACAGGCGCACGACTTGTTCAAAGAAAAACAGAAAGGAAAACAAAGTGCACAATGAGGTCCTGAGCAATGAGATCACGTGGAGCTGAGAGGATGAACCCCTAGGGGGCGCTCTCACCCCCCCCCTCCCTTTCTGTGCTACGTGTTGCGTTAGGGTTAGGGGTGCGAGGCGGTGATCACACCTGGTAAAACAGACTGGACGCTGAGGTATTTCATCCCTCCTTTCAATCTTGATCGTTTGCGTTTTAGACGCACTGAAGGTCGACGTGAAGGTGGAGGACGCCGGTTGGTGTCCTTCGTCAAGGAGACCGGAAGGTTCCTGTCTCTGCTGACCTCTAGTAGAAGGAAGAAGGAGCCAAAGAAAGTCATGACCTCCTCTTTGGTGTCTTCAGCCTCTTTGCACTTACATTTATTTAATTTCTTCACTAGTCTGGCTGCTCCTACTGGTTTCATTGGCAGCTTCACTTTGTCGTTTCTTACGTTTTTATTCATTTAGTTGACGCTTTTCTCAGAGCGACTTACTGTGTTTTTCCCATTTACTGGAGCAATTTAGCATAAGTACCTTGCTCAAGGGTACTGCAGCTGGATGCGGGAATCAAACCCCCGACCGTTGGGTGCAAAGGCAGCAGCTCTAACCACTGTACTAGCAGCTTTGTTAAAACAGGCCAGCAGGCGGTGTAGCGTTTAGAGCTGCCACCTTGCGGTGCGAAGGCCCTGGGTTCGATTCCTGTTCCTGCCGTAGTCCTTTTGTTCAAGGTTCTGAAGCGGAACTGAAAGTATAAGAATTACCCTGCTGCGTAAGTGGGTAAATCAGTGTAAGCAGCTTTAGTGTGGGAAGCTCACGCTGTAAATCACCGTGGAGAATATGACGGGTAAATGAATAAATAAGGGATAGCAACTGTGTATGGAAGAAAGCCTCTTTTGGGGGTGGGCAGGGCTGCGACACTAACTGCTGTATCCAGAGCTCATGAATAATGTATCACAGCCACATAAAAATAATTTGCTGCTTGACAACATCATCTTTGGCAAACGGAGAAAGTAACAGAAAGCAGCGAAAGCGGGAATCAAGCGGGACTTTTTCGTGACTTTCTCAGCCAATGGGCGAGAGGCCCGGAGCAGCGAGGAGGGGCTCGGGCTCGAGGTGCCCCCGCTGGCTGTCGACCCCGGGGTCACCCGAGGGACGGGCTGGCGCCCCGAGCCGAGCCGAGCCGAGCCGAGCCTGGCGTTCCGAGCTCGGCCCGTCAACACGCGGCTGAAAATGGGTGATTCATAGAGTGTTCTGTGAAAGAAATGTTCTACATTATTCATATCAACACACTACATTATTCGTGTTAAATTCATATTTGTATTTTTGTTATGTTCCCTTATGGAGAAACGGCTCTCGACACGTACATGAATAAATGGGGCCCATAGTAACAAACATTACCATTTTACAAAGCGGAAGCACTCAGACTTAAAAAATAGATTTGAAAAAGGCGACACGGGGACTGCGGAGCATCTGGGAGGCGTGACGCTCGAAACATTACCACGGTTATGGAGACACGCGTCCGGGAGGATACCGGCGGGGAGCACAGGCGGCTGACGGGAGCGTCGTGCCGGAACAGACAGGAGAGAGCCGGGGTGTCGAGTTGTGGCTGTTACCGATGACTTGAATAAAGGTGCGGGTTCACCGTCAGAGGAGCGTCAGCCACCCGTTCGGCACGAGAGTCTCACAGGTTTCCCATGCGCCGCTTCACCTGCTCAGGTATCCAGGGCGTGGTCGAGGCGTACCAGAACTGCCTGCCCAAGATCCAGCTGTACGGGCCCACCAACATCGCCCCCATCATCCAGAAGGTGGCCAGCTCTGCCTCCAGGGAGATGCATGCCAAGGAGGCCATGGTGAGGCAGTGCCAACGCCCCGTGGCCACACCCCCCGCCGCCACCGTCTTTTTTTACGCAGCTCTCTCTCTCTCTCGCGCCCCCCCAGCAATACTTCATCCTGCTCATCCTGACGGACGGCGTCATCACGGACATGGCGGACACCCGCGAGGCCATCGTGCACGCCTCCCACCTGCCCATGTCCGTCATCATCGTGGGTGTGGGAAACGCCGACTTCGGCGACATGCAGATGTTGGACGGTGATGACGGCATCCTGCGCTCGCCCAAGGGGGAGCCCGTCCTCAGGGACATCGTCCAGTTCGTTCCCTTCCGCAACTTTAAACACGTGAGTTCTCCGCCGGGCCGCCACCGGTTGGGCTCCAGTCACAACCCCCCGCATCCAGGTGGCGTAGCAGATAGAGCTGCTGTCTTTAGACATGAAGGTTACAGGTTTGAATCCCCCCTTCCTGCCGTAGGGCCCTTGATTGAGGTACTTACCCTGAACTGACAAGGTGTCCACAAGGTCTGCTTTACCGCCCCCCCCAACTTTTCTCCAGAGCAACTTATACTAATTTATCCATTTATACAGCAGGGTAATTTTTACTGTGTCAGTTAAGGTGGGCTGTCAGTTCACTGTGCTTTTGTGCAGGTTCTGGTCCAACATAAATGAGCCCAGAGCCACAGCGTACAGCAAGCACAGCTCACACCGTGTCACGCCGAGCGTGTGTCGCGCTCCAGCCGTTTCCCCCTGCTCGGTAGTTCGAGGTACAACCAGGTAAACAGCAGCAGCTCACTCGGCCTGCCTTCGGACCCCGCGGACGTCCAACCACGCAGCCGCGGTCCCGTTCCGCTTGCTGGACCGTACGACCGGCCCCTGTTTAATTATGAGAAGCGCTGGAGCGTGGCTGCTGCTCTTGGCCTCAGGTTCCGAGGGGCCGCAGGGGACCAGAGGAGCCCTGGAGTCCACTGATGCTTTAGCTGTAGGAACAGGGTCCTCCTGCTCTTCGTACACTGTTTTACACCCCTCCCTGCACTGCCTTTTCTTCACGTGATACACAGTGTTGGAGCCAGTTCCACCACCCCCCACCACCCACCCAAGTCAACGGGCAGTTTCTCCCTCCGGCCTTAATGAGGGAAAGGAAGTGTCCTCCGGTGGGAGCAGCTGCTGATTGAATTTGTGTCACTTGGATGTGAAAACGCAGAGCGTGGTGGGGGGCTGGTGCAGGACCACTGTTTAAAGTGTGGAGGAGAAATTAGAGTAGCAGGGAGGAACAGACAGGAAATAAATGTGGGCAGGTGAATAAGACTGGCATTTCCTAAAGATCACAATGAGGTGAAACACAGTATTGAGCTCCTGTAGCCCCCCTCACAGTTGCGCTCTCCTCTCGCACTGCTCCCACTGAGCACACCTGGAGGGGGAGGAAAATGCACCCAGGCGGCGCCTCCCCTGGCCGCGTTGGGCACTGCAGCCCCTCCACACCTCAGCCCCCACATCTGCAAGGTGGAACTCGTCATATAAATGGTCCCTGGTCTCGCTCTGTTCGCTTTTGCTCAAGGCTGCTGAGTTGGTTCAGATATCTCTGCTCTGTGACATTATGACGAAATACAGAGCTGGGCCATATTAATCTCTTAAAAATAGTGCAGTGGTGTTTATACAAAATGCATAGTTTCAATCTTCAAGAACCTGCATTATGCAAGTTGGAAATGAATCTCAGAGATTTAAACATTCCTTTTTTTGTGTGTGTATCAGAAATTTTTCTCCAAACTGCTGTGCAAATCAAAATAAATGAAAGTGTATCAAAAACACACAAAGCGCTTTACTTACACACACACACACACACACACACACACACACACACACAGGACTATGAACACAGCCTGTGCGTCTGATACCACCATGTTGCTGGTTCACATCCCTCCAGCAGCTCCAATAGAAGTGACATTCAAATAATAAATACATAGATAATCACAGCACATGGTGTTGGACTCAATTTTTGGGGCTGTGAGGAGATCTGGAGAAAAGTGGCTCTCAAAGAGACGGGTTCGAGACCCTTCTTACACGTGGGAGGGATTCAGCAGCTCTGAGGTGCATAGGGAGCTCATTCCGCCACATCAGAGGCAAAACTTTAAACCAGTGGGTTTTCAGATTCAGCAGCGTAGGAGCAGCACACCTTTGTCCAAAGATACTTGCAGTGTGAGGTTTACTGAGCCACTTACACTGATACCCCCATTTATGCAGCTAGGTAATATTTACAGGGTAAGTACCTCGATTAAGGAGCTATGGCAGGAAAGGGATTCAAACCCGTGTCCTTTGGTTGCAAAGCAGCAGCTCCAACTACTATATTAAACCCACTTACCCAACTTGAGACTCTTCCACTGACAAATACTGAAGCCGCTCAGGTCAGTTACCACATTAAAAGGTCCAACGGCAGTACTGCATCTCCAGGCCCTTCTGGTCAGGAAAGAACAGCTGGTCTGACCACCACTATGTTGCAGGTTCTATACCTGCCGCGATCGCCGAATCACTACAGCTCTCCACAATAACGCCAGGTACAGTAGCTTGCCGCTCAGACCTACTCTGTGTTTTGTCCTCAGGCGTCCCCCGCAGCGCTGGCCAAGAGCGTCTTGGCCGAGGTTCCCAACCAGGTCGTCGACTACTACAACAGCAAGGCGATCAAGCCCAAGTGCGCCTCCGACTACGAGTCTTCCAGGACCTTCGGCCCCTAGCGGCCCCTCGCGGGCCCCGGCGCGGCTCGCGTTACACATACAGCACGTTTCGGTGATTTTGAAACTAACGTATTTTTTTGCATGTGTGGTCACTGCAGCTCGTGTGCGTGACCCCGTTGTACCAATAAACGACATTTGTATGGAGAAAAAATAACAGAGTAAGAGGTTAGACCCACTGAATCCTTTACGTCCAGTAAAAGCATGTCGCCCCGGAGTTTGTTGAACGTACGAGGTGCGTGTGCGTGTTTGTTTTTATACGAGTTTGTTGAGATTTCTTACATTTCGTAATATTCTTACATTGTAAAGCATTTTGGATCACTGGCGAACGACTAGCGATGTGTTGTAGCGTCATTGGCATCGCCCAAGCAGCTCAGGCAGATGCATGGACTGTGTTTTGCATGTCAGTAATAAAGGAGATGCTGTTTTTCCATGGGCTCTCTGCTCATTTCGGGGTCCTGCGACACTGACGCTCTCGTGCTTTTTCACTCCTCACCTCAACAATGTAGCAATGGCAGGACAGTGTGGTCACTCACCGCATGTCAGAGACCCTTGGAGGCATTGCAGGATTTTTAAAGTGCCTCTAAATTTCAGTTAGGACCTAGAAGTCAGTTATTTATATATCAGACATTTTTGTCCAAAGCAACTTCAGATGAGCTCTATGTAGTGTTATCAGCCCACGCACCTTATTCACCGCAGTGACTCACACTGCTAGATACACTACTTACAATGGGTCACTCATCCATGCATCAGTGGAACACACACCCACACACACTATGGGGGAACCTGAACATGTATGTTCCACTGTTGCTTGTATTTGGAGTGTGGGAGGAAACCCACACAGACGTGGGGAGAACATGCAAACTCCACACAGACTGAGCGGGGATCAAACCAATGTCATCGTGCGGCACCCAGCCGCTGTGAGACAGCAGCGCTACTCACTGTGCCACCGCATCACTCAGAGATTTAAAAGTCCTTGTTGATCTCTTTGTCTCACAAGTGAAGTTGGTCCTTCTTACCAACCTCATACTTCAAGAGCTTTTTAATCATCTTAGAAAAGAACTAATGATTATTAACCATCGCTTATCCGAGTCTTTTCGCCAAAGTGAAGTACAGTGGGAGCTTCGGAGACTAAGCTGCTTACAACGTTTTACACATTTACAGGGCATGGTAATATTTATGGTACCAGTTCAGGGTAAATACCTCGATCAAGGACACTACAGCAGGAGAGGGATTGAAACCCAAGTCCTATGGCTGGAAGGCTGTGGCTTTAACCACTGGTGTCTCAATCAAGCAGTAGCTTTGAAAACCCTTGACATGGAGTGTATGGTTACCCTGAGGGTTTGCCTGTAAGAGCATGGTGATACAGTGAGTGCAGGCATGGCTCTGTGTTGGTGTGTGTGCGCGTGTGTGTGTGTGTGGTGGTTTGCACACACCAGTACACATCGGAGGCTGTTTTAAATTAATTACAAAGGAGAATAAGCTGTTCAGTCTGCAAACCCCGTTTCACTCTGTGTCCATCAGGTAAATTACTGAGCGAGGCCATGGCCACCGATGTCTCCGACGTCACTACAGACGAACTGCAGCACAACACCAAGACTGCGCTAAAGCTCCTCTTTGCTCACACCTGCTTTTCGGTTCTTTGGTTTTCCTGGGATCAAAACCGCTGTGTGTGTGACGTGCGCATTTGAAGTCGGTGGAAAAGTGCAGTGAATATAAAGTAGGGCATTTACAGCATTGTTTCTGGGGTCCATCAGTGAAGACTTGAGTGTAACAAAGGGAATGGAAAGGGGACATAAACCTAAATTTTGACCTTGGAGGACCGATCATATGAGACGTTATATATAAATACATGTAAAAAATGTAATGTATGCTTTTCCAATATATATGGAACACATTTCAGACTTAATAAGACAAATTAAATGATAATAAATTAATGAGGTGTGAACAGCCAGGTACTCACTTGCAATATGGACCTCTAGAAGGACTGTTACACCTATTAAGGACACAAATGGGAGGTTACACTTTCATTATACCTTTCATACATCAAGAAGTAAATTTAGGAAACAGTTACCTATTAAGAAATGAATTAGGTGCACTTCCAGTCCTTCCTGAACAGCTTAAATATATCTTAAGATATTCATTTGTCATTATACTTGAAGCCAGTCTCCTTTCTATTATACACACAAGTGAATTTAAAATGTATCAACCAGCCTTGATACACGTAGATAGAATGTGCAAGCTTACATGCATTTACTTTTGTTAAAATTGTAATGAATCTAGTGAAATACACGCAGACAAACACTAGGCTGTGAAGACACTGACTTAACCTGAAGGTTGCTTGTTCCAATCCCAGAAAGAATGTTGCTGTAGTAGGATAGAACCCGGTCTGGTATAATCGGTGGTGTTACCATATGGTTTCTCAGAGTCACCGCATGATGGTGGGAGTGCCACTTGGCTCACAACTGCTGTCACACGCCGCCGTTAGCACAGGTCGTCACCAGGAGCACCTGTTACCTCCAACGGAGTGTGACTGGGTGGAGGACATCTGCTTAAATCAACCGGGAAGGTCATGGGTCACTGACAGCAAATACCGGCTGCATCTAACCATTCAGTTGCTAATACACACTGGATGGCTCTACAGTGTGTGCTCAGGGTGCTGCCAAAAACTGCATTAATCAACAAACAATTAAAAAACCACTAGTGGAAATTTTCGCATTCTGTATGTATGAAGAATTACGGGGAAAAAAAAAAAAAAAAAAAAAAATCATTTATTGTTTAGATGTTAAGACATTGGGATGACACTCTGGTGACCTGGTATGTGAAAAACCAATATTTGGTTGTGAATTGAATGAATTGTCGACCGTGTTTTCATTTCAGATTCAAACCAGCTCTCAGTTTCTCTGTGGTCTGGTTTTGTCGAAATTCGACCACGGAGTTGGATAGATTTCACAAAGGAATCCACCCAGCTGAGATACTTCATCTCATTTGAGAATCACCACGTGGAGGGAATGTCTATATCATTTACCTCTTTAAGATCCTCAGAACTGCCTCATAGAAACTTATTTCATTTTTAATGCATTTTCATGGATTTTACTAAAAGCACCAAGGAATGTAGCTTTCAGTCTTAAGGACAGACCCGCACACCTCGGTAATTCGATCATTTGGCAATTAATTTACTAGTTACCTAAAGAGTCAGTCAGTTGCTTAGTTAACTGGTTAATTAATCAGCAAATGATTTAATATGTCAAATATAATTAATTTGAGGTCCTGGTCCCTTAAGCACTCTCCTGGCCAGTACCAGCTTCTGCTGCAGAACCTGTTCCTTCCAGCCAAACTCCATTTACACATGTGGCTCAGGCTCTGGGGTGTGCGTTTCCCGCAGCCTGTGCTGAGCTGGCAGCGTGGGCGGATGGTGAGGAAGGCAGACAGAGGGGCAGGGAAGAGCGGAGAAAATAATGCAGCTTACCGCGGCGCTCGGCAACAGAGCACGGCGGCCGCTCGGCCGAGCTCCTCGTTCTCCATCGGATGCCTTTTGACAGCTGGACACTCAGGGTTGGACGCATCTGGCAGACCGGTGGGGATAACAGCCCAACAACATGCAAACGTCTTTCCAGCAGAATTGTGCAGTTCTGCATTTACTTTATGAGGTGACAGTTTGCTTACGATTATGCTGATGGCGCATTAAAGAAATAATGTAGTGCTGTCTGAAAATTTCCAGCTAAGTATGAGGCATGGCAATAAATTATGGGATGGCAAGTGATGCAGTGTGCAGCCACTACCTTTTGGTTCCAATCCCACCGAGTTCTGTAGTACTCTTGAGCAAAGCACTTACCCTGGATTTATACCTAAATTATCCACCTGTGTAAATGGGTAAATCGGTATAATTACCATAGCACTTAGTTCCTCTGAAAAGTGTCAGATAATAGATGTAAAACATAAATGGTTTAACTCTCTACATTACGCACTTACAAACTCTCCATCAGATGCACAGTCTTAACTGCCAAGGCACCTGCTGTTGAACCATGACATTAGTTATTCCTTTAGCTGACGTCAAAGCGACTGACATGTAGACGTACTCATCTGCAGACGCTTTACTTTAATGCGATGTACATCTTGCAGAAGAAGACAACGTGTGCTTTACATCTACAGGGAGAGAGACATGGATGCAGATGCATGATTCTAAGCACAGTCAGTTCTCTGCATTCTACAATGTGAGGTTTGTTCAATTGGCTACATTACTTACACAGTTTTACCCATTTGAACAGCTTTTCACTCTATAAATTCAACTCAGGCACCTTGAAGAAGGTTGGGACAGCAGGGATTCAAACCTGAACGCACCTCACTGCATAGGAGCCTGGAGCCAAACTCCTGAGTGGAGCTTTATGTTCTACCATGATGAGCAGGTGGAACTTGTCGCAAACCCAACCCAGGAGAGTCGTCTGCCACTGGGGGGAACCTGTCGGGGTGCTTCGGAACAAGGGAGTCTTTCTTGACAGGGCTACACTTTTCCAATGAAATGCTGCAGCTCCTTCTCCACAATCTGGTGTGTAAGTCCTCGAGGGCCACATAACATGCTGCTTGCAGGTGATTCCCTGTCCAAATAATGACTGAATGGAATTGTAAATTAGATCGCTCAAGGCAGGGTGGGACGGGGGTCCCGCTGCTCTCTCGGCCGGGGGCTCCCAGCTGTTGGCTTTACTCATAAGAAGCTCCGCCCACGTGAGCCGTCGGGGTTTATGCGCTCGACTCCGTTTCGGGAGGTCTTCATTCGGGGAGATCCCGTTTGCGTTCGTCTCCTATATCACAGGGAACGGGATGTTACCGACCCAGTGGAGGTGAAGCACACGGCTCGTTGATGTCATTTCCCAAAGCGTCCTTGTATGAGTAACCGCCGGGGCGGCAGTTGGTGTCCTGGTCATGTCCTTGTGTGCGTCAAAGGTTGTCGGCTCAGATCCCAAGGAACGCTCCGCTGTTTCACTCTTGAGGAAAGCAAGGGATCAGCAAAAACTCCTTCGGTAAAAATATCCAGCAACTACACTCCTTGTGTTACATACAACTTTTTTTGAAGATATGAATAATTACACATTATTTATTTACCGTTATCTTCACTCATTTTTTTTTTCTTAGAACTTCTGTCTAGTGGTGTGATGCCTGGACTCGGCTTGTTAAAGGGGTAACGAGCACCAGGTGAGGCCAACCAGCTAATGAAAGGCCATAAAGGAGTGGACCTCACACTCATCTGTGTTTAGGGTAGCTGCTTCAGAAAAGTTTATGGAGAGTTTGGATTTGCGAACGGAGAAATTTGAATTGGTGTCAAGTGTTTGAGGGCGAAGAGCACAATAGACTGGAGTCACTGCGCACTGGTGGGCCTCGCTCTTAAGTACTTATTTATTTATTTTTTTTCTCCTCCTCCCTTCCCTTGTGGGTCTGAAAAACCAATTCCCTTCTGTTCTGGTTCAGTTGGTTGGTTTTCTTTTTGGGTTTTGTAAATAAGGATAAGATGAGTGCAGTTTATGGGGGGTAAAGCTGATGCCCGGACACCCCGATTTCTTACTCTGCGCTATTAAACAGGGTCTTTGTGTTTGCTGATGCAGTGATGTGAGGCTGAGCTGGAACGGGACGGTTTGGTTCGGTTCTCCTCCTAGTCTTTGTATTGGCCGGATCTCGTGGACCGCGGCACTGAGATGTTTCCCACTTCCTGCCACACGTCTAGGGTTCGAAGTTCAGCTGCAGCTGTTTTAATTGCTCTCCCCTTTATTTTGTCTACACGTGTTACTGGTGTTCCGCTTTCAGTCGTCATCCTCTTTGTGGGACAGACAGACGGAGACACGTTTGCTGACATGTCCCTCTCCCAGTGGTCCAAACGTTCGCCGATGGACTAATAGCGTGGTGGTGGAGCAGCAGCGAGTTGTTTGATTTGTGCTCCTGCACTCTCTGTGGGCCTCGCTGTTGCTCCCTGAGGCCTTTCAGAACAATGTAAATGGGGTTAGAATCACTCTCCAAAGTCCATGGTCCAACAGAAGATGCTGATTAAGCTCAGGGATGGAAGGACACGTAAAGATCACACTGCTGGCTGTGCTCTCGCATGTCTGCTACCATGTGGGGTGGGGTGGGGGCTCCCCTAGCAGTGCTCAGTGCTCCAGCGTCAGTGCCGGGCTTCAGTGGGATCATCCAGGGTTCCGAAGCGCTCATTAAAATGACGACCGGCTCAGCTTCACACTTGACGTGGCTCATTCATCACTAGCTTGCATTCTTAAAAATATCAAACTGTCTTCTTCCTTTAAACCTTTTCCCTAATTTGGTTTGGAATATTCAAGAAAACCCCATGGGGTATTTAAATAAATTTGCATTTTTTTTAGGCTAGCGAGACCAAAATTCCCATAAACGAGGTCTTTGTTGTCATTAGCAGCTGCTGTCGGCATGGCAACGGCACTGTTGCTCATTAAGAATCGGTAACTGGGCATCCTCTGGTGGACCTTTGAAGTTCCTCTTTTACCGCGGTCTTGGGACACACTGGAAGTGGTGCTGGAATGACGATGGGATTCGGGCGTGTAGAGTTTACACAGGATAAAAGATAAATATCACAGCGGGACGAAGTGCGTCGGTGCTCATTAAATGAAACTATGCACAAGTTAATGAATTAGACACAGAAAATATGCATATTTGTTCGTGTCACAGTATAATTTCTCTTCTTTCATCCCACAAGAAATTCACTGGACAGCATCACAGGAGGCTTTGCTTAACTCAGATTTCTGTTATTATTTCACTGTTTGGCTGGTGCCCCTGACTCCTTTAAGAACGAAGTTTACACCGCTGTTAAACGCTGCGCTCCCACCGCCGTCCTTTCAATGTGCTCCGACTGCAAGTTGGCAGGTCAGAAAGCATGAAGCCCCAGTCCTCTGGGACCCGATGCGTTTCTGTTCGGAAGTTCTCAACCTTCTCGTGAGGACAATGTGGAGGGGGGGAACATAAGCGATCGAGTATTTAGCAGTTGGCGCTGGGTTGGCTTACGGTAAACGTGGTAAACTCAACTCGGACAAACCAGCAGGTCTAAGAGCGCTCCTGTCTTTACACCAGGAGCCACTGACCACATAGAAGCCTGCAGATCTGACAACTTGTGGGCTCCAGAGCTCCAGCAGGGTGTGTGTGGTGTGTTTCAGCCAATTTACTGTCAGCTGGAAGTACATTGATACAAAATATTTGATATATTGAGTGATATGTTTTTATTCATAAATTTGTGACACTTTCTCCAGAGAAACTTCAGATGTCAAGTTACTTATTTACCCATTTATACAGCTGGTTGACTTTTACTGGAGCAGTTTAGGATAAGTACCTTGCTCAAGGGTACAGCTGCTGTTTTGTACTGCAACAGTAGTAAGAGTTTGAACTGAGGCCCTGCACACTGCAAGGTGATGCTCCAACCGCTACACCACCTACGAGGGTTGTTCTGGTCTCGTTCTTTCTTCTCCTTGGACCGGCACCGTTGAGTTCAACAGCTGTTCCCCTGCTAAGGCTCCACTCTCGCCATCGCACGACCCGCCCTGTTCGATGACATGCTGATCCTCTACTCGGCTCCTGCCTGTGGTCTGTGCCGTATGTACTGCGGTATGGGGTTGGACACGCTGGCTCTCGCTGCCATGCTGTCAGAGGGACTTTGAACCTCTTCCTGGATTTTTGAGGTTTCCCTGTCCGTTCAGCTTTCGGCTGCTCTGTTGGCGCAGGTGGTTCTGCTCTTGGTAAGGAGTGCAGGTGAGCAGCCTGAAGCCTGTGGGCTTAAGTTCCCTGGTGAAACTGCTCTAAGGGATTGAATCTAGTAAAAATGGATCCAGTCCCTTAGTTTTTATTTATTATTAGTGTCCTTTTTTCGCATAAGGATGCGAGAGATGTCATGGCAACATATGGGATTGTGTGGTTTGGAAACACCTCAATTCTCTGGGCCTTTTCCACATAAGAGGAACAGGAAGCACAGCTCGCTGAACCCTGGAGCTCTGGGGATTCAATACATTTTTCTTCCTAAGTCACGTAGGCAAGAACTTATGATGAATGCTCCTTTTTGTGATGCTTCGCCCCAGAGGAGCTGTGTGATTCCGCCTCTGGACTTCACCCGACACCCGTGAGCTTGTCTGCCTTTGGCTTTCAGTGTGGAAAAGGTTCAGGAGAGATGTGAACCCACAGGCATCTGATATATTTACCTCTGAGCAAATGTCAAACCTTGACACCCTTGCTGTTTTCTACACCTCTCTCTCTCTTTGCCCTTGTTCTGAAGTTGGACCTGTGGAGCCGCCACACTTCCTTTCCTGCTCCTAGTCTCCGGTTTTAAACTCTATATTTCGGAATAAATTCTGAAGTATTTAAACTGAATGCCTGACAAAGGTTATTTTTAATGTGCTAAAGTGTTCCCATGTATCTTCTCTCTCTCTCTCTCTCTCTCTCTCTCTCTCTCTCTCTCTCTCTCTCTCTCTCTCTCTCTCTCTCTCTCTCTCTCTCTCTCTCTCTCTCCCCATTAGCTGCCGGTATCAAGTTCAACGCTCTGCTTACAGGGTCGTCAAAGGATCTGTACCCTGATACCTACAGGCGCTGATCGCTTCCTATAGCCCAGCAGTAGCACTGGGCTCCTCCACCTCTGGGTGCATGATGGTCCCACTGTCAGAGGTTCAAAAGCCATAGTCTGACGGTGTTTAATTTTGATTCTCATATGGCAGAATGAGCTCCCTGTGTCCCTCAGAGCTGCTGAATCCCTTCCATACTGAAGAAGGCTCTCCAACCCATCTCTTTAAGAGCCCCTTCTTTCCTGCCCTCATCACAGCTACACAAATGAGTCCAACACAATCTGCAACGATTATGTATTTGTTATTTGAAAGTCACTTCTATAGGAGCTATTGGAGAGATGTGAACCAGCAACATGGTGATGTCTCTCACACACACAAGTGGTCTCCATGGTCCTGTGCGTGTGGTAAGCTCCTTGTCTCCTTTTTTGTTTCCTCATCTGACGAACGCAATTGAGATCACCTCTACTTATTCACGTCAGCAGTTCAACTCGTTAGAGCTCAGAACTGAGTAGTTGTGGAGCAGCGGCTCCGGTGGCCACTGTGGAGAAGGAATGAGGTGAACACCAGGAACTAAATACATCCTGGTAACCTGACATGGGTAACATGAGGGACTTGCTGCTGATGCTACATTATGTGGCATGGTGTTCTTGGTGTGTGTCTACTTTCTGGGAGTTACCTGCACCGTGTCTGTCCCCACAGCTGGTTGGACAGGAGAGAGAACTTGTCCACCGATAATGTTCTTTGTTCGGAAGACCCTGTTGGGCTCCGGTCCAATTCCCAGACAAGGGCAGGAGTCTGGGGCTCGGGGGGGGGGGGGGGGGGATTTAGCTCAGAGAAGATTCTGCCTTTGTTTGGTTGTCGGTTGTGCCTTTGTTCTGTCCTCCCAGCAGTCTCTCTCTGCTATTTGTGGCTCTGTTTTGCATTTAAAAAAAAAAAAAAAAAAACCCTCTATGAGGCAGGAGAGCAGCTCCTCTATGCCACTGAGCCCTCGGAGGCTTTTCATCAGCAGAGAGGACAAGCAGAGCAGCAACTGCAAAAGGGTTTGAACTTCTCCAACCACGGAGCCGTCCAGCACGTGCCACCCCGGCGCCAACGTGGACATGAGGTGGCTAAATGGCTAAGGAACCAGCCTTAGTATTCAGATGGCGCTGAGCTCAAATGGGAGGTGAACTTCTGCTGTATCCCAGCAATAAGGAGAGAATCGCATCTTCTCAGGCCGTATCCAAAGTACAACAAGCTGTCTTGTCATTCTCATTTGAGTTGGTCCACATCCATCTGTTTCCCTACCAGTCCATAGTGTCCTCAAAGTGTCCCCCAGCACCACAGTGTAAAGTCCATGTCTCTCCTGTTCTCCTCCTTCAACGTCCGGCTTTCACATTGATGCAGTGCTCCAGAAAATGCTGTGGAGAGAACAGTTCAAGAGGATCATTTTGAGACCTTTCTGTGAGGCTCTAGCGAAGTGCCAGGCTTCAGCGTTTCTCCTGACTGCCTTTTGATTTGTGTCTCCAAGAGACAGGAGGTGTCAACGGCGTCTCCTCCTTCACCATCACCAGGGTGGTTGAGGAAGTAGCCGGACCATCCAGATGGGTGTGAGCTCAAACGGGATGCAAACTTCTGTTGTATGTCAATGTGAGGAAGAAATGATAAAACACAATGACATTTGATTCTTTTAAACTTGAGCTCATTTTAAAAAATAAATAAAAATACACCACCATAATTGGTGCGTGGCTCTGCTAGGGACAGGCGCTAACAATGCGAGGCAAGCGGCTCCGGACCCAGGAGGTGGCCCATCTTTACATGGCTTGTCTTTTGAAAACCCCCCACCCCGATTCAGCCTGCTTCTACACAGGTGCCCACATGCTTGGATCTCTCCTCCTTTAAGCGCAGGGATGGAAATTAGTGATGAGAAATCGCTTTTCCTGCACTGTGCGACACCACCAGCAGTGTGTGGAGTGAGAGCGGCGCATCTCGGCGGACGAGGACGTCACACAGGCTTATTTCACCCATTTTGCCGTGTTAGCAGATGAGGGCAGTTAGCTTCACAGCTTCTTTCCTTTCACCTTCTCTCTAACACCCTGGTGATTTTCCCACCTCCGTCCAGGAGGACTGAGAAGAGCTCTGGTTTGGTCATGCTGATCCCAGGAAAGTGCAAAGCACCTTTACTAAGACGTTCAGTGTTAATTGTGTTTCTTCCTAATGGCAGTAAGGAGTGTCGCGGTACTGTACCGTACAACACCCGTTACATCTCTTCATTAAGGTCCTTAGCAGACACCTTTCTTTCAACCTCTTGCCACACTTTTGACTTTTGCACCTTGATCCATTTGTACAGCTGGGGCAAAATTTTCTTTGTGCTACAGGTGTGACCTCAGTCAGGCGTCCACTTTCTTAACTGCTGCTCCACCTACTGGCTGTTTGGAAGACAGGGAACTTGAACCCATATGAACTTGACATCTTGCAGTCTCAGCTCCTCAAAGCTGTGTTAGGAAAAAGGAATATTGTAACACAATCAACCACTCGAGTTGCAGAAGACTTCATTTATTCATGCGCGTACGGGTGAGCCTCATGGGGAGGGTCACACCGAGGCAGGCAAGCAGGCAGATGTTTATACACGCAGGGGTGGGGTTGTTACGTCCACCCCAAGCTTGTCTCATAGGCGTAGACACAAAAAACGTTCTTGATCACAACATACCAGTTACGTTCAGTTGCGTACGTCGGTCCTCATCTCAGACACTCTAACCCTATTTTAAGCACACGTGCCCTTAACCAAAAACCGTTGCGATCTCACCGTTAGGGTGTGCTCGTACAACCACATGCTTCCTTATCTTAGGGGAACAGACTTCATACACACAACGGTTCAAACCATGTACAAAGTTCACATGATTACTGCACAACAACTTTATGTATTATAGAATAGAATAAGCAAACAAAATTTCATTCCACAACCACTAGCTGGTTCTTAAGTACAGACTCTTGTTAATATACATAGTCCTTCCAGAAAGTGCTGTCCTCCACTTGTCTCCTTAGTGCTAAAAGGGCTGTGTCCTCTGTTACTGTGATAGAGTCCATCCATCATCGTCTTAATCTGCATCCTTCAGCTTTCCCACAAATTAAACTTTTTCAAGGGACTCCAATCTTCTCATGATGTGTCCGAAGCGTGATAACTTCAGTCTCATTATAGGTGCTTCTAATGGGAGTTTGGACTGGACTTGACCCAGCATCCATCCTTTTGTTTCCCAAAGAAGTCCATGCTTTTCCTGCCCTGGTTTAAGTCCAACTTTCACATCAGTACCAGTGACTCAAGAAGTGATCTTTGTTCTCGTGGAAACATCAACACATCTGAGGACCTTCTCCAGAACTTTCACTAGAGCATTACCAAGTGCTTGATTTGGCATATCTCCTGACTGCTAGTCCATTCTTGATTCCAAGAGATGGTCAATGACTTGGTCCTTCCAAGTCCTCACTGTCAACATTACAGTTGCCAGCTGTTCTGGGGTTTATCACTGTAGTTTTTTTTTCTACAAGGACCTCTAGCACATTAGGCACCACAGAGTGCCACTGTTACTGGATGGTGACCAGGCTCCTGGGGACGTTTACTGAGGGTTTGCTTTTCAGTGCACATGTCTCGTATGTTGGGCGGCAAGATAGTACAGCTCTATAATTTGAGGAAAAGGCCTCCTGTAGAAAATCACTGTACTGTTCCTTGTTTACCTCGCTTGTCAGAAGCACCTTTATTGAACGTTTGCTGTTTGTCCCAGAAGCTGAGTGCCCCTTGGCCCTCGGCTGCCATCACGACCGTTAAAGGGGGGGATGCTCTGTCGGGATGCGTGGCAGATAGGAGATTGCTGTCAGACAAGGTGTCCGTCAGAGAAATTGTGTTTCTGCTCACCTGAGAGACAGAAATCCTCTTTTATCAGGAGAGCAGTGTACAAAGTGCCGAAATACCACTGCTGTCATGAGGAACTACCAGGAGGGGAGCGCTGTGTTTAGCTTTATTTACATTAACAATGTGATTAAAACTCACCAGAGGGATCCATGTCCCCCCGGGGGGCCCGTGAAGCCTAGGGTAAGTGGTTTTACTGGAGTACCGTATTTTTGGGCCCCTGTGGAGGAAAATGAGCACTGGGAGAGAACGAGGCGTCTCCTGTTGACCCTGTTGACCCCACCGGCCCCAGGAACGAGACTGTAGCCTCTTAACTGGGCTCTTCAAAACGCTCCGACCTTCGCTGGGTCGTCGATGGACAATTAACATACAGGTTCAATAGAAACGTCCACAATGACCACTCTCCCTGTGCAGCTGGGCAGGACGGTGGAGTCTGGGAAGAATAGCCGCCACTCTGTCCCCCCGTCCCCCGGAGCGGCAAAGAAAAGAGGTTTTGTGCGTGACCCGACTCTCGCTCCCCCTGCTCCTTCGGACGCCTCCGCGCCTCCAGGTGGCCTCGCTGCACTCCCCGGCGCTCAGAGGTCAGGCAATTAGAGGTGCGCTCCAGCGGCTGCACAAGAACCCCAGGCAGACCGGAGTAGGTCAGCTCTCAGGGGGCGCGGGTGTCTCCGCCGTGCCATTTTAAAGAGCCTGAACAGAAAGGAGCGCTTTGTGCACAGACAATTATTATTTCATAAGTGCTGAGGATCGCCGCTCGGCCGCTCTCTCTGCGCGTTTACCGAGCGAAAAAGCAGGGCTCCGCATCACCTCTGAGCAGCCAGAACAGCGAAGCATGATGGGAAGGGCCGAGCTCAGCTACGCCCTACCTGTGTGTTCCCACCAGGCCTCGAGGTGCACCTGAAAGGCGTATGACCTCCATCAGTGTGAGCGGAAAGGGAGGGAGAGAGGAACAGGAGTGCTCAGCGCTCCCAGGGGCCATTAACAGAGACTGGCTCTTTGTGTTACAAATGGCTGAGTTACGTGTTTTAAAGTTACATTTTATTGTCTTTATTTACTTCCAACTGCATTTTCGAAAATTTCTGCCCTTTGAGGAGTGAACGTGTGCCGTGTTTGTACTCCGAGCCGACAGCTGGCAGTAAAGAGCAACGACGAAGAGCAAGAGCACAAAACCACATTAGTTTAATTCGTTCCCACAGTGTTTACAGGTTGTGTCTGGTGTTCCTGAGCATCGGCGATCAGTGGTAATACGAGAAGACCGTGAACCAGTCAATAAGTGGAATCAAATAAAAGTGTGGAGATGATACTTTCTGGTCGTTTTAAGGTAGTTTTAATTTTACCTGCGGAAGTGCAGCGGTTAGGACTCCTGCTGCTGCAGCTCATAACTTTGACTTCCACCTCCTGCTGCAGAGCCCTTCGGAAGGTACTAACCTGCAGTTGCACTAAAATGAAATTTTTGTTGCTTCTCCTTCCCGACACCTACCCACAGAGCATGACACCATATGTCGCCCCAAAATTCCAGATCGTCTTCCCAGTCTGGGCTAGCTGTGTGTGTGTGTGTGTGTGTGTGTGTGTGTGTGTGTGTGTGTGTGCGCGCGCGCGCACGTGCACGCACCTTTCTGCGACCTGAGGCATTACACTGGTCTCCATCAAGATGAGATTATCCTTATACATGAGACCTTAGGCCTGAGGGAACTCACGAGTGCCAGATTCCATCTCAGACAAGAGGGCTGTTCCCATGACAACGGCTTCTGCTACCGGCTCCTCGCTCACCTTCTCCACGACTTTTTTGAAACTTTGTGTGTCTGCAGATGCTGCTTAAACCACAGTCACACAAACTATTAACATTTCTAGTTCTTCATGTGTTTTTTCTCATTAAAAAAAAAAACTTTGCCACTGGACTGAGATGAAGAGCGATCTGCTCTTTACCCTTTGTTTTTTCCCAGACCTCGAACCCTGTTCCCAGGCCAAGCAGAAGCTGTTTTCCTGATGAACGTCACCTTTTTTAACTCACTTTACCTTTTTTACTTCTGTCCTTGTCCAAGGCAACAATTCCTTGAGCTCCTGGCTGTGAACCTGCACTTCTCCCAGGGTTTATTTTATCTGAGAGCTGGAAGATCCTTGAGTGTTTGTTATGTGAAAAGCACACGTGTCCAGCAACATATCAACAGCAGCTCCGCTCCAGAAAGGCTGTCAGTTGTCATTGTCTGTCTCCTGGGAGCTGCGTCTTAAGGTCAGCTTTGTTCAGGGCTAAACCCCGTGTTCCCACTAACTTGGGCTCGAATCACACTGGACTGTGAGCACCTTCACTAATGTACTAAGTGGCATCACTTGGAGTAGTTAAGGAACTGAAGGCACAGTTCCTCTGGTGCTCCATGGGTAATCAGGGTGGTTAGGGAACTGAAGGATACCTCAGGTGTTCACGTCCTTTGAAAGAGTGTGAGTTATAAGAGTAGTTAATGAACTGGGATGGGCATTGATGTCTGTGAGGTATCTCAGTAGTCAAAGAATTAAGGAATTGGTTTCTGTGGAGGTACCTGTGCTATGGGGGGAGTTAACAGGCAGCACGGTGGCACAGCGAGTAGCGCTGCTGTCTCACAGCGCTGGGAAGGTGTGAGAGCATGTGGGTTCAATCCCTGCTAAGTTTCTATAGAGTTATGTTCCCCCAGGTGCTCTGGTTTCCTCCCACACTCCAAAGACATGCTGTTCAAGTTCACCCATAGTGTGTGAGTGATAGAGAGAGCATGTGTGTTCCACTGATGTATGGGTGAGTGACCCAGTGTAAATAGTGTATCTAGCAGTGTAAGTCACCGCAGTGAATAAGGTGTGTGGGCTCATAACACTACACAGAGTTCATTGGAAATTGCTTTGGAGAAAAGCGTCTAAAAAATAACTGTGAATGTAGTGGGTCAGGGAACCATTTCTCTTCTGAGTCCAGTCAGTGTGCACATTGTTCTGCTCATCATCACACCCTGCTAACTGAGCCTCCTGGGAAAAGAACTCATTCTTAAAGCACCAGATGCCATTTGACCTGAGCTCATCAAGTGTGGTTAAAAAGACACTGCAGAGCTGTGTGGTCGCGGTGGTCTGGCTGTGGGGAAATGGAGAAGAGAGACGTCTGATGGGAAAGGAGCCTCTGTCATATGCAGCTGGGAAACAGATTAAATTACAGCGGCCATGAAATCAACAGTTCATGGTGTGCAATTAATTAAAGTATTTTCCATGTTGGTGTGTGTGTGCTGTGTGTAGGCATGTTTGGGCACACGGTAGCGCTCATCTGTCCTCATTAAACACCTTCTTCGGGTGAGTTCCCCACGGAGGACCTAGGTCACTGTAGGTGTCAGAAGAACGGGGGTCAGATCAGACTCCCCCTTCGCTCCACCTCTTGAATTGGGGATCTCTAGATGCCCCAAACGGGTTCAGTGGGATGGGACCCAATCACATGGTGGTACACACAGCTGTCTCCTTTCTTATCTCCCGACCTCAAACATCTACAAAGCTCCAATGGTGCTGGGGGGGAATGCAAATAAGAGTGAGTTTGGGGTGGGATGGACACACAGGGAGGGAGGCTGTGTGTGAGTATGAAAATATGTGTGTGTGCACTGCGACCCGGTGATGGTGCTCATGCTACAAAACATACATGTTATTATCTTCCATGACCAACTAATGCAATGACAGTTCATTTTTACAGGACCAGACTAGTGGGGGAAGGTGGTCTGGTCATGTTACAATTAATCATGTACTTGATTCTTTTAAGAATGAATATATACGTATAATATTGTAGCGCTCAGGGTTCGGATGGGTCGAAGAGTAAGACACAGACAGCGTTCATTATGAACGTTTATTGGAACGGCGGCACTGGTGGAAATGAGGCTCTCGGGCCGAAAAGAAGAGCTCTTTTCCTCCAGGCTACACTTTGATCTTAGCCGACAGGCCGAGAAGCAACAGAGTCTTAGTTCTTTTTCTCAAGGCTGCGTAGCTCTTCTCAAGATCTTCTCTTTCTGTGCCCCTCCAGCTCTGTCCAACAGACACTCACCCCCCTCATAATCCCTATGAGTGCGCACAGCGGTTGAACAACTATTTCACGTTTTACCCACAATTCTCAACTATTTACCTTAAACATCCTTTTCTGCTCAAACATGACGTCCTTTGGTCACGTGGGTTGCTACAAATAAATAAAATAGAAAATCTCATGTTTTATTATATACAAGTATTATATACCGATTTTTGTATCAGTTTGTCTTTTGTTTCTTCTTAGTTTTGCAGATTAACGAATCACTCCAGAGAAATTCCTTCTGTCCACAGCGTAGCATTCAGGACCCTTTCATAAAATTGCATTCAATAAAACATTAATGTTACAATGAAAACATTTTCTGCAAGTAAATGCCTGAGCATTTTAAAAAAAAATGATTTTTTTTTACCCTTTTTTTCCCCCACTTTATTTTTTTCATTCTGGAAAACATATTCAAATGTTTAATTGTTTTGCCGCTGCACTGGACGGCGCGGTTGTTCCGGCCTGCGGTCAGCAGAGCTCCGGTCGCGCAACATGAGGGGTGACATCAGCAGAGCTGCTGCGAAGTTGCCGAAATGACTCCTTTCCCCAATTAAACACAATTGAGAAATGAGGGATATGAAAATGACATTTACTTTGGAGCGAAAGATCAAACACTCGTCACGCACGACACGAGCCCGTAGCGCGGCTCACATGAAAGGAGCCGCTGGCGATACACCGGCGCAGGGGATGCTGGGAAACGACCGACTCGAGCACCGTGCAGTTTCTCTTTCCCAGAGAGAAAAGAGCTCATTAAGGCTCCTCTCCTCTCCTCTCATGTCGATCCGTGTCGCTGGACTTGACGCATCTCTCTGGAAGCAGAGCCCTGCGTGCATACATCGGGGGGGAGTCCCCATGGCACCTCCCCCCATTGGGTGAATCCTCATGGGCATCCAGATGTGACAGCAGGGGAGGATGAAGGTAAAGAGGCAGGCCGGTGGCCGCACATTACTGCGGGTCCTGTAGAGACAGCCACTGAGAAAGGAGCTCAGGGTTCATGACACTGGAACCCAAGACCTTCCTGTGGAGCTCATTATGAAAGGCGATGGAATTCATGTGGAACGTGGCGCTTTAACAAATCAGCAGGTGCCCTTCATGTTCATCGCAGTCCCTCCTCAAGCAGCTCCTCCAAGGCGCCTCACACGCCAGTCACGGGCTGCTGGAGAAGCTCTGTCCCTGAAGCGGAGGAGAGGAGGTGGAGAGAAGCCGAACCATGATGTTCACTCATCTGCTCCCAGTTTTGACAGGAGCCTCATAAATGGAACACAGGGAGGTAAAAAGAGGGAAATTACTCGAGTTCCTTGTGTCCCGCGACTGCTGTGTGTTCGGCTCTTCCTTGCTGGCCGTCATGAGCAAAGGGTACGAGGGGGGCCCTCCGAGAAGATCAGAGACAGAATAGTTTATTTGTCATTTACACAGGTACACTGGGTACACTGGGCATTAAAATGTTTGTGATGAGGCTCAGAGGCTCAGATTCAGGCACTGAGATGCTGATGTGCTGGTGTCAGGCTATTCTCTATCAGGTGAACTGGGGGTCTGCCACTCTCCAAGTATCTTTGAAAGGACACCTTTGGGCTCTCAGGTGAAAGCAGGACAAATGATTAAGAGTGGGTTAAATATGCAGAAATGGCCACGTAATTACATCATTTAAAGCCATAAATGGGTTTACCACAGGTGAGGATTTTGTTACAGTTAGAGTTGGACTTAGGGTTAGGATTTTTTCTTTTTGTTTTTTGTTTCAAAGATAAAAAAAGCAGAGGTCAAACTATAAAGGATAAAAACATGTCTTCTGGCAAAGTGGTGATCAACAAAGAAGTTGACAGTGATTCCAGTCTGACTGCCCCAGTGGTTCTAGTCCGATTCCCTCAGTGATTCCGGTCCGATTGCCCCAGTGATTCCAGTCCAATTGCCCCAGTGATTCCAGTCCGATTCTCCCAGTGATTCCGGTTTGATTCTCTCAGTGATTCCACTCAAATTGCCCCAGTGATTCCGGTCCGATTGCCCCACTGCTTCCAGTCCGATTCCCTCAGTGATTCCGGTCCGATTACCCAAGTGATTCCGGTACGATTCTTCTAGTGATTCCGGTCCAATTGCCCCAGTGATTCCGGTCTGATTGCCCCAGTGATTCCGGTCCGATTCTCCCAGTGATTCCGATCGGATTCCCTCAGTGATTCCACTCCGATTGCCCCAGTGATTCTGGTCCAATTGCCCCAGTGGTTCCCGTCCGATTGCCCCAGTGATTCCAGTCCGATTCTCCCAGTGATTCCGGTTTGATTCTCTCAGTGATTCCACTCCAATTGCCCCAGTGATTCCGGTCCGATTGCTCCACTGGTCCCAGTCCAATTCCCTCAGTGATTCCGGTCCGATTACCCAAGTGATTCCGGTACGATTCTCCTAGTGATTCCGGTCCGATTCTACCAGTGATTCCACTCCGATTCCCTCAGTGATTCCGGTCCGATTGCCCCAGTGATTCCGATCGGATTCCCTCAGTGATTCCACTCCGATTGCCCCAGTGATTCTGGTCCAATTGCCCCAGTGGTTCCGGTCCAATTGCCCCAGTGATTCCGGTCTGATTTTCCCAGTGATTCTGGTCCAATTCCCCAAGTGATTCCAGTCTGATTCTCCCAGTGATTGCAATCTGATTGCCCCAGTTCTGCAAGTTCTGCACCAGATTCCATGTTTTTTTTACACAAAATTGGTCTTTTTTATTTATGATATTTTTCGGTTCCTTGCATTTATATGTGACGCATGATATGGTAAAACCATGTTGTGGAGCCTGCGATGGAGTGGCATCCCGTCCACAGTGTAACCCCCCAGTGATTGCAGGACAGAGTCCTGGTCGCTGTGATCCTCACCAGGATAAGCAATTGGGTAAATTTAATGAGTGAAGTGTTCTGGGTAATGGTTTCGAACCCTTCGTTGTATTTGGTGATTACTTGTCTTTGCTGCTGGGATTTCAATAAAGTTCTTTGCAGCGATAAGAGAGTATTTAATTTGTTTGCATTTCATTAATTTTTTTTTTTTTTTACTTTTTTCTATTCATCAAGCACCTTGCTATGAACTATACTGAATAATTTAGTGACATTTTATGCAGACTTGAAAGTGCTCTGTAATTTATTCAGAATTGAAGTTCGTTGTTAATAAAGTTGGGCTGGGGGACTCTTTAAGACCTGCAATCCCGGCCGGCCTGCAGCCCGCTTCTGAATAATCTATCGCTTGAGTTCCAGCTTGAACCCCATGTGAGGTCACCTCATGATTCAACGTGGATGTTGTGTAAGAACCGAGATGCCCTGCACTAGACGGTCCAAAATGGTCAAGGTTTATTCTAACCTGGGATTTGTCTTCTTGGGTACTTTGGTCATGTTATTCCGTGGAATTTCACACCAGTGGTAAATGTCACCAACTACAGTGGCTCCATGTCTCCTGCACACCTATCAGCAATTGTGCAGTCAGGGATGCCTTTAGAGGGAAGTGGCTCCCTGCTGAACCTCATCTGCTGCTGCTTGTCAAGTCCAGGGGATCTGTTCTCCGTGTGATTGTCTCACTGGTGACCTGCAGACCTGGTGCTGCGTTGCATTTTTCTGAGGAATTCACCTTTTGGAAGCTGGCACCTGTTTGTAAGTAAAAACTCCACACTTGAGTTCACCTCACCTGACCGCATCATTAGAGGAGGTTACAGCAGGGGTCCAGCAGGGTGGCGGCAGGTTGGAAATCGAAATAAAAGAAGAGATGAGCAAATGCATGAAGAAATGTGTATGATCTCTTCCTAACCATATCATGTTAATGTGGAGGAACCTCTAAAAATGCAATATTTCAGCATAAGGTTCGGTACTGAAGATTCATCCTATGCATCAGGCTTGAGACAAATGGTTGGAGTTGTGCCTTTGCACATGATGGACCTGGGTTTGAATCCCATCTCCTGCTGCACTGCCTGTGATCAAGGGAGTTACCCTGAACTGATGGAGCAAAAATGGGTAAATCTCTATAAGCAGCTCAGTGTATAGATCTAACTGTAAGTGGCCTTTCTCAAAAGCAGTGCATAAACAGCGATATTCCTGTGATGTTGCTGCAAAGAGAGGGACCCCGTTCCACTGTACCTGTGATAAAGGACCCTTGCAGGACTATCGATTTCTCCTCTGAGTCGCGCTGCTCTCACAGTTTCACGGCACTAACTACTGCACCTTTGCTGCATCATCAGTTTAGCATGCAAAGAGATACGTGGTCCTGTTTAATGCTGCTGCCAGGAAGTGGTTTCTTTTGTGAACACTTTTCATTGCCTGCAGCCAGAGGTTCCCCACACAGGGACTCAATGCTTCCTTCTTTACTGGGATGTGCTGCTGAAGGAAGAGCATGATCATCAAGCTCCATTCAGACTAAGAAGAAGCCAGATTTGCTCCAGTCCAGCAGTTCTGTGCTTCTGTGAATCTCACGGTGTTACTGTGGTGATCCTAGCCCCCCACCCCCACCCCAATGAATGAAGAAGGAATGCAGGAGTGATGTTAACACTGGTTTTGCTGGCTTTTTGATATACCTTTTTTTAATAAGATTTGACCTGATAGTCATTTTCTCTTTTGTGAAATTCTTCTTTGAATAAATATGGGAAAGAAATGAAGTAACATACATAACTCTCCACCTCCCCTCCCCATTGCTGCTTCACACCTGGTCACTTCCCCTGTGTACCACACTTATGAAGACAGAAGCTAAAGTAGTCTGATAAATGTGTGGTGTTGTGCTGACTCTGCCATGTCTGCAGCTGGAAGCAAGGTCCCCTGGTACTCCTCAAGGTCACTCCTTAGTTCTTTACATATCATGTTAAAGTAACTGCAGACAAATTCTATCAGACTCTTCCAACTTTCCAGTCTGCTGTAGTCATACAGCTGGACCCTCCACCAAATGAACTTTGGGTCATGACCTGACTTGAAAGTGCAGCAAAAGGTTCCTCTGCTGCAACTGAGTCCAGTACCTTGGCCACAGTTCCGCCTGGCACCTGCAGTGATGTTCACACCCACCCTGCTGTCTGGCCATGTGGAGTAGAGGGCAGAGGTCAGGAATGGCTGTGGGTCCCAAGTTCGGGTACCTGAGACAGGTGTGTCCACTTTGAGGTTGATCGACATTCATATAAACCAGTGTCCGGTGAAAAACGTGCCAAAAACACACTGGATGGGCCTGAACCCCCCCCCCCAAAGGAGCATCTCTTGAGCCCCCAGCCCAATGTGAAAACTGCACAGCAAACTGCTGCTTAAGGCAAAATGTATCTCTGCACTTTATTTTCTCCTCTATTAAATTCCCAGAGATTTTCAGGGTCATGGGTTTCCTGGGCTTTTCCAATTTTCTGCTCCTGGATCCTGGTTTATTTCTGTCCATTCAGAGCCGTTCAGCAGCGTTATTAGAAAGGCGCTCTAACAAATGGAGTGTGATTGAAAGAGAAGGACACCTTTACTTGGACTGAGCGTGTCCAGGCAGGTGAGAACATCTGGTGGAATCGTGGTGCAAAGAACGATTAGAAAGCCCCCCATCGGTGTTTCAGTATCGCCTTCTTGCTCCTCGCCCGCTGACCCGATGGTGTTGATGTCAAGACTGAAACACCAGGGTTGAGTCCTTGGACCATGTTCAACATGGGAAGTATCAGCCAAGGCAATGAATAAATCACACACTACTGTGATGTGTGGAAGTCAGATCAGGGGCCCAGTAGGTGGCACACTGCGGTTCTGGTGAAACGCCAAACAAAAGCTCTCCCCACCCCCCACACTGCGCCCATGAATACTTACTTTCTTTCTTCTTCTTGGAAGCGGAGTGGGGGACTCAGTCAGCACAGAACAGCTGGACAGTGTGGAACACCAGGAACCTGCAGCCTGGGCCATTTGAACAGGCCACCGAGCTTCTCTTTCTCTCCCCCATGGGTGAGTGGAGGGAATTCATCACTGTCATCCTTCCAAAGTCCTCATGACTTTGGTCACAAGCACATTCGCACTACTTATCGGCACATCTCCATTACTGTCGATCGCCGGTGTTTTCGGCGCCGCTGTCTGAAGGTACGTTAATGTTGCCATCGGTTGTGAGCGGTTATCAGCCCACACCTGTCATCACCTGGGGCGAGTTTGTAGGAGGCTGTGCGGTGGGCTGCCGAGTGTTGTGTGGGTCTGGTTCCGCCCGTCTCAGGCAGCCAGTGGGGGAAGAACGCCATCTGTGGTGAACAGGAGGAAGGCAAGCGATGAACATAGGGGCTGAGCAAGGGGCTTCGGCAGATGAGAGGATCTCTGCCAGCAGCGTCTCAAAGGTTCCTATCAAAGACGTCATCAGAATAAGAAAAATAAAAACTTGGCACGATAAACCGTTTCCATCTCAGTTCAGTTTCAATTAAGAATCTGCTGAGTGAAGTTTATGTTGACGACCATGAAGTTCATTATCAAAGGCCTTGTGAACTGAGAACATGTGTGATGGTTCAACGGAAGCTTCTACAAGTTAATTGGTCTGCTGAGACATGTGTGTTTACACCAGTCAAGGTTCTTGCGGGAAACATTATGAGCTCAAGGCCTCGCTGCTAATAAGACTGAACTCGATTGCTTTGTAACTCAGTTAAAGGGTCATATTTGCTCGCTTTAGGAAGTACAAATTTCCCTGGTCTTGGCGGAGGCAACAAGACCGATCGCCTGCTCCCTTCTAATGTTGTTGTCATGTTAATTTAATGTTCCCCTAATACATTTATTTTGCCCGTCTCAGATGGATTGCCGTCTTTGCCGGGTTACGCGACGGTGAAGATGTTAGGGAAATATTGCGGTGTTCTCGCCAGTTTCTTCGCTTCCTTAGACGAGATGCACGCGTTGGCCGCGCTGAAGCCGAAATGTTATTAGGACTTTATTGAAATATCGTTCCTGCAATTCTTCACTCGTGTGGCAAAGGCTTCTAATCTCATTACGCCGTTATTGTATTGTATCGTGTTCTGCCGTTTCCATGGCTCCCAGATGGGCGTGGAACAGAGTCTTCCCAAGAGACCCTGGGAATGAAGACGTGCTCCTTGTTGCAACAGTGAGATGGATCACCTGTCTCGAGTTTTCCTGAAGGTTCCACTACTGGACACAGGCTTAGTTTCCTTCTTGGTCACCATGGTAACCCTGTACGGTGAGCTCCCAGGTTTGTCCGAAGGACTCCGACCTCTTCGGGGAGGAATGTCCCTCTTCGCATCCACCTCATTCTCACGTTCGAGAACAGGGGAGAACATACAAACCGTGATGTAGGTAGTGCACCACAGAAGAAACCCTGCTGTACATGTGGGTTACTCTCTACAGTGAGAGTACAGTGACACGGGCCATGGCTCTCGAGTTTGCCGGAAGGTTCCAGTTATGAAAAGGCGGATGGGGTGTCCTTTATCTACCTCTTCTGGTCCTTGAGGTGGGCTGAAGAATGGCGGTTGTAGGGTACGCATGTTGGGGTGGAAGCTGGTGTTTGGGGACAACTGTCTCTTGGGTTAGCAAAGGTTATCAAGACGTCTCCAAGGATGGAGTCCAAAGCACCGTGAATCCCGCTCTGGCCTCTGACCTTTCACCTCAGCTCAGATGTGAACTCGGCGAGACTTATTTAGCATCTTGCTGTCTGCTGCTCGATTTATCCCATCAGATAAGCTGATCGCAGTCATTTGCACCCGAGCTTCTTTTACGCAAATGTGTCAACGTGGAGAATCATGCTTCCGCTTCGGCGATGAGTCACAGGGCTCACTGACTGCTGACAGCTGCGAGAAGGACTGATGGTTTAAAAAAAGCCTTTTACATCAAGTGGCTCTCAGATCTGCAACACAGTGATGTTTCCAGTGCTCCCAGCAAGAAAGCAGTTAATGTTGGACACGTCCTCCTGCTGGGACACTCGGCAGCACCGCAAAAGGTCAAATGTACACATAAAGGAGCAGCGGACCTTTTTCACAGCTGGAGCAGTTAAAGTGGGGTATTGTCATATTTCTACATGAAAGATGTTTTTTTTTGTTTTTTAATTTATCCTCATTTTCCCTTTGCATTCTTAAATCAGCCTTGTCACACAATGACTCCAGTTTCAGTCACTGATGGGTTTCTCACAGTTATTTGTCTACTTGGGGCTCCTTTACTGGTCTAGATTTCACACGTGTGACCCATAAGTAAAAAATACACGTTTTGTAAATGACCAAATCATGACTTGCATCCTCACATAAGAAAACATAATTATTAAAATCTGGGGGGTTTGTCTGTGCGACATTAACGGATTCAAAAAATAAAACCCATTGCAGCTGGACGATGACTTTGCATTGTGGTCCTGTGTCACAAAAAGTGCGGACCCACTCTGACCCATATTGACGTTCTGGTGTGTCGCTTTTACGCGGCAAAAGGCGAAACAGACTCACTGGAGCCGTTTGTGTCTATTTTACATCGTCCCTGTGGTACGAACTGCACTTGGACACAGTCGGCAGGAGGAGCGGCGGTCGGCGCTGGGTTTCCGAGTCCAAGCGAGCTGTAAGTCTCCTCTCGCCACGATTTACCCTCAGCTGCCACTTGACCCACCACTGATCGCGAAACACTCATGGCTACGGAAAGAACCCCGCACTTTCCTCGTAGCGCGGCCCTGCGGTCACTCTGTAACCGTGTTTTACCCTCCCGGCTCCTCTGTTGCTGCGACCACTAATCCTCCCTGAAACGCAGCCAGTCTAGCGCACGGCGCTTCATTCTGCTTTCGGCAAAAACCCTCATTCTGCTCCGCACCGTCATGGGGCTGATTACATAAGAGTCACGGGTGGAAGTCGCTTTTTAACTTTTGTCTTTTTGTCTGTGCTGAGTTAGCAGCTCACAGACAGCTTTTGTGTTTCTGAAGTTTGGGTTTCGTGCCGTGTGCCGTGCGGCACAGTACAGAATGCACCGCGTACGGGGCCGACCGAAACCCAGGGGGCGCTGAAGAGAACAAAATATAGTTCTGTCACACCAGAGCTGGAAAATAGCTGTGAACGGACTGGAACAGCACTCTGTTCTCAATCGATGTGAGAAAAAACCTGGTTTTGTCCACACAAACAAGGTAGGGACACGTAGAGTCATCCTTGACTAGACGGAAACCTTAACCCCGCCTCAATAAAATGAGATTTGCAGTAACCTGCGATGAACTGGTGTCCTGTCCAGGTGTACCCCCCCCCCCCCCCCCCCAGCCTTGCACCCAGCGCTTCCAGGAGAGGCTCTGGACCACCGTGACCCCGCTGCGGACCAGCAGTTATTGAAACTGGATAGACAGATTAGCAATGAAACTCCTATGAAAGGTCAGAGAGAAACAATAGTAAGAGGAGTTGCGCAAGTCTGACCTTGAGATCAGCGTAGCCTCGGTCTGGGAGCGGGCAGCTTGTGGGACGAACGGCTCCTTTTGGCGGAGGAACAAAGAGAGCAGTGAAAATGGGAAACGTAATGAGCGAAATTGTGTAATTGTCTTTATGACACACGCCATTAGTGTCCACCTACCAATTTGAGCAGGAGGAATTTAATCAGGGCCTCCGTTCAGCAGAGAAGCGCCTCATCCAGCGCAGGGCGCCGTCTCAGAAAGGCCCGTTATTGGATGTGACGTAAGGAGGGGTCATACGCTTCCTGCAGGAATTTCAATATTCGCACTCTTGGCGGATCCAGGTGTGAGCGTAAGTGTGAAGCGCGGTGTCAGGGCCCTGAAAACTGGATCCAGGTAAAGGGGGATTGTTGGAAGTCACTGGAAAGGAACTGTTTCGTTGATGAAACTCATGCTGAACTCCTAATCATGAACCGGAGGCAGTGTTTCGGACAGCAGGTGGCGTGGTGGTTAGAGCCGCCGCCTTTATGTTCAGGGTCCCAGCTTTGCACTCCGTCTTTCCGCAGTGCTCTTGGTCAGGGTACTCAGCCTAAACTGATACAGTAAAAATTACCCTGCTGCATGAAGGGGTAAATCAGTGTAAGTAGCTTAACACCATAAATTGCTTTGGAGAAGAGTGTCAGATAAATGTGGAATGTCTGTCGCTGGGGTTTGATTTGTTCTCGTTTTCTCCTTAGATGTGACAGAGATCTATTCTGTTTTGTTTTTTGTTGGTGTATATTTCATCCCATTATTTTGTTTATGCACAGGACAGCAGCTTTATAATCCTCGGGATTATATACTAATCCGATTGGCACAAGGGGGCTGTTGCTAATTCCCTTAAGCCTGACTCAGAGCGAGTATATCAGCATAAAATAATGGACGCCGGGGGAAAAAGTGCCAGAAGTCAGCAGAAAGAGGACAGCACTGAGGGACGGGACCCTCTGGGTGCAGCAGCACTCAAATTGTCTACGTTGAGCCACTTACTTCAGTGGAGTCGTTCACTTTCTGTCATCGCTCTGTTTAACGGTGCCGATGGAACAACCTGGTGGGCTGCGCTCCTTTCACACGTTACCCTGGTTTTCCCATGTTTTACATATTGCCATCATGTGATACTGGAACATTGATTCTGGGATACAGAGTGACCCACACAAGCTGTGCAAATGGAAGTGCGTGTGTGTGTGTGTGTGTCTATGTAACACAGTTCTGCTGAGAGTCTCAGCGATGCGCAGTTGTGCTCCTGAGGGTAAAGGTGAGGTTTACCTGCCTCACAGGATTGATAATGCGTTTACGCTGTGGTGTGTTTTGCATTCAGCAAAATGTCCTGCTCACATTTACTAAAAACGCTGTGGGGGGTCTTCATCAGCTCTCTGATCGCTCACATAAATACATCCGTTGTGTGGCAACGGATATAGGGAAAATTACCCTGCTATACAAATGGGTAAATCACTGTAAGTCATTAGTGTGAAACCTCACTTGCGTGAAAAATGCCAGAGAGAAGTAAGTGTATGCTGGGAGTGCGTATCTCCAGGGCCAACGGGGCCGACGCTCTCCTTCCTCACACTCCTCACCTGAAGGGGCCAGGGGACCTTCCTGCACGCTTCGGTGCGCTGCCTGTCTAACGCTCGGTCGCCTCGGCGACGGACAGCAAACAAGTCCCTCCTGCACAGTGGAGGTCACGGCTCTGGTTCGTCCGGTACGTGAGCAGGGTCCGCTCAGGCTGCCATCCCTGCCCATCAAACACTCACGGAAGCGGCGCTCTCGAAAGGGATCACACATCCATAGCGAAATCCTGAGTGCTGCTTTCAATCGACGTTTTCATGTTTGGATAGCGAGTGCGGTAATCAGCAGATGGCTGTGTGTTTTATGGGGATGTGTGGGGTGGGGGGTGTAAACAGGGGGGACGTGTCTGAGTTCCTCACATCGTAATGAGTCTTGGAGGATTGCGTTTCTCAGCCACCCACGCTGTCAGCGAGGCGCCCAGCACGGCTCCCCTGGGCTGCAGCGCAGGCCGGGCTGGAATCGCTGGCAGCGAGAGACACGGACGCCGCTGAGAGGGAGGGGAGATGCCATCTGCACCCTTGCAGACACCTCCGAGAGCGAGACTGCTATCTATCGCCCTGAGCCCTAAGCGCTGTCTGCACAGAAACTACACGGTGACATTTATTTAGCTGGTGCTTTTCTGCAGAGCAGCTTACAGCGATTTACCCATTTGTACCGCAGGGCACGTTTTACTGGAGAAATTCAGGGTAAGCACTTTGATAAAGGGAACCACTTCAGAAGGTGTGATTTGAACTGGGGTCCTTCGAGGGCAAGGTGGCAGCTCCAACCACTACGCCACCTGCTGGCCCGGATTTACAGCAATCCGGGTGAAAACTGTTCCGTCCCTCTTGTAGCGCTTGTGTGTCTTTCATTTCCCTCCGTATGTCACATTACATTCATTTTTATTGTCTCCTCATCTGGTGCTTTAGAGTAAAACAAGCAGCGCTCATCAGCACAGGTGCCATACAGTAAAGCATCATACATCTGACACTATTAATGCCCAGATACAGGAACACATTTACTGAGCAGTGGAGAAAAGCAGCTCAACTGATCAAAAACTTTATTTGCACCACAAGTAGCGTAGTGACTAAAGACACATACTCGGCAGTTGAATTTCTCCACAGCAGGGCCTCCTGTTACTATTTTAATACTCGTCGCTGTGTTGGGCTGTTGGCTGGAAAGCAAGTCTGTGTTTAAAAAAAACTCCATAATGTATCATTATTGTTTGTATCTTTATTTATGAGCTATTCACATTGGACTTTTTGTTTAACTGGGACTGTGCTTCGCTCTTAGGCACATCTCCATATTATGTACATATAGATTTCATTTGTCAGTACAGCTTTTTGAAAGCATATATCCACATCTGGAATTTGTTCCTCTACCTTTATGTGTACTGACCTTTTTTTTTTCAAAAAGAAAATGATAGCAATCAAGTGATTCTCATTAATCTTCGGTCTCACTGACGGGCTGAAGGCCTCGGCGAAGGCAATTATGTTCTCACCGAAAATGACCTTTCTCTGAGCTCAGCAAGAGCACACTGTGTAAGTACATCTCACTTTTCCTCTTTCAGCCTCATCTCTATTAAGACTTCATGTATTTGGGTAATGAAGAGGTGTATTTCGACTTCTGACGCAACGTCTCCCGTGAGTGTTATGGCTCATTTTCCCAGAAAGCAGTGGGGCCGTGTGTTTACTAGCCCTGTTGATTGTGCCGTTGCTGTCATGCATGATCCATCAGAAGGGCAAAAACTGAGCTTATTTCTAAAACCCATTGAGTGCGGCCTTGGAGAATAACGCCTGATATGTTATGCACCCGCAGCCAGTGAGTCTTTTTCATCCCCGTACCCAACTGACCTCACGACTCAGTGAGAACATTCCGGAATGTCAGAGCTGCAGACGATCTTCTTGGTGATTAATCGGAGGGAAACCCAGTCAGATGCGACTCCTTGATAGGGCCACACCTGTTCATATTCATGCTGGAATCGCATTAAGAACTCAGCGGAGTTCGTTGCCCGGACACAGTTTTCTGGCTTCCCGCACCTTAGAGATGTTTGTTAATTCCAGCTCCTGCCTGGTGAAACATCTGGGTCTCGAAAGGGGTCGTCTGTCACTTCATGTGTTACAGAGATGGATTTAAGGTATCAGCAGGCCACACCTGCAGGGGTCATGAGTCACTCTCATTGCAGAACATCCGTGAGACCCACCTTCAGCTGAAGAACCTGGAAAGGGAGAGTGGGGATGGTCCTTGTGTGATGTTCCTTGTCCTTGGCAGCACAGCTGATGCCGAGTCCCCTGGGTTTTTCATCGTCCTCTCTCCAGCACATTGTGCCAAAATGTGTTTGAAAGCTTCTTTCTTGTTTAATAATCATCATCCGCTGTTGACGTCTGAAGGCGTGCATCAGATATTCACAAGGAGTTGAGCAGTAAATCCCCAGAGCCCAGAATTCCCAGGGATCCCTAGGAAAATGCAAGGAGAAAGAGCTGAGTAGAAAGTTTAATGCTGTTGCTGTTCCTCTTGGCAGAAGCTCTTCACACAAGCAGCCCAAATACAGTGAAGGTCGGATGATGGGAAGTCAAATCGATGCCCTGTCCATTCTGTCAATGTGTGGATTCTCCAGGGAGATCCCTGGAAAAACCCCCAGTAAAAAATAATGGGCCAAATACAATCTGGAGGAGATTAATGAGCGAATCATCTTGTCTTTGCCGCTGCTTTCTGAGGGACGTGTCCTCGATGATTTCGAGCGTGCCCTGGACTTGCATCTATTCCGGAGAATTATGGAAAGTAATTGTGCAGGTTGAGCACAGATGGCGAAGGAAATTGCATCCACTGGCCACTGACACCGTCCTTGTATCGCGCACAATGGAGAATGTGGGTCGACGTATCGGGCGCGCATTACGTAACCACAGTTAAATATTACATTAGCATATTTGAATTTGACTAAACATTCATTAATGATAATGTGTTTTGTTCTGCCCTCAGCACTTACAGGGGAAAATAATGGAAATGCTGAACGAAAAAGGACTCAAACTGTCAACGATGTAAAACACAATTACAATAGCAGCCACACAGTTGACTCATTAAGTTCAACTAAAGATCTCATGAATTTTCCTTTACAGTTTTCCTAAGTTACATGAGTATGTATTTGTCAAGTGCCCAACTGTCCGGCTGTGAAGCACAGGGGAGGATCTGTGATGGGGTGGATATCCACCCCATGGACAACATTGGATTCGGTAATTTTAAGTGAGAAGGTGAACCCTATGGCGTAAACTGTGCTCCGTCATAATTTTGATGTTCCAGCAATAATAACCTCCCCATGAATACTGCTAAACGAGTTCCAGAGATGCTTTCATAAACACCAAGATGAAGTAAAGACCCTTCCTTAGCCTCTCCAGTTACCAGATCTAAATGCTATTGAATCTTCATGGGATGTTCTGCAGATTTGAACAGTCATCCATCAAGAAACTGGAGGCTGTTGTTATGGAAGAACAGTCCAGTGTATCACACAGTACAGAAGGCGATGTGTCCCATTATTTGTTTCAGCTATCCTGCGGCATTCGCCGTCCGGTGGATCCTTTGTCTTTTGCTCTGTATGCCGGTGACATGAGGCTATAGACCAGTGGGGGGGTCACTCCCAGAGTTCATGCTTTTCACTGTGTTTCTCACATCACTTCCTCTCTGTGCTGCTCTTTTATTTGTATGTGGAAGTCACCGTCACGGTTTTACTTTGAAACGTATCGCATCTCAGGACCAAGTCAGCGAACTGAAAAGTGGGCCAACCCGTGTGGGAGTTCTCCCAACCTCTTATCCTTCTAATGCCGATGAGCTCAGCGGTGCGGCCGCTCCGGCCCCGGGTTCAACTGGCGGCGTTTGGCTGCCGGTGCCGTTCCCGGGGGCTCAGTGCAGAGAGTCTGCAGGTACTGGGATCACGGGCCAAGACTTGTTACCCAAACCTGATTGATTTAGCTACGGTGTTTGCGTCTGACAGATGTTATCCTCCAGAAAGACTCAGTTCTACTGTGTCTTTGCGTCAGTGGTGGATTTGATAAAAAGGGAGGGAAACGATTCCAGTGCTTGTTCTTTGATCCAGTGAAGATCTGCTCACTTTGCCGTCATTTCGCTCCTGTTCTTTTTTTCCTCGAGTGTCTCGAGTGCACATTGCTAGTTCCGTCTTCGTATGTAAAACACACCACTGGCAAAACAAGTAGTGCAAATACAACGCAGAATTTCTGAACGAACAACAACACAAGTGTTCCGCCTATGAGGAGCTGTGAAAAGAAAGTCGAAAAACAAATACAGCAAATTCACAAAAGCACTTGAGCGTCTCTCCAGGTTTCACAGCTTTGCGTTTCCGGGAACAGAAGCTACTCCCTTCATGAAAGCAAAATCGGCGGCTCCGGTCCGGTGTCAGTGAAGGCGCCTCTTTACCGGTAATGTCTGCTCACATTTGGAAACGCACGTATGTTCCCGTTTTCCAGTAATTTACTCAAATCGCTCATTTGTTCCGTCTCGCAGCACGGAGCCTCTTCTGTATCCTGTCGCCACCACTGTTCTCTGAGTTCTGTGAAACTTTCCATTGGAAACTTCTGGAAATTCACCATGTATCACAATTCACACTTGTTTTAGCGACCACACATCGGGAGAAGATAATTTAGCCAGTTATTTTCTGAAATCCTTTCATTTACTACTCTCTCCATCACAACAACTTCAGTTCTACTTTACGATCCAGTGTTGTTCCTCTTAACAGCTTCTTTACATTTTCTTCTGTTTTTGCTTAGTTCTCGTCATGACTGCAACTCTTGGCTATTCAGGTTTACTTCATTAATTCATTACTGAGAAGCCCTTCGTAAGTCGAATTAGTGTAGCTTTAGTTTCGCTGGTAAACATTTGTATGTTGCCTTCATCACTGAAACATTAAGACAAAGGGAAGAAAAAGAGGAGGAAATGAAACGTTTTCCATCATCATTGTATCGTGTAGCTTTACGCAGGATTCTCACCAGTGCTCATCTTCAGTGAATATTGTTATTGTGTGTAATATTTCTCACACGGTGTGGGACAAACAAAAGGAAAAGGAGTAAAGCAGTGCAATTATTGTCAGCGCTGCAGGCTGGATCAATAATGAGGTGCTGCTGTAATACATCATGTCTCGGACCGCGGTCCCCTAGGAGCCGCCTTCTCTAATTCGCCAACCCCTGTGCATTTCCTCCAAACCGCTCCCCGCTGCTACCCTCCCCATCACACTCTTTTCGCACCGTGGCTCGGAGGAGCACGGCGAAGCGCCAAGGCCGATAGTTATCGGAGTCTGTAATTATGTCGCACGCGTCCAGGGGGCGACGCCGTGTCATGTGGCTTCGCGGAGCGTTGACTGCGCTGATTACAGTAATTGGGCCGTCCAGCAGCCGCCGACGCTGCTATTATCCCACAGAGCTCTGGGCGAGAGCGTCGCGCGGCCCTCTCTGCTCGGGGTCGGGAGGTCACCCGCACCCCGGAGATCAGAGTGCGGCAACTCCGGGAAGATGTTCCAGAATGTTCTGAAATGATTCGCAAACCTTCCACAAAGTTTCAGTCTGTTTCCGTGTCCCGAGTTCCTCGTAGTCCTGTTTTCTGGGACTCACGATGCTCCTGCTGAGAGATCTCACTCTGACATGTAGGAAGAAACATGCAGAAGGTTGTTTGTGTTAAACTCTCGTCTCGGCAGTGGAACGCAAACTGAACCGGGGTGACGGGAGGAATGGAATCGGTGCCCAGAACGCAGAACGTGAGAGAGATAAATCAGACTGTGAGCTTTCTTCACATTTCATTGAGGGTTTCTACTTTGCATTTTCGATTTTGCATTTGCAGCCTCACGGTGTAATAGGTACTACGGTACTACTTACCGTATTTATTGGACATTTTCGTGAGGCCGGGTTTATCCGCAAAGCTTCTTATTTTACAAACTTATACAGCTGGGTAACTTTTACTGTGCCATTTCAGAGTGAGTACCGTGTTCAAGGCTACTACAGCAGGAGCAGAGGTTTGAATTCCAGCCCTTTGTTTAGGAATGCATGACTGACTGCTGCGCCACCTACTGCCCCAGTACAGTAAATTTATAATTCAGACGCTGAGTCTGAAGCTGTGATTCATGGACACCTGTATTTCACTGGTCCTGTTACCAGCCTCTCTGTGAAGTTTCACTTAAAGCAAAAACACCGGAACCCTAACCCTCTGTCCGATTTCGCGACCTTTAGACGTTGAGCGGACGACAGAAACAGGAGCCCTTTTCTCAAATATTGATTCTCTGAAACTGCAGAGCCAGTTAACTTATGATCAAATCCTTTTTCATTTTATCACACAGCATTATGTGTTTCCAGCTTTTTATTATAGCAAAGCGCAACAAATAATCTTCTAATATGTGGCCAATATACACTTTAATTAAAGTCACGATGCTCCGGCAGCATCAATATTTCATGACAATATGCTTGGCATTTTGCCGCACATAATATGGCTGTGGGTCTCCTTCACTGGAGCATTTAAATGAGGAGGCAAATTTAATCAGGTCTGGTGCTGAGCAGGAATTTCATTTATACACTTTACTAGCAAAATACTTCTCTGGGTCTTGACCTCTAAGCTTCTTCTTTTGAATGTGTTCAGACGCACCGGTGCTCAGCAGGACCAGTAGGGATCCGTTGTGTTTCCTCACGTTTGTTAATGCTGTCAGGTGTTTCGTAAAGGGCACATTGGAGGAATGATTTTCCCAGCAGATACAGTGCTGGTAAAAAGTATTCATCCCCTTGGACTTTCTCATGTTTACTAAACACTGATATGAAGGGGTGAATACTTATGCACTCGGTTATTTTGTGTTTTATAATTAATTCAGAACTGATTTGTGGAAATCTGTTTTCATTTTGAAATTGAAGAGTATTCTTCTTTGGATCAGTGTCAAGAAGGTCTAATTTACATTTATCTGAAGCTTTTCTCCAACATGACTTGCAGCGTTAAGCTACTGACCCATCTCCACAAATGGGTAAATAATAGTAATTTTACTGAGTAATTTAAGGTAAGTACCTTGCTCCGAGGTCAACACCTCTAACCACTGCACTACTTGTTTGATCCATTGTGATTCATTGTTGCAAAAGAGTAAAACATGAACCGGGGGGTGAATACTTTTGCAGGGTTGTACAAAAGAGCCTTCATTTCTACATAAATCTGCTCTCATTTCTCATTCTGAGAGATGGCAAACATCTTCAAAGCAGTGCAGCAGCACCGCCGTATTTTCCCAGAAAGCCAGGCCATCCTTGGCTCAGAGCCCAGCGGAAGGTTCGCATGGAGCCTGTTGCTCAGCAGCCCGGGTTCCAGCCCCCGAACCCTGAACCGCAACTTCCATCTTCCTTTTAGCGATGGGCGCCACGGCAACGAGAATCGTCTTCTGTCTCCAGTGAGGTGTTTTTCACACGGCATGTGATGAATATGAAAGCCCGGAGTCTGCTTGTTATTATTGCTTACTTCACACACACACACACAAACACACACACACACACACACACACACACACACACACACACACACACACACACACCCCTCTGCTGCTGATGGGAGCCTTCATTCAGCAGCTCTGCGTCTTGCAGCCCCATATGTGTGGATTCATTCTTCCGCCAGCAAACAATAACTTGTGCTGGGCCCACGGTACGAAAGAGACACTCAGCGAGACAAAAGATGCGATATTAGTGCTGCTGTAATTGTGGGCATCATGCAGCACTCCATGGCAGCAGAGTCCAGCCGCTGTGTGGGAGAGAGCATCTCCAACTGGAGTGTGCTGTCCAGTGACCTCCTCTCTCTTTCTGGCTTCCTCATGAACACACACGGTGCGCACGGTGTGTACTGAGGAGCCCATAACAACACAAGGTTTGGGCTACCATGACCCAGTACCACACAGGTGTGGTCCATCAAAGGTATCAGTGGTCTCCTCATCTTCTCACTGGTTCCCTCAGTGATCTTCTCACCACTCACTTGGAGATCATGCGTCCACAGTCGTCAGGTGTCATGGAGCCGATGTTGACTCTTGTTGACCCCATACGCCGAGTTCCTCCAGAAGGTCCTCTTCTCTACTTGTGTCCTTTCTGTTGAACCCGGTGTGTCCAGCGTCTTTGTGACAGAGTCCATCCATGTGGCTGCTGCTCATCCTCTTCTTCTCCACCCAGAACAGTCTTTTAGAGGAACACCAGTCTTCTCATGATGTGTCCAAGCATGGCGACCTGATATGGTGAAGTATTTGGCGCATTCTTACTGTGACAAGAAGAAACTTCCACTTCTCTCTGAGGCTATTTACACTGATTTACCCATTCATAAAGCAAGGGGTGTACCCTACCTCAGATGCTAATAAGCTCCATACCACTGTAAGCCTGCATTGGACATAATGGATGATGGATGTTCAGCTGTACTAATACAGGTAACTGCTGAGTGGGTTAAGTGTAAATCCACCCCCCCAACACATGACTCGTCAAAGCATCACATGGTCACACAGCTACTACTTTTATTTCTCAGATGATTTCTGGAATTCAAACAGAGAAAAGCTGAGCAAAGTACTTCCTGCAGCGTGCGGCAATGTGTGTGTATTTGCTGGAGCCTTCGGCGGGTGGCACTTCTCAGCCCCCTGAGCTATTTCTGTGACTTTGCCGCAAATTGACTCGAAGGAAACAAATTCACGTGGTTTAAAAACAAACAAAAACAATGTATCTCAAATATTAGGAGGCTCTCGGTACATTTTGTAGAGAAGTAAGCCGGAGGGGTCGTGCTGGGGGGTGGGGTTCGTGCTGGGAGGGGCACCACAGCTCATTCCTCCAATCAGGGAGCAGAGATGAACCTGGACAAACCTGGTGTCCTTCTCGTTTACCTTCCCTCACGCTGCTTTTACCCTTTATCTGACACTTTACTCCATGGCAACTTTCACCGTTAAGCTCTTTACAAAGATTTACCTATTCATACGGTCGTGTAATTTTTCTCTATTAGTTCAGGGTAAAAAGCTTCATTGAGGAAGCAACAGCAGCACGTGGGAACTGAACCCACGTCCATCAAGTGCCAGGAGACAGCGTTAACCACTGCTCCACCTGCTGACCGTTTCTGCCTGTCCGCCAGGTGTGTGTTGGTTCTCTTTCGCCATGCAGTGGGACGCCAAGCCTGGAGGGACCCTGCAGTCCTACGGCCTCTCAGAGACATGAAATAATGAACCCCGCGGGGCTTCAGGTTCGCACTTCAGCAGGTGTGACGAGTTGAATCGATACCAGTTTATTAAAACCATCATTTGGGAAAAGAAAACAGAACGGAAGAGAGAGCAGCACTGCGGTCACTCCAACTGGTCTCTCTCTCTCCCTGCATCTATTTGTTCAGCTCACGCTTTTCTCCAAAGTCACTTACACTTATTTACCCTTTTATACAGTCTGGTAAATTTACTGGAGCAATGTAGGGTAAGTACCTTGTTCAGGGGTACTGCAGCTGGAGATGGGATTCGAACCTGTAACCTTTGGGTCCAAAAGGAGAAGATCTACACTACCAGCTATCCCTGATTTCTGTCTTGGTGTCTCTATGTCTCTCTATCATGCCTGACTTCCCACAATGCACTTCAGGGGTGGGGGGTGTTTTCCCTGTAACTCCTACAAACACTGTTTGTTTACAGTTCACCCCGGAGACATGAGACGCTCAGCGGCCCCGCTGCGCTCCTGCGTCGCTAATGCTCGGGTTCGACTGAGCGCCCGTGTCGCTGACCTGTGATTAAGTGGGCGGAGACAGAGGGACGACTGGGGACATTCGCTGCGGGAGACGCCCCCCCAACGGCAGCAGCCCCCGCGCTCTCTAAGTACATGTGTGTAATTGTGCAGTTCCACGTGTGAGGAGGAGGAGGAAGATGATCATGCTGAGGAGAAGGAGGAGGATGAGGAGGATGATGATGGTGATGAGGAGGAGAAGGAGGAAGATGATCACGCTGAGGACGAGTCCCTGCAGAGTCTCTCATCCCGGGGTTCGAGGGCTCAACTCTTCTTCTCTCGTCTCCAGGGCTCCGTTCCACTCGTGGTCCTTCACCCAGGTGGCTCTCGCAACACGTGTGAAACACTGTAAAAACAGCCACTCTGAGTGTGTGAATTGCAGTGTGTGTCACAGGTCCTGGGTGTGTGTCACTGCGGTCCGTCGCCTGCTGTGGTGAAGCACACTCTTTCCTACCGTGTTTTACCACTGCAGTTTGGACAACTCAGCTAAACTGCACACAACGTCGTCCCCACAAGCAGTGTCCCATCATGCAGTGCGTCTGATCGCCCCAAGCAGCTCCACCACTTTGTATTACTGCTACAAGCAGCACATGGGGAGCGGAACCAGTGACTGAAAGCAGAGGGATGTCGAAACGGTACTTTTTCTGTTTCCGTGAAGAGGACCAAAGAGGAAGGCCATCGATGGCTCCTGACATCTCGTCCACCTGGAGCTCAGTGAGGAACATCTTAGCAACACCTGAGTCGCCCTGCAGCGTCACCAGATCCTCGTCGCACGACGTCATCGGTCTGTGTTCCTTCTCGCCATGATGTTATTGATGAGGTTCTTCTTTCTCACCACAGGACCGCAGAGAACCAGAGGGCCGTGGGTCTCCCCGACAGGTCAGTACTGCACGCGTGCACGCGCACACACACGCGCACACACACACACAGACACACTGTATGTACTGTACACACATACAGTATCATCAGATTCAGATGTAGTGGTTGATAAACAGGGGTAGTTGAGAAAAGCAAAGTGACCTCCCCCCCACCAAAAAGAAAAGGCCATTTCAATCACAGCTGTTACAGCGGTTCTGACTTTATTGAACTGCTCCATGATACACCCCACCCCACCCCACCCCACCCCACCCCACACTTTGGGCATTTCTAACTGTACTGAGAGGTACAGTTACTGCAGTGAGGAGGGTACAGTGGGGTTTGAACCGTGGATCAACACACTACATTTACATTCATTTATTTATCAGACGCTTTTTTCCAAAGCGACTTCCAACGAACTCTACGTAGTGTTACCAGCCCACACACCTCATTCACTGCGGTGACTTACACTGCTAGATACACTACTTACACTGGGTCACTCATCCATACATCAGTGGAACACACACACTGTCTCTCTCTGTCACTCACACGCTATAATTACCAGTACTACCAGTGTTACCGCATGAAGAGTCTGTGTCTGTTGTGCTCATCAAGTTATTCATGAAGGAAAAATCTACATCCATGAGTGCTGCTTTCCTACATTCTGTTACTTTACTGTTACTTTACTACATTACTTTACTATATCACTACGTTACTTTATTACGTTGCTTTACTATGTTGCTAATGGCTTTTAGCAGTGGAGGTGGGGTGGCTGTAGGGAGTCTGTTCACCGCGGTAATCGCATCAGTCGGCATCAGTGCTCCCCGCTCTTCCACAGCTGTGTGCGTGCGTGTGCGTGTGATTGTGCGCATAAATACAGGCGTGTATCGCCGTGTTTGCGTGCGACTCGCCATGTACACGTTACACACGTGTGCCCACGTCTGCCGTCACGCGTGTGGGCCGCACGCCCCCCCCAGCTGCTCCTCGTAGTACAGCAGCTGGTCCACGTGGAAGCAGTCGCCGGGTCTCTCCACCAGGCCGCCCAGGACGACCCACACCTGCGCCTCGCTCTCCTGCCGCCTCCTGGCTTCCTTCAGGTAGTCGTAGGCCCTCTGGAAGACCTCGGCTCCCAGCTTCTCCCGCACAAACCTCAGAGGGGGAGAGAGGAGGCGCCGTCAGCGTGTCCGGGGGCGCCGCGCTCCGCCTTGGGCACCTCTCTCCTTGGGGTCAAAGCCGGTACCAGAAGGACACGCGTCACGTGTCTCTGCAGGATAAACAGGGCTCCGAATGCACGCGTGTGAGATTTTGTCAAGGCAACTCAACGAATATTAATTACTTTTTGATTAATGCGCATATTAAGTAGGTGCAGCGAGAGTGTCGATGAAGCAAAGTGTGGTCTGAGCGCTCGGGGATTTCAGCACTTCCACTAAATATCCATGAACTTAATTTTGAGACCAGAGACGGTCGTTATTTTTTAAAATGCTGTAAATAAAACCCCGTTTTTAACTGTTGGATGGGGAAAGGCGTCGCCCACACGTGCTATTTAAAGGTGGTGTGTCCGTGTGGCCGTGTAAAGCGTGTGGAGGTGTGTGGACTCATGACATGTGTACAGCGCGAACACAGAGGCCCCTGGGAGTCGGGCAGCACGTTGTCCTAGAGACGGACGGCGAAATACCCGTGACGGGTGTCGAGTTCGTGAGAGACGCCAGCCGCTCAAACCCCCCATCCGGAGTTACAGAGGCATCTTGGCAGCCGCGACTTCTCAGCCGTTTCTGCAGAGAAGCAGCTGTCAAGGTGACGGTTCCACCATAACCAGGTCATGAGGCTCCGCACAGGAGGGCGGTTAAGGGACGCTGCTCTCCTCTTAGGTGCCACTTTGCCGGACTCAGTGGAGCTCATCCACCTGCCGCCATCTAAGCATCTCGTCAAATGTCAGTGTTTGGAGTTGTTGCTTTGGCCTCGAAAGGCCTGGGTTCAAAATCCCACCTCCTGCTGCAGTAACCTTCATCAGGGCACTTACCTTGAACTGTTGCAGTTATCTTGCTGTACGAAATGCTAAACGTAGTGTAAATGTATACATTTGCACCCCCTGTGTGCTGGACGGACCCTGGGGTCATCACCTGCCGATGGACGAGATGCTCTGACACATCTCACACTCCAGCCTCCAGAATGGGATCTCTGCTCTCTATCAGGGTATAAATGCAGTAAAAAGCTGATTTGGCAGTGAAATTTCTACCGGTTATTGTAGATTACTGTAAATCAAGAGAAAAAGTTGCAGTTTTAAATAGTGGTTTAGCAAACAGCCACACAGAGTCCTGCAGTCTGGGGCCAATAAACTGCCCTCCTTGTGTTTGTGTGTGTGTGTGTGTGTGTGTGTGTGTGTGCGTGTGCGTGTGTTTGTTTTGGGGGCTGCAAAGCACCGGAAACAAGTCAGGGACACACCCCTTGAATGGATATATGATGCATGCACATATAGTTGTGTTTATTGTGTGTGTGTGTGTTGCTTGGATACCAAAGCCATGCTCCGTATGTCATCTATCCCAATTTTTAGTGCCGACTTTTTCACTTTCCACCAAATTCTTTGTTTTCTTGCAAACGCGACCGTGTCACGTATCGCTATGGGACTTGCCCTGGCCATCCAGTCATTTGCCGAGGCACTATAAAGATTTATGGCTCTAATTTTGTAAGGTTGCTGAAAATGGACATTTCGGATATAAAAAGAACGCTTCTCCACAAAGTGAATCATTTCAGAATGTGAGATTGGTTTCGCCAAAGAGCCACAGCTTCTGAAACATTCATGGAAGAGACGCAATAACTTGAGAGCTGATTATTTCTGCACCGATGTTTTAGAAATTGGTTTCTGGGTCGGAGTTCTGGTCAATGACAGTGGACACCTGGGACCAGGAGGCCTTGAGACGCTACCTGTCTTTTGAGAACTAACAAATATGTGAGGACCAGCCATTTACCAATACGAGGTCTCCAGTCGCTCAGCTCCCTGATTTTAGGACTCATCTTGCGGTTTCCAAGTTCTCCTCACCTTAGGATTCAACTTGTGGGCTCTACAAGTTCACCTTCTTGATCTTAGGTCTCAACGTGTGGTCTGCAGTCGCTTACCTTCTGTCTGGACCCAACTTGTGGTCTTCAGTTACTCACCTGCACATGTGCAAACCATCACCTTCTTGAACTCAGGACAAAACTTGTGGTTTCCAAACGCCACTTTCCAAATCTTAGGAGCAAACTTCTGCTCTTCGGACCTCTCACATTCCTGAACTGAGGACCCATCTTGTGCTTTCCAGGTGCTCACTATAGTGACCGTAAGGCCTAATTTGTAGTCTATAAATGTTCCTGATCTTACGTGTCCACTTGTGGTCTTCAGCTGCTGACCTTCCTGACTTTAGGACCCAACTCGTGGTCTCCAAGTTCTCACCTTCTTGAGCTCGGGAATCAGCACCAGAACTTGAACCTCTAACCTTCCTTGTTGAGGTCCCCAACAATTACAGTTCCAAATCAGTGCCTCTGAATGCAGGAACATTTCTCTCTGACCCTTGAAAGTACTTCTCCACATCCTCAAGTCAAGTGTGGAGAGAAGTGCTCGGATCTGCAGATGGAGTTCCACTCCGGCAGTCTGGAGCGCTGCAATATTTTACCGTTTTGTCATTCGTTGAAAGTGGCCTTAAACATTCCAGTCTGGTCAGTGGTTCCCATGCTCTACCCACGATGCCTCTGTCCTGTCTTCGCTTAATGAAGCGTTCAGGCAGCTCGACAGCCTCCTCAAGACAGCTCCAGTGAACCGGCCAATGGGAGCCTGGTGACATTCCAGTGTACCGTACCATTGACATACCAGTGTATCGTACCACTGACATTACAGTGTACCGTACCACTGAAATTCCAGTGTACCACACCACATCCCTGCTCACTTACATGACTTCTTACTACATCCCTGTTCAGTCTGATTATTGTTTCCTCTTGCACCACAATTGCACAGCTATTGCAGCACTGCTCTCTGGGGTGGGTTGGGGGGTGGGGTGGTGGGGGCTCCATCACTCACTGGCACGGTAATGGTGATGAATTGGACCCAGTCAGTGAAGCAGCGCAGAGGGAAAGCGTCTCGGGAAAAGGGTTGGCGAATGGCCCCCATCGCAGTGCGGCTCCCTGGAAAACAGCTCCCAGACGTGTCGGATTCCGCCTGCCACAACGGGGAGAGACGGCGCGATGTCTGGATGGGTCATTAGTGCGGTACTGATGGTACTGGTACCGTTGCTGCAGCCTTGCATGTATTTACTGTGTTACGGTGTAAATTGATTAAGCATCTCATCTAGGTGTAGACTGATAAAAAGAAGTGATGACGTGGTGTTTAACTGCCCCCCATGTGTTCACAGTGGAGCCACAGGGCCACACCTGGAACTTTGAGCTGCAGCGTCTCAGCAGCCTGTTGCAGAAGCTCAGGCTCGGCGGAGGCTCATTACCGTGTTGAGTGTTGCATGGGCTCCCGGAGCGTGTGACGGGCTTATCACTGAGCCGCTGCGGGAATAAGAATCGTACGCAAAGGCAGCGATGAGATCGAAGCCCAATCCCCCCGCCCCCCCGCTGAGGCGCCGACTCGAGGCACATAATCAGGCTTGTGCAATCAGTGGGCTTTTTCACGCTGCCCCGCACTCGACCCCCAATCAGCCAAGGCTCCTCGTTGGCCTCCCCACCCCCCCCGCCAAGGGGACACTCCGAAATAATTGGAAGGCCGCGTCCCCCAGGCTCTCATGTGTCTCCCGCTCCTCTCCAGAAGCTCCCCATCACCGCATCTAATGATACACCAGGCAGGAGCTCCTCTGATGGACGGGGAGGGGGGTCGAACATTGCCCACGGGACCCGAGAGCGACTTTCTCCGAGTTAGCGCCCGATTTACGCCTCGTACACCTTTCTGAGCGAGAACTGGCACAGCCTGCAGGTGGCTAACAGCGTCCAGAAGGCCACAGGTCACAGAGCAGAGCAGAGGGAGGGGACAGTAGGTGGCTTAGTGGTTAGAATTGTCAGGAGCTACTGTATCTGTCTGTCTGTCCATCTGTCTGTCCTTCTGCCTGTCCATCTAGCCATAAATCGATATGCATTTCTCTAAAACATTCACAGTATTAATCGATAATCACGAGATGACGGGGCACCGTATGTCCTCACAGCTGTCCTCCACTGCGCTGTGAGTGCTGACAGGCAAAAATCTCTCCTCTGTCTCCCATTTCCTCTCCAGGGCCCATCCTGCTGGTCCTCGTCCTCCTCGTCCTGCGGCTGTACAGCATGGATCCTCCCCCTGTCCAGGTTGCGCTGGGTCCACGCGACAGCGAAAGGCGATCCAGGAGCGTCCGCTGGGGACACTGTTGCGTGGCAACAAACACGTGTGGACACTGCATGTCCACTGCAGCTCCCAGTCACAGGGAGAACCCCGAAAGGAGACCCGCAGGGAGACCAGAACGCAGAAGGAGGAGCCAAGGACTCGGGGGCATGTCCGCTGACTGCAGGTCCGCATTAAAGAGGTGGGGGATAAAATAGTTAAAACTCAGAACCTGGGCGAAGCAACACGGAGCATGACACTGCAGACACTTTGGTTATCTCCTCCACGATGGATCACACGCACTCGACCGTAATGCGAGCAAAATGATCTCATTTCCCCCTGTGAAACTGAGTGTGGGGGGGGGGGGGGGGTTGCGGGTAGAGCAGTCGAGGTCCCGCAGCCCCAGGCCTCAAGGGCCACGTTGCTGTGGATTTATGTAATGGAGTGGGTGTTGGGTGGCGATGCCCTCACAGACACACCAAGTCAATTAGTGCGATCATCTGCCCCCCGGGTCTGGCACCGCTGGGGGACACGGTGACTCGCCTCTCAAACCATCGGGCCAATTGGCTCTGGGTCAGGGGGCTCCAGAGGTGGGGGGGCAAGCTTTACTGAGAGCATGTCTGCTGAGCTCCCCACACCTGAACCCTCCAGCAGGCCAGGCTGGACGGTGCTCTTGGGTTCGGTCCGCTAAGAGGACATCCTGGGGCGTCGTGATCCAACCTCAAAACCAAAAGTGACACTCGGCACTGTGTTTACACAGCCATTTCTCTGACACTTTTCTCCAAAGCAATATACACTGATCTTACACTGATTTTACCCATTTATACAGCAGGGTTATTTTTACTGTATCAGTTCAGGGCAAGTACCTTGATCAAAGGCACTACAGCAGGCGGTGGGATTTGAACCTGCAGCCTGGGGGTACAAAGGCTGGAGGCAGAATCCCCGTGCTATCTTTTCCCCAGCTACTTGAAATTCTTTGCTCTCAATTTCTCAGCTCCGACACCTGGACCAAAGGTGGGTGTGGGGGGGGTGTCCAAGGGGAGTGTGGGTGGGGGGGTGTGTTTCCCGGGGCAACCAGCCCTCAGCTTTGACATTCCTGCGGAGACTCGCTGATGGGATGGGAGCGCTGTGTGCCTGACACCAGCTGACAGAGAGCGAACCCAACCCCCCCCCCCCCCCCCCCGCTCATAGACAACACACAGCCGGGACACACACCGTTTCCTTCACGCACACAGCAGCACAGTGTGATTTTCCACGTCCGTTTCACAGGTGTTGCTGAGACAGTGAGGTACACTTCCAGAGGCGAGATGCCATAAGGGTCCTGGATGTCAGAGCGCAAGGGTCAAGGTGGAGGAGCCATACTCACTGCCTCATGCGCTCCACTCTGGTCTCCACCATGGTGTAGTTCACTGTTGGGGGCCCAAGTGGCCCTTGGAGGTTTGATTCCAGCACCATCCTGCATCCTGGATCAAACATGTAACACAGAACATAGAGGTGATGTGGACGGTGTTGTGGACAGTGATGTGGACCCATGTTCTGTCTCCTCACTGACCTTCTTCACACTTCAGAGCAGCTGGAACAGCACAGAGACATGTCTACAAGTTGTCCACCACCCTGGGGGCTTTTGACATAGCGCTCCAGCTCCAACTCCCAACTGGCCTAGCTCTGTGTGTGTGTGTGTGTGTGTGTGTGTGTGTGTGTGTGTGTGTGTGTGTGTGTGTGTGTGAGAGAGAGAGAAAGAGAGAGAGAGTACAGGTGTGTACACACATTTATGTATAACAACTGTAACTGTGCTTCACATGAAGCTCCACCTGGACTCACCACCTCCCATCATGGATGTAATACTCACCACTGCTGGTGTTCTCTAGAATGTTCTCCATGTACTTCATCATGGCCTCCACATCACTGTCCTGAGGGAGACAAGGGTACAGGAGGGTCATAGAGCACAGGATCTCTTGAGCCACAGGGGATGCTGTGCAATGCATTGTGGGAGCGCCTTGGGTACAGTTTCACTTTGCGAACACAAACAGAACAGTTTTTAGTGAAAAAGAGCCTTTTCTGTAACCTGTACGGTTCTGTAACGGTTCAGCACGACAGGCAGCGCGGACAAGAAGACTACGAACGCTTGCAGCACCTCAAGAGACAGTGCAACCGAGAGTCGCGTGGAGGAGAAGCCCGTCGAACCGACAGCTGCCATCTGGTTCCCTGAGCTGCTGCATCTCCACTCCTACAGCAGGTGTCCGGTCCGCTCCGTCACAGGCTGACGTTGGCTTGGCCACGCCCACATCGACCATCCCTCCCGTACTTCCTGCCTCCCCCGCCTCCAGCCATACTGCTGAGCCTCGCAGAATCGCAACACAGGAGGACTTGGATGCCACAGGCCACCAGAACCCCTTGAGGTCCCTCAGTAAAACGTTTCTTCCTTAAATGCGATTCAGAAAGCATCCTTTGATCACCGAGAATGCACTGGGGCACCTCCCCCAACCCCAAACCCCAGCTCAAACTGGGGTGTATTATCACATACAAGGTGGGGCATAATGTTGGAAATGGGCCAGAGCAAAGGATATCTTTACAAATGGGAAAGGGTCTACTATTGGAAATGGGGGCCTCAGCAGCCGACCATCTAGGGGACGGACCCAAACGAGTCCTCCTGTCGCGTTCAACCAAGCAAGGAAACTGCGCCTAAACGAAATGAGCTCTATTCCTGCCCGAGTTCTAACCTCGAGCTCCTTCTTCCAACAGCAGCAAGGACCGTCTGACATATGAACAACCAGACATATGAACAGCGAGACGTATGAACAGCTCCACTGTAAACCTGCAATCCCAGTCAGCTGAACTGGATAGATGTGTCTGTGAAGATACTCAATAATCTGAATAAAAATAACGTTTTCAATAAATGTCAACGTGAGCCGGTGCTTCAACCCCCCCGGTATACACACAGCACACCAGATTAACAGGACGGGGGAAATTAATTTAAAGCGCTGCGCTCCGAAAGCCAGTTATCTCGTGCGGTCCAAATGGGAAGGAGCCCCAGCGCCAAAGCCCTCCTGGCAGGTCGCTCCCTCCACCGTATCTTTGGCTTCCACACCGTTTCTTTTTGTCCGTTTTTTTACATTTTAATATGTTCTGCTTGCCTGACTTGAGTGCCATTCTACAGGAGTCCTGGCAAGGAAGCGGAGCCTCGCAGAGCCGCCAATCACTCTTCCCGGGAAACGATTATTCACAACGCAGAGGACAAAGCGGCGAGTGTGAGGGAGCGTCACACAGCGGAGCAGATGATATGCAATTGAGGTGAGACGACGAAGACGATGAAGATGATGAAGACGGCGGCATGTGTCACACACAAAGTTGCTTCTTTTTTCTTCCTGCCACATTCTTCATTTAGCTCCGTTGACTTTGGCCAATTATCCCCTTGGCTCGTTTCCAGCGCCGAGCAGATTCTCCACTTTGGTTAGTGGTTCTGGAGAACTGGTGCTCCAAGAGAGCTGACAAGTGCACATTCCATGACTTGTAACTTTTAACTTCAGATGTGTCTCAAGCAGCCCTTCTTCCCTGAGCCTATCGAACCCCTTCAGCCTCTCCGATTCCCTCCATCCCGCTCCTCCTCCCTGTGCCGGTTCAACCCGGTCATCTGCTCTCATCCCATCTATCCTGTTCTTCTCTGAGGCTATCAAACCAGTTTGCCCCTTCGTTCCCAAAGAAACATTCCATCTTCTCCCAAAGTGGACCGGCTTTTTTACTCAATCCATACGAAGACGCAGAGGGAAGAACGATCGAGGTCCACAAACATAATTCCGACAAAAATAAATTCAACTGTTTTAAGACTCAATGAGTAACATGTTATGGCAAAGCTCTAGAAATGGATGTCAGACCATCGTGAGAAAACTCTTACAAGTCGGTCCTCTTCTTCCCTCGTGTTGGTGTCTTTGGCTTTGTTCAAACTTGGTCGTCCATTAAAATTCCATTTTTACTATAATTTTGAGATTTAAGCTGAAATTAACCGACTGATCGCAGCAAAACCACTTCACTCACGACCGTGCGCCATGTTGAAAACACCAATACACCAATCACTGGATTCTTACCCTCCGGACTCTCATCGTTCTTTCATCCTGGGCTGTGTTTACACTGCTTGCTCAGTGCACAGACATTCTACTTTCCTGTAAAAGGCGCCAATTTCAACATTTTTCCAAAAAGTGGACACTGATCGTTTCTCCCTCTGCGTCTTCACATCTAGCGAAGTAAGAAGAGGCCAGACTGGCAGGAGGACCTTCTGCTCTGCTCGCCAGCTGCTTATCCAGCACACACATTGACCAGTGGTGTAACGACACAGCTCCAGTGAGCCTGAGAGGGTCGGGTCTGCTGCACCTGGGGCTTCTGATGCTGATGGGGGTTGGGGGGTGGGGGGCTTAGGAACCGTGATGTTGAGACACATGGAGGAAGTCGGGCCACTCGGGGTGGTTAAGAGAGATTCGCCCATTTTGCTAACAGCTTCAGCCAAGAATTCTTACATTATTTACTGTCTTAACAGAAGGTTTTGAAGCTGCGAAGCTGCAGAAGCAACATTTTCACCTTAATTCCAGTCGTCCGGCTGAAGATTCCGGAAAGAACACATCCTTAACCCTTACAGATCCTGTGGACCCACCTGTCCACTGGCACCACAGAGGGTGTCTGAGGGCTCCTCATCTGCAAGGCTTCCCTCCTCCTCCTCCTCTTCCTCCTCCTCCTCCTCCTCCTCCTCCGTTTGTTCCTCATCGGAGCAGGACTCGAACCCCTCACCGTTGTAATAGGCCTCAGCCGTCTGGGCATCCTCTGGAATCCCTGTTTAGCAGAATTGAAGTAGGATCAGCTCTGGCACTGCGCGCCATTTCGAGGCTCCGGTCACCGTGTGTAAAAGGAAAGAAAGAAACTAACTGTACTTAGGAGTCACATGTCTGCATCTAAGTGTCTCTTTCTCCTGCTGTAATGAACACATTGTATTTTCTATGAGATGTTCGTCACTTTGGAGAAAAGCGTCTGATAATGAATAAATGTAAATGTAAATGTAATGTATGAGGTCAAGAATTGTTATTGGTGGTACAAAGAATACTGTACAACACCGTTGACACAATTTACCAACTGCAGTCCGGCAGCAGTGGAAACGGAAGTGTAACGCTAACCCTAACGGACAGAAAGCAAATCCATGGAGGTCCTCGGAGGAATGGTCTTCGTGACGATTCTCATCGCCGCTCGTCTCTGTGACACCATGAGGCCAGACCGTTCAATACCACAGTACACGCTGTCGGTCCAGCTCAGCGCGGGGCACAGACGCTGTAGCTCCTGCGTGTCCTGTGGGTGTGTGTCTGTCACTGTGCGCCTGAGTGTGTGTCTCCAAGTGTGTAAGTGTGTGTGTCTGATTTCCAGGACAACCCCCCCCTCACCCAGGAGGAAATTGGAAAGCCCCCCCACCCATCAGGAAAGAGTGCCCGTCAGTGCGGAGACAATCAGGAATAAACAAACACCATCAACAACCACAGAAAGTCCTTCCGGTGACTCCGTCAACAGTCCACTTTCAATGAGCGGCGCATGAAAAATGCATCGTCTCCGTGCATCATTTATTATCATATCGCACACAATGAAATATGCATTTCTAAACAACCTGAGAGCCCAAGACTGGAAAATTGATTTTCGGCAAGGAAACGGGGGATTATAATATTGGGAATATGAGTTGATCCTGAGAGCACAGGATTATTTATATGTTAATGTATCATTGTGATGTAAGATTTTGATATTATGGAGCTGCTGCGCTTCCTGCGCCCAAGACGACTCACGGAGGGACCCCACCAAGGGCCAACAATGTGGACGTGACCCGTTGGCTTTGGCGGCGAAGACCCTGAAACGGCTTTGTCTCCTACGACTGCCTGGCCGTTTCTTGTTAGATCTCGAACAGACCCTGGTGTGTCGGTGTCCATCTGCACCCACCGAAGCAAAACCGCATGTGCAGCACCAGGAGAAGGAGCTCGGAGACTGTTTCTCAAGATCGATAACCAAGAGCGAGGGATGTAGCAGTTCGGAGACGTCCGGCTGCGATGACACATCTGGGAAAGAGCATCAACAGTGCCAATGAGTCCTCAACCAGGAAGACAAGAACTGTCCTTCAGCGGCATCCTCTATGACACCATATGGATGTGGAAGGTGGACACTGAAGAAGCAGGACAGGAGAAACGTGGACTCCTTTGATCTGTGGTTTTAAGGACTTTTAAGGGGAACATGAACAGGCAGGAAAACAAACACATGGATACTGATCAACTGTGGGACATCATCAGACTTGGGACACATCACGAGAAGATCAGATTCCCTTGAAAAAGATGGTGATGGTTGGAAAAGTTGGATAAAAGAGATGAAGAAGGGGGCAAACCCTAACCCTAAACCCTATCAAGATGGATGGACTCAGCCGTAATGACGGTGGACACGGTCCCTGCAACACTAAGGACGCCAGTGGGGGACAGAACTCTCTGGAAGGACTTTGTCTGTACATGTGGTCGACAATCAACTGAAAGGCGCCAAACAACATCGACATGGAAATGAAGCTGATTCCAGAAGGAGTGAGAAACCGGGTCCTGGTCCATTTGTGTGAAAACTCATATTTCACTTTATTAACTTTACTAAGTACGACTGCAAATCTTTCCAAGAGGCGATGACATCATCTCTTAGGACCATATTCATATTAAATCACACTTGTCGTTTCCAGCGTTTCCGCAGCTCTCAGTTATCAATATACAGATTTTTACAGTCCCACACACAGATGGGTCCACTTGTCTTACATGACTTCCATGTCCTCAAGATCATTTTGTGTGATCTGGCCAACCTTGTGAAGACCACGATTTGCGTGGGCCACTTTGGCCCTCTTTGGCCCACTTCGGCCCTCTTCTGACCATTCCGAACATGTTTCTGCAGCAGCGGCACCACTTACTGCTGTCTGTGAGCTCGGACACACTCGGCCGCTCCGGTTCCTGTCCGTCGAGCAACTCCGGTCGTCCCAGAGACGGGCTGTCCTGCGCTGCGATTGGCCGAGTCCGGGGAGCCGCCGTCTCGGCATTTCCCTGAGAGGGAGCAAGCAAAACGTGAACCTCACGTGAGCCCAAAACAACGTTTTTCCAGCAGGTGCCCCAGCACAAGGTGAGTGACGTGTCGGAAATGAGTTCACTGACGCCGTGATACATTTACCAACAGGCCGGGGAATATTTCCCTTTAACTCTTTAACTTGTTATTCCACGGCCGTCAGTCGTGGTTTTGCGTTCTTACACAATCGGTCACATTGCGTATGAATGCATTTCTGTGTGTGTGTGTGTGCGCGCATGTGTGTCTGTGTGTCTTACGCTGAGCAAATCCACACTGAGCCTCTGGAAGTGCTGCCACCTGAGCTCCCGCGTTCGCCGGCAGTTTTCCGCGTATTTCTCTTCGGCGAGACATCTGTTGAGTTGCGGAAAGAAACACAAACATAATATTTGTTTAGAACGAAAATCAATGACGCTGCCAGCGCGGTTAACGATTCCTGCCTCCCGTCTGCAGATAAACAAATCCTGTTAGAGCCGTTTCAATAATCTCCACGATGGAGGGGAATGTTTAACCGCTGCGTTCGAACCCCTAAAGAGTGGGTGCGCGTTCAGGATGGTTGAGTTTGTCCATCAGCCTCGAGCGACTCCACAGCTCAGAGCTCAGTCATCAACCATCACTCTCTATTTTATGCTCATTTTTGACTGAGGAAGATGAGTAAAAACGCCGTGGTCTTTGGGATCTCGACCCACTGAAATATGACTACAGACAAGCCGATGGGGCTCCAGTACTGTGTACATTTTTGCATATGTTGCCTAGCAACCTTAGCAACACCCCGGGCCATACTTGAGCTCGCGGGCATTGTCGTCAGCGGCCTGCAGCTTCCTCAGCCTCATGCGCTCCCTGGGACTCATCTTCTGGACCTCGGACCTCTGGCGGAGGGTCTCCAGGTGGACCTTCTTCTGTTCGATGGGTTTGGCACGAGGAATCAGAGGAACGATATGAAAGCATCCTAACCCTAACCCCTAACCCCTAACCACTAACCCCTAACCTAACCCTAACCCTAACCCTAATCCCTAACCCTTAACTCAAACCACTAAACCCTAATCCCAAACACTAACCACTAACCCTTAACTCTAACCACTAACCCCTAACTGTAACCCCTGACCCCTGACATCACTCAGCAGCTGTGCAGAACTAACACAGATCCCAGTTTGCTGTAACAATTTCATGTTTATTTTTTCCATCAGGCAGCACTTTAATTCATGTGACAGCAGTGCGGCTGTGTGTGAGACTTTGTCTACAGATCAGAGAGTGTGTGTGTGTGTATATGTGTGTGGCTGTCGTGGAGTGATGGCAAGTGCGTGATGCGTTAATTAGTAACCGGCGAGTGTTAGCTGCTGTCTGATTAACACATTCTTGAAGCGGCGCTCAAGCATATGGCCCCGCCGTCGCGTGACGTGCCAGATGATAGCAGAGGTTGTTTATGTGTGTGTGTGTGTGTGTGTGTGTGTGTGTGTGTGTGTGTGTGTGTTGAGGGGGGCATACAGGACACTCACGATCTGGGCTGCATGCCTCTCGCTCATCACTGTCTCCTCTTTCACTGCACCATCACACAACTTGAGCCTCATGTCCTGCAGCGAAGACACAAAAAGAGAGAGACAGAGAGAGAGAGAGAGAGAGAGAGAGAGACCACAGGGAAGAGGAGCCAAAGTAAGACCTCAGCACAGAGTAAAGGCGAGACCAGTTGGAGGCCGGCCTGCTATTCAAAGTCGTCTTACAGGGAGACAAAATGCCTCAAACGGCAGGAAGTGCCGACCGACATAATTGCTGAAATATGACTGCGACTGCAGGGGAGACCCTCACCGAGGACCACCCTGCTGGTGGGGGAAGGAAACAGAAGGAAACAGGAGCGCCCTCATTAGCATACAGTGCTTGGGGAGGCACTGGTGGTTACATCAGGCTGTGAGATGCAGGTGTGGAGACGGCAAGGGAAACATCACACACAAGGGACGCACCTGCATCTTGTCCTGTAGGAAGCGCACCTTGAGCAGCTCCTCAGCGGACGGTCGACTCGTTGGGTCCTTGCTGAGCATCCTGGGTGCAAACGGGGGTTGTGGGGGAGGTCAGTGTCAGTCACCCTGCAGCCCACAGTTCTCCTTTGATGTCTCACGGTATAAATCATGTATCACACACTTCCACACATACACTGTGTTTTACTTGTGTTTCCTTTCTTTTCCCCTCATTGTTTGTTCTGTTATTATCTGTATCAAACTCTCTGTTTTACTTTCTTGTTTAATTTTGCTGATGTTTTATTGGTGTAATTTTTGCAATCCAGTTAGGACATGGTAGGATACCACACACATACACACACACACACACACACACACACTGTCTGAACTGCTTGCCCCATATGGGGTCAGGGGGAGCCGGAGCCTAACCCGGCAACACAGAGCATAAGGCTGGAGGGGGGAGGGGACACACCCAGGACGGGACACCAGTCCATCACAAGGCATCCCAAGCGGGACTCAAACCCCAGACCAACCAGAGAGCAGGACCTGGGCCAACCCACTGCGCCACTGCGCCACTGTGCCACCGCACCCCCCGGTAGACTACCACGGTACTTTAGTACTTCATTAATCCCTGCATGGGAATTCACAGTGGCAGAAGTTCAACAGAAGAGGTGTAACCACAAGGTGCACAGTTATAGCCCCAAAATAAGCAAATAACAAATAATAAATACTAACAAATAAGTAAAAAATGTTTTAATTCTTTTTTCCTACAGATCAGAATGGATTAGCAGCCCACCAAAAGTGTCTGGTTTCACACACTGCAACTCGACAGGCAAAAATTTCTCCACTCATCATTTCTGATGATTAAAATATTTATTAAATAGATAAATCCTAAAAACGGTCCTGCCAATGATAAAATCAAAAATAAAACAAATAAAATCAATAAAACCTGCTAATATGAAAACTGCATGACAGGAACTGAAGGCTGAAAGCTGGAAGGGTGAAAACCATAAATAATTAAAATGAACTTAAATAAGTAACAAAATAAATTAAAAAATCAACATTAACCAGTTGCTGTTTCGCTGGAGAATAAAACAAGCGCGACGGTTCTAAGGTCAAAGGCATTTCCCTCCTTCTCTGCGCAGAACTCATTGCATTGGCTCGAAAACTCATTACATTTCATACTGAATGAGTTATTTTGTCCAGCAGGATCTGTCCAATCAGAGAAGACCCTGACGCCTGCTAATGAGCTCGAGTTCTTACCGCTGCACAACGGAGCAGAGCTCCTGGGCGAACGGCTGTGGCAGCGACGGGGTCGGGCCCTCTACGATGCTCGTCACCACCGACAGGAAGCTGCGTCCACCGAAGGCGCGCTCCAGGCAGCACATCTCGTACAGGATGCAGCCCAGGGACCTGCGGCGGGGGGGGAGGGTTGCGTCGCTGAGCCTGAGAGGCGCGAGCCGAGAGCGCCCCCTGTGCGCCACGTGCGACGTCGGCCTGCGTCTCCGAGCTCACGCACTCATCACACCTGTTTCATTCGCTGGGGCGACATCCACACGCTCTTTGGCCTTTTGGGCCAGCAGGTGGCGTAGTGGTTAAACCAGTGGACGTGGGATCGAATCCCCACTCCTGGACAGGTACGGTACGCATCCTGAACTCGGAACTGACATGGATCTGAACAACCTGTAAATCAGTGTAAGTAGCTTAGTTTACAAATCTAACACAGCACGTTGCTTTGGACAAAGGCATCGCATAACCGGGGCAAACGGTGGTGTAGCATCTACAGCGTCTGTCTTTAGAGCCACAGGTTGCAGGTTTGAATCCCACCTCCATCTGAAGAATCCTTGAGCAAGGTACTTACCCTAAATTGCTCCAATAAAATTACCTGGCTGTGTAAAAGGGTCAGTAACTGTAAGTCACTTTGGTGAAAAGTCCACTAGTCCACAATAGTTGAGGTCCACATCAGAAGTCCTCCGGTGGACATGTTTACTGTCCAGCTGTAGTACAGGACACACTGGCACTGTGTATGTTGCTTTGCGTAAAACCTTCTAATAAAAGTGTGTGTGTGTGTGTGTGTGTTGGGGGGGGAAAGGTTCCCCAAGCAAAGCTGGTCCTCAGAGCCTTGAGGAGGGGTTCGAACCCGATCCCCAGCTCATAGCTGTATCACAGCACACCTTTTTGTTGCCGTGATACCAAAAGGACAGACAGGTGCTGGCAGTACAGATGAGGGTCATGAGACGGATGAGTCTGACGGCTGAGCGATGAGGCTGAAAGAGGACGTCCCGTTTACCGAACGCGTCCTCATCGCCTATGTGCTCCTGTCTCCTGTCCCTACGTGCGGACATCGGTCTGAAAAGGCTGAGCGTGGAAGGAGCCGGGATGTGAAGAGAGGAGCACGTGTGGACACACGCACGCACGCACGTCTGAGAGTCTCCTTTTTACAGAATCGGTACCGAATGCCGAACCCGAGTTCACCTTGAGTTTGTCGGGTCATCAGGCGTTAAGACAACAGTGACAGCGACACTCGACACATATCGGGGACGGTTCATATCAGGGTGAAAACCTCTTATCCTCGGCCTTTTCTGTACTGCTCTCGCACACACTAAGCCCCTACCCCACACACTCTTGGAAGCGTTCGGTCACGTGTCCAACGCGAGCAAAGGCCTGAAGCAGCAGTTTACGGGCGCTGGGTGGTGAAGCCACATCTCACAGCGTCACTCACCAGATGTCGCACTTGGTGTCGTAGCCCTGTTGGGTGAGCACCTCCGGGCTCATGTAGTGCGGCGTCCCGATGAAGGTGGTGGCCAGGTCACACGACCCCACGAGGAGACGGGACACGCCGAAGTCCCCTGAGCAGGACGGGGGGTGGGGGTCAGAGATTCACTCTGCATCTCATAGCGAGCTCGTGTAGTCAGGACTGCGATCAGCGCGCAGCGAGTGTCAGTGCGGTATTTGATGTGAAAACAAAGTAAATTAATAAATAGGTCCGGGTGGGGCCACGTGGGGGAGCGAAGGGCGACGGAGGCGACACCTCACCTATTTTCAGAACGCTCTTCTTCACGAAAACGTTTTTGGCCTTCAGGTCCCTGTGGAGGATCCTCCTGGAAGAGTGGCAGGTCGGCGGTGAGCTCACGAGCGCCGTTTCGTTGTTTCTACTCTGCCAAATACGCTTCTTTAAAATTCACGGATGAAAAAAACAGCAGCTTTAAAAATAACCCCCCCACCCCCGAAAAGCCGGGTTGTTATTCATTTTTTAAAAAGCGTCGTTTACAAAATGGGTCATTTGTTTAAAGCTGTAGCTCTTTCATGGGGGCCCTGCGTTCAGGCCGCGTTCAGGCTGCGTTTAGGCCACGTTCGGACCGCGTTCGGGCTTTGTCGGAGCCTCTGCTTTCGTTACCGGGGGTGGGGGGGCAGCGTATAACGCGGTAATTACATCACAAATCGCACGCGTCCATCGGCGAGGCCCAGATGCTCTCTCCTAATTGGTTTCGCCCGTACAGTGTGAGTCCGACACAGTTTGTTTGCGGCCCGTGCTTCCTGGACCCCCCTGTGGAGGCGGGACAAAGGAAATAGGAGCAGCAGCTTGCAGGTCCCTCTAGGACATGCAGCGCAAAGTGCGGCACTTACAAACCCAGCCTGGCATTGCTGTTGGCCCCACTGTAAACTCCACCAGCAGAAACCTGGTTGAGGTATTGATGGGCGGAGCCCCACCTATTAGCCCCGCCCACCTCTCATGCATGTAGTGCACGCCCAGCAGCAGCTGGATGAACCACTCGACGACCTGGCTCTCCGGTAGTGTTCTCCCTGCTTGGCGCAGCTCCTCTATCTTACAGTCCAGGTCCCCATCCTGCAGCACACAGAAAGACACACCACAAGATTGTGTACTCATTAATTATTATTATTACTATTATTATTATTATTGTGCTAGTTCAGCCGCTGGAAACTACATACAAAGAACAGTGGGGTGCCAGTGCCCGAGCGACTTCTGGGCTGCCCTCTACACTCGTTTGAAACAGTTTAACGAGTGAGAAAAACCTTAAAAATTGTGGGCAATAAAAATGATTATTAAAAGAAAGCCAGTTATTGCATGATTTCAATGAGCCTCTAGTGAAAACAAGTCACTCTGAGGGCAGCGCAGTCGCTGTGCAGCTTTCAAGCTGTCAGGCAAAAGAAGCTGGATAAAAGCACAGTTAGCACAGTAAAAGTATTTAAAAGTAGGTAAAAGTATCTCTCAGTACTTCTGTGTAATGGGGTCTGTGCAGTGCTGTTGTTTATGGCTGCAGTAACACGGACCCCCCGGTTTAAAATGAGTGACAGGGTTTAGGGTTTAAAACCCAGACAAAACACACACTGCGGCGTCAGGTGGCTTTGTAGTCGAAACAGAGACTCAGCGCTGAAGCACTTGTTCGGATGAGAACCGCACAGTTTAAAACACATGTTGTCCAGGAACAGGGTAAAATAACACCTGCAACCAAAGTGCAATAACATGTAAATATGACAGAAAAGAGACGTGAAAAAGCATCGCTTTCCTCTGCTGTCAGTACAGCGTTTCCCTCACTGGCATTCAAACCATATTGAAAAATCATACATTCCACACACATACAGTATATAAGGTACGAACATAATATTGACAGATGAGCCAGAAATATTTTCTCTTTTGCCATTTCGAGTAATTTCAGACCTTCGGAACCACTGTGCAAGTTGCCCCGGTCACAGCACTGGACTCTCCCAAGTGGGCAGGTGGGCGCTGCTCCGGGGTTGTGCCTGGACCGCACGCTGTACCGAGGGGAAGGGCCTGGACCACACACTGTACCCAGGCGGTGGCGCCGGTGGTCCGGGTTCACTGACCATCGTGGCCAGAACGGCCATGGAGCAGAGCAGGCCACCCGAGGACACCTGTCAGACCATTATGCAGAGACGGTGAACTAATTAGCACTGCAGGCCGGCGCATGTGCCCCCTGTGTATTCACTCCTCTGTTTACCGCAGTATTTTCGCAGTAAGAGCTGTTAGAGCCTGAGCTGGTCCTGCACTGCGGCCCTTTAACATGGATTTTCTCATCAGCTCCAGCTCATTAATGGACTCCACTGCGATGCTGTCGGTTCCCATAAGGAGGGACATGGCCATCGCTGAGGTTCCGCAGCAGCAGCAGCCACTGGCTAATGCGATAGAAAGAACAAACGGTGCATCTGTGGCGCGGCACTACTGCAGCGCGAGGCGTGTCCTTGCGCTGAGGGAGGAGCCGGACGGACGAGGGACGGCCCGGTCCGAGTGAAATCACACGGCCGCCCGCGCAGGGCTGGTCTTCCACCCGGTGCTGGCAGTAAGGGGACATCGATGCACTTTTTGAGCTGTTGTTCCCGCAATCACTGTTTCTCACTATGGACTGTAGCTTCACGCCGATTTAAAACGCTGCAAAGCTGCTCGTAATTACTGACACAAGGTAATTTTTATTGTGTCCACACAGGGTAAGTACCTTCCTCAGGAGTAGTACAGCAGGGGGTGGGATTCAAACCCGGGTCCTTTAAGTAGATGCTGGCAGCTCTAACCTCTAACCACTTCGCCCCCTGGTGCCCCAGCAATGAGCAGCGTTCAAACCTCTGCTGGTTGTCCAGATAAAAGTGTGATTGTAAATTCTTTTGAAGACAGATTCTTTTTGAAGAAAAGCAACGAGAATTCAGCATAAATAAATATTTCATGACAATAAGTATCACGCTGACACAGAAACACATGAGGCTGTAGCTCAATAAAATTTAATTGCTCTAATGAAACCCCAGTGTAACTGTCAGCCCAACTCAAATGTTGGAACTAATCATTACAACTTCAATAAATCATGGCTGCTGCAAAGTTTCCCGAATAAACGGCAATTTATGATTAAGGGATGGGGGGGGTAGATCACCTGTAACTTTAATTTTATTAGAGGATTGATTGGCAAATAAAGCATGGAAAAGGGAAGGTCCAATAAAACAAACAGTACGACTCGGTGCGAAGAAACGAGAGACGGAGTCGGGTACGAGTGAAGCCGCTGACTCCACCCCAGCTGCACGGTCGGCCACTTTATCGAGTTTCCCTCAACCATCAGCGCCAGGTGACAGGAACTGCTGACCCAACAGGGTCCCAGAGGGAATGCAGTTCCTCGCACCCGAGCCCCAGCGGGTGGCGTTGGGCCTTCGGGCGACTCAGCTGCGGTCAGTAAACTGACCAAACAGAGTTAACGTGTCGCTGCAGTGAAGGTCCAACTGCATGCCCCTTTTCATTATTTACTCAAATATTCAACTTAGTGAAGTTTCCACACAGTAACTTACACGCATTTACCCAGTTTTACTGCAGGGTGGTTTTTACCATATCACTTCAGGGTACTCTGCTCAAGGGTACTGCAGCCAGGATTCAAACCCAACTTCTTCCAGCACAGAGCGATGACTCACACCACCATGCCACACGCCAGCACTAACAGTCCATCTTGTGAGGGTCTAATGAAGACTGCAAAGGGTGGTGGAGGAGCAGCGTTCCGGAAGGTTCCAGAATTTCCACAGCAGCACGAGCAGAATCCGCCGCGTCTGGTGGTGCGACATACCGGTAACTCCTTCATTGAGGTCCTCCTCATGGTCCCGGGGGGGTTGGAGCGTCTCAGCAAGGTACTTTACCTGAGCTGCACGGCCCCCCTGGGTGCTCATTATGTATGAATGTGAGCTTGTTTATGGACCACAGGCTCAATTAAGAGTGAAGATGTTATAAAAAAAAAAAAAAAAAGTTCCAACAACAAGTATTTCCAAAAATAATTACCGGAAAACTAAAGTCGAACGGAATGTATCAGCAGGGGGCATAGTGTTTAGCGCTTCCATCTTTGCACCCGAAGGTTCAAATCCCACCTCCTGCTGTAGGAACCTGGGTCTAGGTACTGTACTTAGCTGCACTGATAAAGTAAAAATTACTATGAAATGAAAATATGACAATAAGTACATGGTGAGCAGGACGTGTACACAGGCCTTCAGACGTCACCACATAGCTCCCGCTGAAAAGTCCCGATCGGCGGAAACGGACCTTCGCGTGACCGGCCGGCTCCGCCGCCGTGAAGCAAGGAGCCCTGCGAGGCGCTCGGCCCCGAGGCCGACCGCTACATCACTGTCGTTTAAATCATTAGCGAAGGGCCACGTAGCGGCAGAGCGCAGCGAGGTTATGGGATGCGGGGCATCGGAGTCCCTCCCTAAAGTGCGTCACTGAAAGATGACTCCGGGGACGCTGATGAATGTCCTCCGATCCATATTGCCTTGCGGGCTAAGTGCCATCGAAAGGCCTGAGCGCTCGCCATCGGTCGCTGCGCTCGGCGCAAAGCGGCACAACGCAACGCTCAGACGGCTCTACGGCAGCTCCTCGTCTTATTAATGGCCGAGTCACACTTTCTTTCGAAAACAGTCATGTTTTGATGTATTTCTTTATTTTTTTCACTTACATCATTTTCTGAAATGTCGCTCCTAAAGTTCCAGACCCTCTTCTCACTCCTTCCTCACCACCAGCGCTACGGCATTCAGAGGCGCCAACGCCATAGCCCGTGCTCCACGGTGACATACAACTCGGAGTAAGCAAAGGGCATCATCAGCCGACAAAGAGCTTTACACACAAACACAGGATTATGGACACACAACTTGTGTGTCTGACACCACCATGTTGTCGGCTCACATCCCACCAGCAGATCCTATAGAAGTGACATTCAAATAGCAAATACATAAATAATCATAGCAGATGGTGTTGGACTCATTGATGGAGCTGTCAGGAGATGGGAGAGAAGTTGCTCTCAAAAAGATGGGTTCAAGACCCTTCTTCAATGTGGGAGGGATTCAGCAGCTCTGAGGGACACAGGGAGCTCATTCAATCAGGGACAAGATGTGGTGAGAGAAGATCCTTAAGAGAAGCACCTCAGAATTCCAGAGCCTGTAATGTTCAAAGTGATCCAGAGCCTATCCCAGATAGATAGAGTATGAGGCAGGGTACCACACACGTACGCACGCACACACACACACACACACACACACACACACCAAAAGCCATTTAGTAAGTCAGCCCTAATTAAGAACGTCCAGCTACATAAATGATGTAGAAACTGCTTTGTGGATTCGGTAAGAATGAGGACTGGTGAGATCAGAGCAACTCGGGGGTCGAAAAGAAGAACCTGCAGAACCTCCTTGCAACAAGACCAAGTTCTGACACAGGGGGCAGCACGGTGGCACAGCAAGTAGCGCTGCTGTCTCACAGCACCCGGGTGGTGCGAGCGGACATGGGTTTGATCCCCACTCAGTCTGTGTGGAGTTTGCATGTTCTCCCCAAGTCTGTGTGGGTTTCCTCCCACAGTCAAAAGACATGCTGTTCAGGTTCACCTGTAGTGTGTGAGTAACAGAGAGTGTGCATGTTCTACTGATGTATGGATTAGTGACCCAGTGTAAGTAGTGTATCCAGCAGCGTAAGTCACTGCGGTGAATAAGGTGTGTGGGCTGGTAACACTACACAGAGTTCGTTGGAAGCTGCTTTGGAGAAAAGTGTCTGATAAATAAATGTAAATTACCCTCAGTAAAAAGGCGCTGTGAGCTCAGTCATCCGGTGTCACCGTGGATGAACACAATCAAGGACGTTCCCCTTCTGCAGCAGCCATCCCCAGTTAGAGGAACCAAAGTGTCACCTCGACTCCAGGGGGGGCGGAGCTTATGCTGCCTTCACTGCACCCCCACAGCTTAGAAATGAACCCATTGACAGAGGTGGATGTTTTACCAAAGCCTTCCTGCTTATGCAACTTCCTTAAAGGACGACACACCAGCAGCTCGGTTATCTCCTCCAGCCATGTGGGATTACCTCTCAGGTGCAGCACGCTGACCGCGGAGGGACCCTGCGTCTCACCTCGCAGTACTCGGTGATGATGCAAAAGGCGTCCCTCTCCAAGAAGCTCGTGTGAAACCTGAGGATCGCAGGGTGCCGGAGCTGCGCCAGCAGCTGGGCCTCCACGGTGGCCGGAACCGTCTCGTCGGGCTTCAGGTCGCCCACCGGGATCTCCTTGAGCACCTTCCTGCCGGGAAGGGGGGGGTCATAGGGCAGGGTCAGAACCATCACTTTGTACCAGGGTAAAAAAACCAAGAGGTCCTGAGAGCCCTCAGGGGTAAAGCAAAGAGAGGTTCATTCCTGCGAGCAGCTCAGGACGTTCAGCAGTCAGTCGTCATTTATTCAGTTTTGCAGAAATCAAGATTGTTGTTTATTAATTTATCTGGAGCTTCTGCTCGAAGCAACTTGCAGCGTGAAGCCGCTTACTCTGATTTACCCACTTACACAGCAGGGTCCTTTTTACTCTATCCATTCAGGGTAAGTACCTTGATCAAGAAAACTGCAGCAGGAGGAGGGATTCGAACCCAACTCCTTCAAGTGCAGCAGGGAGGAGATTCTAACCACTGCGCCACTTGCTGCCCTAAGAAAGTTTCCGTTTCTGTCCATTTTGCTGATTTGCATAAAAAGCTCAATTTGAGTTGTTTCACAAATGAATCCATTCACTGGAGTTCTTAAAGAAAGGTGTGTGTGCGTGCGTGCGTGCGTGCATGTGAGGTTCTTCATCAAGCGTTTCGGGAATGGCTGCATGTCTGCTGTTCTCCTCCGTCACCATTAATGATGATAAAACACTTGCTGTGTTTCTCTCCTGTCGACTCGTCCAATCGTGTCCCGTTTCTCGCGACGTGTCTCACTACGGTACGGACGCCCATTGCAGTCAGGAAGCGCAATCAATAATTCAATCACTTACAGAAAAAAACCTTCTCATGAATCTCGAAAGAGCCAGAAAAGCAGTCAGAGACTCTACAGGTTTACACCGTGGTGTGTTCAGCAAACCAGAGAGCTTCAGGTTCCAAACCCAAATGGACACGTGGTGTGACATCATTTATAAGTGATATTAATGTTCTCTTACTAATGGGGGAGTATGATAACATGGATTTCCTAAAAGTGTGTGTGTGTGTGTGTGTGTGTGTGTGTGTGTGTGTGTGTGTAGCTCAGCTAATCATTTGGCCGTGACAGGCGAGTGCGCTGCGCCTGGGTCTCATTTACGGAGCACGGGGCACAAATTGCTTTTTCTGACCTTTCCATCAGGTGGGGTGGGTGGGGACTGCCGGGGGGTGGGGTGGTCAGCAGCAGGACCCTCCCCCACGTGCAGTCTGGCGTCGCTGCTCTAAAGCTGCTCCACTTGTAACAATTAGAGTGACTGAGCAGATGATGAAGGAAGGACGGAGACCAGGATTTATGGACATTTTTGGACGGAGACACATTTCCAGACAAAATTCCCTGGAATGAAGAGACGAGGAAGAAACGCGAGAGAATCCAGAAGTGTCTGCGGGAGACCGTGTCACTGCGTGGCGCCTCGGAGCGTATTCCACACGGCTGTTTCACTGTGCGGGGGGGCACGGGGGGACGGGGGGGGCCTGGCACGTATTCCAGTGGTCAAGAGTCCCAGAGGGTGAATTACCGCAGTACCGTAATCGGCTCTTTGGACGGTAAAATGGAAGAAAATGGAAAGGAATCATAAATGGAAAATCATAGAGACAAGTTCAGTTTCTTCTCTGTCAAAATGCACATATAGAAACACACATGTAAATTAGGAACACTTTTAAGTCCAAGAGAAAGACATTTTATCTCACTTCAATTAACTCGCGTACTTTTGATTTTGAATTACACACATACATTTTCTGAAGCGCTTGTCCCAAATGGGGTCGCGGGGAGCCGGAACCTACCCGGCAACACAGGGCGTAAGGCCGGAGAGGGAGGGGACACACCCAGGACGGGACGCCAGTCCGTCACAAGGCACCCCAAGCGGGACTCGAACCCCAGACCCACTGGAGAGCAAGACCTGGTCCAACCCACTGCGCCACCGCACCCCCTGATTTTGCATTACAATTAAAACTAATTTAAAATGTTTGAAAGAAGTAAAAATGCATCGTCTCCACAAAGTGCTGTTCAGCGATGACTCTCGTTCATCCCTAAACGTGCAGCGCTGAGCGTCTCTTTACTGAGGAGCGAACAGCAGCTATGAACACTAGGGGAGCGAGTTGGACGAAGTGGCCCCACACACACACACACACACACACACACACACGCACCTCCCACGTTTCTGCCACTTGCCCTGTTTTGAGCCTCTTTAGCGCCCCCTACAGGTGGGGCAGGTGAACACAGGTCACATTTCATCCACTTCATACAGCAATTAATAGACACGCGGCGTCAGAGCTGCAGTGTTTGCGCCGCTGGAAACAGACGAATAGTGAATAGAGCGTAGTTAAAAATAAGTTAAAAACCGGAAGAGGCTTTTTTCCCAGCCGTGGGATCAGCGTCCTGTTCTCTCGCGCTGTGTGTCAGCGGCCGCCCTCAACACACCCACCGCTAAAGGGATACGACACACACGGCTGCGCTGCTAATGGGCTCTTTTCTGCACCGAGACACATGCTGATACGGGCTTTGCACAAATTCCCGTCCAAATCCACGGTTTTCGTTGTCGCACGCCGAGCTGTTTTGGCTCTGCGGGAGAAAGGAAACAGAAACGAATGAATCGCAGAACACAAAGGCAATTTAAAAAAACCAAACGGGTCTCGGTTCCGTTCTTCTCGGCTTCGGGGAGCTCATCGGGGCCTAATGACGGAAATGAGCTCCTTCTCGCCGTATTTAGGGCTCTGCTCAGATTTATAATTGGTCTCCGGGGTAACGAGTGAAGCTGAACACTTATTAGGGCTTTACCGTCCCCCCGTGGAGCCCAGCCGCGTCTCACCATGCAGCCCCCTCCCCCACCCCCCCCGCGCCGACGCCACGATGGATGTCGAGAGCGGCTCTGCTCCTCTTAGCAACGGCGCTCGGTTACACGAGTGAAGGTGATGGCTGAAACTCCTTTCACCAATTCACATTCGGGTGGAAAAACCATCTTCGACCAACTGGCGACGCCGAGTCCCGACTCGCTGCCGTGTTCCTTGTGGGTCCGGCACCGTGGCCGGAATCGCCGGCCTGTACCACGCTGCTCCTGGAGAAAGGGCTGCCGAGGAGCAGCAGAGGAAGCTGCAGGACACACTGTCCCTCTCGGCGTCCCCCCCCGGCTGCTCCTCTGCGTGCGCTCGCTATTAGGGGGGAGCTGTGGTCATCGCGGATGCGGTCAAGGTCAGAGCTGAAGAGCGGCGAGGGTCGGGTTTTCGGTCGGCTCGGCAAACCCAGCACAACCCCAGCGTGATTCTGCATTTTATCGGCTCGTTAGAGAAACTCAGAAGCATCCAGAAGGACAAAGGAGACAGAACGACACCAGCACGCATCCCTTACGCTGTTTAGTGTTCGCGTCCCACTACATCGCAGACACCGGTGTGTCTCAGCGTCTTTGAGCGGAACCCTCTTACCGCCCAATAAGAGCGCATAGCAGTCCCACTCTTATGGGTCCAAGTACAAAAAGTTCACAGCTTGTCCCCACTGTGGTGGAATGAGCTCCCTGTGTCCCTCAGAGCTGCTGAATCCCTCCCACTTGGAAGAAGGGTCTTGAACCCATGTCTTTGAGAGCCACTTCTTTCCTGATCTCCATACAGCTCCAGAAATGAGTTCAGCAGCTTGTGTCCCCATCACCTCCGTACTTCCCGTCAGTTGTACAGGCAGCTCCTGCGTGACATGCTGTTGGACACAGCGACTGAACTCGGACTGTCCTGCGTCTCTGTCCAAACGTCTCTGTGTGCTGTCGCTGCGCTTCTGTCTAAGGAGCGTGTTTCTTTGAGCAACACCTCTGCTAAAAGAATGAATGAATGAATGAATGAATGTGGACAGCAGCGTTTCACCCCTGGAGGGTACATTCTGTCCCGCAGTACTTGTGTTTCACTGGAGCTCCATTTTGTCCACTTCGTCAAACATGTGATTAGGCGACGGACTGGAAATCAGACCAAGTTCCAGTGGCCAGACGTCTCTCCTGTTTGCTTTGCTTTCTTTTGGCAGAAAAAAAAAACGCGGCTTCGGACCAGCAGCCTTCCGATTAGACACGTCAACGTCTACACTGCTAGACCACAAACTCCTCGTGTGTCCAACGATTGACGACACAGTCTGGCAGACAGGTCTTTGTCCAAGTGTCCAGGTGCGATGAGTCCAGCGGGACCCCTCTCCCCCCATCAGCGTGTGTGAGACGCCGGCCTGCCGCACTTGCCAATTACAGCCAGGAAGCTACATGGCGCTTCGGTCGCGTCCCGGAGCCGAACGGGACCCTCCTGCCTGACGCAACCTGTGCTCGACGTGAGGACACGGTGAGTGGACACAGCCAGCGCAGGAACAGCACAGATGGGCGGAGACACTCAGAGGTTCCCAGCCATCGATGTCAACATGATGCCCTGACACACTCCTTTCTGTCTCTCTGTACATCTGTCTCTCTGTGTATGTTTCCATTGGTCCATCTATTTCTCCATCTGTCTGTCCATCTGTCTCCCTGTCTATCTGTATTTCTGTCTCTGTCCATCTGTTTATGTGGCCACCTGTCTGTCTGTCTTTCTGTAGTGAAAGAATTACTCTGCTGTTCGTGTTTTTTGTACATTGCTGCTAGAAGAGGCAGGTAGAATTAGCACAAATGTAAAGTAAAACAAAGTAAAGTAAGTAACGTGGAGATGCTTCAGTTTGGCATTAGTTTCTCCACCAGTTTCTCACAAAGGAGAAGGGAGGCAGAGCTCCTGCAGCTTGGGCACCAGGTGCTTCTATACCGCGTTAAATCACTTTAAATGTCCGATGGGGAGGGGGCCATTAGTACACAGCAGTGTGCGGCTCCACCTAACTTCTCGCATTCGGAAAAGATCTTTCTGGATCACTGCGCAAGGTGTCTATTGTTCTGTGAGGACAAAAAAAAGAAAAGAAAAAAGGAAGGAAGAAAGAAGGAAAAAAGTATTTGGATCATAATTGTTTGATATTCGAAACACATCTCATCCAACTTCCCTGAGTCTCACTGGCAGAATTAAAGAAGCGCCGGTTTTTTCCATTATCTGGTGTGATCTTCAAAGTCGGGGGGCAGAGAGACACAAAACGTAATGTCCAGCAAATTGCTGTGTCCCTTTTCATTTTCCCCCTGGAGAGAAACCAAGCCGCTCTTGTGGGGAGAAAGGAGGGCCGAGGACTTTGTTCACGCAGCAACAATCAGCTCGAGTCGTAAGCAAAAAAATCTCATCAATCACGCAAAGATCCACGGCATCAATAATTGACCGGGAACGGCCACAGTCCACAACCATAATGGTACCATCCGGGAATAGCTGCACCAAGAGCTGGCGCTACATGGGGCCCACGTGCTGGACCAGAGCTACCAGAGCCTGTGGGCCCCGGTGTGCCACCCAGCATGCACCTCTCCACACAGGTGAATTAGCATACATGAATATTAATGTTTTGTGCAACCGTGAGTGACCTCACCAGGAACCTGGATCTGCACTTACAGCCTGACTCTCAGGGCTATGTAAGCCATTCGTCCAGCTTTTCTTGCTGTTACTGCAATCGAGATCTGAACCCCCTCCAGTCAAGATCTTCTCACACCACCGCAGCGCCAATTCCACGTTTCCTCATTTGTTGGGAAACACCACAGCACCGCTCCAGCTGTGCAACATCCTACCGGTTGCCCCCTAAAGCCAACCCTGGTCTTCCCCCAAACCCCAGTCGACAAATCGAAGGCTCCAGAGGCGGAAAGCCGTCCTCGTGGCTTCCGACTTCGTGTCGACTTTCTGCTGGAGGCAGCAGAGGCAGCAATTAGCAGCAAGGAGGAAAGTCCCAGATATGTTAGAATCGAGGACGCGAGGAGCCCAGGGGAGCGCCAGGGGGTTGAGGGGTGAGAGGAGCGTGATGGAGGAGGGGTAAAAATAACCTCTGCGGGCTCCGTTCCGGTGCACAGGAGGGAGGAGCAGGTTGGTGGGGGGTCAGCGTTAATAGTCAAAGGGGGTTAGGAGCTGCGGCGACGCAGGTAAGACGGATGATGGACGGCACCGAGGCTGAAAGGGCCCGATTACAGTTCACTGTTAGTCCTGTGAGTTAAGGATCCATCTGTTATCCAGGGTGGCAGCACCGCGGTGAAGCTCTTCTTTCCACTTTTTGGCTCCTTACTGTTTCCAGGCGTCTTCCCTCTACCCGTTTAACACGAGTCTGGTCATTCTGGAGAGAGAATGTGCAGGTTCCCTCTCTCCTGTCCTGCAGAACTGCCCTAGGACAGAGTTCTTGCACCGCGTCGCAGAGCTTCTCCTCGGCGCTCGCTGCGCTCTCATGCGGGACGACAGGGGGCGCTCTCGCGCTCGGGGGCAGCCCACCACTGCTCTCATTGACCGCATTTTTGGGGAACTTGGGTTCCCATCTTTCAAAATTTGTACGAGCGTACAGGAGCGCCTCTCGAGTGCAAGGAGGACATCTGAAGGCTCGGTGCCGTCGCCGCCGCCACGTGCATAGTAATGTCCCCATGAAGTGCCGTAAATACACTGCAAGCTGTTTGTGTCGCCAGACGTGAGGAGTCAGTCGGTATCTCCATCACCAGCCGGGCTCCAAGATGATGACCTCATACGGGTAATGGACCAAACCACTTCTTTTACCATAACAACGGATCTTCTGCTACGTATATTGCGTGACCCTTACACACTGGGAACTCCTACAGAGGCTAAGCAGCTGGTTGTTGGTTCAAGTCCCATACAGAGAACTTAGAGCTTAAAGAAAACTGGTGGCTCAGATTGTTTGACAGTCAGTCTTGGTATTTTGGCTAAAAAAGTTTTGTTACCATTTGAGGTAAAACGGCATGAGGGTGTTTGACCCTGATCTGCAGACGGTCATAGTTGGTTGGTCGGTTCACGATTAGCCTCGACCCTTCGCTGCTATATTCAGCCCAAGCAGCCGAGGCCCCGCTTGTGGCGAGAGCTTCCGGACGAGTGACTGGCGGGCTCTCTCTCTCTCTCTCTCTCACACACACCGCGGTGCACTAATAGTAATATTGAAATAACAGCCTGTCCCTGTGCGGACGGCAGGACCAGAGACATTTTTCAGTCCACTTCTGCACGCCGGTGGCTGCCTTTGATGCGGGACGCCGGTGCCTCCATCAAAACTGAAAACGGTAATGGCCTCCTCATTAGCAGGTGATTGCTTCCCCCGTTGCCGCGCCAACGCCTCCCCCCTGTTTACCGGCACTGGGATCTGAAGTGGTTCTGAACTCCAGAGGACAATTTGTGGGACATTACGGTGCGCGCGTGCGATCCGACGGGTCTGGGGAAAATTCCCGACACTAAACAACACGCGGCGTCTGACCGCCGACTACCAAGAAGCGGTTCCCGAGTGGGACGTTATTGTTACCCAGAATGCCAAGCACACCCTGCCCCGTCGAGTTGCACTTACATCTCGTTCACAGTGATCTATACGGCGAGTCGTTTTCCAGTCACTTTCGGCGGTGAGGGCAGCGTTTCAACACAGTGACCGACGCGAATCTCTGTTTCGTCATTGTCTGCGTTTCGGCCCCTTTGGGTTCGTATCCCAGCCGTGGCGGCGCAGGGCTGCGTCCCACCGCTCAGCTCTTCACTTATACCTCTGCAGTATCTGCTACTTATTTATCTGCTTACACCGATTTCCCCATTTGTACAGCGTGGTCATTTTTACTGCACTTCAGGGTAATTACCGTGATCAGGTGCCCTGCAGTCAAGGCGATGGCTTTCATTGCGGCGCCACCTGCTGTCCTGCTGTCCAGCTGTCCAGCTGCTGGGGATATTTAAGAGCTACGACTCAACGTGGGAATGCAGGACTGTGAACTCAGCGTTCAGGGTCACTCCCTTTCACTTCCGTTATGGTGTGACTGCATAAGCCCACCCCCCACCCCACCGTGGACCGCTGCGGTAGCAGTGAGCACCCGGGCGTTCGATGTCCTGCTCCACACACACACACACACACACACACACACACACATACACACACACACACACAGCGCGCCAGGTGCTCCGACACCCTGCAGACACACACCGAGGCCCGAAGCAGAGCTCCAAACTGCCCTCGACCGGGACGCAGAGTCATAGGAACCTTTGTGGACCGCAGCTGCACTGTCTCAGGAGCTCAGAGAAGCTACCGGTGTCTCCCGTTCCTCCTTCAGCCCCGAAGCCCCGGAGCAGCTGCCGCGTCTCTCTCCGGACCAGTGCAAGAACAGAGGGGTTGGGGATGAGTGGGCACGAGGGCGAGAGTGGACGGTCAGCGGACGAGTGGCGGAGGAACTGGACAGTAAGCACATGGCTCCCACCCCCTGAGCACTGGGACCCCCACGCCCTCGAACCCCTCGGCCCTCCCTGGGCTTCAGGGTGCGGTCTCTGCGTCTGCGTGCACCACGTGAGGTGGCGTTCAGGGCCGTCTGTGGTCGGTCACAAGCATGAGGACGAGTGCTGCCTGGGGTGGGGGGGGGGCTCTGCTCCCGAGCTCCTGCCGCCCCCTGCATCCACGCTCGCCGCGGAGGTCTCATGCGCCACGGCTCACGCCAGTCTTTCAGCCCCCCCGGCTGAGGCTGCACCGAGAATGTTAACGGGGGCCGAGCGGCACCGACGTCCCTCCGGTGAACGGCGCTGATTCTCACTGCGCTGCGACAGCCTCTCCTCACACACTCCTTACACCCATTTCACCAGTTTCACTCTGGCACCGTGTGTGTCCTCTCTGGGAAACGGCTCACTGGAGAGGAGGCAGCTTTCCTCCAATACAACTTCCTGATAATAATAATAATAATAAGAAGGAGAAGAAGAAGAAGAAGAATCTGTCCAAGCTTTCCAAAATTCCACTTTACACAAATAACAGGGTATTAAAATTCCAACTACGCATCATAGAGCTCCGCTGCCATCTAGTGGTCGATATTATTTAATTTATTTCAGTTATTAATTATTAATTCAGTAATTATTCGTTTTACTTTATTTATTAATTCAGTTTATTTCAGGCTGATATTAAGGCCAGCGTGTCTCTCACTCAGTGATACACTTTTGCCCAAACACCTCCAGTCTTTTGTACATTTCAGATCAGCACCAGGGATCACTATGTTACCTGGCAAAAGTAAGAAAACACAGTAACAGGCTTTACGTGTATCAGTAATATGGGTGTGTGTGTGTGTGTGTGTGTGTGTGTGTGTGTGTATGTTTGTGTGTGTGTGTGTGTGTCCGAGTGCTGACCTTTCACCCGTAATGCAGGTCCGGTGCCGTGACTCTCGCATCCTTTAATTGTCACACTGGTCACTACGCAGGCAAAAGTACTGTGCAGGGCGACCATGTAGAAGTACACAGTTATTACCGCAGTCCATGGGACGTCTCCCTTTCCTGTCGCTTGATCCACAGGAACACGTTGTGTTTTGAGCACCCGGAAAAAATTACCGCGCCGGACGGGGCAGCATCTTCAAGAGCCGGATGCAGCAGGGCATCGTGGGCCGCGCTCTCGAACCCTTGCGCTGTCGGACGAGTGACACGGCGAAGAAACTAATCCAGTCGCTCCTCCAGATGACTCTGCGAATATCTAATGAGTGAGGCGGTAACCATGGAAACCGGGCCACCGGACTGACCCCCGCTGGCTCCCCATTCTCGCACCCTCGATGAGGGGAACTGCACGATGTCACTGTTACCCCACTTACACCCCCTCCCCCTGTCGTCCAACTCAGTCCTCCGGAGGGATGAGTGTGATGATGAAGATCTTCATTCCAAACTTCCCTTGACTCGATCGGCCCAAATTAGCAGCTCATTATCCGTGCCCCTGATAAGGAGAGTCTCCCAGGCGGAGTTCACACTGTTTTTCCCGCTTCACCATTAAAATGTGTCAAACAATAATAAGGTAATGACATAGTAAACAAAGTAGGCTGGCAAACTCAGCTCTGAGTGCTGCAGCTTTGTAGGTGAGCTGGTGCAGGTGGGTGTGGTCAAGAAGGGTGATTTGTGTGGGTGTGGCTTTCATTACAAGTGGCACCGGGTGGGTGTGGTCTGCTGTGGGCGTGGCTTTCCCCGTGTGCTCGGCTGTGTGGGCTGCAGGTGGGCGTAACTGGTGCGAAATGTGGTTTGCGGTGGGCGTGGGCGTGGCCATGTGAGCTGCGGTGGGGGATGTGGGTGTGGCAAGATGAGCGTTTTCTTTGCATGGCCCCGCCCCCAAGCCCACCAACCCCAGTACAGTAGTCAAAGCCCTTATGTGCCTCACGTGCTCCATGTTTAATGTTTCACTGCAGAGCACGAGGCACTGAACAAGGTAACTAAGCTAAACAAGGTAAGGTACCTCTGGGTGACCGCTCAGCAGAGGGCGGTCCGCAGGTTCGAGCCACCCCACCCCCAGGGTCCAAGAAGGGACGAGGACGTGCTGAACTCCTCAGCAGTGCTCTTCATCGCTGAAATGACCATCACGCGGTACAGCCAATGCTGCGACGCCGCATCATTTGCATACGAAGCGGGATGTCGTCGCCCAACGGGCCGTTTGCACGGTGACCTCCCAGCTGGGCTGCTGCTTGTGTCCCGTTGACAGCGCTGCGCCCCGCTGAAGGCGAGCGGCGCTAATTGGGTCGCGCTGCACACACCCCCGCTCCCCCATCCCCCCTGCCATCAATGCCGAGGTTGACGGCCGCGTGACATTTGAAGGGAGCCGCAGCGTACCGGGGAGGGGGTGCATCCTCGCACCGCCCTTTTAGAGAGAGGAGGGAGGGGTCACTGGACAGGAGCCTCCCGGCGAGTAAATAACACATCGGTAATGAGAACAAACACTGCAACAGGCGTCGCGTCTCTCAGTATTCATCACTGTCTCAGGGAGGCCAAGCGCAGCTCCCAGTTCACGCCAAACTGCAGGACAACTCGATACGAATTTCCAGACGCAAACATTTTCCCTTTTGCTCACTTTTTACTGATTACTGCCTGCCTTTCATTGCATTTTTCCCACCCGTCCAGCGCGGACGAGCGCGACCTGCAGTAAAGAGAAGTGCGGTGTTGGGCCGCCTGCATTCACCTCACTCCCACAGTGTTTACAGCTCATGTTCTGAGCTCCTGAGCGTCACTGATGAGTGACAAAGACGAGGAGCGACGCTCATGTTCATGGGAGGAATCGGGGCTGAACAGGAGTCTGCGGAGACGATGTATTTTAAATTAGTTTTCATGTGGCTCAAATTTAATGCAAATGTTAAAAGTCTATTTCTTTTTTGCAGACTTTTGCAGAACCCACCAAGCGAAGAAACTGAGGTGCATCTCTCACGTGAGCCGTTTATCGAGCGCACAGTTAATACAACAGACTGAAAGCGGCTGGATTCTGACAAATGTCGAGCGGGTCGGTCAACGTCATCAAAGATAAGTCATAAAAGTCCCGCAACGGACTGTCGCCCCATCCTCTGTGTGCCGAGTCTCACGCCCCGAGTGTCCAGGATAGGCTCTGGGACACAGTGACCCTCTTTAGGATGAGCGGTTCAGGAAAACAGAATAAACTGATTATTTATTAGGGTAATTTAAATAACAGGTTAATAAATACCTGTCAATGAAATGAGTGGCGTCTGTATCATTAAGCTTTTACTGATTTTAACACAGTGGTTTAATTTATGAACAACAGGATCAGATTTCCGCTCCCAGTTATGTTCATGAGCTGAGGACCCCCGGCGGCTGTGTGTGCACATAAAATCAAAGGGACGCAGACAGGGTGCCGTCGCCGAGGGCGTCCAGCACAACGCCGTCTTACTCACAGGGGCTCCCCGTCCCTGGCTTTGGTGTCCCGCACCAGGAACACGGTGCCGAAACCGCCCCGACCGAGCTTCCGCCGCAAGATGTAGCGCTTGGCTAGGAGGCGGCCGGGGTCAGAGGTCACACGAGGGGCTGCTGCCAGCTCCTCGAACCTGGGCATCTCCTCCTAGATCAGGCTGGAGTGGAGGATCTCGGTCTGGCGAGACAGCAACAGAGACGACGGCTGCAGAAGACACAGAAATGCCTTTCGGTGTCATTTAAAGCCTCTCTAGATGTATTCTTAGTAATATCGGTCTTCTTCTTCTCCTTATTATTATTATTTTTATTATAACAGGGGGGCGCGGTGGCGCAGTGGGTTGGACCACGGTCCTGCTCTCTGGGGTTCGAGTCCCGCTTGGGGTGCCTTGCGACAGACTGGCGTCCCGTCCTGGGTGTGTCCCCTCCCCCTTCGGCCTTACGCCCTGTGTTAGCGGGTAGGCTCCGGTTCCCCGTGACCCCGTATGGGACAAGCGGTTCTGAAAATGTGTGTGTGTGTGTGTGTGTGTGTGTGTATTATTATTATTATTAGTACTATTATCACTATTATTGGTCTGACTCACAATGAACAGGAAGTCATGAGCACGAACTCAGGCCGTGTCCCGACAGGTCCCGTCTCACAGTAGTGTGTGTAATGCGATTACAGCTATGTGGGATGAGTCACAGGATGATGCTTCCAGCAGAAATAATGAACATTTACATTATGATGTACGCAGTTATGGAACGGGGTACAGAGCGGAGGCCACAGAGCAACCGAGGAGCCGCAGAATCTCAGGAGTCAGGAGTACAATTCTTCTTTAAGATCAGCAACCTGGCATTTCACTCTTAACTTTATTGCAGGCGCGCACACACACACACACACACACACACACACACACACACACACACACACACACACACAGCTGCTGTCATATTTAGTGTGAAGTTGCTGTACCAGCAGTAACTTCTGCCACAGGAATAACCACTGTGACGTATGTGTGCAGGTCCACAAAGATAATCGGGGGGAAAAACCGTTCATATCAGCAAATGAATGATAAATTAGCATCAGTTTTGGGAAAAACCTCCCCAGGAGGAATGAGACGCGGTCAAAATCCACGGATCCACCGAATCGAGTTATTTTATAACAACTCTTTTAAAGTGTACAGCTGAACGAATGAAATATCTACATTTTAAAAAAATACACGAATATAAGCGCCACTGACCTGTGATGTTTGTTTACTTCACTCCCGCACGTGACGCTGACTCCATGTGTACGCTTGTTGCCATGGATACCGACAGGGCCCATTCACGTGAACACGATAAATCCTTCGGTGTCCCGAATGTGACAGCGGTGCGCAGAGCAGATTCCACTCCACACATATAGAGCACACATGGTCGTATGAAGTGAGTTCATTTTCACTGGTAAACTTATATAAATGTTATTAAACTCCTCTCCGTTCCGTGTAAAATCGCTGTTGGCGTGAAATTCCGTAAACGGCCGCCAGAGGGCGCCACATTTCTGTAGTGTCGCTGGGTGTGTGCGGGCCAGCCGTTCTCCGGGCATGATCTTATAGAGCGATATCCAGTGATGCGGATATTAATTTGATATCGATTATGCACATAAACTTCACTTCAGGTACAACTTCATCTTTTTTTCTATTTTCGATGTAATTTAATGTAGGTAAGGAACGCCCGAGTGTAATAGGACTACGAATCCCATGAGACACAGCCAACAGGAAGTTTATATACGTCATCACGCCCATCCCGTGATTTCCGGAAAGAGCGCGACTGGGATATGACACAGGGCGAATGGAAGACTGACGAAAACAACCGGAACTGTTGAGGAAAAATCTGGACGGGCTGCGAGGAGCGACACGAATAGTTTCAACATTTTGCACAGCGAACAAGTGCAAAAGTTACAGTGAAAACATCGCGGCGTAGATTCACTGGACACGGAGGAAGCGAAGAAGAGGCGCCATGGAAGCGGTGCCGCGGATGCCCATGATCTGGCTGGATCTGAAAGAGGCCGGAGAGTTCCAGTTCGGGGCCTCGGTGAGGCAGGTGGGGCACAGAAACGCGCGCGCACACACACACAGGCTGCGCGCGGTTTTGTTTCTACTTGAGCAGTTGAGCCCTGTAACATCTCTCTTTTTTTTTTTTTTTTTTTTTACTTTTTTCATGTACACGTATTTATTTTTTATAACAAACTTGTTCTTCAGCCATTCATTGCTTGTGCAGTCCAAGTGCAGTCTGTCTGTCTGTCTGTCTGTCTGTCTGTGTGTGTGTGTGTGTGTGTGTGTGTGTGTGTGCGCGCGCGCGCGTGAGGCCAGAAGAGCACTAACTAGAGAGACACTGAACAGGTGACGGGAGAGAGGAGGGATGGAGACTGAGACACACACACACACACAGGTCACACTGGGTGGACAGAGACACTCCACAGATCATGGACAGAGAGACGGGGGGGGGGGGGGTCAGATGGTCCTTGTCAGCAGTGTGGACTTTATTATCGTTTGTGTAAGTTGCGACAACGTGAGCAGACTAAAAGGGGCGGTCCCTCCCTGGTGGGCGTGGCCAGCTCCTTCGCCACTGCGGCGCGGCTCATCGTGACCCCTCCACCTCCCGCATTGAGCAGTCTGCGCACTCCTCAAACGACTGGTCTCTTCCCTTCACATGACCTCCTTCACAACAGCGAGGCCGTGACGCCGGCACCGGGACGGGCCCTGCTCTCGTACCTGAGTGTGGAAGGAAGATTCATCTCACAGCATCACCTGAGTGGCAAGCAGTGACCTAATCGTATGTGTGGACCTGTTTCGGTCGAGAACGGACTGTATTCCGCACTGTAGGAGAGACCAGACAGGCACTTGGGGGGAGGTTAAAGACCACACAGTCTGTCCAGTCTGCTCACGGTCAGTGACGTTTCCAGACATGTGCTGTGTGTGGTGCCCTTTGACTCAGGGATGTGTGTGTGTGTGTGTGTGTGTGTGTGTGTGTGTGTGTGTGTGTGTGGGGTCAATGGCAGCACAGGAGGGGCCCCATCATTCAATGGGCAGAGTCATTGTCTCTTAGGAGACAGGACCAGTGAGGGGGATGCAGGCAGCTAACCCTGGTTTCCTGTTTGTTTACTAAACACTACGAGTGTTTACATGAAGTCCATAGTTGTGTATGATATCTGTAAGCAGTCAGTTCTCCTGTTTCTTGATTTTGTGTGTGTGTGTGTGTGTGTGAGAGAGAGAGAGAGAGATGTACTCGTTCCAGTCAGACCAGGTGAGCAGCATGCTAGTGCCCTGAGAGGTCTTCAAAACTCTTCTGGAATGTTCTGTTTCTTGGTTTCTGACACTGCCAGCTGGTAGTGTAGTGATTAGAGCTGCTGCTGTTGCCCTCAGAGGTTCCAGGTTCGAGTTTTGCTTCCAGGCACAGTGCTCCCGAGCAAGTACTTACCCTGAATTGCTCCAGTAAAAAGTTATGCAGCTGTATAAAGGGGTAAATAAAGTAGATTAACGTTCTAAGTCACTTTACATTTATTTATCAGACGCTTTTGTCCAAGCAACTTCCAATGAACTTATGTAGTGTTACCAGCCCACACACCTTATTCACTGCGGTAACTTACAGTGGTAGATACACTACTTACAATGGGTCACTTACCCATATGTCAGGGGAACACACACACACTGTCTCTCTCGCTCACACACTACTGGTGGACCTGAACAGCATGTCTTTGGACTGTGGGAGGAAACACACACAGACACAGAGAGGACACACAAACTCCACCCAGAGCGGGGATCGAACTCATGTCCTCGCACACCACCCGGGCGCTGTAAGACAGTAGCGCTACTCGCTGTGCCACCATGCCGCCCACTTGGATAAACATGTCAGATAAATGTAGAAAGTGTAACATTTCACTTTTTCCATCTCCAGTGTGATTCCCTGTGATACCCGCTGACCCCTCACCTCATCCTCCCCTTTTTTCCTCTATGCATTCAACTGTGGGGGGGGGCATCCATCCCCCTTCTGTGTGTGTGTGTGTGTGTGTGTGTGTGTGTGTGTGTTGAGTGCTCCCAATGCCATCAGCATCCTGATTTGACAGTGAAATCCTCCTGTGAGAGCCGAATGGCCACGCCCACCTCCAGCATTTCAATAAAAGGGCCTTGATGTGTATTTATACTGTGAGCTGTCACTCCTTCCTGTGTCTCTGGTGAACTATGTTTAGTGTGTGTGGGGGGAAAAAAAATGTCCCCGGGGGCTACCTGTACCCCTTCGTCCCCCCCATGGGGGTCTTGGGAGTTATGCTGGTGCTTGTGCTGACACTGGGAGGCAGTGTTTGTCTTGAAGCTATTGTCTGGTGACCCTCTTGTTGTTGTTTTTCTGGCAACGTCAGGCGCTGGAATCCTGTGGAGTCGCAATGCAGAACAGAAATAGTCTGGTGTCGATGTCCCGAAAAGTTCCCAATGCTGTCATTCAGCAATATGACTCTTTTGGACCGTAATTCCCTCATTCCTCAGTGTCACATGAACTTCAGTTGGACCTTTTGTACAGGACTCTGAGTTTGCTAATCACGCACATGGCAAGTTTCACATTCTCTGCTAATAGCTGTGTGTGTGTGTGTTTCCCCCTCTCAGCACTTTTCAACCGTTTCTGACCCCCCCCGCCCCAAAACAGGTCTGCTGATATAATCACCCTCAGTGGGGTTGGACTGCTCAGGTGACATCATTGTCACATGTCCTGAACCTGTATGGATAGACAGATCAGGGGTTTAGAGGCCGAGGAGACATTTCCACAGTTTCCTGCCTGTATTCTGACATGTCTGTCCTGACTGACTGCTCTGTGTTTGCCCGTGAACCGTGTAAATAAAGAGCATGCAGTAAACACACAAACAGAGTGAGCACTGCCTGTCTTATTGGAGCAGAATGACATTTGCAGGCCATTATGGGATTGTAGGGGGATCAAGGAGTGGGCATCACGCCTCTGTCTTCTCTTCCCCAGTTCATCCTGAAGAACTACGGCGAAAACCCAGACAACTACAACGAGCAGCTGAAGAAGCTGGAGCAGCTGCGCCAGGCAGGTGGTGGGAGAGTGACGGGGTGTTGTGTCACACAGGGGGCTTCCCTGTCCAGATCTCCAGCTGACTGCACGTGTGTGTTTCTGCAGAGTGCGGTTAACGTCACCCGGGACTTTGAGGGCTGCAGTACGCTCAGGAAGTACTTTGGACAACTGCACTACCTGCAGAGCCGTGTCCCATTGGGTGCTGGTCAAGAAGCTGCTGTTCCCATCTCCTGGTAAGAGCTCCACCCACCACATCTGTACCCCAGAGCTCCTTCCTGAACTACGAGTACCCAGGGTTACTTTGACAGAAGTGACTGCTTTTTATTAGCCGACGTTACAGGGAAAATACTACATTGGTTCCTCAAGGTACGACAATGACTGGGACAAGACGGCTATTTGTTGTGTCTTGTTTTGTTCGTAGTCACTTTTACCACCAAGTCCCAGTCAGTAAAAGCTTAATAGATGTGCTTGAATTTGTTTATGCTTTAATTCTGTAAAAGTTTAAGTTGTGACTAGAATTAGTAAAAATGCTTTGTAAGTCTTTTTGCTGTAATTTTTGTATTAACTTCAAGCTATATTAAATCAGTTTAAAATGACTGAAAATTAAATAGTCATTTCCACAAACCGCTATTGCTTGAAGGTTTGACCGATTTATCCTGTGAAGTTATTCTGCATTCCTCACCTTGTTCAGGATCACTGACACTCAGGAACACCAGACACAAGCTGTGAGCACAGTGGGAGTGAGTTGAATTAAGGCTATCCCACACTGCTGTTATGTTTGGCTACTCATTACTGCCATCTGTTGGCCTGGAGGGTAAACGTGGGTCACGTTCGCTTTCTTGCAAACTGAATTTTTACAAAAAATAAGACAAGTGGGGGAAAAAAATGGTTTAATCCTCTCCAGGCAGATGTTGCAAGTTAGCATCAGCTGGTATAGATGTTTCCTACTGCCAGCGTCCCTAAAATTCATAATTCAGCTCTGAACATGGGGAGTCAGTGAGTAACCTGTGTGTGTGAGTAAACTCTCCCACTTGCACTACTCCCGCTCTCTTCCTCCTTCATCTCTGTCCACCCATCCCACCCCACCCAGGACGGAGATATTTTCTGGAAAGACGGTGACCCACGATGACATCTGCTACGAACAGGCCTGCATCCTCTACAATCTGGGTGAGAGGCGAGCAGTCACTATGCCGGCAGAGCACTCTGTGACTCAGCTCATCACTCCTTGTGGTCAGTGTGATCATTTCCCATCATTCTCTGCTCTCCCCAGGGGCTCTGCACTCAATGCTAGGGGCCATGGACAACAGGGTATCGGAGGAGGTGAGCTCAATGGCCTACAACCCTGTGTGTGCGCGCATCCCTGCCCCCATGTGATGCAGTAACCCTCCTCCTTGTGTCCGCGCCCAGGGTATGAAGGTGTCCTGCACCCACTTCCAGTGCTCAGCTGGCGCCTTCTCCTACCTGAGGGACCACTTCAACCACAACTACAGCGTGGACATGAGCCACCAGATCCTCAATCTCAACATCAACCTCATGCTGGTGAGAGAGTGTGTGCACGCACGCACGCACGCACATATGTATATATACGTACGTGGTGGTCGTCACAGCTGCAGCTGCCTCCTCTCCTCCAGGGCCAGGCTCAGGAGTGTTTGCTGGAGAAGTCCATGCTGGACAACAGGAAGAGCTTCCTGGTGGCTCGCATCAGTGCCCAGGTAGGCTGAGGCTCCTCTTGGGTCAAACCCTGAGCCTGAGGGTCCTTAGCTACACACCCCCACCCCTCGAGGGCCTCCAAAGCCACGCTGTAGTATGTCCAGCGTTGTGTGTGCTGGGCTATACTGTGTACAGAAACACGGTACAGCTGTTGGGGTGGTAGTTAAGGACCTCGACTGAGCTGTGGGTCCAGGGTTCACTTCTTCTTCCACTTACCTGCAGTTCAGCAAGTATTTAGCACCTAATGACACAGCTGAATGTAGTACAGTCACGCCGCTATATACGGACTCATGAGAGTGTCCCTCGAGGGTGCCGGTCAGCGGGTTGCACCTCTCTGTCGCCCCCTACAGGTGGTGGATTACTACAAGGAGGCGTGCCGGGCACTGGAGAACTCAGAAACGGCTTCGCTACTGGGAAAAATCCAGAAGGACTGGAAGAAGCTGGTGCAGATGAAGATCTACTACTTTGCTGCCATCGCCCATGTAAGTGTGTTTGGGGACATTGTATCTGGTGGTGTTTTGCATCAAAGCGATAAATGATGGGAAAGATGCGCTGGACAGGGTGCAGCGAGGGGACTCCATCAGCAAGGGACTCCTTAACAGGCATCTATGGTCCTGGTCACAGTCCTCAGCCCTGCCTGCAGTTTTGTTCCATGCAATTTAACTCGTATACAACAGGAAGTGTTAATTTGCTGTTGACTTTTAACTGCAAACTGAAGTAGCATCGTGTAATAAGTCATATGAAGAAAATACTGATTAAAGCTGTTTATGTATCAGTTTGTTTTTGTCCCTAAAATGTAACTTTTTTCCGATTGACAAATGAATAGTTGACTTTGCACATTCACCCCTAACAGCCGATAATGCAGTCCAAGCACTTTGTCACAGTAGTCTGTCTCATGGTATGGACATGCAATACATATTATAAGTGTGTATATTTTAGTCTAACTTGTATTCATTTTCTTTTTTGTTCTTGCTGCTGCTGGTTTGTGAGGGTTGCCACACAAATTTCACCTTTAAGCTGTGTTGGTTTCTTCTCTGATGTGAAAGTAAGAGGAACATACTTTATTGACAAAGCGGTTTGTCAAGGTTGCTTTGGTCGAAGACAACTGAAAAAGAAGTTGTTGGTTATCTTGACACGAGACTTACTGTGTGTGTTGCCCTTTCCACAGCTGCATATGGGGAAGCAGGCGGAGGAGCAGCAGAAGTACGGAGAGAGGGTGTGTGACACTGCACAACAACTGAGCGGGAATTGATATTGGTGATTGTGGTAACTGTGTGTGTGTGTGTGTGTGTGTGTTTTACATCATGTTGTTTCTCCACACAGCTGGCCTACCTGCAGAGCTCCTTAGACAAGCTGAATGAGGCGATGAAGCTTGCCAAGGTATCTGAACCCACAGCCTCTGCTGCTGCCCTATATTGCTAAGAAAAGGCAATGTGACACTGCTCTCTCTCTCTCTCTCTCTCTCTCTCACACACACACACACACGAACAGTACTGCAGTGTGTTGTAATGCAAACAATGCCTTGTTATACGCATTTTTTTAGTTTGTTGATTTTTAGTGGCATTTCCTACACATATATTAAAGTAAAGTTTGATACAATGTGACCTGTTTTACCTGCCTAGACGCATCTCTACTTGTGATTCACGGGACGTTTCTCTGTTACTGAGCTGTTAATGATTGTTCTTTTGTGGTAAAAGTAAATTTGGTGTTAGTACTGAAAAGAGCTTTGGTGTGTGTGTGCGTGCGTGCGCGCTCACTTAAGTGGAGGAGACAGTAACGGTGACTTTTCCTTCGCTGTGTCCAGGGCCAACCAGACAGCGTCCAAGAGGCACTGCGCTTCACGATGGACGTCATCGGGGGAAAGTAAGGCTCCTCATTCCTGCTCTTTGGTTTGTGCTCCTTTGGCTGTGTGTAGGTTGAGCGCCTGCGGTGGGCCACGCCCTGGTGTGTGTCTGGACCACACTGTGGGCCGCTACACACCGACTTCCTAAAGTAACCTGTCGGCACTCAGTGGAGCTGAGCGGGAGTCTGACAGTCTTTCTCACCATGTCCGTTGCTCTCCGCTCTTGCAGGTTCAACTCGGCCAAGAAAGACAACGACTTCATCTACCACGAGCCTGTCCCCGCGCTAGATACCCTGCCTTCTGTCAAAGGTACAGCATCCTCAGCGAGGTGGATGGCCCTTCTGCTCCACTGTGCCTCTCCCCGCTGAGGCAGGGTGTCCCGTTTGCTGTCCCTGCAGGTGCCCCGCTAGTGAAGGGCCTGCCGGTGAACCCCACGGACCCAAGCGTCACAGGGCCGGACATATTCTCCAAGCTGGTACCCATGGCTGCCCATGAGGCGTCCTCGCTCTACAGGTGTGGAGAGCACTTTAACCACGTGAACATGAGCACTGTGCAGCACACCTTTGCACCTCTTCGGGACACTGAAGAACACTGTTGATACATTTGTTTGAGCTGAAAACACACGTCTTAGATGTGACAAGTGATGGTATTCATGTACACGGACTTTCCTGAAAAGTACAGATGTTTTTTGCCTTGTTTATCAATGGCATTTCTCATAATATTCTGGTCCTATAGCGAGGAGAAGGCCAAGCTGCTGCGGGACGTTATGGCCAAGATCGAAAGCAAGAACGAGACCCTCAAGTGAGTTTAGCAACACGTTCAGAAAGAGAGCAAGAGAAAGTGTGTGTGTAAGCATTGAAGGAGCTAGGAGTAATTGTGTGTGTTGCAGTCAGTTCATGGACTCGCTATGCTTGGACTCGGACTCAGTGGACAACCTGGACATGTACAGTCACATTCCTGCCGTACTCATGGAGAAGTGCGCTGCCCTCAGTGTGAGGCCCGACACTGTAAAGAGCCTCACGCAGTCCATGCAAGGTGAATCATGATCTCTGTCTCTCTCTGTCTCGCACGCACATTTACACACTCGCACTCTCCATTTTATCTCGCTGTCCCTGACCACACCCTGCTTCTCTGTACAAACGTCCTCCTCTGTGGCATCCCCGCAGCCCTGTCGGGTGTGTTCACGGATGTGGAGGCCTCGCTGCGGGAGATCGGCGATGTTCTCAATGAGGACGAATCGGGTGAGCGGAGCCTGGAGGCAACCGGGGCGAAGGTGCCCCCGCGTCCTGCTACTCTCGCCGAGCTGCGCCGGGACCTGGACAAGTACCTGGAGGCCCACGAGAAGGCGAGCTTCACCAACACGGAGCTGCACCGCGCCATGAACCTGCATGTGCCCAACCTGCGGCTGCTAGGCGGCCCCCTCGACGCCCTCCGGGAGGCGCTTCCCCGGCCCCAGCTCAGTGAGGGTGAGGAGGGGCAAGGCACCTGCGGGGGGGGGGGCTCTTGTCGACCCTCATAGACACCTTGGGTCAGGTGTGCAGTTGTAGAGCATCCTCTGGGTCTGAGCTAAGGTGGCAAGTGTGGATTCTTGACTCTGCTCCTGTCTGCCCCTGGTGGCCAGAGGAGGTAGCAGCCGTGCAGTGCATGAAGCGCATCTTGGGGAAGGTTCAGGAGATGCGTGACCAGCGGAGCTCCCTGGAGAAGCAGCTGCGTGAGCTCATCCAGCAGGATGACATCACTGCCGCCTTGGTCACCACGGATCGCACTGACATGAAGGTGGCTGGACTCTTCTGTACACACATTTGTGGTGAACTTTGACTTTTTGTGCCACATGTAAGCAAATGCTCGTCTTCTGCCCCCCACCACCTCCTCCTCTCTTCAGAGATTGTTTGAGGAGCAGCTCAAGAAGTACGAGCAAGTAAAGATCTACATCGACCAGAACCTGTCTGCCCAGGAGAACATCCTGAAGGCCCTGACGGAAGCTAATGTGCAGTACGCCCTGGTGCGCAAAGGCCTCGTCGAGACAGAACACAAGTGAGTGTGGCCTCGCTGATGGGTGTGTGAGCGTAGTGGCCATTAAAGTGTGTGTGTCACAGTGGAGAAACGCACGCCTGGATCTGATTTATACACACCTTTATCCAAGGTGACTTGCGGTGTTCAATACACTGCAGCAAACTCCCAATTCACTCATCTCTGCAGCAGAGCCATGTAGTTCTCTCACACACACACACACACACACACACACACACACACACATATATATACAGAGCATGGGCCATTTAGAGTCACTGGTTCACCTGAAACACATGTCTTTGGGCTGTGGGAGGGATCCCACACTTTGTGAGATGTTCATTGTGTAATACCGAGGAAAGAGCTGAAGGAATTCAGGTACAGACACACAGTATGTAGAGCAACAGTCATAGAATAATTAGTCATCTGTAACCATTCATAAAACGCCCTGTATGAGTTCCTGGTTAGTGACATGCACTGAAACTAGTGTTTCTATAAGATGCTCGTGCGTGTGTGCGTGTGTGCGTGTGTGCGTGTGTGCGTGCGTGCGTGTGCGTGTGCGTGTGCGCGCGCACACAGGTGGAACAGCACGGTGCAGATGCTGGTGGCCTCCTACGAGGCCTACGAGGACCTGATGAAGAAGTCGCAGGAGGGCAGGGAGTTCTACGAGGACCTGGAGGGCAAGGCGTCACGGCTGCTGGAGCGCGCGCACACCCTCTGCAAGACGCGGGAAGAGGAGCGCCAAGTCCTGCTGGAGCGGTGAGGAGGACTGTACCTCGAACCGAAGGCCCTCGGACGGCCCCTCTATATGCAGGCCGCCATGGTCTCTGATCTTCCGCTCTCCCTGTTGTCTCTCGCTTTCTGTGCGGCTCTTCTGCTGTCTTCCTTTTTCCTTCTTCCTTTGTTTTTCCACTTCCTTCATCCATCTTTCTTGTCCAGGGAGCTGCAGAAGAAGGCCCCCCCGCGGCCCACAGCTCCCAAGCCGGCCCTGCAGAAAAAAGCATCGGACATGGATGTGTCCTGCGGCCTGGAGGACCCAGAACTGGCCCAGATCAATGCCGCCATTCTCAGCCTGGGCGGGGATCTCCCCGAAGAGCTGCGCAGCCTCCCCCCCGAGTTGCCTTTCCCGGGGACAGGAGCAGCACCTGTGCCTTCACTTCATTGGCCAGGGGTCCCGGCAGGGGTACCGGCCACAATATATGCTCCACCTCGACTTCCCGCCCACTTGGCCCAGCTTCCGCACCATCCCTCCCAACAGGTTGCAGGCTACCCCCCAGCTGGCCTCCCCCGCGGCGGTGCACCCCACATCCAATCCCATTTTCCCCAGGTTCCTGCCCCCCAGCTCTCCTCCGTCTCTAGCATCAGCCCACAGGCGCAGCCCTGCCCTCCAGGGGCTGCTATGGCCCTGCGACCCTCCACTACCACGGTGGACTGCGTGCAGACGCCCATCCCCAGCTACTCCCCGGCACCCGGGCTGCACATAGCTCAACGCCCGCTGCCCCCAGTGGTCTCCAGCGGGTATGGAGTGCCTGCTCAGATGGGTCACTTTCCTCAGTACCCCCCCCAGGCAGGCATTCCCATGCAGCAGCAGCAGCCCCCCAAGGGAAGCCTTCCTATGCAGCAGCAGCCCCCCCAGGCAGGTGTTCCCATGCAGCAGCCCCCCCAGGGCAGCCTACCTATGCAGCAGCAGCCTCCCCAGGGCAGTATTCCCATACAGCAGCCGCAGCCCCCCCAGACAGGCCTTCCCATGCAGCAGCAGCCCTGCCAGCCTCACTCCCAGTACCAATCAGGCCCAGCTCAGCTCCCCTTGCACGTGCAACCCCAATACCCCCAGTATGTGCCCCCGGCCCAACAGCCTGTCCCTCCCCGCTTCCAGCAACCTGCCTTCCCCTCAAGACAGCTCCCTCCTCACTTACACCCCGGCATCCCCCACCAGCCCTCCCAACCAGGCTACCCCCCGCAGGCTGTGCCTAGACCCCTCCACATGATGCCCGGTGCTCCCTCTCCCCCATCCTCCCAGACACCGCTTCTCCCTCATGCTGCCCACCCACAGATACCACCCAGCTCCCAAGCTGTACTGCCCAGAGCCCCCCCTCCTGCGCAGCCACAAATACCTCCGGCCGTGCCCCTCTCGCAGCCCCCGGTGCTTCCAGGTATTGTGCCCCACCCCACACAGGTCCCCCCTGTCTCAGGACCTTCCCTCCCTCTTCCTGGAACACTGCCCCCTCAGCAGCCTGGCCCTGGATGCTACCCTGGGGGAGCTCCAATGATGCCTCCACAGCCAACATCTCAAGCCTCTTGTGCTACTTACTCTGCCCCTCCCCCCAGGGGTCCCCTTCAGCATCTTGCTTCCATGGGGCCGCAGCCCCTCCCACAGCACATGATCCCGCCTTCCACAGGGCCGTCGGTCACCCAGCAGCCCGGCGCGATGCTGCCTTCCGCTGCCTTGTCCCCATCTCCGGCTCCTTCTCCGGGGCCCTCGTCTTTGGGCCTGGTGCCTCAGAGGCCCCCCCCGTCACCCTCCCTGACTCCTGTGGGCGGAGCGGAGTCCTCCTCGCCCCCGCCCCCTCCGACCAGCTCCTCCAGTTCCCTCTTCCAGCGCTCTAGCTCCAGCACGGATGACCTGCTGTCCTCCAGCCCCGAGGGCCAACACGGGGGCCCCAAAGCAGCCGCCAACGTGCTACTGCCTACGAAAGCGGACCCCCAGGATGGGCAGCGGCGGCGCGAGCCAGCCGGCGTGCGCCTCATCGAGGGCGATCCGTACGGCACGCTGGAGCGTACGCTGCGGCTGCAGGCGGAGCTGGAGCATTTTGCGGCAACGGTGCAGGCGCTGGAGCGGGTGGCAGAGCTGGACGCCCTTTGGAGGGAGCTGCAGGAACTGCAGGAGCGCGACGTGCGCCAACTCTCCATCGCTGTGGCACGCTGCTACAGTATGAAGAACCGGCGCCAGGATGTCATGCCCTACGACTGCAACCGTGTGCTGCTGCGCTCCGGCAAGGACGACTACATCAACGCCAGCTCCGTTGAGGAGCTGTCGCCCTACTGCCCCCGCTTCATCGCCACGCAGGCACCGCTGCCCGGCACCGCTGCCGACTTCTGGCTTATGGTGTACGAGCAGAAGGTGTCCCTCGTGGTCATGTTGGTGTCTGAGCAGGAGCTGGAGAAGGTGAGCAGGGTGGAGCCACACGAGCTGGCGAAGGTCAGCGTGAGGTCGACCTGGGATGTGATCTGACTTTGTGCTCCTTGACAGAAGGTGCCTTGGTATTTCCCGTCGGAGCGCGGTCAGCAGCTGTCGCAGGGGCCCATCACCTTGACGCTGACCACGCAGAAGACCACACCCACACACGTTGAGCGCATGATCAGTATGCAGTACCGCGACCAGAGCCTCAAGCGCACCGTCATCCACCTACAGTTCACGTCCTGGCCAGAACTGTAAGTGCGGCGCCCATCTTTACTGTAAAACTAGGAGGTAGTAGTCAGTTGTTACATGAAAAATTGTTTCCAAAAATGTCAATACTTGGTAGACAGAATTAGTCCTTAATGATGTGCTTCGTTGTCAAGAGAACGTGACATAAAAGCAGGTAATTCACCACAATGAAATATCCTAAAAGTACTGTATTTGTTCATCGTTACTCATTTGTAAGAATAAGAGTAATTATATTAAAATAAGAGTAATTAGAATATTTATACATTAAAAATGAACATTGTTTGAGACTTTCGTTTCTGCAGCTGTCTCTCCTCTTAATGTAATGTATAATTTGTACTTTTGCTGAGATGTACGTCGTTTTGGACAAAAGCGTCTGTTAAATGAATAAATGTAAATAAATGTAAATGAACATCCTTGTAGAACTACAAATACCTCGACAGTTATTGGTTGAATTGTTTTAATTTGAATACTTTGCCTTTACACTAGTAAAGTACCACTTATCGCATCCTGTCTCTAAAGTGAGAGTGACTTACTGAGAGACACAAGCTATCATTTATATTTATACAAACTTGTAAAGTTCAGCTCTCCCAATATTGTTAAAAAGAAATTGATACATTATTTACATTTATTCATTTGTCTGATGCTTTTCTCCAAAGTGACTTACAATGTTAGTTACAGTTATTTACCCATTTATACAACTGTGTAATTTTACTGGAGCAATTTAGGGTCAATACCTTGTTTAAGGGTATAGCAGCAGGACGGTAGGAATCAAACCTGCGACCTTTCGATCCAAAGGCATCAGCTCTAACCGCTGCCCCAACAGTTGTCCTAGTTTGTCCATATTAATTTGATAAGTATAGCTGCTTGTCCAGTGTTGAGTTGTAACTGTTTTAAACACGTTTTCTTTTCTTCCGTCACTCTTCCTCAATGTGAATGAACGAACTGGGTTGTCAGTCAAGGTGGGGAAAAACTCTGCAGTTGAGCTCTGATTGGACAATAATAGCCAATGAAATCCACAGAAGATGACAGCTGACGGTGATGAAGTATTACCAGTTTTCACAGTACATGCGATGTGCTTGGTTCCAAAGAGAGAAAAGTGAAACGTTAGATGGTGGTCGGCTGGTAGTGTGGTGGTTACAGCTGCTGCCTTTGGACACAAAGGTCGTGGGGTTTGAATCCCACTTCTAACTGTAGTACCCCTGAGCAAGGTACTTCCCATAAATTGCTTCAGAAAAATTACCTAGCCCTATAAATGGTAATTGTAGCTTAACATTGTACGTGGATTTGGAGAAAAGCGTCAGGTCAATGAATAACTGTAAATGTAGATGTGGGAAAAACTCTGTGGTAACGAGAAGATGCGATTGATTATCATTTCTTCAAACAACTGTACTTGAGTTAAAAAGAATAGATGCGAAAAATGACTGTGAAGGGTACAACTCCTGTAGAAATGTACGTGAACACAAGTGATGGAGTAAATGGCACTTGTTACTACCCATGTCAGCGCAGCACCTCGCCAGCCACCACACGACCAGACCTGGTTCACACTCACCATTCCTCTGTGTCCCCCAGTGGTCTCCCAGAGAGCCAGAGCAACCTGATCAGGTTCATCCAGGAGGTCCACACACACTACCTGCACCAGCGCCCGCTCCACACACCCGTCGTGGTGCACTGCAGGTAGGGGTCCGAGGCGCGTGGGGGCGACTGGGAGTGGAGGAGGTGTGTGTCGCTGGGGGTTAAGGAGGTCATTGGGAATTGGAGTCGCATTTTATTACACATGCAGTGTACGATTTGAAAAAAATTAGATGTTTATTTTTCTTACCTGTACAATCATCTTAGGAAAAGTTCACAAATTTAAATATTTCTAAATTTTTTTTGGTTTATGATTTTATTTATCTGTTTCACAAAATGTCTCTTGCAAATGCAGCCTGAGTTCATCCACTGAGCTCATATGTGGAAGTAAAGAGAACCCAGACAGGAGTTTGGACCCATTGTCCTTCCACTCACTCCCACGGTGTTCACAGCTCCTGCCTGGTGTTCCTCAGTGTCCTGATCAATACCAGTATTGGGAAATGTTGCACGGGATTTTGGGATGAATCATTTGTCATTTAACACAAACAGGTGGTTGAGGAGATGATGTATTTTTATTTTGTCACTTTAAATTGTGAACCAAAGCTAATGGGGAAATATCATTTTACAAAGTATTGATGGCAACTGATTTTTAGACAGACCCTGATCTATGAGTAGAAGTGTTGATAATCATTTGTTGATTGTGCACATAGTGGAGATACAAACATGACCTCTGGTTCACAAGTTGGAGTTGGAGTACAAAGAAATGGTCAAACACCGATAAGATGGGTATGACACTGACCCCCCTCCTCCTCCACCAGCTCCGGGGTGGGTCGCACCGGCGCTTTCTGCCTGCTGTACGCGGCGCTGCAGGAGCTGGAGGCCGGGAACGGCATCGCCGACCTGCCGCTACTCGTGAGGAAGATGAGGCAGCAGAGAAAGAACATGCTGCAGGAGAAGGTGAGCAGCATCATTCGTGCAGACCTGTGTGTGTGTGTGTGTGGGGAACTCATCCTGCCCTCTTGTAGCTGCACCTGAAGTTCTGCTACGAGGCCGTCCTCAAGCATGCTGAGCAGGTCCTTCAGCGCCACGGCATTGGCGCCACCTCCTTGAGCAAGACCCCCGGCAGCACAGCAGTAAAGGTGAGTCCCCCCTGCTGCTCCTTCCTGGTGTCCCCCCCCAGTGTCACAGCATCACAGCACAGCACAGCATAGGGAGGGCATTGTCTCATAATGACCCCCCCCCCCCACAGACTTACTCCCGCCAGGAGTCACAGGACCTCGTCCTCGGGGGGGACATGCCCATCAGCTCCATCCAGGCCACCATCGCCAAGCTCAGCATCCGGCCCCCCAGTGCCCAAGATCAAGGCCCCGTCCCCGAGCCTATCCTCGAACCAGAACTGAGCAGCACCCCCATACAGGAGCCCCCAGCCCCTTCGCTGAGCCCCCCTCCCTCCTTGTCCCCTCCCCCCCCCAGCGAAGCCACAGTCCCCGCTGCTCCAACAAGGGCAGGGTAATGGTTTGGATGGCCCTGAGCCCACCCCCTCTGCTGCCAATCACCACCCTGGGCCCACCTTGGCTGCACCCCTTGCCCTGGGTTCCGCCTCCTCTTCCCTGGAGCTGCTGGCCTCCTTGACGCCCGAGGCGTTCACCCTGGACAGCAGCTGTCGCGGGAAGTCTCGCATCAGCAAGCAGAGCTTCCTACACCCACATGAGGGCCAAGGTCTGCAGGGGGCGCCGTCGAGCGATGACCCGCTGAGCACCCTGGATCCACTGTGGTCCCTCAACAAGAGCTGAGTCCACTGAGCGCCTCCGTCCCTCTGCGTCCTTCCTCCTTCATGCTCCCCATCACTGTGTGTGTGTTAACCCTTCCTGCCCCGCCCCTGCTCCACTGAGTGGCCAATCCTGATCCTGGAGAGGGACCGAAGGCGGGGCCACATTCCCCCTCCATGAGCTCACTAGTCTAGTCTCGCACTACATGGGTGTGTGTCCATCTGTTCTTCAGTCGAACGAATGTGTGTCTGCAGGGTCACCGTGTGGATGGAACACAAACAGCAAATGAGCAGAAATTGTAACAAATCTTTTTAACGCTCTTCTCTTTTTTTTTTTTCTTTCTGTAACTCTGTAAATATGAGTGGAATAAAGACGTTGCACCGTCTCCTCAGTGGTTCCGCATCAGCTGTTCACCTCTTTCACCCGTGTGGAGTTCTTTCTTGATTTGAACTGGAGCTCCAAAGTTGCACTCAGTAAGAACTTTTAAAAAAAAAAAAAAAAGTTTGGGGTGTGAAAATCTGAAAAATTGCTAAACGTGTGTATTGTTCATGTTATTGATCAAGACGGCGGAGCGTCTGGCTGCAGCTGTAAATACTGTGGAAGCAAATTGGATTCAGCTGTACCTAATTGGTTTGGATGCTTTACTGCCACCTGTGGGCTCAGAGGGTAAAAACAGGACAATGAAATGACAGCAAGAGGCGATAGTGTTTGTAAACACAAACGGGAGCAATTATCAAAGCCTTTTATTTGCAAATTAGTACAAAGTTCGCTTTGTTTAGAAAAGGGTTCGAAGCGTTAGTCACCTGCTTTACAGTCCTCAGTCACCCTCTATACACAACATTGAATCCAAACATCTGCATAACAGGAGGACAGAGACCATTTACCGTCATCAAAAAAAGGAGGCTGTAGCACTCAGAGGAGCAAACAGGAACTGGTTCCTCAGGGCACAGCAGTGGAAACTTGCAATGAAAACATACCACTAAGTCTGGAAAAATAAAGTAAAAAAATCCAATTCATCCATCTAATAAAAAGTTCCTCTATTGAGAATATTCTCTAAAGCTGCTGAACCTAATATTTACATCCAAAATGCAAACTAATAAATTATAACCGTTACATTAGACATGTGTCAATGGCTGCAGGTGGAGCAGAGTGTACAGTGTGCCAGACAGTTGGTCCACACTAATAGGTGTGTGTGAGCAAGAGATGACTCAAACACCCCCTGCTGCTGAGGCCAGTGCCTGCAGTAGTACATTCAGCCAGTGAGAAGGCGACGCAGCGTATCCAACACTCAGTCACTTTGCTCATAAGTGGACTGGATGTTCCGTGATTTCGGTGCTCCTTATGGGCATGTGAGCAGAGAACAAAAGTGATCAGTGAAAAGCAGATGTTAAAGGAACAAAGCAGAGCACTGCCTCCAAAGGCCACACCCACATTTCTGTTCAAACTACTGTACCATACACCGGCTCCTCACACACACGAGTACCAGTCCACTCGTAACTCCAGAGTCCTTTAACCCAGCCAGCACTCAGTCATCCTTGGGCTCAGAAGGTAAACAGGTGGCTCTGCATTAAACTAACATTAAGGAAAAGTGAAGAAAATAGATAAATGACAAAATCAAATAGTTTGTAACCTGAGGAGCCGGTAAGGTCATGTTGCTTGAACAGAAACATCAGCTTCGTTTCTGCCAATAGTAGTAATAAGAACAATAACAACAAAGACATGAAGGGGGAGAGACACTGAAAAGGGGCCACAGCTCCACCATTGACCCACTGATCAGAGAGACATGTGAACAAGGGTCCACTGGACCCCCCCCCCCCCCCGCCATGCTACAGGGTTGCCCTCTTCTACATTCGGCTGCTCCGTTTGAACCGCGGAAACAGACGGAGCAAAGGTGCTGCCTGCTGGACCAGGTTGTGACCCCAGGCCTCCTCAGTGTGCCTCAAGGCTCCATCTTCAGCACCAACGGAACTGGGGCTCCCCCAGCGCACACGGACGGCGGGTGTTGAACCTCTCGGCCCCCCGAAGACAAGTCATCTCACCGACTCAATATTTCATATCAGTGAGCTGCAGCAATAATAGTAAACACTAAATAATAAAATACATTTACATTTGTTACTTCGTTTAGCAGACACTTTTCTCCAAAGCAACTATCAGTCCATACATCTTATTCACCACGGTGACTTACACTGCTAGATACACTACTTACAATGGGTCACTCATCCATACATCAGTCGAACACACACAGTGTCACTCACCCACTATGGCTGAACCTGAAAAGCATGTCTTTGGACTGTGGGAAGAAACCAGAGCACCCAGAGGAAACCCACGCAGACAGGGGGAGAACATGCAAACTCCACACGGACTGAACGGGGATCAAACCCATGTCCATTCACACCACCCAGCTGCTGTGAGACAGCAGCGCTACTCGCTGTTAATATGGTGGGCACCTGGTGGCATAATGATTCATTCATTACATCTACTGGTGATAAGAATTTTCTGAACATCCTGGGAGGGGTCTTTCGGGGGGGGGGGCATGGAAACAGGGTTCAGGTTCCTCTGCTCCGCAGTGTGACCCTCCCCCTCATCCCCACAGAAGTCCTGAATAACAGAAATTAGAGAAATCTTTAAAAATACTACCCTGCCCCATGGTACTACACTCACGTTCTTCTTGTGCCCCCCCCCCACCCACCCACACCCACACACACACACACACACACACACACACACACACTCCATCACTCCAAGCCCATGTGGGCCTCGTTGATACCAGAGCGACCGATGGCAGTACTTGAACCCACAACCCAAATGCTCCACCATCATCACAGCAGCTAGGACTTCCTGCTTCAAGTCGGTTTTTTCCGTAAACAGGAAGTGGGCGACGGATACCAGTGAACTGCGTGGTGATGCCGAGGCTCCGCCCCAGGTCCGCTCCCCGGCACAGGACAGCGTGCGGCACAAGAGGAATCGGCAGAGGTTCGAGGCCCTCAGTCAAGCTTCTCCAGCACGGAGGGCACGTACACGAGGCTGAGCTCACTGCCGAAATCACACACGATGGCGGCGTTGTCAAGGACGACGAGCTGACGCACCCCCTGCCCTTCGCTGCTCGCACCCAGGTACACGGTCTGCAGGAGGTCCCCGAAGTTCAGGTCCCAGAAGGAGACGCAGCCCTGGCCACCTGTCACCAGCAGGCTATCCGAGATGACGCCGAAGCTGGCGCCGCAGCCTACTTCCTGGGGTGGGGAGGAACAGCGCTCACGATGAGCATCATCACGACTGGACCTCTGGCACTGGCACAGACACACACCCACACACACACCTGCTGGATGGAGTAGAGCTTGATGCCCGTGCTGCGGTCCCAGATACAGATGAGGTCATCCAGGCCGCTGCTGATCACGCAGGACGTCGTGCACACAAGCGAGGTCACGTCGCCACGGTGACCGTACACATGGCTCACCCGGCTGCCTGTCAGCACGTCCCACAGGCAAATGGCGCCGTCCTGTCCCCCGCTGGCCAGCACCATGGTCTGAAAGGCAGAATCACGACCAGTCAGAGTGCAGCAATAAGGCCCTTCCAATTTGTGATTCTGGCAGGAGTGGGACCAGTTAGTGCCCCCTTGTGGGGACAGAATGTGCACCAACCTGGTCGATGTAGATGGCGGTGATGCCCCCTGAGTGACCCTGCAGGGTGAAGAGGCAGCAGGAGTCCTCGAGGCGATAAACCTGAGAGAGATCCAGAGCGGGGGTCAAGCTGAGCACCTCTCTGCTAGTATATGTGTGTGTGTGTGTGTCTGCAAATACACTCACCCTGACCGTGTGGTCCTGGCTGCCAGTGACGACCCGACCGGCAGCCGCCCGCAGTACAGTGATGGGTTTCTGGTGGGCACACTGTACAGAGCGTGTCAGCTGGCAGCTGATCACATCGTCACTGCTGTAGCAGGGGGAGGGTGGCATGCTGCCCCGCCCAGGGCCCCCTGTGAATACACACACACAGTGAGAGCACACACCTAGGCACAGACACTAATCTGATACATGCGAACCCTCTCAGGAATGTTTCATCTAAAGAGGATGCAGGAAAGAGAAGATACCGCGGTACTGTAGCAGGCCCAGCGGCTTGTTGATGTCCACCGTAAAGAAGTCTAGCGAGCCGTTGAGCCGCGCCGCCACGATTCTGGGACACATATTGACAACATCCATTGGAGGGGGCAGGAGACACAGTGAGCAAGCTAAGGAGAGTAAAGTAAGTCTGTGCTACTGTGCTATGTTGCCAGGACATTTAAGGAACATGGATCCTGTCAGTTATGTGAATTTTGCTGTTTCTGAGTTTTCATTTACATTTACTGTTTTCTTCTGCTCTGGTACAACTTCCTTTGTTTCCTTCGTACTCAAAGTTTGTTACGGATGTGTGTTTGGTGGTGACGACAGCATCTTACATTTTGTGTCACGTAATTTCAAGGGCCTTTTAAAAGCGTTTGGATGCTTTGTGTGTGTGTGTTACAGTCGCGTGAACAGAGAACAAAGTTACCGGTTGTTGAGAAAGGCCAGAGCTGTGATCCCAGACACACCATCCTCATTGCTGCAGCGCAGACTGCCCTCGACGGCATCCCACAGCTGCGAAGAATGGAGAACACACACCATCAGTATTAACACACAGGGTACCGACACACACCATCACCATTCACACGCACAGTCACCGCTGACATGCGCCATCAGCACATGAAACACAGCATCAACACCGACACACGCACGCATGCGCACACACACCTCGAGCTTGCCGCTGCTCCTGCCCGCCGCAATCAGGTTGCCCCTCAGCTCCAGAGCCCACACGGCACTGTCCCAGTCGGTGGGGGCCATCGGCTGGTCCCCCAGGCTGCGGCGGCGCTGGACAGGCTGCGGGGGCGGGGCCGAGAACACGGGGCTGACCGAGGGCTCGTGCTCCAGGTAGGCGCGCTCCACCAGCCCCCCGAAGTCGAACCCCGAGGAGGCGGACGGGGCCTGGGACGGGGGCTGCTGGCCGAAACTCGTGTCGATGAGCGCCGTGAGGTCGGGCTGGTCCCCGAACAGCGTCGGTCTCGAGGGCGCCGCCCGCCTGCGCACGGGGTACCCTGCCCCGCCCGCATCCTGCCCCTCAGCTCCGCCCAGGGTCTCCAGATCAGTCACAGCGCCTGCATCCCAGCCGTCTCGGTGCTCCCAGCCCCCACTGCTGCTGCACCTGCGTAGACTGGGGATGGGGGGGGGGGGAGAGAGAGAGAGAGAAGAATCGTTGTCATTGTGATGAATACATAAGAGCAGCAGCACTTGTGACAAATTAACCATTTAAGCAAAACCAGACGGGCAGAACCGCACACAGGAGCCAGGAGGTTATGTGGCCTCTTTACTCCTGGGGCGGGGGGGGGGGCAGGGCAGGTGTACCTCTAGGGGGTGTGGGGGTTTATTTCTTAGTTGACTGCTTTTCCCTTGGTTCCTCCTTCGCCCCTCCGAAAGGGTGTGGTGTAGAAATGGGACACTCCTGGGTGGGGGGGCGCGTACCAGGTAAGAGGTGGGATATGCTGAATGGACAGCTCCCAGTGATTCCCCCCCCAACTCAACAATCATGCAATCATGGCAGCTGAGGACACTTAAGGGCCATCATAGGGACCACGGGGGGGGGGGCAGCTGGTCTGGGTGGGTGGGTGTTTGGAGGGTGTCGTCGGTTTTGTTGCCTAAAGGGTTATTTTAGGTTCTTTTGTTCAAAACAAAACGTCTATTAATGGAAAACCTGGTGTCTGGATCATGTGACCACATCTGCTGCACAACTCTGAGCCATAACTCCACAGAAAAGCCCGTGTGCGCGTGCGCGCATGTGTTACCCATGGTTGGGGATGACGGTCAGGCAGTCTCCGGTCTGTGCGTCCCACACTCGGATCTGTCCTGCCAGGCAGCAGCTGGCCAATAGCATCCCATCGCTGGCCAGACACTCGATATCCTGGGGGGGGTGAGACGGACAGACGGAGAGGAGGTCACACAGCGCCACACACCTTGTCTTACATACACCCCACACGTGCGGAGGGGTACCTGTGTTCGGTGCGTTCCAGTGTATGGGCGTCTGTGTGTGTGTCATACCATGTTGTGGCCACGCAGCAGCAGCGGCGAGATCTCGCTCACGGGGGGAGAGTAACCGTAGTCATCGCAGGGGAGGTCTCCGCGCCGCCGGCGCCCGTGTTGCACCCCGTTCTGCCCGTAGTTGCGTGGGCAGAGCAGGCGATAGAGGCAGAAGAGCAGAAGAACGAGGAGAACCCCAGCAGCGAGGCCTAGAGCCGCCACCCTGGGGGAGAGGGAGGGGAGCAAAAGTGGGATCAGAGCAGAGAGACACGAGCGGGCAGCTCCTACATACAGCTAAAGTCACACGAGTTCTGCTCACAGATCCTCAGTTACTTCATCCCCTGCAAATTCGTAGTGTAACAGTCCAACCCAAAAGTGTCAAAACTCCACCTAGTGATCATTTAGTGTTGCTCACCTGAGCGAATAAGTGTGGTGCGCGCGCACGCGCACACACACACACACACACAAGACCTATCCACTGCACCTACTGAACGAGAGCAGGTCTATTACCCCCCCCACCGGTCAGTACATTATTGTCAGGGTTCAGCGATGTTCTCCTGTGGATTCTCCACAGAGACTTTTCTTTGGAATCATCGTCAATTTGCACCTTTTCAGCCCTGAGTTAAAATGCCACAATGCAGTGGCACAGCAGGTAGCACTGGTGCCTCACAGCTCCTGGGTGTTGAGTTTGGACATGGATGTAGCGGTAGACAGTAGTAACTGTCACAAAGATGTCAAACAGGGAAACAGACCTACAGAATCGACCTGGAACCCAGAACCTGCATGCACTTTGTGGGCGATAAACCCAGGACACAAAGATCAATCTTGGACATAAAGAAGGTATTTTCCTCACTAATGATTAACTGGGGAATCCAGTTATGAGGTGTTTCATTTCACAAACCGGCACCTCTCCCATGGAAACGTGAGCAGCAAGTGTGAGAGAAGAGTTTCGGGAAAGAACCGCAGCAACATGCAGAAACACTACGGCATCAGGGTCCCCGTTTCCAGCTATTAAATCCATTCATTTATGGATCCATCATCACCAACTAGGAACAGAAAGGTCACCTAAATGCCATTATAAACATTATATGAACGTGAAGACACTGTGTGACACTGACCTTTCCGGAAGAGCTCTTTGTCACGTGAGACATTAGGGGTTCCACACAAAACAGTCCTCGGTCCACTGGCCAAAGTGCTTATATTATTTCTACAACAGGCAGAGAGCACTCAACTGCACATCTCACCGTTGCTGAACTGTGGCAATATTATCAGTCTCCTCAGATATCTATATGGCACCACAATAATCTGAAACGTAATAAACCTCCTCCGTAAGAGATAATCAATGGATCGAAAGGTTCATTGGAGCTGAAAGTGAGCTGACAGTCATTAAGAAAAACACCTGCATTCAGCTGAAAGAAGCAAAAATAAATTCCTCCGTCATTCAAACGGCAGCTGATTAACATAATTTTTCCATCATCACAGTACAAATGTACGAGCACAAGAGGGGACACCACTTACTCATCCACACACAAAGGTTCACGATACATTTGTTTCAGAAATACTTTGATCTATTAAAGCAGGAAACACTTTGTCACCTGAAAATCTCAAACACCCCATGAGACAAAGTGAACGACTCTTCATCGCGGTACAGAGACGCTTGCGGCCCCTCAAATCTGACCTCCACCGAACAGCTGTCTTTTCAAATGTTCTTCATCACTCTTCATCACCCTCCTGTGGCAGCATTTTGGAACTGCACACACACCCTTTGCACAGCTGACCCCGGAGCGGAAGGGGTTCGGCTCTCCGGCAAACCTGCCGCGCAAGCGAAACGGGTCCCTCCTGAACGGTCACATTTTCACCAGGCGATGGCTCCTAGTTACTTTGGGACTCAACGTCAAAGACGGACGCACCTACGGAGCGGAAGACTCCACGTTCAAAATGTTGACCCATCAGCCACTGAGACACACGGCACTTGTAACAGTTTTCATTGCTCTTAATACCCGTAGTGTTCCCCCCCACCCCCATCTCACATCTGTGCTTTTAAACTGGGAAAAATTAACCTTTGACAAGTTTGAGAAAAACTGCACTTTGAAGGAAGTAAACTTTCAACCACTGACCCACTGATAAAACGATGGACCTACGGACATCTTACGAGTCGGCCGACAGCCAATCGGCTCCAGGCAGGGAAGCACAGCGAGCCGGAGAGTCGATGTGTCACGTGGCGCACAACAGAGAGAGTGCGATAAGACTCCCGCTTTCCCTCTCAGATAACCCTGAGGCCGACCGCAGGGCGCGCTGCCCCCGTTCACCTCCGACAGGTGTGAGGGTTCTCTCATCGACGGCTCCACCGCCGGACCGCACCGGAGACGAGCGCACCGCCGGGGCCTAAAATGGCACCGCAAACAACGTTCGCCGGAGAACTTTGAGGTCGCTGTAAAAACACGTTCGGCTCACAGACACACACAGTAACTCACTTTGGTCACAAATCCAACGTCACGCCGACACCAGCAGAGGGCCGACGACACAGACGTCCCTCAAACGGTTTGTCACTTAGGTTCTGCACAAAGACTTCCTTAAGCTGTATTAAATAAAAATAATTTTTACGGCTTCAACATGTCTACTGACTTCCAGCTACATTAGCAGCCAGTGTTACTGATCACTCACACCCTAGAACAGGAGATACAAGCTGTAAACACTGTGGAAGTGATTTGAATTAAGGCGGCATCACACCTTACTCTGCTTCATAGCTCTTTACCATCATCTGTTGCCTTGGAGACTAAAGAGGTCACGTATCAACTCTGTATATGTACTCAACAAGACTTTGCGGTTAAAAACAAGGTAAATGAGTGCTTTGCACATGGTTTCTCAGGGAGAGCAAGAGCTAGGGGACTGAGCCAGAGCGCCACAGGCTCACGGGGGGACGGTTCAATCTCCTCTACTCATTTCTCTGCACTGGCTTCCTGTAGCCGCCCGGATCAAATTCAAGACCCTGGTTATTGGCTACAAATGCATCAGTAAAACTGCTCCCAGATATTTACAAGACTTGAGCAACCGCTACACCCCAACCAGACCCCTTCGGTCGTCTACTTCTGCTCGATTGGTGGTCCCGCACACGAAAAGTAAAGCGTTGAGGTTCTCGGTTGTGACTCTCTTGTGGTGGAACGACCTCTCCCTCTCACTCAGAACTGCTGAATCTCCGTCCACATTAAAAAAAAAGGGTCTGAAAACTCACCTCTTCCAGACTCACTTTGCTCATCATCTCTTAAGGTCACGTAAGGTGTAAATGTTCATGCACCGTAACTTTACGATCATGCCTGAATAAGCCTTTACACAGCCGCTACTCCTGTACTGTACGTAAATCTTTTAAAAATAAAAAAAAAAAATAATGTAGGAAGATGAGCGGGATTCGTCTATTCTGAGTTTTATGCAGCTACTTGTGTGATGAACATTGGTGCATATAGTGGAAAGAAACAAAGCAGGTTTACTTAATCACATCTCCAGCTATGTCTCTTTCTCCTAATGTAATTAAGAAATTGTATCCTCTGAGATGTACGTCGCTTTGGAGCAAAGCATCTGCTAAACGTAATAATAAATGTAAATGTAAATAAGTAAAACAGCGGGACTGACTTGTAGAGCGTGAGGTCCGTCTGCACAGGGGCCCCGTGGGGGAGGGCGTTAGGGGAGGGATCTGTCTGCAGGGGTGGAGCATGGCGTGTGTCCTGAGGGTGACGTGTCTCCAGGGCCTCCCGAGGGGTCACGTGAAAAGTGACGGGAATGACGGGCAGGATGCTGATGTACCTGCGGCACAGAACATGCGACTCACAATGCAGAACACGGAGCTGAGAAGAGGAGACTCCCGCAGAGGACCTCTCGGGGTCGGGCGCGGGGGGGACACGCCCACCTCTTGGCCAACGTGATGTTGTAGTAGCTGAAGAACGATGGCCAGTGGCGGTAGGACAGGCGCCTCCAGCCCTCCTCGTCCTCGGGACCCCAGCTGATCTGCGGGATGGGGGGGGGCATGGGGTCCAGCTCCGGGGGGGGCGTGGCCTTGCGACAAGTTTTCGGACAGCGCCGGGGTGGGGTCGGCCTGTGGCAGAACGTTCAGAGTGCCGGTGGGGTCGCCGCCAGGGAAGACGGGGGCCACTGCCAGGTGGGGCAGTCCCGCCCCCCCGAGAGGACTCTGTTCGGACACCTGGGCGGCCAGGTAGGTGCGCAGGCCTGCCGGGTCCGTGTAGAGCAGGATCCCGATCCAGATGACGGTGCCGGCCTACGGACACACCGGAGTGAGCACACCCGATACAATGCGGACGGCGGTCCCGGCTGGCCCGTTACCATGGCAACATATTATTAAACCTCACCATGATGATTCGCTGCGCGAGCCGCGTGCGAGCCAGAAAGTAAACCACTCTCAGCCTCTTGGGCAGCCTCAGGTTCCGGAAGGCAGGCGTCTGCAGGGTGATCGTGTGGGGGGAGGGGCGCGGAGGGGGAGGGGTTTCCCGGGGGCGGAGCGGGCCCGGCTTCGCAGGGGGCATTCCCGCCTCAGCAGGCAGGCGACGGTTCAAGTCCGCGAGCTGAGGGAGGGGCAGAGAGCATTGAGCAACAATCACACAAAGGGGGAGACTGAACCAGGGCACGGATTCCAGCCCCCAGAGGGATCCGACCCATTCCCAAGCTGCAAAGCTCAGCCGCACCCAGACACTGCGGTGAATCACTCACCTCCATGCGGCGGATGTCGATGGACAGAACTGTGGTGAAGAAGAGCATCTGGAGGAAGAAGTCGGAGACCAAACCCACTACAGCAAACAGGCAGAACTCCTGCAAGAGACAGAAGGTTCAATGAGGAGCCCGGTGCGTGTGTGCATGCGCACACACACACGCGCACGCACACACAACTGTGACAGCTCGGGTGCTACCTGGATGGCAGGAACTAAGGTGAAGTAGCCAATAAGGATGATGCACAGCTCAGTGGCCATGTTCTTCATGATGGACCAGCTCTCATTGCTCAGCCCTGCAGCAAGGAGGCAGCAAAGAGGGGGTGAGATCAAACACTGCTCTGTGTGTCTGTGTCCGCAGCGGATTCCTCACACGCGCATTGCACTCACCCTGGGCGATGCGCAATTTCACCTCCAGGTCCACAGGGGTCGACACCACCGACTTGGTGAGGACGAGCACATTCTCGAGGCCGATCACCACCACCAGGTAGGGGAAGATCTCCCTGAACAGGGGCAGGTGTGGGTCAGGTGTGTGCCCTACTTGTTTATGTTTCCTCTGCCTCTGGTTCATGGCAGAATCAGTACCTTAAGCTGCATATATCTAAATATGGGTGGAATAACAGTCTTGATTAAACTTATTTATTTTCAAACATTTCAGCCTCTTTATTTCACAGACAGTCAGTTTTACACCCATTAAGATCTAATAATTGGTGACAACTCAGAAAAACTAATTCGTTTACATTTATTCGCTTAGCAGATGCTTTTCTCCAAACGACTTACAACGGATACTATGGAGTGTACTAGCCCACACCCCTTATTCACCAAGGTGACTTACACTGCTAGAGACACTACTTACACTGGGTCACTCATCCATACACCAGTGAAACACGCTCTCTCTGTGACACTCACACACTAAGGGGAACCTGAACAGCACGTGTTTGGACTGGGGGGGGGAAACCGGAGCACCCGGAGGAAACCCACGCAGACACGGAGAGAACACGCAAACTCCACACAGACTGAGCGGGTATCGAACCCATGTTCTCACACACCACCCAGGCGCTGTGAGACAGCAGCGCTACTCGCTGTGCCACCGTGCTGCCCCATAATTACTCAATTACTCAAAAAGAACACAAAAAAATGTTGATATCTCAATACCAAAATAAAAATCATATTTCAACTCTCACATATAGTTCATTATATTCTTTTACTGCATCTGTGGAATACTGGTTGTATACAGACAGCACCTCATATTCAGCTATTAAACAGCCAATGACAGCTGGCAGCCCTGTGGCATGGGGCGGGCACAGTGAGAGGGGGCAGGTCCAAGTCTTACCCCCCGTTGAGTGTGGGTGTGAGGCCGAAGAGCGTGCACAGGCCCACGGACATGAGGAGCGAACTGAGCACCGTCACCACAGCGGCCAGAGCCAGACCCCACTTGGACTTCACCATGTCGATCTTCCCTGTGGGGAGAGAGAGGAGCAGCAGGTCACATGCTCGCGTGCGCACGCATACACACACACACACCACAGGCACAGATTCATTCTTCCCTGGCTCCGGTTCAGCCCAGACTGCCATGGTCCATTAATGGTGGTCTCCACCCATCTGGCAGCCTGCAGCTACAATCCAGTGGACTGATGGGGGTGTGAATGGTGAGGAGCATCGGCAGAAGAGAGAGACGAGCGAACAAAGAGGCCCACAGAGGCCCTCCTTACGTGTCGAGAAGTAGATGTAGGCGAAGAGGATGATGTAGGTGGTGACGAGGGGGATGAGCTCCGCGACGCCGATCTCCTCCTTGAAGTGCACGTGCACCATGTGCTCCTCCCGCAGGCTGCAGTTGGCTGAGGGATGCAGCTGCTTGAGGCGCGAGCGCAGGCTGCCCAGGAACCTGGGGCCGGAAAACAGAACACAGCAGCTCCTCAGGGTCGCATCCCAAGTCTCTCCGTTCCTCGCTTAGTAACTGAGTGTCTCTCGAGTTAACACAGAGGCTCCATTTACTCTCTAACAAGTACTTGTTACAGCTACACCTAAAAGTAAACAAACAGCTGCAGATAAAAATCTGCCGTCTCCACAAAGTCCTGTTCAACGCTCATTGACGACCGATCCATCCCATAAACACGATCGACGTTCCTCGTCTTTTTACCAGTCAGAGACACTCAGGAACACCGGACAGGAGCTGTAAACACTGTATGAGTGAGAAATTAAGGCGGTCCTACACAGCTCCTCTCGCTGTCAGCTCTTTACTGCACCTGCTGGCTCGCAGAGTAAAAAATGTCACATTCCCTGCTGGAGAGAAACTTCAGAAACAAGCTCAGGGGAGAAAGAAAAAAACAGGAGCTGCAACATTCAGTTTAATTATTTATCTCTGAAAATTCGCACCCTCACAGTTTGGAAGAAGAAGGAGCCAATGTACAACATTAGACTGAAAATCAGCAAATAGTGTTTCAGAACCAATGGAGGAGAAGCAACAGCACTGGGCGCAGGAGCTACGGCCAACGGCAGTCAGTGTGTGAGCGACTCGTGCACCGACCTGACGTCATAGTGGCGCAGCGCCATGGTGATGGTGTAGGTGACCACGCGGTTCCTGCTGTTCAGGCTGACTCCCGTTTGTTTGCCATGAACGCCAAACAGCAGGTCTGCAGAGAGCAACCAACAGGTGAGCCGGGATGCACACACACACACACACACACACACACACACACACACACACACACACGCACGCGCACATACATGGGCACACACCCCGATCCATACCTTTCAGCGTGGCAGACGTGTGCAGCCCCTTAGGCTCGTACTGCTGAACGGTCCTCAGCAGGTCCGGGTCCGAGTCAAACAGCTCTCGCTGGTTCTGCCAGTAGTTGCCAGGGGAGACCAGCAGGCAGCCGTGCTCAGGGAGAAGGGCCTGCATGCGCCGTAACCCCGGCAACAAGTCCGTCACTTGCAAACACAGCGCCTCCAGGCTTCGAACCCCAGAACTGCAGAGTAGGGGAGATGAGACAGCGAGCGAGAGCCAGTTTAGCCAGCGAACGAGAGGGTTCCGTGTCCCTCGTGCGCACAGCGTGTGGGACACGTGTGTCATGTGAGCTGCTTCTCACGCACAGAGGAGCGGAGGCGGAGCTACCTGTCTGAGTGCACATGGTTGCGGATCTCGTCGAGTAGAGAGAAGACACGACCCAGTGGAGAGCGGAAGGCGTCCACAGGTACGAGCCTGTTATCCCAGGGCGACACGGCGGCCTTTACCAGGACCTGCTGGATGTAGGCTACCGGGGGGCCCCGGTACTGCAGGGCAGAAACAAGGGGGGTTAGGGGGGCAACAGGCAGCTGCATGGGAGCACTAGGTGGGTGCGTGTGTGTGTGTGTGTGTGTGTATGTGCCCACTGTCGCAATATTCGCACCCAGTCAGGACGCTCTCCTGGGTCTCCGCTGGGCTCCTGGGGGGGCACCATGTAGTCTCGCACCCCTGTGGTGAACTCGACAGGCCCCGTTCCAGGAAGGGGCAGCTTCAGCAGGGGGTAGCTGGGGGCATAGCAGGAGGGGGAGAGAGACAGTGCGCGTGCGCGTGCGCGTTTGTGTGTGAGAGAGTGAGAGAGACTGAGTGCACGCATGTGTGTACACACACACAAACACACACAGGTGTCACGCAGCCATGTCCATCACTGAGAGATGTGTAAAACTGACAGGATTCGAACCCGGGCCACAACCCTGCAGCCTCAAGAGCCGCAATGAGCAGTTGGGGCTTCGAGGGAGGCGGGGAGTGACCGTTGCCATGGAAACAAAGGTAAACGCGGCGCGCGTGAGCCGAGTGACTGCCGGATCTCTGGGGTCACCTGCCTCACCAAGGAACGACCCGAGGGCCACAACCCAGCCACCCTGTTCTCACTGCCTTTGTTACACAGGCCGCTGCTGCTGGTGCCACCACATCTGCTATATTGATTACTACTCATTTATCTGAAGCTTTCCTTCAGTGGTTTGTACCCCGATTTACCCTTTTACACAGCAGGGTCCATTGTACTGTATCAATTCAAACGTGAACCTGGGTCCTTGGAGCAGAGTGAGAGCTCTACCCAGCACGCCACCTACTGGCCCTGGCTGTGTTTCTTCTCCACACCCTCTCTCTCGTGAACTCACCAGCAGGTCAGAATACACACGGCGGTGAAGAGGATGATGGGAACCGGGTAGGAGGCGCACAGCAGGCCGTGCCAGTAGAAGCCGGCCGAGATCTTCTGCCGCAGCTTCTCTCTCACCGTCATCCTGGGGTCGGGGGGTCAGCTGGCGGCCATGGGCAGGGGAATGCGCGGGGCCGAGGGCGTCCGGCGGCCTGCCTGGGGAAGAGGAGCGATCATTCGAGGAATCCGCGGGCGAGGAAGTACGGAAAAAACAAACACACCGCTACACATCACACATCGACATCCTCACATCACAATCGTTTCAACGTTCGTTCATCGATTTTGTCGCATTCTTCACTCGTCTACGCTCACGGGCAGCTCTCGGCAAAGAGCAGCCAGACAGGAGTGCGGCACCGCCTTCCTTCAACTTACACCCACAGTGTTCACAGCTGTTCCTGTGCGCTTCCAGTGGCCCTGAACACCAGTTTTTAGTTTCTTTCACCGACGTTTAGAAAACGTTTAACGACGCCTTACAAAGTGTAATGAGTTTCTAAAAAATTAAAAGCACAAATCGTAAGTGCAGCAGAGTGTCCATTCCAGCACCCCAGAGCCCACGGCAGCGACAGGGCACACGCTGCCGTTTGGCTGCAGCCCCGGATGGGGGAACGCATGATATGTGCGTGTGCGCGCGTGCGCGCGCCAGCCAGACGGCAGAGAAAGACCGCATGACCTAACTCACTGAGGTCCAGGAGGCATCAGGATGGCTGAACCGAGCAGGACCAGGTGCAGAGGTGTGGGCAAACACACAAACACACACACACACGCTAAGTGGTATATTTACCACCTGCGGTCTTAAAAGAATAAGTAAATTACTTTTCAGTTGATGTTCACAAGATGAGCCACCTTTACACCCTTCCTACCTTCTCTAAACATGGTAAAACAGTTGTAGGGTCAGCATGCCACCTGCTGCCCAGTGTGTGTGTGTGTGTGTGTTTGTGTGCGTATGTGTGTGTGTCCCTCAAGGTCCTGGGATTTAGCAAGGCCCCTGTGACAGTGTCACCAAGCTAATCTGGGATTGTGCTCATTGGTACAGTACACAACCCCCCTCTCCAATCCCCGCCCCCCAGCGGACCGGACCCCAACGACAAGACCGCACCCAGATGACACTCAGCTCCAATGAGTCCACACCAGGTTATGAGAGGACACCGAGGCCCGGTCCGCCGCGGGTGCGAGACACGAGTCTGCGCCCGTGCCACTCAAACGCCGCACGGTGTTCCGCACCGGGAGCGGCTCAGCTCTGGGCCCTCGTCCAGCGGGGGGACAAAGCGGGCCTCGAGCCCTGCTCCCCGTGGAGCCGGCGAGCTCTCGAGTGCCGCAGGGTTGTGCCTGGGTTCAGCTGCGTGCACCAAAGAACGGCGAGAGCCCACAGCTCCACCGGCGACACGTCCAAATCACGCGGCTCAGGAACCAAACTCGTTTCCACGGCGTTCGCGGCCGAGCGTCAGTGGTCAAGAGCAAGGTGAGGAACATCATGTCGGGCTGAACCGGTCAACAGTCGGTGCTGAACAGGAGTTTATCGACATGATGCCTGTATTTTGTTCATTTAAAATTTGTTTTTATTTATATTTCTCTCACGCTTTCTCCAAAGTGACGGTTACAATTATTTACCCAGTTACACAGCAGGGTAATATTACTGGAGCAATTTTGGGGAAAGTACCGTGCTCAAGGGTACTACAGCTGGAGGTGGGACTCAAACCTGGAACCCTTGGGTCCAAAGGCAGCAGCTCTACACACTACGCTACCAGTTGCTCTAACATGTATTCGTTAAAAGAGTGCGTCTCACACTGTGTCGCACAACACAACCGCACATTAACTGCACTTTCTCTACTATTAACCTGTCACTCTGGGGTTCTGAACCAAACGACTTCTGGCTCCAGGCTTGTTTCTACGCTCAGAAGACAGTCGCACAGATACACGAGCGCACCTGAGCACAAGGACAAGGGCGCGGGTTCGAGACCCCGTCGTTCAGCCCCGAAAACACGGAGCGTGCGCTCAAGGCACCGCTGCGGCGATAACAGAGCGCTCCGCTGTTCGGATTCCTAGATAAGGGCCGGTCACGGTAAACAACCCTCCGCACCGCGGTATGTGGGCCTGTTCTGCAAAAGAGGCGGCTCTAAAAGGTACAGTGAGGACCAGGGCCAGTCGAGACCTTCAGAACACCGGGCCGAAAAGGCGGCGAAAGCGGTTGTTCGCAGCACCGACCACACGAAGGGGTGGCTACGGTCCGAACCTTAACCGAATCTCAGCGTCTCGGCGAACAACCACAAACGGTGACGAAACCCGTGTTCGACCGCGTTTGATCAACAACGAACCCTGTGAGTCACTGGGGGTGGAACCGAGAGACCAAGTGGGGCACAGACTTTTTTTTTCCTGTCTATTTAAAGGTGGCAACACGGTGCTAACTACGTGCGCACTCCCCCGCACGCACACTTTACTCCTGACATTGAGGTACACCGTTTCTGGAAGTTAATAGAATTGACTTTCATTAAATTTCATTCCTCAAAGCGGCGAGAAGTACTGCCTGCTCCTCACGGGTCGAGTCCCAAGCTCCACCCGTACCTCTCCAGTCGTACGGTTGCGTGGTCCAAACCGCCCTCCCCACGCCCCTGGGTTCGAAGCGCATCCCTCCCGCACAGCACATATATTTCAGCTGTTGTTCAGCTGGATGAGCTCTGCAGGTTTCCGAGCAAACGGCCGGTAGGAAATGGACGAAAGCGTCGCTCGATCCTCCAGAAGGAGGAGGAGGAGGAGAACGAACGAACACACACACAGAGAGAGAGACTCAGCATGGCACACTCTCAGCTCGGAAACGCAGCCTCAGGAAAGCGGCCCCCCCACCCCCACGGAGCCATGGCAACAGCGTGTGCCGGTGATGCAACACTCATGTAACACCGATCACCTGCTGCACCGTTTAACAGCTCAAATACTTTCAAATACAAATTCAAATAATTAAAGTTCGTTTAAGGCTCCTCATTTTTGCGCTGAGCGAAACACATCTATAAATAACACCCCCTTGTCTTGTATGAAAACCACTGCAGGGGAAACAAATGTAACATTTTAGGCTGTGCTCGTCTCGCTGCGCTGCAACTACTCACTGTAAGAAACCGAGAGCCGCACTGTCGCCGTTACTGTACGGCCCAGCGGTGCTCTTGACTTCTTGTGTTATTTATAATACGTTATGAAGTTATGTTGTAGCTCTGCTGTGTAACTGTGTCTGTAGCGTAATGCAACAAACAGGGACAGCTGCTACTGTAGCGGTTAGAGCTGCCTGCTGTCTGTCTTGGATCCAAAGGTCACAGGTTCGAATCCCACCTCCGCTCCAGCAGCTGTAGTACCTGAACAAGCCAAGCCAAGGTCAATTGCTCCAGTAAAAATGACCCAATAGTCTGGTAAATAATCATGGTAAGACGATTAACACCGGCGTAAGTCGCTTTGGAGAAACTAAGTGTGAGAAAAATGTGACCGTCGTCGTGATTAGTAACAGTCACAGGTTTATCATACGAACTTGTTATTAAATAATAAATAATATGAATCAAGGTTCGTATCCGGAAACTCACTTCTTCTTCTTGTCAGTTAACCACTAATTATAACACGTTAGGACGAACTGGCACGAGTGGAAACAAAACTCTCACTCACTGACTGTGTGTGTAACTAATTCCTGGCAGCCAGTAGACTAGAAGTTTAACTTTATAAAAAGTTTATTCATCATTCATTGTTTATTCACTGAACACACACTTTTTTTTGTGACTTCCTCCCTCCTAAAAGCGACCTTCAGTCAACAAACACAGTACAATCGAGTTCTCACACGTGATACACAGACAGACAAGAGTGTAAGAACGCGCCGTTCCTCCATCCATCACATCACACCACACCCGGCGGCGGCGGCGGAGCGGGAAGGAGGAGCTGCTGGAACCCGACCCGGACCCAGCGAACCCGAACCCTGGCCGATCCGAACCCGAACCCCGGAGTCACTGGCTGGGTCACTGACGAACTCACCTATCGCGGCATCTCCACCGCGCAGGGAGCAGCGATCCGGCCTCCGAGCGCCGCTTCGTGGGTCTATTTTTATATCAGCGCTTCAGCCGAGCGCGACATGCGTCCCTTCCCTCCACCATAACATGTCAGAGGCGTTTACACTCACAGCCGGAAACACCTCTATTGCGACCCGGAAGCACATGGACGCCACTAACTGGAAGTGATTTGCTGCTATACTTTTAATTTACTCTTGGCGCCCCCTGCTGGAGGGTTGCCACAGCGCACTTTTTGGAAGAGAGAGAAAGAAATGCATTTAGGAAAAATAAACCAGAGCGAACGGAGCTGGTGCAAATTGTAACTGTACGGACACGGTACAGAGCAGCTCAGGATGCCAGAGGTGATCCGTCTTCACGGCGTTACACCAACGTGTCCATTCAGGAGATGTCGGCGTGCTGGAATTTCAGATGCTCGTCAACTGTAACGTCAGAGTCCAACAGTTTCTTAGAGCAGCAAAAGAGGGCCTCGCTGATGAGACACCGGCTCAAAGCGATGAAGCGCTCAGAATGTGCACGTGTCACCTTCTCCCACACCTGTGCTTTCAGAGCCTGTACTCGGGGGCATCGCCAGAGACGCACACACCGAAAAGAGCACAACTTGCCAACAACTTTTATTATCAGCTGTAACACACCTGTATATTCACTGAAGTGTTTCGGCTGAAGCACTTTTTCCAAAATGAACCTGAACACGGCCAACTCCTTGGTCACTCCGCCCCCTATCCTCACCTAACGGTATACATCCAAGGCACACAAAGGCTGCAGTTTTTAAACTGGACATCAACATGCCTTTTTATTGTTTCCAAATATAAAAGTTATATTAAATCAAATTTATGTCATAAGAAAGATGAAACAAGGTCCTGAAAACAGCTGTCATTCCAAACCGTGCTGTAAAAATGTGAGTTTGATGCAGGAAGTGCTCAGTGCTCCCAGTAGCAGAGTGCAACTCGGCAAAGATCAGTCACCCGCAGTCCCTGTCCGAATGGCCTCCCTGCAGTCGAATGGCCGGCTGCTGACAGTCTGCCACCTTCGCTCACACCCTCGGCCCCCCCCAATGGGCCTCGGGTTCAACATTCCGCACACAACGGGCTGCACTCAGAGGATGGCGCTGGAGGTGCCGCGGGCAAAGAAGGTCGCACCCTTGTCGTGGACTTTGTACTGGAAGAGCTTCTTCTGTTGCTGGAACCCGGCTGTAGGGGCTGCACCCCCCCTCCAGCACACCTCCACCTGCAAGACGGAGCAGGGTACGGCACAAAAAGAACATAGTGTTCACTCCTGACACCTGCCATTCCACTCCATTCCAGTCTAACCGCTGTAGTCAACCGCTAACTGGTTCACACAGCGCACGGACACACACCTGGCCATGGATGTCCTTGCAGTAGCCTGTGGACAGACCCTGCACATGGAGAGCCAGACTGCACTGATGGCTAAGAGCCTTGAGCAGCAGCTCAGAGCTTTGCTCCTCCTCCTCATCCTCCTCAACACGAACCAGCATCACCATGTTGCCCTAGAGAAGAGCCAGGCAGCCAGCAGTTACAATTTCATTATGAGAAACTACGTGTGCTTCTCTAACTACACTGTTTTCTACAATATCTGTCTACTGCTGCTGTCATCTTGTTTACTGTAGCAAAATAACTACCAATTTTAGAATAAATAAAGTGTGTGGTTATGGGTGTGGCCATGTAAATGTGGGTGTGGTTATGAGTATGGCAACGTAAGTAGAGGTGTGGCCTGCACAGATGGGTATGGCTACTGGGTGTGGCCGTATAAATATGGGTGTGGTTATTGGGCAACTCATGTTGATACGGGTGTGACTATGAATACTGCCATGTCTGCGTGTGGTTATGGGTTAGGGAAAAATGTGGATCTGTCAGTATGGTTATGGGCAGTGCAATCTGGCTGTGGGTGTGGTTATGGGCAAGGCAATGTGACTGTGGGTGTGACGGAGACCTTCAGCTCACGGCACAGCGCTGCCTTGCAGTAGTGGCTGAAGTCCTGCAATGCCCCCACAGTGACTCCCAGGCTCAGCAGCACGCTCACATCATCCACCAGCAGCACAGGGGGGCCCCACTCCACCCCCTTGCTCACCGAACGCCGCACAAATGCAAAGAGGGACCGCAGGTCCGACTGGGGACACCTGGCAGGAGAGAAGAGAACCAAAGGAGGGTAGATGCAGAGGAGGGAAGAGGCCAAATCCAACACCGGACCTGCAGGTTGGACGGACGGACACGCACAGAGTCATGGTACCTGAGGAAGTCCAGGGGGCCCTCTCCAGGTCCCACATCCTCCAGGAGCAGCTCCCCCAGGGACTCCTTGAGCCCCTCCAAGAAAACCAACTGCCCTCGCTCTCGTGCCTGGGGGAGACTGATGCCCTGAAACACACACACACACAATAGTACTTAAATGTTCAAGAGCATGCGTGAACACACAATCACATTTATTCATTTGTCTGACACTGTTCTTCAAAGCAACTTACAGTATTAACATTCTTAGAAATATTTACCCATTTATACAACTATGTCATTTTACTGGAGCAATGCAGGATAAGTACCTTGCTCAGGTGTACGACAGCTAGAGGTGGGATTCCAACCTGCAATCTTTAAACTCAAATGCAGCAGCAGCAGCTCTAACCACTACGCTACCAGATCTGCACGCACACATACACACTCGCAGCAATAGGGTGCAGGTGACACACTTACGAGTCTCTGGGCGATGGCGCTGTAGTGGCTAAAGGACTGCACCAGACCCAGGAAACACACCTTGCAGCCAGCTGGACAGTCATGAGAGGCACAGACATGAACGTCTCACTCGTATCAACGTGCGTGATTCATAAAGGTGTGTGTTACTCCCTTTACACTGTCTGCCACAAGGTCTCCTCTAACACACACCCACCTCGCAGGTACAGGGACAGGAAGTGATGAATGAGGAAGGAGGCGTCGCCACTGCGGTCTGACAGCACAACGAACTGGCCCTGAGTGAAAGGACAGACCATAGGTGAGGAAACAGGCCCAAGTGAAGGGCTCCACCCCCCACCCCAGTTGAAGGCAGTTCTACCTGGGGAATGTTCTCTGGGCTGATGCTCAGGATGCTGTTCAGCTCTGGAAACATCCTTCAGTCGAGGGTCAAACTCCTGACCTGTGTGTTGTAGGACTGGACGGACAGACTGACCACAAAACTTGGCGAATCAGAGATCATGATCATGCCATGTTACACTTGCAGTTCACCATTTACATGGCGCGCTTCTCCGAAGTGACGAACGCTGTTAAATTACTATTTTTTTAAGCTTCTGTTAAAATACAGTGTAACCACTGCGCCACCTGCTGCCCCACTTTTTTAAAACTTAGCTCTCTTCGAAACGTCAACGTGACTATAGAGCGTCGAGTCCCGCCCAACGGCCAAAATCGTATACTGAACACCAGAATAATCTTCTCAAACCCTAAAACGGGGTTAGTTCTTTTGAAAAAAAAAGTAAATTCAAACCTATAACTCAGTTTCTCACAAGCGCTAAATCACGCCTCTGTCCCAAATACCCACAATGCCTCGACGCAGGAAGCGGAACCGTGACGAGTTCTACGGAGTCCGCAGCGGGACAAAATAGACGAGCGCCTGTCGTTTTAAAAGTTCCCACAAGACCTCACTTGAGAAAGCGGAACATTAAGCTCTATGGTGGCCGAGGAGGGACAAACCACACTGGAGGCTTTTAGTTCCCTGAAACTGGTGAAGTTTATTTCTCAATTGGCTTTACTAGTTCTGTTTTACCTGTTTTGATTTTCAGAATGAAAACAAATCGCAGATCATACATTGTTAAATTTCTTTTCAAGTTATTAAAACCATGCAGCTTTGTGGATAAAAGAAAATGAAAAGATATTAACTTAATTAAGAGGCCCCTCACATCTCTCAAGCAGTCCTTCACTGACTGACACAAATAACTTCATAAAGTAATACAAACTACCAGTTTAAGTTGGGTGGCACAGCGAGTAGCACTGCTGTGTCACAGCACCTGGCTGGTGTGAGAGGAAGTGGGTTTGATCCCCACTCAGTCTGTGTGGAGTTTGCATGTTCTCCCCATGTCTGTGTGGGTCTCCTCTGGGTACTCTGGTTTCCTCCCACAGTTCAAAGACATACTGGTGAGGTTCACCCATTGTGTGTGTGTGTGTTTCACTGATGTATGCATGAGTGACCCAGTGTAAGTAGTGTATCTAGCAAAGTCACCGCAGTGAATAAGGTGTGTGGGCTGATAGTCACTTTGGAGTGAAGTGTCTGCTAAGAAAAAAAATATAATGTAAGTTGATAAACAGCCATTAAAAGGGTAAAAGTCACATGTGATGAACATTTGTTTGTAGGAGTGCAGGGGAGTCTACCGCAGTCCCCGTGTGTGTGTGTGTGTGTGTGTGTTGTTGTGAGATTATACTGCCTTCATTAAAGTGCGACCCCTGAGGCGCCGCTTCCGGAGGTTCGCACCGGAGCACTGAGGCCCTCTCCTCCATCTGTGAAGCAGACCCGTCTCCGCAGCGGCCATTCCTGCGAGCGTGGCCGCGTCGTCGGGCGAGCGGGAAGAAAAGGGCCGAGAGCAGGGCGGGGGGGCACAAAGACGCCTCTGTTAGTATGGATTGGGGGCCTAGTAGGGGCCGTGGAAAGGAAACGCCTCGGGTCCATGCACTCGATTACCTCTCCCCCAGTTCCTCCCAGCCCGCATGCAAATGAGCTGCCCGTTTCCTTTGTTGAGGGGAAGGAGAAGCGTCCAGAGCACCAGGGAGAAAGTGTCAGAGCACAGTACGGTACTGTCTCCGTAAGGCCTCTCGCTCTCTCCCTCACACACGTTAGAAGACAACACGCACACACAGAGCTTACTGATCTTTGGCCCCACTGACACATATCCAAACTGATACAGTAATGGCACATACACACACACACACACACACACACACACACACACACACGGACGCGCTCACTTCATTCAATGGGACCGGGGAGAGGAATCAGTGCTCTGAAATAATAACGAGTCAGGGGAAGATCAGTTTCCATAGGAACGCGGTGAACACGTCTCCCCGAGATGCTTCTCAGCCCATTAATCGGCGGCGACTCATTCAAGCGGTGCCAGCAGCGCCCCGGCGCTCTGAACATTTCTTCCTCCGGCTTCACACCTACTGACACAGCGTGTGTGGTCACACCGTTTTGCCCTTTCCTCACTGGTGACACCTCATTTTCGTGACACCCAGAACGCGTACGTTATCTAATGTGATGGCGCACCCCGGGATTCTGTTACAAGGCAGCGTCTGAACACGCGTACACCCCGGACGAGCCGCAGTTGCCGTCCCGCTCGTTCCCATGGAGAAACAGTTCGCCGTGTGGCCAGTAGGGGGCGCCCGTCAGTCCTCCCTTCTGCCCCTTGGCATCTGTCACACATCATCTCTCTGTTTATCACCATCTTTGAGAGAGAAAGGTTTGCTCACACTGCTGGAGTCATTTGGTCTGCGTAAACGGGGTGTGTGCTCCACGGAGCGCCTGCGTGGGTCCTACGGCAGGGGCTTCGTGGGAACGTCCCGAGGGAGGGAACTCCGCGGTGAGGCGGGAGGGGCGCTATCCCTGATCGGCATCCGGGCCCGGCTCCGTGTCCTTCGGCTCCGCGCCGCGCGTGTTTGTATCTAAGAGCAGCTAATGGAGCGTGGTAATCTAATCCTTGTGGTACAAAGGGCCCTCCTTTCAGCGCGGCGGGGCCGCAGCCCACGTGTCACCATTCATACAGACGGAACAGGAACGGGAGGATGGGGGTGGGGGGCTCGGCAGAGGGGCCAAACCGTGTGCGTGAGTGTGTTACGCTGTTCTGTTGTACAGCTGTGCGAGTGGCTGTAGGGAGTTCAGTGCAGCGTATCGATCGCTGTTACACACCTTGGATGAACACTAGTTCATAATAACGATGAAGTCGAGTGATGGGAGATGAGTATCTTAAAGAGACACATTGCACATTGTTTTGTGCAGTCGGTAAATATATCAATAAATTCTGTATATCATAAACACGTTGTCGATAATAGAGTGGATAACATCCAGGTTGTACCCACCCAGCCGCCACAACCTTGACCAAGACAAACAGCAAAGGTGAATGAGTGAGTGATAAATAATATGCCATAATAAAAATGTAAAATAATGTTGAAATACAGCACAAAACACAGCAAAGCACACACGCACACACAGAGGCCTACTGCCCTTATTCCAGTGCCATTCTAATTGACTGAGTTTGGCAGCCAGGATGCTCTGTGTGTGTGCACGCGCGTTCCCTGCCTCCTCATGGCCAGCTGAGAAGCAGAGACAGTGCAGATATACATGAGGAGCTGACAGCACCCTCCCCACCTTGCCCCCTTCCCACAATGCTCTGCTGCTAGGTGTGCGGGCAGCCCGGTGAGACCCAGCTACGCTGAGCTCGGCGCGAACTCGGCCCCCTCCCTCCGCGGTCCAGTCCGTCTCTCTCGAACCCAAGCCTCTTTGTCTTGCTGCGTGACGTGTACGGCTCCGTTCCCCCGCCGCGGCCCACGGGCCCCAGTGGTGTCGTGAACGCTGACATTAAGGAGTGTTTCGCTCACACTGTTAAGGTTCATATTATTGGTGTAAATCACATTTAGAAAATGATGAACTGGCGTTTATGTCCTTAGCTCGTTTTATCTGTGTTGCCGGCTTTGCCAACTCGCTAACTTGCCCGGTTCTACCATATGAACCAGGACCGGTCCTCGGGTCGCCAAGAGGAGATCCGCAGCTGACGCTGTTGTCTGAGGGCCGCCGAGCAGCCGGAAGCAGGACTCCTCGACAACCCCGGAGAAAAACAACGACTGGAAAGAACTTCTCTTCCCACTAATGAAGAACACTTTTTTAAAACTGTGCTAATATACACCGAAAGGACAATGTGGTTTAGCGGTAGGAGCTCTTCCCGGACGCGCCCCTTTAAAAAGATACGTAGCCTTGCTTGTTTCATTAAAAATGGACTTATAAATATGGACGAAAATGTTAAAGTAAGAAATTGGCTGGCTGGATAAAAATATCTTCTTAGCAAATAAATAATGAATAACATGCTGAGCCTCTCTCAGACTTTACAGCGTCATTACGCAGCGGCAAGTAGCGGCCTTAGAATGAACTTCTTTTCAGTCTCCTAACAGAAGTGAGAGGGCGACCTGCTGATCTCCAGGGTCAGATTAAGGTTACTGTTCATCCCATGGCCCCGTCTTTCCATTGCTCTGTTTTCATCCCACGGAGACACCTAGTTCACCCGAAACCCCGTGACCACACCCACTTCTTCTTGTGGGAGGGGAGGAGTCAGGTTTGGGGTGGGTGGACACATCCACAAATTACAAGCAGTTGTCACAATTTATCTTGATCATCGAGAACTTTGTACAACGACTGGATTCCATTCTCAGTGAGGCTAGCAGATCTTCACTCAGGATGTCTCAGATGTGCCTTCATCTCACAGCCAACGTGGCATACACGTCAGGCTATTTGCATATTAATATGCAACAACTAATGGTTACTGTACAGCAGTGCAGCAGTCATATGCTCCATGTCCATCGGCACCTCGGTCAGTTTGACACCAGACAAGATGTTAGTGCTTCAGTGTTAAGTATGACCTTCTATAAGAACAATTCGTGCCACTGTAATCGGCACAGTGTAACATACCAACGTGGTATAACACGGATGGTGTAAATCATTTCCGTCCGTAGGCCCAGGATCACAGCTATCTGACCAGCCCCGAGCTGGTCTACCCCATCTCCCCAGACCCGTAATCCCCTCCTTTTCTCGGCTCAGTTTCAGCCAGCCTTACCTCCATCCCAGGACCCATCCTCATAAAGGAAACAAGCCATTGCTCTTGACCATCCTCCCTCCTCTTGCCCCCTCTTTTATTCTTCATTAGGGGGAATATCAAAACATGTTGATGTAGTTAGTCCTCACCTTTTCTAGTATTTCAGATATTCAAGGTTTGAACTCTTTAGTATCAGTGATAAATTGTACACGGTAAACTGAAACTTAGAAAATGATGAGGAGGGAACTCAATTACTTGCTCTCCAAGACCGATAGGAAAGTTGTACTTGGTAATACCATATCGATCAGTCATGCCACTCACAAGCCCCATTATTGACCCGTGATCTGATACAAGTCCCATTAGTGGCCTGTACGGAGTACTCAGAATGCCAGAAGGTAGATTCACCAGCCATTTCATGCGCACCGTTACATTCCCTGGCAATAATCGAGGTTTGCTTTGATTGTGAGGGAAAGGCCATATTTGAAACACTAGAGCTGAGGACATCAGTTTGTGCCAGTAAGTGTGGACTGTGTGTCCCAATACCCAGAAATATTGCTGCTGCAAGCATCTTTAGAAGAATTATCACTAACACAAAAGTACATAGTCAAGTAGTTTGACACATACTCAATGCCCCAAGTGGATGAGCTCTTGGACTGTTGTAGTACCACTCACTTTCATTAAACAGTGGATTTAGCCAAGGGCTGCTGGTAGATTCCCTTGTCCTAATGTTTGTGGAGACCTCTTTTTGGATTACACCATTATATCACAATTCCATTTGGATTTCTTGCTGCCCCCACCCTTTCAGTGGCTTATGGGCATAATCTCACTGCATTCTGCCTATGTTTCCACATACTTAGATGATATAATTATCTATAGCATAGACCTAAGGTGGTGTTTGGTACCCCTCAGGGCTGTCCTCAAGTTGCTGAGGTGGGCTTCACTCACAGAAAACCCAGTGAAGAATGTGACTGGGAGGAGGGAGATGCCATCTCTGCCTGTCCAATACCCACGACCAAAAAGCAATGAAGTCCATTCTTCTAGCAGATGCTTTAAACATATGGTTCATTTGGATTTTTGACTCGTACACCCCTCTCTGACCTTGCCTGAAAAGGGAACCCTGATCTGGTTGTTTTGGTGGTGCAGTAAGAAACTGTTAAAGAAACCCTCTGCACTTGGCCTGTCCTGCCCTGATTTTTTCTCCTCTTTGTGCTGAGGATGAATGCTATTAGGATTTGAGGTCCTCTCTTTCCCGGTTTTTGGAGAAAAACACAGTATTTTGTAGAGCAGCAAACCTTTGCCACAAAGGTTTTACAGTACATTGAGAAGGCGGAGGGGGGCGCGGTGGTGCAGTGGGTTGGACCGGGTCCTGCTCTCCCGTGGGTCTGGGGTTCGAGTCCCGCTTGGGGTGCCTTGCGACGGACTGGCGTCCCATCCTGGGTGTGTCCCCTCCCCCTCCGGTCTTACGCCCTGAGTTGCCGGCTTAGGCTCCGGTTCCCCGCGACCCCGTATGGGACAAGAGGTTCAGAAAGTATGTGTGTGTGTGTGTGTGTGTGTGTGTGTGTGTGTGAGAAGCCAGAACCTCCAGTATCCCCAGCTGGTACATGGCACTGCAGCCCTTTAAGTTTCAGGTAGTCTGTTGGTTGGGGGCTATGCTGGTCATACCTAATGCCCCATTTGGGAGGTTGAATCAGGTTTTGCAGCGTAATCTTAGCTGGGTTCTAAAGGCGGACGAGTGCAGAAGGCAAGGGGGATGGAACACACCAAGGTCTGCTCCTAGTTGCCATGACACCCAGACACACCTCTGCTTATAGTTACTGTACACAAGCATCTGAGCTATGCACCTCAGTCTAGGTGTCTAGCTGTCATGCCTTCTGATGCCTATATAAACCCTGGTCACAGTGAGAAATGACATGTAGAGAAATAGAACAATCAAAGTCTGAGTCTCTACTGCCTTTATTCTGCCTTTTACCTGGACCACGGTCTGCTCCTGTATTCTTACAAAGAAACACACAGTTTATTTGTCACAGTTCAACAGCCCCGAGTCCAAGGGTCATCCAGGGTGAAGAAACAGGGGAATGTCACAATTACACTGTGTCAGTGTGTTGCGCTTAGTCAATCGGTTACATTGTGTCAATATGTTACACTGTTGTTACACTGTGTCAGAGTTCAGGTCAGGGGGTACACGTGCGGCCCACTCGCGTTCGATGTCTCCTCGAGGGTTCAGGGGGCAACGAGCGGGTGCTGACAGGGCTGTACCCTGAGCGTAGTGACACAGGGGAGTGGCCTTGCACCCCCGATGCGCTCACTGTTCCCATGCTCCTCTGGGGCCTGTCCCGCTCTGGTGACTTGGGCACCTTGAAGAGGTAGATGTTGTAGTAGTAGGGCTGCCCGCTGGGGGTCTTCATGCTGACATGTTTGGGGACATGAAGTTCCACATCAATGGTAACCGCATCCTGTGGAAACACACACACACGCACACACACGCACACACGCACACACACACACACACACACACACACACACACACACACACACACACACACACAAATACTTTGTTCAGCTGTCCCCACTGCCACCCCCACAACTTTAATGGGTCCAAATGGGAGAGTGAGGATTTTTTTTTACTCTTAACAAACCAATTTCTATGAAAATGTTATGTAAAACATGGTGAATGTTTAATTGTCAGCATTCTTTAGACATTTATTCACTGCTGTCTCTTCAGTTAGGCCAATTACAACCTCCCCCGCCCTCACTGTCTTCCTCAGCCATGGTTTCCAAGGCTACTAGTGTGACAGCACCACATGTGTGTATGTGAGTGTATGTATGTGTGCGTGCGCGTGCACAGAACTTTCCTCTGCCGGCCAATCGCATGGCTCTATTTATAATCCAAGTGCCATCGTTCCACCGCATGAACAGCCAATGACAGCGTGCGACTCAGGGTGCCACACGGCGATGATGTCACTTTCCCGCCCGACTGTTCGCCCTCCCTCGCTCTCACTCCTCCATGTGCCAGCTGAGTGCAGCTCTGGCTCCCTTACCAGCGCATTACCCCTCGTTACCCCGATTCCTCGTTAAGGACACGTATGCACATTATTGACATGATTATTACATGATTACATAAATATCACATGATTTTACATGATTGAAGTGCATTACTGTACATATGGCCCTCAGATGCCCGGCCCCAGTCCCCGTGGCATTAATGTGAACACTGTCCAACGGTCACATATGTTCACGCTGCAAAAGACTGTCGGCGTGTTGCAGGAGAAACGGGGTGGGGGGGTTGATAAGGAGCTGGGGTGTGACAGAGTGCGGGCGAGAGAGAGAGAGAGGGAGAGAGAGAGAGAGAGAGTGGCTATAGACCCGTCTCTCCACAGAGGCTGTGAACATGCAAACTGGGTACCCGCTTCCAAAGAACACGCTGAAGATGAGATCACAGTGCCATGTTTTTGGGAGCCTCAAACCAGGCCTGGGGGGTCCAGCATCAGCTCTCTGTAGCATCACATGTAGAACCTGTGGTCAAGGTAAAGACCTCAACCACTCATTAATGATCAAAATGATAACTGCACCACATGGCCCAGCTAACACCCAAATGTCTCCTGTGAAGAGCTCACCCCCCACACAGGCGCACAGAAGAAAATGACATCATTCCTACATGATCCGACTCAGAGGGACGCCGTGTGCTGGATGCCATGTGTGGATGACACAGTGATGACAGAGAGATGGACTCGCACCCCTAACCAGAGGGAGTGAGAGACACCTCATCTCCCTGGCTACAATCTGCAGTGGCAGCAAGGAGTGTTGCTATGGCAACCGCCTTGTACCAGAGTGGGAGGCAGGGATAGGGAGGGATGGGTAGCGAAAGGGATCGAGAAAAGGGGTGGAGGTGCTAAGCAACACGGCGGCGCCACTTCTCGGTGACACGCCCCCTCCGCCCCTCAGTCACCGCTTATGTGGGGGGTGTGAGGTGGAGCCAGGTGGGGGTGGGGAAATGTGTTGAGTTTTACTGCAGAAGTGCAAAAAACACGTAAAGCTTACAAAGAACGTCCCGACGGTTCAGGTGTCTGAGAAACGCAGGGGGGCAGAGCCACTGCAGATCTTTACTGTGTGTGAAAATTTGAAAGTAACGCAGTGTTTGAATAGCGGTGTGTGAACAGCACCATACAGGTGTGTGTCGAAAGGTGCGTCTTCTACAATGATGGATCCCTGTGAACACAGAAGGGGGTCGCTGGAGGGTGTTGGAGGATGGTGGGGGTGGGGGGTAGGGGTGGGAGGTCGATCGCGCTCCAGGGGGTTCTGGCTGCGGTCCTTGGTACGGTTCCTGTTCCGGGTTTTCCACCAAATCCACTAAGACATATAATACAGAATGCCTTTAGCGAGCGGTGTCCTCACACTGCTCATGTCACAGACACACACACACACAAACCCAGACCGGCAGCACATGCCAAAACACGCTGACTTAAGTCCTCTCTCAGTTCCGCTTACTACGGTGTTGGGGAAAAGGGCGTGGGACAAGAAGGAGAACAAGTGCACTTTTACCGTGTCGTGTTCAGCACCACATTTACCTTTATTCTTTACTCTGATGCTTTATTCTGAGGCAGCTTACACTGATTTAGCTGTGTATGCAGCAGGGTAATTTTTACTGTATCAGTTCAAGGTGAGCAGCTTGATCAAGGCTGCTACAGTAGGAGGTGGGATTGGAACCTGGGACCTAAAAGGGTAAGGCAGCAGATCAGAGCAGAGCACCACCGGAATCCGGTGCAGAAGAGGTGGCTCCTCTGTTTGGAGCGACACTTCGTCCACCGCTGACCTTCACGGGAGGGAGGAGTCGGGTGCGAAGAACAGGCCTACAGCGATTCCTTCCTGCGTTCACCACGAGCATTTTATCTCGAGTTCTGTCGGCTCCGTGCTTCAAAATCACTTCAGAAATTTAAAGTAAGTGATTTTTTATACAATTTGGGTTTCAATTAGCCAGTTCAGCAAAGCGCTGACCAGGAAAAGGACTAATGACCACGAAGCCACGTTGGATCACGGCGCCACGTTCGGGAGAGCTCCTAACCAAATCTGAATTCATAATGAAGTATTTATCCCATCAAAGTAAATCACTTCAAATATTAAAATAAAGTGATTCTTTAAGAATTACATTGAACTTGTTTGTGCTTTTGTTTGTTTATTCAGCTGTGCAGGCACTAGAAGGACACGGTAAGGAGCGGCGGTGTAACCGGTGTTCCTGCGTGTGTCCGGCATGTTCCCAACGCTGAAAGGTGCGATCGTTCACCGTCCTCCTCCCAAAGAGCCCGGTGACGATGACGACGTGTGTGAGCGTCCGACAGCCGGAGAGACGGCTGGGGACACGTCTCTCCTCCTTCACGTCTCCTGCCGAGCGTCACGTGGTGTTGGAGCAAGAGTTACCATGGCAGCCAGTCGTGGCTTCTGAGCGCACTGGCTTCTCGTGCCGCGAAAGGTCGTGTTATGAATTTTTGAAAGCAGGAGCATTTTCCATTTTATCTATTTATTTTTAATCGCATTTCCTTCACAGCTCGTTTCTCTAATTTCTGTCTGTAGCGGAGCAAATGCGCCGCCTTCAACGTTTGCGCCGATACCTGGCGGTAAAGAGTAGCCGGACAGAACAGGAGTGGAGACCCGCCTTCGTTCAACTCACTTCCATGGTGCTTACGGCTCGTCTCTAGTGCTCCGGAGCGTCGGCGACCAGTAACAAGATGACAAACGCTGCATGCATTTCTGAGATGAGCCAGTCAACAGTAGGGGCTCAACAGGAGTTTGCGGAGACAGCCCATATTTTAGTTTCTGAAATTTATAATTAACTTTTAATTTTAAAGAGCATCCCAGATGATGAAAATGTTAAAATAATTCTAAAAAGTATCTCTGTATTTTGGCTGCATTGAAATTTTTTCAGAATGTAAGCAGTGCAAAAAAATCAAGGGAGGTTTGCATTATTAACCTTTTATTAATTGTAAATTAGTGGGAAGAGTGACTTCGGAGTTACGAACAAAACGAGTTACAAACAAACTTTGCTTCCAGTTTGTGTCCATAAGGTGCTGGTGTATGTGGGGGTGCAGGGAGACAGGAAAGGACACAGTCTCGACCGCGTGAACAAGGTGGAGTGAACGTGTCCAGGGAAGGTAGGACCGTGCATGGTCAACAGGAACGCAGAGTGCGGGGGGGAAAGGGGGGGTCAGCGTCAACAGGAACACACAGGGTCCGTGTCTTTAATGTTAAAAAGTTTTATTTCAACAACTGTCAGATTTTGTTTCTGTTTGTCATCTGTATACCCAAAAAGTACAAAAAAAATCCAAATACAGCAAAGGATTAGAAATCACATCAATGAAAACGGAGACACATCATAAACTTTTTTCCATATCGATCCGAGCATTTTTCAATATTTATACAGACTCACTGAATTAGTCGACAAACATCAAAAACCTCTCAGTAGCTTTTTTGTGGCTGTAACATATTTTTTTCATAAATCTTTTTCTTTTTTACAAAGTACACCAACGCATGCCATTTCTCGGGACGGCGGGGGCAACGGGTGAGGGCTAGACTACAGGGGGCGGAGCAACAACTTGGGGGCGGGGCGTGAGCGGGCGCAGGGGGAGGGGCTGTCGGGAGTTTCTGTCGTGGCGTGGAGGTGGCGTCGGCGATGGCGGCGGTGACGAGGGGCGGTGGCGGTCGTGGCGGGGGGGGGGGGGTGCTGGCGCCGGCGTGTGGCCGTCTGTGGCACTACATCATATTGTTCTGCAGCGAGTTTACCTCCGAGGAGTTGTCGTCGGCGCCCACCTTGTTGTTCTCGTGCTTGGGGGTGAGCGAGTTCTGGATGTTGAGGGCCTCGTCCTCCTTGGGCGCCGGGGGCTTCACGGGCTCCTCCAGCTTGTTCTGGGCGTTAGGATCGTCCTGCGGAGGAACAGCCCTGCTGTCAGGCGCCCCGCGTGTGAACGCACGCACGCACGCACGCACGCACACGCTGGCACACAGTGGCCCTGCTCGTTCTTCGCCTCTTACGTGCTCTGTCCCCTGACCTTTGACCTATGTGTTGGGTGCACAGTGGAGGGCAGATGGCTGTATGAGGCTCCCAGTTGAAATGCATGCATACATACATGCAAAGCTGCCCCCCGGTTCCCACTGAGTCCGGTACAGCCACTGCCATCCAGCTGGTCCCCGTCCCCCCAGCGGGCAGCAGGTGTCCAGTCGTCTGTCTGTCTCTCTGCCTGTCTGTATTAAAATTTCATAAAGATGTTGAAGTCATGCAGTTATTCCAGCTTCCTTCAAGTCCTGTTCTCAGGGCTGCGACACCTGTGTGTGAAGCCCACCTGTCTCCTGACTCCGCCCCCACCCTGCTGGAGCTCCTCCCCCGCACACTGGTATGACTGATTGCCTTGCAGGACTCTGACCATCCGGTGCCACGGTCATCTCTTCTTGGACTCATGGTCACGGGCGGCACGGTCTGGTGCCGTTTGCTCCGTTCTGGACCCATAAAACGACGCGGTTCTCTTATTGAACTATAAAGCATTTTCAGCCTTTTCCTGAAAAGAATTTGCGTCTCGGCAGGAGGAGCCCAGCGAAGCCACCAAATCGAGGTTGCTGGGAAGGAGAGATGGACAGGGGTGGGTAGAGGTGCCACTGAGGTGGGATGTGTTTATTCACTGAAGTGACGACCTTCTCCAAAGTGTCTGCTTACCTACTATTTACCTACTTAAACGACAGGGTCATTTTCAGTGTAAGTACCTTGATCAAGGGCACCGCAGCAGGATGTGGGACTCCAACCTGGGACCACCCCCCCCCAGCGACTCTCTAACCACTGCACCGCCTGCCGCCTGCTGGCTTCAGGACCACCATCAAAACCATCCGGCTCGTCTGCTTCTTTACTGAAGTCACATTTGTTTTGTATTAAACGGTGTACGTGCCCCCCCCCCCCCCCACATATGGCTGCAGGGAGAAGGGTGTGGTGGATGGGTGCCCATTGTAGGGCGCTCATTAGTAACAGTACCCTGCGGTGCTAAGGACACTCCGTCCTCTCATCCTGGGAACTCGTGAGCTCATCTGGGGGGAGGGGCTGGGGTATCGGACAACCCTGAGCGAGGGGGACCGACCTGCCGTTGGCTCATCTCCCTCCCTCCCTCCGTCCTACCGTCCCCAGCGCAGCGCCGTATCGATCAGCATCCTGACTGTGGAGGGAGCGTGAAGGTCATGGGGAGCTCAGGGGATTGTGGGTAGACAGCTAATTGAGCCGGGCCCTTCCGTGGCCCCCAGCGGAGCGATGGCCCAGTAGCGCAGGGAGGAGGGATACGGAAGTGTCCGGTTTCACTGGAGCCGGTAGGACGGTCCATATCGGACAGAGTCCCACCAAACAGGATGTGGGGTGGGGGGAGGCACTTGAGGGGGAGTTCACTGGGGACGGGGACCTCGTGTCTCCCCTCAAACCCTCTTCTTCGGGAGCCACCGCCCTTCGCGAGAGGCCCCTGGTGTCTCACATTTATATTTACGCTTATTTTTTAGCCCAGTGCTTTCTGCAAAGTGACTTACACTGATATACCCATTTGTACAGCAGGGTCATTTTTACTGTCTCAGTTCTGGGTAAGTTCTCTCACTACGGATGTGGCAGCAGGAGGTGGGATCTGAACCCGGGTCCTTTGAGTGCAAAGCGGTGGCTCTAACCACTGCGCCACCTGCTGGCCCCATGTAACTCTTGCATTCAGCGCTATTAGAAATTTGCTGCTCTATTACATATTGATGCCGTTTCCTGCAGCGTCGTCACGTTTCCATACAGAAGAGACCAGATTTTATCAAAAGTGGCCACAAGAAACTGCCATGTATTCGTCACTGAGGATTATTTCCTGTCACGAGGGCTGAACCGGGTCAGGGCACCACCGCGGGAGGGTCTTATCCCATTGCTTAGGACACAGGGCAGCGGGGCGGGGTGGAGGGGGCTCTCAGTGCTTTGCTTACCTCGCCATGGGGCTCCTCTTTGCTCTTACACTGCCAGGTGTATCTGCTCATGGTTTTCTGAGGGTCGGGGGGAGGGGACACGGTTACAGGCCTCACAAGTCAAACATCATGTCCTTATTGAGAGACAGTTAGAGAGAGACGGGAGGGAAGAGGGGCTGTGCTGGAGTGCTGTGACTGCAGACCCACGGGAGGGTGGGGCCGCAGCAGGTGGACCCACCCCCCGCAAGGCCGCACCCACTTTCAGTTCACACCGGGAAGAAGCAGACAGCGGTGGCATCCATGCTGCATTGGTGGGGTTCCGGTTACTATGGTGACCGGCGTGTCGTGGACCAGTCGTTGTGCTTTGACCTGTGACCCAAGTCAAGTGGCGGCAATGAAGTTGCTTTCAATGAAGTTCATGACAGAGTTAGTATCTGAACCCAGGTTTGAGACATGTCATCACCAGCCGCATCGACTGTGGACGTGAAGAGCGCATGGCCTGAATGCTGCAAACTCGATGGCGTCCGCTAGTGGACGACATCCCACTGTCTCTCTGTCTGTCTGTCTGTCTGCCTGCAGCAGGCGGGTGTTGCATCTCAGGTGTTTATCCTGTGGCCAGCTGGTCTTCTCCTCACCCTTTCCAAGGGACACACCTAATGAGCCCCCATAGGCCCACCCCCCACCCCCCCGCCACCCTGCCCCACATCCGCCTGCAAACCAGGAACAGGATTAACATGCTAAACAGGTGGACACAGAGAGGTGCGGTGCGACAGACAAGCTGCAGTGCCTCTCATGACGCCGCAGGGGGCGCATGTGAGCGCTCCAAACATGCCATGAGCAGATGATGCAGAGGTGATCAAACAGGGGAGGAGTGAAGGGGAAGGGGAAGGGGAAGGGGAAGGGGGGGTTCTCTCTGCAGACAGCCTGGGATCCTGCCAGCGCCATCCTGAGGCTCATGAAACTACAACCACGTGGTCTGAGTCGGTTCGGGGCGGTGCTGTCTCCTGCTATCGGAACGCTGAGCTTCAGCCTCCGAGATGCTCATGTGCTGCTCGTGTGGAAATGGGGCGGAGTTTCCCATAATGCAACAGGCATCACCAATGGGGCTGCAGGTAGTGGGGCAACTTGAGTGACTGAGTAACGCGGCGTGAGAGCAATGGTTTGTGGGGTCGAATCCCTGAGTTGCCTTTTAGAGAGGTGTTAAAGTAAAATTACCGTAGTAACCATGTTTCGATGAACAAAGAAATTAAGGATTATCCTTTTGTAGGAAACTACAGTTGATCCTCAACAAACGAATGGAGCTGCGAGCGGAAGTTCGTTCATTCGTCTTTTCGTAAATCGAGCCACAGCATGGCGATCGATAGACGTCTCTCAAGCTCCGCACGCGCCCTGTTCAGCGAAAACTTCGAATTAATTAAATATTGGCTATATAACCGTTACATTACATTTATTCGCTGAGCAGATGCTTTTCTCCAAAGCAACTTACAATTATTTAGCCATTTATTCAGCAGGGTAATTTTACTAGAGTAATTTAGGGTAAGTACCTTGCTCAAGGGCACTACAGCCAGAGGTGGGGATCAAACCTGCAACCTTTGGCTCTAGAGGCAGTAGCTCTGAACACTGGGAGCCGCCAGACCATCACAGCACTTTTCTTTTCTTCTATTTGCTCTGCATTCAGTAAAAGAGATCTACATTGATTTGGTGAAAGTTAGGTGAAAGTCCTGGATACAGCTACAATAAATGGACATTTTAAACTGCTTTAAAATGCCTGAAAAGACAAATGTTTTGTCTCCGCAAAGCTCCGGTCAGTGCTGATTGTTGACTGATTCATCCCACGAACATAAACAACCTTCCACATCCTGTTGCTGATCAGCGACACTCAGGAACTCCAGACAAGAGCTGTAAACACCGTGGAAGTGAGTTGAATGAAGGTGGTGCCGCACGGCCAGGTAACGGCAGGTGTTGACGTTCACTCTGCCAGAAACATTTGAAAACAGAGCAGCTTGTGACCCACACGTGGGGGGTGCGAGCTGAGCGCGACCGCATCACCGACTGCTCTGCTCGCGTCCGTACGAGTGCCTCCGCCGCACGCTTCTGCGCCCGGATGGGCTCTCCGGTGCTGTTACCATGGCAACAGTGCGGCCGCTGAGGTTCGCTAGCGTTTCTGCGGAGAGAACCCCCCCCGCCCCCACAGGGTGCTAGGCAGGCACGTGCGGGCAGGGGAGGAGGGAGAGGGGGAGGAGAGCGAGCGGGCGGGCGAGCGAGAGAGCGAGAGAGAGGAAGGACGTTACCTGACAGATAATGTTATCATAGTAAGCCAAAGCGTGGGCATGAGGAGGGTGGGGGGGCGTGCCGCACAGTGTCCTTACGTTTGGGTGCGAGCCCTCAGCGATGGTGGACAGCGAGAAATTGTCATTGGGCTGCTCCGCCGATGAGGGACGGTACTTACTGCTGCTGGGGGGCGCGCAGGGATGAGGGAGGGGCCAGCGTGGGGTGGGGGGTCGTGGCAGAGGGAGGAGAGAACAAGCGAGAGGGACGGACAGACAGACAGACAGACAGACAGAGAGACAGAGAGAGAGAAGCATTAGTGTGGAACTGGGATAGACAGTGAGAAGAGAGAAGACAGACAGACAGACGGAGGGAAATGAACGAACGGACAGACAGAGAGATGGTGAGACATGCACGGGGAAGACAGATGGACAGAGAGACAGAAAGTGGAGCAGGAGTGATGACACGTGGAATGGACACAGAGACAGGGAGACAAACACACACACACACACACACACACACACACACACACACACACGCGCGCGCGCGCAACCCGAGAAGCTGGCAGACAAAAAAGAACGAGACACAGCGGGAAAGAAACAAACGGCAGGTGAACTGATATGACGAGAAGCAAAAAGTCACACAAACATCCAAACACAAAAAGAGGAAACAAAGAAAGATGCAGAACAAAACAAGTTAAACAAACAAGAGTAACAGGCAAAACAGGAGGACAGAGAGACGGACGGACGGACGGACGGGAGGACAGACAGACAGGTGAGGAAGCACAGACCTCTGCGATGCAACAATCGAGGAAAATATTAACGACTGTAATAAAACACAAACAGGGTACGAAGAGAGTACGCAATCACAAGAAAACGACGAAAGTGCACAGCAGTTCATGTCGTCACACTCAGGTGCTGCGTCTTTCAACTGTCCAACGGTGCACAGGTACAGGTACGAAGGTCCTCTACAGGGACACATTCAGTCATCGCATTCACTCATCATAGTTCCTTATTCACTCTCTCTAGTCATCATTCATGAGCCAAGGGTCATGTCTCCACCACCATGAGATGTGTCACTCACTCACTCACTCACTCACTCACTCACACACACACACACACCCTCCCCGGCTTACATGGTCTTTATTTCCTGTGCAGTTTCCTGCTCTCATTGGCCCTCTGACCCCTCGTTTGTCAGAACACACTTGACATTCGACACACCGATCATCCCAACATTTGTTCAGCAGGGATCGTAACCATGGTTTCCCTCACTGTGTGTGTGAGACAGCCCCCCCCCCCCTCCCCAAAACACACAGTAAGAGAGCAGCCCATGTGTTTCCACTTTGCAGTGTGTGTTCTGGTCCAGGAAAATGCAGCTGGAGGAGCTTCTCTCTCTCTCTCTCTCTCTCTCTCTCTCTCTCTCTCTCTGTCTCTCTCATCAGCAGAGCTTGCAGACATTGCCCCCCAACACACACACACACACACACGCGCTCCCCCAGGCAGCACAGCTGTGTGTATGTAGGTCAGCTCCGCCCCACACGCTGGCCCACTTCCACATGGAGAGGATGACATCACAGCTGTGAGGGATGCGCCCCGTGGGCTCCCTGGGTTACCGTGGAGAGTGGGGTGTGTTCTGTTGGTGGACGTTGCTCGAGCGCGCGCACACACACACACACGCGCACACACAGCTGTCACTTTCAGCCTTTGCACCGTCTCTCCTTCCTCCTCACACACTTCCTCTGCTGTTTGACTCCACTCCCCCCCCCCCCCTCCCCGGGGACCACTCACCTGCGCTTGCGCAGTTTGCGGTTCTCCGTCTTGAGCAGGTGCAGCTTCTTGGCGAAACACACGGTGACCATGAAGAGCAGCAGCACCATGAGCGCGGCGGCGCCCACCGCGATACACATGACCTGGAACTCGGTGATGACCGACTCGCACCGGGAACCTTTGTGCCAGATGTAGTCCTGTACGCTACACCTGGGGGGGCAGAGCAGCACATCAGCAGCTCGTCTCACAGAGGACATGAGGACATGGAAATTGGACACATGCACAAAAACGGTCCGTCAGCTCCGTCACACACGCCCTCTCCGTCTCTCTCCCTGCTCTCTGTGAGCTTTACCACGGTCTCTCTCGTACACACACACACACACATTACCGTCTATCAGCTCCGTCACATACACTGCTGTCAGCCAATAAACCTGGTTAAGGTCGAGTCAGTGCCGAGACCCATGGAGTCCCAGTGCAGACAGCAGCACTATGACAACTGGACTGGGCTGCACTGAGACTCTCTGTCCGTTTGTCTGTCTGTCTGTCTGTCTGTCGGTGAAAGTGAGACAACAAGAATGGAGTCTGCTAATGAAACACTCTGGCGAATGATGCGGCTCTACACCCCCACAAGCTGAGTTCCTTATGAAGAACCCCATCAAATTAGAGACCCACACACACATTTATGAGTCTGTCTTGTGTGTGTGTGGACACATTTTAACTGATCAATTCACTCTATTACACATTCATTTATCTGACACTTTTCTCCCGGGTGACTAACACTGGGACAACTGTGTGCTGCACCAGCTCGGTGCAGTGATTTTTACTGTGTCAGTTTTGGGTACTACGGCAGGAGGTGGGATTCGAACCCAGACCCTTCTGACTGCAACAGTTTCGAGGATGATTATCATTAGTAGTAGTAGTACTGTTATTGAAGAAAAAGAGCAACAGAACCGTGGTACTGGGTCGCGGTGACTGGTAACCCCACCCTCATAACCGGTGCTGTTACTGCACTGCATCCAGCGTTAAAAAATAGCAATAATTATTATAATGATGGAAAAGCCTAAAGCCCAACGCTGGCGCCACCTACACTGAGTCTCACTGATCACTGACACCCAACACCTGGTGGGATGTGACACACAGGTTGTTCGTAGGGCTGCAGGTCAGGGCACAAGGTCCAAGGTCAAAGGTTAGGTGTCAGTCTCCAGGGTTCACCCCCCCCTCCCCCCGGACACACTGAGGCTGCTGGACGGAGAGGGGTTTACGCTCTCGAGTGTGTCCGACTGCAACCTGAAGCGTGTGATAAATACCACTGCGTTTATGTGGAGCAGTGTGTGTACCGCTGCTGCAAGACAGGAGGTTGCTATGGCAACCCGAGTTAGCAACAGCGCCATTGGACGGTCCTGATGCGATGCTGGCCGCGCGGTTAAGGAACCCGCCAGAGCCAGACTGAGCCGAGCCTGTTTTAATTACAACAAGCTGCTGGTGAAGTGTGTGTGCGTGTGTGTGCGTGTGTGTGTGTGTGTGTGTGTGTGTGTGTGCTCTCCATCTCACAGCCACACAAATACAAAAACACACAGACACAAATTTGCACAAATGGATAGACATACAGACAAACATAATCATAAACTTATATAGAAATACTATGAAATATGTGCGTACGCACGCACGCACACACACACACACGGACAATAGGAAAAGCAGCCCTTTCCATGCTGGCAGACACACTGAGCTGTGAGTCACCCTCATACTGTTTCCTTTCATTTTTGTTTTTCCACACACACACACACACACACACACCGCACTTCCTCCAGTTCACAAAAACACTTTGATTCTTGTTCTCCATCGATCGGCCTTCAAACCGACGAGACACGACTAACAGCATGAACGGGACACACAGGACACACGGGACATGTGGGACACACAGCACAGTCATCGTGGACAGACAGTATGAGGCACATGCGGCGCCGGACCACTGATGGCTTACAGAAGTGTAGGGACACGGTCCAAATGGAACATAAAGGGATGTCAGCAGTGACACACACACACACACACACACACACACACACACACACACGCACCAGCTGTACGTCTCTTTCTGCTGTCGACGCCGATTTGCCCTTTAAGCAAAGTGGACCTGAGACCTGAAGGAGAGCAGCAGTCTGGTGTCAAGCAGCTGAGTCCCGTGTGAACGTGTTTGACCAAAACGTGCACTTTACTCGGTCATCTGCGAAAGCGCAGTAAGAGCGCGGTAAAAGCTTCAGATGCAACGCAAACCGACATCAGCAGGGGGTCTCCAGGAACAGCGCTGAAAACCACCACACCTACTTCTTGTGACACCAGGACTGTGCTCTGGAGGTCATGATTCACCTGGACCATGCTCCCAGAAGGTCATGGGGTCAGAGGTCAGGTAGCTCTAACTGCTGCACCACCTGCTGACCTATTAAAACAGAAGACGAGACTGCAGGGTGAAGACTGACTGCTAACAGGGGTCCAAAATCAATAGTTCTTTGCTTTTCAGCTTTGGCCTCAATGTGCTGGAATGAGCTGCCTGTGTCCCTCAGAGCTGCTGAATCTCTCCCATATCCAAGAAGGGTCTCAGATCCATCTCTTTGAGAGCCACTTCTTTCCTAATCTCCAACACCATCTGCTGTGATTATCTATGTCTTTGCTGTTTGAATGTTACTTCTACAGGAGCTACTGGAGGGATGTGAACCAGCAACATGGTGTTACACACACAAGCTTTGTCCACAGCCAGTGTGTGTGTGTGCGTGTTTGTGTCTAAAGCTTTTTGTCTCACTTTGGAGAAAGGTGTCTGAAAAAGTAGCAAATGAAGAAGTAAATCAGTGTATATGAGGTGCAGGCGCTGCTGCCGTATCCTCCCAGACAAGGGGAACCGAGCGAGTCTCCTACTTTCAGAGAGGCCAGCAGGGGGTGCGGTGGTTGGAAACCTTCCGCTAAACAGCGCAGCCGCGAAGGCCTGCCCCACACATAGATGTGCTCTCGAGAAGTGGGCGTGGCCTACCTGCAGAAGACCCCCGTCCCCTCGACCAGGTAGCACTGCCCCCCGTTGAAGCAGTAGCTGGGGAAGAAGTCGCAGAGGGACCTGCAGCTCGTGTTGTGGCGCACGTATCCCGGGCGGCAGTCCGAGCCGTTGGAGGCGTCCACCACTCCCGGGGCCGGGGGCGGCTCCTCGTCTTCATCTTCCCCGCCCAGCAGGGTGGTGCCCAGGGTGCGGGGGTCAAAAGGCCGGGAGGGCGGGGTCGTGGTCAGCCGCATGACGTCCTGGTCCTCGGCGGTGGGGGCCGGGCTGCTCTCCTCCTCCGTGTACGTTTCCGTGGCGACGCTGCCCCCGAAAGGCGTGAGGTAGTCGTACGCGTCGGGCACCACCCAGGCCGTGGGGTTGGCGGCCTGCAGCTCGTTGGCCGTGGGTTCCAGGGAGGTCAGCTTCAGGTCGTGGCGCCGGAAGTCCACGGTGACGACGTCGGGCTCGGCGGGCAACTGCGCGGGGGTCGGGGTGGGCGGCTCCACGTCCATGTCGAACACGACCTCCCACAGGCCGGGCAGGGTGGGGCGCCACGGGGGGTGCGTTCGCGACGGCTTCTGCGGCTCCTCGTCATCTCTGAAGTCCAGGAGGACCTGGGCTCCGCCTCCGGCGCGTGGCGGGGGAAGCGTCGGCAGGTTGGCCGCCGTCACCTCCAGCAGGTCGTCCTTCTCCGCCGAGTCCTGGCTGATGGCTGTGCTCGTCTCCACCCCGCGGTCCCCGGGGGACGAGGACACATCCACGCCCTCTCCCAGCATGCCGCTGCCCAGCTCCTCGCTGCCCCGGGGCAGGGGGACCGAGCGTGTGGCGTTGAGCACCGGGTGACCCTGTCCCCCATCGCCAGCAAGGCCTGAGGACGAGTTCAGACCACGGTCCACTTCGGTCACGTTGTCCCGCACGACGCTTCCTACGATGAGACATGCAGGTAAGAAGAGTCATGTCTGTTGTCCTGGCAACCGCCAACCGAGAAGAACTGAGCCGCATACTAAACATACAGTTTGTTGAAATGTTAACTGTAATAATAATAGTAATAGCAGTAATACAAATTCAGTGCAATATCTAATAATAATAATAATAATAATAATAATATAAACAGCATATAAATATTTATATGCTGCGGCAAAGGGATACAGGAAATGTGTCTGTTTATCACTTCTCTGGAGCTTTCCAAAGGTGAGATGTGACACACTGGGGTCACCGTGACCCCCCACCGGTGGGTTTTTGAAATCGGAAAGCTAGTGATGTAGGGGTTACGGCTACTGCCCTTGTACCCAAAGGTAGCAGGTTTGTATCCCCCCCCCCCGTGGCCGTAATACCCTCGAGCAAGGTAATTACTCTGAAGCGATACAATAAAAATTACCCTGTTGGACAAAGAAGTTGGAGCCCTGGGGCGAATGGTCAGGTACATGGACAGACCCCAACGAAGGTGTCACCTGAGACGACTGTGACTCAGTAATGTCTGACCATAACTGTTCGTATAGAGGGCAACATGACACAAGGTAAAAAATGTGATTTTTTGAAAAGGAAAAATCATAATCATACACAGATGGGCTAATCCAGGCATTGCTCTAAAATTCATCATCCGCACTGCTCCGCTCCTGCCCGCCGAACCAGACCGCGAACGCACGTCAACTCGCCGGCCAAGCTGGATCATAGATACACATCGGCACACACTGACGAGGCTCCGCCCCCCAGTGTCGCTCCCAGGCCTCTCTGTGTAGGGCGGCGGTAACCAACAACGCAACCATGACTCAGAGTGTTTAAGTTGTTTTCAGGGTGAAGAGACCGAACGCTTGCGGTTTTCCGGTCCCTCTCCTTGGCTTAGCGGCCTGTGGGATCCATTCCCACTGTCCCACTCTTTCTGGGAAGAATTCTCACCTAAAAATATTGCAGCTACTGGTCTCACCATCAGCCAGTATAAGGCTGACTGACTGACTGACTGATTCTCTCACTCACACACACACACACACACACACACACACACACACACACACACACACACACACACACACAGCCTGTGTAAATAATGAAGGTCGAGTGAAACACTGTTATGGGGATGTGGCCACGCCCACCTATTTATCCTCCGCCTCCTCCGATTGGCTGATGAGGGCCAGGTGCAGCCCCAGTATGTAAATAAGCTGGGGGGACCAGGAGGGGCTCAGACTGCTGTGGATGCAGATGCTGCCTGATGACTGTTGATGGTCTGGGGTTTTTTTTTTTTTTTTTTGCGCGCTGTACTTGCTCTCTGTTTTTATTAAAAACACTTTATAAGGGCACTTTGTAGTGCCTCATACCCTGTCGCTCCACCCACTTGTGTGTCCGAACAGGGGACGGGAAACTTTTCAGTGTGTATTTTCACCTGTTTCTCTCTGTGTCACACACACACACACACACACACACACACACACACACACACACACACTGCAGAGGCGCAGAGGGGAGTCTAACCAGGTCCTGCGGTTGTGGCCTTCAGCAACGTTTCTCATCCACACTTGGTGACTTTATCAGGACAAGAACTGCCATCTGAGCTGCTCTGGACACAAGGAGACATATCCAAGTCCCGCAGTGACAAAAAGGGCCTGAGGAGCCCTGACCTGGGTTTACCTGCCCGGCCAACAGCTGGCAGTAAAGAGGCCTCAAATGCAACAGGAGTGGGGCTCCGCTTTGGTTCAACTCACTTCCCCAGTGTTTACAGATCCTGTCTGATCGGTAAGAATTTGACAAATGCTGCACATGTTTATGGGATCAATCTGTCAACAATCAGCACTGAACAAATTGACATTTTTATTTCCAGTCTTTTTAATTTAGTTCTAATTTTAATGTGTCTCACTGCAGCCTGGAGCTGATAAAAGTCTGGAATTTGTCCCTGATGATACTGTCGGTGATACTTTTATAGAAGCAAACCGAGCCACCCATCCATACATACATACATACATACATCCATTGAGAGACGTCTGTATTAATACATCCTTTTTCACACTTCACCTCCCAAGTGGGTTCGTACCCTGAGTGCAGTGCGCTGCAGCGCTGCCTGTCTTCTGGGGGGCGCTGTCCCGGCTACAGGGGGCCCTGTGTCCCATCGCCAGGTTGGCAGGGAAATGAGGCGGAGTTTGGGAAACTCTTTCAGATACAACTGAACGCTTTGTGTGAGCCGCGATGCGACACCAGTAAGAACTCATTCGCCGGGCGCCGCTGTGTGGAAACCATGGCGACGCATACAAACAGCACGGTGAAGCCCTGCACTGCACTGCGCTGGAGAAGAGCAGCCACCTCATTACGCATTACGAGGTTCCACAGTCCCCACATAGCCGAACGACGACCCAGCAGCGGAGTCACAGAGTCTGACGAGGCATCGGGCCACTGGGAGGGGGAGGGGCCTGGAGCCGGGTTCGAGACAGGCTGCATGGGACTAGAGGGGTTTGCTGTGCCGTGGGTAGAACTGGGACGCCCCTTATGCAACAGAGTCTGCAGTTGAGGCCGGGACCCGTCCTGGGTGGGGGTGGGGGTGGTTTGACCGGTGTGGGAGACGACTGCTGCCAAGCGCCTTCCCACAGGGACCCTCTGTGGGTAATGAGGGAGGTCTGGCGGTGCCAACATCGTTCCTGCACCCCCACAGTGCTGGCGAGGGTGCGATCGACCTGGGGGAGCAGCCGCAACGAGCCCCCCCGATCAATTATTCTCACAGAATGAAACAGTGGGAGGTAGGGGGGAGGGGTGTCTGGGTCTGGGGGCCCCCAGTTACACAGGCGACACTGAGAGTCTTCTGTCGAGGACCGAGGTTCGAGTTTCAGCTCGTGCTGCAGTACCGACCCTGAACTGATACAGTAAAAATTACCCTGCCGTATAGACCAAAGAACAGGTGAAAGGGGTAGAAAGTGGACAGGAAGAGCGGGACAGGAGGAGACCCTCAGCGAGACCCCCAAGACGGCACGACGATGAAAGGCTGAATGGACAAAAACCTCATTAATATTCAGGACTCATCAAAGTCACTGTATGAAAAGGCAAAGACCTGAAATGAGACGAGTCGATGAATAAACTCATTGAAAATTATTAAATCGATAAAAGGGCACAACTTAATGCACACAGAGGACTTAACGGGGAGACGGGAAAACAAAAACTTTTACTGGGAACTCCAAGATATACATATATTTACATCTATAAAAACACTGTATACATATATACGCATGATGTATGTACAGTACACATATACACACCAAACAGAAAGGACACTTCATTGTTTCCAGGCCGTGAAGACGGGCAACATCCATTTCTGTATGAACTCAGAGTAAGCGCTTTGATCGAGGGAACTGCAGCAGGAGGTGGAATTCGAACCTGTGACCATGGAAGGCAGGAGCGCATCTCTGACCACCGCGCCACCAACTGTCTCGGAGTAACGAGTGCAGCCTGCCAGTGTCTCCATTGCAGCTCGTGTCCCCAGTGAAACAGTAGCAGTGCAGAGAGGGCTGAGAACACAGTGAGAAGGTGGACAATGTCCTCTTAGAGTAAACTGTCCAACGAGGAGTAACACACAACAAAGGTTCATTGCAGTGTGAACAGTCACACACACAGAGCCCCTATTTTACTTTTTTTTAAATAAATATGATGTTACATAAACATCTACACCCGGTCCAACAGCGAAAAACATCACATGTTCTGTATTCATAATTCATACTGGGATTCTGCATTCGGATTTATTCAGATGCCGCTGCACTGACTTGCAGGCGACGCGACTCCTCTCTGTCTCTAAGGCTCTTCAGTTCTGCGCGCAACAGGTGGTGGGATGGGGGTGGGATGCGTTGCCATGGGAACAGGTAACCTCTCACTGTGTAGGTACCAGCGCAGCGTCGCAGCCTTGGGCAGCCGCACCTTTCCTTCGTCGACCGCAGAGCCAGAACGGGACGCGGAGTGGCGCTTCATCCACTAGGGGGCGTAGCGGCTGACTGTCATTTTATCACATAACGTTGAGTCCTTTACCATAACATTTACATGTTTCACTCGCCAGACGCTTTTCTCCACAGTGACTCACGCTGTATGGAACTCGCAGTCCGAACGACGACGTCCCTCTCGAAGCTCCGCCCAACTCGCAACCACGCCTTCATTACAGCCCCACCCTTTCTAAGGCTCCGCCCCATTCAAGACCCCCTCCCGCTGCGGCCCCCTCTGGGTTCGCGCGTTTCGCTGCGCCGCAAGTTTGCGTCCGATTCTCTAACCGCTGCGCGGAGCTGAAAGACGGCACCGCGAGACGCCTCTCAGAGTCGCTCTATTCGAACCCATCCGTGTGGAAGAGGGACGGCGGGGACCAGACAGCCTCTCTTGTCCCGGACCCAATGTCCCCCAGAGGCCCTAATTGCTGTAAATTGCGATGGCGATGAATGGCTGAGAAGATGCCAACTCCCCGCTGGCGCAGTCGCGCACGCTTCACATTGCGGAGCAACTTCTTTGACCGGTGGGCCGTACGCTTTTTACTTTAATTGCTTATTAAAAACAAAGATAATAACTATTCCGCAATTTCACGCCTGGCCAGAGGTGCAGGGTTACGGTTTGGGTTCAGCATCTCAGGAGCACAACGGCAGTAGGGCTGATGAGACTCGGCTCTCCACGATGATGGACGGAGCAGAAATGCAGCTGGAGACCTGACCGGAAGCTTTGGAGATCGAATCCAGGTCCAGCAGGCAATGTGGGTGACAATCAAGATGGTCATCATGAAGGACACACAAAGGGGACCGTGGTCCATCCTCATCACCAGCGCCCAATCGCCTGCTCCACTTCATCTCAGATCTCAAGCCTGTGTTTGTAGACACAAAGACACCTCCTGCACGTCCAGCTCTCTCACATCTGTGGCCCTGTTGCTGTACAGGGAATCGGATCGGATCGGAGCTCCCCGACCTGGTCCCATGCTGCTCTCTTCGGTGGCAGCGGGTTTTGAAAAGGACTGGATGTGCCTGTCCTGTCCTCTAATGTTCAGTGGTTTGTACCCCCTAAATCATGGAGAAATCAACCAATACAATAGTACCCAGTACAATCTCCAAATCACCTGCAAACAATCTGCATGCCCCCCCATGAACAGTGACGCTCCTCAGCGTGAGGAACTGTCCCTGTTTTGGTTTCCATTCATACATTCATTTTATTTATTTACAAATTGGTGTTTAGTTCACATACTGAAGCAGAACATGAACAATAAAAGACGATCTGTGCCAGAGGCGTTCCTCATCACAGGTGCCCGCAGTCTGCAATAAGAGGGACAAAATGACGAGGACTCGATGAGAGATGGGAGTGCGAGTGGTCAACCTGCTCCAGGTGTAACCCCGCAGACAGCGGAGGGAACGCACCAGAACCAGGCGTTGTGTGGCTCTCGGGATCCACAGAGGATCTCAAACCTTGTGTGCGAGCGGTAGCGTGGAGTCACATCATTAGTGTGGTCCATTACCCCAGTGAGCACCAGCGCCACCACGGTCCCCTTTGTGTGTCCTTCCCGTCCTTCCCGAGCACAAGGCGGGGGGCCGAAGACCACTGTGTAGGTAGGGGCAGGTGACAGAGCCACGGAGCGCCCCACCCGAGCCTGCCTCTTTCCCCGGTACAGCGGAGTAAAAATAGAAATACCCTGTTTGGAGGCAAGAGGTCGCAGAAAGAGCGGCGTTCAAAGCGACACCAGCCCTGAATATTATAATTATTCACACTTATTCATGTGACACCTTTTGCGAGAGGGAGGGGTTCGTCCACTCAGCGACTGACACCAATTTACCCATTGACTGACACGGATTTACCCATTGATTGACACAGCAGGGTCATTTTCACTCTGCTCATTCAGCTCAAGGGAACTGAAGGCAGTGGGATTCGAACCCGGCTCCTTCCGTCAGCAGGCGACGGTGTGAACAGATTTGGAGCCGCCTTCCCGCAGACAGCCAGTAACGAACGGGAGCTGACCGACGATGACCGACGACGCGAAACCCTCATCGGAGCATCACAGTCTCTAGAGACGGCAGCGGTCCGCGAGCGCGGCGCGTGGCGCCTCCGTCCGCCGCCTGCGGGTGTCACCGCGCGCCGCGAGCCACATTCCTGCAGACGATGACCGGTCCCAGCAGCACATGATGACTGAACCTCCTCCGCTCCGTAGGTGAGAAGCGACCCCCCAACCCCCCTTACCGTGCGCAGCCAGGGGCGCGCTGTACATCAGCAGCATCCCGGCGGTGAGCAGCATCAGCAGTCGGAAGCATCCCGACAGGAGGCGCGTCTCCCTGGGCTCCATGGCGACCGTTCGAACCCGAGACGGTTCTCACCAAAAAAAGCCCAAAACAAAGTGAAAGGAGAAAAACCGCTTTTTACAAGTGAAGCGGGGACCGCAGAGCGAAGGAGCGCGCGGCGCTACGGGAAACACTCCGGGGGGTCCGTCTGTCCGTCCGTCCGTCCTTCTCGTGCCCGCCTTAGACGCGCTCCATGGTGGCCGGTGCGCCCCGTTTCACACTCGTCCCGACGCTTAACGGCCAGATGCCATGTCTATCTGCGCGCTGCGGCTCGGGGATGCGCACACGGACGCGCCTCCAGCAGGACCGCGGCTCCGCTGCGCGCGTCTGCTACGATCTGCTGGACTCGCGCGCCGCTCTGCCCCAGCTTCTGTCCCACCCCCCGCCCCCTTTCCCACCCGCCCTCGCACCCTCCCCCCCCCCCCCATCCCCACCCAGGGCTCTTTTTTCCCCTTTCAATAAACTGCTATTCAGCGCGCGCCGCCGGCGCCTCCATCGGAACGCACGCGCTAATCACTCTTTTTATTATGTTTTTTAAAATTGATTTTTATGTTTAAATACACGCTTTATTTTGTGTGTGTGTGTGTGTGTGTGTGTGTGTAGGGCGCCTCGCGCCACGACGGCTCGCTGTCAATCGCACGTCCTTTGAAGACTTTCGCCTAAACGCAAAAACCCTCCAACAGTGAAAATAGGAACGTTAAATTTGTGCCATAAATCAGAGCTTATACGTCACGTTCACCGCGAGCCCCCTGCGGAGCGTCGATTCTGCTCTATAGCGCCTCCCAGTGCAGCCTGTGGGATGAGTGAGGGAGGGACTGGCGGTCAGCAGGGGGCGTAGTGGTCAGAGCTCAAAACACCGGGTTTGAGTCCCACCCTCTGCCGTAATACCCTTGAGCAAAGTACTTACCCTGAACTGACGCGGTAAAAATGACCCAGCTGTATGAATGGTAAATCAGTGTAAGCAGCTTTAACACTGTAAGGAAAGTGCCAGAATTTAAAAGCAATATATGAGTCACTAATGGCCAACGGAGCCCCGCCAACGAGGGACTGAGCAGCAGCGGACGAAGAGGACAGACGGAGAGCTCGTCTCCGAGCTCCACCGGGTCGCTGAGTTCACGCCAAACATTCTGGAACCCGAGTCCAGCCAGTTCACGTTGAATGAAGGAGCTGAGCAAATGGCCTCATGAGTCGATTTGAACCACTTTAACCTTCCTCTCGGCGAGCTTCTAGATCTTTTCCACTGCAAACCTGCTCTCCTCACACACGCCGGTCAGCGGAGCGGAACTGGACGTCCACCTTGATGGGCCGAGCGAAGCGCTTTGTCCTTTTCGCTAGCGTGCTCCAAACCAAGTGTGAAAAGGTACCGTTACGGGGACGAGTACGGCCAAAGCTCCAGGTGAACAGGGACGCAGAGGTCCACGGCTGCCCAAGGCACCCCGGCCTTACAGCTGAACTGCGGGACGGCCCTAATCCCGTCCCGCGAAAGCCTCAGATCTCAGACAGGACCAGATGGTCGACCGCAGAGACCCTTCACAGGAGGACCTGTTGAACGGCGTCCAGAAAACCCCCACTGAGAACCGAGTCTGGGAACACGTGTGTGTGTGTCCACATGTGTCTGTAAGGAGTATGAAAAAGGGGACAGGAAGCAGTAGGCCACCCCTCCCCCTCCCAGGTGTCTCCTCCAGAGTCCTTCGGTTTGTGAGCGACGACCCCTTTGTTGAGTGGCGCTCAGCTCTCAGGGGGACACTTGTCCACGGCGAGCTCACGATGGCTGCGCTCACGGCCTCGCTGCCAACGCGCGCAAACCTTCACGGTGTCCAAGGGCAAAGCGAGCGCAGGTGTCACGAGCCTCACGCTCACGAACACCAAAGAAGTCCTGCTACATTATTCATGCTGTTATTCATGTGCTTCGCACACAGTTTTGTCCAAAAGGTCTATTTTTACCTGTCTGATGCGCCCGGTATCGTGTTCCTTTTCGCTCCATGGAAACGTCTACTAGGTGCAGCGTGTTGCTGAAGGTCACAGCCACAGACATCAGTTTATGATTTAGTCGTAGTTCCAGTCCGCTATCAGTCACAGTCACTCACTGTTCCTTTAGTCGACTAAAATTGCCTGGACCCGTCTCTACGTTTAGTCGACTAAAACGGAGCTCCGTTAGACGTGCTGCAACATTTGGTTACACGTGTGCGTTTAAAGTCCATCCGACCATTATCTACAACGGCGGGTCTAAAGCACGGCTGGACAGGATCAGAAGATGAGGGACTAAAGTGGAGAAGAAGAAAGCGGAAAAGACGGAAGTAAATGTGTAAAGACGGTGCGGTGGTCACTGTCCGCAGGTTTAACCACAAAATTCCAGCAAAAAAAACGATACATTTTCTGGACTCAGGCTTCTTTCCCCAGTCTTAACTTCTCCAGAGCAAAATAAAGAGCTATTTGGTCTTCACCATCATTTCTGTGGAATATTTTCACAACCAATGTGATTTCCTGGACTAAAATGAATGCGGGGAAAAATATTCTCATCAATTTCCTTGAGAAAACTGAAGCGAGTTCTCATTGGTTGGCTGAGTCACATGGGCGGCTGGAGGCGCACTCCCATTGGCTGGAGGGAAGCGGACGTAAAACACCAGTGGGGATGTTTCAAATCTTCGTGAAAATCTTGAGCTCTTACTCAGTCCACCGCGGTTAATTCACATCCCGCCCCACATGGTGAAAGGAACACACGCATCCGAGTGTGAACTGCTGACCTCGGATGTTAAACGCCGCAATGAAACTTATGTGGAGATGTAGGAAAGTTGAAATGTGCTCAGCTGTACAGCGACAAGCCGTACGACCACATTTTTTAGGCACATGAAAGAGGAACTATGTCCTCCGTGCCCCACATGTCCGGTTTTCCGCCAACTGGGCTGGAAACACAGGACTGCGTATCGATTTCCGTTAATCGCCGCGCGGCACAGGGCCGAGTCCGCTGTGTGCGGAGACCGTTCCGGAAAGGAGCGCCGGCCGGGGAAGCGAGTCGAGAAGCGAACGTTTGAATCGGTGTCCCGTGCTGCTCGTTCGGATGACCAGACGCCCGAAAGCGCCCGTGCTGGGTGACACGGCTGTCGCCATGGTGATCTTCCCCACACTGGATGCTATACGGTAGTCTGGGCCACAGGAGAGCGGTTGCCTTGACAATGGCGGGCGGCGGCTTTTTCGTTAACATGAGCTGACGGGCTCATTTTTTTTTACTACGGCAGTGACACAGGGAGTGATCATCCGCGTAACATCTGCCAGGGCTCCTCAGGGCGGCCTGTGTGTCTGCAGCAAACCAAAGCAACACACACACACACACACACAGACTGTCCAGCTGGGTTCTGTCACCCCAGCGCCGATGTCACACACTCCTCCTTGGTCTCCTTTCATCTGAAGAAGGTTCCACAACGAAGAGCCCCGGCGGAGCGCGGCGCACCAGGAGCCCTGATGCTGGACGTGGACTGCTGTCAGTGACCTCTGATGAGGTCGCACCGAATTCCAGCTAAGGGTGTGTTTGGGGTGGAGGGGCGTGGGGGTTGGCGGGGGAAACAGTGACCCCTGGTGGAGACAGGTGACACCTCTCCTATCAATGCGGCGGCCTCTGTGTGTGCGATGCTGCTGAACACACTGACAGGTGTTTCACTGTAAGAGCACAGGTTGGTACCGTGTCGGTACCATGTTTCAGCCTTTCCTGGGTGCCGAACACGACACAAGTGCCATACTGTTGCACGGCTGACACACACAACACAGATACACACACACACGTGTTCCTCTACATCAACAGCGCCCTATAGACGCCCAAACAGACATGGAAACTTCCAGATGGCATCGCCGACAAACAAAACAAAACCAAAGCAAACAAAGCAGAGCGAAGCCACAGCTCCCAGGAAGAGAGTGTGTATGCTGTGTGTGTGCCGTGTGTGTGAAGCAAACCTGCTGTATGTTCCAGATGTGTTTAACGGCTCTTGCTGCTGCCATACAGACCCCCCCTCCCGCCCCCCCCGTGTCCATTTCACTCCCAGGACGGTGCTATTCCTGGCTGGATGAACATGGGCCAGTGTGTGCCAACCAGAGCGGAACTAAACAGTGCGTGCGTGCGCACACACACACACTCCCCCACGCACTCACACTCTTTCACCTTCTCTCTCTCTCCTTGAAGGGAACCTACGTCTCGCCCTCCTGCGTCTCTCTGCCTCCGTCCAGCTGTTTCTCCTCTTCTGCTCCTTAGAGGAAAAACCAGTCAGAACGATGTCGCTCCCGCCTCTCAGAGCATGAACACTTGGCCCATGGCTGCTAACGACAGTGACGCACACACACGCACGCACACAAACACGGACCAAATATTCACAGTAGAACACCAGCCAACACACACCAGTACTGTAGTTGCCCACACAGGGAGTGTCATCAATCACACTCACCATTCTCCACACGTGCGCCAGCACACTGCCTCTCAGCGCTCGGTGGGTCAGTTTGACCATCGCAACTGACCGACGACCCGTGGGTCACATGACCCGGAAGCAAGCGTCGGGCTCACTGACCGGCCGAAGGTGCGGAGTTCAGCAGATCTTCCACAGACGCGTTGGAGTTTCTTCTGGGCGTCGATATCGAACATTCAGCCGTGTTTCACCCGTGAAAAGGAGTCACCGGAGGTTCCGCTCGCTGCTCTCTGTCACCCGCTGGGTAAACACACACACACTGTTTTACTCATATTTAAAAAACGGTATGATGAAGCCCTTTCCCAGCGCCGACCGGTTCATCATTTATCACTAGTCTTTAGCAGTCGAGGTGTCCAGCAGGTGAACGACCGACCGCGGCAGTCACCTGCAGTTTTGGTGCTTCTCGTCCGTAGCTGCATAATACTCACAGGGTGTGTGTGTGTGTTATTCGACCTGCCAGTTGGGCTAACACACTCCACACTAAACACTCCGCCCTGCCCTGCTGTGTGGCCATCTGGGTCCTGAGAGGCAGGGCGACCGCAGGAGGAAGGAGGTCTGGAGACACGGTCAACCACAGGTGACCGTGGGCACAAAGGTGGGAGCGAACATGGGACGGCCAGGTATGGAAATACACATATGGACACACACTGGGTTCAGGCTCACATGTTAGAAAGTGTGTGCGTGTGTGTGTGTGAGAGAGAAAGAGCCAGGTCACCTAGGGTACCAACACCTCTCAGCTCCTGTCTGGGGCTCCCATCTGCTGCTGGACCTGAGTGGGGACCCCTGTTGTGGAGACGGCCGAGAGGCGACACTGCAAATCCATCGACTGTGCTCGTGCTCGTGCTCGTGCTCGCGCACGCGCACACACGCGCACACACGCGCACACACGCGCACACACGCACGCACGCACGAGCGGACGTTACTGCGAGACCCCAGTGGGGACAGCTCAGTCCACCAGTGCTTCTTTGCCCCGAGCTCGCCCAGTATGTGATCGAACATAAGCACAGCGAAGACCTGCGACTGCAGACACCGGGAGCTCAGCTCATCGACCCCCTGCTGCGACTCCAACAGCTCGTTATTCGAACGCAACGTCACCGCGGTGGCTGATGGGAACAAAGAAAAAACCTGTTTAAAAAGAAATCTGAAATGCTTCTGAGCCAAAGGCCTGAGGACCTCTTGTACCCGACACACTCCCAATGTGGATACACACTGATGGAATCACACCTCAGGTCCATGCTGTCATCATGTTGATCATCGTCTACTGGTTTCTCACACACACACACACACACACACACACACACACACACACACACACACACAGAGCCTTAACTAATCCATAAAGCTGTTCTCCTTCATCTCAGTGTCTCTGGCCACCTGCAGTGGTGTTTTTCTTTCACTTCACGGTCACTACGCAGGAGGTGACGTAGTAACTGACCTCCTATTCCCATAATGCAAAGGGATGTCATTCCAGAAGGTTCTCACCACACACCACTGGGTCAGGGTTCTAAAGAGAAACTGTTATGACCAAATGGCAGCCGCTAAAGGAGTATTTTTACCACTCAGTCCAGTTTATGTGCCAATGTCCTCCTGACTGTGTGCGTGCGTATGTGTGTGTATAAATAGGCACCCAGCTGTACCCTTCAGTGTTTTTGTACACCTGGGAACAGACCGGCCACCCCGTGTTTCTCACCACGGCAGAGAGAATCCCTTCATCCCACCCCAGGACACACTAGCGATTTGGTGCAGATGCAGCGCCATGGCAACAACCCCAACTCACACAAGGAGCAGCAGAGATGGTGAGGAAGCTCTGAGGAGGATGAGGTGATGGAGGAGAGACAAGGGGGAACGTGGGACCGCTTTACTTTACCCTGCTTCTACAGGGCTTGCAGCTCATGTCTGGAGTGAGTGTCAGCAAATAGTAACGAGATGAGGTGTTAACACTGCACACGTTCATGGGATGAACCACCACTGATCTGACACAGCTGGTAGCGTAGTGGTTAGAGCTACTGCCTTTCGACCCAAAGGCCACATGCTGGATCCCCACCTCTGGCTGTAGCACCCTTGAGCAAGGAACTTATTCTAAATTGCTCCAGTAAAACATCACCCAGCCGTATAAATGGGTAAATAATCGTAACCTTAACATTGTAAGTTGCTTTGGAGAAAAGTGTCAGTTAAATGAATAAATGTAGTCAGTGGAGACCAGCCATCTTCTCACACACACCATCTGAACTGCTTGTCCCATACGGGACCGCGGGGAACTAGAGCCTACCCGGCAACACAGGGCGTAAGGCCGAAGGGGGAGGGGGGACACCCAGGACGGGACGCCAGTCCGTCGCAAGGCACCCCAAGCGGGACTTGAATCCCAGACCCACTGGAGAGCAGGACCTGGACCAACCCACTGTGCCCCCCCAGTCATCTTCAGAGTGGCTCTAATTTTAATGTAGCACCAACAGAAAAGTTAAAATGAGAAGTCTTACAAATCATTTTACTATATTCAAGATTTTTACATTACTTTACCTGTAAATAGAGGGTGTCTTATTACTAAAAGTGCATTCTGCAGGAAAAAGGTGAAAGCAACTAAGGCTGAGGAATTGACAAACCAAATGGAAATCAGTGAAGACGATGTAATTTGTATTTTCAGTAATTTTAAATTAGTTTTTACATTCGTTCAAAACTTGTGTTTGTTGGCTGAGGAGAGAGTTGCCTGAGTATTTTGATGAATGGGATACAAGCCACCAGAGACTCCACACAGTTGCTGTGATCAGACTAAATGTCAGTCTGCACAAAACGAAAATCCGAGATAAACTGGCAAAAATTAACTATATTCCATGTAACAGTACTCTGAAAACAGCTCACATAACCTACTAGTCACAAAGAGCCTTAGAGAAACTTGAACGGATTATGTATCTTTAATTAGATTACAAAAAAATTATTGTAAACAAAGAATTATAGGAACGGAAGCAAAGAAATTGAGGGGAACACTATGGGGGGGGGGGGAAATAAGCATGTAATCCTTGGTGTGCAGATGGGCTGGTGGGGATCGAACCCGTCCATTGGAGTTCACCATACAGCAAACAGTGGCTTGGCCTCTTAGCCTCACTCTCCGAAAACATGCACAGCTTGTTGGATTAGCAGCTCACAGCAGGTGTTGACTGTGCTGATGTTTCCTACAAATCTACACAATGAATGCAACAGGTAGAGGTAAACCTCTAGCCATGAAACTGACATCATACACACACCATACACACGCTTACAAACCCCAAGTGTGCACTGGAGATCTGTCAGAAATATGCATTGAACACCCGGTTCCTGGCGCTGCACAAGCTGCTCAAGTAGAAGTAAGTGCCACACCGTCTCTTCATACAAAACCACTTTTATTCGACAGTGTTCAGGTCTCAGTACCAAGTTAACAAAAGAAACAAACCCTACAAACTCTAGATAAAGAGGCGAACCTAAAGCAAAGTTTATTTAAAAAAATACACACAAAATAAGAATTAATGCGGGATGTGTAGGGCGAACTGGTGTCGGCTGCCATCCCGTGACTAGTTCTCATCAGGAAGAGTGGTGCGGGGGGGCATGAGGGGCAGGCAGTGCAGGTCTGGGCGTGGCTATGGCTTCACCTGAGACTGGACTGATGGAGCCCACCAGCACCCCCCCACCGCTACAAAGCAGGAAGACTGACGGCAGGTGTGAGGGGGCACTCTGAGGTACAGTATCAACAGCAGACAGGAAATGGGGGCAGCAAGGAAGAGCAAAGAGCAACCACTAAGGGAGGGAAAGGCAAACCTGTCCTACAAGGCTGCAGCAGGGGGACAGGGCAGGCAGGCAGGCACGCACGCACGCACACACACGCGCTTTGCTCGTCTATCTCCTCTGGTTCCCAGTGTGCTCGACAGGACAGGTGTGTGACTGACAGGATGCCAGTGTCCTGGATGCCTTTACAGTGTGATTGGAGGAAAGAGGCAAGGGAAGGGGGAGTCAACTCTCTGCCCCTCAACCATTGCCCTTCCTTAGCTTATATATGTTCTTGAGAAGTTCCACACCACACAGGAAATAAAACATATACACAATCTGTCACATTACAGGGAACGAAAAGTTACAGAAAGCACACTCCACACAGACCAACTGTCAGAGCTGAGCTCTCTACTGCCCCCTACCAACCCATGGTGGCATTCAGCGAAGCAACCAGTGCGTCTACTTGGTGGCTCAGGGCCACATGGTCAGTGGTCCCTTTAGAGACCACTCAGGATCCTGCATCCTGCAGCACAACGTGCCTGACTGCTGCACACACTGAGTGTGTGGCGAGCTGTGGAGGAGGTTCCACAAGGAAAGGTCACCAGAGGAGAACGATGCACTCATCCACACACAGGGCCCTGAGGACAGGGGGTCAGGCACTAGAGAGGGACGTGGGCCACTGGAGGACCTGCACATCTACAAGGGAGGTTGGAGCGGCAGGGTTTCATCTGCATTATTCAGTAGGTCCCAAAGAGGCATAGAGGGGCTCTGTGCTGGGGTGGGACTGGAGGAGAGGACTTAGTTCTCTGGGGGACGGGATGCGGGACCAATTGATGGTCCCACAGAGGGTCCAGCTGGTGGTCCTACTGGTGGTCCGACTGGTGCTCCCACTGGTGGTCCAACTGGGGCAGGTGGCAACCCATCGGGCTGCGACATGGGAGGGGTGGCGTCTGAAATAGGAAACAAATACCACATTTTGTAACGTTTCTCCCGTGTTCCATATAGCCAACTCGCCCCTGGTTTAAATCTGAGATCAGAGAAGGAAGAGGTGGGTAGATGATGCACAACTGTGGGGTGGGCATTACAGTGACAGGGCCACAGCTGTCAAAGGAGGGGAAGATAGAGCCGTGACTTCAGTTCCACAGAGAACACACCCCTTGTACACACTTCCCACACACACCACCAACTCATCTCCAAATTAATTAGTGAGCAGAGAGCAAAGAAACCTCCTCAGACTCAGAGGTCCTTCGCCTTTTCTATTCTTCACAAAGCACTTTAACAATCGGATAAAAGCTAAGGACGAAAAAAATATCCATAAACTGGAGAAAATATCTTTAAAATTATTACCTTCACAAAGAATTGATCCATAACTAGTACAGATGCAAAAAATATTTAATCTTACTTTTAACATCAATCTACTGTGATTTCCACAGCAAACCCGAACAGACGCCTGAAGCCAAACCTCAGACCCACACAGGCTTCATGGACCTCAGGGTAAGAACATGTGCACTATATGAATGAAGAGAGACAAAGATACTCACACAAGCCATTGGGAGCACCTGGGTGCCTTGGTCCCATCATAGGGGGCATGTTGGGCTGGGGCTGTCCACCTTGAGGACCCCCGGGCATCATACGACTTGGCATGGGCTGAGCTGGTCCTCCCATAGGACCTGCAAGAGTTGGTCACAGATTGTTGATCACAAAATGGCCTGACAGAAGATTAAATGATCGATAAAAATCCCTTTATGCCAATGTGGAACATTCTATGTGAAAACACCCTGTGAGAGATGCTGCCTGGAATAATCAGGCCCCGGGGAATGTCTGGGGGAGGTCTGGGGGGCCACCAATGAACTGGCTCAGTGTCAGCCTGCTGAGTTTCACTCAGGGTTCTGGGGACCTGTAGGCTTTCAGTCAGTTCCCATCCCTGGGCCAAGGAAACACTGCACACAGAGAGGAGGTGGGACTTGCTACTTCTAGCAGAAATAATCTGTTTCTGGGATAGCACGTATGTGAGGGAGTCGGAATTTACCTGCATGAGGAGGGTGGTAGGGGGCCATAGGATGGTGCATAGGTGGGTAGCCGGGGGCTGGGTGGGGGTGCATGCCTGGTGGGGGGCCATGGTGGCCCCCAGGGTGACCTCCAGGGTGTGCTCCAGGATGGCCAGCAGAATGCCCTCCAGGGTGTCCAGCAGGGAGGGTTCCAGGGTGTCCCCCAGGGTGTCCCCCAGGGTTATGTGCAGCAGCGGCGGCGGCGGCGGCAGCAGCAGCAGCAGCTTGCTGCTGCTCCATCTGCTGGCGAGCCTTCATCTCAGCATAGCGCAACTGCTCCATATGGAATGCCTGGCGCTCCGTCAGGAGCTGCTGCCTCTGTAGTTCCAGCTGGGAGGAAGAGAGGCAAAGGTTAGGAAACTCGAAACAACAACTTTGTGACAATATTTTAGTAAAGCAAGCAACCAGCTGCTTTTCCCAGACAGAGTCCTAGCTATGAAGCATTAACATAAATACAACCTTTGTGACTTCACATACTTCCTGCTCACACTGGGTCACGGAGGTTTACACGGAGGTCATCTTTGTCCTTTTAAGGATTTTACCTACTATCCTGTCGCGTGTGTGTGAGAGAGTTGACTTACACCGTTCTCCTATCCGCTGCAGTTTTTACATACAGTAAGCGCAACCTCCCTTGGGCTCGTATGGGATAACTGGACAGAAGGCCAAAAGCAAAGCAAGTGTCTCACATCTCTGAGAACTGATGCTAAAGCCTAAAAGACATGAAGTCCCATTTCCTTTTCAAACACAAATGCAGTCAATTAGGGGGGTTAAAAAAAATACTAGTTTCCAGCAAGTGTACTCAAACTTTTGACTTTTTGTCATGCAATACAGATTCTTTTACAACAATAAATAATTTAGCAATTTTTTGTGAATGATGCACCTCTAGTTTGGGTATGGACCATCTGACCTCTTGAGCTTTAGAAAGTACAAGGGGTGTGCTCTCTGTGGATTGCTCAATCTGTTCTACACACGTTCACAACTTTTATACACTGATTTTTTCCATGCAGCCGAGCTTCTAAGTGTGGATTCAAAAGCCACGAGGTCTTTCCATCATTTAGAATACCTGCAGGCACCACAGCCCTGTCTCTGACTGCTCACCATGTCACCAAGTCTGAAGTAAAGGAGAAGAGAGTCTGACTGCGACAGGCTAATTCTGTCTGCGTTGGGCTCTATTTTTAACCATGCCTTCCCATAAATCAACAATGGGCTGAGTGCACAAAAGGAGATCAGGGTGAAAGCAGAGCGATTTCTCTTGGTTATACAACAGAATGAAATGTATTCTTTGTGCTCCACTTTCATCATCTTCACTTGACAATCTCTGCTCTTATGATCCTTTTGACAACAGTGGGATCAAAGCACTACCCGTCTCACAAAAATATTCAGCTGCAAATGGATGCATTTAAGTGTGGAAACCACACGGCGAGAGGGTCACACTGCCACTGGCAGGGGCTGAAGGAAGACAGACTATCTGCTCTCTGACCATCTGTCTTATGTATTATTCAGATTCCAGCACCCCCCCACATCCCAACTGAGTCCTTACACCCACGCTCCAGCAGAATGCCTTCTTGTAGGTCTCCCTCAGCCAGCAAAGGCCCCTCAGTTCAGAGGCTTGTTGTCAGGAGAGATACACACACACACACACCTGGAAATGCCGTTTCTTGCAATAAAGCCTAGTGATCATCACAGACCAGCAGCAATTTCTCAAGATGTTTTTCCTCATGGGGGTAGCATGGGCTGCTGGGTGTAGTTTGATTACAGAGAATAGAGGACCTGCTAAGACTGCAAATGACTTCAGTAGTGAGAACGCACAAAAATTCACCTCTTTATCAGTGGTTCAGTCTTTCTGAAACCTTTCACACACCTCCACTCTCATCAACCATCAGAACAAAGACAAAGAAGAGTGAACGATGCTTCCGAAGACCACCTGTTCAGGCTCCTTGGTGTGACATAGGACCCAAATCCTTCCTCTATTCACACTCACCGCTTCCTTCTCACGGTCCATGATGGTCTCCAGCTCCTCAAAATGCCTCAGCTTGATCTCCAGTTTTTTCATCTGGGTCTCCACCAGCAGGGCCACCAGGGACTTTATTTTCCGCTCTTCCACTGCAGCCAAGTGCTGAGCAGAGGGAAAACACAGGTGAGTTCCACAGGGACAGGAGGACCAGAGTAAAGGGGTGAGGACAAAGCTTAGAGCAGAGCTGACAGCAGACTAATGAAAGCCTGAGTGTTGCATGCTGTTGCACATGTACTGTAGAGTCCATTAATTTCTTTATCTGAGCAATAATCACAGCCATTAACCAACATAATCTGGAAAACAAGCCATTTTAGGAAGATGTCCTCAGTAACGCATGCCACTGGTTCCATGGGGGGCAGGATGGAAGGGTGGGAAACAAGGCTAATGGGGCAGGGTAGGTGGTCCTCACCTTGGCCTTGGTGGCAGCAGATGCCAGAGCTGCAGCCGCAGCAGTGGCAATATTTCCCTCTCCAACGTCAGGCAGCAGCTTCTTCTGGCTCTCATCCCCATCTACCTCTTTGGGAGCCTCTGTGTCCATGGCTTCCACCTTGTCCTTCTCTAAAAGGGCAAAGCAGGCAACACACAGACACACAAAGAAGTCAACACTTCAGTCAGCTTTTGTACATATCACGGGGGTTACTTGCTGTAATTTCACTGCAGAGCTACACAAATGGATTTAAAAAGCAGTTATATGAAAATAAGCAGCTGCTTAATTACTCCAGTAAAATGCTGGCTGAGGTAAAGTGTCGGAAAACCACCTACAATTGCTCTTACCCTCTTCAACTCCCTCACTCTCTCCCTCCTCGGCTCCTTCACTTTCCCCCTCCTCTTTTTCACCCTGTGGTTCAGTGGTTTCACTGTTGACATGCTCGCCTTCTGCTGACTCCCCAGGCCTCTCTGCCTCGTCTCTTGATTCGGCCTGGGGAGCAAATCACGGCAGATGGTGTGATAGGGTTACAGGGAAAAAGTTGGGGGTCAGGGATACAGATGTGAGACTTCACCAGGATTCTTACCTTGGCTACCTGCTGGGAATCTGTATCTGTATCCATCTTCTCAGCCTCAGCGGACTCTACATAGAGACATGGGGAGAAAAAGGAAAACAATTTCTTAAGTCTACTTTTTATTGATTTTTTTAAAAAATTCATTAATTACATCTCTGTTCCTGGAGTAACTCAAGTTGCATAATAGTGCTTGTTCCAAGACCCGAGCTGGAAAGCGTCACGTTGTTAATGTCAAGTAGCATGCCATCTGAAGACTTGAATACATTGCATGACCTTACAGCACATCAACCCAGTACAGGAATGTGAAATACAGTGTTAAAATGCAAGAAAGCCCCATCTGTCAAACCTAACAAGCAGCAGAGAAACTAGACGTGATTTTCTGGACACTGCATGGATGCATGCATGCCGTTTGGCCATAAACAACCCTGACTGTCATGGGCGGGCAATGCAAACAGGAACCACCAGCTCTGGGCATGCTGAAATTACCCAAGTGTCAGCAGCTACTGGGAGGTGTTTAATTAAGAAGTCTGATGGGAATAACGCCACAGACAAGGCTCTTTGGCTCAGACGCCGACTCCCGACCAGTGTGGCGTACAAAACTGAGAACACGTTAGACTCTGACATTATTTGGCACACTACGGCTGGCAGTCCCACAGCTCACAACACTCATTTCTCTAGAGATGATGCAATGATGAAAAAGGAAAAATCCAGTCTAGGTTGGCAAGACAGACAATAGGAAAAACCTGTAGAATGAGCTCAATGCAGAATAATCACAACCCCCAATCCCAAGGTGAAACTGTGCAGGATTTACTCAAACGTGGGCAACGGGAACAGAGCCTAATTTTCAAATCCCAGTTACACACACACACACACACACACACACACATTTTCGGAACCGCTTCTCCCATACGGGGTCGCGGGGAACCGGAGCCTACCCGGCAACACGGGGCGTAAGGCCGGAGGGGGAGGGGACACACCCAGGACGGGACGCCAGTCCATCGCAAGGCACCCCAAGCGGGACTCGAACCCCAGACCCACTGGAGAGCAGGACCCGGTCCAACCCACTGCGCCACCGCGCCCCCCTCAATATTTGGCTCCTTGTGGTACCTACCGTCAGGTTATGAGTTTTTCATGATGCTAACTTCATTTATTGCTTTATTTCACTAGAAAGGTGCATGCTCTTACTTGTTTTGCAAAATTTACATTTATTTATTTAGTAGATGCTTTTCTCCAAAGCGACTTCCAATGAACTCTATGTAGTGTTATCAATCCACACACCTTATTCACGAAGGTAACACACTGCTAGATACACTACTTAGAATAGGTAACTCAACCATACATCAGTGAAACACACTCTCTCTGTCGCTCATACACTATGGATGAACCCGAACAGCATGTCTTTGGACTGTGGGAAGAAACCGGAGCACCCAGAAGAAACCCACGCAGACACAGGAAGAATATGCAAACTCCAGACAGACTGAGTGGGGATCGAACCCATGTCCGCTTGCACCACCCAGGTGCTGCGAGACACCCGCGCTACTCGCTGTGCCACCATTACTAAACAAAATAGTCACTGAACAGAAGGACTGCGTATGATGCCAGATTAAAAAGAAGATGAAAACAAAGCAGAGGCCTCATAACTACACATACACAGGGCTGACCCACACATGGTGACTGCAGAGTGGCAACATCAATCCGAGCCCTGAGCCAAAACAACTTTTACAACATGTACTTACATTTTTTTTTTTTTTTTAAAACATGCACACAGCATCTGTCCAATCACAAACCAAAAAGTCATTTGTTTTACAGTGATGGTCCTCTACTGGCCTCTGCTGGTCCAGAACACCAATAGCCCAAATACAATATTAAGGAGACCTCACTTGTGGGCTATGGATGGAAAACACGCAGGCTGAGAAACTAGGAGGGAGCCCCAGCAGGAAGTGATTTGCCCCTAAACAGTTCAACAACTGCTTTCGTAAAGTGCCTGCCTATACAAATCAATTCACACAACTGCAAACACATGTCCTGATGGAAATGCCTTCCCAGCAGAGGACCAGGTACCATGGAGATGAACGCCAGAAAAGTGGTCTCTTCCCACTTGCCTGAGACGTACCCGTTTTCTCAGGCTCCTCTGGGGCCGTTCCAGCAATACCGCTGCTCTCCAGCCCAAAGGCAGGGTCCAGTTTGCCAGTGGTGCGTGCCGCCTCTTGCACCTTCTTGACGTGTGCCTCCACCAGCTCTGCCGGAACCTCCTCCCGCACCCGTGAAAACTCCTCTGTGTGCCAGGAATCGGAGGAAACAGGACAACAGATCAGAAACAGAGCCAGAGTTTTAGGAAGAAGAGGAGAGAGATAGACAGCCTCGACTTCACTGCCTTACTGACCTAGAGCAGCCTTGGCCGCTGCGGCTGCCACACGGGGGTCTACCACAGAGGCCAGAAATGCCACGGTGCTCATGACGGGGTTTCCCGACTGGCTGAAGGGCACGGGCTGGTAGGCCAGTGGGCCCAGTGTGGTGTCTGGACTTTCCAGGTAGGGGTCCTCAATGGGCAGCCGTAGGAAGTGCAGGATACACTCGTCCTGTGTGCGGCTCCCCACATGCTCCGACACTTTGTTCCAGTCATCTTTGTACATCTCCAGGCCCTAAGACACAACAATGCTTTCTGGTCAAAGGATGCAGTTTTTAACGATATTTTTGGCGATGAGAGGCAACAGTCAAGTACTGCAACATTAGCACCCCGCTTCGATGTGTTTTAAAAGTGGATATTAAGGACACACATTTCGAACTGGTCCTCTAACTCACCTCCAGAAGAAGCAGGGTTTCCTGTTCAGTCCATTCCCTGCCACCTTTAGTCTAGAGAGAAATAAAGATGTTACAACAAAAACAAGTGGAGAAAGCACACACTCCTTGGAGAGGTTATGAAGCACTATGTCACCGTATTTTAAGCATCACCTTTGGGTTCTTCTTGGAGTACACGTCAGTGCGCAGGCCAAAGTTCTGCAAGTCCATTTGTTTCTCCTTCCCTTTCTCAGGGAAGTTCAACATCTGTTGGGAGGCTGGAATCTGGGACAAGGTAGTGACATTCACTGTGTGAGACCAGAACCTACACCACCTCCCAGAATCCCAGGGCAAACTGGGGACATTTCAATGGGTAGGTAAGAATTTTCATACAAAACTCTCCTTAAGGGATGCAGGCAACATTAGTGTTAATGCTAATTAATCTAAAACATTCCAACCTCTCGCAACTGCAGGCAAAAAGGGAGTGATGTGGAAACTATGCACCGGGTAACACAATTAACTTGAAAATCCAAGAATTGTGACAGGAGGAGAGTAAGACTCAAGGGAAAAAAAATCCAAAACATCTCCTGGGCTGTTACCTGCGGTGGGCGGAGGTGCAGGGGCATCAGGCCTGATGGTGTATCAGCCAGCACAGTGAAATGAGAGGTGGGCGGAGGACCCATTGGCAGGGGTCGACTCTCCGCATCCACCTGATAGTTCACCAGACCCCACTGCTCCAGGAAGGCATGAACCCTGGAGAGAGACAATGTGCAGAGTTACACAGCAGGACCAAAACTAAACAGAGGAATCACTTTTACAGTGCTACATCTGTGCAGGTTGTGTGCCAGTTTATGTCCTTATTCAGCATGAAACCTGGAGCCTTGCAACTAAGTATCAGAGTTGCAGAGCAACTGAACAGATTTACCTGCCTCTTCATTGGAAAAGAAGGGTGGGGGTGGCATGCAGTGAAATGTCACAGGATCCCCCTAGTCACATTTTGTAACAGACACTCACCTCATTATTGCGCATACATCCCCGGTGAGGTTCCTGCGGCAGGACGTGGAGGTGAGGTACTCCTGAGGGTTCAACCGGTATGTGTCAATCATGAAATTCCTATAGGCCAGGTATCTAAAGGGGGTAAAGGAACAAAAAAATCTAATGAGCACTATAATAATCTGCATCCAACATACTGATCAGCTACTGAGAAAATAAATTGTCTTTGATGACTGACAGCCATGATAGGGCAACACCTCCAGATTAACATCTGACATTGGGTCACACAAACAATTTTGAATGAATGAATGAGCGAGCGAGCTTTATTGCCAAGTATGTTTACACATACAAGTAATTCGTCTTGGTGACAGGAACTTCCACAGCACAGACAGAATGACAGTGACAAGACACAGATAATAAAAGTAGAGTGGGCTGATAAAAGATTTAAAAAAAGTGTATAAACTACACAATATATAAAATAAACATTAGACATATGTTTGTACAGGTATGCAAGGGAAAGTAAATTTTACCACATTGTTCAAAGATTAACACATGACCATTGGCTCTGCCATGTCTTTTGCTCCAATGAAACCATAGCTGAAGGACAACCACAAATGCTCCAAGTGTGTGAAAGTGCACGTGCGAGTGCCATCTGAACCTCCTGCACTCACATCTCCGGAGTTTTGGACTTGTTCTTGCCATTGAAGAACTCTGGCAGAGCACGCCTCTCAATTTCATGGATGCTTGAGATGGAGGAAAAGACAGGAACATAGACTTTAACACAGGACGCTTCTAACTCAAACTAGAAATGACATTTTCTTTTATTCAAAGACATTTTTACATCTCTTGGTGCTAAAAAATTTGCTGCATTACATATTATGGACAATGAACACACAGAATTAATACATAAAGTGGCTTATGGGACAGATTATATTTACATTTACATGTATTCATTTAGCAGACGCTTTTGTCCAAAGTCACCTACATCTCAGCAAAAGTACAAGGAGGAGCCAGAGGAAGATGTTTCCAAAGACATGGAGGACCTATCTCCAGACCTCCATTTTTCCATGTAGAAGATGGGGTACATCTTCCCACATTCTTATCATGAACAATTCAGTGTTCTGCAAGAAGTACCCAGCCAGGCCACAGATGCTCACCTGTTGTAGTCAAACCAGGCGGCATAGCTTGGGATAATTATATGGTGCATCTGCTCTGTCACATTGTCCTCGCTCGAATCCAGAAGACGGCTCCCCTCTGTTTTGCCTGACTCCTCATCTTCCTGCAGGACAGCAGTATAGTATGTTGGTACAGGTTAAAACAGAGGAACTTACTAATTAAAGTCGTAAGGAATGCTAATATGATCTATACTACAGTGCATTTTAAAAGTATAGAATGTATAGAAATTTACAGCTGAAATAGCAATGGCTTACACATGAATGCCCTACAGACTGGTTAAACACTGCTGTTGATGTTATTTACAGGTTACAGTGAACTCGGGCTTACCTTGCCACCGGAAACCATGGAGTCATCTTCCTGTTCATCTAAACAGTGGGAGGAAATAAAAAAACCAACAGTAAGGTAACAAAGTGTCCTGGAGTATGAAGTAGACGGATGATGGGTAGCAGGGCTACACACTCACCCAGATCAGCCACTGTACCACCCTTCACAGGGGTGTTCTCACTGTCCTTCTTAGGGTTCACTGAACAGGGGAGGAAAAATGTGAAAAGAGCAGTTTTTGTTAATTTTTCAAAAACAAATAACACTGTAAATCAAGCATGCTGCAAATCACAAAGAAACATTACAACCTATGAAAAATTTTCAATATGGAAGATATTACTGTCAATATTCATTTTCTCCAGTTTTAGTGTGCTTTATTGGTTTGATGGACTTTATATATTTGAATGCAATCATTCATCTTCCCGCCTCTTATGGCAGCCGTGTCCACACCATAATGTGACTTTGACAGATTCTACTTTCACCTAATAAGTACGGTAGCAGATCACTGCCTGTGCTATTTTTTGTGTCAACCAGCTCAGAGGGATGAGCACAACAAGAGTTCCATTATGCAGACTGCTCACCATTCTTGGGCAGGGTGACCTCCTCCATGTTGGGCACGGGAGATGGGTCCTCCATGTCTTTGGAAACATCTTCCTCTGGCTCCTCCTCTTCACGATGGCCTCGCCGCTTCCAGCCGGGGCCAGAACTGCTGTGGAGAACCACATGGGACAAGGACACGGTCAACCTCCCACAAGGCTATCAGAGAACACAAAGACAGAACACACTAGTAGACCTTTGGTAACACATAAAGAACCAAGTGCCCAAGCAGTGGTCAAAAATGTGAGGGACATGAAAGACCACATACTCAGCTTTTACCTCTCCTTTTATAGTTTGTTTCACAAAAGAAAAAACTGGGTCATAAAAAGACAGAATCAGTATACTGAGAAAAGGCAAATGCATAAAGGCACATAAGACCACTCGCAGGCACAGGTTCATCCTTACCCCTTCTTGTTGCCCTTTTTGCGTGATTCTGAGGGGGGCGATGGTGAGCGCCTCCTCTTCCTGCTGCTGGCGGCTGCCTTGCGGTCCTTGCGATCAGGTGTACGGGAAGACTGATCAGATATTGGGATGGAGGATGAGAGACAGAGCCAGAGGATGAGAGATGAACAGTCTCACACACACGGCAGGGTGGGGAGGGGACAGACAGGAGAGGACGGGGAGGGAGGTGAGAAGTGAGGAAGAGTGCGACAGGATGGACGACAGACTGAGGACAGAGATCACACTGCAGTGAAGCGTGAAGCATCCCACTTAGTATAAAACTGCATAGCATGCTGCGAGTATTGCATGCACACACATATACAGCCTTCTCCAAATAAAGCACACAAAAACACCAACTGTACCTCTTCCACCTACAGTGACACCCTGCTGTCTAGACTTTGAGACCCCAGCAAACCAAGCTCACGGTTAGAGAAACACCCTACCTCTTCCTCTCGTAGGAAGATGCGTTGACGGTAGCTCACTGGCTTCCTGTTCTCATCTACCTCATAGTCCTCCTCATTCATCCATTCATTGAAGGCGTCCGTGTCCAGAACCCACTTAGCATGAACCTAAGTGTGGGGAAGATAGACAGGCAGGACAGAGGTTCTGCTTGCAAATGAGAACAAGAAGCAATTTTGCAACTCTACAGTAAGCTCCTTTGTGGAGACAGAGGTGAGAAACCTCGCAGGTCCCCCAGAACTCTCAGATATGAAGAGACTGATGGCACAAGTCCGCTGCTCACTTTCCAGGGCTTGTCCTGGCTGGGTGGCTCCTCCACATCTCCTTCTACGTCATTGGCTGGCACCCAAGTATCATAGCTGCGAAACAGAAGAGAGCCAGAGGGTCATGTAGGTACTGCAGAGGAGGGAAACGTATGTGCTCTTTCTTATATGTCCGAATGTTTGAGACTATACATCTCTCACCTATCAGGGTACATGCCCCAGTGAACTAGCACCTGCTTGTCTTTGCGCATCACAGGGCGGAGCCACTCTTCTAGACAGGGAGACATCATTATGTATGCACAAACAGGTCCATACATAGACATGCATACATGTGCTTTCAACAGAAACGCAGCAAACAACACTTAAGAACAGCAGACTTCAACCGTACATTACCAGTTCCCAAAATTTTAGGCTGTATGGTGCAAGCAGTAACCTGACCTTTGACAATAATACGCAGTCCTTTAACTGCAGCTGTACATGATAGAATGAAACATGAAGATGCGTGCCAATGGGATGAACTTAATGCTCAGACGAGTCGGCATGTTTGTTGCAGGTATAAATGCTGGATTATAATAATGGCAACAAGAAGCAGCTGCTTTAAAGTTTTAAACACATTTCACATATTACCAAGAATCCAAAGAGCACCTTGGTAACCACACAGTTCTCACAAAAACCCTCACAAACTGTACACATACACACAGAGCTAGTCCAGCAGGGTAATCACTTGGATAAGCAACACTGACCTTCATCCAGCTGTCCTGGGGATGGATAGATGTGGTGTGTGGCCTTGGATTTGTCCTCTGTGATGGAGCCCTAGAACAGTGAAACAGGCGCTGTGAATGAGACACATGACTACAGGGATCTACCACACAAGGTTCTCTCTGTGAGCCAAACCAATTCCACCCCGCTTCTATGAAGCTCAAAGATTTTCCCACTGACTGAGGAGGTGACAGCCCAAATAGCTTGCCAGCATCACAGACCTGGTGCCTCTTGATAATGTCCTTCAGCTTCACAGCTTGTTTCTGATCCATGTCTGACGCTATGTACACGATAGGGCGCGTAAGGCAGTTGTTCTGAAAAAGAAAGCCCAATTATTAACATCCAGAAAGTTTTAAAATTCCCATAAGACCGAGTCTAAAGTCACAGCAAACACTGCTATGCAAACAGGAGAACAACATGAAAACACTTCCTTATACTTAGTACACAAAAATGTAAACTATACTTAAAACATTGAATATAAAATAACAGCAAAATAAATGAACATCACACATGCATCTGTCTTGCAGCATACAAATGAATAACTTGCACGACATATTTAAATTGAACCGCTGTGTACTGGTAGAGTGTCAAATGATGAATCTGCACTGGCACTTACTGAGCAAGAGACGAGAAAAGGTAACGCAACAAACCTGCACGAGTGTCTTCTCCACATTCATAAACATCTCCACGTTCCTATCCATCCTAGAGGGGTTCTGCAGGTCGAACCGTCGCCTGGCAAACGGGACAGAAAAACAGATTCCAAATTTAGCTTTTCCATCAAACTGCACGAAAGCAGCTCAGCCCACAGTTACACTGTCTGCTTGCTTGAAAGATCAGAACAATGTTGTGGACCAACTCTGGTACAGCCAAATCTTACACCCCTTCCACAGTACTGGGCATTTTTGGGTTCTTCCCAAACGAAAAGCACCCACCAGCCCTGCTCGCTCCTGAATTTGTAGACGGATCCCAAGATGTGACACAGTGCACCTCCTGGCTTAAAGTCCAGGAAGCTCTTTGCCTGATAAAGAAATAGAAACAGAGGAATGACCTGATTAGCAGCAGGAAGCTGGAAAGCTTTAGTCAAAAGGCCAGAATGGGGTGAGACTGCATTGCACTCACAGGCAGCTTGGTGAGGGCTGGGTTGTTCACCCTCCTGCCGAACGCATCCTCCTGGAACTGCAGCAGCTGCACTACCAGGCCAGCCAGTGACTTGCTCGATGGAGAGTCTGCCTGGACATACTGCGAAGCAGAGTGAACCTTCTTACAAATCCAATAAGTCAAATACTGTAAGGCAACAGTAAGCCTCATAGTGCAATAAAATTAATATTTTCTCTTCTGTTGATTATGCCTGGTAGAAATATAAGTCTCAAACGTACGCTACTGAAAGCCCACTTATTCTTGAGTATTGTTCCGACGTGCTGTAATGAGCTCCTGAATCCCTCCCACACCGAAGATGGGTCTTGAACCCATCTCTCCGAGTCACTTCTCTCCTCATCTGACAACTCCATGAATGAATCCAACACCACGTGCTGTGATTATCTATGTATTTGTTATTTGAATGTCACTTCTATAGGAGCTACTGGAGGGATGTGAAGCAGCAACATGGTGGTTTCAAATTCACATGCTGTGTGTCCACAGTCCCGTGTCTGTGTAGCCCTTCGGATGTTGCTGATGCCCTTCTGTATACTCTTAGTTGCATGCCGCTTTGGAGAAAAACGCCTACATTAAAATTGTAAATGTTCATCACGGAAAAGGTCTGAAGACTCTATATGACGAAGAGCATCTAAGTCACTATTAAAGAAGAGATGCCACCTATTTCTTTCACCTACATCTATTTCTATTGTTTCACATGGGAGGCACTTTTATTTCACGGGGGCGGCACGGCGGCACAGCGAGCAGCACTGCTGTCTCACAGCACCTGGGTGGTGCGAGAGGACACGGGTTCAATCCTCGCTCAGCCTGTGTGAACTTTGCATGTTCTCCCTGTGTGGGTTTCCTCCGGGTGCTCTGGTTTCCTCCCACAGTCCAAAGACATGCTGTTCAGGTTCAGATGTAGTGTGTGTTCCACTGATGTATGGATGAGTGACCCAGTGTAGTCCATCTAGCAGTGTAAGTCACCGTGGTGAATAAGGTGTGTGGGCTGATAACACTACACAGAGTTCGTTGGAAGCTGCTTCGGAGAAAAGTGTCTGATGAATAAACAAACAAAAGGTGCAACAGTAAAACGAGGACAGATCCAAGGCAGACGCCGCCGTCTCTGACTGGTCTGAACGCTGACGCCGGTATAGCTGCACACACGTCACGTGTCCCACATTTCTGTCATACCTTCATGATTCAGGCGTTAAAAACAGAAGAAAACACGGAAGTACTAAGCCGCCTCTCTGCCTGCAAGTTTTGTACACAGTCGGAGACGGAGTAAATCATGTTACATGTATAATAAAAATAAGCAACAGGAGCTCAAACTAAGCCTTAGGCCGGGCTTTCTAAAACTTCTGCCAAAAGGTCCCGGAAAACTTTCCGAATCCAAGACCAAGTGAAGTTTAACCATCATTTCACTGAACTCTTTATGAACGGAAACACCGACGACGTCTTCTCCGGCTCGTCGTCGTCGAAGACATCATCAATCTGACATGATTGATTGATACGATTAGCTGCCTAGGTCTATTTGCCTTTCTTTTAAAACTCACCCGCACAAGCATCTGTGCTTCCTCGCAGGGACTGGAGGTGTTATTTTGAAATTTATGATACACAAGTTTGTTTCAACCTCGCTCGGCCTGGTTGTTTACAGCCTGCAGACCCTGCAGACCACATTGATTTCTCTTTTCTTTGTGCTCTCGACCACACAACTAGACCTAGACCAAGCTGATCAGAAAACACTGCGCGCAAAGTACATTTTACCTCAGAAAAGGACCCGATTCCGCTGCAAACGCTACCCAAACGTTTATTATATTTATGTATATTTATGTGCTTCGTCCAGCGGCATCCGGGTTTGCGCGGCCTCTCGCGCTCACCTTTTTGTAGTGTTTCCCGACCCATAGGCGCACGGGCTCCAGCTGGGACACCGTCTCTCCGCTCTCCCAGTATTTCGAGGACGGACCCCCGTCCTTCTTCCTGAAAACAGACATTCCACTGGCTCCCTGAGCGCCCGTCGAGCCCCACGAACTCGTTCCACCCGCTGCCGTCGCCGCCGCAGCCGCCGCCGCCATTGTTAGCAACACCTAGCTAGCCGCGAAAAGCTCACGCGAAGCTCTGTCGACGGCCAAACGCCGCAATGCGCAGGCGCATTCCCAAACACTACTACAGAAAAATCTCGCGATAACAGACGAGGATTGTGGGAAGCGTAGTTCAGTTTGTTCATCACGGACTTTAACAAAGACATTAACAAAGAGCTCTGGAGAGGCACACGCCTCTTGAGGACACCTGATGCGTTCTGCAGGTTGTGGTGATCAGTTGTTGTTTCTGTTATTACCTATAGAGGGCAGATGTGTTCGGTAGGTACAGGAAGGATACCTAGGTAGCAAGGAGGCGGATTTAGCAGGAATACGAAAAAAAGGCACATGGTTGTGAAAACTCAGCGTGAACATTAAACGAGGCTACGTGCCAGTTAACAATATAATTCTCAGTGTGTTTATTGAGTAAACACAACATGGTACCAGGAGTGCTCTGAGCAGATGACAGTCGCGAGGATTACGATGGATGCTGTTAAACCGCCTGAGTCCTTGAAACTAACCGGGAACGTCGACAGCAGCTGGCGGGCGTTCAAGCAGCAATTCTCGCTGTACATGCGAGCGGTTGGGCTGGATAACAAGCCAGATGCGCGAAAGATTGCGTTGCTTCTGACGGTGGCTGGACCTCAGGCACTAGACGTGTACAACACCTTCACATTCGCAAGACCTGGGGATGGAGAGGTTTTTGAGGAAGTCGTCAGGAAATTTGACGAGCACTGCTCGCCCAAGAAAAATGAGACGTACGAGAGGTATGTGTTCCGCTCGCGTGTTCAGATTCAAGGAGAAAGCTTCGACTCTTTCTTAACTGACCTGAAGCTAAAAGCAAGAACGTGCAACTTCGGTGTTTTGACTGATTCGCTGATTAGGGATCAAATTGTCTTTGGCATTCACGAGAAGAAAGTGAGGGAAAGACTGCTTAGGGAAGTGGAGCTAACGTTGGATGATGCTGTCAAGATTTGTCATGCGAGTGAACTTGCTTTGCTGCATTCGAAAACTTTCGGTGACAAAGTGAGCGCTGCTGTTCCTGACAGTCCAGTAGTCGGCGCTGTCGCTCCACAAATGAAGAAGCGAAGTGCACGATCCACGCCGAGGACAGGCACCGAGGCATTCAGTTGTAAAAGATGTGGTTCGGTGCATCAACCCAGGCGATGCCCGGCTTATGGGAAGCAATGTGCAAAATGCAAAGGTATGAACCACTTTGCCAAACAATGTTTCTCAAAGAAGAATAAGTCGAAGTCAACAACAAATGTGCATGCTGTGGAAGAGACGGAATTGTCAGAGACTTTCTTTGTGGGGATGATCAACGGTGATACAGAAAGTGTTCGGCGCTGCAATGAGACTGAAGAAGAAAATGTCTCAAATGTGGACGGTGTGTCTGGGGATAAATGGATTGTGTCATTAGACATAAATGGATCCATTGTCTCACTGAAACTTGATACTGGAGCCAAGGCCAATCTGATAAGCACAAGTGACATAAGGGAGATGAAAATTAGACCTCATATTCGGAAAAGTCCAGTGTCGCTTAAAGCTTACAATGGGCAGGACATAAAGACTCAAGGTGTGTGTAGACTCAAAGTACGTGTAAAGAGCAAAATTCATCGCCTTGTCTTTGTTGTAGTCCCAGATGATCATCACTCCCTGCTTGGTGACAAAGCCTGTGAGGAGTTAGGATTCGTCAGACGAGTGTATTGCATCAATAGTCATGATGTAGCATTGGCACAACAGGAAACTCCAAATGATATTGTCTGCAAATTTGAGGATGTTTTCCAGGGGCTGGGAGCTCTCCCATTTACTTACAAAATTCAGCTTAGAGAAGATGCTCAGCCTGTGATACATGCTCCAAGAAGAGTTTCAGCACCACTAAAAGATAAACTAAAAAAGGAGCTTGACAGGATGACAGCTCTGGGAGTTATAAAGAAAGTGGAGGAACCCACAGACTGGGTGAACTCCATGGTTTGTGTGAAGAAGCAGAATGGTGATTTGAGGATATGCATGGATCCTCGAGATTTAAATGCAAATATAAAAAGAGAGCATTACCAGATTCCAAAGCGTGAGGAGATTACCAGTGAGATGGCTGGTGCTAAATATTTCAGCAAACTTGATGCTTCTCAAGGGTTCTGGCAATTAAAACTTCACGAGGACAGCACCAAATACTGCACATTCAACTCACCATTTGGACGTTATTCCTTCCTACGACTCCCCTTTGGCATAATATCAGCATCTGAAATCTTTCATCGTGCCATGGAGCACATCATAGAAGGGCTTAGTGGAGTTCGTGCATATGTTGATGACATAGTGGTATTGGGATCGTCATTACAGGAGCACAATGAGAGGCTTCTGAAGCTACTTCTCAGAATTAGGGAATATGGACTGCGGCTCAACAAAGCCAAGTGTCAGTTTGGTGTAACTGAAATTACCTTTCTGGGCGACAAGTTGTCAGGGCATGGTGTAAGGGCCTGATAGAAGTAAAATACAGGCAATCCTTGACATGCCGAGTCCAGTGGATAAGAAAGGTGTGCTGCGGATCATGGGGATGGTGAACTTTGTTGGTAAATTCATTCCAAATCTCTCCACGAAAACAGCTAGACTCGGGGAACCGCTGAGTCACAAAAACGAGTTTCGATGGACAAGCAAGCATGAGGAAGAATGGAATATCCTCAAGTCAACGTTGACAACGGCACCAGTTCTTGTATACTTTGATGCGTCCAAGAAGATCAAAATCTCCACAGATGCATCAAAATATGGGCTAGGCACAGTCTTGCTCCAAGAAGAGGCTCACGGCTGGAAACCAGTAGCTTATGCCTCCAGAACAATGTCGCAATCTGAAAGCCGATATGCTCAGATAGAGAAAGAGTGCTTGGGACTTGTGTTTGGATTTGAGAGATTTCATGACTACGTATATGGTTTACCATCATTCACTGCTGAAACAGATCACAAGCCTTTAATAGCAATCATTCGAAAGAATCTGAATGAGATGTCTCCACGCATTCAGCGTCTAATGATGAGACTGCAGCGTTATGACTTTGAACTAGTGTACACTCCAGGGAAGTACATTGTCTTAGCTGATGCATTGTCTTGCGCACCATCAGCATGCGAATCGCATGAAGTGAGCTCTACTGAAGTTGATGTGGACATGCATGTGAATCTTGTTGTGGAAAGCCTTCCAGTGTCTGATCAGAAGTCCAAGCAAATAGCTGAAGAGACGAGAAAAGATCCAGTTCTGCAGACGGTGATTACAAATTTGAACAATGGATGGGTCAAGAGTTCCTGTCCACAGTTCTACAATGTTCGAGCCGAGCTCAGTGTAGCAAATGGTCTTCTGTTGAGACAAAACAGAATTGTAATTCCACAGGTCCTGAGAAAGGAAATGCTTTGCAGGATACATGAAGGACATCTTGGAATAGAGAAATGCAAGAGAAGATCAAGGGATGCAATATATTGGCCTGGAATGAATGCTGACATTGAGAAAATGGTCAGTACGTGTGAAATTTGTCTCAAGCATCAGAACAAGCAGGCAAGAGAGCCCTTGATCACAGTGGACTTACCTAAGTATCCATGGCAAAAGGTAGGTACTGATCTGTTCCATTTCAATGGGAAGGACTACCTTTTGGTAGTGGACTATTTTTCCAGTTACCCTGAGATAGCACTGTTGTCCAATTCTTCAAGTGCATGTGTGATACAGCACATGAAATCCGTTTTCGCCAGGCATGGCATTCCGACTGTGGTAATGAGTGACAATGGTCCTTGTTACAGTGCAAGTGAGTTTCAGGACTTTGCTGCTCACTATGATTTCCAGCATGTGACTTCAAGTCCTCAGTTTCCTCAGTCCAATGGGAAGGCGGAGAAAGGAGTGCACATTGTGAAGCAATTGCTCAAGAAGGCGTCAGAGAGCAAATCAGATCCATATTTAGCTCTTCTGAGTTATCGCGCATTGCCTCTGGAACATGGTGCATCTCCTGCAGAACTCTTGATGGGTCGCAAAATCAGGACAACACTTCCTTACAGAGGTGACATAAAGCAAGATGTAATAAAGGACATCGCAATGAAACAAAAAGCTCTACAAAAGAGACAGAAGACAAACTACGACAAAAATACCAAAAGACTGGAACCGTTATTAGAGCATGACGTTGTCAGGTTTGGGGATTCAAACCACTGGGACAGGAAAGCTGTTGTACTGGAAGAAGTGAATCCGAGATCATACGTGGTTAGAGCAGAAAATGGACAGGTCTTCAGGAGAAATCGTAGGAGTCTTCTCAAGACACAAGAAACAAGCCAACCATTGGATGATCCTCAGAGAGAAGAGGTTCAAGCCTCATCACAGGATCAAGTGCCTTTGAGTACACAAGCTTCCTCGTCCATAGCACCTGACAATGATCACTCTGCCGAGACGAGTGATTCTCCGGTACTAAGAAGATCACTGCGAACCATAGAGAAACCCGACAGACTTAATTTGTAGATGCCTGTTTTCTGTGGCATTTGTGCATATAGAATATGTATAATTTTGAAATTTTATGGTTTCTGTAATACTTGGCTATCTGTTGTAATATAGTATCTATTATGTTTTAGTTCTGTTTATTAAGGTTTCTACTTTCAAAGGAAAGGGGATGTGGTGATCAGTTGTTGTTTCTGTTATTACCTATAGAGGGCAGATGTGTTCGGTAGGTACAGGAAGGATACCTAGGTAGCAAGGAAGCGGATTTAGGAGGAATACGTAAAAAGCACATGGTTGTGAAAACCCAGCGTGAACATTAAACGAGGCTACGTGCCAGTTAACAATATCATTCTCAGTGTGTTTATTGAGTAAACACAACACAGGTGACGGTGGACCACTGCGCTTAGGACTGTGCTCCATCTGACGGAAAACCCAAAAAGCTGAGAGGAGTGTGTCTGGTCAGGGACTGTGCTGCTTTTATTTCCCTCCCTGCAGCCAGACAAACAAGCCTCCCGACTGCCACCGTGACTGATGGTTATTCTGCCAGGGCCATATCTTCACCCGTGCTATACAATTCCAGTCAGTGGGCCTTTTTGCAAACAAATGTGAAGAGACTGTAAAATGGTATTAAAATTAATTAGCTTGACCAGAAGGAAGATCACTGCCTCGCAGATCCCTTCACAGCACAAGTTCAGATTCAAGGATGACTGTATGATTCACAACTTACTGTAACTGTTACTGTAACTCTGACCATTTTACCCTGACTTTTTCTCCCAGTTTTCACTTTTTTAACTTGAAAATTTTCACTTTACCTTTGGAATATAATACATTGGGACCAGTGTGTTTTTAATTCAAAATAAAGTTTCAGTTTGTTGCTTTTTCAGCTTCAGGTGCCCTCTATATGAAATATTAATAAGATCCTTTTTGACCTAAAATAGGAAGCAGATGATGATGATGATGATGATGAAGGGGCAGCTGGTGGTGTGGTTATTGGGGTCACTTTGCAATGAATGGCCACAGTGCCCTTGACCAAGGTATTCCCCTAAAGAAAAATGTTACCCTGTTGCATAAATGGGTAAAACAGTGTAAGCAGTTCAACCTCACACTCTCAGTCACCTCGGAGAGAAGTGTCACATAAAGGGTCACTCATGATGATGAAGAGGAACCCCCTTGGTGAGTGGGGTAGTGTCTGCTAAGGCGAAGGTGCGTTTGTGATATTTTTAATGTGACCCAAGTGAGTCTGGAGAGTGGTGTAAAGTGCTATCAAAGCTGTGTAGAAATCTTTAACGCAACAAAACACACAGGACAGACGTGTGAAATGCTGATATTTCTTTTATTTGCCAGCCGTGTGATCGCTACTATGCGCTACTGATAGGACCGATGGGTGGGCGTCCAGCTACGTTGAGCTCAATGACATGTTTCCTCCAGTCGACCCATCAAACGAAAAGAGGGTCTGCGCTCACCTCCACTTCACACAGGGCCAGGACCTTGTTTGCTCCTGGGATGATGATGTTGATATAGCGCCCCTCCATCTTGTTGCACTGATAAGTGGCTATGGCACCAGCAGGAATGGAAGCAACTATAGCACACCTGCAAAAAAGAGTAAAATAACACTGCGGTGTTTACCTGTTATGAGGGTAACCTTTGACTGCATCTAGATTCTGGAAATAATGCCCAGGAAAGCCTCTGGTACTTGGACCCAAAGAGATACATTTTCCTTTCTTTTTCACATTGGGAGCTTTTTTTTTGTTTTCCTCTCCTCGGCTGCCAGCTGGTTTAACCAAATATTTAACTAGAACTGCTCTTGTTCTGAGTTGCATCTTTCCCCGAAACTGTGCTGAGCACTGTGTCGCCTTGGAGAGAGGAGTGCTGTATAAAAATAAATTGAACTGAACCGAAAAATACGAGATATTAAGGTGTAATCAATACGTGGTATGATCATCATAACTACGTATTTTGGGAAAATCTCAGTACTGATTGGGGAACGGTTCCCCACTGTCTTGCAATAAGGAGAGAAGATGTTTCTTTTTAGTGGGAGATGGAACATGTTTCCTAAATCTGGAGATGGAGACAGTCAAGACTGAGTGAAACCATTACTGAAATGTAATTAAGGAAACACTTCTTACAAAGATGGAAGATTACCCTCTTATTCATAACACTTACTGTACATTTATTCATTTAGCTGATGCTTTTCTCCAAAGCAACTTACAATGTTAACATTACAATTACTTACCCATTCACACAGCTGGGTGTTTTCTACTGGAGCAATTTAAGGTAAATATACCTTGCTCAAGGGTACTACAGCCAGAGGTGGGGATTGAACATGTGGCCTTTGGATCCAGAGGCAGCAGCTCTAAACACTACACTAGCAGCTGTCCTCTAATAGAGTCCCCTTATAAAGTCCACAGTGCTCCCACAGTGCACCGTATAATTTCCACTGTAAACACTGTAAATGTAAAGGCACAGATTTATGACTTACACCGGATTGTTGTTGCCATTGTTGAGCAGGGAGTTTCCGACGCGGATCTCTGCCCCATTAATCCTCTCCGGACAGCAGTCTCCTCTGTTGGTGATGTTCACTGAGGTCACTCTGTACACGTCCAGAAGGTCCAGCCTTCACCAGGGGTTGCTCTCAGCCCTGGTTTGTGAGCAGGACCCGTTTCCGTGCAACGCATGCCGGTTCCCATCTATAGCCTTGTCTGCAGCGTTTAAAAAGTTGTACTGGGATGACTGGGTGGCCCTGCCCCTCAAAGCCACGTTCTCTTGGGTGGAAAGAGGACAGGTGGAGACAAATGCAGAAAGTCAGCGCTCACCGAATTCTGGCACCTCTGGCACATTTATTGCCCCTTCATTCATAAGCTGTCCTGTATTTGAAATGTCTATTGATGGTTATTGGAAAGCTGGTTCATTAATACTGTAAATTATGTTGCTCTTATTTTGCACTCTTTTCTCTTTACCACAGGGTCAGGGTTAGGGTTGCAAGGACACTACAGTGATGTTTTCTGTCTGAAAAACTTTCACCTCTCATGGTGTATGTACTGTAAGTGATTCTGGATGATATGATACAGTAACTGAGCCATCAAAAGACCTGGTGTCGTTACTGACCAAATGTTGGACTCCCTGCCACCACCACCTCACACAGAGTCAGGTAGTCTGTCCTTGGCAGGTATATGTTCACATATCGACCTCTCATTCCATGGCAGTGGAAGGTACTGGCCCCCCCTGGTGGGATGGAAGGGATGGTGGCACATCTGCAGCAGAAAACTGGAGTAAAAGACTGCACACGTCACCCTGGAAGGTTCTCAGAATTTCCTGTTTTTTCTGTGGACTTAGAACTCCTGCAGAAGAAGGTGGAACTGACACACTACTGCTAAACGCTCTTTGTCACTCAAGCAGGCGGGACAGTAGTTTAGCAAGTATGCTGCTTATCATGAGGTTCCTAGGTCCAGTCTCAGTGAGAACTGCTATACTACCTGCAAGTTACACTGCATGTTTAAGCCCTGTAATTGAGTAAAACAAAAAATACAGGGGCAGCTAGTGTCGTGGTTAGAGTGGTTGCTTTTGGACTCAAAGGTCACAGATTTGAGTCCCACCTCTGGCTGTAGTGTCTTTGAGCAAGGTACTTATCCTGAATTGCTTGAGTAAACTACCCCACTGTATAAATGGGTAAACAATGCGGTAAGCCACTTTGGGGAAAGAAAAACCATAATTAAAAGAATAAATGTAATGAAATGAAGAAGTTGCCTCGGGTTGCTGTTGCCGTTGTTCTCCAGCGAGTTGCCAATGCGGATCTCGGCCCCGTTGATCCTTTCGGAGCAGCAGTCTCCTCGGTTGGTGATGGTCACGGAGCTCACGATAAACTCTCTCACCAGGTTCACCCTCCACCAGGGGGCAGTTTCACGCTTTGTACAAGAACAGGAGTTCTGTCTGAAGACCGAGTTGGGGTTTCCATCATTGGCCTTGATTGCACCAGTTTTGCTGTTCCACTCAGAGGACTGAGTGGCCATCTTCCCCAGAGCCACGTTGGTCTCTGTCGACACACACGGGACAAGCTAAACAGTGTAAGTGGTGGAAGGAGTGGTGGTATGCTGCTCTGTACCTGCTGTGTTCAGGTGTCACCATTTCTCCAAGGAAATTTCACAATATTTATATATTTGGCAAAAATAAACCTGCTCACCAGTAGCTCCAGAGGGAGCGACGGCCAACCAGAGCAGCACAAAGACAACTCGAGTCCTCATGGTCAGAATGATCTAGAAAAGCAGAGATGGTGAAGAAGAGGTGTGAGTAGCACTCTGTTCACAAATAACGTTTGGACTTGAGGCACAACAGTGTGAAGCAGATGTTATGGTGTTAAATTAACTGAACATGGGAGCTGAACAGTTCACATGAAAATCCCAGCTGGAGTGCTGTCGTACCATTGAACCTGTTTGATCGCTCTCAAAAATACTCCAAAAATGGATGAAAAATTTTAACGTGAAAAAAAGAAAAACTACCAACCGATGTCAACAACCGCTTGTCCCGAGCGGGGTCGCGGCGAGCCGGAGCCTAACCCAGCAACACAGGGCGTAAAGCCGAAGGCGGAGCGGACACACCTTGGACGGGATACCAGTCCATCGCAAGGCTTCCCAAGCAGGACTCGAACCCCAGACCCACCACACAGTGGACACTGGCCAAATCCCCCACGCCTCAAAAGAAAAAATGATTTGAAGAAAAATAATGGTGCAAATAAAATAGAAATAATAATCAGAATAATATTAATAATGCTTCAGTGAAACTCCCTGAGCATCTTTATATGGTCAAAGCGAACGTTTCTTAACTTGTGCTCCAGGTATCCAAACACGTTAATGTGCACTAGAGGTTTTGAAACATTATCCCAGATCACAGCTTGAAGCGGATGATGTGGTGCTGCGGTCAGGACGGTGAACTTGTGTCCCCAAAGTTATTGGTTTGCATCCCACTAGTTGAGTTCAGGGCCCTTGACAAAGGTAGTTTACATTTGTTCATTTATCAGATGCTTTTCTCCAAGGCGACCACTTACATTTTCCCATTTATACATCTGGGTACTTTTACTACATTAATTGAGGGTGAGTACCTTGCTCAAGGGTACTGCAGCACAGCATGGGATTCAAACTTGGTTCCTTCATGGCCAAATGTGGGGTCTCTGACCTCCATACCTCCTACTGCCCCCAGACAGACAGGTAATTAGGAATCACATAGAAAATATCCAGTTATATAAAAGGAAAAGTTAAAAAAAAAAAACTGCACCATTTGTTTTGGATAGAAGGATCAATTATGGAAATGAAACAGACTCTAACACTCAGTTTTAGGCTTGATTTTAATTTAAATGAAAAGAGACTTCAGGACAACTTGGAGAATAATTAAAGAGCTTATTCCCATTAAAAAACAATACAGTTCACTGAAATATAGCTATAGATAATACAGATGAAAGTGAATAATATCTACATACTTACACAAAATAAGCAGGAGTTCAGTTTTCAGTTGGATTTTCTGCAGCTGATATTGAAGAATGGTTGATTGGGTGCTTTGCTTTTATAGCTCTCAGCATTGGAGCACACACACACACACACACACACACACACACACACACACACACACACACACACACACACTTGCCAGATTATAGGCGCTTGTTTGCCTTTAGTCCCACAAGTTTACTTTAGGGTGACACTGCAGCACATCTGGATGCAGTTCTGGTGTGTGTGTGTTGTGTGGGGTTTGGTTTCCTCCAGGTGCTCTGGTTTCCTTCCACAGTCCAAAGGCACGAGCTTCAGGCAAATTTGTGACTAAATTGCCCATTGTGTGTGTGAGTGTGTGTGATGTGTGAGAGAGAGGGAGAGAAAGAGTGTGTTGTTCTGATGTATAGGTGAGTGTGAGACTGTGAGAAGTGTACTATGGTGTATATAACACTAAGTCACCTTGGATAAAGGTGTCAGTTCAATATTACAGAGTATTCATTGTAGGTTCTTTCGAGACAAGTGTCTGCTAAATGAAGAAATGCGAATATTAAAACCTCATCTGTCCCACATACAGTACATTAATCAAATTTGGTTTGTTTCGCAGTATGTTTTCAATTTCCATTGAATATGAAGTCTCCATATATTCAGGTCATCTTACATTTCAGTAGTAGGGAGTGTTTATATTTGCAATCTGGGTGCAGTCTGCTGAACGTAATATTTGCATTAAAAGTGCATGTGCTTCTTTCATGCAAATCTATGTGTTCAAAAGAACAACTAAAATTTGCTTCTGTTTCACTTATGTCAAGAAGGACTATCAAAAACTGTTTTTAAACAAAAGTAAAAGAGAAAACCTTGGTTACATGGAGGGGTGAGTAGAGTCCGGGTAGCGGCCAGGTGGGGAACGACAGTGGGTGGACTTATGGGAAATTTATTATTCTTCCTCATATTTACTAAGCTCTTTAGCTAGAGTAACTCAGTAACTGAAAGGAAGTTGAACACTGATGTATTTAACACAGAATTTTTGCCACTCAGCAACACAAAGTACTCTATAATATCAATGTGAAAAACATTTGAGACATTTTACTAAATTTAAAACAGGAAGAATGGGAAAAATCACTTCAATGTGTAAGTATTTACCCTCTCACTTTTACACACCTGAAATGCTTCTGAAATACCCAGCTCTCTTCTCCAAGTCACATAATACTTGACTGGAGTTCACCTGTGTGCAGTTGAGGTGTTTCACATGATCTCAGAGTAAACACACCTGCGTCTGGAAGCTACGCCGGCAACAGCTGCAAGATGACCAATGGATCTAGAGTGTCTAAGGTACACTTACAATATGTTCTAATAGCCCATGCTTCTAAATATTCAATAAACACTAAAGAGAACTACCAGGAAAGAATATCAAGTCATTCTCAAAAGTGAAGTTCTTAAGCTGAGCAGTAGTCTCTTCACTGAGTGCATGCAGTAATGGTAATCTCTAGCAAGAGCAATATTCAGTAGCCGCATTGTCTACACTTCTTCACAAATGGCTCCACTCCTATCTGATGTCTCTCAAGACTTTTGATGAATCATTTCTTTTTTGGATGGCATGAGCCCTGTTATGACAGTGCAAACCAGACACAGCATTTCAGAGTAAGAACCTTCTTCCAACAGTCAAGCATGGTGGTGGCAGTGTCATGCTCTGGGTATGTTTTGCTACCACAGGACCTGGACACCTTGCTGTCACTGAAGACACCATAAATTTCTCTTTATATCAGAAATTTCAGATCATCAGTCTGAGTTGAAGCAAAAGCACAGCTAGGTCATGCAGCAAGACAATGATCTGAAACAGAAAAACAATTCATCATTGAAACGGTTGACAAAAATATAAAGTTTTGGAATTGTCTAGTCAAAGTCTTAAGCCCAATGATAAGTTGCAGTGAGACCTCAGAAGATTTGTCAGCAGCGCCTTCAAAGCTCTACTGCGATTACTGAAGGGCAGGGTTACCCAAAGCCACATTCTCTGTACGAGAGAAGACACTGAGAAGGGTGGTCCTCACCCCTTTTAGGGACTGTCTCTCCATTCTGAAGAAAATGTCTTTGCAGATAAAATGGGTTTTTGGAAAACATTCATGAAGAGATTTTTCTTTATTTCATATGTGGTTCTGCTGTTGAATATCACACACTGTCTGAAACAGGGTCACAGCAAACCAGAGCCTAACCCAGCAACACAGTGTGCAGGGCTGGAGGGGGAGGAGGCACACCCAGGACAAGATGCCAATCCATCACAAGGCACCCCAAGCAGGGCTCGAACCACAGACTCACCAGAGAGCAGGCCCTAGCCAAACCCGCTGCACCACTGCACCCCTTTGTAAAATTTCAGCTTATCTGTGAGGATCCCTTGTATCATCACTCATATACCAAATCCATCACCAGTTGACTCATTGACTCACGTCACAGCAGAGACACCCCTCATACTTGTGATACGTGTTCACTCTTTGTGGATCTTACAGATTGACAAGGAACCTCACCTTTGTCCCCTGCTGCTAATTTCAAACTGCTCATATTGTGAAAAAATGTTAATACAACTATAAGGTCTAAAGTAGGACTTGCTGTCAGTAACATGTCATACAGTCAGGTAGTCTGGTCTTTGGAGGTGTTCTTCACATATCAACCTTTCAATCCATTCCATTGGAACAGCTCAAATTAATTAAAAGCTTGGCTCATAACTTAAGGCCAGAATAATTCTTTCCCCCAATACAAATTACACATGGCACAGAGATACAGTTTGCATAATGACTGGGGGGCACACATCGTGTAGAAGAATGGTTGCCTGTGACTTCATTTCAATTAAGTTGAAATTGTGGGTGGAGGGAAAAAAACCCCATCATTTCAATGCAAGGAAAAAGCTTTTATTAAGGTCAGAAAATTTGAGATTCAACTTGCTCATTGGTTTCTAAGAGAAGCTCCGTACAGTAATTGAGGTTCACAGCCTCATGTGTGGTGTCAGTATAACAGCCACAGTCTGTTGTGTTAAACACTTTATTTATAGAAAAAAACCCACACACCGCTTTATATTCCTCTATATTCCAGGGGGGAAGCATCTACCTCCACCTCACACAGGGCCAGGACTTTCCCGCTTCCAGGGTTGACGAGGTTGATGTAGCGTCCCTCGATGCCATTACACTGAAATGTGTTGGTGGCACCAGCGGGAATAGTGGAAACTACTGCACACCTGGAAGAGGGAGCAGAATTTTTACCAGTATTTATAGCCCTCCTGGGACTCCTACTATTTTAGTACTGTAGTGGCAAGGTGAGGGGAACCTTCCAATCATACCTTGTCACATAATGTGCATTTTAACTGTTCAGTAAGTGATGTGCTTTGTTTGATGGTTGAGCTGCTGGGTTAGGGTTGTTGGGTAGGTGATATTTGGTGGCAACTCAGATTTCTCCATGGGTTTGTATGTGTTTTACAGGGAGAACAAGTTTTGAACAGATTGTGGTTGGTGACTGTGGAATCATGCAGAGTACATAAAAGTGATGGTGGGGGGGCAAAAGAAAACGTGGGCCCAATTAGGGATGTTAGGTCCACAACTTAAGCTCTTTAGCCATCCAGCTGCTTCCTCACCATCTTACCTGGTGATACTACACTATAAAGAACATGCAAAGGAACATTTCAGTGGTGTAAACTTACACTGTGTTGTTCCCATTGCTGTCCTTCGAGTTTCCGATGCGGATCTCTGTTCCGTTGATCCTCTCAGCTCCACTGTCCTGTCTGTTAGTGATGCTTACAGAATACACTCTGTACTCGTCGAGGAGGTCCAGCCTCCACCAGGGGTTGGTCTGGGGTCTCGTGTGTGAACAGGACGCGTCTGCATACACTGCTTGCCGGTTCCCATCCACGGCCTTGTCAGCACTGCCGAACATGTCGTACTGGGACGACTGAGTGGCCCTGCCCCTTAAAGCCATGTTCTCTTCGGGGGGAGAGGACAAATGGGAAAGTCAGTCCTCCACGAAATCTGACATGCCATCATTTAATGTCTAACACTTGTGTCAAGTTCCTTGACAATATCTGAAGTCTGTTTACTTATATAGTTTCTTTTTGTGTCCAGCTGTGTCCAAAAGAGAAATGCTTTACAAATGCTTCCGGATGGATTCTCAGGTTGGTCATAAGTAGTTAGGTTTCCAAGACTTTTACAGTGCTCTTAGTTTTTACTCAACAGACACATTTGTCCAAAGCAATCCCTTTAAAAAAAAAACCACTAACCCATCGTAGGACTTGCGGTCACCACCACCTCACACATGGTCAGGTAGTCTGTCCTTGGCAGGTACACGTTCACATATCGACCTCTCATTCTATTGCAATTGAAGGTGCTGGAGGCTCCAGCTGGGATGGAAGAGATCACTGCACACCTACAAGTAAATAAAAAGCACTAAGATATTTTTGCATTTGTAAATCATATTCCCTGGTGGGTGCGGTGGCGCAGTGGGTTGGACCGCAATTCTCTTTTCCGGTGGGTCTGGGGTTCGAATCCTGCTTGGGGTGCCTTGCGACGGACTGGCGTCCTGTCCTGGGTGTGTCCCCTCCCCCTCCGGCCTTGCGCCCTGTGTTACCGGGTTAGGCTCTGGTTCCCCGTGACCCCGTATGGGACAGGCGGTTCTAAAAATGTGTGTGTGTATTCCCTGGTAAAGCTGAAGGTAGCAAGGAAGGACACCGTCGTTTAATCAACAATTTCCACATCTTGGAGGGAAATGGATGCAGAGAGATCTAGCTTGTCCCCACATTCTCCATAAGCAGACAGATTTATGTAATCTGAGACATGTATGTTCTGGGAAGCCTTTCACCAAGAGACACTTTCTGGAATCACTCAGGAGACAGATTCTTCAAACCAGTTTACATGTATTAATTTAGCTGGCACATTTCTCCGAAGCAACTTACATTTACCCACTTATACAGCTGGGGAATTTTTAACTGTCACAATTTATGGCATGGAGTTTAAGGTTACTACAGTAGTGGATGAGGTTTGAACCAGCAACCATCCACTGCTACCAGTGGCCCACTTCTCACATGAAAAAGTCAATTCCATCTTAGATGTCCAACTGTGGAAACTGGAAACAAACACTGTTCTTTAGTTAACACCTTTAACTAAGAAAACACATCTGGGTAATTTTTACTGTATCAATTCAGGGTAAGTACAAGGGCCAAGGGAACAGGTGGTGAGATATAAAATAGGAACTGCAGAGCCCTAACCCTCAACATATCACACCCACAGCTGTTCTTTTGCAAATGACCAAAAAATATGAAGAAATGGAGAAGTTGCCTCGGATTGTTGTTGCCGTTGTTCTGCAGTGAATTGCCAATGCGGATCTCGGCCCCGTTGATCCTATCGGAGCAGCAGTCTCCTCGGTTGGTGATGGTCACGGAGCTCACGGAAAACTCTCTTAGCAAGTCCACCTTCCACCAGGGGCTAGCTTGATACGTTGTACAAGTACAGGAGTTCTGGCTGAAGATCGAGTTGGTGTTTCCATCAATGGCCTTGGTGGCCACGTTGTTGACGCCATAGTCAGAGGACTGAGTTGCAACTCCGTTTAAAGCCACATTGGTCTCTGTCAGGATAAGCAGAAAAAGATCTGATGAAGAGCAGAACCATAGCTGTACAATAGCAGGTGAACTGCATTCAATGCTCTGAGCAGTAGGTGCTCCACCAGACTATCATTGGATTGATCTCAGGACGGTCCCAGTTGCATACATTAAGTTTTATCTTTACTAAATGAGCAACCAATGAATTTATGCACTAGTTAATAATTTGGACATATTTAGCAAACATTAAAGTCACTTCAGAAGAAATATTTTGATTCTTCCATACAGTACAATAGCAATGGATTTGTGTGAAAATCTGGCATATTGAGCCCTTCATGGAGCCTCTTGTGTATCTAACATATTCCAGTTTGGACACTCAAGGGAACATAGACCACAATGAAGAAACACAAACCAAACCTGGACAATCAGTAGTTCCACTGCAAGTGGCAACAGTCCAGAGGAGTACTAGTACCCTCAGCATCTTCATAGACACAGCAACCTAAAAAAGAAGGAAGACAGAGTATATCATAGAACTTTAGGGGGATAGAGCACAATTTTTTTTTTTCAGGTACATAGCTTTACTATGTTGCATATCTTTACATAGAACTGTGTGTGGGTGGTGAGCCCAGACCCACTCGGCCCAGATATCAGGTCGGTCGCTGCTGCATCCACGTCCATGGGCTCGTGCTGCACGGCGATGTCGGGTGCGCGAGGAGTCGATGGTTGCGACTCCGAGGCCGCCTGAGTAGTTTTGCAGCCTCTCGCGCCACCTTCTCCCGCGCACGATGCTCATGCTTTGCTGAGCCGGTGTCTTGGATGGTGTCTTTCGAATCCCGGAGGCCTCGGCTTGCTCCCTAAATGCAGCTCGTCAGTCATAATAGTACTTTGTGTCGTGTTTGTTGGGCATCTTTGAAATGTTTAATTCGATGATCCGCCTTTGGGCCCCCTACACCTGTCTACATGAAGGTTTTCCTGCCGGCGTGATACGTTCCCGATAGTGCGGCTCTCTAGTGACGAACTGAGGTGCTGACATCAACGCTAGAACGTGGTTCGAACGTGATGACGTAGTGGAATGCACGGCAACTCCATAATGAGCCAAATGTGGGACATTTTTGCAACGTTGCCACCTCACTCAGGCTGAACCGGCAGCGGCCATTCATATGTCGTTTGATGTGGTGTTCCTTCCTCTGTTCAACGGTGTATGCAGTATCCCTCTGTGTCTTTTCATCTGCGAGCAGTAGCGGCGAGAGGGGGTTGCATTTTTTTGTGACAGGTTGCATTTTTACGTGACAATCAATTCCCAAGTTACCCCCCCACTTAGTGAGGAGAAAGATGTAGTTCTACGTCAAAAAGACAGACACACTCCAACAATCAGTCATAGCGACACACAGGACATGTCCAGTCCGGAAAGTGACTAGGCATGGAGTGATAGATGGTGTGTCATACAGAAGTGATTTCATTCTTGTAGCCCATATAAATTACCACCAAACAAGTAGTTAAAATGTTTTTTTAACTTTGCCATATTTATAAATTCACAGGTTGCCCCTGAGTTCAAACACAACTATGCAAACTTTCACTGTCATCTCAGTCTTGTATTTAAAGGTCCACACCTGGTGTTATTTGTTGTGTATGTATAAACATGCTGCAGCGCCGATGTGTCGGCACATGTGCGTGCGCTTGTGTGTGTGCTGAGTGTGTAGAAATAAAGTTGACGCGTTCTGTTCCACTGAACCTTGCGTGGACCTTGTTGCTTCACGGATTGCGGACATAACAACCGGCAACGAGGATGGGATACTTACAGTATGATGGGACCCTGAATGCAGAGGTAGCCCAACTGTGTCGATACAGAATTGTGACGAGCCGCGTTCGGACAAATAAAAGCACCGCGCGCACTGACGGCGGTCCGACAAAGAACATCAAGATGGCAGGCTTTATCGCACACATAGAGGCTTATAAGAAGAACGCTTCGTGGGACGATTATTGTGACAGGTTTAAACAATTTTGTATGGCGAATAGCATCGACAAATATAAAAAGTTGCAGCCTTATTAGCCTACTTGCTCCTGCGGATGCTGTTAGCTCCCGAAAAGCCAGCGGCCAAAAGTTCTGCTATCATTATTAAGACACTGAAGGAGCATTTATCGCCAGCTCCATTGACCATTGCAGAACGCTTTAGATTATACGCAGCAACTCAGGAGGGTGTAGCAGAATTTGAAGCCAAGGTACAACGTCTGGCAGAAAAATTTGAGTTTAAAACCTAGATGAAGCGTGCTAAGAGACAGGTTTGTTTGTGGGCTCCAATCTGAAGCTATCCAAAGAAAGTTACTAACTGAAAAGGAACTGACATTAAGAAGGGCTGTAGAGATCGCAGTGGCGATGGAAGCGGCCAAAAAGATGCCCAGGCTTTAGCGCTGTCAAAGACTGCTGGTGCTATCATCGGCGTGCTTACAGATGGAAGTGGAGGAAGAATTCAGGCACTTGTTAGCCCTGAATACTCACCTGGGTCTGAAGCACTACAAGCATTCGGTTTTTGGGGTGGCCTCCGGCCCTATGCTATGACAACAGGCTACGGACCAAATATTAAGAGACATTCTCCAAACACAACGCTACCTTGACGATATAATCATCACAGGGTGGACTGAGGCAGAACATTGGACCAACCTGCATCTAGTAATGGCACGCTTAGAGGAGTACAGACTAAGACTGAATGGGGATAAATGTATTCTGGGAGCACCCAAGGTGCACTATGTCAGAGGGGTTACATAAGTCAAAAGAAAAGGTGAGAGCGTTGCTTGATGCTCCGCCTCCCAAAGACGTGCAGCAAGTACAAGCTTTTTGTGGTGCGCTTAATTGCTACAGATCGTTTATGCCCATTCTGTCAGATTTTACACGCTTTGAACCACTTATTGAGAAAAGACAATCGATATGTATGGGGTGACGGAGAACAACAAGCTTTTAACAAAGCCAAAGAACTGATGGCTTCAGAGCAGGTGCTATGTAGATATACTTTTAGATAGATATACTTAATCTGATTCCTCTGATTTTCAGTATGATACTGAATCATGCCATTTGCAGAAGTTCTCTGATGACTCTGCAGTGGTGGGGTGTATTAGAGATGGACAGGAGTTGGAATATAGGCACCTGGTGGATAACTTTGTGGAGTGGTGGAGCAGGAATCATCTGCTCCTAAATGTCAAGAAGACCAAGGAGATGGTCGTCGACTTTAGGAAGACAAGAACTGCAGTCAGACCCATAAAGATCCTGGGGGAGGAGGTTGAGACTGTTCAGAAATACAAGTACTTTGGTGTCCACTTGAACAGCAGTCTGGACTGGAAGGACCGCACTGATGCTGTGTACAAGAAGGGAATGAGCAGACTGTATTTTCTGAGAAAGCTCAGATCTTTCAATGTGTGCAGCAAGATGCTGGAGATCTTCTACCAGTCTGGTGTTGCGAGCGCCATCTACTTTGCCGTGGTCTGCTGGGGGAGCGGCATCGATGCCAGAGATGCAGGCAGGGTGAACAAGCTCATCCGTAAGGCCGGCAGCATCATTGGACAGAACATGGAGACGTTTGAGTCGGTGAGGAATAGGAGGTCACCGAACAAACTGCTCTCCATCATGGACACTCCTTCCCACCCACTGCACAGCATGCTGCAGAGACAGCGTAGCTCATTTTCTAAAAGACTCATTCAGCTCCGCTGCCGTAAAGAACGGTTCAGGAAATCATTCCTACCGTTTGCAATAACACTGTACAACAGCTCACCTCTGTGTGACAGATGAACTATTCAGCACTATTGTTAGTTCATCTTGTTACTGATTATATTACCATTTTGTACAACTTGCACTTTACTGTTGCACTACATACTGTTTTAATTTATTTAATATACTTTTTATTCTTTTATTTTTCCAACAGTATACATAATTGCACATATATTTTTATCTTGTATTTTTAACTTGTATTTTTCCACTTGTTTTATGTTTTTTAAATATATATTGCAAGTATTTATCTGACTTGTGTTCTGCTGCTGTAACATAATAATTTCCCTTGTGGGATCAATAAAGTATATCTATCTATCTATCTATGTCATTTTGATCCACAGTTGCCAGTTTTTCTGTCTGTAGATAGCTCATCATATGGTTTAGGCACTATACTGTCTCACATCATGCCCGATGGTAACGAGAAACCCATAGCATTCGCGTCCTGGACGCTCATGGATCCTGAGAAAAATTATGCCATGGTGGACAAAGAAGGTTTGGCTGTAGTCTGTGCAATACGTAAGTTCCAACAGTATTTGGAAGGTAGACACTTCACATTAGTGACTGACTATCAACCACTAACCGCCCTGTTCCATCCACATTGGGGGGTACCAGTTACAGTGGCAGCAAGGATCCAAAGATGGGCGCTGTTTCTACAAGGCTTTCCCTATGATATAGTCTACCGTAAATCTGACAAGAACAGCAATGCTGATGGGTTGTCCCGCCTTCCATTGCCGCTAAACAACTGTCTGGAAGACATTGAGTTGTATCATATTGAAATGATTGACCCTATCGGTCAAGCAAATAAAGGCTCCACACTCAGAGAGACCCCATACTCAGTCAAGTGTTTCAGGTGACAATGAAGGGCTGGACCTTGGTGCTGGATTAGCAGGACTCCCTGAAACCATATTACCAAAGATGGCATGAGTTGACAACTCATGATGGATGCCTGCTATGGAGTGTTAGGGTAGTAGTGCCCCTTGCCTGTCGGCAGGCAGTTCTCAACGTCTTACATAGTGGACATTTGGGAGTGGTGAAGCTAAAAGCCCTGACCCAAAGCTACGTGTGGTGGATGGGTATGGACCAAGCACTCGAAGACTTAGTTAGAAGGTGTAACTAGTGTCAGCAGTGGAGACTGTCCCTGGGTCGTGCTCCCTTGCACCTGTGGGAATACTTAGATATCCCTTGGCAAAGAGTGCACATGGATTTTGCAGGGCCGATCCACGGCAGCATGCATTTGGTAGTGGTGGATGTGTTTTTTAAGTGGCCTGAGGTGATCAAGATGCCTTCCACTACCACTGCCTGTCTTGTCTTTATTTGCTCACTGTGGTCTTCCTGAACAGTTAGTCTCGGATTACGGACCACAGTTTGTGTCTGCCGACTTCAGGGGTTTCCTGAAACGTAACAGAGTGCAGCATATCATGTCAGCCCCTTATCATCAGTCGTTGAATGGTCTAGCAGAAAGGTTCGTACAAACTTTTAAGTATGGGGTAAAAGGCGATTGGTCTCGCAAGTGCCTGGACCAGTTTTTGCTGAGTTACAGACTTGCTCCTCATGCAGCCACTGGGTTGTTGCCTTCAGTCTTGATGTTCGGGAGACCCATTCGCTGCTTGCTGGATACCTGTGTTCCAGACATTTGTCAGAAAGTGCATCTCAAATCAGCCCCGGTGCCAACCAGGGGCGTTCACTCCCTTCATGTCAGTGATACGGTGCTGGCTCGCAATTACGGGAAGGGAAGGAAATGGGTCCCTGGAACTGTAGTAAATGTTACCGGGCTGGTTTTGTATGTGTTCCAAGTCGGACAGGAGATGTGGTGTCAGCATATAGACCAGAAGCCATATAGACCGTAATCCAGGCCGCGTGCTCGGCTAAAGGCTAACCCGTACAGACCAGCACTTCCGAGCCTGTTCCTCATCACCTCCAGGTCTATTACCAACAAGATGGACGGGATAAGAAGCGGATCGGATGAGGGACTCTGGGAAGAGCAGAGGAGAAGGACTGTGCATCTGTGTGAATAACAGATGGCACAGCAGGCTATACATTCCTCCGCAAGCCGAGGCTACGCCAGCGTTGGTAAAGCTCCATGAAAGGACCTCAGTGTTTCACTGTAATTCTTGTTTATTTACTTATTTCTTTATGTACTTATTTTTAGTGTTCTTTATTTCTTTCTGCTGCTGTTGTTCTGAGGGTTGCCACACAAAATTTTGTTGTTTTGCATTGCATACAATGACAATAAAGTATCTCATCTTTGTTGAACAGTAATATGAGCTGTGTGCTCAGTCTTGTGTTTCAGCTGCACAGTTGCTCATCCAAAGTGCAAGTTTCTCCTGTTTTTACTTTTGCACAAAGAACATTAATATTAATCTAGCCAGTGCTTTGGTTGAGTAAAATTTCACATGTGTGTCACGCCCTCATCCAACGACAGATCGGGAACACTGCATCTCATCAAGGGAGCACAGCATAAAGGGACGGCCTAGAGGCCGCACAGGTGCGGAGCCTCCCACGGAGAAACCGCAGCCCTTCGCTCCTGCTTGCAGCCTTGCCCTGTCCTATAGATTTCCCGGTTTAGATCCCTGTTTTGCCTTGCCGACTACGACTCCTGTGTTTTCCCCCGGATAGCGTTTGCTGATCGATCGACCCTCGCCCGAAACCTGACCGCTCTTTTGCCGAGCCCTTTCTTGCTACGGCAACAAGCTCCGCACCTGAGTCCGTCGCTCAGTCCCCACCGACGCCATGAAAGAGTGACACTTTTCTCCAAAGCAGCTTGTGATCATGTATGCAATTACAAAGAGAGCCATTCCAGCATATTTTGCAGAAATTATTTCTATTATTCCAGATTTTTATTGAGAAAAAATCTAAACACTTAATTTTGTTCTGTAAAGAAGCGACAACTACACTCCTTTTTTTCTAATGGTGATCAGATTGGAAAAGCTTTTATAGGTGTTAGTAAATCTGCAGTGAGAGTGTCTAGATGGCTGTGGATTAGGAGATGTGAGCTGTGGGACTGAGGGACAGTGAGAGTCCGCACGGTCAGAAAGATTTAGAAAAGACTTGTGGCAGTGAGAACGTGACTGAAATGCAACCGGCGTCCTACTGTCCACGTACAGTTGAAACAATTCCTCAGAGTGACTCTTTAGCCACTTGTTCATTCTTCCCGTCTTTAAATCACAAAGTGTGATGGATGTTTGCAGCAGATACCGAGTCACAGTGAGCACCTCCTTTGGGCTGGATGTCGATAACGAACATAATTCCATCACACGGATCTGTTCGGGACCAGACCTGTCAGGCAGGTTAAGGTGTGTTTTCGTTTGGACACCGTGGAAAACAAACATTTATCAAAAGGCTTATGACTGATTTCATTAATATATCGTTATTCTTTACCTGATGCCTTTCTCCAAAATTATAATGATTTACTCACTTATACAGCTGTATATTATTACTGTACTGCATTAATGCAGGATAATCAACTTGGGAGGCAGGATTCGAACCCAGGCCCAGGTAATGGTGCCAAGCAGTTTTCTTTCTGTTGCCTCTACAGGTTCTCACCATAGTTTTGACCTCAGCGTGTGATGCCTGAGTAATTACACATCTGTGAAAAATGTGCTGTACATTCATATATAATTAAGAATCAATGAATATGTTCAGTGTCGTGCATCTTCTGTACCTTAATGTATAGCTCATTTCAGTTTTTTCTGTGAAAAACTATGTAATGTTAAAAGTAATTAATTAAGATGGATTCTGATCAGGGCTCATCGAATAATATATGTTTACGTCAAAGATAAATAATAAAACTGAATCAATCCCTGGAGCCCCCTGAAGGACACGGTTTCAGAAAATTTCAGTAGAATGTTATGAAATATACTTACAACTGAGGGCAGCGGAGGAGCTCGCAAAGGGCTTTCCAAGTTGTTGGCTGGGAGGTTTTCTTCAAGTGATGTGTGAACTCAGAGCAAATACAAGAACATCACCAGTTCTGAGAGAACCGCTCACTCACAAGGACTTTTATAGATCCTAACCTGGGCTGTGACCTAAACTCCATTGGCTCCCTTCACTTACATCACAAACACAGAGTCCAGTAGCCGCCAGGAATCCAAAACCAAAGTGAGTTGTGCAATTAATGTTTAATTAGTTGCAACATGATTGCAAGTTCAGCAAAATTTTCCATAATTGTATCAGTGGCATAATCACAAATGTATTTACTTATTAATTCATTTATTTACTTCCTAAATCACTTACCAACCTACCAGTCCCTTCGTAGGTTAAACATGGTTCTTTACAGCAACACCACAGGGAACCAGTTTTTACACACTTAGGGCTTTTAAGAGTAGTGAGTTTATGTAGATTTTTTACTGTATATGACACAGATGTGTTCGTATCTAAATAAAATGGAAATGCACGTTCATGAACTGCGGACGGCGCTGGACACGAGCTACTGGACAACAGAATAACGTTCGTCCATCATCACTAACCGCTTGTGCAGCGCGGGTTCGTGGTGGTCCGGAGCCTATCCTGGAAACATGGGCCACGAGGCAGGATGCACATCTGCAGGGAAGCCTCACTTGGTCCAGTGAAGCTACAGTATGCAGCAGTGTCAGTGTTTTGGGAGACGTATCCTGGACTGGAGTGGTGAGGAACACCGTGTAGTAAAATGTACTTTTCCATCATACCATTCATGTGAAAAACGCTTTTACTTCTATTCTTTTACATGAATGACGTCTCAGTGAATGAATGATCCAAGGCTGACAAAGGTAGAGCGGAGACACACCTCGGCCATGTCCAGGTCCTGCGGACGTAGTTGCATACTGGAGAAGCAGAAGCTGTGTGTGAATGCAGGATCCACCTGCATACACTGCACTGGTCTTCCTATCAATGGCCTTATCAGCAGAGCCTCCTGCCTGCATTGCCCATCCCAGTAAAGCGACATTTTTCACTAGAGTCAGAGGAAACATGGAAACATGTGTTATTTCACATCATTCCAATGCTTTTATCAGTACTGCTGTTTCTGGTGAAATACTTGCTTATAGTAAAAAAATGAACCCACTACAGGACTAAATTTCTCATTTACTGTCATGTTAATTAATAGCAATTTCCCTTGTATTTCTCATTATTAACTACATGACCTACAGGAGGGCGTGCGGTGGTGCACTGGGTTTGGCCTGGTCCTATTCTCTGGTAGGTCTGGGGTTCGAGACCTGTTTGGGGTGCCTTGTGACGGACTGGCGTCCTGTCCTGGATGTGTCCCCTCCCTTTCCGGCCCTGCGCCCTGTATTGCCGGGTTAGGCTCCGGCTTGCCGTGACCCCGCTCGGGACAAATGGCTTCAGTGTGTGTGTGTGTGTGTGTGTGTGTGATCTACAGGATAGGTTTTTGTCTCAAAATCTGTTATCTCACACACACAGTGGCTGAAAACACTTGTCCCAAACGGGGTCACAACTAACCGTAGCCTAACCCAGCAACACTGGGTGCCAGGCTGGAGGAGGAGGGGATGCACCCAGGACGGGACGCCACTCCATCGCAAAGCACCCCAAGCGGGACTCGAATCCCAGGCCCACCTGAGAGCAGGACCTGGCCAAACCTGCTACGCCACCGCACCCTGTTGTTGGACAACAAATTGCATTCTTAGTTGTTTGTGCTTTCAGCAAGGATGTCCTCCATGGTGTTAACAGAATATTTTAAAGGCTTTGGGTCCCAGTTTCACTTGTACACTAGAGAGCATTCTAGAAAAATGTTTCAAATGTGCATCAGCCTCTGTGACAAACTGAAAATTCACCAATACCCCTAAGAAAAGATGTAAGGTTCAGTTTATATCTGAAAAGTGTTTGTATTTGACATTTTAAAAAACGAAAAGCTCAAATACTTTTGTGGGCATCATGTTCCACAAATATACCTTCTGATTGGCAAACTCTACGGTTCATATCTACAAACATTTACACAACAGTCATGTGCTCATTATGGTGCACCTGAGAGAAATCATATTTGCAGACACCTTGTGTATCCTTGTCACGACCATGCCAGCACCTCAATCAGCAGCACTCCGGGGCTTCCGAGGCCGGCGGGTCCTCGTGCATCCGGCACAGGGCATCAGCCTTGGTATTCTTGCTACCTAGCAGGTACGTCACAGTGAAACACTTTTCGGCCTTCACGAATAAGCGGTGAGCCAGGAGACGTCTCAGCACCTCCCTTACCTGATGTAGGTGTTGTTCCCTGGTCTGGGAGCTGATCAGGATATCGTCCAAGTACACAAGGACCCTGTGGTTTACAAGGTCCGCCCAACACGTGGTCAACGAACACCTGGAATACACTGGGAGAGTCAGCCAACCGGAATGGCATGACCAGGTACTCATAGTGTCCGAGGGTCGTGCTGAAGGCCGTCTTTCACTCATCCCCCTCCATGATCCGGATCAGGCTGTAGGCAGTATGGAGGTCTAGTTTGATGAAGATCTGGGCCCCGTGTACCTGTTCGAGAGCGGCTGTAATCGGGGCAGAGGATGTGGATATTTGACGGTTATACTGCTGAAACCTCAGTAATCAATACACGGGCAAATTCCTCCATATTTTTTACCAATAAAGAAATACCCTGCAGAGGCCAGGGATGTAGGGGGCCTAATGATCCCCATCGCCAAGGCCTCAGACACATACCTCCTCATCGCCTCCTGTTTCGGCGATGGGGAGGTAGGCCCGCAGCCTGCTCCTTGAAGACATCCTGGAGGTTTTGGCAGTCCCTTGGGATGTCTACTTGTGATGGTGTATCGGAACCTTCCACGGACGCGGCTCGGCATGACCATGACAGGCACCCGTGACTGAATTAAGGATCCTATGACACTAATTCCCCCTTGCTCCAACAGAACACAGGGTCGTGAAGAGACAGCCACGGGAAACCCAGAATGACAGGGACTTCGGGGAAGCGATGAGGTAAACCCCAAACTTTGGTGACATGTCCCCACATGTAGGCTTAACTGTTTGGTTTGGGATTCCACCACCCCTTTTCCAAGCGGCTGTCTATCGAAGGCACTTACCTGGAGTGTTACGTCACACACCCGTTGAGGCATACGATGCACCTTGGCAAACTCCCCATCCATGAAACAGCTCACAGCACCTGAATCCGCCAATGCATGTGTGCTGACCTGCTGCTCCCCTCAGAACAGGACAATGGGCACAGTTAGTTGGTTACCCTGATGGCGACGTCCCCTCACCTGGGGATGCTGGACGCACAAGACAGGCTGCTCAAAAATGACCAGAGTGGCCACAGCACAGACACAGGCTGTCCTGGATCCAACGCTGTCTCTCCTCCTAGATGAGATGCCCGTGCCCAACCTGCACCTGTGCTGACTTATCCTCCCAGGTAGAGGGAGCGCCAGAGAGCCGTGGGAGTCGGGGTGTCCGGTCTCAGGCCAAGTTATCGTGAAGCCCGTCTTGATGAACCGATCCACCGTCCAGTCCTCCCTGCAGTAGATGAGTTCTGCCTGTAGCCGGGAATTCAGCCCCTTGTGGAAACTGGGCAGAAGGGAAGTCTCGTTCCAGCCACTCTGTCCAGCCAGGGTAAGGAACTCAAGGGCGTACTCCGCCACGGAGCTGTTTCCCTGCCGGAGCTCCATCAGGCATGCGCTAGCCACGCGGGCTTACCCTGGACACCCAAAAACAGCCTGAAAGCGCCTCTTGAATTCTTCGTAAGTTGCCTGCGTGCTGCTATCCCAGGCCACCAGTCGCCCACTGCAACGCCGGGCCCGTTAGCAGCGCGAGGAGGTACGTCATCTTGCTGTCATCTGTGCAATACACCCATGGGAGACTACCAAAGACAAGTGCACATTGCACAATGAAGCCCAGACACTTTGTGGGGGAAACATCATAGCGCAGCGGGGTCGGGAGACGGGGGTCTTGTGCCAGAACTGAGACGCAGTCATGTGCAAATGTAGCTGGGGCTTTCCCTTCACCTTTGGGCGCAAGAAGTTCTAGCAGCCGCTCTGTGTGTAGCACCCGGACCGGCCCTTGGAATGTATCCGTTAGTCTGGTCAATGTTTGTTCATGTCCTTTCAAAAGCCTACCTTGTTACAGGACCGTGCGTTGCTTGCGTTCTAGCTCCGATGGATCTGATGTGTAGGTGGAACCTTTTGTCATGGCCACTGAGGTTGCACGAAAAGGTCAAATACTTTTGTGTGCATCATGTTCCACAAATATACCTTCTGACTGGCAAACTTTACAGTTCATATCTACAAACATTTACACAGCAGTCATGTGCTCATTATGGTGCACCTGAGAGAAATCATATTTGCAGACACCTTGTGTATCCTTGTCACGACCATGCCAGCACCTCAACCAGCAGTACCAGGCTCCAGCTAAACATCTGACTCCAATTGGAACACTTGGCTATAAAGACCACTACTCAGCCACTTCCCAGTTGTGGAATCTCTTTAGAGACAACTGTCCTGTCTGTGCTCTGCAACCTTCCTTGCGCTGTGTTTCCCAAGTCCTGCTCTACGTCTTTGCGATAACGGTCACCTGCCTTGTCTCCCGACCACGACTTCGGATCTCCACCTCTGTCCTGTTCACCGATCGACTGACTATTTGTCCGTTCCCGACTATGAAAACGAGTCTAACCCCTTGGTTCCGATCAAACGATCCTGCATTTGGGTCCAGCTCCCTCCGTGTCCTCTGTTTGCCATGACAATCCTACACTTCCCGAGATGAACCAGATTAGTCTGTGATTGGTGTTACAGAACACCCTTTTTTTTTAAATTGCTGAACTGAAAAATCTTGCTTTAAATACTGTAGCACAGGGGGGCATGGTGGCACAGCAGGTTTGGCCAGCTCCTGCTTTCTGGCAGGTCTGGGGTTCGAGTCCTGCTTGAGGTGCCTTGCGACGGACTGGCGTCCCATCCTGGGTGTGTCCTCTTCCCCTCCAGCCTTGTGCCCTGTGTCCCCAGGTTAGGCTACGGTTCGTTGCGACCCCTCTTGGGACAAGTGCTTTCAGCCACTGTGTGTGTGTGTGTGTGCGTGTGTGTGTGTGTGTGTGTGTGTGTGTTCTGTAGCGGTCTGGGTTCGAATGTGACAAAGAAGGCCGCCCAGGTAGCGTTCTTGATGAACGGTTATCGGAACACCGTTACACAAGGGAAATAATGCTCTCAGTCTGAAGACCCCGTTTTTCGCAAGGACCTGCACCTCAATCCAGTCCTCCCAGCCTGCTTAGCACCTCTCAAGCTTTCTCCTTTCCCCACCAGCAAACACAGTCACCCCCTCATGTTCCCCATGAGTCTCCCCAGCAGTTGAACACTTAATTACAGGCAATTAAGTGACAGCTGGTCGCATAGTGGTTAGGGCTACTGCCTTTGGGGCCATAGGTCGCAGGTTCGATCCACACCTCCGGCTGTGTTGTTGTTATTGTTGTTCTTGCTGCTGTTACTGTCAGCAAAGACCAACAAAGTACAGAAAGGTCAGCCGTGAAGGAACGGCCATGTGCCTGAGGATAACGTACTTTGGGTAACCTTGCTTTGTTAGTTTGGGTATGTAATGGAGAGGTAGGAGAGCTCCCACACTCCCCTGCTCAGAGAGTGGTCCCAATGGAGAGCGGGACCTCTCCAGCGTACCACGTGTGTTAACGTGCTTCATGCACTCTGTGTAGTTTTGGGTCATTTTGAGATAGAAATGCTGGAGGCACAGGCCTGCTCATCTCTCCCTGGTGGGAATATTCTGTTCTACCTCTCCTCCTACATGGCCTGTCCTCCTTTGAATTTCATGCTGTTTCTCTCACTGCCCCAGTCGCTCTTGTTCTGGTTGTTCTTTATTTCCCTCCTGACCCTCCTGGCTGCTTCTTGGATGACCTTGACATCTTGTTGAGCTCTTTCCCAGGGGACAACACTCTGTTGATTCTCCTGGGTGACTTCAACCTGCATGTCAAACACATTCATGACATTCATGCAACTGGCCTTCTGTTACTCCTGCAATCAGCACAAAACTCCGGGCTGCAGAGCGATGATGGTGAAAATCCAAGACTCGCACGTACCTGTGGGGCAGCGCGGGGGCGCGCTGGGTTGGACTGGGTCCTGCTCTCCGGTGTGTGTGTGTGTGTGTTAGTGAGTGAGTGAGTGTGTGAGAAATCAGGAGTCGTCAATATTAGTTTGAAGCAGCTACTCGTGTGATGAACACTGGTGCATATAGTGCAAAGAAACAAACAAACAAAAGTTTACCTAAGAATGACGTCTGCAACTATGTTTCTCTTTCTCCTAATGTAATACACAAATTTTATCTCTCTGAAATGGACGTTGCTTTGGAGAAAAGCGTCTGCTAAATGAATGAATGTAAATGTAAAAGCAGAAACACCTGAACGTGATGCTGTTGGGCGGTTGGACAAACGAGACAGTTGCTTTCCTGTCCCTGCTCTACAGGTCAGCATCACACGGTGTTGTCATGGCGATGAGGAATTCAGTACGGAATTAGAGAAACACTGCATTTTTTGCTGTTGATATTTCATGTGCAGTCAAATATTTTCTACCTCTACTTTTATTGTGTATTTTTCATTTATTGTGTGTATTACCTGTGCATTACAGTATTTTCAGTAGCTATATTATATTATAAGGGGGTGAGTGTCTGTTGGGGACCGAGGGAAGGCTAAACAGGCTAAGAAGGGCTGTAAAGGCTGGCTGGGGGTGCAGGTCCTTGAGAAAAAGAGGTCCTCGGACCAAGACCATTGTTTCCGCTCGTTCGCACCGATACCTCTCGCCGTGTGCCGGTGTTCCGATAAACGTTCATAATGAACGCTACGTGTGTGTTCTCCTCTGCCCCATCCGAACCCAGAGCACTGCACATTATAATATTTTTTGTAACTCAAAGTGACAATGTGTCCAGTCTTCCAGGGGTGAAAATTCCAGCCACTTATATTTATATTACATTTATTCATTTATCAGACACTTTTCTCCAAAGCGACGAACATCTCATAGAAAATACAATGTGTTCATTACATTAGCAATAAGAGACATAGAGATGCAGACATGTGATTCTTAAATAGTTAGCATCTTTCCACCATATGAATCCATTTTCATCACACGAGTAGCAGTATATAACTTTTTAGAATATCAACGATTTTTAATCACATTCCTAATAGTTTTTAATATAAACATTTACATTACATGTTTTTATTTAGCAGACACTTTTCTCCAAAGCAATTTCCAGTGAACTCTATGCAGTGTTATCAGCCCACACACCTTATTCACCGCGGTGACTTACACTGCTGGAGACACTACTTACACTGGGTCACTCATCCATACACCAGTGGAACACACAGACACTCTCTCTGTCACTCACACACTATGGGGGAACCTGAACAGTGTGTCTTTGGACTGCGGGAGGAAACCGGAGCACCCAGAGGAAACGCACACAGACACGGGGGAGAACATGCAAACTCTACACAGACTGAGTGGGGAATGAACCCATCTCCTCTCGCACCACCCAGGAGCTGTGAGGCAGCAGCGTTATTTGCTGCCCACCGGGCTGCCCTTTCATTACATAAAATAACATTTGTTATCTCGAAACACATCATTTAGTTAAATCACACGGAAAGGGTTTGTACTGTTATTTTGAATAATTGTCTAATTTGAATAATTGTCGGGGTGCGGTGGCGCAGTGGGTTGGACCGGGTCCTGCTCTCCGGTGGGTCTGGGGTTTGAGTCCTGCTTGGGGTGCCTTGCAACGGACTGGCGCCCCGTCCTGGGTGTGTTCCCTCCCCCTCCAGCCTTACACCCTGTGTTGCCGGGTTAGGCTCCGTGACCCCGTACGGGACGAGCGGTTCAGATGATGTGTGTGTGTGTGTGTGTGTGTGTGTGTGTGTGTGTGTGTGTGTGAGTGAGTGAGTGAGTGAGTGAGAGAGAGTGTGTGAGTGAGAATAATTGTTTAATTGTCTAACACAACTTCGTTTCATCCTTCAGACAGTGCTGCTGCTGCTGCCGTGTGCAACACTGGTGTCAAGACAGGTGAGTTTTGTGAAATGTGAGTCACACTGGAACATGTGACCTACTGTATCTCTTCAGTTTCCTGCTTATATGATGACGTCTTCAGTGTGACTGACACCTTTGCCAGTTGTGGCGCATCCTTCTCTTCTGTGTGTGTTATTCTTCATCAAGTGTTCTTCTGCAGCATTAACCGAACTAAGGGAGCGGAGTCTCTCACAGGGACAGAGACGCATGGCCTCCCACGGTGTCTCTGCACAACACACACACACACACACACACACACACACACCACCGTGCATTCTCCTGGAGTGCCCTGATTGGGCTCGTGTCATGTAGTTTACAATATTGTCTGTTTCTGATGAAACTTAAGTACAGCAGACAAACACCCCTGACACATCATGGAGAAGCACATCCGACATCATAGAGCACCTGACTTTGTCAGGACTAATCCAAAAATTGATGCCGCTTCTGTGGACCGTTTGAAGGCTGAAAGAAGGACTTGTGTCAATAGAAGGATTTGCATGGACCTCCACTTCACACAGGGTCAGGTAGTCAGGTCTTGGTAGGACCACACTGATGTATCGTCCCTTTATCCGACGGCACTGGAAGGTCCCGGACCCCCCATGTGGGATGGAGGAGATCACAGCACATCTGCAATGACAAATAGAAAACTTATAAACATTGACTTATCACTTTGGGTATGTCTGATACATTCAAATCTCCCGAGGTCTGGAAATCCACAGCACCCCTTGGGTTCTTGGGTTGCCGTCATCCTCCAGGGGAGTTTCCAATGTGAATCTCAGCTCCATCGATCCTCCATGGGCAACAGTCTGCACTGTTAGTGATGGTCACTGAGGTCACTCTCTACACAACCAGCAGGTCCAGTCTCAGGGAGGTCTGAACTCCAGCTGGGTGTGGCTGCAGGATCCATCTCCATACAGTGCGTGGTGGTTCCCATCGATGGCCTTGTCAGCAGAACCTAAAGTGTCAAACTGTCATGACTGAGTTGCTCTTCCCTTCAAGGCCACGTTTTCTTCTGGAGAGAGAACAGACAGACAACGATAACTGATACACAAACTGTAAATAACTCCACCATGGATGGTCCCAAGCCCAGCTGAGAAAGGAGGAGGGTTGGACGTGGGGCTAACTACCTCACACCATAAAAGCCTTGCCAGCTACAGAAGCGCCAATAAGGAAACTTCAAGGAGAGCCCTTGTTGACGGCCTATGACCCAGGAGGGGTGGAAGGCATTAGTAGTAAGTCAACTGTAAATGTTTAATGGTGATTATATTTTATTTGATTTTAAGGATTTGAGAAATCAGATCAAACATTATAATTTAACAGATTTTCCTTAAACATTGACAGAAATTGACGTAGTTGTAGTGGTGGAGAATGGGTTCAGTTAAAGTTGCACCGGAACTGTATATTGTCAATTATACTAATTTCCATATTTTTCCATTATGGTGATATTAGAGTTTACATTATGCCTATTTTTTCACATGCAGGCTTACACTGGAGTTTAATGTCAATATTGCCACTACACTGTAGGTTTGACAAACTCAAATAATGTTCTATAGATTCAAAAAGCCAGGCAAACAACACATCGAGACTACATAACGTAACATAAATGTTGATTCATTGTGGAGGTAAAAAAATTTGTTTAAAGTTGTCCAAAGCTCACAAAAAACTGGACGTGTGCATTTGAGGTCAGCGGCACTGAAGAGGAAACAACTTTAATTTTAATGTAGTGTGTAGTTAATTCTTAAAAAAAAAACATTAAATAAATGTGTTACACTTATATGTAGCGGAATCATACATGTGGCGGTTGTGTACCCTGCCTCACAGTCCATCTCCAGGACCTCGCTGATAAGTGCTTAATTAAGCGTTAAAGAGCATTTCTTGTTCGTTACAGGTTTCTCTGAGGCTTTTACAAAACCTGCTGCGGTAATAAGCAGAGGGATGTATCTCTTATTCAGCCTTTATTGGTTGTGACTTAGGGATTAAAGTGGCTTTGCAATTACAAACAAACTGAGTTACAGTCTTCCAATGACAATTGGTACGCTAAGCTGAAAGCCTGGTGTATTATTTACTAGTTCAACTAAGAGTTTCCTCCAAAGAGATGAACAATTGAAGGTTAGTGTACTAGTATTCCAGTGGAAATCCAGACATTTACTGCAAATTTTAAATATTCGTCTATCCAACCAGGGAGCACGGTGGCATAGCGGACTTGGCCAGGTCCTGCTCTGGGTGGGTCTGGGATTTGAGTCCTGCTTGGGGCGCCCTGCGACAGATCGGCATCCTGTCCTGGGTGTGTCTCCTCCCCCTCCAGCCTTGCCCCCTGTGTTGCCAGGTGGGTGAGTTTGTCACGACCCCGCTCGGGAGAAGCAGTTTCAGCCTCTGTGTGTGTGTGTGTGTGTGTGTGTGTGTGTGTGTGTGTGTCCACCCATCTGTTCACAGCCAGCTTACCTGTTCTGTGAGCTGTTAACACCGTAAAGCGAGTCCATCTTGGTGAGAGGTACAGAAGTGAGGCTGAAGGGAAAATCAATGTTCGGCACAGGATTTACCGTGAACCACCCTGGTGACTGTATGTATGAAATGAACTCATTTGGCCGACACCTGTCGTTGTCAAAATCATTTATGTTTCAATTAAGTTATTGCTTCTTTCTGTAATAACAGGACACAAATGTGCTTCTCGGAAACATTGTGCTAATTTTAAAAAAAGCCTAATTTATTTCTGTTAAGTGTGTAGTAAACTCTCACTAACGACTAATAACTGACGAAACAGAATACAGTACATGACTGGATCTTGTGGCAGGAGGGAGACGGTACTGTCAGCCCCCGGCCTACAGGGGGCAGTATCTGCTAACTTGTGACAAACACCCCATCTCAGTCATGTGAGCTGCTGAAACTTCAGTAGTTCGAGGCGTTACTTCTCGACTGTAGCTGTCGGGGAATGATGGCTTTCCAGTTTTGGGAGGTCACACTGTGGTGTTGGACAAGGCCAGTGATTCAACAGAAGAACGATGGAGGAGATGGGGTGGTGTTGGGGTGGTATCGCCGTGTTATCAGGCTGCTATCGCGGTGAAGATGGGGTGCTGAGTGAGGCAGAAAAGTAAAAGCTGACATTTAACCTGGTGGAGAGAAACTGGGTGAGACGTGGTGTAAAAGTACGTTGATTCGAGTTCATTAGGGTTAGAGCTCAAGTAAACTGGACCTGATCTTCCTACCATGACTAAAGCAAACACAGGAGCCTGGTTTTCACCATCAGCTCTCCATGTGACCATGTGTGACATTGGTGCTGTTCTTTAGAACAAATTTGTTAAGGGGTCACTGCTCAGAGCCGACATGTCCCCCCCGTGTCACACCTGTCGGCAGTATAATAAATGGCGTTTTATTTTATGAACATGCCTGTGATCATCGGTGAGAATTTCTTATGGGTGGTCGCTCACCACTCAACCCGCCCACGTACATGAAAGGTTCACAGGCTAGAGGTGTGTCTGAAGAACTCACGTTTTACTAGCCATGGATACCTTTCCTCTTTGTTGACACTGAAATGTAATGGGGCACAATGGGCCACAATGAGCCACAATGAGCCACACCTTGTTCTTGTGGCTCATTGTGTCTCCGGAAAATCACCGCTTTTTGTAGTCCACCCCTTTTCTCCTGCCCGGACGCAGCTCCCCTCAGTGTGGCTCCATTTCAAACACGGTGCCCTCACTGGGGGAACATGGCGGCCGACCCAGAGTTCTGAAACACCAACACCTTTGGTCCCGGATCCAGGTGTCGCAGGATCGGTGCCATAGTGAACCTCTCCTTGAGGGTCTGGAATGCTGTCTGGGCCTCCTTGGTCTATGCTAGCTTCGTTCCTTTTCCCTACAACAGTGCCATCAGCGGGGCTGCCACCGAGTTAAAGCCCCTGATGAACCTACGGTAAAACTTAGCGTAGCCCCAAAAAGCACTGCAGGGCTTTGACAGTCATGGGCTGAGGCCAGTCCAGTACTGCCTGGACCTTGTTTGGGTCCATAGCCATACTGTCGGCCTTCAGAATGAAACCAAGGAAGGAGACCTGTTTCTGGTGGAACGTGTATTTCTCTCCTTGACATACAAATGGTTTTCCAGCAACCTCAGTAATACCTGCCTCACCAGGCAGATATGCTGGTCCATTGTCTGGGAGTATATGAGGATGTCGTCCAGGTACATGAAAACTCCCTTGTTTACCAGGTCCCCCAAAACATGATTAACAAAAGCATGGAACACAGAGGGTGCATTGGCTAGGCTGAATGGCATGACCAGGTACTCATAATGCCCTAAGGAGGTGCTAAACGCGGTCTTCCACTCATTGCCTTCCCGAATCCGGATGAGGTTGTAGGCGCTGCCCAAGTCCAGCTTGATAAAGACTGGAGCCGTGGACCTGTTCTAAAGCAGCGGTGATGAGTGGCAAGGGGTGTGGGTATTTTACCATGACCGCAGTCAGCCCTTGATAGTCAATACAGGGCCGCAGCCCTCCGTCCTCCTTGGTAATAAAAATGGATCCAGCGGTGGCTGGGAAGGTGAACGGCCTAATGAGACCAAGGCCTATTTCACGTACTGCTGTACTGCCTGTTGCCCGGGCAACGACAAGGAGTAGATCCAACTCCTAGGGCAAGACGCACCCAGCAGCAGATCAATAGCGCAATCCCATGGCTTGTGCGGGGGTAAGGTAGCCGCCTTGCTCTTACTGAACACCTCAGCAAAGTCCTGCTACTCTACGGGCACGACGAAAGCCTCGGATGCTTCCGGGCTCTCCACGGAGGTGGCCTGGCAGGGTAGGGTCAAACAAGTGGTCGTGCACTGCAGTACCCATGCCACTAACTCCCCCTTGCTCCAGGAGAAGACCGGGTCGTGCTTGGCCAACCACGTGAACCGCAATATCACAGGCGTCTCTGGGGACCGGATAAGATAAAATGCGAGGTCCTCAGTGTGACACGGCCCGACCCGGACCCGCAACGACACTGTCTGTTTGTCCACCATCCCTGTATCTAGCAGCTGCCCATCCAGGGCACTGATCCGGCGTGTGACTTCGCATTCGCGCACCCGGATGTTGTGGTGCTGGGTGAAGGTCGTGTCCATAAAACAGCTGGCTCCCCCTGAATCAATCAATGCACGAGTCTGTACCTGAGATGCCCCCAGGATGCCTCTAGTGGTACCGTGAGCTGTGTCTCGGTGCGGAGGGTGGCACTCACCTCTGCTCCGTAGCGGGACTTGCTAGCAGGTTGGGTCAGAGGGCAGTCTACTTGGAAGTGCCCCAACCATCCACAATACAGACACAGCTGGCCCCCTAGCTGCCACTGTCTCTCTTTGTGAGAGAGGTGTCCCTGTCCCAGCTGCATTGGTTCAGGGGGCCTCCGGAGGCCTCGGCGTCTCCCGTGAGGGCAGCCTGGGATGGGGCAGATGATCCCATGCGAGGTTATCCACAATGATTGCGTTTTCAGTAAAGCGATCCAGGGTCCAGTCCTCCCTGCGGTATGCTAAATCAGCTTGGATTCGAGGATGCAGCCCGTGGTGGAAGGAGGCCAAGAGGGCATCCTGGTTCCAGCCACTCTTCTCTGCCAGGGTCCGGAACTCTAGGGAATAGGCTGCCATGGTCTAATTCCCCTGCTGGATCACCATCAGATGGTCGCTGGTCAAGCGTGCTGACAGCGAGTGGTCGAACATCGCCTGAAACTGCTTCAAGAATCATTTGCATGTGGTGGACTCCCACTTGTTCCAGACTGCTGTAGCCCAGTCCAGCGGGGGTACGGTGAGGAGAGCAATTAAATGAGTTATTTTAATGGCGTCAGACTGATAAATGTGGGACTGGCCTGCGAACACCAGTTCGCACCGCAAGATGAAACCCCAGCATTTCTCAGGCGAGCCATCGTACTTTTCGGGCATGGCCAGCCGGAGGCCCGTCACTGGCAGGTACAGGGCGACTCCTGATAACGCGGGGGATTTTGCAGAAGCGGCCACTGGCGCTCTCACGGCGGCCAATTCAAGTGATGTTGTGGGTCTGGAGACTGACAGCTTGCGCACCAGATTTTGAAGCGCATCAAGGATTTGCTGCAGGATCTGATCATGTCAGCCCAGCAGGGCTCCCTGCGCAGACACCGCATCTTGCAGGCGCTCCAACTCCACTGGGTCCATGGAAATGGCGGATTCTTCTGTCAAACAGATGGGCTGGAGACAGGAGGTAAGGTAAAGAACCCAAGTGCGGGTCGGCTTTATTTCAGGAGGGGGTCGGTGGGACAGATGAAGACAGTAGTCAGGAACAGGCAAGGGTCATTCTAGGTGTAGACATCCATAAATGGACGAAGCAAGTCTCAGTAGTCAGGAGAACATGCGAGGGTCAAAAGCCAGGAGATCAGAACATGAAGCAGGGACTAAGGCAAGGAGTAAACACTGATACTGCAAAATCCACACAAGGAAGTGTTTCCAAGAATCCGCACCCCTGTGAGATTACAGAGCTCCCATCATACTGGACCAAGTGAACAAGCTGCAGGTACAGCCGCTCGGCTTGATTCCAGGGGTGTGACATTATTGGACTTCTGTGGTAGTCATGGTTTGTCCATAACAAACACGATGTTCAAACACAAGGATGCTCATAAATGTACTTGGTATCAGAGCTCCTTGGGCCAAAGGTCAATGATTGACTTTGAAGTCGTTTCATTTGACTTGAGACCACATGTTCTGGACACTCGGGTGAAGAGAGGTGCTGAGCTGTCAACCAATCACCATCTGGTGGTGAGTTGGATCACATGGCGGGGAAAACTGACAGACAGACCCGGTAGACCCAAGCATATAGTGAGGGTGTGCTGGGAATAACTGTCAGAGGACCCTGTCTGGAATGATTTTAACTCACACCTCCAGGAAAGCTTCTCCTGTGTCCTGGAGGAGGTAGGGGACGTGAAGTCTGAATGGACCCTGTTCAAAACCTCCATTGTGGAAGGAGCCAGGCACAGGTGTGACCAAAAGCTTCTTGGTGCCAGTCATAGCAGCAACCCAAGAACCCGCTGGTGGACACTGGTGGTGAGGGAAGCCGTCAAGCTGAAGAAGGAGGCCTTTAGGATCTGGTTGGCTCTGGGGACTCATGACTCAGCAGGCAGGTACTGACAGGCAAAGAATGTGGCAGCGGCGACGGTTGCAGAAGCAAAATCCAGAGCATGGGAGGAGTTCGGAGGAGCTGTGGAAAATGACTATCGGTCAACCTTAAAGAGGTCGGAAGAACTTCACTCAAGTTGTGGTCAGCAAGAGTGGAGGAGCTATGACCTCTAATGAGGACATTGTCGGAAGGTGGAAGGAGCACTTTGAGGAACTCTTAAACCCGAGATATTTGCCTCCCTCACAGGAGTCAGGGCCAGAGGCTTCTGGGCTATCAGAGTCCATTTCCCTGGTGGAAGTCACTAAAGTAGTTGGAAAGCTCCATAGTGGCAAAGAACCGGGGTAGGTGAGATTCGCCTGGAACTGCTTAAGGCCCTGGATGTTGTAGGGCTGTCACGGCTGACATGCCTGTGCAATGTTGTATGGACCATGGGGACAGTGTCTTTGGATTGGCAAACTGGGGTGGTGGTCACTGTCCTTAAGAAAGAGGACCAGAGAGTGTGTGCCAACTATCAGGGTATCACACTTCTCTGCCTCCCTGGAAGAGTCTATACCAGAGTGCTGGAAAGGAGGCTCTGGCCAACAGTTGAAACTCGGATTGAAGAGGAACAATACGGATTCCGTCCTGGCTGCAGAACAGCGCAACAGCTTTTTACCCTCTCACAGATAATTGAGGGGACATGGGAGTTTGCTAATACAGTCTACATGAGTTTTGTGGACTTGAAGAAGGCCTATGACTGTGTTCTCCGAGCAATACCGTGGGAGGTGCTTAGACAGTAGGGGGTGCAGGGACAACTACTGCGGGCCATTCGGTCTCTGTACACATGGCGCGAGAGCTGTGTCCGCATACTCAGCATTAAGTCAAGCCTGTCCAATGTGGGTGTTGGACTCCGCCAAGATTGTACCTTGTCTCCACTCCTGTTTGTGGTTTTCATGGACAGGATATTAAGGCTCAGTCAAGGTCAGGAGGGCATCCTATGTGGAAGTCGGAAGGTGACGTCTCTGCTTTTTGCGGATGATGTTGTCCTTTTGGCACCGTCACAGGGTTCCCTCCAACACGCACTGGAACGGTTTGCAGCCGAGTGTGAAGCAGTTGGGATGAGGATCAGCACCTCCAAGTCTGAGTCCGTGGTTCTCGCGGAAATGGATGGCATGCCCCCTCCAGGTAAGGGGAGAGAATTTGTGCCAGGTGGAGGAGTTTAAGTATCTTTGGGTCTTGTTCAAGAGTAAGGGGAGATGGGAAGTTGAGATCAGCCGCAGACTGGGAGCAGTGGCAGCAGTAATGCGGTCGCTGTACCGGACTGTAATGGTGAAGGGGGAGCTGAGCCATAAGGCAAAGCTCTCTATTTACTGGTCGATCTATGTTCCTGCCCTCACTTATGGTCACAAACTCTGGGTAATGACCATAAGAATAAGATCACGGATACAAGCGACTGAAATTAGTTTTCTCTACAGGGTATTGTGACTTACTCTCCGTGACAGGGTGAGGAGTTTGGACATCTGAGAGGAACTCAGAGTAGAGCCGCTACTCCTCTGCATTGAGAGGAACCAGTTGAGGTGTTTCGGGTATCTGATAAGGATGCCCCCTGGGCACCTCCCTTTGGAGGTATACCACACACTGCCAACTGGGACGAGGCCCCAAAGTCAGCCCGGGACCTGCTGAATGGATTATATCTTGCAGTTGGCCTGGGAACAGCTGGGGATCCCCTGGGCTGAGCTGGAGGAAGTTACGGGGGAGAAGGACGTCTGGGCCTCTCTGCTCTCCCTGTTGCCACCCTGACCCTAGAAAGACAAGGAGACAAGAAAATGGGTGGATGGATGGATAGATGGATGGATGGATAGATGGATGTTAATAATGCTTCAGTGAGACTCCCTGAACATCTTAATATGGTCAAAGTGAATATTTCTTAACTTGTGCTCCAGGTATCCAAACATGTTAATGTGCACTAGAGGTTTTGAAAGATTATCCCAGATCACAGCTATGAAGCAGATGATATGGTGCTGCGGTCAGGACGGTGAACTTATGTCCAAGAGGTTCTTGATTTGCATCTTACTAGATGAGTTCAAGACCCTTGAAAAAGGTAGTTTACATTTATTCATTTATCAGACGCTCCAAGGTGCCCACTTAGACCAATTTTCCCATTTATACATCTGGGTATTTTTACTATATTAACTGAGGGTGTGTACCTGTCATGCTGAGCGCAGGGGATCAGGAGAGCAGACTCAATTGCTGATGCTGACTTGCTTTATTGGTATCACATACGGGATTGCACCCAGAGAACAGAGAAGACCAGTCAGCCTCGGAAGATAGGTGAGGAGAACGTCTCTCAGCTGGAGTTCCGCAGCCAGGTGCACCGGACTGGGTGCTTTTATACTGCATCTCTGGAGTCATCACTGGGGGGGGTTGAGGCGGTCGTGAAGCACGCGGTTGCCAGATGCACAGGCATCGGGTGCACTGGGGCACCAGTACCAGTGACAGTACCTTACTCAAAGGTACTACAGCACAAGATGGGATTCATACCTGCTTCCTTCAAGCCAAAGGTGGGGTCTCTATCCTCTATACCTCCTACTGCCCCCAGACAGACAGTGTGATGCTCTGGGTATGTTTTGCTACCACAGGACCTGGACACCTTGCTGTCACTGAAGAAACCATAAATTCCTCCTTGTATCAGAAATTTCAGGGCATCGGTGTGAGTTGAAGCAAAAGCACAACTACGTCATGCAGCAAGACAATGATCCGAAACATACAAGCAAGTCACCACTGGAACAGTTGACAAAAATATGAAGTTTTCGAATTGTCTAGTCAAAGTCTTAAGCCCAATGATAAGTTGCAGTGAGACCTTAGAAGATTTGTCAGCAGCGCCTTCAAAGCTCTACTGCGATGACTGAAGGACGGGGCTACCCAAAGCCACATTCTCTCTATGAGAGAAGACACTGAGAACGGTGCTCTCTCACCCCATTTAGAAACTGTCTCTCCATTCTGGAGAAAATGTCCTTGCGGATAAAATTGGTTTCTGGAAAACATTCATGAAGAGATTGTTCCTTATTTAATATGAGACTCTGCTGTAGAATTTCAGCTTGTGTATAATTAGGAACAACAAAAATAAGGATCACTTGTATCATCACTGAGGGGGGGTGTGGTGGTGCAGCGGGTTTGTGCAGGTTCTGTTCTCTGGAGGGTCTGTGGTGCTGCTTGGGGTGCCCTGTGGTAGACTGGCATCCTGTCCTGGTTGTGTCCCCTCCCCCTCCAGCCTTGCTCCCTGTGCTGCTGGGTTAGGCTCCGGTTCGCCGCTACCCCACTTGGGACAAGCGGTTTCAGTCGGTGTGTGTGTTTTTACATTTATTTATTTAGCAGATGCTTTTCTCCAAAGTAACTTCTATGTAGTGTTATCAGACCACACACCTTACTCACCAAGGTCACTTACATTGCTAGATACACTACTTACAATGGGTCACTCATCCATGCATCAGTGGAGCACAGGACAAGCGGTTTCTGACAATGTGTGTGTGTGTGTGTGTGTGTCATTTACATTTGCATTTATTCATTTAGCAGACACTTTCATCCAAAGCGACGTACATCATCGCTCATATACCAGATCCGTCATCAGTTGGCTCATCAGCTCACAGCACAACAGAGACATCCTCATACTTATGATACGTGTTCACTCTTTGTGGAACTTACAAATTGACAAGTATCCTCAGTTTTGTCCCCTGCTGCTAATTTCAAACTGCTCATATTGTGAAAAAATGTTAATATAGGTCTAAAGTAGGTCTTGCTGTCACCAACATGTCAAACAGTTAGCCTGGCCTTTGGAGGTATTGTTCACATATCAACCTCTCAATCCATTGCAGTGGAAACAGATCAAATTCAAAGCTTGGAGGCTCAAGACTAGAATATTTTCCCCCAATGAGTGTCCCACTCAGTGCCATTAGCCTTAGTGACTTCATTTCAATTAAGTTGAAATTGCTGGTGGAGGGAAAAAAAAAACATTTCAATGCAAGGAAAAAGCTTTTATTTAAGTCAGAAAATTTGAGATTCAACTTGCTCATTGGTTTCTAAGAGAAGCTTCGTACAGTAATTGAGGTTCACAGCCTCATGTGTGGTGTCAGTATAACAGCCACAGTCTGTTGTGTTAAACACTTTGTTTATAGAACAAAACCCACACACCACATTATATTCCTCTATATTCCAGGGGGGTAGCATCTACCTCCACCTCACACAGGGCCAGGATTTTCCCGCTTCCAGGGATGACGAGGTTGATGTAGCGTCCCTCGATGCCATTACACTGAAATGTGTTGGTGGCACCAGCGGGAATAGTGGAAACTTCTGCACACCTGGAAGAGGGAGCAGAATTTTTACCAGTATTTATAGCCCTCCTGGGACTCCTACTATTTTAGTACTGTAGTGGCAAGGTGAGGGGAACCTTCCAATCATACCTTGTCACATAATGTGCATTTTAACTGTTCAGTAAGTGATGTGCTTTGTTTGATGGTTGAGCTGCTGGGTTAGGGTTGTTGGGTAGGTGATATGTGGTTGCAACTCATGTTTCTGCAGGGGTTTGTATGTGTTTTACAGGGAGAACAAGTTTTGAATAGATTATGGCTTGTGACTGTAGAATCGTGCAGAGTACATAAAGGTGGGGGGGGGGGGAATAAAATGTACGCCCAATGAGGGATGTTAGGTCCACAACTTAAGCTCCTTAGCCATCCAGCTGCTTCCACACCATCTTCCCTGGTGATACTATACTATAAAGAACGTAAAAGTATGTTTCGAGGGTGTAGACTTACACTGGGTTGCTGTTCCCATTGTTGTCCTTTGACTTTCCGATGCGGATCTCTGCTCCACTGATCCTCTCAGCTCCACTGTCCTGCCTGTTAGTGATGCTTACAGAATACACTCTGTACTCGTCGAGGAGGTCCAGCCTCCACCAGGGGTTGGTCTGGGGTCTTGTGTGTGAACAGGACCCATCCCCATACACCGCTTGGCGGTTCCCGTCCACGGCCTTGTCAGCACTGCCGAACATGTCGTACTGGGACGACTGAGTGGCCCTGCCCTTCAAAGCTATGTTCTCTTTGGGGTAGAGGATGAACGAGAAAGTCAGTCCTCCACAACACCTGACATGCCATCATTTTATAAAAGAGAAGTGCTTTACAAATGTTACAGGTGGACCCTCAGGTTGGTCATAAGTAGTTAGGGTTTCCAAGACTTGTAGAATGCTCTTAGTTTTTACTCAGACACATTTGTTCAAGGCAATCTCTTTAAAAAAAAAAAAGCACTAACCGACCATGGGACTTGCGGTCACCACCACCTCGCATATAGTCAGGAGGTCTGTCCTTGGCAGGTACACGTTCACATATCGACCTCTCATTCCATTGCAACTGAAGGTGCTGGAGCCTCCCAGTGGAATGGAGGAGATCACTGCACACCTAGAAGTAGAAAAAAAGCACTAAGATATTGTTGCATTTGTAAATCATATTCGGTGGTGGAGCTGAAGGTAGCAAGGAAGGACACCGTCTTTTAATCAACAATTTCCACATCTTGGAGGGAAATGGACGCAGAGAGATCTAACTTGTCCCCACATTCTTCATAACCAGACAGATTTATGTAATCCGAGACGTGGGTGTTCTGGGAAGCCTTACACCAAGAGACACTTTCTGGAATCACCCAGGAGACAGATTCTTCAAACCAGTTTACATGTATTAATTTAGCTGGCACATTTCTCCGAAGCAACTTACATTTACCCACTTATACAGCTGGGGAATTTTTAACTGTCACAATTTATGGCATGGAGTTTAAGGTTACTACAGTAGTGGATGAGGTTTGAACCAGCAACCATCCACTGCTACCAGTGGCCCACTTCTCACATGAAAAAAATCAGTTCCATCTTAGATGTCCAACTGTGGAAACTGGAAACAAACACTGTTCTTTAGTTAACACCTTTAACTAAGAAAACACATCTGGGTAATTTTTACTGTATCAATTCAGGGTAAGTACCAGGGCCAAGGGAACAGGTGGTGAGATATAAAATAGGAACTGCAGAGCCCTAACCCTCAACATATCACACCCACAGCTGTTCTTTTGCAAATGACCAAAAAATATGATGAAATGTAGAAGTTGCCTCGGGTTGTTGTTGCCATTGTTTTCCCACGAGTTGCCGATGCGGATCTCGGCCCCGTTGATCCTATCGGAGCAGCAGTCTCCTCGGTTGGTGATGGTCACGGAGCTCACGGAAAACACTCTCAGCAAGTCCACCTTCCACCAGGGATTAGTTTGATATGTTGTACAAGAACAGGAGTTCTGGCTGAAGATCGAGTTGGTGTTTCCATCAATGGCCTTGGTGGCCACGTTATTGATGGTATAGTCAGAGGACTGAGTTGCAACTCCGTTTAAAGCCACATTGGTCTCTGTCAGGATAAGCAGAAAAAGATCTGATGAAGAGCAGAACCATAGCTGTACAATAGCAGGTGAACTGCATTCAATGCTCTGAGCAGTAGGTGCTCCACCAGACTATCATTGGATTGATCTCAGGACGGTCCCAGTTGCATACATTAAGTTTTATCTTTACTAAATGAGCAACCAATGAATTTATGCACTAGTTAATAATTTGGACATATTTAGCAAACATTAAAGTCACTTCAGAAGAAATATTTTGATTCTTCCATACAGTACAATAGCAATGGATTTGTGTGAAAATCTGGCACATTGATCCCTTCATGAAGCCTCTTGTGTATCTAACATATTCCAGTTTGGACACTCAAGGGAACATAGACCACAATGAAGAAACACAAACCAAACCTAGACAATCAGCAGGTCCACTGCAAGCGACAGCAGCCCAGATGAGTACTAGGACCCTCAGCATCTTTGTGGACACAGTAACCTAGAGAAGAAGGGAGACAGAATAGGACATAGAACTTTAGGGGGACAGAGCACAAAAAAACAAATACACTCCAACAGTCAGTCATAACGACACACAGGGCCATGTCCAGTCCAAAAAGTGACCAGGCATGGGATGGTAGATGGTATGTCATACAGAGCTGATTTTATTGTTGTAGCCCATATAAATTAACACCAAACAAACAGTTAAATAAAAATAGTCTTTGAGCTTCAAGAACCACTCAGCTTTACCATATTTATAAACTCACATGTCCAAATTCACTGGTTGACCCCCGAGTTCCAGCAAAACTGTGTAAACCTTTACTGTCATCTCAGTCTTGTATTTAAAGGTCCACACCTGGCGTTATTGTCCACAACTGGTGCTCGTTTGCTCCCGATGAGCTCCTTCGAGGTACGGCTTCTGAGGGACACTCCTGTTCCAGTAACACCAGTGTATCCTCATTTATTAGCAGGCATTAAAGGTGTGTCCACCGTGACTGATCCATGGCCCTGGAAAACTGCACTGGTTTTGAAGCTTCATTTGTAACTGCTTTGCTTGTACTACCGATACCCATATTACCGATCTAAGTTACTTTTCACCAGAGACAAGACTTCCATCCTGTTAGAGGTCCTATGCCCCCCAGAGCCCATCGGAATTGCCATTTCTCCAGCGAGGCAGCACAGGCAGCGGAGGGAGAGGAAACAGAAGCGGGGACGCGAGCGAGGCCGCGTGCTCGGCTAAAGGCTAACCCGTACAGACCAGCACTTCCGAGCCTGTTCCTCATCACCTCCAGGTCTATTACCAACAAGATGGACGGGATAAGAAGCGGATCGGATGAGGGACTCTGGGAAGAGCAGAGGAGAAGGACTGTGCATCTGTGTGAATAACAGATGGCACAGCAAGCTATACATTCCTCCGCAAGCCGAGGCTACGCCAGCGTTGGTAAAGCTCCATGAAAGGACCTCAGTGTTTCACTGTAATTCTTGTTTATTTACCTATTTCTTTATGTACTTATTTTTAGTGTTCTTTATTTTTTTCTGCTGCTGTTGTTCTGAGGGTTGCCACACAAAATTTTGTTGTTTTGCATTGCATACAATGACAATAAAGTATCTCATCTTTGTTGAACAGTAATATGAGCTGTGTGCTCAGTCTTGTGTTTCAGCTGCACAGTTGCTCATCCAAAGTGCAAGTTTCTCCTGTTTTTACTTTTGCACAAAGAACATTAATATTAATCTAGCCAGTGCTTTGGTTGAGTAAAATTTCACATGTGTGTCACGCCCTCATCCAACGACAGATCGGGAACACTGCATCTCATCAAGGGAGCACAGCATAAAGGGACGGCCTAGAGGCCGCACAGGTGCGGAGCCTCCCACGGAGAAACCGCAGCCCTTCGCTCCTGCTTGCAGCCTTGCCCTGTCCTATAGATTTCCCGGTTTAGATCCCTGTTTTGCCTTGCCGACTACGACTCCTGTGTTTTCCCCCGGATAGCGTTTGCTGATCGATCGACCCTCGCCCGAAACCTGACCGCTCTTTTGCCGAGCCCTTTCTTGCTACGGCAACAAGCTCCGCACCTGAGTCCGTCGCTCAGTCCCCACCGACGCCATGAAAGAGTGACACTTTTCTCCAAAGCAGCTTGTGATCATGTATGCAATTACAAAGAGAGCCATTCCAGCATATTTTGCAGAAATTATTTCTATTATTCCAGATTTTTATTGAGAAAAAATCTAAACACTTAATTTTGTTCTGTAAAGAAGCGACAACTACACTCCTTTTTTTCTAATGGTGATCAGATTGGAAAAGCTTTTATAGGTGTTAGTAAATCTGCAGTGAGAGTGTCTAGATGGCTGTGGATTAGGAGATGTGAGCTGTGGGACTGAGGGACAGTGAGAGTCCGCACGGTCAGAAAGATTTAGAAAAGACTTGTGGCAGTGAGAACGTGACTGAAATGCAACCGGCGTCCTACTGTCCACGTACAGTTGAAACAATTCCTCAGAGTGACTCTTTAGCCACTTGTTCATTCTTCCCGTCTTTAAATCACAAAGTGTGATGGATGTTTGCAGCAGATACCGAGTCACAGTGAGCACCTCCTTTGGGCTGGATGTCGATAACGAACATAATTCCATCACACGGATCTGTTCGGGACCAGACCTGTCAGGCAGGTTAAGGTGTGTTTTCGTTTGGACACCGTGGAAAACAAACATTTATCAAAAGGCTTATGACTGATTTCATTAATATATCGTTATTCTTTACCTGATGCCTTTCTCCAAAATTATAATGATTTACTCACTTATACAGCTGTATATTATTACTGTACTGCATTAATGCAGGATAATCAACTTGGGAGGCAGGATTCGAACCCAGGCCCAGGTAATGGTGCCAAGCAGTTTTCTTTCTGTTGCCTCTACAGGTTCTCACCATAGTTTTGACCTCAGCGTGTGATGCCTGAATAATTACACATCTGTGAAAAATGTGCTGTACATTCATATATAATTAAGAATCAATGAATATGTTCAGTGTCGTGCATCTTCTGTACCTTAACTTATAGCTCATTTCAGTTTTTTCTGTGAAAAACTATGTAATGTTAAAAGTAATTAATTAAGATGGATTCTGATCAGGGCTCATCGAATAATATATGTTTACTTCAAAGATAAATAATAAAACTGAATCAATCCCTGGAGCCCCCTGAAGGACACGGTTTCAGAAAATTTCAGTAGAATGTTATGAAATATACTTACAACTGAGGGCAGCGGAGGAGCTCGCAAAGGGCTTTCCAAGTTGTTGGCTGGGAGGTTTTCTTCAAGTGATGTGTGAACTCAGAGCAAATACAAGAACATCACCAGTTCTGAGAGAACCGCTCACTCACAAGGACTTTTATAGATCCTAACCTGGGCTGTGACCTAAACTCCATTGGCTCCCTTCACTTACATCACAAACACAGAGTCCAGTAGCCGCCAGGAATCCAAAACCAAAGTGAGTTGTGCAATTAATGTTTAATTAGTTGCAACATGATTGCAAGTTCAGCAAAATTTTCCATAATTGTATCAGTGGCATAATCACAAATGTATTTACTTATTAATTCATTTATTTACTTCCTAAATCACTTACCAACCTACCAGTCCCTTCGTAGGTTAAACATGGTTCTTTACAGCAACACCACAGGGAACCAGTTTTTACACACTTAGGGCTTTTTAAGAGTAGTGAGTTTATGTAGATTTTTTACTGTATATGACACAGATGTGTTCGTATCTAAATAAAATGGAAATGCACGTTCATGAACTGCGGACGGCGCTGGACACGAGCTACTGGACAACAGAATAACGTTCGTCCATCATCACTAACCGCTTGTGCAGCGCGGGTTCGTGGTGGTCCGGAGCCTATCCTGGAAACATGGGCCACGAGGCAGGATGCACATCTGCAGGGAAGCCTCACTTGGTCCAGTGAAGCTACAGTATGCAGCAGTGCCAGTGTTTTGGGAGACGTATCCTGGACTGGAGTGGTGAGGAACACCGTGTAGTAAATGTACTTTTCCATCATACCATTCATGTGAAAAACGCTTTTACTTCTATTCTTTTACATGAATGACGTCTCAGTGAATGAATGATCCAAGGCTGACAAAGGTAGAGCGGAGACACACCTCGGCCATGTCCAGGTCCTGCGGACGTAGTTGCATACTGGAGAAGCAGAAGCTGTGTGTGAATGCAGGATCCACCTGCATACACTGCACTGGTCTTCCTATCAATGGCCTTATCAGCAGAGCCTCCTGCCTGCATTGCCCATCCCAGTAAAGCGACATTTTTCACTAGAGTCAGAGGAAACATGGAAACATGTGTTATTTCACATCATTCCAATGCTTTTATCAGTACTGCTGTTTCTGGTGAAATACTTGCTTATAGTAAAAAAATGAACCCACTACAGGACTAAATTTCTCATTTACTGTCATGTTAATTAATAGCAATTTCCCTTGTATTTCTCATTATTAACTACATGACCTACAGGAGGGCGTGCGGTGGTGCACTGGGTTTGGCCTGGTCCTATTCTCTGGTAGGTCTGGGGTTCGAGACCTGTTTGGGGTGCCTTGTGACGGACTGGCGTCCTGTCCTGGATGTGTCCCCTCCCTTTCCGGCCCTGCGCCCTGTATTGCCGGGTTAGGCTCCGGCTTGCCGTGACCCCGCTCGGGACAAATGGCTTCAGTGTGTGTGTGTGTGTGTGTGTGTGTGTGATCTACAGGATAGGTTTTTGTCTCAAAATCTGTTATCTCACACACACAGTGGCTGAAAACACTTGTCCCAAACGGGGTCACAACTAACCGTAGCCTAACCCAGCAACACTGGGTGCCAGGCTGGAGGAGGAGGGGATGCACCCAGGACGGGACGCCACTCCATCGCAAAGCACCCCAAGCGGGACTCGAATCCCAGGCCCACCTGAGAGCAGGACCTGGCCAAACCTGCTACGCCACCGCACCCTGTTGTTGGACAACAAATTGCATTCTTAGTTGTTTGTGCTTTCAGCAAGGATGTCCTCCATGGTGTTAACAGAATATTTTAAAGGCTTTGGGTCCCAGTTTCACTTGTACACTAGAGAGCATTCTAGAAAAATGTTTCAAATGTGCATCAGCCTCTGTGACAAACTGAAAATTCACCAATACCCCTAAGAAAAGATGTAAGGTTCAGTTTATATCTGAAAAGTGTTTGTATTTGACATTTTAAAAAACGAAAAGCTCAAATACTTTTGTGGGCATCATGTTCCACAAATATACCTTCTGATTGGCAAACTCTACGGTTCATATCTACAAACATTTACACAACAGTCATGTGCTCATTATGGTGCACCTGAGAGAAATCATATTTGCAGACACCTTGTGTATCCTTGTCACGACCATGCCAGCACCTCAATCAGCAGCACTCCGGGGCTTCCGAGGCCGGCGGGTCCTCGTGCATCCGGCACAGGGCATCAGCCTTGGTATTCTTGCTACCTAGCAGGTACGTCACAGTGAAACACTTTTCGGCCTTCACGAATAAGCGGTGAGCCAGGAGACGTCTCAGCACCTCCCTTACCTGATGTAGGTGTTGTTCCCTGGTCTGGGAGCTGATCAGGATATCGTCCAAGTACACAAGGACCCTGTGGTTTACAAGGTCCGCCCAACACGTGGTCAACGAACACCTGGAATACACTGGGAGAGTCAGCCAACCGGAATGGCATGACCAGGTACTCATAGTGTCCGAGGGTCGTGCTGAAGGCCGTCTTTCACTCATCCCCCTCCATGATCCGGATCAGGTTGTAGGCAGTTTTGAGGTCTAGTTTGATGAAGATCTGGGCCCCGTGTACCTGTTCGAGAGCGGCTGTAATCGGGGCAGAGGATGTGGATATTTGACGGTTATACTGCTGAAACCTCAGTAATCAATACACGGGCAAATTCCTCCATATTTTTTACCAATAAAGAAATACCCTGCAGAGGCCAGGGATGTAGAGGGCCTAATGATCCCCATCGCCAAGGCCTCAGACACATACCTCCTCATCGCCTCCTGTTTCGGCGATGGGGAGGTAGGCCCGCAGCCTGCTCCTTGAAGACATCCTGGAGGTTTTGGCAGTCCCTTGGGATGTCTACTTGTGATGGTGTATCGGAACCTTCCACGGACGCGGCTCGGCATGACCATGACAGGCACCCGTGACTGAATTAAGGATCCTATGACACTAATTCCCCCTTGCTCCAACAGAACACAGGGTCGTGAAGAGACAGCCACGGGAAACCCAGAATGACAGGGACTTCGGGGAAGCGATGAGGTAAACCCCAAACTTTGGTGACATGTCCCCACATGTAGGCTTAACTGTTTGGTTTGGGATTCCACCACCCCTTTTCCAAGCGGCTGTCTATCGAAGGCACTTACCTGGAGTGTTACGTCACACACCCGTTGAGGCATACGATGCACCTTGGCAAACTCCCCATCCATGAAACAGCTCACAGCACCTGAATCCGCCAATGCATGTGTGCTGACCTGCTGCTCCCCTCAGAACAGGACAATGGGCACAGTTAGTTGGTTACCCTGATGGCGACGTCCCCTCACCTGGGGATGCTGGACGCACAAGACAGGCTGCTCAAAAATGACCAGAGTGGCCACAGCACAGACACAGGCTGTCCTGGATCCAACGCTGTCTCTCCTCCTAGATGAGATGCCCGTGCCCAACCTGCACCTGTGCTGACTTATCCTCCCAGGTAGAGGGAGCGCCAGAGAGCCGTGGGAGTCGGGGTGTCCGGTCTCAGGCCAAGTTATCGTGAAGCCCGTCTTGATGAACCGATCCACCGTCCAGTCCTCCCTGCAGTAGATGAGTTCTGCCTGTAGCCGGGAATTCAGCCCCTTGTGGAAACTGGGCAGAAGGGAAGTCTCGTTCCAGCCACTCTGTCCAGCCAGGGTAAGGAACTCAAGGGCGTACTCCGCCACGGAGCTGTTTCCCTGCCGGAGCTCCATCAGGCATGCGCTAGCCACGCGGGCTTACCCTGGACACCCAAAAACAGCCTGAAAGCGCCTCTTGAATTCTTCGTAAGTTGCCTGCGTGCTGCTATCCCAGGCCACCAGTCGCCCACTGCAACGCCGGGCCCGTTAGCAGCGCGAGGAGGTACGTCATCTTGCTGTCATCTGTGCAATACACCCATGGGAGACTACCAAAGACAAGTGCACATTGCACAATGAAGCCCAGACACTTTGTGGGGGAAACATCATAGCGCAGCGGGGTCGGGAGACGGGGGTCTTGTGCCAGAACTGAGACGCAGTCATGTGCAAATGTAGCTGGGGCTTTCCCTTCACCTTTGGGCGCAAGAAGTTCTAGCAGCCGCTCTGTGTGTAGCACCCGGACCGGCCCTTGGAATGTATCCGTTAGTCTGGTCAATGTTTGTTCATGTCCTTTCAAAAGCCTACCTTGTTACAGGACCGTGCGTTGCTTGCGTTCTAGCTCCGATGGATCTGATGTGTAGGTGGAACCTTTTGTCATGGCCACTGAGGTTGCACGAAAAGGTCAAATACTTTTGTGTGCATCATGTTCCACAAATATACCTTCTGACTGGCAAACTTTACAGTTCATATCTACAAACATTTACACAGCAGTCATGTGCTCATTATGGTGCACCTGAGAGAAATCATATTTGCAGACACCTTGTGTATCCTTGTCACGACCATGCCAGCACCTCAACCAGCAGTACCAGGCTCCAGCTAAACATCTGACTCCAATTGGAACACTTGGCTATAAAGACCACTACTCAGCCACTTCCCAGTTGTGGAATCTCTTTAGAGACAACTGTCCTGTCTGTGCTCTGCAACCTTCCTTGCGCTGTGTTTCCCAAGTCCTGCTCTACGTCTTTGCGATAACGGTCACCTGCCTTGTCTCCCGACCACGACTTCGGATCTCCACCTCTGTCCTGTTCACCGATCGACTGACTATTTGTCCGTTCCCGACTATGAAAACGAGTCTAACCCCTTGGTTCCGATCAAACGATCCTGCATTTGGGTCCAGCTCCCTCCGTGTCCTCTGTTTGCCATGACAATCCTACACTTCCCGAGATGAACCAGATTAGTCTGTGATTGGTGTTACAGAACACCCTTTTTTTTTAAATTGCTGAACTGAAAAATCTTGCTTTAAATACTGTAGCACAGGGGGGCATGGTGGCACAGCAGGTTTGGCCAGCTCCTGCTTTCTGGCAGGTCTGGGGTTCGAGTCCTGCTTGAGGTGCCTTGCGACGGACTGGCGTCCCATCCTGGGTGTGTCCTCTTCCCCTCCAGCCTTGTGCCCTGTGTCCCCAGGTTAGGCTACGGTTCGTTGCGACCCCTCTTGGGACAAGTGCTTTCAGCCACTGTGTGTGTGTGTGTGTGTGTGTGTGTGTGTGTGTGTGTGTGTGTGTGTGTGTGTGTGTGTGTGTGTGTGTGTTCTGTAGCGGTCTGGGTTCGAATGTGACAAAGAAGGCCGCCCAGGTAGCGTTCTTGATGAACGGTTATCGGAACACCGTTACACAAGGGAAATAATGCTCTCAGTCTGAAGACCCCGTTTTTCGCAAGGACCTGCACCTCAATCCAGTCCTCCCAGCCTGCTTAGCACCTCTCAAGCTTTCTCCTTTCCCCACCAGCAAACACAGTCACCCCCTCATGTTCCCCATGAGTCTCCCCAGCAGTTGAACACTTAATTACAGGCAATTAAGTGACAGCTGGTCGCATAGTGGTTAGGGCTACTGCCTTTGGGGCCATAGGTCGCAGGTTCGATCCACACCTCCGGCTGTGTTGTTGTTATTGTTGTTCTTGCTGCTGTTACTGTCAGCAAAGACCAACAAAGTACAGAAAGGTCAGCCGTGAAGGAACGGCCATGTGCCTGAGGATAACGTACTTTGGGTAACCTTGCTTTGTTAGTTTGGGTATGTAATGGAGAGGTAGGAGAGCTCCCACACTCCCCTGCTCAGAGAGTGGTCCCAATGGAGAGCGGGACCTCTCCAGCGTACCACGTGTGTTAACGTGCTTCATGCACTCTGTGTAGTTTTGGGTCATTTTGAGATAGAAATGCTGGAGGCACAGGCCTGCTCATCTCTCCCTGGTGGGAATATTCTGTTCTACCTCTCCTCCTACATGGCCTGTCCTCCTTTGAATTTCATGCTGTTTCTCTCACTGCCCCAGTCGCTCTTGTTCTGGTTGTTCTTTATTTCCCTCCTGACCCTCCTGGCTGCTTCTTGGATGACCTTGACATCTTGTTGAGCTCTTTCCCAGGGGACAACACTCTGTTGATTCTCCTGGGTGACTTCAACCTGCATGTCAAACACATTCATGACATTCATGCAACTGGCCTTCTGTTACTCCTGCAATCAGCACAAAACTCCGGGCTGCAGAGCGATGATGGTGAAAATCCAAGACTCGCACGTACCTGTGGGGCAGCGCGGGGGCGCGCTGGGTTGGACTGGGTCCTGCTCTCCGGTGTGTGTGTGTGTGTGTTAGTGAGTGAGTGAGTGTGTGAGAAATCAGGAGTCGTCAATATTAGTTTGAAGCAGCTACTCGTGTGATGAACACTGGTGCATATAGTGCAAAGAAACAAACAAACAAAAGTTTACCTAAGAATGACGTCTGCAACTATGTTTCTCTTTCTCCTAATGTAATACACAAATTTTATCTCTCTGAAATGGACGTTGCTTTGGAGAAAAGCGTCTGCTAAATGAATGAATGTAAATGTAAAAGCAGAAACACCTGAACGTGATGCTGTTGGGCGGTTGGACAAACGAGACAGTTGCTTTCCTGTCCCTGCTCTACAGGTCAGCATCACACGGTGTTGTCATGGCGATGAGGAATTCAGTACGGAATTAGAGAAACACTGCATTTTTTGCTGTTGATATTTCATGTGCAGTCAAATATTTTCTACCTCTACTTTTATTGTGTATTTTTCATTTATTGTGTGTATTACCTGTGCATTACAGTATTTTCAGTAGCTATATTATATTATAAGGGGGTGAGTGTCTGTTGGGGACCGAGGGAAGGCTAAACAGGCTAAGAAGGGCTGTAAAGGCTGGCTGGGGGTGCAGGTCCTTGAGAAAAAGAGGTCCTCGGACCAAGACCATTGTTTCCGCTCGTTCGCACCGATACCTCTCGCCGTGTGCCGGTGTTCCGATAAACGTTCATAATGAACGCTACGTGTGTGTTCTCCTCTGCCCCATCCGAACCCAGAGCACTGCACATTATAATATTTTTTGTAACTCAAAGTGACAATGTGTCCAGTCTTCCAGGGGTGAAAATTCCAGCCACTTATATTTATATTACATTTATTCATTTATCAGACACTTTTCTCCAAAGCGACGAACATCTCATAGAAAATACAATGTGTTCATTACATTAGCAATAAGAGACATAGAGATGCAGACATGTGATTCTTAAATAGTTAGCATCTTTCCACCATATGAATCCATTTTCATCACACGAGTAGCAGTATATAACTTTTTAGAATATCAACGATTTTTAATCACATTCCTAATAGTTTTTAATATAAACATTTACATTACATGTTTTTATTTAGCAGACACTTTTCTCCAAAGCAATTTCCAGTGAACTCTATGCAGTGTTATCAGCCCACACACCTTATTCACCGCGGTGACTTACACTGCTGGAGACACTACTTATACTGGGTCACTCATCCATACACCAGTGGAACACACAGACACTCTCTCTGTCACTCACACACTATGGGGGAACCTGAACAGTGTGTCTTTGGACTGCGGGAGGAAACCGGAGCACCCAGAGGAAACGCACACAGACACGGGGGAGAACATGCAAACTCTACACAGACTGAGTGGGGAATGAACCCATCTCCTCTCGCACCACCCAGGAGCTGTGAGGCAGCAGCGTTATTTGCTGCCCACCGGGCTGCCCTTTCATTACATAAAATAACATTTGTTATCTCGAAACACATCATTTAGTTAAATCACACGGAAAGGGTTTGTACTGTTATTTTGAATAATTGTCTAATTTGAATAATTGTCGGGGTGCGGTGGCGCAGTGGGTTGGACCGGGTCCTGCTCTCCGGTGGGTCTGGGGTTTGAGTCCTGCTTGGGGTGCCTTGCAACGGACTGGCGCCCCGTCCTGGGTGTGTCCCCTCCCCCTCCAGCCTTACACCCTGTGTTGCCGGGTTAGGCTCCGTGACCCCGTACGGGACGAGCGGTTCAGATGATGTGTGTGTGTGTGTGTGTGTGTGTGTGTGTGTGTGTGTGTGAGTGAGTGAGTGAGTGAGTGAGAGAGAGTGTGTGAGTGAGAATAATTGTTTAATTGTCTAACACAACTTCGTTTCATCCTTCAGACAGTGCTGCTGCTGCTGCCGTGTGCAACACTGGTGTCAAGACAGGTGAGTTTTGTGAAATGTGAGTCACACTGGAACATGTGACCTACTGTATCTCTTCAGTTTCCTGCTTATATGATGACGTCTTCAGTGTGACTGACACCTTTGCCAGTTGTGGCGCATCCTTCTCTTCTGTGTGTGTTATTCTTCATCAAGTGTTCTTCTGCAGCATTAACCGAACTAAGGGAGCGGAGTCTCTCACAGGGACAGAGACGCATGGCCTCCCACGGTGTCTCTGCACAACACACACACACACACACACACACACACACACCACCGTGCATTCTCCTGGAGTGCCCTGATTGGGCTCGTGTCATGTAGTTTACAATATTGTCTGTTTCTGATGAAACTTAAGTACAGCAGACAAACACCCCTGACACATCATGGAGAAGCACATCCGACATCATAGAGCACCTGACTTTGTCAGGACTAATCCAAAAATTGATGCCGCTTCTGTGGACCGTTTGAAGGCTGAAAGAAGGACTTGTGTCAATAGAAGGATTTGCATGGACCTCCACTTCACACAGGGTCAGGTAGTCAGGTCTTGGTAGGACCACACTGATGTATCGTCCCTTTATCCGACGGCACTGGAAGGTCCCGGACCCCCCATGTGGGATGGAGGAGATCACAGCACATCTGCAATGACAAATAGAAAACTTATAAACATTGACTTATCACTTTGGGTATGTCTGATACATTCAAATCTCCCGAGGTCTGGAAATCCACAGCACCCCTTGGGTTCTTGGGTTGCCGTCATCCTCCAGGGGAGTTTCCAATGTGAATCTCAGCTCCATCGATCCTCCATGGGCAACAGTCTGCACTGTTAGTGATGGTCACTGAGGTCACTCTCTACACAACCAGCAGGTCCAGTCTCAGGGAGGTCTGAACTCCAGCTGGGTGTGGCTGCAGGATCCATCTCCATACAGTGCGTGGTGGTTCCCATCGATGGCCTTGTCAGCAGAACCTAAAGTGTCAAACTGTCATGACTGAGTTGCTCTTCCCTTCAAGGCCACGTTTTCTTCTGGAGAGAGAACAGACAGACAACGATAACTGATACACAAACTGTAAATAACTCCACCATGGATGGTCCCAAGCCCAGCTGAGAAAGGAGGAGGGTTGGACGTGGGGCTAACTACCTCACACCATAAAAGCCTTGCCAGCTACAGAAGCGCCAATAAGGAAACTTCAAGGAGAGCCCTTGTTGACGGCCTATGACCCAGGAGGGGTGGAAGGCATTAGTAGTAAGTCAACTGTAAATGTTTAATGGTGATTATATTTTATTTGATTTTAAGGATTTGAGAAATCAGATCAAACATTATAATTTAACAGATTTTCCTTAAACATTGACAGAAATTGACGTAGTTGTAGTGGTGGAGAATGGGTTCAGTTAAAGTTGCACCGGAACTGTATATTGTCAATTATACTAATTTCCATATTTTTCCATTATGGTGATATTAGAGTTTACATTATGCCTATTTTTTCACATGCAGGCTTACACTGGAGTTTAATGTCAATATTGCCACTACACTGTAGGTTTGACAAACTCAAATAATGTTCTATAGATTCAAAAAGCCAGGCAAACAACACATCGAGACTACATAACGTAACATAAATGTTGATTCATTGTGGAGGTAAAAAAATTTGTTTAAAGTTGTCCAAAGCTCACAAAAAACTGGACGTGTGCATTTGAGGTCAGCGGCACTGAAGAGGAAACAACTTTAATTTTAATGTAGTGTGTAGTTAATTCTTAAAAAAAAAACATTAAATAAATGTGTTACACTTATATGTAGCGGAATCATACATGTGGCGGTTGTGTACCCTGCCTCACAGTCCATCTCCAGGACCTCGCTGATAAGTGCTTAATTAAGCGTTAAAGAGCATTTCTTGTTCGTTACAGGTTTCTCTGAGGCTTTTACAAAACCTGCTGCGGTAATAAGCAGAGGGATGTATCTCTTATTCAGCCTTTATTGGTTGTGACTTAGGGATTAAAGTGGCTTTGCAATTACAAACAAACTGAGTTACAGTCTTCCAATGACAATTGGTACGCTAAGCTGAAAGCCTGGTGTATTATTTACTAGTTCAACTAAGAGTTTCCTCCAAAGAGATGAACAATTGAAGGTTAGTGTACTAGTATTCCAGTGGAAATCCAGACATTTACTGCAAATTTTAAATATTCGTCTATCCAACCAGGGAGCACGGTGGCATAGCGGACTTGGCCAGGTCCTGCTCTGGGTGGGTCTGGGATTTGAGTCCTGCTTGGGGCGCCCTGCGACAGATCGGCATCCTGTCCTGGGTGTGTCTCCTCCCCCTCCAGCCTTGCCCCCTGTGTTGCCAGGTGGGTGAGTTTGTCACGACCCCGCTCGGGAGAAGCAGTTTCAGCCTCTGTGTGTGTGTGTGTGTGTGTGTGTGTGTGTGTGTGTGTGTCCACCCATCTGTTCACAGCCAGCTTACCTGTTCTGTGAGCTGTTAACACCGTAAAGCGAGTCCATCTTGGTGAGAGGTACAGAAGTGAGGCTGAAGGGAAAATCAATGTTCGGCACAGGATTTACCGTGAACCACCCTGGTGACTGTATGTATGAAATGAACTCATTTGGCCGACACCTGTCGTTGTCAAAATCATTTATGTTTCAATTAAGTTATTGCTTCTTTCTGTAATAACAGGACACAAATGTGCTTCTCGGAAACATTGTGCTAATTTTAAAAAAAGCCTAATTTATTTCTGTTAAGTGTGTAGTAAACTCTCACTAACGACTAATAACTGACGAAACAGAATACAGTACATGACTGGATCTTGTGGCAGGAGGGAGACGGTACTGTCAGCCCCCGGCCTACAGGGGGCAGTATCTGCTAACTTGTGACAAACACCCCATCTCAGTCATGTGAGCTGCTGAAACTTCAGTAGTTCGAGGCGTTACTTCTCGACTGTAGCTGTCGGGGAATGATGGCTTTCCAGTTTTGGGAGGTCACACTGTGGTGTTGGACAAGGCCAGTGATTCAACAGAAGAACGATGGAGGAGATGGGGTGGTGTTGGGGTGGTATCGCCGTGTTATCAGGCTGCTATCGCGGTGAAGATGGGGTGCTGAGTGAGACAGAAAAGTAAAAGCTGACATTTAACCTGGTGGAGAGAAACTGGGTGAGACGTGGTGTAAAAGTACGTTGATTCGAGTTCATTAGGGTTAGAGCTCAAGTAAACTGGACCTGATCTTCCTACCATGACTAAAGCAAACACAGGAGCCCGGTTTTCACCATCAGCTCTCCATGTGACCATGTGTGACGTTGGCGCTGTTCTTTAGAACAAATTGGTAAAGGGGTCAGTCCCTCCGTGACTGAGTAGGCATTAAAGGCGTCTCCATCGCGACCCATCCATGACCCTGGACAAACTGCGCTGGTTTTGAAGGTTCATTTGTCACTGCTCTGATAAAACAGTAATATGAGCTGTGTGCTCAGTCGCTCATCCAGAGTTTCCCAATAACTTTAGAAAATGTACAAAAAGCATTTCATTCACCTGAGTACAGTTTTGTAGTGGACTCACTGGGATCCTCTAATTCTTTCCTTTACACAGTTGGGAAATGAACCTATACAGTCACTTTAGTGCAGCTACACTTGTTGTCAGAGTGGCACGTTAGTGAAAACAATATTATTTGTGGTGTGTGTGACATCGTGCGGTTACACACTTTTCCCCTGTTATTCACTCTCTTGGTATCCAGTTTTCCCACTTATCCAGTCCCAATTATTAAAACCACTTATGATTATCAGTCTGGATTTTCACGTATCTGCTGTGCTACCTCCAGCCGTTGCTCGCGACACTCAGTTTGATGCAAAAATTGTGTTTGAAAACTGCACCGAGCGGCATAGTGAGAGATTGGGAGATGCACTGCATTGTGGGAACAGTGTACCCACGCTCTCAGTGGCGTTCCACTGCTCTATAGGGTGCTTGTGTAGTGATATGTTTTTTTTTCATCCTGTTTTGTGCAATTCAAATTTAATCTTCAAATTATTCCTTTATTTACTTGTGTTTGACGTGCCAAAGCGTTCCCATGTATCTCCTCTACTCATTTCTCTGCACTAGTTTCCTATAGTTTCCTGGATAAGATTTAAGACCCTGGTTCTTGTCTACAAATGTATCAAGAGAACTGATCCCAGCTCTTTACAGGGCTTGATCAACTGCTACACTCCAGCTGGACTGCTACCTTCTTCCATATCTGCCCACTTAGTGGTGCTGTGCACAAAAAGTAAAGCATAGAGCTTCTCAGTTCTGGCTCCGTTGTGGTGGAATGACCTCCCTCTCTCACTCAGAACTGCTGAATCTTTGCCCACATTTAAAAAGGGTCTTAAAACCCATCTCTTCTGGGATCACTTCGCCCATGATCTCTTAAGTTCATAAAAGGTATACATGTTTGCAAACACGCTTGGATAAGTCCTTTACAGAGCCACTCCTGCAACGTAATGTAAATGTTTATATGTATCTGGAAAAAAAATACTTTTAGGTCTACAGAGCAGCTGGTAGTATAGTGGTTAGAGTTCTTGCTTTTGGATGGAGAAGTTGCAGGTTTGAACCTAGTTCTAGCTGTAGTACCCTTGAGCAATGTACTTACCCTAAAATTGTTCCAGTAAATTTACCCAGCTGTATAAAGGGGTAAATAATTGTAAGTTGCTTTGGAGAAAAGCATCAGCTAAATGAATAAATGTACTAGGAAGGTGATTAAGAATTGGTGATATTGTGGTGTAACTGTACTTAAAAATCACACATCTGCAGCTATGTCTCTTTCTCCTAAGGTAATGTACACATTGAATTTTCTATGAGATGTACGGCGCTGTGGAGAAAAACATCTGCTGCATCCTGTTTTGCGTCATTCGGTCTTAATTTTCTAATTATTCATTTTTTTAAATGTGCTTTATAGCCTCAGGCTTCTTCAAGCCAGTCCACACACACTGCCAGCGCAGGTTTGCTTTCTAAAGCACTATCTTTTGAAATTTACTTTGCTTATGATGTCGCTCTGAATTCATTCTTTCTCTTCAAATGTGTTACACAAATTTTCTCGCTGTGACATTGGGCAATTTCAGGGTGATTTTGGAGTGAACCTGCTATGGACATGGAAAGAAGTGCATTTTTGAAATGAGAAATAACAGAATCAGCAATATTATTGTCTGGTCTTTTGATTTTCGGGAGTAGATTAGGATCAGATCAGATACTGGGGGATAAGTGTACTTGGACCTACAATCTTAACTGTTCTGAATTAAAAACCTTTTCTGACTCAGCAATGCATTTTACACTTGGCCCATTTAAATTAACACGATAAATCGTTCTTTTCAGGAGAGCTCACTTTATGAGACGATCTTCAAATTACTCTCGATAAACATAGGAAACTGCATATTTCCTTATAGTCTTATTGCCACCAAAATTAAACATTTTGCTCAGCAGGGACGGAAGTTCGACAGACTTCAGAACTGAACTGTCTTAAGAGCAAGTTGTTGACAGAGGCTTCATCACTTTGCACAGGTTTCATGTTACCGTGTGAAAGCATAGAAATACCACACAATTAAACATGTCTCCCCTTGCAACCAGCATTTATATAATTACAAAGAGAGCTGTTCCAGCACATTTCACAAATATGTTTTTTATTATTTCAGTTACTGAGAAAAATTCTAAACATTTATTCATTTTGTTCAGTAATGAAGCAACAAAGACAAATATTTTTCCTAATGGTGATCAGGTGGGAAAGGCTATTAAAGGTGTTAGTGAATCTGCAGCGAGGGTGTCTAGATGGCTATGGATTAGGAGATGTGAGTTGTGGGATTGAGGGAAGCGCTACCTGGACGCAGGCTGGGCTCTGATCACCCCTGGTTGGGTCACCTGAGCGAGAATGCCTGATGTTAAAAGACGTGAAATACCCAGTGACCCCAGGGTTACATCGGTGGTGATGTGTCTAGGTGCATCGCAAGATGTCATATATAATCTAGCCTATTAGTGGTTATGTTGCTTGTACACAATTTTCAGTCATTTGTCTGGAGTTATGCTATAGTGCTGTGAAATCTGAGCAAATATTGTCTGTGGACATGAATGTCAAAGTCACTCAGCTACACAGAAAGAGTACTGTTGCTTTGACTTTTGTCATTAGCTGGAAGATCACCGATCAGAACTGGAACCCCGGAAATATCAGGGCTTGCGTTGACCTCTACTTCGCACAGACTCAGGAAGTCAGGTCTTGGTAGGACCACACTGACGTAGCGCCCCGTCATCCCATGGCACTCGAAGGTGCTGGTTCCCCCCGGTGAGATGGAGGTGATTACAGCACATCTATAATGAAAAATAAAGGTTAAAAGCGTTTACTTATTATTCTCAGTAGTGAACTACTCTCCAAATCCACTCCATGCTGGAGATCCACATCACACCTTGGGTTCTCATTGCCGTTGTCCTCCAAGGAGTTTCCAATGCGAATCTCAGCCCCATTGATCCTCCATGCGCAGCAATCTCCTCTGTTAGTGATGGTCACTGTGGTCACTTTGTACTCGTTGAGCAGGTCCACTCTCCACCAGGGCTTTAAATCAAACTGAGTGTGGCTGCAGGAAGCATTTCCATACACAACGTTGGTGTTCCCATCAATGGCGTTGTCAGCAGAACCCAGTGAGTCATACTGTGACGACTGAGTTGCCTTTCCATTCAAAGCCACATCTTCGTCTTTAGAGAGAAGACGAATGGAAACATGCACTTCATCTGGATGCTTTCAGATTTTCTTTATTTCTGTAGATATTTTTTATGTGGAGTTTTGGGTTACAGGTAAAAACAAATGAGTGAATGAATGAGAACTTTATTAATCCCAAAGGAGAATCCAACTCATGATCTTCCAGGACTGAGACCACCTTCCTCATTAGTTTTTATTCAGTCTGCTGACATCACCTGTAGAAATGCTATTGCCCCCCACACAACCAAATAGAAGGATGGACCTGGTAGAACATCTACAAAAGAGTCCTGCCTGCTCCAGTAGACTTTAGTCTTCTCTCAAAGTACAGGCAACTCTGGCCCTTCTTGTTGAGAACCTCAGTATTGCAGGGCCACTCTAGCCCATTGTCCAAGTACACCCCCAGGTGTATTAACCTCTACTTTACCCTTGAAACAATGGCAGTTGGTGTACAAGTAGGGTTCAAATGGTGGTTCCTCGCTATCACTTTGAAAATCTCAGCCAATTAGAACCACTAGGATTAATCTGAGTCACAACTGAAACAGTGATGATGATGATGTTGATGATTATTATTAACAACAACAACAATAACAATAATTAATAGTTACAACAATTAGTAACTGTTGTAGTTATACATTTATTGATGTATTTCTCCAAAGTGTCTTTCAATGTTAATGGTATTGTTATACTTTAAATAAAACCTTTAACCTCTAAAAACTCTTGGTCAAATGAAGATCACATAGAGTGAAACGTTTGTCGGAAATGAACTCTACACAGAGTGCTTAACAGCTCTGCAGGGTAAAAGTCACACAAATCTTGTCATTTTTCTGCCTATATCAACAAAAATATGTGCGTCAAAGTGTCGATCGCTTGCACCCTTCCACATGCCCTGTGTTTCTGAGAGCACACACAGTACTTACTTGCGCTGCTTGTTGCTGCGACAGTTAAGACGAACAACTATTATTACTTTGTTACCATAAGTAAATAAACCTCAATCATCCGATTTCAGGAACGGAGTGGCCAGAATTGGTCACTGCGCTCTGGAACAAAGTGCCAGAAGCACAGGGTACAATACAAAGTTCCCCATGGAGGGTAAAGTAATGTCTTTCTACAAAAACTGCCTTGTGAAAGTGCTGTGAAATCATCACGTCAGGAGAAACCCCTCAGGTTTTTGTCCTTTTGAAATGATATTAAAAACAGAATACGAACCAAGGGCGGGAACTGCGTTCACTTCAACCTCACACAGAGTCAGGTACTCGGACCTTAGCAGGACCACGTTGACGTAGCGTCCCTTCATTCCAGAGCAGTGGAAGGTGCTGGATCCCCCAGCTGGGATAGAGGAGATTATGGCACATCTACAGTAAAGAAGACAGAAAAGGTGAAAACTTTTACATGTCATTCAGGATAGTACTTTTTCTTTCCAAAGTGAAATCGACCGGGGTCTCTGGGTTCATCCATCAGCTGGCAGTAAACACAGCTGGAATAGGAGTGACAGACGGTCTTATTCAAATCACTTCCACAGTATTCTCACAGCTCGTGCCTGGTGTTGCTAGGGGTCTGTGTTATATTCAAGTTAACGAACGTTACACGTTTATTGGGTTGGTGCAGTCAGGAACTGGGAGTGAACAGAAATATGCGGAGATAAGACTTTAAATGAGTTTTAAAGCAGCTGAAAGTCAGTTGAATGGTCACAACATTACGCAATGTTTCTTAGAGCTACGACCTAGACAGTTACACAACCTGATTTGGAAAGAAACCGAAGGACTTCTATTATATGAAACTTTTTTATTGTGCGTTATTGACCTAGTGTGACTTAGTGGACGAACAAATGCCGTTCCAGTCCCAACTCTGTAAGAGGAGGAGAAAGTGAACTCCAAAGTGAACTGCACTTCAGTCTAGAGATCCACACACACCTTGGGTTCTGATTGCCGTTGTCCACCAGGGAGTCTCCAATACGAATCTCAGCTCCATTGATCCTCTCGGCACAGCAGTCTCCTCTGTTAGTGACGGTCACTGTGGTCACTTTGTACCTCTCCAGGAGGTCCACTCTCCACCAGGGTTTAGGCTGCATCTCGGTGCGGCTGCAGGAACCATCTTCATACACTGAGTCTTTGTTCCCGTCGATGGCCTTGTCAGCAGAACCTATGGAGTCGAACTGAGACGACTGAGTCGCCTTTCCGTTCAAAGCCACGTTTTCTTCTGAAGACAGAGGGCAGATGAAACGGGTTAGAACAAAATCATTTGAATAGCTTTAGAAGTTCTGCTGTCTCCTCTCCATGGCAGAGGCCACAGCAGGTACACTCTGGATGGGACGCCAGCCCCGTCATGATGAGCTCGAGGGCTGACTAAAAAAAATAGCTTGAAGCATCGGCAAAAACCAAAAAGCCCTGAAGAAACCGGCTGCTCAAAATCTTAAGCGTTGTTGGATAATGAGTGTGGCAAGAGACACCATATAAACCTTATAATTGTTAACTACACTCATACATTTTGTGAAATGCCAACAAATAGGCTGATAAATATGATTCTGTGCTTCCCTTTCTGCGTATCTGTTAAATATTTGTGAAAATTGTACTTTCTCTGTGGAACATTCATAACACAAGCACAGGCCACTAGTCTGACAAAGACAAACTTTGGTACGAAGACTGTGTAGATAACTGTGTGCTGTGAAAGGTTGTGTGTTTTCTGCAATCTCTAACCGAACTTTAGTCAGCTTGGGAACGGGTTATAATTTTTTCCTACTAGAAAAAAACGGGAATTGCTTTGTCAGTGGCTTCTTGTTTGCTGTACTGATGTATTTTCAGAAAAGGATTTCAACGCTAAAAACTAACACACCAGCAGAAAGGTGCACTGATACAGTAAAAAGAACCCAGTTTTGCACCCCTGTGTTCCCACCTGTGACACGACGGGCATTGACTTCCACTTCACACAGGGTCAGGTATTCATGTCTTGGTAGGACCACGTTGATGTAGCGACCCTTCATGCCACGGCACTGGAAAGTCTTGGATTCCCCAGCTGGGATGGAGGAGATGACAGCACACCTACAGTGAGAAACAAAAGAGCGAGAAACATTTGCCCACAGTTAAGAGCCCTCAGCGATGTTCCAAATGCGCAGCCGCCGGGAGACCTGCAGCACACCTTGGGTTCTCATTGCCGTTGTCCACCAGGGAGTTTCCAATGCGAATCTCAGCTCCATTGATCCTCTCCTCACAGCAGTCTCGTCTGTTAGTGATGGTCACTAAGTACACGTGGTGCACGTGCAGCAGATCCACTCTCCACCAGGGTTTGGAATCCGGTTGAGTGTGGGAACAGGATCCACTTTCATATTCGGCCTTTTTGTTTCCATCGATGGCGTTATTAGCATCACCTAAAGAGTCGTATAGAGATGACTGGCTCGCCATCTTCTTCAAAGCTGCGTTTGTTTCTGTAATATGGAAAAAATGTCATCAGCAGAGACACTGAGAAAGAGAACGGAAGGGTCACGTGAAGAGACCATGTCTACATGTCCATGTGTGAGGTACACCGACGTCACCTGGATCATCAGTGGGAATAAGGGTCTCTAATCCTACGCATTTCATTGAATGAAAGCGCAACCATCAAGCTTGTGCATTAATTAATATTTTGGACTTGTGCAAATATACAACACTTCATAGTGAATTTTTGATGTTTCACTCATCTTTTTATTGTGTGTGTCATACAATGTGTCATACTGCTCTGTTCATGCAGCCACACCTGTTCCAAATGGACTGCAGGTGTCCAGCATGAGAAATTCCTCATGGAAACATGAACCGTGACTCACAGTGCCTGGATGGTGCCCTGGATGGGTTCAATCCCCACTCAGTCTGTGTGGAGTTTGCGTGTTCTCCCCGTGTCTGTGTGCGTTTCCTCTGGGTGCTCTGGTTTCCTCCCACAGTCCAAAGACATACTGTTCAGGTTCCCCCATAGTGTGCGAGTGACAGAGAGAGTGTGTGCGTTCCACTGATGTATGGATGAGTGACCCAGTGTAAGTAGTGTATCTAGCAGTGTAAGTCACTGCAGTGAATAAGGTGTGTGGGCTGATCACACTACATAGTATCCACTGGAAGTAGCTTTGGAGAAAAGTGTCTGATAAGTGATTAAATGTAAAAATACAGATGAACTTGCTCACCAGATGTTTCACCGAGGACAACAGCTGTACTGAGGAGCACGAGGACAGTGAGAGTCCGCATGGTCAGAAAGATCTAGAAAAGATGTGTGACAGTGAGAACGTGACTGAAATGCAACCGGCGTCCTACTGCCCATGTACAGTTGAAACAATTCCCGAGTGACTTTTTAGCCACTTGTTCATTGTTCCTGTCATTAAATCCCAAAGAGTGATGGATGTTTGCAGCAGATACCGAGTCACAGTGAGCATCTCCTTTGGGCTGGATGTCGATACAAACATAGTTCCATCACACGGATCTGTTCCGGAAAAGCTTTGAAAGTTTTGTTAGGAATGGTTCCATGAAGAGCAAGTACTCTTATGACCTGAAACATCAAATTTATCTTTGTTTTAGCCAAAAATATTTCTACAAAATATTTGTATAAATGTTGCTTTGGAAACCATGGAAAACACACACACACACACAGACTGAAACCACTTATCCCAAGCAGGGTTGTGGGGAGCTGGAGCCCAACTGAGCAGCACAGGGCATAAGGCTGGAGGGGGAGGGGACACACTCAGGACGGGACGCCAGTCCGTCAAAAGGCACTCTAAGCAGGATTCAAACCCCAAACCCACCAGAGAGCAGGACCCAGCCAAACCTGCTGCACCACCACACCCACCTCTGGTGTAAACACAAAAAAATGTAAATAAATAAGGAATAAATTACAAAAAGTGTTTGGATATTGCTGCACTGACAGCAGATTTATAAGGGACTGTTAACTGTTCATGAGAGTGATGGCCTGAGAGAAAAAACTATTCATCTATGTGGTTGTTCTGGTGGACAGTGCTCTGTAACACCTGCCAGAGGGGAGGAGTGTAAAGAGTTTGTGCCAGGATATGTGGGATGAGTAATGATTTTGCTCACCCTCTTCCTGGACTTGTACAGGAGCTCAAGGGTAGACAGGGGTGCACCCCTTATTCTTCACCCAATGCCTTTCTCCAGTATTATAATGATTTATCCACTTATACAGCTGTATATTATTACTGTACTGCATTAATGCAGGATAATCAACTTGGGAGGCAGGATTCGAACCCAGGCCCAGGTAATGGTGCCAAGCAGTTTTCTTTCTGTTGCCTCTACAGGTTCTCACCATAGTTTTGACCTCAGCGTGTGATGCCTGAGTAATTACACATCTGTGAAAAATGTGCTGTACATTCATATATAATTAAGAATCAATGAATATGTTCAGTGTCGTGCATCTTCTGTACCTTAATGTATAGCTCATTTCAGTTTTTTCTGTGAAAAACTATGTAATGTTAAAAGTAATTAATTAAGATGGATTCTGATCAGGGCTCATCGAATAATATATGTTTACGTCAAAGATAAATAATAAAACTGAATCAATCCCTGGAGCCCCCTGAAGGACACGGTTTCAGAAAATTTCAGTAGAATGTTATGAAATATACTTACAACTGAGGGCAGCGGAGGAGCTCGCAAAGGGCTTTCCAAGTTGTTGGCTGGGAGGTTTTCTTCAAGTGATGTGTGAACTCAGAGCAAATACAAGAACATCACCAGTTCTGAGAGAACCGCTCACTCACAAGGACTTTTATAGATCCTAACCTGGGCTGTGACCTAAACTCCATTGGCTCCCTTCACTTACATCACAAACACAGAGTCCAGTAGCCGCCAGGAATCCAAAACCAAAGTGAGTTGTGCAATTAATGTTTAATTAGTTGCAACATGATTGCAAGTTCAGCAAAATTTTACATAATTGTATCAGTGGCATAATCACAAATGTATTTACTTATTAATTCATTTATTTACTTCCTAAATCACTTACCAACCTACCAGTCCCTTCGTAGGTTAAACATGGTTCTTTACAGCAACACCACAGGGAACCAGTTTTTACACACTTAGGGCTTTTTAAGAGTAGTGAGTTTATGTAGATTTTTTACTGTATATGACACAGATGTGTTCGTATCTAAATAAAATGGAAATGCACGTTCATGAACTGCGGACGGCGCTGGACACGAGCTACTGGACAACAGAATAACGTTCGTCCATCATCACTAACCGCTTGTGCAGCGCGGGTTCGTGGTGGTCCGGAGCCTATCCTGGAAACATGGGCCACGAGGCAGGATGCACATCTGCAGGGAAGCCTCACTTGGTCCAGTGAAGCTACAGTATGCAGCAGTGTCAGTGTTTTGGGAGACGTATCCTGGACTGGAGTGGTGAGGAACACCGTGTAGTAAAATGTACTTTTCCATCATACCATTCATGTGAAAAACGCTTTTACTTCTATTCTTTTACATGAATGACGTCTCAGTGAATGAATGATCCAAGGCTGACAAAGGTAGAGCGGAGACACACCTCGGCCATGTCCAGGTCCTGCGGACGTAGTTGCACCAAGCAGACATGATGGATCCTGGAGAAGCCCCCCATTGTGGTACATGAGAACTTATCAATATTAATTTTATTAGCATTTTTTGCCATACACTCTTCACCCAGATTGTTAAGAACTGCACTTGTCCGTCATTGTACACTGTCCAAAAAGCAAACACTGTCCAAAAAGCAAACACTGTAGCTGTGGATGGAACATGGAAGCAGATGCTTCAAAAGAGGGCCACTTCTGTTTTATGTGGCTGCATTTAATGCAACAGTTTTTATGTATTTCTGATCTAATATGCATACATTTATTTATTTAAACCATACATTTATTAGCATTTTTTATCCACCACGGTTCTGAAACGTGTTAAAAATATGACGATTGTAGCTTGAATTTCACAGCCCAACAATGAGTCCCATCTGATCACCTGTGGTGTCTGCTCCCCTTTACGATTTTTTCTGTATCCATACTGGGACATTTTGTGTATTTTATGAGCAGTCAAGTGCTCAGCCCTTCTGTATCAGGGTCCCGTAGGACAAAAACCTGGTTCAGCTGCTGAGGGAAATGTCCAGTGTGCTCTCAGTTACGTGGCTAACAGAGGGGTTCGAATTGATCCTTTTTCACCCAGTTGGAGGTTCTTCTGAGATTCAGTAACAGGTCACACTGAAGCTTCAAAACCAGTTTATTACACTTTGGAAGAGTTCAGATATCCATTCCCTGCACTTCTCAACCCCTGTTTATACTTCCCGAAACCTGCTTATCTTCATGTGCCAATAGGAGAGGTTGTCCAAGGTCTCCTTCCAGTAAATGAAACTAACATTAACAGAGATGGTTTATTTTAGGTTTCCATCGCAGGCTGTCCCACAGGTATACATGCACCAAAAAATAAGTAAGGTATGAAACAATAAGAGACATAAAGGAATACCACACACACACACACACACACACACACACACATTTTCAGAACCGCTTGTCCCATACGGGGTCACGGGGAACCGGAGCCTACCCGGTAACACAGGGCGTAAGGCCGAAGGGGGAGGGGACACACCCAGGACGGGACGCCAGTCCGTCGCAAGGCACCCCAAGCGGGACTCGAACCCCAGACCCACCGGAGAGCAGGACCGTAGTCCAACCCACTCCGCCACCGCACCCCCCTAAAGGAATACCATGTTGTAGATAATACAGTAAAGAATAGACACACACTGTATGCAACTGAGGATCACCTGCACTGGCAGATCACCAAACGCCAGACCTCCTGCACCTGTCCACAGTCCCAAAAAGCATGTGCGAGTGTTTCACTCTCGCCACACTGGAGTCGCGGGCAGAGTGGGTGGCTGGTCAGTTTGTGCCTCTACAGGATTACTTTGAATGGCAACTTACTACGTAAACAACGCCAGTTCAAATCTTGCGGATTATGGTCAAACCCCTTTGGCTGAATTCTGGCCCAGGTGCCCTCCTCGAGCTCCAGAAGAACTCAAGTTCCTCTCCTCTCGATCAAGGCCTTATACAAGGCCCTGTGCTTAAGGAGGGTCTCTGCCTTGGCCCCAGCCGCCGTGGTCTTACTCCACTTTACAATGTGGCTGTAATAGACAGGCTGTGTCTCGGCAATTGGCCCGGTGTTTGACCAAGACTTCACCAACTGGCGCATCGGACGGGCCAACCAAAGATGCATAAAGTACTAGTGGGGATGTTCAATCGGAGCTGCCAGTTCGTTACATAACTGGGAGAGGAAGAGACAATCCAGTTTAAGAGGAATGTCAGGCACATCCCTCCCTCCCTCCCTCTCTTTATTATTGTGTGTTAAAAGAATTTTTGAATTAGTATGTGATGAATTTCTACATAGTGGCTGGGTTTACTACAGCCTCTAGTCCTCGATGAGGAGTTGCTGTGATGTCTGTAATTTCCACAGCTGGTGTAATTGTGATCGCACAGCCCTTTCGACTCAGGGCTCAACATCTCCACATATACCATACATCTCTGTATCACTGTTGCCATATTGATAGATAAAATATTGGTTAGTCTTGGCTTTCACATCACAGCATGGATTTGCACACATTATTGTTGTTGTTATTTTTGTTCTTGCTACTGTTACTGTCAGCAAAGACCAAGAAAGTACAGAAAGGTCAGCCGTGAAGGAACAGCCATGTGCCTGAGGATAGCTTACTTTGGGTAACCTTACTTTCTTAGTTTGGGTATGTAATGGAGAGCGAGGAGAGCTGCCACACTCCCCTGCTCAGAGAGTGGTCCCAGTGGAAAGTGGGACCTCTCCAGTGTACCACGTGTGTTAATGTGCTTCATGCACTCTGTGTCGTTTTGGGTCCTTCATATGGGATCATAAACAGGATGCAATACTCCGCCTAGGACCCAGAAGGGAGGCCCCTGCAGAGAATAGATTAAGACGTTTCTCTGAAAAGGAAGAAAAGGGGAGTAAAAGTACGCTTGGACTCTGGTGCTGCAGAAGCCGTACAGGTGAGTACATCATCATGGATCTCAACATTCTAGAAGGCTCTCAAAACACACCTCTTTCTCTTCTCATCTACCCTCTACTCCTTAACCTTGTCCTACACTTTCTGCTCTAATTTGCTTTAACTTGTACTCTTGACTACTTCTCTGTGCAGTGATTTGTGTAACGTGAGCCTGTGCCATTGAATGAATGAATAATTATATCTCTCCATCTGTTGGTGAAACACACTTTTGGTTTCACTCAACTTTACATTGCTCTGGAGAAAAGTATCAGCTAAAAAAGTGTTTCAGTGATCACAGAATAAAAATAAGATTAAAAATGATGAACCTGTGGCAATTTCAGAAAATGTTAATACCAGGGTAGAGTAGTGTAAGATTACGGGACCCTAAAGCTGGGGCTGAGGCAGTACACTGCTGAGCTCACTGCAGTGGCAGAGAAAATTGGTGCAGTGTGCTTACTGGAGGTCCCTTGAAGTATTTGTAAATGTAAACTAAATGTTTGGAGGAGAATCGTGCAGAAACAACAACAATAATTATCCATTTAATCAAACTCCAATAACCGCTTGCCCTGATCAGGGTCATGGTGAACTGGAGCCTATCCCAGAAGCATTGTGTGCAACGAAGCGGGGGATAAACGGATTGATTGACTTGATAAACATTTTATAATGAATATATATAGAATACTGTATTATTTTCTGACACCTCCAGCGGGTGGATTTACAGCCATTCCTCAATTAGCAGATGCCTCTTTTTCAGAAAATCTAATATAGGGAACAGAACTAATTTATACCGTGTTACTCACTTAGTGGAGAGATTTTCATAAATTCCTCAAAACTGTCCTTCAGTTACTTTCTACAGTGAAGCACTTGCATGTCTTTCTTTTAAAAGCAGAAACACGGGAGTTACAAACAAATGGGATGCTGCTGGGCAATTGGGTATATGAGACAGTTGCTTCCCTGTCCCTGCTCTACAGGCCAGCATCACACCCTGCTGCCATGGAGATTAGGAATTCAGTACAGAATTCGAGAAACACTAGATATTTTTGTTGTTGATATTTCATGTGCAGTCAAATATATTCCAAGCCTACTTTTATTGTGTATTTTTCATTTATTGTGTGTATTACCTGTGCATTACAGTATTTTCAGTAGCTATATTATATTATAAGGGGGTGAGTGTCTGTTGGGGACCGAGGGAAGGCTAAACAGGCTAAGAAGGGCTGTAAAGGCTGGCTGGGGGTGCAGGTCCTTGAGAAAAAGAGGTCCTCGGACCAAGACCATTGTTTCCGCTCGTTCGCACCGATACCTCTCGCCGTGTGCCGGTGTTCCGATAAACGTTCATAATGAACGCTACGTGTGTGTTCTCCTCTGCCCCATCCGAACCCAGAGCACTGCACACTATAATATTTTTTGTAACTCAAAGTGACAATGTGTCCAGTCTTCCAGGGGTGAAAATTCCAGCCACTTATATTTATATTACATGTATTCATTTATCAGACACTTTTCTCCAAAGCGATGAACATCTCATAGAAAATACTGTGTTCATTAGAATAGCAGGAAGAGACACTTAGATGCAGACGTGTGATTCTTCAGTGCAGTTAGTTTGTTCCTTTCCACCATATGAACCAATGTTCATCACACGAGTAGCTGTATAAAAGTTTTTAGAATATCAACAATTTTAATCACATTCTTAATAATTTTTAATATAAACAGTTACATTACATTTATTCAGCAGATGCTTTTCTCCAAAGCAACTTCCGTCTATGTAGTGTTATCAGCCCACACACCTTATTCACTGCGGTGACTTACACTGCTAGATACACTACTTATACTGGGTCACTCATCCATACATCAGTGGAACACACACACACACACACACACACACACACACACACACACACACACACACACACACACACACACACACACACACACTATGGGGGAACCTGAACAGCATGTCTTTGGACTGTGGGAGGAAACCCACACAGACACAGGGAGAACCTGCAGATTCCACACAGACTGAGTGGGGATTGAACCCACATTCCCTCACAGCACCCAGGTGCTGTAGACAGCAGTGCTACTCACTCTGCCACTGTACCACCCACAGTAGTTTACGGAGTGGAGTAGTTCTGTGAAGCTTTATCCATTGTTCAATAGGTATGATCTTAAAGTTACGGTGCATGAACATTTACACCTTACATGAGCTGGAGAGTTCATGGGTAAAGTGATTCCAGAAGAGTTGAGTTTACAGACCCTTCTTAAATGTGGACAGCGTTTCAGCAGGAGCCAGAACAGAGAACCTCCGTGCTTTACCCTTGGTGCGCAAGACAACCAAGCGAGCAGAAGTAGATGAGCTAAGGGGTCTGGCTGGGGTGAAGCGGGTGAAGTCTTGTGAAAATCTGGGATCAGTTCTATTGATGCATTTGTAGGCGATAACCAGGGTCTTAAATTTGATCTGAGCAGCTATAGGAAACCAGTGCAGAGAAACAAGTAGAGGAGATACATGGGAGCACTTCAACAAGTCAAACACAACTTGTACCACGGTTTTCTGTATCAGCTACAGAGGTTTGATGGCAGTAGCAGGAGGCCCACACAGGAGAGAGTTGCAGTATCCAGACAGGAAGTCACAATGGCCTGGACATCAAGAATTTGGGCAGAGTCAGTAGTGAGATAAGGACAGATCCTGCAGATGTTATGCAAGAGTTATCTGCACATCCACTTTAAACAACAGGAGAAGTACAGGCTACGTGCAGGAAATGCCTCCCGTTCCTCGATGTCTGTGATACACAGAATATCCATTGTCAACAATCGTTTGTCCCAAAGGGGGTCGGAGCGAGCCGGAGCCTACCCAGCAACACAGGACGCAAGGCCAAAGGGGCACACCCACGATGGGACGCAGACCATCGCAGAGCACCCCAGACAGGGCTCAAACCCCAGACAGGGCTCAAACCCCAGACCCTCCACACAGCGGGCACTGGCCGAGCCCACCACGCCACAACACACCCCTATACGCACTTTAGCAAAAGACAAATAAATTAGACAATTATTCAAAATTACTGTACAAACCCTTTCCGTGTGATTAAACTAAATGATGTGTTTCAAGATAACAAACATTATTTGGGGTAATTAAAGGGTGGCACAGCGAGTAACTGCTGATTTCCAGGTTAAGGCCATCTCATTCAGGAGCTTTGACTGAGCTTATGGAGAACAAAATTCTGATGTTGTCCTTGTCTGGAAAATAAGCAGTTTTTCACTTCTCGTTTCTCTGCAAAAAGGAAAAAAGTGTCATTTCTACAGTGTGTGCTGACTGTGTGACATTTTCCTTGGGCTGTTTTACACACACTGCCACCCACTGAGGCAAACCTAATGTTTTCTGCTATTTCCTCTAGTGTCTGTACATGAACTGTAACCACAAGCATCCAAACTTTATAGGCAAACATTTGTTGTAACTCTGTATTCTGCAGAAGAGATGTTGGAAGATGGTGACACCAGAATTGTATGATGGCCCCACCGGTGTGTTCTGGCCGCTGTTCCGTTTGCCCTTCCCTTTTACAGGTAAAAACAATGTATTCCCTGTACCTGCCCTTGCTGGTGCTGTGTCTACAAGATGCACAGAGCGCCGGCGGTGTCCTCGCACTCCACTACAGCGGAAACACTTCCGACCGGGAAGGTGAGCAACGTGGCCCAGCTGTATGACTCGGAGAGACGGGTCGGCACTCACAAGTGTCTACAGTGTGTCCTGTTTTTTCTCCTCCTCGTGCAGCTCATTTAAATCCCCTCCTGATGGATGTTGCTCCTCCTCTATCACTCGGAGTATATGATAAATATGATAATATATTTACAAGCCAAAGCAAAGAACAAGCCAAAGCAAAAACATGTGAGGAGATGTTCTTGCCCAACAATAAGCTGCAGTGGGTTCCTGGAGAGAACAGGCTGATTCCTCTTCATGCAGTTTCAATCGAAAACTCGTACACGACTCGCAAAGACTACGTCTGCAGACCCAAAGACTTCTGTTCCTCTGGGTTCTTCAGCATAGCCAAAGGTCCCTACTGTCATTACCCATATTATGGAGAGGAACATCATACTGAGAACTTTGAGTTCTTGGTAAATCCGGGTGACTTGGAGATGTTAGAGTGGAAGTCCCGTTCCGACACAACTGATTATCAAAACACTGTCAAGGTCTGCCAGGACGGATATGTTGGGAATAACCGGTACGGTGTGGGATTTGTGATTTCTAACAGATTTTATCTGCCCTATGATGGCAAAGAATATTCTTACAAAGATTACAATGTTCTAACAATAAAAACTGAGAAATACCATCTGGACATGTCTGAGATAAAGTACCGGATGGACTGCGCTAAGAAAGCATCGCATCCTCCCCAAAACCTGAAAATATCTAAGGTGATCAATAATAACAATGAAGAGGTGAATAAGAAAGTTACTATGGAGGAGACAATCCAGAAGACGAGCTCCTGGGACACAGGCACCTCCACCAAGCTGGCTATATCAAGTACCGTTAGTGCAGGCATTCCCAAAATCACCCAAGCGTCTCTGAGTGTTTCGGTCGAGGAAACAAAGTCTTTGTCTCAGGGCACATCAGTCAGCGAGTCCCAGAAACACTCGCTCTCAGTGGAGGTCCATGTGCCTCCAAGACACAGCTGCATCGTGAGGATGGAGGGGAGGAAGTTCACGGCCGAGATCCCATTCACAGCTCAGCTCACCAGGAGGTACACCAGCGGTAAAATCAGTCACAGCACCATCAGCGGCGTGTACAAAGGTGTGGACATGGGAGAGATCCACTGCGTGGTCGATCAATGTGAGTCTCTGCAGTTGATGAGTCCAGGAAGTTCTCACCGTTCAAACAGCGCTTGGCTGACAGTCACTCTCCTCACTGTCTGTGTGGCATCACTTACAGCTCTAGCTTTCACCACTTTCTTCTCTTGAAGAGCTCACAGATGAGGTCTCGCCAAGTAATTATTAATCAACACATAGCTCTGTCTTTATACCTCCAGTTACATACGGCTACGAACGTTATTTGATTTTTGCACATGGCAATAGTTTGTGTAGAAAGCACTTCGCTGTATACTTACCCTCTCTTCCAAAAAAATGAACATCTACACTTCACAACTTAAAAGCAAATTATTCCATTTAATGCAATAAAACAAAATATCACATAGCCTGTGCTTAGTATTAGTAGCTCTCTCAGCCCCTCAGAGCTGCTGAATCCCTCCCACACTGACAAAGGGTCTCCAACCTCTCTCTCTGAGACATGTTTCTCTCCTGATCTCCAGAGAGCTCCATCAATGAGTTCAACACCATCTGCTAATGATTATCTGTGTATTTGCTATTTGAATGTCCATTCAGCAGTTATGGTAATAACCAAATATATATTTTTTTACTTACAGTGTATAATTATTACATTTACACTTTCATTTGTTCATTCAGCAGATGTTTTATTCCAAAGCGACATACTGTACATCTCACCTCTAATTATCCAAACATTCCTCACACAATGTGTTGACAAAGCACCATTTTGTAAAATGAATTCTGAACTGAAAATGCAGGAATAAGAATTAAAAACCATATTTTGCCACATTTGTTGTCTTCCTTACTGCAAAATTTCTTTTTTTATCCTCAAATTGGCTTGATTATTAGCTGAATATCTACATTGCTGGCTCAAGATTACACAACAAGAGGAGGGATTTAAACCTGGGTTCTTTGATGAGAGGCAGCACTTGTAACCATTGCGCCACCTGCTGTTCCCCGTTTAGAAGGACTCACGACTTTTTCCTACAGGAGAAGGACTTGTTTAGGCTCAATTTTCTCCTTTGCACAGTGCTGCTGCTGCCCCGCACAACACTGGTGTCAAGACAGGTGAGTTTTGTGAAATGTGAGCCACACTGGAACATGTGACCTACTGTATCTCTTCAGTTTCCTGCTTATATGATGACGTCTTCAGTGTGACTGACACCTTTGCCAGTTGTGGCGCATCCTTCTCTTCTGTGTGTGTTATTCTTCATCAAGTGTTCTTCTGCAGCATTAACCGAACTAAGGGAGCGGAGTCTCTCACAGGGACAGAGACGCATGGCCTCCCACGGTGTCTCTGCACAACACACACACACACACACACACACACACACCACCATGCGTTCTCTTGGAGTGCCCTGATTGGGCTTGTGTCTGACCACTGGCCTTTTGACCGCAGCAAAGACATTATCTCGAGCAATTCCCCTTTCAAAATCCCTTCAATGATAACTGGACACATGGCTGCAGTGGCACAGCAGACTTCATTTTTATGTGAAGTTATAGAAAATAGAAAAGCTTTTAGACAATTCAAAGGTAACATAACAGTGTAGTTTTTTGATTTCTATACATGTAGTTTACTATATTGTCTGTTTCTGATGAAACTTAACGACAGTAGACAAACACCCCTGACACATCATGGAGAAGCACATACGACATCATAGAGCTCCAGATTTGTCAGGACCAATCCAAAAATTGGTGTCGTTTCTGTGGACCGTTTGAAGGCTGAAAGAAGGACTTGTGTCAATAGAAGGATTTGCATGGACCTCCACTTCACACAGCGTCAGGTAGGACCCTATGACCTTCTGTTCCAGTACAGAGATTCATATTAACTTCCCAGATTCTACAGTATATGCATGTGTGTGTGTGTGCGTGTCTGTGTGTGCCCTGTCCGGCACAGGGTTCATGTTTGGTGCTGGATTTACCGTGAGCCACCCTGGTGACTGTGTGAATGTATGTATGAAGTCAACTCATTTGGCCGACACCTGTAGTTGTTAAAATCATATGTGTTTCAATTACATTATTGCTTCTTTCTGTAATAACAGGACACAAATGTGCTTCTCGGAAACATTGTGCTAATTTTAAAAAAAGCCTAATTTATTTCTGTTACGTGTGTAGTAAACTCTCACTAACGACTAATAACTGACGAAACAGAATACAGTACATGACTGGATCTTGTGGCAGGAGGGAGACGGTACTGTCAGCCCCCGGCCTACAGGGGGCAGTATCTGCTAACTTGTGACAAACACCCCATCTCAGTCATGTGAGCTGCTGAAACTTCAGTAGTTCGAGGCGTTACTTCTCGACTGTAGCTGTCGGGGAATGATGGCTTTCCAGTTTTGGGAGGTCACACTGTGGTGTTGGACAAGGCCAGTGATTCAACAGAAGAACGATGGAGGAGATGGGGTGGTGTTGGGGTGGTATCGCCGTGTTATCAGGCTGCTATCGCGGTGAAGATGGGGTGCTGAGTGAGACAGAAAAGTAAAAGCTGACATTTAACCTGGTGGAGAGAAACTGGGTGAGACGTGGTGTAAAAGTACGTTGATTCGAGTTCATTAGGGTTAGAGCTCAAGTAAACTGGACCTGATCTTCCTACCATGACTAAAGCAAACACAGGAGCCCGGTTTTCACCATCAGCTCTCCATGTGACCATGTGTGACGCTGGTGCTGTTCTTTAGAACAAATTGGTTAAGGGGTCACTGCTCAGAGCAGACATGTCCCCCCCGTGTCACACCTGTCGGCAGTATAACAATGGGCCACAATCAGCCTCAATGAGCCACACCTTGTTCTTGGTCCTTGTGTTGAGGTTCCTCAGAAAGATCTGGACCTGGGTGAGAAAGTGTCTCCGGAAAATCAGCGCTTTTCTTTAGTCCCCCCCCCCGTTTTCTCCAACCCGGACGCAGCTCCCTTCAGTGTGGCTCCATTTCGAACACGACGGCCTCACTGGACGAACACGGCGGCCGACCCAGAGCGCTGAAACATGCGAGTGCCTCAGAGCTCCAGAAGGATCATTTTCTTTCTGCAACTAAGTCCATGTGTGAGCGCAGTCCATAGAGCGGGAACATCCAACACGTAGAGTCTGTTTAGTGATGAGCGAAGCTCCCAGTCACATCGAATGTGCTTCCTTGGAAGTGGCTAAGGTGTCACACTCTCTCTGACTGCGCCTCCTATCAAGTCCTCTGGCTCCAGGCCTTGTCCATTACAAAGGAATGTCCTCATGAGTTCATCTTCTCCACCAAGCCTTCTCCTCGCACCACGCAGCGCCGAACTTCTGTGTCCATCGAAAGGGACACAGGCTTCACGGACGTGGGCGTGGAGAGACAAGAGCACCAGGCCGAACGAGGTACAAGCGGAGAAAAGAGTGTAACAATACAAACTATTGTTCTATATGCTGTTGCAGCAGGTGCCAGTTTTAGAGTCTGCAGCGGGAGAAAGCTAGCCCAAACAATATTAGTGTGTAAGTGCATTTCAATTGGGACACATATGCTCAAGTGAGCACAGGCCACAATGAAGAAACAAAACCCAAACCTGGACAATCAGCAGCTCCACTGCATGTGGCAACAGTCCAGAGGAGTACTAGGACAGCCAGCATCTTCATGGGCACGGTAACCTAGAGGAGAAGAGAGACAGAGTAGGACATAGAACTTAAGGGGATAGAGCACAAAAAAAAGACAAACACACTCCAACAGTCAGTCATAGCGACACACAGGATCATGTCCAGTCCAAAAAGTGACCAGGCATGGGGTGGTAGATGGTGTGTCATACAAAACTGATTTTATTGTTGTAGCCCATATAAATTAACACCAAACAAGTAGTTAGTCTTTTCATTTCAAGAACCACCCAACTTTCCCACGTTGATAATTTCACAAGTTGACCCCCGAGTTCAAACACAACTGTGCAAACTTTCACTGTTATCTCAGTCTTGCATTGAAAGGTCCACACCTGGTGCTCATTTGCTCCAGATGAGCTCCTTCGAGGTGCAGCTGCTACTCGGGGTCTGAGGGACACTCCTGTTCCAGTAACACCAGTGTATCCACATTTATTAGCAGGCATTAAAGGCGTCTCCATCGCGACCCATCCATGACCCTGGACAAACTGCACTGGTTTTGAAGGTTCATTTGTCACTGCTCTGATAAAACAGTAATACGAGCTGTGTGCTCAGTCGCTCATCCAGAGTTTCCCAATAACTTTAGAAAATGTACAAAAAGCATTTCATTCACCTGAGTACAGTTTTGTAGTGGACTCACTGGGATCCTCTAATTCTTTCCTTTACACAGTTGGGAAATGAACCTATACAGTCACTTTAGTGCAGCTACACTTGTTGTCAGAGTGGCACGTTAGTGAAAACAATATTATTTGTGGTGTGTGTGACATCGTGCGGTTACACACTTTTCCCCTGTTATTCATTCTCTTGGTATCCAGTTTTCCCACTTATCCAGTCCCAGTTATTAAAACCACTTATGATTATCAGTCTGGATTTTCACGTATCTGCTGTGCTACCTCCAGCCGTTGCTCGCGACACTCAGTTTGATGCAAAAATTGTGTTTGAAAACTGCACCGAGCGGCATAGTGAGAGATTGGGAGATGCACTGCATTGTGGGAACAGTGTACCCACGCTCTCAGTGGCGTTCCACTGCTCTATAGGGTGCTTGTGTAGTGATTAGTTGTGGTCTTGGAGGTTAAGGTGTGTTTTTGTTTGGACACCATGGGAAACAAACATTTACTAGAAGGGTTATGATTGATTTCATTAATACATTGCTATTCTTTACCTGATGCCTTTCTCCAGAATTATAATGATTTACCCACTAATACAGCTGTATATTATTACTGTACTGCATTAATGCAGGATAATCAACTTGGGAGGCAGGATTCGAACCCAGGCCCAGGTAATGGTGCCAAGCAGTTTTCTTTCTGTTGCCTCTACAGGTTCTCACCATAGTTTTGACCTCAGCGTGTGATGCCTGAGTAATTACACATCTGTGAAAAATGTGCTGTACATTCATATATAATTAAGAATCAATGAATATGTTCAGTGTCGTGCATCTTCTGTACCTTAATGTATAGCTCATTTCAGTTTTTTCTGTGAAAAACTATGTAATGTTAAAAGTAATTAATTAAGATGGATTCTGATCAGGGCTCATCGAATAATATATGTTTACGTCAAAGATAAATAATAAAACTGAATCAATCCCTGGAGCCCCCTGAAGGACACGGTTTCAGAAAATTTCAGTAGAATGTTATGAAATATACTTACAACTGAGGGCAGCGGAGGAGCTCGCAAAGGGCTTTCCAAGTTGTTGGCTGGGAGGTTTTCTTCAAGTGATGTGTGAACTCAGAGCAAATACAAGAACATCACCAGTTCTGAGAGAACCGCTCACTCACAAGGACTTTTATAGATCCTAACCTGGGCTGTGACCTAAACTCCATTGGCTCCCTTCACTTACATCACAAACACAGAGTCCAGTAGCCGCCAGGAATCCAAAACCAAAGTGAGTTGTGCAATTAATGTTTAATTAGTTGCAACATGATTGCAAGTTCAGCAAAATTTTACATAATTGTATCAGTGGCGTGGGGGGCGCGGTGGCGCAGTGGGTTGGACCGGGTCCTGCTCTCCGGTGGGTCTGGGATTCAAGTCCCGCTTGGGGTGCCTTGCGGAGGACTGGCGTCCCGTCCTGGGTCTCCTCCCCTTCTGGCCTTACGCCCTGTGTTACCGGGTAGGCTCCGGTTCCCCGTGACCCCGTATGGGACAAGCGGTTCTGAAAATGTGTGTGTGTGTGTGTGTGTGTGTGTGTGTGTGTGTGTGTGTATCAGTGGCATAATCAGATATTTATTTATTTATTTATTCATTTATTTACTTCCTTAATTACTTACCAACCTACCAGTCCCTTCATAGCCTATATATGGTTATTTACAGCAACACCACAGGGAACCAGTTTTTACACACTTAGGGCTTTTTAAGAGTTGTGAGTTTATATAGATCTTTTTTACTGTATATGACACAGATGTGTTCGTATCTAATTTCAGTCGAAAATAAAATGGAAATGCATGTTCATGAACTGGGGATGGACACGAGCAACTGGAGAACAGGATAACGTTTGCCCATCATCACTAACTGCTTGTGCAGTGCAGGTTTGTGGTGGTCCGGAGCCTATCCTGGAAATATGAGCCACGAGGCAGGATGCACATCTGCAGGGAAGCCTCACTTGGTCCAGTGAAGCTACAGTATGCAGCAGTGTCAGTGTTTTGGGAGACGTATCCTGGACTGGAGTGGTGAGGAACACCGTGTAGTAAAATGTACTTTTCCATCATACCATTCATGTGAAAAACGCTTTTATTTCTATTCTTTTACATGAATGATGTCTCAGTGAATGAATGATCCAAGGCTGACAAAAGTAGAGCGGAGACACACCTCGGCCATGTCCAGGTCCTGCGGACGTAGTTGCATACTGGAGAAGCAGAAGCTGTGTGTGAATGCAGGATCCACCTGCATACACTGCACTGGTCTTCCTATCAATGGCCTTATCAGCTGAGCCTCCTGCCTGCATTGCCCATCCCAGTAAAGCGACATTTTTCACTAGAGTCAGAGGAAACATGGAAACATGTGTTATTTCACATCATTCCAATGCTTTTATCAGTACTGCTGTTTCTGGTGAAATACTTGCTTTTAGTAAACTCTTGCTTTATCTTTTGAATCTTCCTTCCTCCCCAGATGATTTCACAACACTGGTTTTGGGGGTGCTGAGCTGCTGCTTCTCCAGCATTCATCATCTCTGCAACTACATCCACAGGACCTGGTCACGGTCAAGGTGTGTCTCCGCTCTACCTTTGTCAGCCTTGGATCATTCATTCACTGAGACGTCATTCATGTAAAAGAATAGAAATAAAAGCGTTTTTCACATGAATGGTATGATGGAAAAGTACATTTTACTACACGGTGTTCCTCACCACTCCAGTCCAGGATACGTCTCCCAAAACACTGACACTGCTGCATACTGTAGCTTCACTGGACCAAGTGAGGCTTCCCTGCAGATGTGCATCCTGCCTCGTGGCTCATATTTCCAGGATAGGCTCCGGACCACCACAAACCTGCACTGCACAAGCAGTTAGTGATGATGGGCAAACGTTATCCTGTTCTCCAGTTGCTCGTGTCCATCCCCAGTTCATGAACATGCATTTCCATTTTATTTTCGACTGAAATTAGATACGAACACATCTGTGTCATATACAGTAAAAAAGATCTATATAAACTCACAACTCTTAAAAAGCCCTAAGTGTGTAAAAACTGGTTCCCTGTGGTGTTGCTGTAAATAACCATATATAGGCTATGAAGGGACTGGTAGGTTGGTAAGTAATTAAGGAAGTAAATAAATGAATAAATAAATAAATAAATATCTGATTATGCCACTGATACACACACACACACACACACACACACACACACACACACACACATTTTCAGAACCGCTTGTCCCATACGGGGTCACGGGGAACCGGAGCCTACCCGGTAACACAGGGCGTAAGGCCAGAAGGGGAGGAGACCCAGGACGGGACGCCAGTCCGCCGCAAGGCACCCCAAGCGGGACTTGAATCCCAGACCCACCGGAGAGCAGGACCCGGTCCAACCCACTGCGCCACCGCGCCCCCCACGCCACTGATACAATTATGTAAAATTTTGCTGAACTTGCAATCATGTTGCAACTAATTAAACATTAATTGCACAACTCACTTTGGTTTTGGATTCCTGGCGGCTACTGGACTCTGTGTTTGTGATGTAAGTGAAGGGAGCCAATGGAGTTTAGGTCACAGCCCAGGTTAGGATCTATAAAAGTCCTTGTGAGTGAGCGGTTCTCTCAGAACTGGTGATGTTCTTGTATTTGCTCTGAGTTCACACATCACTTGAAGAAAACCTCCCAGCCAACAACTTGAAAAGCCCTTTGCGAGCTCCTCCGCTGCCCTCAGTTGTAAGTATATTTCATAACATTCTACTGAAATTTTCTGAAACCGTGTCCTTCAGGGGGCTCCAGGGATTGATTCAGTTTTATTATTTATCTTTGACGTAAACATATATTATTCGATGAGCCCTGATCAGAATCCATCTTAATTAATTACTTTTAACATTACATAGTTTTTCACAGAAAAAACTGAAATGAGCTATACATTAAGGTACAGAAGATGCACGACACTGAACATATTCATTGATTCTTAATTATATATGAATGTACAGCACATTTTTCACAGATGTGTAATTACTCAGGCATCACACGCTGAGGTCAAAACTATGGTGAGAACCTGTAGAGGCAACAGAAAGAAAACTGCTTGGCACCATTACCTGGGCCTGGGTTCGAATCCTGCCTCCCAAGTTGATTATCCTGCATTAATGCAGTACAGTAATAATATACAGCTGTATTAGTGGGTAAATCATTATAATTCTGGAGAAAGGCATCAGGTAAAGAATAGCAATGTATTAATGAAATCAATCATAACCCTTCTAGTAAATGTTTGTTTCCCATGGTGTCCAAACAAAAACACACCTTAACCTCCAAGACCACAACTAATCACTACACAAGCACCCTATAGAGCAGTGGAACGCCACTGAGAGCGTGGGTACACTGTTCCCACAATGCAGTGCATCTCCCAATCTCTCACTATGCCGCTCGGTGCAGTTTTCAAACACAATTTTTGCATCAAACTGAGTGTCGCGAGCAACGGCTGGAGGTAGCACAGCAGATACGTGAAAATCCAGACTGATAATCATAAGTGGTTTTAATAACTGGGACTGGATAAGTGGGAAAACTGGATACCAAGAGAATGAATAACAGGGGAAAAGTGTGTAACCGCACGATGTCACACACACCACAAATAATATTGTTTTCACTAACGTGCCACTCTGACAACAAGTGTAGCTGCACTAAAGTGACTGTATAGGTTCATTTCCCAACTGTGTAAAGGAAAGAATTAGAGGATCCCAGTGAGTCCACTACAAAACTGTACTCAGGTGAATGAAATGCTTTTTGTACATTTTCTAAAGTTATTGGGAAACTCTGGATGAGCGACTGAGCACACAGCTCGTATTACTGTTTTATCAGAGCAGTGACAAATGAACCTTCAAAACCAGTGCAGTTTGTCCAGGGTCATGGATGGGTCGCGATGGAGACGCCTTTAATGCCTGCTAATAAATGTGGATACACTGGTGTTACTGGAACAGGAGTGTCCCTCAGACCCCGAGTAGCAGCTGCACCTCGAAGGAGCTCATCTGGAGCAAATGAGCACCAGGTGTGGACCTTTCAATGCAAGACTGAGATAACAGTGAAAGTTTGCACAGTTGTGTTTGAACTCGGGGGTCAACTTGTGAAATTATCAACGTGGGAAAGTTGGGTGGTTCTTGAAATGAAAAGACTAACTACTTGTTTGGTGTTAATTTATATGGGCTACAACAATAAAATCAGTTTTGTATGACACACCATCTACCACCCCATGCCTGGTCACTTTTTGGACTGGACATGATCCTGTGTGTCGCTATGACTGACTGTTGGAGTGTGTTTGTCTTTTTTTTGTGCTCTATCCCCTTAAGTTCTATGTCCTACTCTGTCTCTCTTCTCCTCTAGGTTACCGTGCCCATGAAGATGCTGGCTGTCCTAGTACTCCTCTGGACTGTTGCCACATGCAGTGGAGCTGCTGATTGTCCAGGTTTGGGTTTTGTTTCTTCATTGTGGCCTGTGCTCACTTGAGCATATGTGTCCCAATTGAAATGCACTTACACACTAATATTGTTTGGGCTAGCTTTCTCCCGCTGCAGACTCTAAAACTGGCACCTGCTGCAACAGCATATAGAACAATAGTTTGTATTGTTACACTCTTTTCTCCGCTTGTACCTCGTTCGGCCTGGTGCTCTTGTCTCTCCACGCCCACGTCCGTGAAGCCTGTGTCCCTTTCGATGGACACAGAAGTTCGGCGCTGCGTGGTGCGAGGAGAAGGCTTGGTGGAGAAGATGAACTCATGAGGACATTCCTTTGTAATGGACAAGGCCTGGAGCCAGAGGACTTGATAGGAGGCGCAGTCAGAGAGAGTGTGACACCTTAGCCACTTCCAAGGAAGCACATTCGATGTGACTGGGAGCTTCGCTCATCACTAAACAGACTCTACGTGTTGGATGTTCCCGCTCTATGGACTGCGCTCACACATGGACTTAGTTGCAGAAAGAAAATGATCCTTCTGGAGCTCTGAGGCACTCGCATGTTTCAGCGCTCTGGGTCGGCCGCCGTGTTCGTCCAGTGAGGCCGTCGTGTTCGAAATGGAGCCACACTGAAGGGAGCTGCGTCCGGGTTGGAGAAAACGGGGGGGGGGACTAAAGAAAAGCGCTGATTTTCCGGAGACACTTTCTCACCCAGGTCCAGATCTTTCTGAGGAACCTCAACACAAGGACCAAGAACAAGGTGTGGCTCATTGAGGCTGATTGTGGCCCATTGTTATACTGCCGACAGGTGTGACACGGGGGGGACATGTCTGCTCTGAGCAGTGACCCCTTAACCAATTTGTTCTAAAGAACAGCACCAGCGTCACACATGGTCACATGGAGAGCTGATGGTGAAAACCGGGCTCCTGTGTTTGCTTTAGTCATGGTAGGAAGATCAGGTCCAGTTTACTTGAGCTCTAACCCTAATGAACTCGAATCAACGTACTTTTACACCACGTCTCACCCAGTTTCTCTCCACCAGGTTAAATGTCAGCTTTTACTTTTCTGTCTCACTCAGCACCCCATCTTCACCGCGATAGCAGCCTGATAACACGGCGATACCACCCCAACACCACCCCATCTCCTCCATCGTTCTTCTGTTGAATCACTGGCCTTGTCCAACACCACAGTGTGACCTCCCAAAACTGGAAAGCCATCATTCCCCGACAGCTACAGTCGAGAAGTAACGCCTCGAACTACTGAAGTTTCAGCAGCTCACATGACTGAGATGGGGTGTTTGTCACAAGTTAGCAGATACTGCCCCCTGTAGGCCGGGGGCTGACAGTACCGTCTCCCTCCTGCCACAAGATCCAGTCATGTACTGTATTCTGTTTCGTCAGTTATTAGTCGTTAGTGAGAGTTTACTACACACGTAACAGAAATAAATTAGGCTTTTTTTAAAATTAGCACAATGTTTCCGAGAAGCACATTTGTGTCCTGTTATTACAGAAAGAAGCAATAATGTAATTGAAACACATATGATTTTAACAACTACAGGTGTCGGCCAAATGAGTTGACTTCATACATACATTCACACAGTCACCAGGGTGGCTCACGGTAAATCCAGCACCAAACATGAACCCTGTGCCGGACAGGGCACACACAGACACGCACACACACACACATGCATATACTGTAGAATCTGGGAAGTTAATATGAATCTCTGTACTGGAACAGAAGGTCATAGGGTCCTACCTGACGCTGTGTGAAGTGGAGGTCCATGCAAATCCTTCTATTGACACAAGTCCTTCTTTCAGCCTTCAAACGGTCCACAGAAACGACACCAATTTTTGGATTGGTCCTGACAAATCTGGAGCTCTATGATGTCGTATGTGCTTCTCCATGATGTGTCAGGGGTGTTTGTCTACTGTCGTTAAGTTTCATCAGAAACAGACAATATAGTAAACTACATGTATAGAAATCAAAAAACTACACTGTTATGTTACCTTTGAATTGTCTAAAAGCTTTTCTATTTTCTATAACTTCACATAAAAATGAAGTCTGCTGTGCCACTGCAGCCATGTGTCCAGTTATCATTGAAGGGATTTTGAAAGGGGAATTGCTCGAGATAATGTCTTTGCTGCGGTCAAAAGGCCAGTGGTCAGACACAAGCCCAATCAGGGCACTCCAAGAGAACGCATGGTGGTGTGTGTGTGTGTGTGTGTGTGTGTGTGTTGTGCAGAGACACCGTGGGAGGCCATGCGTCTCTGTCCCTGTGAGAGACTCCGCTCCCTTAGTTCGGTTAATGCTGCAGAAGAACACTTGATGAAGAATAACACACACAGAAGAGAAGGATGCGCCACAACTGGCAAAGGTGTCAGTCACACTGAAGACGTCATCATATAAGCAGGAAACTGAAGAGATACAGTAGGTCACATGTTCCAGTGTGGCTCACATTTCACAAAACTCACCTGTCTTGACACCAGTGTTGTGCGGGGCAGCAGCAGCACTGTGCAAAGGAGAAAATTGAGCCTAAACAAGTCCTTCTCCTGTAGGAAAAAGTCGTGAGTCCTTCTAAACGGGGAACAGCAGGTGGCGCAATGGTTACAAGTGCTGCCTCTCATCAAAGAACCCAGGTTTAAATCCCTCCTCTTGTTGTGTAATCTTGAGCCAGCAATGTAGATATTCAGCTAATAATCAAGCCAATTTGAGGATAAAAAAAGAAATTTTGCAGTAAGGAAGACAACAAATGTGGCAAAATATGGTTTTTAATTCTTATTCCTGCATTTTCAGTTCAGAATTCATTTTACAAAATGGTGCTTTGTCAACACATTGTGTGAGGAATGTTTGGATAATTAGAGGTGAGATGTACAGTATGTCGCTTTGGAATAAAACATCTGCTGAATGAACAAATGAAAGTGTAAATGTAATAATTATACACTGTAAGTAAAAAATATATATTTGGTTATTACCATAACTGCTGAATGGACATTCAAATAGCAAATACACAGATAATCATTAGCAGATGGTGTTGAACTCATTGATGGAGCTCTCTGGAGATCAGGAGAGAAACATGTCTCAGAGAGAGAGGTTGGAGACCCTTTGTCAGTGTGGGAGGGATTCAGCAGCTCTGAGGGGCTGAGAGAGCTACTAATACTAAGCACAGGCTATGTGATATTTTGTTTTATTGCATTAAATGGAATAATTTGCTTTTAAGTTGTGAAGTGTAGATGTTCATTTTTTTGGAAGAGAGGGTAAGTATACAGCGAAGTGCTTTCTACACAAACTATTGCCATGTGCAAAAATCAAATAACGTTCGTAGCCGTATGTAACTGGAGGTATAAAGACAGAGCTATGTGTTGATTAATAATTACTTGGCGAGACCTCATCTGTGAGCTCTTCAAGAGAAGAAAGTGGTGAAAGCTAGAGCTGTAAGTGATGCCACACAGACAGTGAGGAGAGTGACTGTCAGCCAAGCGCTGTTTGAACGGTGAGAACTTCCTGGACTCATCAACTGCAGAGACTCACATTGATCGACCACGCAGTGGATCTCTCCCATGTCCACACCTTTGTACACGCCGCTGATGGTGCTGTGACTGATTTTACCGCTGGTGTACCTCCTGGTGAGCTGAGCTGTGAATGGGATCTCGGCCGTGAACTTCCTCCCCTCCATCCTCACGATGCAGCTGTGTCTTGGAGGCACATGGACCTCCACTGAGAGCGAGTGTTTCTGGGACTCGCTGACTGATGTGCCCTGAGACAAAGACTTTGTTTCCTCGACCGAAACACTCAGAGACGCTTGGGTGATTTTGGGAATGCCTGCACTAACGGTACTTGATATAGCCAGCTTGGTGGAGGTGCCTGTGTCCCAGGAGCTCGTCTTCTGGATTGTCTCCTCCATAGTAACTTTCTTATTCACCTCTTCATTGTTATTATTGATCACCTTAGATATTTTCAGGTTTTGGGGAGGATGCGATGCTTTCTTAGCGCAGTCCATCCGGTACTTTATCTCAGACATGTCCAGATGGTATTTCTCAGTTTTTATTGTTAGAACATTGTAATCTTTGTAAGAATATTCTTTGCCATCATAGGGCAGATAAAATCTGTTAGAAATCACAAATCCCACACCGTACCGGTTATTCCCAACATATCCGTCCTGGCAGACCTTGACAGTGTTTTGATAATCAGTTGTGTCGGAACGGGACTTCCACTCTAACATCTCCAAGTCACCCGGATTTACCAAGAACTCAAAGTTCTCAGTATGATGTTCCTCTCCATAATATGGGTAATGACAGTAGGGACCTTTGGCTATGCTGAAGAACCCAGAGGAACAGAAGTCTTTGGGTCTGCAGACGTAGTCTTTGCGAGTCGTGTACGAGTTTTCGATTGAAACTGCATGAAGAGGAATCAGCCTGTTCTCTCCAGGAACCCACTGCAGCTTATTGTTGGGCAAGAACATCTCCTCACATGTTTTTGCTTTGGCTTGTTCTTTGCTTTGGCTTGTAAATATATTATCATATTTATCATATACTCCGAGTGATAGAGGAGGAGCAACATCCATCAGGAGGGGATTTAAATGAGCTGCACGAGGAGGAGAAAAAACAGGACACACTGTAGACACTTGTGAGTGCCGACCCGTCTCTCCGAGTCATACAGCTGGGCCACGTTGCTCACCTTCCCGGTCGGAAGTGTTTCCGCTGTAGTGGAGTGCGAGGACACCGCCGGCGCTCTGTGCATCTTGTAGACACAGCACCAGCAAGGGCAGGTACAGGGAATACATTGTTTTTACCTGTAAAAGGGAAGGGCAAACGGAACAGCGGCCAGAACACACCGGTGGGGCCATCATACAATTCTGGTGTCACCATCTTCCAACATCTCTTCTGCAGAATACAGAGTTACAACAAATGTTTGCCTATAAAGTTTGGATGCTTGTGGTTACAGTTCATGTACAGACACTAGAGGAAATAGCAGAAAACATTAGGTTTGCCTCAGTGGGTGGCAGTGTGTGTAAAACAGCCCAAGGAAAATGTCACACAGTCAGCACACACTGTAGAAATGACACTTTTTTCCTTTTTGCAGAGAAACGAGAAGTGAAAAACTGCTTATTTTCCAGACAAGGACAACATCAGAATTTTGTTCTCCATAAGCTCAGTCAAAGCTCCTGAATGAGATGGCCTTAACCTGGAAATCAGCAGTTACTCGCTGTGCCACCCTTTAATTACCCCAAATAATGTTTGTTATCTTGAAACACATCATTTAGTTTAATCACACGGAAAGGGTTTGTACAGTAATTTTGAATAATTGTCTAATTTATTTGTCTTTTGCTAAAGTGCGTATAGGGGTGTGTTGTGGCGTGGTGGGCTCGGCCAGTGCCCGCTGTGTGGAGGGTCTGGGGTTTGAGCCCTGTCTGGGGTTTGAGCCCTGTCTGGGGTGCTCTGCGATGGTCTGCGTCCCATCGTGGGTGTGCCCCTTTGGCCTTGCGTCCTGTGTTGCTGGGTAGGCTCCGGCTCGCTCCGACCCCCTTTGGGACAAACGATTGTTGACAATGGATATTCTGTGTATCACAGACATCGAGGAACGGGAGGCATTTCCTGCACGTAGCCTGTACTTCTCCTGTTGTTTAAAGTGGATGTGCAGATAACTCTTGCATAACATCTGCAGGATCTGTCCTTATCTCACTACTGACTCTGCCCAAATTCTTGATGTCCAGGCCATTGTGACTTCCTGTCTGGATACTGCAACTCTCTCCTGTGTGGGCCTCCTGCTACTGCCATCAAACCTCTGTAGCTGATACAGAAAACCGTGGTACAAGTTGTGTTTGACTTGTTGAAGTGCTCCCATGTATCTCCTCTACTTGTTTCTCTGCACTGGTTTCCTATAGCTGCTCAGATCAAATTTAAGACCCTGGTTATCGCCTACAAATGCATCAATAGAACTGATCCCAGATTTTCACAAGACTTCACCCGCTTCACCCCAGCCAGACCCCTTAGCTCATCTACTTCTGCTCGCTTGGTTGTCTTGCGCACCAAGGGTAAAGCACGGAGGTTCTCTGTTCTGGCTCCTGCTGAAACGCTGTCCACATTTAAGAAGGGTCTGTAAACTCAACTCTTCTGGAATCACTTTACCCATGAACTCTCCAGCTCATGTAAGGTGTAAATGTTCATGCACCGTAACTTTAAGATCATACCTATTGAACAATGGATAAAGCTTCACAGAACTACTCCACTCCGTAAACTACTGTGGGTGGTACAGTGGCAGAGTGAGTAGCACTGCTGTCTACAGCACCTGGGTGCTGTGAGGGAATGTGGGTTCAATCCCCACTCAGTCTGTGTGGAATCTGCAGGTTCTCCCTGTGTCTGTGTGGGTTTCCTCCCACAGTCCAAAGACATGCTGTTCAGGTTCCCCCATAGTGTGTGTGTGTGTGTGTGTGTGTGTGTGTGTGTGTGTGTGTGTGTGTGTGTGTGTGTGTGTGTGTGTGTGTGTTCCACTGATGTATGGATGAGTGACCCAGTATAAGTAGTGTATCTAGCAGTGTAAGTCACCGCAGTGAATAAGGTGTGTGGGCTGATAACACTACATAGACGGAAGTTGCTTTGGAGAAAAGCATCTGCTGAATAAATGTAATGTAACTGTTTATATTAAAAATTATTAAGAATGTGATTAAAATTGTTGATATTCTAAAAACTTTTATACAGCTACTCGTGTGATGAACATTGGTTCATATGGTGGAAAGGAACAAACTAACTGCACTGAAGAATCACACGTCTGCATCTAAGTGTCTCTTCCTGCTATTCTAATGAACACAGTATTTTCTATGAGATGTTCATCGCTTTGGAGAAAAGTGTCTGATAAATGAATACATGTAATATAAATATAAGTGGCTGGAATTTTCACCCCTGGAAGACTGGACACATTGTCACTTTGAGTTACAAAAAATATTATAGTGTGCAGTGCTCTGGGTTCGGATGGGGCAGAGGAGAACACACACGTAGCGTTCATTATGAACGTTTATCGGAACACCGGCACACGGCGAGAGGTATCGGTGCGAACGAGCGGAAACAATGGTCTTGGTCCGAGGACCTCTTTTTCTCAAGGACCTGCACCCCCAGCCAGCCTTTACAGCCCTTCTTAGCCTGTTTAGCCTTCCCTCGGTCCCCAACAGACACTCACCCCCTTATAATATAATATAGCTACTGAAAATACTGTAATGCACAGGTAATACACACAATAAATGAAAAATACACAATAAAAGTAGGCTTGGAATATATTTGACTGCACATGAAATATCAACAACAAAAATATCTAGTGTTTCTCGAATTCTGTACTGAATTCCTAATCTCCATGGCAGCAGGGTGTGATGCTGGCCTGTAGAGCAGGGACAGGGAAGCAACTGTCTCATATACCCAATTGCCCAGCAGCATCCCATTTGTTTGTAACTCCCGTGTTTCTGCTTTTAAAAGAAAGACATGCAAGTGCTTCACTGTAGAAAGTAACTGAAGGACAGTTTTGAGGAATTTATGAAAATCTCTCCACTAAGTGAGTAACACGGTATAAATTAGTTCTGTTCCCTATATTAGATTTTCTGAAAAAGAGGCATCTGCTAATTGAGGAATGGCTGTAAATCCACCCGCTGGAGGTGTCAGAAAATAATACAGTATTCTATATATATTCATTATAAAATGTTTATCAAGTCAATCAATCCGTTTATCCCCCGCTTCGTTGCACACAATGCTTCTGGGATAGGCTCCAGTTCACCATGACCCTGATCAGGGCAAGCGGTTATTGGAGTTTGATTAAATGGATAATTATTGTTGTTGTTTCTGCACGATTCTCCTCCAAACATTTAGTTTACATTTACAAATACTTCAAGGGACCTCCAGTAAGCACACTGCACCAATTTTCTCTGCCACTGCAGTGAGCTCAGCAGTGTACTGCCTCAGCCCCAGCTTTAGGGTCCCGTAATCTTACACTACTCTACCCTGGTATTAACATTTTCTGAAATTGCCACAGGTTCATCATTTTTAATCTTATTTTTATTCTGTGATCACTGAAACACTTTTTTAGCTGATACTTTTCTCCAGAGCAATGTAAAGTTGAGTGAAACCAAAAGTGTGTTTCACCAACAGATGGAGAGATATAATTATTCATTCATTCAATGGCACAGGCTCACGTTACACAAATCACTGCACAGAGAAGTAGTCAAGAGTACAAGTTAAAGCAAATTAGAGCAGAAAGTGTAGGACAAGGTTAAGGAGTAGAGGGTAGATGAGAAGAGAAAGAGGTGTGTTTTGAGAGCCTTCTAGAATGTTGAGATCCATGATGATGTACTCACCTGTACGGCTTCTGCAGCACCAGAGTCCAAGCGTACTTTTACTCCCCTTTTCTTCCTTTTCAGAGAAACGTCTTAATCTATTCTCTGCAGGGGCCTCCCTTCTGGGTCCTAGGCGGAGTATTGCATCCTGTTTATGATCCCATATGAAGGACCCAAAACGACACAGAGTGCATGAAGCACATTAACACACGTGGTACACTGGAGAGGTCCCACTTTCCACTGGGACCACTCTCTGAGCAGGGGAGTGTGGCAGCTCTCCTCGCTCTCCATTACATACCCAAACTAAGAAAGTAAGGTTACCCAAAGTAAGCTATCCTCAGGCACATGGCTGTTCCTTCACGGCTGACCTTTCTGTACTTTCTTGGTCTTTGCTGACAGTAACAGTAGCAAGAACAAAAATAACAACAACAATAATGTGTGCAAATCCATGCTGTGATGTGAAAGCCAAGACTAACCAATATTTTATCTATCAATATGGCAACAGTGATACAGAGATGTATGGTATATGTGGAGATGTTGAGCCCTGAGTCGAAAGGGCTGTGCGATCACAATTACACCAGCTGTGGAAATTACAGACATCACAGCAACTCCTCATCGAGGACTAGAGGCTGTAGTAAACCCAGCCACTATGTAGAAATTCATCACATACTAATTCAAAAATTCTTTTAACACACAATAATAAAGAGAGGGAGGGAGGGAGGGATGTGCCTGACATTCCTCTTAAACTGGATTGTCTCTTCCTCTCCCAGTTATGTAACGAACTGGCAGCTCCGATTGAACATCCCCACTAGTACTTTATGCATCTTTGGTTGGCCCGTCCGATGCGCCAGTTGGTGAAGTCTTGGTCAAACACCGGGCCAATTGCCGAGACACAGCCTGTCTATTACAGCCACATTGTAAAGTGGAGTAAGACCACGGCGGCTGGGGCCAAGGCAGAGACCCTCCTTAAGCACAGGGCCTTGTATAAGGCCTTGATCGAGAGGAGAGGAACTTGAGTTCTTCTGGAGCTCGAGGAGGGCACCTGGGCCAGAATTCAGCCAAAGGGGTTTGACCATAATCCGCAAGATTTGAACTGGCGTTGTTTACGTAGTAAGTTGCCATTCAAAGTAATCCTGTAGAGGCACAAACTGACCAGCCACCCACTCTGCCCGCGACTCCAGTGTGGCGAGAGTGAAACACTCGCACATGCTTTTTGGGACTGTGGACAGGTGCAGGAGGTCTGGCGTTTGGTGATCTGCCAGTGCAGGTGATCCTCAGTTGCATACAGTGTGTGTCTATTCTTTACTGTATTATCTACAACATGGTATTCCTTTAGGGGGGTGCGGTGGCGGAGTGGGTTGGACTACGGTCCTGCTCTCCGGTGGGTCTGGGGTTCGAGTCCCGCTTGGGGTGCCTTGCGACGGACTGGCGTCCCGTCCTGGGTGTGTCCCCTCCCCCTTCGGCCTTACGCCCTGTGTTACCGGGTAGGCTCCGGTTCCCCGTGACCCCGTATGGGACAAGCGGTTCTGAAAATGTGTGTGTGTGTGTGTGTGTGTGTGTGTGTGGTATTCCTTTATGTCTCTTATTGTTTCATACCTTACTTATTTTTTGGTGCATGTATACCTGTGGGACAGCCTGCGATGGAAACCTAAAATAAACCATCTCTGTTAATGTTAGTTTCATTTACTGGAAGGAGACCTTGGACAACCTCTCCTATTGGCACATGAAGATAAGCAGGTTTCGGGAAGTATAAACAGGGGTTGAGAAGTGCAGGGAATGGATATCTGAACTCTTCCAAAGTGTAATAAACTGGTTTTGAAGCTTCAGTGTGACCTGTTACTGAATCTCAGAAGAACCTCCAACTGGGTGAAAAAGGATCAATTCGAACCCCTCTGTTAGCCACGTAACTGAGAGCACACTGGACATTTCCCTCAGCAGCTGAACCAGGTTTTTGTCCTACGGGACCCTGATACAGAAGGGCTGAGCACTTGACTGCTCATAAAATACACAAAATGTCCCAGTATGGATACAGAAAAAATCGTAAAGGGGAGCAGACACCACAGGTGATCAGATGGGACTCATTGTTGGGCTGTGAAATTCAAGCTACAATCGTCATATTTTTAACACGTTTCAGAACCGTGGTGGATAAAAAATGCTAATAAATGTATGGTTTAAATAAATAAATGTATGCATATTAGATCAGAAATACATAAAAACTGTTGCATTAAATGCAGCCACATAAAACAGAAGTGGCCCTCTTTTGAAGCATCTGCTTCCATGTTCCATCCACAGCTACAGTGTTTGCTTTTTGGACAGTGTTTGCTTTTTGGACAGTGTACAATGACGGACAAGTGCAGTTCTTAACAATCTGGGTGAAGAGTGTATGGCAAAAAATGCTAATAAAATTAATATTGATAAGTTCTCATGTACCACAATGGGGGGCTTCTCCAGGATCCATCATGTCTGCTTGGTGCAACTACGTCCGCAGGACCTGGACATGGCCGAGGTGTGTCTCCGCTCTACCTTTGTCAGCCTTGGATCATTCATTCACTGAGACGTCATTCATGTAAAAGAATAGAAGTAAAAGCGTTTTTCACATGAATGGTATGATGGAAAAGTACATTTTACTACACGGTGTTCCTCACCACTCCAGTCCAGGATACGTCTCCCAAAACACTGACACTGCTGCATACTGTAGCTTCACTGGACCAAGTGAGGCTTCCCTGCAGATGTGCATCCTGCCTCGTGGCCCATGTTTCCAGGATAGGCTCCGGACCACCACGAACCCGCGCTGCACAAGCGGTTAGTGATGATGGACGAACGTTATTCTGTTGTCCAGTAGCTCGTGTCCAGCGCCGTCCGCAGTTCATGAACGTGCATTTCCATTTTATTTAGATACGAACACATCTGTGTCATATACAGTAAAAAATCTACATAAACTCACTACTCTTAAAAAGCCCTAAGTGTGTAAAAACTGGTTCCCTGTGGTGTTGCTGTAAAGAACCATGTTTAACCTACGAAGGGACTGGTAGGTTGGTAAGTAATTTAGGAAGTAAATAAATTAATTAATAAGTAAATACATTTGTGATTATGCCACTGATACAATTATGTAAAATTTTGCTGAACTTGCAATCATGTTGCAACTAATTAAACATTAATTGCACAACTCACTTTGGTTTTGGATTCCTGGCGGCTACTGGACTCTGTGTTTGTGATGTAAGTGAAGGGAGCCAATGGAGTTTAGGTCACAGCCCAGGTTAGGATCTATAAAAGTCCTTGTGAGTGAGCGGTTCTCTCAGAACTGGTGATGTTCTTGTATTTGCTCTGAGTTCACACATCACTTGAAGAAAACCTCCCAGCCAACAACTTGAAAAGCCCTTTGCGAGCTCCTCCGCTGCCCTCGGTTGTAAGTATATTTCATAACATTCTACTGAAATTTTCTGAAACCGTGTCCTTCAGGGGGCTCCAGGGATTGATTCAGTTTTATTATTTATCTTTGACGTAAACATATATACAGGGGGTGCGGTGGCGCAGTGGATTGGACCGCAGTCCTACTCTCCGGTGGGTCTGGGGTTCGAGTCCCGCTTGGGGTGCCTCGTGACGGACTGGCGTCCCGTCCTGGGTGTGTCCCCTTCCCCCTCCGGCCTTACGCCCTGTGTTGCCGGGTAGGCTCCGGTTCCCCGTGACCCCGTAAGGGACGAGCGGTTCTGAAAATGTGTGTGTGTGTGTGTAAACATATATTATTCGATGAGCCCTGATCAGAATCCATCTTAATTAATTACTTTTAACATTACATAGTTTTTCACAGAAAAAAACTGAAATGAGCTATAAGTTAAGGTACGACACTGAACATATTCATTGATTCTTAATTATATATGAATGTACAGCACATTTTTCACAGATGTGTAATTATTCAGGCATCACACGCTGAGGTCAAAACTATGGTGAGAACCTGTAGAGGCAACAGAAAGAAAACTGCTTGGCACCATTACCTGGGCCTGGGTTCGAATCCTGCCTCCCAAGTTGATTATCCTGCATTAATGCAGTACAGTAATAATATACAGCTGTATAAGTGGATAAATCATAATTCTGGAGAAAGGCATCAGGTAAAGAATAGCAATATATTAATGAAATCAATCACAACCCTTCTAATAAATGTTTGTTTCCCATGGTGTCCAAACAAAAACACACCTTAACCTCCAAGACCACAACTAATCACTACACAAGCACCCTATAGAGCAGTGGAACGCCACTGAGAGCGTGGGTACACTGTTCCCACAATGCAATGCATCTCCCAATCTCTCACTATGCCGCTCGGTGCAGTTTTCAAACACAATTTTTGCATCAAACTGAGTGTCGCGAGCAACGGCTGGAGGTAGCACAGCAGATACGTGAAAATCCAGACTGATAATCATAAGTGGTTTTAATAACTGGGACTGGATAAGTGGGAAAACTGGATACCAAGAGAATGAATAACAGGGGAAAAGTGTGTAACCGCACGATGTCACACACACCACAAATAATATTGTTTTCACTAACGTGCCACTCTGACAACAAGTGTAGCTGCACTAAAGTGACTGTATAGGTTCATTTCCCAACTGTGTAAAGGAAAGAATTAGAGGATCCCAGTGAGTCCACTACAAAACTGTACTCAGGTGAATGAAATGCTTTTTGTACATTTTCTAAAGTTATTGGGAAACTCTGGATGAGCGACTGAGCACACAGCTCATATTACTGTTTTATCAGAGCAGTGACAAATGAACCTTCAAAACCAGCGCAGTTTGTCCAGGGTCATGGATGGGTCGCGATGGAGACGCCTTTAATGCCTACTCAGTCACGGAGGGACTGACCCCTTTACCAATTTGTTCTAAAGAACAGCACCAGCGTCACACATGGTCACATGGAGAGCTGATGGTGAAAACCGGGCTCCTGTGTTTGCTTTAGTCATGGTAGGAAGATCAGGTCCAGTTTACTTGAGCTCTAACCCTAATGAACTCGAATCAACGTACTTTTACACCACGTCTCACCCAGTTTCTCTCCACCAGGTTAAATGTCAGCTTTTACTTTTCTGTCTCACTCAGCACCCCATCTTCACCGCGATAGCAGCCTGATAACACGGCGATACCACCCCAACACCACCCCATCTCCTCCATCGTTCTTCTGTTGAATCACTGGCCTTGTCCAACACCACAGTGTGACCTCCCAAAACTGGAAAGCCATCATTCCCCGACAGCTACAGTCGAGAAGTAACGCCTCGAACTACTGAAGTTTCAGCAGCTCACATGACTGAGATGGGGTGTTTGTCACAAGTTAGCAGATACTGCCCCCTGTAGGCCGGGGGCTGACAGTACCGTCTCCCTCCTGCCACAAGATCCAGTCATGTACTGTATTCTGTTTCGTCAGTTATTAGTCGTTGGTGAGAGTTTACTACACACTTAACAGAAATAAATTAGGCTTTTTTTAAAATTAGCACAATGTTTCCGAGAAGCACATTTGTGTCCTGTTATTACAGAAAGAAGCAATAATGTAATTGAAACACATATGATTTTAACAACTACAGGTGTCGGCCAAATGAGTTGACTTCATACATACATTCACACAGTCACCAGGGTGGCTCACGGTAAATCCAGCATCAAACATGAACCCTGTGCCGGACAGGGCACACACAGACACGCACACACACACACACGCATATACTGTAGAATCTGGGAAGTTAATATGAATCTCTGTACTGGAACAGAAGGTCATAGGGTCCTACCTGACGCTGTGTGAAGTGGAGGTCCATGCAAATCCTTCTATTGACACAAGTCCTTCTTTCAGCCTTCAAACGGTCCACAGAAACGACACCAATTTTTGGATTGGTCCTGACAAATCTGGAGCTCTATGATGTCGTATGTGCTTCTCCATGATGTGTCAGGGGTGTTTGTCTACTGTCGTTAAGTTTCATCAGAAACAGACAATATAGTAAACTACATGTATAGAAATCAAAAAACTACACTGTTATGTTACCTTTGAATTGTCTAAAAGCTTTTCTATTTTCTATAACTTCACATAAAAATGAAGTCTGCTGTGCCACTGCAGCCATGTGTCCAGTTATCATTGAAGGGATTTTGAAAGGGGAATTGCTCGAGATAATGTCTTTGCTGCGGTCAAAAGGCCAGTGGTCAGACACAAGCCCAATCAGGGCACTCCAAGAGAACGCATGGTGGTGTGTGTGTGTGTGTGTGTGTGTGTTGTGCAGAGACACCGTGGGAGGCCATGCATCTCTGTCCCTGTGAGAGACTCCGCTCCCTTAGTTCGGTTAATGCTGCAGAAGAACACTTGATGAAGAATAACACACACAGAAGAGAAGGATGCGCCACAACTGGCAAAGGTGTCAGTCACACTGAAGACGTCATCATATAAGCAGGAAACTGAAGAGATACAGTAGGTCACATGTTCCAGTGTGGCTCACATTTCACAAAACTCACCTGTCTTGACACCAGTGTTGTGCGGGGCAGCAGCAGCACTGTGCAAAGGAGAAAATTGAGCCTAAACAAGTCCTTCTCCTGTAGGAAAAAGTCGTGAGTCCTTCTAAACGGGGAACAGCAGGTGGCGCAATGGTTACAAGTGCTGCCTCTCATCAAAGAACCCAGGTTTAAATCCCTCCTCTTGTTGTGTAATCTTGAGCCAGCAATGTAGATATTCAGCTAATAATCAAGCCAATTTGAGGATAAAAAAAGAAATTTTGCAGTAAGGAAGACAACAAATGTGGCAAAATATGGTTTTTAATTCTTATTCCTGCATTTTCAGTTCAGAATTCATTTTACAAAATGGTGCTTTGTCAACACATTGTGTGAGGAATGTTTGGATAATTAGAGGTGAGATGTACAGTATGTCGCTTTGGAATAAAACATCTGCTGAATGAACAAATGAAAGTGTAAATGTAATAATTATACACTGTAAGTAAAAAAATATATATTTGGTTATTACCATAACTGCTGAATGGACATTCAAATAGCAAATACACAGATAATCATTAGCAGATGGTGTTGAACTCATTGATGGAGCTCTCTGGAGATCAGGAGAGAAACATGTCTCAGAGAGAGAGGTTGGAGACCCTTTGTCAGTGTGGGAGGGATTCAGCAGCTCTGAGGGGCTGAGAGAGCTACTAATACTAAGCACAGGCTATGTGATATTTTGTTTTATTGCATTAAATGGAATAATTTGCACTAGGGTGACTCATGGTAAATCCAGTGCCGAACATTGATTTCCCCTTCAGCCTCATTTCTGTACCTCTCACCGAGATGGACTCGCTTAACAGTGTTAATCTGGAAAGCAGAAAAGAAAGAAATTCCCCTTTATTACAGTGAAATTGAGCTCAGAAGTCTCCCCATTTGCTCTTCTCCTTCCCTCCCGAGTGATCTGACCCTAAACATACCTGCATGTGTATGAAGAACTGCACTTACTTTAAGTTACGCCACTTTAAGTTTTTAAAGCAAATATATTGTAATGACCCACGTTACTGTTTTAGCAGGAAATGTGTTTATTGTAACTGGTTAGCGTTTGGTGACACACGGGGAATATAAGGGGGCGATGGCGTCTGCCAAGGGAGAGAAAGAAGAGAGAGCCTGGGGGCGCTAAGCAGGATGGGAAGGCTGGCTTTATGCGCAGGTCCTGGAGGAAATTGTGTCCTTGGACCAAGAGTGTTATTCCCTGTGCACCGATGTTTGAATAAAACATTCGAAATGAACGCTGCCTCTGTGTCCTTCTTCACCCCATCCAAACCCACAGTGCTGCACGCCACATTGGTGTAAGAAGTGGGATGGGGCAGGACGATGAGAGGTTGGATACGGGAGCAACTGAACACCGAAGACGAGGAACGGGAAATTGGCGCGAGAGCGAAATCCAGTGGAACGACGGAACGGTGTCCTCTGCCAGAAGGTGACCGAGCAGCGACACAACCAGGGGCGCAGGAGGAGTGTTCGCCCCTCACAACGGAGCTGGGACAGAGTGGAGCAGCTGTGGAGAGCCAACGTGAAGGTCCCACAGAAGCAGGTCAGCTGCGAGGAACTCAAGGCAGTCGGCAAAAGCCGTGTGGGCACCGCCAATCCTGGTACGTACTACGGGCGGGGAAAAGAGTGGTGCTGGGACCGAGGCTGGGCAGACAAGGGACGAGGATGGCCACCTCGACCCCCAAGTGCACCACCATGGCGGGGTACTGGGATTGTCCCCGCCCCAACAATCAGTGCTGAGCTTCCGGGACCTGCACTCCCAAGGGGAGGCACGGAGGGACTATGCTGGACACTGGGACATTTGTGAGGCAGGCAGCAGTAGGGACGCTGCTATCTTTTTGACAGGGGGCTGTGTAACAACCCACGTAACTGTTTTAGCAGGAAATGTGTTTTATTGTAACTGGTTAGCGTTTGGTGATGTATGGGGAATATATGGGGGTGTTTTTGGCTTATCGGGGGTGCGGTGGCGCAGTGGGTTGGACTGCAGTCCTGCTCTCCGGTGGGTCTGAGGTTCGGGTCCCGCTTGGGGTGTCTTGCGACGGACTGGTGTCCCGTCCTGGGTGTGTCCCCTCTCCCTCTGGCCTTTCACCCTGTGTTGCTGGGTAGGCTCTGGTTCCCCACAACCCCGTATGGGGCAAGCGGTTCTGAAACTGTGTGTGTGTGTGTGTGTGTGTGTGTGTGTGTGTGTGTGTGTGTGTTTTCGGCTTCCAAGAGGGAGAAAGAGAAGAGAGCCTAAGGGCACTAAGCAGGCTGGTTAGGCTGTCTAGACGTGCAGGTCCTGGAGGAAATGGGGTCCTTGGACCGAGAACGTTATTTCCCTGTGTGTCGGTGTTTGAATAAAACATTCTAAATGAACACTTCCTCTGGGTCGTTCTTCACCCCATCCAAACCCACGGTGTGGCGCGCCACAATATAAGATTGAAGCAATGATTAACTTTTCCCCAAAACTTAAAATATTATGAGCCACAGTATTCAATAATTCACGTCATAGGATCGGTGAAAGGATCTGGCTCCCCAAGAAAGACAATGTCACCAACTGTGCAAATTGGCGAGGCATCACGCTCCTTTCTGTTCCAGGGAAGGCTTTCTGCGCTGTTCTTTTACGTCGTCTGCACCGCACCATCTACCAACGGCTGCGAGAAGAGCAGGCGGGTTTCCGTAATGGCTGCTCCTGCTGCGAGCAGATCTTCACCCTATGAAATATCATCGAGCAATGCGTCGAATATCGCCATGCAATTTATATCAACTTTATCGACTTCAAAAAGGCTTTCAACAGTATCCATCGAGACTCGTTGTGGGCAATCCTCCAGGTCTATGGTGTCCCAGAAGCCTTCGTCACCGTCTTTAAGAATCTATATCTTAACTCCTCATGCGGCGTAAAGACCGACGCAGGGCACACAGCTTTTTTTGAGATCACTACTGGCGTCCGCCAGGACTGCATCCTTTCACCGATCCTATTTCTCATCACCCTCGACTTTGTCATGAAGAAGGCAACAGCGTACATTGAAGCAGGCACTCCTTGGACGGATCAAGATTGCTTGACAGACCTAGATTTTGCCGACAACGTGGCCCTCCTTGCCAAGGACGAAACCCAGCTCCAAAATGCAACCGAGAGACTCAGCCACAAAGCCACTAAGATCAGCCTGCGAATCAGCTCAGAAAAATTGAAAATCATGAAGACCAGACCCATAGGCGTGCCAGCCAACATCACCGTTGACGCGACATGACTGGAGATAGTGGAGAAATTCACCTACTTGGGGAGCATCGTTTGTCACGATGGTGATGCTGAGACCGATGTCCAGTGCCGGATCGGGAAAGCTTCAGCCGTGTTCCGTTGCCTCCAGCACATCTGGACGTCAGCTTCAGTCTCCCTCAAGATTAAGTTACGACTATACGTCTCCATTGTCGTCCCGACCGCAGTCTACGCATGCGAAACGTGGAAGCTAACGGCGCACACTGTTCGCAGGATAAACGCATTCTACCAACGATGTCTCCGGCGGATTCTCAAGAGCCGGTTCATCGACCGCATCACCAACGATGAAGTCTTGCGCCGGGGAAATTCCAGCAGCCTTCAAGTTACAATCATCCAACGATGACTCAGACTAGCCGGGCATATTCTACGAATGCAACGACATCGCATTCCCTGGGTGGCAATGCACTGGTGCCCCTCGGAGGCCAGGCGTAGCCGGGGCCTTCCTCGCACCACCTGGTGCCGAACCTTTATCAAGCATCTCAAATTTGCTGGTGTATCCAGGAACAAAGCTGAAGCCCTGGCAGAGGACTGGAAACGGTGGCGAGACCTCGTCGCCCGATGTGCCCAGCAGCATGGGAGGATCTGAGACTAAGTAGATGACATGGGACATGTAAAAAAATAGGGGAGAGTGTAGTGGGATCAAAATTGGATGTCTGAAAGGAAAAGAGGGCAGCCAAAAGCATTTTTTTATTGTTTTGTTTGGTTGTTACATAAAAGAGTAACGCGTGAGTGCAGTTCACAGTATTTCCTGTAGGGGGCGCTGAGAGTGAGTACCTGGTTCTGGGAACAGGCAAAATAAGAAATAAGGAAATAAGAGTGACTGCCAGTGTCTGGGCTCCTTATCACTTTTCAGGTTGGTAAAACAATTGAAAACATCATAAACGCTGTAACATGAGAATGACGTGAATTATTGAATACTGTGGCTCATAATATTTTAAGTTTTGGGGAAAAGTTAATCATTGCTTCAATCTTATATTGTGGCGCGCCACACCGTGGGTTTGGATGGGGTGAAGAACGACCCAGAGGAAGTGTTCATTTAGAATGTTTTATTCAAACACCGACACACAGGGAAATAACGTTCTCGGTCCAAGGACCCCATTTCCTCCAGGACCTGCACGTCTAGACAGCCTAACCAGCCTGCTTAGTGCCCTTAGGCTCTCTTCTCTTTCTCCCTCTTGGAAGCCGAAAACACACACACACACACACACACACACACACACACACAGTTTCAGAACCGCTTGCCCCATACGGGGTTGTGGGGAACCAGAGCCTACCCAGCAACACAGGGTGAAAGGCCAGAGGGAGAGGGGACACACCCAGGACGGGACACCAGTCCGTCGCAAGACACCCCAAGTGGGACCCGAACCTCAGACCCACCGGAGAGCAGGACTGCAGTCCAACCCACTGCGCCACCGCACCCCCGATAAGCCGAAAACACCCCCATATATTCCCCATACATCACCAAACGCTAACCAGTCCTCGGAGACTTTCTCCTGGCACAAGCAGATGTTGAGTAGGCAGGTCAGCTCTACGGCCAGGGGCTGACCACCCACTTTCAGGAGCTCTGGGTTGATCTCATCAAGTCCAGCCGCCTTATTATTCCGGAGCCCTTTGATGGCCATCTTCGTCTCTTCGATCGAATTATCGCCCATGTTGACATCTAGGTCATATTGCACCTCTTCTATGGTGAAATCGTATGTGGCAGGTGGGTCAGGTTGGTTTAGGATGTCTCGAAAATGTTCCATCCACCTTTCGTCCTGTTCAGCTATAGTCAGGAAAAGCTTTCCATGTTTGTTTTTAACTGGGATGTTCGAATAGCTCTGCGATCCCGTGAGCTCACTAACGATTCGGTAGAGTGTTCTGGAGTCACCGCGGTCCGCCGCGTCCTGGGCCTCTGCCCCCTTCCGTAGGAGCCAGCCTTTCTTGTCTCAACAACATGATCGTTTGACTCAACAGTTGAGGTCGGCGTATAGTGTGGTCGCGAGGGCTCGTTCATTCCCAGTGTCAGCCTGATTCCTCTGCTGTTTCACTCTTTGTCTTTCATCAATCAGTTGCCATGTCCTGTCTTGGATCCATCGTTCTTTAGTCTTTCCCCGTCAGCGCCCAATCCTCTTGTCCGCATAGCTCCGGATGATGGTCTTCGATGTCGGCTATATCAGCGAGGATCTCGAACCAGTTTCGGAGGTCTAGCGCAAAACCTTTGGCGGTATCTTGGTCTTTAAGCTTCTCTAAGGCATACGGATGCTTGACCACAACTTGTCTTTGGCATTTGAGTTTGAGCTTGAGATTTGCCCGGACTAGATAATGATCAGAGACAACATCCGCCGCCCTGTAGACCCGCACGTCGTGGAGAGATGTCCACCATCGTTGACTGATGCAGATGTAATTGATCTCATTAAAGGTGACGCCGTCCGGTGCACGCCACATCTTCTTATGAATAAGGCGATGTTGAAAGAAGGTGTTACTGATACAAAGGTCGTTATGGTCGCAGGACGAGATCAACCGCTTGCCGTTGTCACTCAGATGTTCCGATGATACAAAAGGACCAACGGCAGGCTCAAATCCATTTTGATCACCGCCCAGCTGTGCGTTGAAATCACCAAGAACGATCTTCAAGTCACGACGAGGTATTTCGTTGAGGGTATCTTGTAGTTGGCCATAAAACTCGTCCTTGTCAGTGTCATCGGCGCTGTCAGTCGGTGCATAAATTTGTACAATCGTAATTCGGATGTTGTTGGTCCGGAGGTACGCGGTGATTACCCTGTCACTCACAGGTTTTCATCCGATGAGGGATTCAGCCGCTCGTTTGCTCAGAAATATACCAACACCTTGTTCGTGGCACTCTGTAGGACAGGAAAACAGGATGATCTTGCAATCACTGACCAATTGTCCACTGCTGATCCACCGTACTTCCCTAATTCCCAGTGCATCGAAACGATAATTCTCGAATTCCTGGAGGAGTTTGGCAAGCCGGCCGGCTTGGTAAAGTGTGCGAACGTTCCAGATGCCAAGTCTAGTAATTGTTTTTGCTGAGAAAATTGCATCCTTCTTCAAGCGTTGGACCCCATCACTGGTTTGCTCCGATGCCATCATCTGGCATGGACCCGATTCGCTCGCAGGGTTAATAGTAGCTGAGGGGATATTCGTCGTTTCTTTAGCAGTATGAGTTTTATGGGGACGGGTCGCTAGCCTGACGCCCAACCCTCCTCCTTTCTCATCCGGGCTTGGTACCGGCAACGGCAAAGTATGTCATCTACACTGTTATTTATTCAATAGGTAGGGGAGAACGGGGTCAAGATTAGCCAATTTTTACTTATCTTGTCCTCTAGGGAAGGAAAGGTGAGAAAGAAGTAACATAAAAACTCTACTTATATTTCAGGATGTCTGCTATCAACCAAAATTATAAGAATGCATCCATTGTAAACAGCCTTGGAAATATGACTTCTCAAAAAATAGTGGTCATGTGGCTCAGCTTGCCCCAGGTTAGGGGTAAGTAGATCCAAGTCATAAGGGGTTTTCATAAGGGGTTTTTGAACCGCGCTTTGTCTCGTCTGTCATCCAGGACCTGTCTGCCATGGGAGACCCTACCAGGGGCATGTAGCCCCAGACAACATAGCTCCTGGACTCATTCAGGCACTCAAACCCCTCCACCACGATAAGGTGGCGGTTCAAAAACCCCTTATGAAGGAAACTCCTCCGTGAACCCCCACCTTATCGTGGTGGAGGGGTTTGAGTGCCTGAATGAGTCCAGGAGCTATGTTGTCTGGGGCTACATGCCCCTGGTAGGGTCTCCCATGGCAGACAGGTCCTGGATGACAGACGAGACAAAGCGCGGTTCAAAAACCCCTTATGAAGGAAAAAGCAAGGCGTCCGTTTACCCCGCCCGGTATGGGGTCACCGGGGCCCCACCCTGGAGCCAGGCCTGGGGGGGGGCTCGCATGCGAGCGCCTGGTGGCCAGGTCTATGCCCACGGGGCCTGGCCGGGCTCAGCCCGAAGCCATAACGTGGAGCCGCTCTTCGGTGGGCTCACCACCTGCCGGAGAAACCGTAAGGGGCCGGTGCATTGTGATTTGGGCGGTGGTCGGGGCCGAGTGCCCGGCCGACCCAAACCTCGGGCGCCAACTCTGGTTTTTGGGACTTGGAATGTCACCTCACTGGCGGGGAAGGAGCCTGAGCTGGTGCGGGAAGTTGAGAGATACCGTCTAGATATAGTCGGGCTCACTTCCACTCACAGCTTGGGTTCTGGAACCACTCTACTCGATCAAGGGTGGACTCTCCACTATTCTGGCGTTGCCCAAGGTGAGAGGCGGCGGGCTGGTGTGGGCTTATTAATAGCCCCCCAGTTCAGCCGCCATGTGTTGGAGTCTACCCCGGTGAATGAGAGGGTCATCTCCCTACGCCTTCGGGTCAGGGAACGGTCTCTCACTGTCGTTTGTGCTTATGCGCCTAGCGGCAGTGTAGAGTACCCGGCCTTTTTAGAGTCCTTGGGGGGCGTGCTGGAAAGCGCTCCCACTGGGGACTCTGTCATTCTACTGGGGGACTTTAACGCCCACGTGGGCAGCGACAGTGATACCTGGAGGGGCGTGATTGGGAGGAACGGCCTCCCTGATCTGAACCCGAGTGGTGAGTTGTTATTGGATTTCTGTGCTAGTCGCGGTTTATCCATAACGAACACCATGTTCATGCATAAGGGTGTCCACCAGTGCACTTGGCACCAGGACGCCCTAGGTCGGAGGTCGATGATCGACTTTGTAGTCGTTTCTTCTGACCTTCGGCCATATGTCTTGGACACTCGGGTGAAGAGAGGGGCTGAGCTGTCAACTGATCACCACCTGGTGGTGAGTTGGATTCGATGGCGGGGGAAAAAGCTGGATAGACCTGGCAGGCCCAAACGCATAGTGAGGGTCTGTTGGGAACGTTTGGCGGAGGCCCCTGTCAGAGAGGTCTTCAACTCCCACCTCCGACAGAGCTTCAACCAGGTCCCGAGGGAGGTGGGGGACATTGAGTCCGAATGGACTATGTTCCGCTCCTCCATTGTCGGTGCGGCGGTTCGGAGCTGCGGCCATAAGGTCTGCGGTGCCTGTCGCGGCGGCAATCCCCGAACACGGTGGTGGACACCGGAAGTAAGGGATGCCGTCAAGCTGAAGAAGGAGTTCTATCGGGCCTGGCTGGCTCATGGGACTCCTGAAGCAGCTGACAGGTACCGACGGGCCAAACGGAGCGCGGCTCTGGCAGTCGCCGCGGCAAAAACTCGGGCTTGGGAGGAGTTCGGTGAGGCCATGGAGGAAGACTTTCGGTCGGCCTCAAAGAGATTCTGGCAAACCGTCCGGCGACTCAGAGGGGGGAAGCGGTGTTCCATGAACACTGTTTACAGTGGAAGTGGTGCGCTGCTGACCTCAGCTGAGGATGTTCTCGGGCGGTGGAAGGAGTACTTTGAGGATCTCCTCAATCCCTCCGACACGCCTTCCGTAGAGGAAGCTGAGGCTGGGGACTCGGAGGGGGACTCGTCCATTACCCTGGCTGAAGTTGCTGAGGTAGTCAAAAAACTCCTCGGTGGCAAGGCTCCGGGGGTGGATGAGATCCGCCCCGAGTTTCTCAAGTCTCTGGATGTTGTGGGGCTGTCTTGGCTGACACGCTTCTGTAGCATCGCGTGGAGTTCGGGAACGGTGCCTCTGGACTGGCAGACCGGGGTGGTGGTCCCTCTTTTTAAGAAGGGGGACCGGAGATTGTGTTCCAACTACAGGGGGATCACACTCCTTAGCCTCCCTGGGAAAGTCTATGCCAGGGTACTGGAAAGGAGAATCCGACCGATAGTCGAACCTCGGATCCAGGAGGAGCAATGCGGTTTTCGCCCTGGCCGTGGAACACTGGACCAGCTCTATACCCTCACTAGGGTGCTGGAGGGTTCGTGGGAGTTTGCCCAACCAGTCCATATGTGTTTTGTGGACCTGGAGAAGGCATTCGACCGTGTCCCTCGTGGCATCCTGTGGGGGGTACTTCGGGATTATGGGGTTCGGGGCTCGTTGCTACGGGCTGTTCGTTCCCTGTATGACCGGAGCAGGAGCTTGGTTCGCATTGCCGGCAGTAAGTCAGACCTTTTCCCGGTGCATGTTGGACTCCGCCAGGGCTGCCCTTTGTCACCGATTCTGTTCATTATCTTTATGGACAGAATTTCTAGGCGCAGTCAGGGAACGGAGGGTGTCTGTTTTGGTGGCCGCGAGATCTCGTCTCTGCTTTTTGCGGACGATGTGGTCCTGTTGGCTTCATCGAATCAAGACTTGCAGCGTGCACTGGGGAGGTTTGCAGCCGAGTGCGAAGCGGCGGGGATGAGAATCAGCACCTCCAAATCCGAGGCCATGGTTCTCAGTCGGAAAAAGGTGGATTGCTCCCTCCGGGTTAGGGGGGAGTTGCTCCCTCAAGTGGAGGAGTTTAAGTATCTCGGGGTCTTGTTCACGAGTGAGGGAAAAATGGAGCGGCAGGTTGACAGGCGGATCGGTGCGGCGTCCGCAGTAATGCGGTCATTGTACCGGTCTGTTGTGGTGAAGAGGGAGCTGAGTCGTAAGGCGAAGCTCTCAATTTACCGGTCGATCTACGTTCCTACCCTCACCTATGGTCATGAACTCTGGATCATGACCGAAAGAGTGAGATCGCGGATACAAGCGGCAGAAATGAGTTTCCTCCGCAGAGTGGCTGGGCGCACCCTTAGGGATAGGGTGAGGAGCTCAGTCACCCGGGAGGAGCTCGGAGTAGAGCCGCTGCTCCTCCGCATCGAGAGGAGCCAGTTGAGGTGGCTCGGGCATCTGTTCCGGATGCCTCCTGGACGCCTCCCTGGGGAGGTGTTCCGGGCTTGTCCCACTGGGAGGAGGCCTCGGGGCAGACCCAGGACACGTTGGAGAGACTATGTCTGGTTCCCCCAGAGGAACTGGAGGAGGTGTGCGGGGAGAGGGAAGTCTGGAGTACTCTGCTCGGACTGCTGCCCCCGCGACCCGGCCCCGGATAAAGCGGAGGAAGATGGATGGATGGATGGATGGAGATCCAAGTCAGTGGGTAAGTTGGGCCATCAGGGGGTAAATTGACTGTCAGACTTTTTAAGTTTAAACTTGAACATAATTTAATCAACAAACAGTTTCACAGTTCTGAACTTGTGAAGACAAACCAACAGAGGTTAACAAACAAACATGCCACAGAGCGTGAAGACCACTGCACAACAAAAACAACTATTCAACATTCCATTTATCAAGGTTACAAGGAAAGATCAATTGTTGCTCCCTCCTTGCAGTTCCTCCAGCCTTCTGAGGTTGAGGTAGCTTCATCAGCACATCACTCAGTGGGAAAGATTCTCATCTGAATGGTGGGTTCTTCACTGCCAGCGATACCTCGGATTTTTCTCAAAAATCTTGCACTTACTTTGTTGAACTCAAGGCTCTCAACCAAGCCAATGTGACAGTAGCTGCTGCTTTTGGTCGCAAAATTGACTATTAGAAAGTCACCAACTGACAGATCTGAGATGTCAGGTTCACTTCTGTCATCCTCAGAGCTCTCATACTCTCATAAGCCTCATCAGATGGGATTGGAACATGACTGCCCTCAGAGCTGCTGAACCTGGCTTGCTTGGTGAAACACTTGGATGTGTAGGACATGCTGAAGGCAGCTCAGCAGAGATGGAGGTTGAATCCATGGGTGAATCATCTGGAGCAGCAGACAGCAGCTCAGGGTTTGGCCTGTCTGACACCATGGATGGCTCAGACTCTGCATCACAGACAATATCTCTGTTGTAAGGGAAAATCCATGTGGACTTGAATCCAGAAGAGACGGTCCGTGGTGTCATTAGTGACATGGAAGCCTCATTCATACATGCAGGAAATTGGTATATACTGGCTGTTTTGCCTGGGTTTGATCTCATCCAACCATCAAGAGCTCTGTTGTAACAGGCCTATAATGGATGATAAACACACTTGTCCAGAGGCTGCAAGCGATGTGAAGTATGGGGTGGAACTGTGAGCATGACAATATCTTTTATTTTTGCAATTTCCAGTGCCCTCAGTGAAATGTGTGACTCGTGGTCATCAAGGATTAGTCACATGGGTTGGCGAGACGAGCACTTGGTGTGCTGAACCAGATGTTCAAGAAACTCAACCAAGGTGTCTTCACTGATCCAGCCAGGTCTGGTGGAGGGACAGACTGATCCTGTAGGTGCTCCTGTAATAAAGTGGACTTTGTATCTAACCCTTGGGAAGAGAAACATGGGAGGGACTGCATTCCAGTTGCATTGACTGCACAGACCAGTCACAGACTCACCTCTTTGAACAGATGTAATGACTCCCACTTGCTTCTTTCCATTTTTCTGCCACTACCTGCTTTGGTGTCTGCATTGCTCTCACACCTGTGAGGACTCCTGAGAAATGACATTGTACTGGGTGTAAGGAATATAATCAAGTATAGTGTAGTTTACCTTAATCTTCATAGTAATAATTATTTTGTTTTTTCCTCTGTGTTGGCGACCCCCCTTCAATTAGAACAGTAAAAGTGAACAGGACTAAATGTGCTGGACTGTTCTTTTGGAGTCTTATTATATGGCTGCCAGAGGAGACCTCAGCACAGCAAGTCTAGATGAGGAGCATGAAATCTTTCTCAGTGTGCAATAACTTTACCTTTTCTGATGGTAACATGACAGCTGTACTCAGCCTCAACATATTTACATCACATTTACATGTATTCATAGAGACACTTTTCTCCAAAGCAATGTACATCTCATAGAAAATACAATGTGATCATGACATTAGGAGTAAGAGAGACATAGTTGCAGATGCGTGATTTTTAAGTACAGTTAATTTCTTTCCACCATATGAACCAAAGTTCATCACATGAGTAGCTGAGTACTTTACCAGAATATCGACGATTCCTAATCACCTTCCTAGTTGTTTTTTTTTTTTCTGAGATACATATAAACATTTATGTTACATTGCAGGAGTGGCTGTGTAAACGACTGATCTGGGCATTATCTTAAAGTTATAAAGCATGAATATTTATACCCTACTTGAACTTAATAGATCATGGGTGAAGTGATCTGGAAGAGATGAGTTTTAAGACCCTTTTTAAATGTGGACAGAAATTCAGCAGTTTTGAGTGAAAGTGGGAGGTGGGCTCCTTTCTCCCTATGCTCGTGTCTTCTTGATCTACCTCCTTCGTTCCCAGTTTCGCTCCCATCCAAACATCTACTACAAGTACTAGTCATGTCAGAAGGTTCCCCAGGAGCCAGACTTGTTGCTGGTTTAAGTCCCGGTCAAGGACATGTACGTCACCTTTGGATAAAGGCATCCAAGCAGCTAAAGAACAGCGTTAATCATTATATCGCGGTCCTTCCCATGTTTCATGACCTTTGCCCACAGGCCATTAACCACAGCAATGAAGACCTTGCACAGATATCCTCTGGAGACACACTCACCCTCACCCATGCAGAGCATCCAGATGTGGACCTTTGCCTCTGGAAAAACACGCAGCATCATCAGTTTGTACTGGGGCTTGTCCACCTGCCAAGACACTGAATCAGTGTACATGCAAGGTGGTGCTGTGTTGACTCAGGAGTGTGTGTGTGTGTGTGTGTGTGTGTACGCAAAATATGAAGGACTAGTACATGCCCTCGCTTGTGTGATGTTTTCCATCACTTCGCCGTGTAGATATTTAGAGAATCTACTTTAAATACCGGTGGAGCCTTCGACTGTTGTGACCTGTGACCCCATAACCAGCGTGCTCCTGAAAAGTGGGGCCCAGCAGAGCTCTTCCTCATCCCCGTGTTGCCAAGAAGGCGACGGAATTGTGTGTTCAGCCTTTCGGCAGCAGGAGGCGCTCACAGCCACCAGATACAGATGGCATCAGGCAACTCACACCTCCCGGAAGGTCCGGAAGTGTCCGTGCTCACAAAGATCTCGGAGGTGAAGATCAGGATCCAGCGACAGGCTTCAGCATCCAGTCTCCTCGCTCTCGGTCTCAAAACACATTCAACAGGATGACTTACTGAAGGGCAGTCATTTAATGGCATTTAATGGTGCATGCAGCAGGCAAACATAACCATCTGGACGCTCACACACACACACACATCGAGTAAAAAATTGTCTCATTACCTCCAGGTTCTCGAAATGAACTGAGAAGAATATGAGTTCTGGAACTGCGCTGTGTGGCGAAAAAGTGACGCAGTGGGTGTTCATAAATTCAGTCTGCACTGATGCATACGTGTGTGTTCCAGGAACATGTAATATACTGCAGGTATTTGTTTGTTTCTTCATCCATCCACCTCTCTATAACCCTATTAGGGGAAAAAAGGCCATGAGCGGCTTACTGGCGGCCGCTGCAATGCGCTGGCAAGGAAACGGCTTCATAATGAATGTGTTATGAAAGAGCTGCTCACATGTTCCACGTGCTGCCAGATGTGTGATTTATTTCCCCAGAGTTCAGGGTGTCGCCCGACACGTTTCCACAGATACCGAGGTCTCCGGTTGGCCAGTGGCATAGCCAGCGAGTCATTTTTCTCTTTTTCGTTTTTTCGTTTTAATTTTCACCACAGAACCACATATTTTAGAGAGCGCATGTTGGTTTGCTTGCTGCGCAGGGTTTCGTCTGGAGCCTTCATCAGTGCCGCTCACTTAGTCGTGGATAAATCAGCCTTCACCTGTTGTGCCTCATTCCAAAAGCCATAAATATGTCCACGTAACTACAAATATTTCTCTACGAGCCGAGTAATTGAGAGCATGTGGCGAGTGCTGTCACTCGCAGCTTTTATTATTTACACTTTACTCAGAGTTTACGGCAACGCAGTTAGGTGCTGGTAAAATGTGTTTGTTCGGAAGCCCTTCAGGTCATTGTGAGGTCTAATAGTGTAGCGCAGAAATAACATCTGCATTAAAATTAAGTTTCATTCTGGAAAATACCCTGGCAGCTTTCCAGGAAATCATATCATTTTGGACAGAATTAAGATGCTTCGAACAGAAGAGGAAAGAAGGTGAGAAGAAAACACACTTGCGTCTGAAGAAGAGCGGTTATTCCAGCATAGGAATGTTCTGGAAAACTGTACAAAGTATATATGAATATGAACCTAAGAAATGTCACAATTTTCCAGACTTCCTTCCAAAATAATCAGCAATGTTTAGCCTCCTGTGTTTAGTGTGATTCACAGTAGAGAGAATTATTTATTTCAAAACACTGATAAAATAGTGCGGTCGTAATGACGCAGAATCGCCGCTCGTTCCGCTTACTTTTCAGGGGAATGAAATGGAGACAAATGAAGCAAAAGAGAAGTGAAGCTGCACTGGTTCCACCTGGGAATTTTATGCAATGATGATACACATCAGCACTGGAACACAGAGCAGGAGGTGATTCGTTAGAGGGGGTTGAAGAGCCGGCGTCCCGCCGCGTCCCGGCCGAGGATGGAGGGAGTCGCAGAGTCGGTGTCAGTTCAGGTTTTCGTTTACAGTGCATTCATTCTTTTACCTCATGCTTTACTCCAAAGGGACTTGCAATTACAGTATTTACCCATTTATACAGCTGGGTAATGTTTTACTGGAGTAATTTAGGGTCAGTATCTTGTTCAGAGGTACTGCAGTCATAGGTTGGAATCAAACCTGCAGCCTTGGAGTCCAAAGAGAGTAACAGTGTCCACACTTTTTACCCTTTTACAATGAATGAAGCCTAAAATGCTTGGATTGCTTTCCTTTTCTCTTCAGAATAGTCCCGCCCCCAGTGCCATCTCTCCGTCCTCAGTGCTGTCTCTCTGTCCCCAGTGCTGCCTCTGTGTTCCCAGTGCCATCTCTGCATCCCCAGTGCCGCTTCTGTGTCCCCAGTGCCATCTCTCCATCCCCGGTGCCATCTCTCCATCCCCAGTGCCATCTCTCATCCTCAGTGCCGTCTCTGTGTCCCCAGTGCCGCCTCTGTGTGCCCAGTGCTTTCTCTCTGTCCTCAGTGCCCTCTCTCTGTCTCCAGTGCTGCCTCTGTGTCCCCAGTGCCACCTCTCCGTCCCCAGTGCCGCTTCTGTGTCCACAGTGCCATCTCTCCATCCCCGGTGCCATCTCTCCATCCCCAGTGCCATCTCTCATCCTCAGTGCCGTCTCTGTGTCCCCAGTGCCGCCTCTGTGTGCCCAGTGCTTTCTCTCTGTCCTCAGTGCCCTCTCTCTGTCTCCAGTGCTGCCTCTGTGTCCCCAGTGCCACCTCTCCGTCCCCAGTGCTGCTTCTGTGTCCACAGTGCCATCTCTCCATCCCCGGTGCCATCTCTCCGTCCCCAGTGCCATCTCTCATCCTCAGTGCCATCTCTGTGTCCCCAGTGCCGCCTCTGTGTGCCCAGTGCTGTCTCTCTGTCCCCAGTGCTGCCTCTGTGTTCCCAGTGCCATCTCTCCATCCCCAGTGCCGCTTCTGTGTCCACAGTGCCATCTCTCCATCCCCGGTGCCATCTCTCCGTCCCCAGTGCCGCCTCTGTGTGCCCAGTGCTTTCTCTCTGTCCCCAGCGCTGTCTATCCATCCTCAGTGCCGTCTCTCTGTCTCCAGTGCTGCCTCTGTGTCCCCAGTGCCACCTCTCCGTCCCCAGTGCCGCCTCTGTGTCCCCAGTGCCGCCTCTCCGTCCCCAGTGCCACTTCTGTGTCCCTAATGCCGTTTCTCCTTCCCCAGTGCTATCTCTCATCCTCAGTGCCACCTCTCCGTCCCCAGTGCCGTCTCTGTGTGCCCAGTGCTGTCTCTCCATCCCCAGTGCCATCTCTCATCCTCAGCGCAGTCTCTCCGTCCCCAGTGCTGCCTCTGTGTGCCCAGTGCTTTCTCTCTGTCCCCAGTGCTGTCTATCTGTCCTCAGTGCCGTCTCTCCGTCCCCAGTGCCGCGTCTGTGTCCCCAGTGCCGCCTCTCCGTCTCCAGTGCCATCTCTCCTTCACCAGTGCCATCTCTCATCCTCAGTGCCTTCCCTGTGTCCCCAGTGTCGCCTCTGTGTGCCCAGTGCTGTCTCTCCGTCCCCAGTGCCGCCTCTGTGTCCCCAGTGCCGTCCCTCCATCCCCAGTGCTGTCTCTGTGTCCCCTGACCCATGTTTCCTCAGTCAAACACCACTTCCGCTCAGATGACAGTGTTTATTCACTACCTGAGACCCTGCAGTGGCCACAGTGGCCTCACAGCCAACTGCCACACCCCCATCTAAAAACACGGCCATTACACCCAGAAACGCACCTAGAGACAGAACGACGGGGCTCCGCAGGGGTTGTGGAAACGCACTTGCAGGAGGCCCCTGGGACGAACAAAGTACTCCTATAGCTGTTTTCAGCTTTCGCTTTTGGTGACCATTCAGAAGTAACAGGCTGGAATGTCACAAGGGAAGTGATGCTGCTCGGACATGCAATGAAAGCAACTCTGACTTTGTCCACACCAACGCACTAACGGGTGCTCTAGGGACATGGACCTGTAACCTGAAGGCTGTCGGTTCGAGCAGTAATAGTTTGGCAAATAAAAAAGGAAACCGAAACACGTGCTCATGTACAGAATTTAGCTCGGTTCACGGGTTTGAACAAGAACTGTGACTTAGAGCAGTACAACAGTATCCCTCTATCACTGCTTAACGTAGCACCGGAGTGCAACACTGAGAGCTGCAATGTAACACGATAATAACTGCTTCATTGTATAAAATATCCAATAATAATAAAGAAAATACACAAATGAAGAAACAATAAAGAAACAGAGGCCGTGTGTGTGTGTTTCTTTTTTTACTGAACTTTAATTAATTTGCCTTCATAGATTTCCTTCATCATTGAATGAACTACTCAGCTGAGCAAAAAAAATGTATGAAATTGTCATAATAAACTCCAGGATCCAGCCGACAGACTCAAACGCAGTCGCATGTTTATTCCGTAGGGGCAGGCAAGAGAATCGTCAGGGGCAGGCACTGGTCGGTCGATCAACAAACGTACAGGGGGGGAGGGCAGAAGTCAAAACCGGGAGAACAAGAGCAAAGAGTTGAGGAGCCGGAAAGGAGGAAACACACTGGTAAGGCAAAGCGCTGTGGTTGCTCTAGACGAGGTTCCGCACTGAGGAGCGTCTGGGCCACTTTTTAATCCCATGTCTCCTTCATCAGCTGCAGGTGCGGGAGCGGGCAAGCGGTTGCGGGCGTGACGGTACCCCCCCAGTGAGCGGGAGGACGTTCTCGGGGGCGAGGTGCCGGCCGGTCCAGGTGGTCCCTGTGGAAGTCAGCAATGAGACCAGGGTCCGAAACATCACGCGCGGGCACCCAACACTGCTCCTCCAGCCCGTAGCCCTTCCGGTCGACCAGGTATTGGAGACCAGCGCGAAGTCGCCATGAGTCTACTGGCACTCTCACAGTGTACACTGGCCACCTGCCTACCTGCAGTGGGGGAGGCGGAGCAGCGATGTTGGAGGTCTGGAGGACAGATGTCCCACAGGGCTTGAACAGGGAGACATGGAATGTGGGGTGAATGCAGAGTCTTGGTGGCAACTGGAGCTTATTCGTGACCTGTGTGACCCCAACGGAGGACCTTGAAGGGCCCAAGGTAGCGGGGGCTGAGCTTCCTGGATGGGAAGTGTAGTTTCAGTTCCCGAATGGACAGCCGGACTCTCTGTCCGAGAACGACGGAGAGGGTGCGCCGGTGCTGGTCTGCCTGCCACCGTGACAGAAATACTAACATTTAACAGTTGAATGACACATACAAAGCATTTCCTTAAACATATATTGAGCACCAGTGATTATTTTGCTGCTCACCTGAATCCTTTACCCAGAGCTCCTTACAGATTCACTCTCTGACACTGGAACAGTTGCGGTTCTTGCTCAGTGACATTAGGGCAGGACCCCTCCTGCGACTGGAACTGGCAACCTGTGCTATGTACACTAGTCCAAAAATACCTTCTCACATACAAAATACATAACTGCACAAACCACTTGTTCACAATGTTTTACTGTTTAATTACTTTGTTTTCCCTGTTTTCTTAAGGCACAACTTTCTCACATAGCTTGTATTGTTTATGCTCAGTCAGAAGAATGTACAGCTGTGTCTTTTTCCAAGCCTGCAGATACCTGTTGAGCTAACGCTGATTTATGATGTTCCACAGAGACGAAGGTGGAATGTAAAGGCCTTGTCAACACCCGATGTCAAACCTCCATAGGAACGAGCAGAAGGCAAGAAGCAACATTATTAGTTCAAGGGTGTTACAGATGGGACCTTTTGCCTAAAGCCAAAGAAAGTCCATCCTTTCTAGACATTATTTTATGGGCAGTCCATGACAAAGGTGGGTGGCAAAAAAAGTGGACTCTACACAAATGTAAATAATATGCCTGAAGTGGAGAAGAAGCAGAACCCTTCACAAATGTTTAAAAAAACTCATTTCACCCAGACTGCTGTGCTCTCTATCAGAGAAAACGTCCCTCTGTTTCTTAATGACACGTAGGAATTTGTTTCCTTTGATTCGGGCTTTCGCTCGCTAATGTCACCTCAACCACCTGCCTGAATTTTGCAGTCAAAATCCTTGCGTTGAGAGCTAATCAACCACAATCAACCATGAGTGAATTGCTGGGGAGCCATAGGCACTGTGGTCCCTCTACCTAGACAGCGGATAGAAGGACCACAGGGGCCATGTTCATACCGCAGGTGAGTATTGCTGGAGGACAGGTCAAGCACTACACAAGATGTTCCGTTGGCCCCCGCTCAGATAATAAGAAAACCCATCGTCATCGACAGCTGTAGCCAAGACTGAACACTCAAATGTCCACTTACAGCTCGAAAACGGCAATGAACGGGAATGCAGATTGCCTCCAGGAGTAAGAATTTGTATTTTTATAGCCTAGCTGAGACACTTATCCAGTTTGCCTTTCAGTTTTTACCTACTCGTGCAGCAGGGATTTATTGGGGGAATTCGGGGTAAACACCTTGTTCAAGGGTACTATGATACAGAAGTGGTGGCGGTCAGCAACGTTCAGGTCCGCAAAGCAGCATATCATCTACTGCCTCAGATTCTGAAATCATTGCAGAGACTTACTGTACATTTTCTATTGATAGGTACTTCTAGGCATATGCTAAATATTGTTTTAAAGACAGAGAGCACCATCCAGCCATCAATGGATGCACATGGATTGTGAACAACCGCTTGTCCGAGCGGCGTCGTGGCGAACCAGAGCCTAACCCGGCAACACAGGGCACAAGGCTGGAGGAGAAGTGGACACACCCAGGACGGGACGCCAGTCCGTCAAAACTGAAAATGAACAGAATTGAATTCATACAGAGGACCCGAATTCATCGCGAAACTGACACTGGACACGTTTCTGCCCTAAACTTGCAGGATCAACCTGCTCCACTGAGCTGGAAGTTAACCTTTCAACTTAACTTTCCAGAATTTTGGATATCGCACTCACTCACATTTGCTCAGTCACTTTGGGTTTACATCATATCACAAAATGAGCTCTGCTGTGTGTTTTTTAGGCTCTAGCAAAGCCACACGGAGTGCCTCGAAGTCCGTTATCACGTCCTACCCACATGCAGGGCTAACGTGTGTGAACATGATGTAAGAAAGGCGAGTCTTTCGAAATATTTGGAAGGCATTAAAAATGAGTCCCAGGACACAGCATCCACCCATTAGCAGCTTCCTAGGTGGCGCCAGCGTTTCCCACACTTTTGCCGCGCGCCTTCACCTCGCGCCGGGCAGCTCGAGACGCGAAGTCATTAGGAGGAACCAACAGGTCGGTTGCTGCTAACGAGGAAGACTGACAGTAGAATAAAGTAAACAAACAACCAAAAAAATCAAAACTATTAGCGAAAACTTTCAGTTAAATATCCCAGCAGAGAGAGGAAGCGATGTAAAACACCATGAGCTTTTGGACCAAGGCTTTATAAAGTAGCCAAAAGGTGAAAAAATATCTGAATTTGTCTGCTGTTTCTTGGGGGTGTCACAAGTGTGGCTCACAAGAAAATTTGTACAATTTTTAATATGCAATGTCGTAGTATTAATATATACTGCAATAAATACTATACATTCTGTTGAATCACATAATAATGCGGCTGCAGTTGGATAAACACTTGAACACACACCACATGTAACTGAAATACAATAAAATATATAAAAGTTTTCAGTTTAGACATTTAATATTCAGTATGTGGGGGGTGCGGTGGCGCAGTGGGTTGGACCAGGTTCTCCTCTCCAGTAGGTCTGGGGTTTGAGTCCCGCTTGGGGTGCCTTGTGACGGACTGGTGTCCCGTCCTGGGTGTGTCCCCTCTCCCTCCAGCCTTATGCCCTGAGTTGCCGGGTTATAGGCTCCGGTTCCCCGCGACCCTGTATGGGACAAGCGGTTCTGAATGTGTGTGTGTGTGTGTATGTCACTTACTATGATGTTTACACATGCAGTCCTGCATAATGGTTATGGCCCTTGTCCAAGAAATGTTGGGCACCGGTGTGCAGAGTAAGTAAGACAGTGAATAATCCATAAAGAAAATGACCATGACAGACATACATACATACATAGATCCAAAGGAAATTACTGATCCAGAGGAACTGTGGTTTTTGTAAAATTGTTTACAATACTGTACAGTTTTGTCAGCTTTAAAGCTTAAGGGTTTTTTCCGCCCCAGACATGTTTTTGTTGTCTTTCCCATAGTAGTCCATTGACTGCCCTGGCCTGTGTTTGAGCCTCTGTCTTTGCCCGTTGACTCATTCAAGCCCTGAAGATGTATGCCCAGAAGGACAGAGGAGCTTCTTCTAAGCCACGGTTGTGCTCTAAGCTACATTCAGTTGTGCTTCCAGTGAGCCCCGCTTTCTCCATGACAAACCCACCAAAAAAGAAAATCTGCGCAACTGGGCGAAACAGAAATAACTAGGCCACCCGGGACTGCAGAAACATCTCATTCTGTGATATCTTGTTAGAGGACGAAAAAAGTGCGGATGTCTCGGTGGATGCCGGATCAATATTCAAGCAGCTGAATGCTGTAGGCGGGGGAATGCCCCCAAAGGTTGTTGAAAATGAAACATTTAGTAATGCCGAAAAATTGTTAGTTCAGAATACCAGCTGAAAGTAAACAATACAATGTATTTCCCAAGATGTTCCCCATCATCGCCTCCTTCACCAACAGCCCACATAAACATGAAAGAAAAATCAGTCAAAAATCTTTGAGTTGTTGGAGCAAATGATGAGTAATACTGTGTAATACCTTAAATTTGTGCTGTTAACTTTACAGCACTATGCTAGTAATACCATAACTTTCCCACATCCCGGTGGTTAAAAGTGTCTGCTTTACCCAGGGGTGACGGCTGTTAGCTAAGCGTGGATGCAGAGGTACAGTACGTTCCTTCCGGAGGCACCGAACCCATCTAGCAGGGCTGGTAGCGGTAGGCTTGTGACGCTGGCGGTGCCGCTCTTCTTTTCTGTGTTTCCATGTCTGGATGGTGATCCAGCATGAGGAATGCTCTGAAACACAGAAAGAGAGCGAAAGGAAGATAAACGATTAAGTACAAAAGTACACAGGAAAAAGAGCAAACCTGCTGTAGATTACTTCACAAATTTGCATGACTTGAGCGAAACGGAAAGCAAAAAGCGTGTTTCGTGCTCGGAGTCCGAAATTTTACGTGCTTCCCAGACAGAATCACGTGAATTGTTCCACTGAGGGTCCCGCACCCTGAGCAGATGACTGTCATTATGGGAAGCTCAGTGAAGTCTGAGGGAAATTCATGAGGGTACAGGGGAAAGCTGGCATTCTCCCCATGGGTTCGCGCACCATGAAACGTCCAAGTAAAGCAGCAGCGGGAGGTCCTGCGGGAGGCGTGCAGGCAGGAGTGCTATCAGGAAGGTGCAGGAGGCACCGCGGCTCTGCTAAGAACTGGAGGATGCGGAGGCGAAGGGCCGGGAGTGCCGAAGGTCTAGGCTGCAGAAGGAAAGAACAATGAATTCTTCGTTAGGACAGAGTACTGTGACACAATGGAATTACGGGCAAATCGCTTTTCTCTCTTTCAGACATCTTGTCAGCAGTACAAATTTAATCCCTGAGGGCCTTTGCTGTGCGTGGAAACTTAAAGAGGTACTTTGTTGTCGTTGACATTTCGACAGCCGTAAGAGAGCCGTTCGCAGACTCGCATACCTTTCAACCGTAGATCACTTGTACTGCGGTACAGCTTAACGTTTGCGTGATAAGTGTTGTCGGAAGAGGGTAGGGTGGTGCAGCGGGTTTGGCCGGGTCCGGCTCCCTGGTGGGTCTGGGGTTCGAGTCCCGCTTGGGGTGCCCTGCGATGGCTTCAGCCAATGCATGTGTGTTATTGGAGGCTTTATTATTTATTGTTTACAAATGAAAATTACATTAAAAAAAGTGAAAATGTTCTTTTTCCTGTTGATAATTCCGTTCCGTGAGTGAGTTTCGTAGTGGTGATATTCAAAGCATATCTTCCAAGTGGTTGCTAACTTAAAACAGTTGGCATCTTAGAAACGTTTAACCTCAGTTCTGTCAGTCACCAGCCGTCGTACCTGTCCACACTACTACCTGCTACACTCACACACGTTGCCTGAACCGCTCGTCCCATACGGGGTCGCGGGGAGCCGGAGCCTAACCCGGCAACACAGGGCGTAAGGCCGGAGGGGGAGGGGACACACCCGGGACGGGACGCCAGTCCGTCGCAAGGCACCCCAAGCGAGACTTAAACCCCAGACCCACCGGAAGGCAGGACCCGGTCCAATCCACCGCGCCACTGGGCCACCGCACCCCCCCCCACTACACTCAGATAATGACAAAAATGAGGACGATTGAAATTCATTGTTTTGTCAGCCCCCTTAATCCATTACAATAAAAAGTGAAGCTCAGCTGTCTCTAGAAATGAACTCTTGGACAGGCTGTCCAGGGATTTACCCCTCTCCGTTTTAACCCCTGACTTTCATCAGCAGCTAAGAAGGACTCAGAACCAGGTAACACAAAGGCTCTTCCCCAAAACAAAAGCTATAAAAAGAGAAAGAGAGAAATCCCACAGCTGCAGAGGCTGAGCAATGAAATATTAAAATGGTGGAAGTGGGATTCAGTTCATGCTTTGTTCTCGCATTCCAGCAGTGACCTCTGACCTCTGTGCGTTTTCATGGATTTGATCGGATGCTGAAGACTCTATAAAGTACTGCAGCAGGACAGCCTGGCTTGGGGAGTCAATATGATGCTGATGAAATTGCCCCCGATTCTTCAGAAAAATAAGAAATTCCACACATGTAACACTTTTTCTGTTTGCTGCTCTCTTTCATACCGAATAAATTAAGTTTATGACCCGTTTGCCAGACTGAGCATATTCCCTTCTGGTAGAAGTTTATCTCCTTTTTCACATTGTTATTTTCAGTGGTTTGTTGCTTAGCACATTTCATTATGAAATAACTGCAAAAGCAACAGTGGGTTATTCTCTAATTTAAGGTCTTAGGAAAAGCAGTGCAGCAGAGACAGGTCTTTCATGTTTTAAAACTTTTTTGTCCGTTCAGCGTGTCAGAAAAGATGCATGTGTTGCGTCTATACTGCAAGAAGTTAGCGACTTATTCCTTCCAAAATTCATTTCCCCGACTGTACTTTCTTTATCTTCCGGAGCCTTTCATGTGGGAGGGAAGAGCTGCAGTGTTCAGGCTCGACGGCTGCTGGCTTGCGCGGACCCCGCAGACGGGCGTCTGACGGCCCTACGTCTGTATCCGCCGTATAATTACATACAATTTCACATTCCTCAAACACCGATCCACGGCGCTGTCTTGTACAACCTTCTTTTCTGCACTCCAGAAATGAGTAGAAAGGGAAACATGCAGGTCCTCCTTTTGAGCAGAGCTAGGAGTGCCGCACCACAATCACCAGGGAATAAGGAAGTGGTGGCAGAATAGAATGCTTTCATCACCCCAAAGGACAAATATGGTTCAGTGCTCCGCAACGGATGCGAAACCAAAGAAAATCTTGCACTGTCTACAAGATGCTATTTAAATCCCGTTCCAGCCTGGCAACATGTACAAAACACGTTCCAGGAAATCGGTTTCTGAAACGGACTTTTCGTTCCTCTGTAAAAAACATCTTCCTGGAGATGAGCTCCTGCAGGAAATATCACGGGTCACAGAAAACACCTCTTGGGTCTCGGTGAAAGCTGCCTGTCCAAGATGCATTAGTTTGGTGGCAACTGTGGTGAGGCTGAGAAAGTCAATAAGAAATCAGTTCCCGCCCTGAGGTTTTGTTGTACTTGCCGTCCTGCAGCTTCATCACAGGAACCACGAAACAGCAACGGGGGGAAGCCACACAGCAAAAATCTTTTTAAACTGATTTTTGTAAGACAAAACAGTGTTTAAAATCTAAAAACCTTATGTTATAAAAGCACTGCATCTTTCAGTGTGTCTCCCGGTAGGAGTGACAAATGTACTGAAAGAGAGTATTTGTTGTACGATATTCTTTTGTACGCTTTGATTCATTGCCTCAAGGAATTGCTTTTTGTAAGAGCCCGTCTACAATTTTCTTTCATCAAAGAATGGCACAATTTCCACCAGAATATGATCTGTGTATATATGTGAAGGACATAGGAGATCAGCACCATGAGAAGTGGAAGAGAGATTCCATATGAAAAAGGAACGAATGAGACATATATATATATATATATTTATATATATTTTTTTTTAATTGCCTTAGGCGGTATTGGAAGGCATTCTGTAGTTTTAGTGTTCTGAAAGTATCTTGCCTTCTACATGAGTGGAACAACTTCAAACAGACTGCGGATGTCAGTAGTTTCAATAGTCAGATTTCGCTGCAGCCTTGGCCACTTGCATCTCGGGCTCTTGGCTCCCGCTTCCGAGGACTCCGAGAGCGCCCTCGTGAACGCCGGCGCAAGGGGAGGTCTCATCTCTGAGGAGCGCATCACACGGAAAGGAATAAAAACGAGAATCAAAACAGGGCCCAGAGGCCGTTTCGCCGGAGTCGCTGTGCTCTGCCCTGCCCGTGCTGCACGATGCCGGCGGCTACAGAAGACGCTTTATTCCCCGGACAAAGCGGGGCCTTGTCTCAGACCCGCATTGTTCCGAACGCAGCGTTTAGGGTCGACCGCGTTCGGAGAGCAGTCCGCATTTGGGCGGAATGGACGTGAGAGAAACACGCTGTAAAACAGGAAAAGAGAAGTACGATGAACTCCTCTGCTGCTCCGTTTTCCCGGGACACTGAAACAGTTCGGCATTTTGCGAGCAGGTACATCGTATGTGTGCTTTCGGCTTTTCAAACGCAGTCGATAATTACGAGAGCAGGAGAAGAGCTGTACGATGTACCCCGTGTGACGGACACTTCTGAAAAGCGCAGACCTTGACGCTGAGATAGTAAGAGATCATGTGCGTGTGAATGTCGCCAAACAAAGCAGCTCCTCTGAAAACGGGAACCGTGAGGGCAGGGAAGTGGCATGATGTGAAGTTATCGTTTTAAAATTCGCGATGTTCGCACTAAAGGGCAGAATCATGAGGTTCAGCTTAAGAAACGCTGCAATTTGCAGTTCAGGTGTTGCCTTGAGAAACTTCAGCTGTTGGACCTGTTTCAGTTTCATATGCAATCGCTTCATTTTCACATCTGTTTATTGTCAGTTTGCAAACCCTTATGCCAGAGCCATGAAGTGAAATGTTCTTCCAAGTTTAATCTTCGACTTTTCATTTTTCTTCGCCTCTATTCCCCTTTTTTCCTCCTGACGATCCTTCACCTGGTCATTTTAGTACATTTTTTAGTTTTTGTATTTGCGTGACTGAAGGTGTTATTAAATTCTACTGCACCGGAATCACTGTGGCTGACATGGGGAGATATACACACAGCGTGCAGGGACTCCTTCATGGTATGATGAATAATCAATAAGTCAGATTAACAGTAAGCAAATTATATGCAGTAAAATCTACTTAGAATTAAAGGTGAACAGTGATTAAAGCAATTTGACGATGACAAGATGAAATAGAGGAAGTTATATATGTGGCTTCTGGAACTTTACTTTCATTTTTTTCCTCCCACATATGTTTTCAGTTTTAATTTCATATTTGGTGTGGTTCATGGTCTTTAATTAATAGTTACTTAATCAGAAAAAAAAGACCCTTTGAAGATAAAGATAAAGGTTAACTCACAGAAGTCAGGTGTAAAACATTAACTGTATGGAAAACATTGCTATGCATCTGAAATTAGAAGAGCAAGAACTTTGGGAAGTAACTCAAATATCTGTTCTTATATTTTTAATATCCCTTTCATATGTCATCACTTATAGCAGCAAATATTTTCAAATGTTTCTTTTAACAGTTGTACTTCCTAAAACTTTCTGTTATCTTCTTCATTCTGTGAAAAGTGTATATAAAAATAATATAACATGTTACATAATGTCCATTGCTCAATGTAAACTTTTCCCCGTTAAGTAATACGGGCAATGAGACTATTTACCGTAATATTCATCAACAGACATGATTTTGTCATCGAATAAATTATGTTTGCATTTTAGGGCAAAATATCAGTCAGCCAAAAAGTAAGTTGAGTTAAATGTTTTAAAACAACTCTAAGTTAATTATGTGGGCTGAGTGAAAAAGCTCAGGGGGGGGAGGGGGGCTTGAGGACCACGAGAGGACCAGGACGACCCGACCACTGAGTGGTTCGGCACTGCTTCCTGGCAATGCATCTTTGTCAGTAGAGGATTTGCAGTCCATTAAACGTCCCCTCCTACACATAAATTGAACATGTGAACGAAGAAATATATGTCTTCTGTGTCCATAACGCTGCCAGAGCCTTTCATTACCTCGTCACACCCACTGTGGGGGGGGTGGCATTTATTCCTGCTAGCAATATAAAACGTAATCTTTTTCCAAGGCTTCCTGTTTATTGGTCGTGTGGTGCCCGTGACCTTCTGATGTCTAAACTTGTCACCGCAAGGGATGGGCATCTGAACCTCTGCCAGATGAGCTGGAGGAGGTTCTCACTCGGGAGGTGGGGGCGATCAGCAGCGAGGCCTTCCGCGTGACCATAGTTCCAGCAAAGGACTTTGCACACGGACCGCGTGTGCGGTCTGCCTCTATTTACAGCGCTTTCCTTTTGCGGACGTTTTTCTGCGTTTGGGGTTTGAACGATTGTCCCGTGTTCATTACCCCCGAAGCACGCTCCTGCGTTACTATATCGTGTGCGTCTCTGCACGATCCCTCATTTGGAACAAATTCTGATGACACACTGAACTCCCCGCTCCCTTTCCTCTGTTTCTAAGAAACTTCTGGAATGTGGCCCGATGGAGAGCCAGTTCCTACTGTGACTCGTTGTGGAGTTGAAAGTTTAGCACAGGGCTGAAGAAAGGGAAGCAGGACTGAGCAGGACTGAGCAGACAAAGGGCAGGACGACAGTGTGCACACATGAAAAAGCCCTTCATTTTTATAATCACAGCACCTGACGAGATGTCCTCTCCACAGTGTCCCCCAGGGCTTAGGGTCTGTAATCTTCCGGTGCGGAGACATGTTCCCACCGTCTCCGTGTTTGGGGGAGACACACGTGAAGCTTTCGAATCCCGGGAACCCGCAGAAAAGAGCAGAGTAAGAGACAGAGGCGCACGACACACACGTACTTTTGTCGGCAGCAAAGCGTCAACTCTTTCCCGAATGCGGAACAAGCAGAAGACACTCGATGATTCGAAGCCCTTCCGCGTGTCTCGGAAAGCTCTCTCGTAAAACTCTGCCCGTCCCAAGTCCGGAGGAGCGCTGCGCAATCCGAGAGGCGCCGTGCGCCTCTGCTTTCTTTGGCGCTGGAGCACACCGGTGGAGAAGGAGAACTACCCGACATGCTTTGGCACGGCGCGCTTTTTCCACAAATGCCGCCACATTCTTGAGATGAAGACCATGGCAAGACCTGTGAACTGACGGTGAAACAAAGCGTGCGTTTCTGTTCCGCTCTGAGCCAAGAGCTGAGAATAAAGATCTTTCTGCTCCTCCAGCTTTAACCCTGACAAGTTCTGCAAGCAACTGCTTCCACCTGAACTCCTCTGCGTTATGAGCCTTCTCTCCTTCCTCTTAGCGCCTAAGGCAGAAATGAGCAGACGCACGCGATGCTGAAAGGCTCGTGTGTTTCCGAGCGCTGGAGAGGTCACACGATTGACACGGAAACGGGAAGAGAAGACAGGGCTTTTAAGCAATAGTGGTTGAAAAGATCTTTTCAGTTTTTAAAGGTAAAAAACAAATCCTTGGCAGCCTTTACTGCTATTGTACTGTGTTTATTTTGTGCAGATGTGCATGTTTGTGCACTTGAGGAAGTTAATTTTGGTTGCAAAATGGGACGTTACAATGAAATGCTGCTTTAGAAGCCTGTGTGCACGGAGCCTGTCATTTGCGCCCATGCGCTCATGCAGATCAGTCGAGACGATGTCGCTGCTGTCGGTCTGGGTTCGAATGCCGTGCCGACCCTGCAGCCTTCACACGGAGAAGCAGATGAAGCACATGAGCTCCATGCTTGCTGTGTTCCGCCCCATCTCATAGAAAACAGCATGTGTTCATTACATTCGGAGAAAGAGACACTTAGATACAGACGTGTGATTCTTAAGTGCAGCTCGTTTTCTTTCTTTCCACCATATGAACCAACGTTCATCACACGAGTAGCTGTACAGGGTTATCAGAATATTGACGATTCCTGATCACCTCCCAGTGGTTTTTTTCTTACATGAGTAGCGGCATGAAAGTTTATCCTTTATTCAACAGTTATGATCTCAAAGTTACGGTGCGTGAACATTTACACATTACATGAACTTAGATGATCGGCGAAGCGAGTCCAGAAGAGGTGAGTTTTAAGACCCTTTTTAAATGTGGAGAGAGATTCAGCAGTTCTGAGTGAGAGGGGGAGATCGTTCCTCCACAACGGAGCCAGAACCGAGAACCTCCGTGCTTTTGCTTTTGGACCTTTTGTGTGTGGGACCAGCAAGCGGGCAGAGGCGAAGGAGCGCCGCGTCTGGTTGGGGTGTAGCGGATGGTCAGGTGTTACTAAGTTACTTACCGTCTGAATTATCGAGAAACTAAATAGAAACGAAGAGAGGAAACTGCAGAACTGAGAACAAATCCCTAAAGTCACGTTCTCCCGGTTTTCTCTTTGCTCATTCAGCCTCAAACCACTTCTCTTTTTTGATGCTGTGCAGTGTTATAAAACCTGCACATTCCTTCGTCCAGTCCGAGGTTTGATACGTTCACCCTTGTATGCTACACGTAGTTGTTTTCCTGTACGGTCCAGGTGAAAGACTTAAATGAGTAGCTCGGGGATGTCTTTAGTAGTTCCACCCCGTGAGCCTGACCCCGGTGTTCCTCGCACAGCTCAGCTCGACTTCGCCCACGTGGCCAGAGACTGATCCAGTGCCTCTACAATCGCACAGGAAGGGGAAATGATGGAAGGCAGATAAGCAAATATGACAATGAAATATAGATGAAGGACGGTTGAAGGCACTTCAATGTCAACCAATTAGTTTGACCTACAGTCCCCCCCCCCCACCACCACCACCCCTTCAGTCTGAGAAAGGAGTGTCCGAGAGAAACGGACGACTCCATAATTAATACATGACTTTAAAAGTGCCAAAGGCTTATAAGAAATATCATGCATGAATAATTTGTAGGTCTCCATAAATTTGCAATCGTTAAACAAAGAATCGGAGGACAGGAAGTGAACTGAGACTTCTTGATGTGCAAATCATAACATCCCTGTCAAGCACCTCTTAGGAAGGGCCGCCTATCATTTCCTGTGGATTTTTTCTTCCTGAGAGGCCAATGCGGGTTTTTTTGATCCCTCTGGGAAACCTTTAATTGGCGCCGATGCTGCGCAATTGGGCTCTCGGTCGCTCCGCACACCATTCGTCCGAACGGGAGCAAAACAGAGGGCAGGAGTCTGAGCGATGCTGCAGCCGCAAGGCTTTAAGTTAAACTGCCTTCCCTGCGTTATTCATTCACTATTTATAAAAGCTTATTTATTATTTATAACATGTTTTAGCTTTTTGGGGAGGCGCGGTGGCGCAGTGGGTTGGACCAGGTCCTGCTCTTCTGTGGGTCTGCGGTTCAAGTCCCGCTTGGGGTGCTTTGCAATGGACTGGCGTCCCGTCCTGGGTGTGTCCCCTCTCCCTCTGGCCTTACGCCCTGTGTTACCGGGTAGGCTCCGGTTCCCCGTGACCCCGTATGGGACAAGCGGTTCTGAAAATGTGTGTGTGTGTGTGTGTTTTAGCTTTTTATTCAATCAGTGTATATTCAGAAATTTCATTTTATGCGCTGAAAGCGACCTGCGGTTTCGTGCTGAATGAGCCTCAGTTGACTTACTTTCCTTTAGTAACTAGCAGGTTACCCACGTGAGCTTTATAGCCCCTCACGTTCACACCGCACGGGTGCCTGGGTGTGTCGTGCAGCGTGGACGAGCACGAGAAGAGATTTACTGCGATTTGGATCTGCGTTTTCACACTCATCAAATTCATGTGTTTGAAGACCGGCCCACCACCCATAACTCGTCCAGCCACTGCGATCAGAGACATCGTGTTGTTCGAAGAGGCCAACACAACACTGACCGCTGACACTGACCTACAGTCGAGACTGACGACGGTTGGGACGGACTGTTGTGCCTTGTCAGAGATGAAGGGGGTAAAGCATACGAGCACCTTAGCCGTATCAAATGCAGCTGCGTTGAGTTCAGGAATACGCTCCTGAATACATTAGTGTGGTGTTTTGTCCAGTTGTGGGACTCAGGGGCCTACAAGGAAAGGACACAATGACCAGATAGCAGGATTTCGAAAGAAAAATCTTGATTTAGAAGGAAAAGTTCAACCGAAAATGGGGCCATTGACCCTGTAATCGCAGAAAATGAAAGAGGTCAACCAAAAACGAAAACGTTGACAAAAAAGAAACTCAAACATGTCAAGGGCCAACTGCTGAAGATGACTGAGTGCTGGAAAAGTTTCGCAGCTCTTTTAACTGGTACGGTACTGCAGTTACAGTACATATTTACGTACTGTATGTCCCCAAGACAGTACAGTAACACTGCGGTGATCTCTGAGGATGCACTCCTAGAACGCTCCAAAACAGAGCTCAAGGGGGTCATGATAATAATATAGTTCATTACATAAATGCAATGCAAATACAGTAGAACAGCAATGACCTTCAATTGAGCAATTTTTTTTAATGAAAGACATTAAAATTTTATTTTAGACAAAGGACTGGTCTGTTTTTGGTTCGCGGAGCACAGCTTCTTGATGGCGTAGTGCTGGAGAGCAGTCTGTCGCTTCTTGAGTTTAAGAAACTTCTCGACTCATTTCTTGAGCTGATAGTGGACATGTACCGTATTCTGTGTGAAGTGCACCGAGTGACTGAAGGAGTGGAACCTGTGATGCACTAACGGTGGCTCTCGGGAATCACCGAGCGTGTGTGTATGTGGGCACACGTGTGTGTGTGTGTGTGTGTGTGTGTGTGTGTGCTGTAACGAAAGAGCGGCAAACGGGACGGCGTTCGGCGAGGTAACGCTGTGACAGAAATCATGGAAACACAAGAGACTGTTTAATTTGCCCTCTGCAGGTCAGCGAGAGCCTCGCTATGTTGAAGGAGCTCACAGAAGGTAGTGTGGCCAAGAAGCCTTTCCAGATGCATAGTCCACAGTCGTTGCACCTTCCAGGGAAAAAGCTCTTGTACTCGAACGAAGCTGGATTGCAGGAAACACAGAGCTGTAAACACTGCATGAAATGTCATTTTCCTCATCTGGACAGGCAGCCTTTTTGTATTTACCATATAAATATTTCCCATTATTTAACATCTCCACTGCAACAAGAAGAAGATTCCTAAGCGCGTATTTTGGACGTGAAGTAATTGAGGGATGGGCAGGGGGCAGAACTGTTGATGATGAGCATTGGGACTAAGTTATAGTGCAAATAGCCCGAGGTCACGTGGCACGTGGCACCGAGGGATTCCACTGTGGCTTGGAGTGTGTGTGTGTGTGTGTGTGTGTGTGTATTGGGGTGGGGACAAGTGAGGTTCTTTGCAGTATCAACTCCTCTGAAAGCTGCTCTTTTCAGGGCTAGTGCCCCCCCAGCGCCCCACCCAGTGCCCACCTAGCACCTCCCCAGTACTCCTGCTCCTCCACATCACACAACCCACCTGATTGGACACTTCCCCTACATCGGTGAGCCCTGCTGTCTTCATGTCGTCTCCCAGTACAGTGACAGTTGCACTTATTTGTGTTGGCTGGGGGCACCTTAGCTCTACTCAGGCACCGTGGCTGAATATATACATATTTCACTTGGTGGGAAGAGGATGAAGGTAGAAAAGTGAAGCCGCTTGGTTGCACACCAAAGTTAAACACGCAGCTGAATCAACAGATCTCCTGCCAGGTGGTCGAGTCAGCCGGTCCTTCCCAGGAGCCAGCGATTATGCATGGACTTTCCCTCAGCTCGCGCTACGATTTACAACATAGCGTTTTTTCATTATTATTATGATTATCAAAGGGAGTCCTTGATAGAATCCCTCACAGTCCTGCGCTGCACACATCTGCAAATCATTGCGAAGAACACACACTGTGCCCGACTCGCTGGCCTTGCTGTGTTTTCCGAGCGGCTTTTGAGTTTCTCCGTGCCGGGCTCCCGCGGGCTCTTCGGCGGCACAACCCGGCTAAACGGACGCGTCTGCGGTGGACGTCCTGTCGACACGGCGGTCCGGCGGTCCGGCGGTCCTAGGGTCCCAGGCGCACTCTGCAGCCCAGAGAGGCCAGTTTCCGGTGTGGAGAGAAATTGCCGTGTCCAACTGTGCTTTAAGTGATCATTCCGCCTGCAGCACAAGCACCACAAGGCATGAATTTTTCTCTTTTTCACTGCCAAAGCACTTTTTGCTCAGCATGACTTCACTTCTTCACAAAATTGACACTCCCTCCACCTCAGTAAAAGCATCTTTTATAACCTCGCTTTTAATTACGCTTTGTCAGTAAGCACATTTTCACCAAAAAGTCCAAAGACTGTCTGTGAAAACCCACGAGAAGTAACGACACGAGCGATGAAAGACCAGGGGGTACGAGAATCTGGAGGTGTGGATTTACACCAAAAAGTGACCTATTCTGACAACGAAGTGACATCCACCGGAATTCTCTCTCACGTCACACGAGCTTCCACTTCCAAACGCGATGCTCTCGTTACAGCAGCAACACAAAGCGAAAACGGAGAGACTTCCCAAAGCGTACGAGAAACATAAAGTGCCGACAGACAGATTGACAAATCATAATGTAGCACAGAAAGGACCAACGTAACCCTTGAGGAAAGCGAAAAGGAGCAGGAGTGGACCATGACATGATTCCAAAGTGCTCCCTACATCATCAGTGCAGACAAACAGCGAAAAGCAACACTTTGGACTAACCTGAGCTCCCAGGATGTAACAACCACGACCATATGGTGAATATTAAAAGGAGTGTAAAGGTTCAGTGGATGCACCCATTGGGTCTTTCATGATTGTTTCAGTCATTGAGCGACAGACCCAGGAGTGACAGTGACTTTGCCTGTTTAAGTCCCCCATAAGGGCCCTGCAAAATGGAGCCATTTTTAAGAGCCCTAAACCAGTATTCAGCTTTTTCTGCCTGCCACGTACGCTCTCTATAAGTTGACATCTAAGGAGTTACTCTGTCTCACAGATGACACCGGAGCTGCTGGGGTCTGATCCTTCACCCGTTGGACACCGTTGGACACTCAACCGCTGCAGCTCAAACATCATTGGCCAGTCGCAAACCTTGCCTTTTGTCCCCGATCAGATGGAACTTTGGCACAAGTGGCAGGTTCCCGCTGGCAGTGGTGCCCTGTGACAGGAAAAGAGGAGCATCTCCAGATCCAATAAAGACCTGACAGTGGTCCAGTCCAGAGCCTGAAGGGCAGGTTATTTTTTATCTTCCTGAAGAGCACCAAGGCGTACTCTACAGTATGGTGTTGGGCAGCGTCCGCTTGGCTCTCTTCTCTGCTCCAACGCACAGCTTTCCCTGCTGTATTGAGGCTTCAGTAAGAACCCCAACATTGCACATAACTTTTCAACAGCTCTTCACACATCTGTGTGTTTTTTGTGCCCTTGTTTGAAAGTCTATGTGGACACCTGCTGTGAACGAAACCACCTTCCTAAGCAGGGAACTTCCGGAGGCTTTTTTATTCTGACATGTTGCTCTCTCCTCTGCAGCTTACCTTCACCCTGCAAGCCCGTGTATCCAGCTTATCGCCGGATTCCATGCAGTCTGAAGACAGCGCGTGCCGCCAGCACGGTCCCTGTGGCCCCCTAACCCTAAGCCCACAGCACCGCCCAGCGAACAACTTTGTTGGAATGTCACCTTTCAAGACACAATGTGATGACGGGTCCTGCGCTGCATAGGCGTTTCCTCTTCTCGCTGTCACCTCTGGTCTGTCCTCATGTTTTACGCTGTCAGAAGCACAGGAATTGTTCTGAATCATTCCAGGAAATGGACAGATAAATGAAGAAAAGTGCTAGAAGACCTTGCATTTACATCTAGGTGATGTTTTTTCTCCAAAACTGGGAAAGTAAACATGTGTATAGTGTTTTACCCAGTTACACAGCTGTGTAATATTTACTTTACCAGTTCAGTGTAAGTATCCAGTACAAGGATGGGATTTGAACCTTTGCCTTCTGAGTCTAAAAGTTATGCCTTTAACCACTACAGTATCTGCTGCCATACCAGCAAAAAAGAAGAAAACAAGGCCTTGTTAAGGGAACCTTAGTGGACCTGTAGATAAACTTTGAATTGAATATGTGGCATTTCAAATAGCCCAACTGCAGGCTCCAAAGTGTGTGCAATGAAAAAGAAACATCTAATGAAGTGGATCCATTCAGGCACCATGATTGCGGTACCTCCGCGAGGACCAATAACCGATCAGCTGCTTGTAGGGAGGCTGGTATGAGTATAGGTTTGCCTCACTGACACTTTCATACCTCTTTATAACCTGGTACCCACTGTCGTGGGGCTATAAGGATGCCAAGCCAGAGAGAAGGGGGATGGGGGGGTCTGCCTCCCATACATAGCCAGGATTGCTCGTTTGTGCATTCCCCATATTACATGCATCCTTTCATAGGAAAACCCGAAACTGTGATCCAACCGAATGTCCCACACAAAAGCAGATGGAAATCATTATGAGCCAAAATGTATGTGTTTGTGATCATGCAACATCTACAGCCCAGGGATGCTACGCAGCATGAAATGTTCATTTGCACGTTCATGAAGCGGTTCGGGAGCACACACAATGCACAAGGACAACTGTTCCTCTGGGCAGCCCTAGAGCATCAAGCACAGTAACTCCACCTCTCAAAGATATGTGAGGGACGAGCCAAGACCACCTTGAACCGCCTCGTTGGCCGACTTCCTTCTGCCTACTGCGGCCTGGAGTCAAACTGGCGATCGAACGACTCTGAGCTGAGGACCACACAGACTGATCAGAATAGCACTCGCTCGTCTTGTAATACATCTGGGACCCGAGACAAGAGAAAAACTGGGAACAGATTTCAATTGTCACAAAAATGTCCTTAGAGAAGTGAATATTGTACACCTGCAGGACTGCTGATCAGGCCCCGTTATGTGGAACTGTGTTACATTTAACTTAAAAAAGCTGTGTGCATAAAGAGCAACTCACACACACATTTATTTTACATTTACATTTATTTATTTATCAGACACTTTTCTCCAAAGCAACTTCCAGTGAACTCTACGTAGTGTTACACACCTTATTCACCACAGTGACTTACACTGCTAGATACACTACTTACACTGGGTCACTCATCCATACATCAGCGGAACACACACACACACACACACACACACACACACACACACACACACACCAATGTAATATCAATGTTGATTCATGCAAAAACACAATGCAGAGAGTGACACACCCTGACACTGCACAGACACTCGTGTAAATATTTCTGCTCGGACTGCCTGAGGTCTTCCTGGAGGTTCTTGTTGTCGTGCCGGACCCTACCGAGCAGGACCACTGGAAATAAACAGGGCAACATGAACATAAAACGAGACACACATTGCACTGCAGTCGAAGGAATTCCATGTGACACACACGTCTCATCACAGTAGTAAACTGGTGGACAGTTGTGATACAGGTGGCCAAAAAAATATTTACATTTACATTATTTACAAAAATGAGGCTCCATGTGACACCTGGAATTAGTCACAGGTCCAACACACTGGTCCTTGGTCCAATTCCTTCAATGGTACCAGTTGGTTAGCGAAGGGTATGTCAAAGCTCCAGGAGGAGTACCGAGTTCAGGTCAGTGGCACACAGTGATTGAGGGCTGCAGAAATGCACACACACACACACACACACACACACACACACACACACAATGTAGGAGTGTCCAGTATCATGAATTCTCTACAACTGTGTCACATGAGTCATGGAAAACTACGAAACACGTTCTCCTTGAGCAGCCAGTGCTGTGTTTACTGTTCTTTTGGAGAAACACTCGAGGGGAAGAGCAGGAGACGCTCAATGGAGAATTCTGTCTATTCTTGTGTCTCATGGAAATTAAGCGTTTCCATCTGCCACTTGTGCATCTTCAAAAAACACAACTTTTCTCTCGACTCACGTAGGACACAGAGACCAACAACAGCCTTCCTGGGATTGCGGCGTCCCACTCGAGCATCGCTGATCGGGTGTCATGTCCTGGACGGCTCGTTGTGGACCAGGAACACCCATTAGTTCCAAGAGCGAGATGTTTGGCTGGCAGCGTCAAGCGAATCGAAAGCATTCTAGTGCCGAGGGCTTACAAATTCCACACTGCGATGCAGGGACCAGTAACACTGCTGCACGTGACAAGAGACGCTTTCAGGATCTGAGAAGAAAAGAACAAATAAACTGTTACTTAGCACAACAAGAGCAGCAGCCCCTCCCTTTACCTTAGATGACTGTGTTTACACGCTCCGGCCATGCGCTGCCATTGGTGCACGGGGGCCAAACGGAGCTGGCGGCACGCCTGGCTGCAGACGTTGGGGGCCAAATTGATCCAACGCCGCAAAATCTGCGGCCTTCGATGCCACAAGTGATTCCGGTGCTACGGCAGTCTGCATCTTGGTGTCATTTTAGTCAAGTAATGGGAGACAGAGAAGGTGAGCTCTCTTTTTGGGCGAGTGCACTGCAACGTGTGGGGGAGAAGCTCCTCTCGAACCGACAGGGGTCCAGGAGAAGCGATGGCACTGCGAACACACAGCTCTAACAGGAACATTTACTTTGTGTTGCAGGTTTCCACTTCTGAACATTGCCTTTTTAGAAACAAATTCCTTGTATGTTTAGGTATACTTGGCCAGTAAAGCTGATTCTGATTCTGATTCTGATTCTTTAACAAAGACCTGATGCTGGTTATGTCAGTTCCATGTAATATTGATTCATAACCCAGAATACATTGTAGGACATATCACTCCTGAACAAGGATGAAATACAGTAAGGGTACCTGTTAGAGTAAGCATAACAAAAATTACAACAGCTTGGGTAAATTATTCAGACATCAACAATCTTAGTCACCGTTCACTGTTCCGCAGCTCAGATGGGATGAAAGATGGACCTTTCAGCACATTGGAAGTTTCATCAGAAAAGCTCATCGAAGGCAACGCAGCACTCGATGCGTAATTCATTTAACATCTGAGTTTTTTGTGGAACTTCAAAAGCGGGGGATGATTTCCCATCTTGAAGGGATAAATCAATAATTTCCAAATCACCGGTTCAAGCAGAAGACAAACTTAAAGAAATAAATTGCTCTCATTGAGTCATTCTGTACTGTATTAAAGTTTAATGTGCTCTTTCATCCCTTGAGATCCACGCTCTTCCCTCAGATCACAACCATAATTACTTTGCTTTTGCCCACAGTCTTACCTGTACTGAAGGGTCTTAGCAAGAGGAATGCTAGGAAATGCCTTTTGGGCTGCAAACCAAACTGTTTTCTCAAGAAAGAATGGGCTTCTCTCAAGAAAAGAAAACTTTGAACTCAGCGAAAGGAAAAGCAGAGAGATAAATAATTAATGATTTTAAGACCATTCTTGTTGTTTTTACTATCAGGCGCCAGTGGTCCGGTACCTTAGATTGCGTTTGTTCATGTGCAGTATTGTGGAAGTGCTGTAGTCCATCTCCTTAAGAGCTTGTCCTTTCTGCAGACAGATCATTGGGCAACGCACCCAGTGTTTGCCTATTGCTGCATCTCAGACAACGTTGAGAAATAAAATCTATTCGTAACGTCATGATTATTTCACTAGATATGAAGATTTAAAGACTCGTTGAGCTCATAGATTAGTCCTCCCATCTCTCCTGTTGCATCTTAGCATTCTGCACTAGAACTATTGATTATTTATGGAGGGCTGGATATGAACACCACTGCCTTCCATCGACGGATCTCTCATGTTCACTTTTCATTGACAAAACACGCCCTGTAATCTAGTTTTCGATTAATATTTTCATGTTTTTTCCCAGTCGCTATACTGTCCCTCTACTGAGCTTTAAGGGCTCATGAAAAAACAGAGAGAAAATTATTACTGAGATTCATGACAAAAGACTGAAACATAACATTTTGATTTTAAACTCTGGGTCCCACTGTGGGAGTCGGGTACAGCCATCCAGACAGCCACCCCAGCTCATTAATTATTCGGGAACGCCTTGGACCCCACAAAGACTCAACAGCACTACATACACAAGTACAACTGTAAGTGAAGGAGCTCACTTCAGATAAAAGCCTCTTCCCTTAAGAGCAGATATTAATCAGCTCAACAACTGAAAATGAGGTGAATATAGGACTGATCCCAGGCCAGGTTTGAACAGCTTCTAAAGTGGGGACCTTCCATCATTCAGCTTCCCAACCACTTTCCCTCCAGCTGTGGCCACACTAACTGTTTACAGATGCATGTTTGGTCTTGTGTAGCAGATTGTGTTTCACTAGTGGCTTGGTGTGGTGAACTGGCTGAGCCCCCCTCATTCCAGAAACATGAGCCGTTCTCATTATTAGGCTTAAAGACATCACCTCAACCCTGAAAGGTCAAACTGGCGTCTCAGACAAAGATGTCAAGTTCAAGTCTCAGTAGATACCCCTGATTACTTATCCTAAACCGCATCAATAAAGATATTCAACATTGTTGATGGGTTTTAAAAAAATGAAATTTAACACAAAATAATCTGCAAAGCAGCATAAAAAACTGACAGGTTGCTCTCAAACACAAATGTGGTCTGTTACCTTTTTTTTTACAGCTTGTTCCATAAAGACCTTTTTCTGTAACACAAAGTCTAGAACACAGATCGCAACCCATCTTTGCTCATACATGCTTCACACCTTCTTTTCAGGTACAACCACAGGACTTGGGGCCCACACACTACTTCAGTCTAGTGACACTCAGCACCCTCCTCTACTCCTCAGACTGGACATACATGGACCTGACTGGACTAATGAAACCACAGTCAGGTGCTTTGTCATCAAGTCTCATTCAAAGTGTCCAGAGCACTGCAAGGTATGATGAACCCGATATTGGGGTGGTCAGAGCCTTACCGCTCATCCACAGCTCTTACGTTTTCGTCTTGACTACACATATTGCTGTAATACTATGGAAAATTGATAAAGTAAATATGAAAAGGTAGTGACACAGAGGAGGTTCACGATGGAGCAAAAATGTTTGACTGAGGGCAGCTTCAAATCAAAAACAGCCTTAACAACAGTGGTGCTAATCATGAGGTCAGAGGGGGGTTGTTTGCATTTTGTCCAGTGCTATTGGAGGAGAACGGAAAATCATGATGAAAACATCCAAAAATGAGCCCCCCCAGCTTCCAAAGTGTAATCCGGCCACCCAGTATGTGCCAAAATGTACCCCAGCCAAGTGTGTTCACTGTAAGGTCTACACCCCTTCTCCTGTATCCATCACATCTCATGAAATATGAGAAGGTGCTGAGGTCACTGCTTGTGTCATTTATTGGACTTTACTTGGATTCTTGAGCTCTTGAATTTTATTATGACCAGTGGTTTGTGCTGTGCTCCAAGTTGAAATGAATCCAGAGGGATATAAGCAGTACACTGGGGTATTAGATAAGATTTAGGCTTTGAAACTTCATGAACCCAACACCCTATAATTTGTGCCCTTCACCACCACCTTGGGTGGAACTTTGAGAAACCAGTTTGGATTTCAGTATGTGTTATATAGATTTGAATGTTTTAATTGTGGCAAAAACACAGGGTTCCTGGCTTAAAGAAAAAGAAAATCTATGACATGTTCTCAGGATTCCACAGCAAATGGCAGAACATCTAAATAGAAGCCCAAGCAGGAAATGAGGTGCAAATGGACACCCATGAATATCAGTTGTACATTCAGGAGTGAAATACTGTTTAAATGAAACTAAAACAGAGAGCTGACGGGATCAGGATACTGTAGGTCCGTTCTCCTCGGAAGGAATCCTGAGCTTGGCAAAGGGTGGCATCTATTTTCTGACCCACAAGCTTGACCCCTCTTTGGAGGAAGCGCTGACTGAGACCTGACCCTTGGGTCCAAGCCAGATTCTCCCTGCTGTGATCAAAGGCCTCCCATTGAGGCTGCCAACCCCACTGAGAGGGGGGCTAATGCATATGAGTAGCCAGGGTATGTGTGACATCATCCCATGGGTGATGAGCGATGTCCTTCAACAGGAGGGAAGACTTTCTCCCGCACCTGCTTTTTAACCTTGTACATGACAATTGCTGACAGAACCCGAATAGAGGAGCACTTTGGAGCCTCTACCTGTCCTTTTAGGGTCTGCAATTCATGCAAACATCATGGCTGCAGTAACACCAAACCCAAGGTGTTCATTGAAATTCAAGCTGAATTTGATCACTTGTATGAGATTTTTCAGTCTATGGCCCACATCACAAGAAAACAGTAAATCATCATCTAATTTCCACAAATGTAGAAGTCATCCTAAAGCCAGAAGTTCCAGGCACCTCTGCATCTCTTCTCACTGAAGCAGCAAGAAGGAAATACGAGATCAGTCATCAGCAAATTCAATAACTTCATAATCGCATTATTTACTTGTTAGGCGGATCCCTTAATCCATTTAGCAGAGCGGAACAGCCCCTGGGTGTGTTAAAAGGCACTTTCCCAAATGTGCTCTCAGGGGAAGCCCGCGCATGCTGCTTCTCCTCCTGCTGAGCTCTTAGTCAGGTTTTACTGAGCTCTTCTCTAAAGGCGAACGTGTCCAAACTGGGATGATGTGGCTCTGGACTCCACTTACAGATATTGACTTCTCGAAGAGTCTGTCTACTTCAGTGGTCCTCAGATGTCCAGGTAGCCCTTCACCGAGACACAAAGGTGCAGTAGGGTAGAGCAGGAATGGCGCTGGGGCTCCTGCATTATGAGACATTTTGTTCGGAAACAGTGTCACCATATTTTGCAGCTGCACAAATTCTGAGATCGCACCAGGCAAGGTAAGTTCTTCATACCTGTCTGGACCTGTCACTGTGGCATTTTTCTGACTTTTAAGGTTTTATAAGAAGGGCATCTGATGAAGCAAACATTGTAAATTTCACCACTAGACGTGAGCCTTCACGGTGGAGCTGCAGCGCAGGTAAACATCCTTTTCTCAAGCCAACAAATCGCACCGAAGTGACTAGACTTACTGCTCAGCTCGAAGGACACTGGTTTGAATCCAACCTTGTGCTGTAGTACCCTTGATCAAGGTACTAACCCTGAACTGATAGAGTAAAAATTATCCAGCCAGTATAAATGGGTAAATATCTGCAAAAAACTTCATACTGTAAGTTGCTTTGGAAACAGATGTGAGCAAAGTAAATGGTTCTAGTGTAAATGTAATCTCTAGCCTTGTCTAGATATAGCTACATATAGTTCTGAGATTTTTGACATACAGAGAGACATAAAGATGGTATCAGAGAGGCGTATGCACACATATTCAAGGACATTGCCCAACAGAATGATGCAGAGACACGAAGAGACGCATTTCCTCGAGGCTGTCATCACCCGCCCCCTCCATGGCGGAGTATTTGGCTAGCTTCTCGAAATGCCCGCGTTCCCGAGGTGCATTGTGTGCCACTGGGGTGTGAAACAGGTGACGTGTGGAATGTTTCAACGCAGGCAAGATGGATCAATCTCCAGGTGACTTTACTGTTAAAATAAGAAGTGCCTGTTCTGGAGACTGAGTCACATCCAGGTGCTCTCCTCAAAAAGCATTATTCCTGCCCCACCTCTCAATATTAAAGTTATTCTTATGAAAATGACAGCCGCTGGAAGTTCAGTTAGGGCCGACAAGTCTAAGCTTCCCGTTGTGTGGCAGGATTGCCGATGGATTGGCGCACGGGCGTTACCTGGCGTAGGACAGCAAAGTCTTTCGCTGACGCGTCGCGGTTATTCTGTGAGCTCAACACTTACGGGAAAGAAAGGAAGTTTTTGAAGCTCCTAAGATGAGAACATGCCGTCTGCTTGCCAAAGTCCTTCAGCGCCACGTTCCGCATGAATAAGCGGTGGAAGAGAAGCCATTGTCCGCCCGTTCAGACCGATACTTCACTTGGCATGCTGGGACTGACCTGTCTTGACAGCTGTGGTGAGGGAGGAGGAGGTGAAGAAGAAAGACAGGTAGAGGATATTGACAGAGAGCAGCTGAGAAGCAAGTCACCATGCAAGAAAGGGCTCTGCCTAGCAGAGAAGCTTGATGTCACTTCTTCCAGCAAGACCAGAGTATTCGGAGGGATCATCTTGGGCTTCTGTTGGATGGTGGGTCAAAACCCAGCAGTTGCAGCAGGGCTCTACTGTGTAACCATTCCTGGACTTGTGGCTCTGGGGTATCTTGGCTGACTCAGTTCTTTTACGTAATGCTGGCAAAGTTCTGTAGACAAGTGGACCAGTGTAAGTTTGTGGTTCCCTGCACTTCACCATCTCCAGCGACCCCAAAAGGAACAAAAGGCAGGAACAGCAGTTAGGAACACCAGTCTCCCAGAGCAAACACCTCAAACCCAGAGGAAGTGAGCGTAGAGTTTCTCTTCATCCAAACACACCAAGCAGGTGCTGTTCCATGTTTATCCTACACCGAGTGGTCACCGAGCGGGGAGTCCATGCATCTGATGGCTTATTGAATTCCTGACAACATTGTGGCCATTATTGGATCAGCTATCGTCCCCCGTTTTTGTAGGAAACCCTACTGTTAGTCGTATAGAAGACTGACAAGAAGCAACCCAGTGTAAGTAATGTATCTAGCAGTGTAAGTCATCGCAGTGAATAAGATATGTGGGCTGATAACAATCCATAGAGTTCATTGGAAGTCACTTTGGAGAAAAGTGTCTGATAAATAAATAAATGTAAATGTAATGCAATGAGGGGGCGCGGTGGCGCAGTGGGTTGGACCGCAGTCCTGCTCTCCGCTGGGTCTGGGGTTCGAATCCCGCTTGGGGTGCCTTGCGACGGACTGGCGTCCCGTCCTGGGTGTGTCCCCTCCCCCTCCGGCCTTACGCCCTGTGTTGCCGGGTTAGGCTCCAGTTCCCCGTGACCCCGTCAGGGACAAGCGGTTCTGAAAATGTGTGTGTGTGTGTGTGTGTGTGTAATGCAATGTATGTTTATTTTGTTGATTTCGCAGGAAGTGCTCCATGGAGCGGCTGACAACTCATAGTCAAGGTTCTCAAAGTCAACTGAGTTCAGCAAAAAACACAAATCACTGTTTGTATGAGGCAGAACCGGCTCCTGGGCACCTGTGCGAGTCATGAGCCCAGCACACGTGTTTTGACCTGACGACAAACCATTCAAGTGAGCAGATGGAGCCGCAGCCAAGAAGCAGCTCAATAGATAAACAGCATCAGGACACAAAGCAGCACAATGGGAGTGTTGTCTGGGGCGGGGGGGTCACCACTGTGTATATTTTGGCTACATGTGACCAATTCTCTTAGCCTCTCAGTGACCCTCAGATGCCTCCCAAGGTGGGGGGGCACTGTTCTCTCAATACCCACGTGACCTCCACTGCGACGCAGCAGTGCTTCCATTGGGGGTAATGCACTGTATAACTGGAGGTGTCATTAATGAGGAGGAAACAAAAGGACGTTGCGTCCCACACATATACAACCGAAGCACACCCCCCATAAACAGGCTACAGCTGTATGTTGTACCTTCACAGGGAGCTCTGTCATCATCCACCACTGTCACTGACCACTGACAACATTTACATGTATTTATTTCACACTTCTCTCCAAAGCAGCTTACAGTGTTACACTAATTTACCCTTTTATACAGAAAGGTAATTTTCACAGTATCAGGTCAAGGTACGTACCTAGTTCGCAGGCACTAGAGCAGGAGGTGGGATTCGAACCAGGTGCTTCGAGAGCAACGTGACGGCTCTGACCACTATGCCACCTGCTGAAGGGCTACACTGCTAAGAGAAAGGAAACTAACTAAACTAGTTAAACTAACTGAACTGTTGCCTTGATGACAGTGATTCACTGAGTGGTGCTACACAGCAGTGATGGAGACTCACCGCTAGCAGCTGTTGTTCTATGCGCCCCGTTTGATGGGAGACGGCCCCTGCCCCTCCACCCCCCCCCCCACCGAGACCCCCTGCGAACATCCGCAAGCTCAGGACCTGTGAGGATTTAGGAACATCAGAGCGTGCAGAAATGTCAAGCGGGCTGTCTTTGGAAATGCCAGGAGCCCCGGCGAACCGCTCCCGCAAAGCAGAGCACCACCATTGAGCCCCCCCCCGCACCCCCCAGCCGCACTGAGAGACACAGTCACTAAATCACTGCGGAAGGAAGGGCTTTTGATGTCGTCGCACACTGGGAGTGGCACCCCTGCCGGGGGAGCAGGAACAGTTGACATTGTGGCCAAACGCAGGAGTCGCCCACCAAAAGGCGGCTGCTCGGGAAGGTCCCTAAATGAAATGCTGATGGGTGGAAAGCAATCGCTGGACCGCCGTGTCCGTCCTGCAGCAGCAAGACAAAGGCTAAAGTGATGGAGCCAATCCTGGGTTGTTTCCGGCAGCAGCCGTGAGCGATTTCCGGAAAGTTCCTGACTGCTGCTCGGGAAAAGACAGTTGAAGCAAAATAAGTACAATCGTTTGTTACATGGACTGGTGTCCGGTCCAGGTTGTACCACTCCTAGCCTCGTGCCCTGTGCTTCCAGGATCGGTTCTGGACCTTGACAGCCCCAACTTGGATGAGTAGTTGAGGATGGTGAGTGAGCGAGGATAAGAGTTTGTCAAAGAAAATATGGAAAAGAGTAAAAAGTGTCTGTAGCTCTCCTGAAAATATGGGAAAGAAAAGTTTTGCCCTTCATTTATGTTGGTTTGAGTGCGATTCTGGACCCGGTCGCCTTTCAAAGCCTCTCACGTTCCAACCCCTGAATACAACAGGACGTGTCTTCTGAGTGTTTAACCATTTCCATGCCATTAGAAATGTTCTTCATGACATGATGTAGAGAATATGACAGGATTCACACACTGTCCTACAAGACCATGGTGACTAGCGGTGTATTTTTATTGTCATTTAGTGATGATGTTTCCAGCTTGGCTTTGTGCAGGAGTGCAAACAAATTGTTTGGTGTTTGGATCCTCTGCACCAGTGGGTGTCTGGTTCGCAGCTCCCAAACCCCTTGAACAAGACCAATTAAACTGTGTGAGGAGGAGCGGGTGTCTGCTTAGAGCTGAAAACGGGCCAAACCAGCTCGGGGGGGGATGGAGGAATCGCAGTCTGCGGGAGGTCTGTGATGTGTCTGCAGTCAACCAGTAGCCCTCCAGTGAACGCACACCACTGAACACATGCCAGCGGACACACACCAGTGGACACACACCACTGAGTATACACCAGTTCCACGCTAGACCTGTCGGCACAGTAACAACAGTAACATCCCCTCCACCCGAACTCATCAGTGTCCTACATTAATGCACATATCATTTTATTTATTACAAAAATGCTCCATTCATTTAATACTTTTTAATAGTATTAAGAGTTCTTTAAAATACACGTTTACTTCTGAAGATATTGTCATGGATTTTTACGGTAATGTCGTATTTTAAAATCAGTATATGTCTTCATTTTGAAAAGCTGGGTATCAAATGAATATTTGAGGTTTTAAATAAAAGATACACATTTAAATATTGAAATGTATGCCTCATGTACGCCTCTTCATTCTTTCACATAAATTCATATTTTCTTGGAGAGGATTTTACCACATTACGCTCTAGATTATACACTCTGAAGCAGTAATGCCAAAGTCACAATAGTGTATTTGTTCTCTGTTTTGCGTCTCGAGGTCTGAAATTCTTCTCGGCTGAAGCCATTCAGGTTTCAGCAGAAGCTGCCGGTCGGCGTTCCTTATCGGCTCGGCGATCCCGGCGTCTCGTTCGCAGAGCCAGCTTCACAGGAAGCCCCGCTGACCTTCGACCCCCTCGATGCCTTATCGCAGCTGCCCATCGCCACGCAGCGTCTGGGAGCTTCCGTCAGGTCTAGAGCCCTGGGCTGGTCGGGACGGGAGGGGCCGGGTTCGATCACCGCCGTCCCCCCGGCCTACCCTGAAAATAAACCAGAGCTCCCACTTGGTTCTTTGGTCTTTTGTCCTAACAAGTTCTCATTTCACAGACACTTCAAGTCACTTTCTATTCTATGGTCATATTCCTTTTGGGAATATTACATTTAAAATAACAAATGGACTACCCTAACTCACATGCACACATTTATTTTGCACAGACATGTTTGGCTTTTACCAGCGTAAGTGCACAGTGAGACATTGAGACACATATACATGTAGAGCATCAAACATGTGACAGGTTGTGGTGCCACTCATTGGACACATATAACGGAAAAAACCTCAGTTATTAAATGGTGCAAATGGCATAAATCGGGGATGAGGGCAGAATGTGCGTCACAATTATGATAAGAACCCAAATTAGGAAACTGAAAAAGCCCTGAAAACGTACAATACCTCCTCATTGAGACCATTAGGTGATACAGTTATAAAGTGAACATACCGTCCTTTCCATTGCAACACATTAAATTTAGCCCTTACATGCAAGAGTTAAAATGTCTAAAAACTGTGTGGTAAAAACATTGACAGTGTCTGCTGTGAAACATCTCTTCATTTCCATAAGTAGAAAAGCAGTGGAGTGAAAGCAGAAGCGGTAAAGGCAAAGTGAAATAATGCAGTTGAGACCGACAAGCAATATTTACTGTGTTACATCACTTTTCTGGGGGGGTGTTGCTGTAGGTACTCGGCTTTTGGGCACACCTTGATATGTTTCCCAGGGCCTGTTACCTTCTGGGTACTGGTCCAGTTCTGGTTCTAGTGAAGCTGTGTGAATGACGACCGCTGTGACCTCAGTCATCACACATCATCAGATGATGTCACGTCGACTGGTGATGAAGCGTTTGCAGTCTGAATGTCAAGCTCAGCGAACACCTGAACATCTGAATCAACAACCCGAGCTACGAACACCATCAACGTTCTCTACCGTTTCTAACAGCTTTAACTTCTAACAGGTAGTCTAAATAACTGCTCGTAGAGCAGGGCATTGTGGGTACAGGCCACAACCTGTCCGAACTGCTCCGTCGGAACCATATCAAAGAGCCGGTGTTGATTTAACACTTTTGGTGTCAAGGACCAAGGTGTGTGAGGATGAGGTACAGGTGATACCAACAGGACGGTGACACTTCTGACCTCTTAGCATAAAATACCAAACAAGAACCTATAAGAGAGTAAGTACATGTCAGTAATTTAGTGATTATCGGAACGAAAAGTGCTGTGGAAATGTACAAATGGCGATCAGGTGGAGCAGTCAGAGCTGCTGCCTCTGAAAAATTGTGCGACATGCTAGAGTGTGTCGGGTTCAAGGAGTCACCAGGCAGGGGGTGGTGGTGGTGGCTGAATGTATGCCTTGTTTTATTCCTTCTCATAATTCTTCATGACTCAAATAACTCTCCTTTAATAAACAAAGGAACTCCGGAGATTCACACAAAACACATAAACAAGTTAAAAATTTAACACCGAGCTCTCAGATTCTCTCATGTGAACTCAGTCCCAAAGCACTCAACGTTCAGATATTTCTTCAAGAAACATTGTTCTCTCAGGTCTCTCCAGAAGAAAGAGTAACAGAAAAAAACACCACTTTCCACTCGGTTATTCCCCCTGTCCTTGTCAATTGGCCACACCTGGTGCTTGTTTCTTCCTCATGAGTCCATAGCAGGTGTGTCTGGGAGGGAGTGGACGTGGGCAAGTTCCAATCCAACTCCTGCGGTAGTGCCCTTGATCAAGGTGTTTACCGTGAATTGACAATGAGTAAATCAGAGTAAGTAGCTGTGTGCACAAACCTCACACTGTAAGTCACTGTCAAACAAATGAAGAAAGGAAAATAGAGGAGAGACTCAGAACGGGGATGGAGAGGTACGGAGACACCAGCACAATGTTCGTGTTGCATGGGTGGGATGAAGGGGCAAGAGAGCAGCCAGAAAATGCAGCTCTTGAGCTGAACACACACGTGCAGAGCCAACATGTCCCCATTCCCTTGTTCGGCGGCTCTCGGGCTCCTTCCTTTAGGAGTCCTGCCAGCAACTGGTAAATATTTACCGAGAGCCAAGACCGTCCATCTGCTGCGCTCAGTCCCCGTGCATCATCACTCATTAAAATTCTGCCCATTTGCTTCTGTTTGCATCTGCTTGTTGTTGCTGTTGTTGTTCTTTTAGCTTAAAAACAAAACAAATTCACAGACTTCAAAGATGTCTCCAGATGCAGCTGCTGGAGCGACGGAGTCCGCTGGTGTCGAAGACAGATGGGTGCTCTGAATTGCTGAACGATGACACCGCGGTCCTTGGAAAAGGGCAACGCGAGGCAAGACAAGAGAACGGCTCCTCCGTTCTGGTCACTCTCAGTGGTTCCAGGCCAACTTGACGTGTGTGGTCAGGGTGACCACACAGCAAACAGTAACAGTCTGTGTAGTCTTCATCTCGGGCCATGGAAGGACTACTTGCACCCACATGTCTGAGCGTGTGTTCAGTCTCAGGTCGACCATCTAGAGTGACCATCCCATTGAAAAGGCCACTGGAAGCCCAAGGGTCCAGTGACTGCTCTTTAAACCTAAATGAACTGCACTGCTGTGTCTGGAACGTTACACATGGAAGGTGGGGAGCAAATGTCAAGACCATAAAATTGGTTTTGTTCTAGTACTGTGTACTTTACTGAAACATCCAACCGCACATATATTGTACGGTCCTTTAGGAAGCCGTCACCAAGTTTGTCTGTAATGAGGTTCATATACAAGCTTTTACTGTGTTTTACAGCTATAAACTGTGGTTATAGTATCAGCGGCATTGGGGATGTGCTCGACCCAGAGAAGAACTGCCCACCGTGTTGCCACACAGGTCGGTCCAGGACCTTTTGACCTCTGTCATGGTGAGTCACACACTCCAGGCTCCATCTGATAAGGAGTCGTCATCTTGCAGTCGATGGACCCAGATTTAAGTCCTACTGCAGTAATATGGTGAAGGTACTTCCGGAAGCACCAGACCCAACTGTCGAGCACAGGAAGGTTTCTCAAGGGGTAATCCAAGAGACGTGGTCGAATAAATAGGTAAATCAAGGTCACCGATGTGCGAACAAAATCCGAAGGGAGAATCCGAGAGTCGTAATCCAGTAAACGGGCGAGAAGTCGTGGTAAACCAGGAAGTCATGGAGATACAGGAGCGGGCACAGGGAAACAAGGAAGAAGGCGAGGGTGAGGACGAGGACGCGGGCGAGGAGGAGGAGGAGGAGGACGAGGAATCACGGAAGTCAGGAGAGCTTAAGGCAAGAAACGCGAGTGAGTAACAGGGCTGGACAAAGTTCCGCAATTGTGTGTGCTCCGCGCTTTCCTTTTATACACTCGTCTCCTGATCTGCCGCAGGTATTCCTCGCTGCCCGAGGTGGAGGGCGTGACAGTAAGTAGTAGTAAAGAGTCAATATCCAGTAGAACATGGTCTTATTTGCAAAAGACAGATACGTAGTGAAGTGCCAAGTGCTCGCCTAGTTACCACTCACGTGTCATAAATCCCATGAGTCCATTTTAAGAATGTGTAAAATGCAGAAAGACCTTCCATGCCACTGAAAGTTGTCCTCACACTTATCTTCTTGTGAGGCAAACATTTCACTCTGTAAACATTCCATCGAGTGAGTCCTTCCAGAGATTTTGCCTGCAGACATTAGAACCCAGTCGTGCCGCCTTGGTTTCCACGCATCCATCTCCAGATTCTACAAAACAGAAAATTCTGCAGTGTGCCTCGGGTGCAATTGACTTTATTTCCAGAAGGTCACTGCTGGGAAAGCGTGGACCCCGTCAGAGGGATCTGTGCAACGCTCGAGTCCGCCAGAGGCTGAACGCTTCGGTGGAATGGTATTGCGCAATAATGAAACGCAACCCAGCGCCCTGCTCTTTGAGTCACGGCTGGTCTGCGGTGCAGCGTCCCGAGACCCTGAACATGTTTCCGATAACGTGCTCCACCCACTGAGACACTGGACGTGCAAGTCTGGTCAGTGGACGGTCACAATGGAGCGCTCGCCCTACAGTCCACCATCCATCTTTCATTCAGGGACCTTCCTCCTCAAGCTGCGGTTTGGCACCAAGCACTCCTGAACACAAGCAGGAAATAATGAGCATTCAGGGGCCCTTAATTAATGCATCGGCAGAGCGGCTCTGCTCCTATTAAAAAAAGGCAGCCCTCCAGCGACGACTGTATCGGAGCAAAACATATTTGCTTGTTAACTGGAGAGATGCCATTCCGTTTGTTTTCACGGGCAGCCAAGGGCACTCACTGGTCATCAGCCAATCAGAGACTCCCAGATGCCATTCAGAAACTTCAGGGTATTAAATTGCACTTCAAAATTGTTGGAAAAAAATTCCGGGATAAGAGGAGGTGCTAAAAAATAAGAAACAGGCCGGCTTTACGGTGTTAAATTACAGTATTTGACATAATCTGTGTGCAACTGACTGGTGGAACAAATGAAGGAGCCACATTAGAGACAAATGGCAGCAAGGACACTTCTTCATAGTCCAGTCACAGATGGACAGACACAGATTAACGCAAACAAATAGATGGCAGTGTGAGCTTTCAGTACCCATGGGTTCATATTTATTATTGATTGAATTTTTACCCCTGAATTTACATATGGATCCTTCCTGAAGCAGTCAGACTTTTCCTCACTTCAAGTTGAGCAGCAGTTTGATTCAGGACTTGAAAGTTGAACTTACAACCTGTTGGTCAAAAAACCTATTCCTTGATCATTAGACAAGATACGAGCTCACATTAGGTTTACACGTTTAGCCAAATAGGTGTATAATCATCCCTCTCAGAAAAAAGTTGAATGACAACATTATTTGAATGTAATGAATTTAGAGCATGGTCACCCGATACACTTGCATTCTAATCAATCACATGACTCCAGTAAAACCGAATGCGACACATGCTGCCCATTTACTCCAGAAATGCACTCACTGTAAATAATCAGTTTTTTTTGAGTGAATAATTCTGGCACTCTAACCCGGATGCCCATTCCTGGGGCTACCGGCTGCTGAACGAGGCGCCCATGAGGGTAGAGCACAATTCCGATGACCCACATCACAGCCCTGGCTCCCCTGGCTCCCCTGGCTCCCCTGGCAGGCAGTCGGCTCTGGCAGCAGAAACGCACAAATCATGATGCGGGGCAATTTATTCACCCTGTGTATGTTTTGCATTAGGATCAGTCAATATCCACCTTCTTTGATCTGGCAGTCATCCTATAACAGTGCTACATGGTAGCTGCAGGAGCACAAAACACAACATTCAAAGGTTGGCCATTAAGTACACCATCACTGTGTTTATCGTTGCAAGGAATGAAAGAATACCACATGTCAAACCAGAGGGTTATTTTGACAAACAACAAGAGAGCTCTCGCATAACTCAACCCAGTGGTTCTTGGAAAAGAGGACATGCCTCTCTTTCCTGCTCTTGTTTTGGGAATTATTCGTTTTGTTCTTGCCATTTCAGAAACCTTTTTTCCAAAATTAAATGTAAACATTTGGCCCTATGCAGCCGATAGAGTTGCAGCTGAACGCTTGCACTCTTGAATACTCCCAAGGATGATGCTGCGTTTTCGGAATCAGAATTAATGTCACTTATTCAGAAACAGATGTGCGGCAACACATCATGTTCTCTGTGATTTCTAGGGGAGTTCAAGCTGACTTTATCTCATTGTCCTGATGAGTCATTGGTATTCAGTGTTTTCCTCGGGAAAATTGCTGTTTACTTTGAAATGTTAATGAAAAAGCAGTGTTATGAGACCACCTCCCTTGGAGAAACCTCCAACACTAACTCCTTTATTTTCTGGAAAAACCTGTTGCAGGAGCTGGAGGTGGGAGTGAGTTAAAGCGTTGCACTGGGTTTACAGATGAAGTTACTGTTCATTGTGGACCATTACATATGCATTGTTTACGTGCACTCTTCTGACCAGGAGCTACAAAGAAAAGGGTTATTTTTCCATATGATGTAGGAGGGGTTGGGGGTGGAGTTCAGTAAGCTAGGTCACTCAGAAAGTCTGGCCAGTCAGCTCACATCTTAGCAAATATGTTATCAAATGTCATTTTTCATTACTTGATAGATGTCCTGCTCTACCCTGAAATTACCATGAACTGCAGGAGTCAATAACCTTCACTGCTCTCTGACAGGTGACAGGACAAGAAGAGGGGACACATCGACCACAATTAACTAAAAAGGACACCCAGTACAGGAGCAGTTTTGTTTGCACATATGGGTTGTCTCCTTACTGCATTTGTGCATCTTTACTGCATTTCTCACAAACCCTCCTCACCCTGTCTTCATGAATAAATTTCATGGTTGCATATGAATGAGAATTGGTGCCAAACCACCCTCAGAAATTATCACAGGAAAGAGTGATATAATACCTGAAAATGCCCCCCTCACCTTCATGGAAAAGACAAGTCAAGTGTGTTTCCCTTTGGTCTGAAAGATGCTCCAGTGAATTAGTATATTCTGGACATGCTACATTTGTACATGTGCTTCTCATTACTTTATTACTTATTACTCTGCTTTAGTCTCATTACTTTAAGAGGAAGGTAGCCCATAAAGATAACTTCAAGGGTGGTCAGCTGTGTCCAAAAATACACTGCATATATCTGCTAATAAGTATTATGTTCAGGCAGGGACAGCAGGTAATGTAGCGGTTAGAGCACCATTCCCACTGTAATACCCTTTAGCAAGGTATGTTACTTTTAATTAATATAATACACACACACACATTTTCTGAACCGCTTGTCCCATACGGGGACACAGGGAACCGGAGCCAACCCGGTAACACAGGGCATAAGGCCGGAGAGGGAGGGGACACACCCAGGACGGGACGCCAGTCCGTCGCAAGGCACCCCAAGCGGGACTCGAACCCCAGACCCACCGGAGAGCAGGACTGTGGTCCAACCCACTGCGCCACCGCACCCCCCTACAATTAATATATATATATATATATATACACATACACAGACACATTTTCTGAACTGCTTGTCCCATACGGGGTCGCGGGGAACTGGAGCCTAACCCGGTAACTCAGGGCGTAAGGCCGGAGAGGGAGGGGACACACCCAGGACGGGACGCCAGTCCGCCGCAAGGCACCCCAAGCGGGACTCGAACCCCAGACCCACCGGAGAGCAGGACTGTGGTCCAACCCACACCCCCCTAATAGAATACAAAAGCTGCTAATTAGTTTTTAGTAGTTTAAATATTAGGAATAACCATGGAACCACGGCATATATGTTAAATAACTTATCAGCAATCAATAACGTAAAATTATTTGACAGTCTATTCAAGCTGCATTTTCCTGGGCCGAAGGACATCTCATGATTTGTGCAGATTTACTAAACTATATAGTAGCTCAGTTTATTAAATGATTATTAAATTTTGAAGGTACTGACATGGACAAAATCTGATTGCATCTATATTTTCAATGAAGCGGTGGTCATTTTTCAAATTTTGAAATAGGTACCTGGTGCTGAGGGTTGCGATGTACTTTTGTTGTTGTTTCACACTTTCAAACTGGACAAACTCTCAGTCACAGTCACACAACTCAGCGTAAGAAAGCAGTGCCACTCTATTGTACAAGCAAAGGCAACTGTCAGACGCAGTATAACTCATCAGCACGATTATTTTGAGGCATTAATAAGAGTTGAAAGAAAGGCAATGAATAATGTATGAAGGTGCGTGGCACACTCCAGGTTGCTGTTTGGCACATTCCTGCCTCTTATTAGCATAACTCATGATGGATTACAAACGAGCCATATGGCCCGACTGTCTCCGCAGTTCCTCCAGCTGAGCACAGAGACGAGACTCAAACCAGGGACGGGGGGGGGGTAAGAGGTGTGGTTATGGGGGTGGATCAGGATGAGTGTGGGATGACACAGCACACCCCAACACCACCCTAACCCTCAGGGGTTTTATCCCCTCACCAGACATCTGGTTGGGAGTGACAGAGTGTTTGTGCATGCACCCTTGTGTGTGTGTGTGTGTGTGTGTGTGTGTCTGAGTACTTGTGTGTATATGCATGGTTGGGGGGTGTGGTGAAGGAGGGGTTACACAGTGCTCTGACTGTGATGCCACAGTGGCAGTAAATCTTTATCTGCTGTCATGCCCTCCTACACGCACACGCACACACACACACACACACACACACACACACACACACACAAACCCAGCACACACCTTTTAAATAGCAGGCATCTCTTTTAATGGGACATAGTGAAAGACAGCAGTAACACTGAACGGTGAGGTGTCATGCCCCAGGCTCAGGAAGGGAGAAGTGAATCCAAATACCATCCAGATGTTGCCACCATCAAGCTGGTATTCCACCATCCCTGGATACGTGGGGTGAAAATGCTGACTTTGGGAATTCTCCACTCCTCCTCTTAAGCTTTACCACAGCAAACTTGCCAAGCAAAGCTACCACTTCAATCCATACTCTGCGTTTTGCAAATTGAAAGGTCACTGTTGGATTTAAGGTTTAAACACGTTTCCGAAATATGAGAAATGGTTTGTTAAGCTCCAGGCCATTACTTGAGCAAATCGTGTTCAGGTGAGTGCTGAAGTTCAGTTTCTTTATATCACACTGTCTATTCATGATGGGGGGTGCAGTGGGTTGGACCAGGTCCTGTTCTCTGGTGGGTCTAGGGTTCGAGTCCCACTTGGGGTGCCTTGCGATGGACTGGTGTCCTGTCCTGGGTGTATCCCCTCCAACCTTGTGCCCTGTGTTGCCGGGTTAGGCTCTGGCTCCCTGCAAATGGACAAGCGGTTCAGCCAATGTGTGTGTCTGTTCATGTATCATTCATCATCATGCTGTCCTCATCTGTCAGCTCACTCTGATTTCAATAACTGTTGTTCCAAGCAGTGTTGCAGTGAGTTGGAGCCTATCCCAGAATCATTGGGTGCAAGGCTGAGGGGGGATACACCCTGGAAAGAACTCCAGACACCCATCACAGGTTGGCCACACGCATCCAGTCACTCACACACTGCTGGCACTTTGGTGTCACCAACTCATGAGAACTGCATGTCTTTAGACTGTGGGAGGAGACCAGCTATCTGGCACACACAGGTCCAGGCCTGCTTACCATAGCAATGGCAGGACAGGCAGTGGTGTTTCAGCCTGTTCTGGAAAGTCTCAGGTGCTCCCATTTACCTGTCTGACCACATGAGGCTGTGAGGCGGATTGAGAAAAACCCCGAGCCCAAGGCCCACAAACACTTACTCTCTTTACTGGGGCTCATTAGAGGGGAAGGACTCAGTTAGCAGACACTATACTAGAACACTGTATATAAGGACACAGTAGTACTTTCACCTACTGTAGTTGAGCACCATCCTCAAGGATGCAAGAGAAGTCCTCTCTGTGGGACTTTGCCAGTGAGCATCTCCAGTCCTCAAGGGTTTGTCCCTCAACTGTGGTGCCACCCTTGTTTAACCAGCTGTGTAACTGCAGGGTCCTATCTTGTGTTTTACGATCGAAAAGAAATAATTTACATGAAAAATGTCCATTTTCTCACTTGAGCGCAGATAAAGAGACCTTGCAGTGACGTGAAAGTGAGCTTTTCTTAAGTATTTTCATAAGGGCTCCATCCCTGCTCTGGAGAGACGGTTCATACGCGTGTCGAAGTCAGAGTGCCGGAGCTTAAAGACGGCAGACGGTCAAATGATTTGGAGCAAATGTGGATTTCGCCATAACTGCGGGCCGCCCACAGGCAAAGTGCTACTGACTGAAATCAAGGCCATCGCGGATCCATTGCTCCCGCCTGACACATTCCTTTCTGCTAAGTTTGCTGAACACGTACAATAAAGGGACTGTTTGCCGAGCGCTGCTGCTTTTGGCGCCGCTCTCACTAGATTATGGTACATTATGACACCATGTGTGTCGCCGGCGATGTACTGTACGTACCTCTGCTGTGTTTACAGCTGTGTTGCCCTGGGGGCTTCATTTTTCCCCACCAATATGATCCGAGGCTGACATGCCAGGTGTGCTTCTTTATATATTTTCTTAGAAGAGAAAATGGGAGAGATCCGGGGTAACCTGCAATAAATTGTACCAGTGTGGTCCCAGTAATCAAGAGCACAACACACGCTAAGAGGAATATAAGATTTATGCACTAAAAGATACATAAGTGCAACATTGCTGGATGGTTTATGACTTGGTTGTTATACCAGATGTCAACAAGCTGAAATACTGCATGAAAACCTTCTGTTCAGGGACTGGTCACATACAGTTTATTTGCTTATTTAAGGAGAAAGAGTATTTTTTCTCGATCAGTTACAATTAAAACATAAATGTACGCATAGATAGAAAGAGCTTGTATAATGACGTAATGAAGAACAAACACATGACCCTGAATTTTAGTGCAGTAAAGGGAAAAGGAGAGCTCGATAATTCTGTAGACCAAGGACATCGTGAAGGTCTGGCACTGTACTATAGTAACCAAATAACGCTGACTCTTAAATGACGAGAAGTGGAATGCAAGTTCTGCAAGTTGAACGCAACGATAACGGGGATTACTGGTCTCAGGTCTAAATGAGTTTACTGGAGCCACTGATCTGGTGGGAACCTCAGTTTCCTGGTGTTTCAGGTCTGTTCATTTGCTAGGAGGCATCTTAAACAGCCAGGAACTGGGCCCCGCCCACAGGGAGCTAGCAGGCTATGATTGGCTAATTGCTCCAGTTTGCTTCTGTGATTGGCTAATAGTTTGGTTCTATCGCAATATTCCTCCTTCTGCAGTGAACCTATATGACCTACTGGACGGGACACCGACAGAAGGCGATTCGTTTCGGCGGGACCCTGAAGCGCTCGGCGGATTCCTCCACGGGTCCCGTCACTGAGGCCTGCGACTAACGCACGAGTCGAGAAAAGATGCAGCGTGGATGAGAAAGTTCACTCTGATTTTATTTGGCACAAGTTTTACACAAACCCCCCTCCCCCTTTTCTCCATGGAAATAAATATGACAAACAAAGGTAAACATAACACATCCTCAGATGCAGGTAGGAATGATCCGAATCAAATTCAAAACCCTGGTTACTGTGTACAAATGCATCAATGGAACTGCTTCCAGATATTTACAGGACTTGATCAACCAGTACACCCCAGCCAGGCCCCTTCGCTCGTCTACTTCTGCTCGCCTGGTGGTCCCGCGCACGAAAGGCAAAGCTCGGAGGTTCTTGGTTCTCGGTCCTTTGTGGTGGAATGACCTTCCCCAGTCACTCAGAACTGTGGAAACTCTGTCTACTTTCAAGAAGGGTCTGAAAACCCACCTTTTCCAGATCTCTCCAGCTCATCTATGGTGTAACTGTTCACGCATTGTAACTCGAGAAGCATCCCCAGATACAGCCTTTATTCAGCCATAACTCTGGTATTGTACTGCTCATTTGTGTATCTTATAATATTTAAAATAAATAAAAATTGGTGTGGGTATCGGGATTTGTCTATCCTTTGTTTTTGCACCTACTTGAACGATGAACCTCGGTGCAGCAAGTGGTAGGGAACAAACTAGGTTTGCTTGAGACTTTCATGTCTGCCTCTATGTCTCCTTTTCTTAATGTCATGCATAAACTGTACTTTTGCTGAGATGTACGTTGCTTTGGACAAAAGCGTCTGCTAAATGAATAAATGTAGATGTAAATCTCGCTTGTTCACGTCTGGCCCGAGAACCTGGTGGGAAGAGATCCAGGTTCTCAATGAAAGTACTAAAAAACACTAATAATAAAAGAGCCTTGAAGGCTGCGGTGCGAGGCCACACTCACACGTTCCTCCCTTCTTCCCCACGCTCAGCTCTGTAGTTTAATCAGAATCAGAACCGCGCAGTAAAACAGGGACGTGCCGTCCAGGGAGGGCTTCGCACCGCGTTTGAACTGTGAATCACCGTGTTTTTCAGGTCCGGACTCTCAGACTCTTTGGTTCATCTCTGAGCCCACAACTCATGGCTGTGGAGAGAAAGAAGCCCCAGGAGATCCTGCCCTGCACTGGGCCAAGAAAGTGGATCTTCAGCGGACGCTCAGCACAGCCCTGCTGCTGGACGCTCGAGAAATGTCCGTACCCTCGGCTTCTCCCGGAAAACATGCATCAGCGTAGGACTCTAAGCCACACAAACCGCATCGCAGAAGTCATCTCTTAAGTAGATGAATAAATAGTGGTGGATCAACATCTATTTGCAAATCACTGCAGGCATTCCAGAAGAGCTCAGCATGGACGAGAGCAGCGTGCGAGAGCCCCGGACAGTCCACACCAAAGTGTGTGTGTGTGTGTGTGTGTGTGTGTGTGTGTGTGTGTGTGTGTGTGTGTGTGTGTGTGTGTGTGCACGCACATGCACCCTTTCACAGGACTCATGCTACTTTCACACATCAAAGTTCAGATGACCATGATGCACCATGTGGAGCAGCACTGACACCACTGACCACTCTGGACCGTCACACTTTTGTGTAAAAACTTTGAAGTCCCTTCAGGCAGCTGGTAGTGTAGTGATTAGATTGAACCAGATGGTCACAGGTTTGAATCCAACCTCTGGCTATAGCACCCTTGAGCAAGATACTTACCCTAAACTGCTCCAGTAAAATTACCCAGCTGTATGAATGGGTAAATCAGTGTAAACAGATCACCCCCCCTCCATTGTAAGTTGGGTTGGAGAAAAGCATCAGCTAAGTATGTAAGAAGTTTTTGTCTTATTATAGTCAGTCAGCCAGTTCAACATAAGTTCACTTCTTGAACAGACAACCCTGTGATGGAGTCATGTCCCATCCAGGTGTACCCAGCCTCACGCACGGAGGATAGGCTCCGGACCACCGCAGCCCTGCAGTGGACAAACAATTATGGAGAAATTGTATTTAAATGTGTCCAGCATTTCTCTGTTAATTGGGACTTAGCAATTATTATGTGACTACGAGTAATAACTGAGTAAAAGTAGAATTTTGTGTCGGGACACAGATACACGAGTCGGTGGAAACAGGTCGGAATTCGTCGCGTTACTGCTCCCGGCGCCCTGTACTGACCCCGTGTTTAGTAATAGATCAGTCACATCCAGCCACTGTGAGCAGTTTTTTTTAAACAAAGACCAGAATCTAAAGAAAGGTTTTGGTGCCACTCAGGTGATGCACACAACTCTCCGGTCCAACGGGAGCATCCCACTGGGGATGTGACCCAGAAACCTTGTGGTTTGTAAACGCGATCCAGTGTCGCGATCCTCATCAAGTGAACACGGCTCCAGGCACTTCCTTAGGAAAGGGCTCGAGCTTTTAAAAGCGAAACATTTCATATTTTTATTGATCCCCGAACATTTGCGATGAGGGACGTCGGACCGGAGGTTGGTGTCGACCAGGTGCACGAACATTAATGTCAGTGTGCAATGTCTGGACTTATTCTTCTCCCCGTGAATAAATATTGTTCCTCGGGGTTGGCGGGATAAAACACACACCGGAGCAACAAAGCAAACACTTAAATCCCAAAATAAAATCCCAAAGCAGAATCTTTTATGCAACTAAGATTGAAAGCTTTAAAGGCACTGCAATAAATCAGACATGTTCTAAATGAGCCGTTTCGTACAAAATGGGCCATTTTTATTCTTAGACAAAATGAATACGGAATTTATAAACCAGTTTTTCTATAAATATAAAAGATTCTTTGATAAGAAAACCAATAAATGAATGAAAAGGGGTTTCAATGGAGTGACAAAGCAATGTTTAATACAACTTTTTAGTGTTTTGAAGACTAAATATTCTTTAAAATCATGCACTGGAGCAAAGACTGCTGTGCATCAAAAGAAGACGGAAGGACCAGGAGAAGTTTTTGTGTGACTTCTGTAGAAATGAAGACATAAAAAGGCATTTAGTGTTTGACGACACTGAGCACAGTGAGCGTTGGACACCATGAACCCTGGAGGGGGCGCTGGTCCAATGGTGTCAGGGCCCCCCGTGGGGCTCCAGCCGACGGCCAGCGGCTCACCTGGCACACAGCGCCCCCCCGGCCTCGCGTCCACCCTGAAGGCCCCCGAGGACCCAGACGTAAAGGGCTCGGGGGCGGGGGGGGTTCCCCCACCATCATTAAAGCAAAAGCGAAAATAAACCCTGGGCGACCTTTTCGTACTCATTAACGCGATCATCCCCTTCCTGGTGGGCACGGCGGCGTCTCCGAGGACGCAGCCGCAAACAGTTTGCAGTCCAACCGAAAATAAGTCGTTCAAAAATACATTAGAGATGAAAAGTTTACATTCGGTAAATAAGGGGATACAGGAGTGTTTCCTCCTGGCACCTGAACTCACTTCCATGGGGTTTTAAGTCTTGCGACCCACGATTAGAGTCCACCTGTCCCCAGCTCCGCTTCTCCACACCCCCGCCCGCCGTGCGGGTCAACGAAATGAAAATGCACTCAGCCCATGGTCACAACGCTGAAGACGCGGGTTTAAGCCAAATGTCCCAGCGGAGGCCGTTTCTCTTACCCACAGAACGTTCCGGGAGCTCCCTGCTCCATCCGAATGACCCCTGACCCCCGAGTCTCCGCTTTCATCTTGACATACAGTCTTTTCTTCTAAAAGCCTTTCCCTCAAACCTCATTCACTCAATCAACAAATGGAATGAAGGAAACCAAAAGCTAAAAAAGAACAGATCCACAGACTGCGCCCGAAACAACATTCAGTTTTAAGGTCTTAAAAAAACAATGTACTGTATTTAAGGGAAGATAAATCAGACTCCCTCTCGAGCACAAAAAACCACGAGACAGTGTTAGCGCCCAACGGGGTGTCGTCTTCTCCGAAGGGCCGAGGTAAAGGGTGCGACCAGCAGACCGCGCTGCAAGCACCGGCTTTGAAATGCATGAGCTACGCTCCAATAAAAAAAGTGCCCCTTTTGTCAAAAACGTGTGAAACAATTTAAAAAACAGCAAACGTATGCTTTTTAAATACAAATATATAGTTACAAAAAATTTCACAAATGCTTATGTACAAGAGCACAGCGAGGAGCTCGACTCGACGGTTGTACAGCCAGTCGAAAAACAGCGTTTGTCTTTGGGCTCTGAAGGGGGCGCTGCTGCGCCAAAGTCACACCGTCGTCTCACCCTGTTTGCTATTGGTCAGTCTCCTGTAGAACCTCCTCCAGGAGTTGAGCGTCTTGCCGGACCAGATCCAGAAGCCCGAGGTGATGCCCACGATGAGGGTCATGAGGTATTTGATCATGAAGACCGTGAAGTCTGGGGCGGCCTGCGGGTGGCGCTGCGGCGGACAGGGCACCGTGTACGTCTTGCAGGACCTGCTCACCCAGGTCCACTCCCACTGCTCGCGGAAGGCCTGCTCGTAGAAGTAGCAGGCGACGACGATGGTGGCGGGCACCGTGTAGAGCACGCTGAAGACGCCGATGCGCACCATGAGCTTCTCGAGCTTCTCCGTCTTGGTGCCGTCGTGCTTCATGATGGTGCGGATGCGGAAGAGCGACACGAAGCCGGCCAGCAGGAAGGACGTGCCGATGGAGAGGTAGAGGAAGAGCGGCGCCAACACGAAGCCACGCAAAGCATCCACGCTGCTAAGGCCCACGAAGCAGACGCCGCTGAGCGTGTCTCCGTCCACCTGGCCCACCGCCAGCACCGTGATGGTCTTCACGGCCGGCACGGCCCACGCCGCCAGGTGGAAGTACTGCGAGTTGGCCTCGATGGCCTCGTGGCCCCACTTCATGCCCGCCGCCAGGAACCAGGTGAGCGACAGGATCACCCACCAGATGGAGCTGGCCATGCTGAAGAAATAGAGCATCATGAAGAGGATGGTGCAGCCCTCCTTCTTGGTGCCCTGCACCACGGTGCGTGCCTCGTTCTCGAACCGCTCGTTGCACGCCACCCTGTCTTCGAGCAGGAAGCCCGCCACGTAGGCGATGGAGACCATGGTGTAGCAGCCGGACAGGAAGATGATGGGCCGCTCAGGGTAGCTGAACCTCTTCATGTCCACCAGGTAGGTGAGCACCGTGAAGAGGGTGGAGGCGCAGCACAGCACCGACCAGATTCCGATCCAGATCCGGGCGAACTTGAGCTCCTCTTGGCTGAAGTACATCACACCGTGGGGCTTTGAGGGCTCGCACGGCGCCGCACAGTCCTCCTCCCCCAGGAAGCGGTAGTTGAGGTAAGGGGGCACCCTCAGGGCCGCCGGACAACGGAAGTGCCCGCCGGAACTGCCCTCGGGGTACGGCGGCTCCGTGACGTCCGGCGTCGGGTCCGCCGGGACGTTCCTCTCCGAGTTGTTCTGGCCCACGCAGAGCTCTTCGGCACCGTGCACCGGGAACCTCTCGCACGCCAGGCTGTCCGGCCACTGGAAGCCGAACTTGTTCATGAGCGCCTCGCACCCTTGGCGGGCGCGCTCGCACAGGGACCGGCAGGGCGGCAGCGCCTGCTCCAGCACCGTGCACACGGGCGCGTACATGGAGCACAGGAAGAACTTGAGGTCCGGCGAGCACTGCACCTTGACCAGCGGGTAGAACTGGTGCACCTCGAGGCCCGCGTCCTCCTGGTTCGTGTGTCCCAGCAGGTTGGGCATGATGGTCTCGTTGTAGGCGATGTCCGTGCACAGCGGGATCGAGATGGGCTGGCAGAAGCCGTGCTCCGGGACCGACATGCCCCGGTCGGCGTGCTGCGCGCTCACGGCCCAGAGCGCGACCATCGCCACGGAGACGAGCATGAGGGCATCCCCGGGAGCTCCGGCCATGGTCCTCCTCCCTCCTTCACCTCAGTGCTCCTCGAGCCGGATCCTCCAGCTCCAGCTCCAGCACCTTCCAGTCCTCCTCGCTGCTCCTCCACCACGGGCTCTGAGCTCCTGGCTGGAGACTTTCTCAGACACGAACCCCGGGCAAACCGTGTTAGTCCGCATGCAGCATCCCGGCGGAAAGACGGATTGAAGGCAGAGCAGCAGATGACGGGCGGCTGTCCGCAGCCCCGCAGCCCCGCAGCTCCGATCGTCCGTGTCTCTCCTGCCCTCGACTCGAGAGCCGCTTCCAGACCCGCCCCCCGCTCGCCCATATATGTCCCGAGGGGCGGGGCCTTCACGCAGATGGCACCTTTAGGGAACGTCTGCGTCTTCAAACGAAACTGGGATGCGTTTAACAAGGAATCGAGTTTTTTTTAAGTTACGAGATACAAACAGATTGAAATAAGGGTCGTGTTCATAAATGATTGTTATTATTAGTAGTAGTTGTAATACTACTAGCAGAGGTATTTCGTTTCTTACCTGACACTTTGTCTATAATAAGGCATTCAGAATTTGCTGAGTATTGCTGTATTGCTGAGTATTTTTATTGAAGCAGCTCGGGGTAAATATTCCACTCGAAGGCACCGCAGTGTAGAGAGGAGCGGAGCGGAGCGGAGCGGAAGCGCGCAAGTTAGGGGTCCGAGTCCCGAATCACTCTGCCATCTCATACATTATCACACACACACACACACACACACACACACACACACACACACACACACACACACATTTTCAGAACCGCTTGTCCCTGACGGGGTCACGGGGAACCGGAGCCTACCCGGCAACACAGGGCGGAAGGCCAGAGGGGGAAGGGGACACACCCAGGACGGGACGCCAGTCCGTCGCAAGGCACCCCAAGCGGGACTCGAACCCCAGACCCACCGGAGAGTAGGACTGCGGTCCAACCCACTGCGCCACCGCACCCCTTCCCTCATACATTATTATCATTGTGCGTAAATACATTTGCGATAATTTTTAGGAAATAGATTAGCAAGTTGAAACATAGTTTTAAAAAATATTTGTTCAATTTTATATAGGCTACGGCGAAAAAGTACGTTTCTGCTTAAACCGAGGACAACACGCGTACGTACGTTCCTTACAGAAAGAGGAAAAAGCGACGGCCCCTAAACGGCGGAACTCCTCCTGCTGTCTGATTGGCTGAGACGCGAGTCTGTGGAGAGGTGGGCGGGGCACCGCGCCGCGCCGCGTGGAGGGACCGTGGAACTCGTGGTTTGCGTGAAAAAACGAAGTAAAACGAATGAAAGAATGTGTGTGTGTGTGTTACGATAGAGGTGTCAGCACGAGCGCTCACCAACATCAAGCAGAAATGAAGAGAGCGCGCGAGCACTGACACTTCCTCCTTAGAACCTGTAGACCCCCCCCCCCCCGGGGTGAAGTACATAGATAGATATACTTTATTGATCCCACAAGGGAAATTATGTTACAGCAGCAGAACACAAGTCAGATAAATACTTGCAATATATATTTAAAAAACATATAAAACAAGTGGAAAAATACAAGTTAAAAATACAAGATAAAAATATATGTACAAGTATGTATACTGTTGGAAGAATAAAAGAATAAAAAGTATATTAAATAAATTAAAACAGTATGTAGTGCAACAGTAAAGTGCAAGTTGTACAAAATGGTAATATAATCAGTAACAAGATGAACTAACAATAGTGCTGAATAGTTCATCTGTCACACAGAGGTGAGCTGTTGTACAATGTTATTGTGAACGGTAGGAATGATTTCCTGAACCGTTCTTTACGGCAGCGGAGCTGAATGAGTCTTTTAGAAAATGAGCTACGCTGTCTCTGCAGCATGCTGTGCAGTGGGTGGGAAGGAGTGTCCATGATGGAGAGCAGTTTGTTCGGTGACCTCCTATTCCTCACCGACTCAAACGTCTCCATGTTCTGTCCAATGATGCTGCCGGCCTTACGGATGAGCTTGTTCACCCTGCCTGCATCTCTGGCATTGATGCCGCTCCCCCAGCAGACCACGGCAAAGTAGATGGCGCTCGCAACAACAGACTGGTAGAAGATCTCCAGCATCTTGCTGCACACATTGAAAGATCTGAGCTTTCTCAGAAAATAGAGTCTGCTCATTCCCTTCTTGTACACAGCATCAGTGCGGTCCTTCCAGTCCAGACTGCTGTTCAAGTGGACACCAAAGTACTTGTATTTCTGAACAGTCTCAACCTCCTCCCCCAGGATCTTTATGGGTCTGACTGCAGTTCTTGTCTTCCTAAAGTCGACGACCATCTCCTTGGTCTTCTTGACATTTAGGAGCAGATGATTCCTGCTCCACCACTCCACAAAGTTATCCACCAGGTGCCTATATTCCAACTCCTGTCCATCTCTAATACACCCCACCACTGCAGAGTCATCAGAGAACTTCTGCAAATGGCATGATTCAGTATCATACTGAAAATCAGAGGTGTACAGAGTGAACAGGAATGGTGACAGAACAGTTGCCTGTGGCGCTCCTGTGTTGCTAACCAAAACATCAGACAGGAAGCTCCCCAGCCGTACAAACTGAGGCCTGTCTGACAGATAGTCAGAGATCCAGGAGACCGTAGATGCACTGACACCCATCCCCAGCAGCTTCTCACTCAACAAAAGAGGTTGGATGGTATTAAAGGCACTGGAGAAGTCAAAAAACATGATCCTCACAGTGCTGCCACTACCATCCAAGTGTGAATGAGCTCCATGCAGCAGATAAGCGACGGCATCATCCACACCCACGAGGCCGATAGGCAAACTGAAGAGGGTCCAGACTAGATTTAACCTGTGGTCTCAGTTGTATCAGCACCAGTCTCTCCAGTACCTTCATAACATGTGACGTTAGGGCAACTGGTCTGAAGTCACTGGGGCCAGATGGGATGGCTATCTTTGGCACCGGTACTAAACAAGATGTCTTCCATAGCACCGGAATCCTTTCCTGCAACAGACTCAGGTTAAAGATGTGTTGCAGGATGCCAGACAGCTGGGCCGCACAGGACCTCAGGACCCGGGGGCTGATGTGATCCGGGCCTGCCGCCTTGCCTTGATGGAGTCTCTCCAGCTGTCTTCTCACCTGGCCAATGGTCACGTTCATGGGGGTTGGAGTTGGGGGGTTGTGGTCAGACGTACACTGTGGGGGGTGGGAGTGGGTACGATGCAAGGCATTAGAGGGTGACAAAGAGGGTGTGAAGACTGGTCGGGTGTGGGGAGGGCCAGCAGGGGGTCCAGTGCTGAACCTGTTAAAGAACAAATTCAGCTCATTGGCTCTGTCCAGGCTGCCGTCCTGCTGGCGATCTTTGATGTTATATCCTGTGATCTGCTTCATGCCCCTCCACACATCCCTCATGTTGTTCAGCTGGAGTTTATTCTCCAGCTTTTGTCTATAAGAGTCTTTACACTTCCTCAGTGCCACCTTCAGTTGGCGCTGTATCCTTCTCATCTCGTCCTTGTCACCAGACCTGAAGGCTCTCTTCTTTTGGTTCAGCAAACCCTTCAGGTCACTGGTAACCCAAGGCTTGTTATTAGGAAAACAGCGTACCGTCCGGGTTGGAATGATAGTGTCCTCACAGAAATTAATATAGTCCGTGATGCAGTCAGTGATGTTATTGATGTCGTCCCCATGTAGTCTGCAGAGCACATCCCAATCTGTTGTTTCAAAGCAGTCCTGCAAGACCTCACTGGCCTCCTGAGTCCACCTCCTCACATTCCTTGTGGAAATAAGCTGCCTTTGAACTGCAGGGACATACTGAGGTGTTAACAGGATAAGATTGTGGTCTGATCTACCAAGTGGGGGCAGGGCAGTGGCGGTATATGCATCCTCAACATTTGCATACAATAGATCCAATGTTTTGTTTTCCCGCGTAGTGCAATCAATGAACTGATGAAAAGTTGGAAGAACTGAGTCCAATCTAACATGATTAAAATCTCCAGTAACGGCCACAAAAGCATCGGGGTGCTGAGACTGTAGCCTAGCAACCGTGGTATGTACAGCGTCACATGCCGATGCCTCATCAGCTGATGGTGGAATGTAAACCCCGACCAGTATGACGGAGGAGAACTCCCGTGGTAAATAATATGGACGAATACTCAAAGCTAGGAGTTCGGTGTCCGGCGAGCAGAAACGTTCCTTCACGGTAATATGTCCGGGATCGCACCACCGTTCATTCACAAACACTGCAATCCCACCGCCCTTCTTCTTACCGCTCAGCCTGACGTCTCTGTCCGCCCGAACCGTCCTGAAGCCGGGTACGGAGGCACTGCGTTCCGGGAAGTCCGGTTGCAGCCGTGCCTCCGTAAAGCACAAAATGCCGCTGTCCCGGTACTCCCTCTGGGTCCGAATCAGTGCCCACAACTCGTCCATCTTATTTCCCAAAGACCTCACGTTACCGGTGATGATCGACGGGACAGATGGTTTAAATCTCCTCCTTTTTGCTCTTCTCTTTGCTCCGGCTCTGCACCCGCGGCGTCTCCTCCTGAGCTCCTCCGGGATAACAGGCCTAGATCCGGGCAGGTATCCTGTATAGGAGAGCGCTAGCAGCTGATCGCGTGTGTACACAGACACAACGCCACTCCGCTCAGCACGGCCCCCCATTACAAAAGTACTGCAGCACATTCCCAGTATTAATAAACTTTATTGGCAATAAAACAACAATAAACAACATTTACAGAAGGACATTACATCTTCCATAATGACGTCATTACACAGATGCGGTAAGAAACGCACTCACTGTTGTACCAGGGTACCATGTGTTTACCATAGGAGCATACCAGGGGCCCCCCCGCAGCGTGTCGGCCCCGCCCCCTCCACACGTGCCCCACGTCATAAAGAAGGGAGGCCCTAGGTAAAGGAGTGCGTGTGCGTGCGTGCGTGTGTTCATACAGAAGTGCGACAAGTGGAAGCCGAAAGCTGAACGCCGCCTCGCGGAGATTCGCTTTGCTTCCACCATCTTCACTGTATTTTATTATTACTATTATATTTATTATTGTTTAGGTGTCCCCCAAGACGCCTCTGATCCAAGGGGCTCCTGCAGCTCACAGCTGTTCGACTCTCTCTTTCGTACACGTGGGTATTTTGTCCAAACCCGTTGGCATTAAGTGGCGAGCTCAAGGCGACGGTGCCAGGCCCTTAACCGCTGCCTACCAGCGGCCCTCCACTGTCGTCCTTTCGGAGGAAACGGGAAGGGAGGAGGAAGGGAGGAAGGAGGCGTCGAGGCGGCGCACCGCGCTGGGGGGGGCTCGGCAGGACATCCCTACGTCACCCGTGTGTGACACACCTGTGTCCGAAGCGCACGAAACGCAGCACAGTCAATTCACGTGTTTTGTAACAGTCGAGAAGAGGAGGAAGAGGAAGACGAGGATGAGGAGGAAGAGGACGAGTCCTCTTGGTTTCCAGGTCCTCTTTGTAGCACAACGTACTGCGAACGAACACGGGGTCCAGAGAGGCTCCAAAGGGCCCTCGCTGCCCTGGAACGTTCCGTATGAAAGATTTAAAAGTGCATTTAACAACAACAACAACAACAACCCCACCCGGTACTGACGCTCGCGCCCTTATCGACTCGCATCGATCGCAGCAATCTGGGGGCGAGGGGCTTCGAACCACCGCCCTGCCTGGAAGCAGCTCCTTTATTTACCTTCCCATAACACCATATTCTGCGTCGTCAACAAAACGAGACCCCGTCGTAAGGGCAGAAGAGGAGGGAGAACGAGACACAGCAACGCGGTGAAGCACCTGGTTTACCTGGGTCACCACGGTGAAGGATTCCGCACATGCCACCTCTCACAGTGTGCGCGTTACTTACACCCCCCCTTCACCGAGTCACCAATATCTCATAACCTTGTACCTTCCTAAAGGGCAAAACAGACGGATTCGAACCTACGACCACATGGCCGCCAGAACGGCTCCTCTCCCACAAGAGTGAGGCTGTCGTGTGGCTGGGAATGATGGGAAGTCCTGACGCCTGTAACCCTCAGCTCCCCGCGGCCACTAGTTACCACAAAAGAAAGTTAAATAAATAGAATGAAGAGTGTGTGGAGGTCCCTGATCGGAACCTCGTGGCGACTGTCACACAGCCCACGATGCACTGGGGCTGTAGTCAATGGTGCGGAGGGGAGTTTTGTGTCTGAATGTGCCGGAAGCTCTGTGTTCTACACCCGCTAGCACCAGTAGCGCTGCATTGCCCTTGAGTGAAACGCACACATGCGCGCGCGCGCGCACACACACACACACACACACACACACACACACACACACACACACACACACACACCCCAAACGCTGCAGGGAAACTATTGCGAATGGACCCAAGTGTTTGTGGTCACAGGCAATGCTGCCAAGTGCAACATTAAGTATTACTTAAGTGTTCTCACACACACACACACACACACACACACACACACTCTTGGTTGGAGACAATGACCCCTGTGCATTAAAAATCCCACCATGTGGACAAAATGCTCAGAAAAAGCAAAAAAAACAGAAAAAAAAAAATCTGACCGACACTCATGCACACTACATCTGTCTGTGCACACGTGCGTGTGTGTCTAAATCCATCGTACACAGACACACACAGCATCCTGCAGTCTAGTGAAATGAAAACACAAAGTGTACAAAGGAATATTCACTGTATAAGTAAAATAGTTCTGGTGGGAAACTGAGCGCACGCACGCACGCACGCGCACGCACACACACACACACACACACACACACACACACACACACACGCACACACACACACCCTTCTGAGCACACTGTGCCCCCAGCAGTTTTCTTCCAAGCAAACGGATGTCCCGGTCGAACCCATGCCTTCACCTCCACCCCCTGCAGGTAGCAGCGTCCTCCAGCTTCTGACCATTGACACCTGAAACAGAGTGAAACAATATTTGTTTACCGCGCTCTCCTGGCAGTTAACCAGTGTGTGTGTGTGTGTGTGTGTGTGTGTGTGTGTGTGTGTGTGTGTGTGTGTGTGTGTGTGTGTGTGTAAGAGAGAGGAGGGAGTCGTCCGTTTGGGTCGCCGGGTGCTTTGGTACAGCAATCTCTTATTTCCACTGCACCCATGCTCATTTGCATACGGTCGAGGACTCCAGCAGCGCCTTGACAGCCGAACAAGAGCGTTTCCGCCGCCGCCGCCCTCCGCCGAGGTTAATCCACGACAAAGAGCTGCTCTCACTCCACACGCTCACCTATTAGACACGCTTGACTTTTCCCAGAAAACAACACTTGAACCCGAGCTCCAGGCACCGGCGCCTGCGGCGACGTCTCCAAGCAGCGAAGCAGGGAAAAGCTGGACATTGCGGTGAGACATGACCCTGACCGAGGTTTCCGCGGACGCCACGATGGGGTAAACTGCATTCATTAGACCAGCATTAGCAGGAGGATGAGGAAAGGACACACACACACACGGCTATTAATTCCAGACCCACTTCATTAAGACTCCTCTAATTTTCTGCCAAGATCCATCACGAGTTCGCCGAACGAGGAGGAACGAGCCGGAAAATATCATGGTATTAATCAGAGAAAAATGCGGTACGACCGCAATAATGCGCCGCCAGTTGATTTCCAGGTGATGTTTGAGCACGGAGAAGGAACACGTTCCCTGAGAGGAGCGAGTTTCCCACGAGCGCCACGGGGGGATTCTCGTCCTCTGTAGAGGACATGTGAGTGCCGAGTGACTTGCGTCGATTGACACACTCACGCAGCAGGGTCATTTTTACCGTATCAGTTCAGAGTAAGTACCACGATCAAGGGAGCTACAGCAGGTGGTGGGATTCGAACCCGGATCCTTCGAGTGCCAGGCAGTTGCTCCAAGACCCCCCATACCGACTCGGACCTCCGTGGAGAGGACGGCGTCCCCCCAGTCACACACCTTCCCACCCACATCCCTCCCACTGAAACTCTGCTGGGAGCTCAGCCAAGGGGTGGGGCTTCCCTACCTGCTGAGTCTCATTCGTGGGTCCCTTTTGGGGGGGGGGTTCACTGCTTCCCATTGGACGTCCCTCTTCCCTGGCTGGCGCTCCCGTCCCCGCACTCTGGCTGCAGCCAGACAGTGGGGACACTGAAGATGGAGGACACTGTAGGCAGAGAGGAAGGCTGGGTTCAGAGTGGGTCGCTGTGGACTGAGAGGAAGGCACCAGCACCCCCCCCTCCAGGTCTCTAAAGTGTGACCCCAGTGCTGATGTGTGGGGAACCCACTACGCTGCCAGCAGTGTTTGGGGGGGGGGGGGGGGGACTGTTCTCACAGAAACACACCTAAACCAGGTACTCATTTAACACACTTCATTTACCACCACAGGGACAGCAGAGTGAAAACAACACTGTACAGTTGTGCTAAAATCCAGCAGAGCAGCTGAGTTCAGGTCCCGTCTGGATGAGCCAAGTTTACCACATTTTACCCCCCTTCACAACCGAGAGCTTGAATGCTCTTAACGATGAGGTGTCAACACTGCAGTGATATATGCAGCAGAAAACCACCATGTTCATCTTCTGGGGAAAAAGGCACATTTCCCAATAACACACAGCTGCATCCATATTCATATTTCATATTCATATTTCATAAGTTCGCCTCCATTCAGACACGGGAGGGAACCCCGGAGACACACGATAAATAATGTTTCATTAACAGTCGGACAGCTAAAGTCCCTGTCTGACAGGTGGCCAGGTGATCCACCGGAGGGGGCGGGGCTGACTGCTGGGAGGGCGGGGCCGAGTGCCGAGGGGGCGGGGCTTGGCCGGGACTTGGGCGGGACTCACTGTCGGGCAGCTCCCAGAGCCGCGGCGGAAGGCTGCTGAAGTAGTGGTGGCCGAGGGCGGCCTGGGCGGACAGGCGGCTCTTGGGGAAGCACTGCAGGAAGCTGGAGGTGAGCTCTTCCGCGTGGTCCACCTCACCGAGCCTGGAGGCAGGAAGCAGCGTCAGCATTCCCACAATGCACCGCGGCGTCCAGTAGCACACGGCACGGGGGAGAGTTTGGGGAGCCGTGAGCCATCGTTCCCAGGTGCGAGAGCACACCTCACCTGGCACTCGGCGAACACACACGTCACCTGCAGTGTCCATCCTGCGGCGTCACCGGACCGGGGACGGGGCGCATGTAAAATACGATAAACCTGAGAGGCGTTTCCCACAACGCAACCTACTTGCATACAGAGGGATGGGGCTCCCATCCGTGCCGGTTCACGGTCACCAGGTAAAGGAGGCGTTTTCAACGGCCCAACGGTGCTGAGAACGACCGCGAACATCAGCGCAACGTGTCAAAACGTTCACATCTGGTCCTGAGTTTCTCTCTCTCTCACACACACACACACACACACACACACACACACACACACACACACACACCTTTTACAGTTTATGCACTAATGCTGACGAGCAGTACGGTCACGGTAAACGGTTCTTTTTCCACATCTCTCTGGTCTTTCGAGACCCAACTGGTTTCGCACTCCAGCAGTGAAAGTTGGGAGGTAGGACCCACCAACCCCGCACCCCCCAAATCTGCTGGACCGAGAAAAGACCGCCCTTCTGTTCCTAAACTCACTGCATGTCATCGTCATCGAACCCTTGGCCCACGTTGAAAGCAGGGCAGCGGTCCAGAGTCCAGAGTCGTTAGCATTCCACAGCGCTCTCTCCTCACATACTTATTTCCTCATAGGCTGGAGAGCCGCCAGGGCGACGGGCTCGGGTCCCGGGGCCTCGGCACGCCATGCGGTCGGCTGGAGACGACCTTCTGGATCTCCGGAGGCCGGAGCCCCCCCTCCTCCCCCATTCTCCACTGGGTTCTCTCTTTCCAGCCCAGGCTGCTCTCGGTGCTGCCCCCAGAGGCCGCCTGAGGTTACTGCACCTGCCAAGGCAGGAAGGCTGTGTGTGCAGCGACTGCACTTCTGATTTTTATAAAAATCTTTCGAATCACACCTTTTCTCTGGCTTTACCTCACAAACTTTTCAAATCTGACCATTTTTACCGCACATGTGTGTTTTTTGCCCCAATATCTTAGCAAATGTCAAAATGTTTCTCTCTGTATAAGAGCACCATAACAGACAGCGGAAACGTGATGTCATACACAGTCCTTTCGAACCCGCTCAGTGGAGCCCCTGCTGACTCGGTGCTGAGGATCAAGCTGCGGGCGCGCGCACACACACACACACACATACACACACAATAGTGTGAGCACTGCTTTGGGTATAGTAAAAACAAGGTAAAAGGGGTGCAGATAGCAGTGTGCCTCCCCCGGGCCCAAATGAAACACTTACTTGTTCCACACTTGCCGGAGTTCCTTCGGACCCTGGGCCGGAAAGCGCTCTGTGGCAGAGAGAGAGCGAGAGAGAAGACAGGGTTGAGGGGTGTGCTGTTTCAGGAAACACAGCAGAATGAGAGAGAGTGTGTGTGTGTGTGTGTGTGTGTGTGTGTGTGTATTGCTGAACCTCTCACACTTTTTCTCTGGGGGGCCTTTCACTGTCGCTCTCGTTTTGCTCCTCTCTCACACACATTTTCACACTAAAATCTGAGTCAAAAGCAGCGTGCACGCACACACACACACACACACACACACACACACACACACACACACACACACACACACACACACACACACACACGTGTCTCACTCCAGTGCTTCTCACACCAGCTGCTCGCTCTCCTGACTCACTCTGTACATTTTCATTGATTATGTGTTATGTTTGTAGAAGGAACCACAGATGACATAGGACACCCGACTCAGTGCTGCCCCCTGCTGTGTGCATGTTGAACTGCACAACCCTATTCTTACCACACTTTTACCGACACTACAGGGCACAGAGACAAGCGGCACTCGTTTAACCTCTAAGAGGAATGAAGTGGTACGATGAGGGATGAAAAGGTCCAGCGGCAGCAGCTCACCTGGTTTGAAGTGGGGCAGGGAGCTCACACCCGGCCACGTGTCTTCGGAGGGGGTGCCCAGCACCTGGCGAGGGTTGGGGGGGGGGGGGCAGGCAAGAACGCAACAGCATTAACTGCACGTCAAAGTGTCTTGTCGGCCACGCATAACAAAACAGGAAGCGTTCCCTCGGGTTGGGGCGGTTGCCAACTGCGCACCGGGTTCGAACCGCCAAGGTCGATGTGAGGAACACAGACACGGTCACTCCTGGTCAACAAGGGTCACTGTCCAATGTCCACAGTCCAGGGAAAGAGCTGAGATTGAACATGCAGTGTTTAAAGAAGTGGAACTTTGATCGCTGTGCAGTTTATTATCAATTTATCTTAATTTTTATTGTTTTTCATTCACTCATTTTCTCCAGCAGCTGGTTTGTACGCTAATCTACTTACACTGATTTACCTATATTTATACAGCAGGGCAATTTGTGTTCCATCAGTTCAGAGTAACTACCTTGATCAAGGGTACTGCAGAAGGAGGTGGGATTCGAACCCAGGTCCCCCATGTGCACTAACTGGAGCAGAGCGACGGGGTCCTTCCCAAGGGGCAGGTGCAACACATCCCAGAATGCCCGTTGCGACGGCCCTGTCCGCGTTCCATGGACCTCAATGAGGAGTAAGAGGGACTGGCAGCAAGTCTATAATTACCACGGTAACAGCACGATGAGTAAGGGGTAGAAAACCCAGGTACAAGTGTGCAGGCCAATGTTCAACACAAACTGACCTCAGCACTGGAGGTGCATGTGAGGGGTGGTGTAACAACACTGAGAACAAATCGAATTAATGACTCCCTCAGATGCAGAGATGACAAACATCTGAGTCGAACCCATTTGCGTGCGTGTGCGTGCGCTTGTGCGAGACACTGTGTGTCAATAGCCAGGACTCACTGACCGAGTGACCGATCGACCAAGTCTCGCACCGGGAGCCAAGGAATCTCAGCGCTTCACTCCACCTGGAACACCTGCAGCCCAGCAGAAGAGCAGCAGCGTCGCCGTCCAGCGGGGGGCAGCAGCGCTCCCCCAGCGACACTCACTCACACCTGCAGTGTCCCGCCTGTAGGGGGCGCTACTGCAGCTGCCGACACTCCCCGTGCAGTGGGACACCCCACAACTGAACTATTTTTATTTGACTCTTTTCTCCAAAGCACCTCACTATGTTTCATCTACACAGGTCAACCCATTTTTACAGCAGGGTCATTTTTACCGTATCAATTAAGAGTTAACACCCTCATCGAGGGCACTAGTCTAGATGGGATTCGAACCCAGGACACACAGCACCAACGCTGCAAGGGCAGCGGGCAGTGTTGTGGTTAAAACCACTGCCCTTGAGCAAGGTATTTACCTCAATGTACACAGCAAAAAAAAAAAAAAGGGTAAATGAGGGTAAGTGGCTGTGGAAAAACACAGTAAGAGTAACAGTAACCACTGCGCCACCTGCTGTCTCTCCAGAGAACTGCTCTCCATACAGGAATAGAACACGTTCTTACCTCTGTTGGGAGTGTCCTGTTTACTGTAATACATGCGGTATTCAACACACACACACTGAGTAAAACAAAGAGCAGTAGGCTGTTCATCTCGTGTGTGTGCGCACGCGAGTGAGTGAGTGAGAGAGAGTGAACAGCTCACAGCTCTGACAGCAGCTCCATACAAAGGATAATTATCCCATCTGTTTGTGAGCCCCCCCCTCCACTTCGCCCCGCAGCAGGAAAGTGAAACGAGCCCTCTGTTGCAGCAGGGTGGTGGTGGTGGTGGTGGTGGGGGGGGCATGACTTACTCTCTTAATTACAGAGCCGATCCCCCCCCTTTCACTGCGTTCACCCCCAGGCCACGCGGTCAGTGTGTGGGGGCTGTTGGAGAGCCGTCACACAGCAGGCCCATGCCATACATCAGGGGGGAACCCTGGCAGCTCCCTCCACGTGTGTGTGTGTGTGTGTGTGTGTGTGTGTGTGTGTGTGTGTGTGTGTGTGTGTGTGTGTGTGTGTGTATTGTCCCAGCAGCACCACTCACTCACCATCCCCCCCACAGAGCTGGAGCTGAAATTCCTCTTGTGGGAGCTCATTGCTGTCACTATTCCAGCAGCAGACCCCCAGCAGGTGGCGAGTCCGGGCGGGGGGGCGATATTGACACCCCCCCCCCCCCGAGGAAGAGAGGAAGTGGGACTGAGAGGAAGTGAAGCCACTTTGGACAATTTAGAGCTGATGTGATACAGAAAATATAAAGTAGGTTCATATGAGAGGAACACAAACCTGTACCGTACTCTGTTTTTACACTCCTACCTGTCTGCTGTCATTCACTGAAACCACACACACTCTAGTGTGTGTGTGTGTGTGTGTGTGTGTGCGCACACACACGACTCGTTAACTAAATGCCCGTGTTCCGGTTCTACGGCCACACAGCGATCGAGGAACCGGGACAACAGGGGTCGTGCCCCTGACCCCAGTCCCGCGATCAAGTGCGTGCAAACTGAACCTCGGCGAAAGCCGTGACCGTGCCCACGCCGCCCCCAATGGCGGTAATGTGAAGGTGGCGGTGGGAGGGCGCGTGGGGGGTGCGGGCTCGCTAAACCAGCGCCGCGGGGACGCATGTTCGGCACTCCCTCCAATTGCGGGGCCCTGACAGCAGCGGGCAGAACAGCTGCGCTCGCCAGGGTTCGAGCTCTTACTACGGTACCGAGGCTGGGAGAACCGCGCTGCCGGAAACCCGCAGTTTACCGCGGTAATGGTGCGGTGTAACGGTGCAAAGCCAACAGTGAGGCAGAGCGGCGAGAGCGAAGAGGACGGCAGGAAGAGGCGGCACACGTCCCACGTCCCTGGGGGGGTGGGGCTCATCTGTTCTGCGGAATTCCCACGGTTAGGGGTTCGAGTCGCCATCAGTTATTACGGAAAATTAATTCATCACTAAATCACTGGATCTGAGAACAAAAATGTCTCCAATATTTTCATGAACATCAACATTTTTTAATATTATACTTTTTTCATAATATTATTAAATATATTAATATTACAAGACAGCTTTTAGGGATACTGGGAGGTCAAACGAGGTCACAATGCAACAATACTCAATAACCCAGTCACACCACCTCCAACACACACAACGTAGAAAGCATACCCATGTACCTGAATGTGGTAAATACACACTAAGCAGCACCTGCACCAGACCAGAAAGGATGACGAGGTTATGAAAAATGTATGCAAGCATACAAAAATATAACGTATTATATAGTATATTACAGAAATATGATGTTTGTGTTTTAAATGTGCGCTTGATTGGCCAATTTGTCCTCCGCTGTGCTTAAAAGAAACGCTTTAATCGACACCTCAAAGGGCTCGCCCCCCCAACAGGAAATGACACCCCCACTCCCACCTCACCGACAGGTACGAGACACAGCGTACAACAACATTTCTATTATGTGTTTGACTGCGCTCCTGTTTCCTCCCACTCTCAATAAAGAATGATGGTTTCCATGGAGACGGGCACGATGCTTCCTGCTTCTCTCATTTCGTAAAGCATCCCAAAAGTGCTGTGTCTGGAGAAGACACTAAGTGCTCGAACCCAGCACATACCCGGTGGCTGTGTAACTGGGGTGCCGGTTCATTCCGGCACTTTCCTTTGAAGATCAAAGGGCGCAAACATGTCGGCTCCGCAGCGAAGGACACCTGTCCTGCCAGGTGCGGGTGGTAGGAGTTCTGCTGCTTCCTGGGCCTCAGGGGGGTCTCAGCACGCTGCCGGGGGTCTCGGTTCAGCGATCGTACCGCTTTCTGTCACACACACGTGCACGCTCACGCACACACATGCACACGGTCTCACGACTCCACGGTTGCGGGTTCAAGGTGAGCCCTACGCCCTGCCGTTCTACGATCCGAGTTTTCTTCGGTGAAATATTGGAACCCTCTTCCTACCGGTTCCCCAGGTCGGGCACTTCTGATGACCTCATCTGTGATGCACAGGTAAAAAAAGCAGGTACTTCCCACGTTTACCCTGCGTGGCCAATGGAGACCCCGGCAGTCCCTGTTCCCAGCGAGATCAGTGTGCGTGAATGAATCCGATGCATGCGTCACAAAGAACTGTAGTAACGCATGACAGTAAACGGTGATTGCAGAGCTCCCCCGACAGAGGACCCCCCCCCCCCCTCACCCACAGGATGAAGGATGAAGAAACACACTGCAGTGGAGTGGCGCAGTAGAACACACCGGAACACACCTGAAATATGCGCTCCAGCTGGTCCTGGATGTCCTTCATCCCAGGAAAGGCAGCGGCTCCCTGGATCATTTCGACAAAAATGCAGCCGACACCCCTGGAGGTAAAGAGCAACAGTGAGCGACACGCACGCACGCACGCACGCACCTCGCTGTCGCTTTGGAGAAAAGCATCTGCTAAATGAATAAATGTAAATGTAGGAGGACTGAGAAGCGGGTTTCGATCCACACACCCTGCTGGCGCACCCCCATCGTCCGGCGGCCGCAGCAGACATTGCGCGGTCGTGACCCCAAACCCTCCCGCCTGCGGTGCTCATTACCACCACTGTGACGCGCCGTGACCATTCATACACAGTTATTGATTCTCAGTTTGCGATCGAATCAAAAGGAGATGTTATTACACCTTATTACACCAAGGTGTTCTCGCTGCTTACCGCGGTACCGCGAGCGCCTCTATACCACCCCACTGGGGTACAAGTCCCCCCCCCCCCCCCCTCTGACAACAGGCTTCTCGCTGCTCTGCTGGCTGTGAACACATTGCACTGTCTTCATGAAGCTGCCTGTTATTAGTGAGTAGGCAGATGGTGCAGAACACACTCACCTTGACTGGAATCAAGGTCGCGTGTGTGCGTGTGTGTGCGCGCGCGCGTGTGCGTGTGCGCTTGCTGAATGTGTGCGATAACGTTGGATAGAAGTGTTTGCTAAGCACAGGGGGATATAAACGGGTTCGATAAGGACGCGGCGGCATGTGCCTTGTGTCACTGGGCAGTGTGTCTTCAGCGCCACTGAGCCTCGCAGCTGCTGCGTCCTTAGAGTTTCAGCACTTGATTACACAGCCTCTTCGCTTACAGGCCTTGAAAGAATGGGGGTGGGATGTCTGTGTTTGTTTAACCGTTGCTTGGCAACATCCGATTCCAGCAACCTAACGAACAATGCGCGCAAACACGAATGAACACACACACTCTCCTGAGGTCACGGAGGACTCCTGTTATTTATTAATTTATGGGACACTTTTCTGTGAGATGACTGACAGCACGATGTTTTTTCACTGAGCTACTTACACTGATTTACCCATTTATGTAGCAGGGTAATTTTTACTACATCAGTTCAGGGGACGTACCTTGGTGATGGACACTACAACACGGGGTGGGATTCAAACCCGACACCTCAAACTGCTGCATTGCTGGCTGCTTCCTCACACTAGACCTTTAAACGTGGTAAAGCGTGGTAAAAACTGTTTTACCACAGTTCTTAGTCTTTCTTCCATTTGTGTTGAATCTAATCACTAATATTTAATAATGTTTATTTTCAAGCTCTAACAGCAACTTACACTTTAGCGCATCCCCCATTTCAGTGTGTCCTCCCCCCACGTGTCATCGTCCCATCCCCATCCTCCAGAGCACATCTGCCCCCCCCCAGCCCCGAACCCCCCCTCGTCCTTTCCTCTGCGCTCAACGAGTCGGAAACCCCCGAGTCGAACCCTTGACTCCCGGCTCCTCGTTCAGACCACTTGTCGGAAATGTCAAGAGTGTCAGCTTGTCCTGTGACACTGACGCACTGGGGGGTCTCAGTGTCCAGGGGGGGTTCCGCCAGCTCACTTAGACCTTTCATTCCCAGTTTAGCACTGACAGTCAAACCCGGGTACGAGGGGATGCCAGGAGGCAGGGCCACTTACCACATATCCAGGCAGGTTGAGTAGTCGGTGGAGCCGAGCAACACGTCGGGGGGGCGGTACCACAGAGTCACCACCTCGTTGGAATACGTGTGGCTGGGCACAGACTTGGCCCTCGCCAGGCCTGCGGGGCAGCAGGAACACAGCGGTCAAGCAGCGGTCGCACAGCGGTCACACAGGGGAACAGCACATAAAACAGCACAAGGACACAGTGCTATGAAAAACAAAGTATCCTTTACTTCACTGTTCGAACCCTCAAAAGCCAGTGAGTCTATGGTGGAAAACAGAGTAAAACAGAGTGTCTGACACCCTGTCAGATCCCCCAAAACCTCCACTCTGTAATTTACTGTGAATAAATGCAGCTGAAAACAAAGCAGGTGCCAAAGCGAGGGCTGCAGAGTGGGGGTGCAGTGGGGGGGGGGGGGGGGGTACACGCATCCCCGCCCCCCACTCCCACCAGGACAGACTAAGTGGTACAATGCAGACGGGAAAGTGAGACGATCGCCGCCCCCCTCCACCCCCACCCCAGTGAGGGGAACAGCCTCTGGGTCCTGGGGGCGGTCGCCACGGCAACAGCCAAGGAGAAACCATCAGTAAACAGGAAGTGGGTGCGTTTTTGGGAGGCCGGGGTGTGGGGTGTCGGAGCTGTCAGTTGTCTCTCCACCTTCCCTACGAAGGTCACGGGTTTGACTGGTTGGTGTCTGAGCACCCCTCTTGGCAGCTCAGATCCCCTGGTCCTCGACCCCAGAGCCAAGACGAGGGGTGTGGGGGAGGGGCATACAGACACCCCCCTCCGTCTGAATTATGCATCGGTCGCTCAGCGTCCGGCAGAGTCTTGTGTCGCACAGAAGACCACGAGGGGCTTCACTTTTCAGCCATCACTCACTCACACACACACATACCTTATTAATACCACACGCTGCAGCAACAACAACAACAACAACAACAATAATAATACCAGCATTATCATCATCACCTCGTATTTGACCGATACCTTTGTCCAGCCTTACAATGCTGGATACACTGCATCCACATAATGAAACAACAGTACATTAACATGCACGGCGCACACGCGCGCACACACACAAAATCCTGACCAGGATTCACGAACTGTGTGCGCTGTGGTCAAACGCAACAGAGACGGACACAAGCGGTCCAGTGTTGCACTTCTTTACTGACCGCATGACCACTCTGGTCCTCTGGACCACGATCCCTTTGGGAAGCGCTGCTGTCGTTAAGGCCACAAGTCGCCCGCCTGACACACATCGACCAGCGCGCACGGTCCACGACCTCAGGTGTGTGCCACAGCTGCAGGTGGTCAGGACCCCTCACCACCTCCCAAACACGCACCACATTGAGCACACATGAACCGCGCTTTCCAGCCTCACCCTTCAAACATACCGTAAGGTGTACGTACAGAAATTACCACCCTATCGGTATAAAACCGGTGTAAAAAGCTCGGCAAAAACTGACCAACATCAAAAATTGAGAACGCAGATCGTCAGGAGGGGGCGGCAGCTTCGCTCCATGGGATCGCAGTGATGCGTGAGCCCCACCCCCTCCCAGGCCTACCGAGGCCAATCAGATCGCTGTACAGCACAAACAAACGGCTGTCAGAACCAATGAGCTCAGTGCACCGAATCACTCACTCGGGGGGGGTGGTGGGGCATATCTCACACTTCCCTTCAAATCGACTTACACTGATTTACCCTCCTTCCAAAGTAACTTACATTGATTTAACTCGCTTATACAGCAGGTATCAGTTCAGGGATTCGAACCCATGTCCATCGAGTGCAAGGTAACGATGATAACCGCACTCTACCTGCTGGGGTCCTGAACAGGTTGGGACACAACATCCTCACGGTTACACATAAACCGTGTAAATCACTGCAGTACAAAGAGGGGTAAAAGCAAACCTGCACCATCATTATTACTAATTACTAGTACAGCGGAACAAGAAGTTTCCCAGCATGCTGTTCATCAGAGGGCTCCTCTTCACACCTGACCTTGCATCATTCTGGCCACAGGGCGTGGTCCTGTGTGACGGCGCGGGTGCGAGAAGCAGCTCGCCGGTCCGCATCCACCAGGAGGAAAAAACGCGGTTCTACTGGGCTGAGGGCGGCAGCTCCCCTGGAAACAGGCCCCTCCTCCAACAGGCCACACCTCCATGAGGGCGGAGCTACAAGGACCCACCCACTGTTTTTCTTTTTAAAGTGCGTTAGAGGTGCTGTGCTGCGTGGTCACGACCTACCGAAGTCAGCCAGCTTGAGCTCCCCCGTATCGCCGATGAGCAGGTTCTGCGGTTTGAGGTCGCGGTGCAGGATGTAGCGCTGGTGGATGTAGGACAGACCCCTGAGCAGCTGGAACAGGAACATCTGCAGGGACACAAGGACAGGTGACGACCTGCACAGGTACTGCAGCTACGGGTAACACACACACGCGCACGCACCTCAAACATTTCTGCCAAATATACCAGAATTGTACATAAATCCAGTAAAGAGAAACATGGTAAAGTACTCAACATGGAGTAAATGAGTGGAAGCGAAGCTGTCAGTTAGCGTCCAAATGTCTCCATTCCAACTCACACTATGGTGTAACTGTTGTTTTACTCATATGAGTCTGCAGCACCACATCCCTCCTGTACATCCATTTACTGTATATAACAGCAGTGCAGCTCTCTCCCCCCCCCCACCCACACCCACCCACACACACACACACACACACACACACACACACACCCCTCATGTAAATCCTCACTGACAGAAGGTGGAACACATTACATAAGCCCCCCTCCCCGACCCGCCTCATTCTGTCACTGCCGCCTCCTCGCTCACCTGCCACCGTGTCACTTCCTGTGTGTCACTTTGCGAACCCCGCGAAAGGGCGATGGGTTCGAGTCCCGGGAAGGAGGCGACGTGCTGCTGGTCCCCCGGAAAAGAGACCGAGACTAAACTGCTCCAGTGAATTAAAGTGTAAAAAAAGGGGCAGCAGGTGGCGCACTGGCTAAAGCCGTCGCCTTGGAAACCAACTGTCCCAGGTTCAAAATCCCCCTCCTGCCCTGGTGGCCTTGATCAAGGTAAAATTACCCTGCTGTGGAACGGTCCCAGTGCAGCGAGTCACCATGCGGTGGTGGAAACTTCTAGAAAAACGGCAGAAAAACTCATGTCGACGTTGACCCCCCCCCCCCCTTACCTTGACGTTGTCTGGATGGAGACCCCCAGGGTGCTTGTCCATATACTGGCACAGATCTGTGTGCTGGGGGGGACAGCTGTTAGTGTCAGAGGGCAGCAGCCAGCAGGGGGGGCAGGGATGTTGGAGCAGAGCCCCCCCCACTTGAATCCTGAACACAGAGCTCAGCTCAGAGTGACCCCCCCCAATAGGGCTGCCTCACTTACACCCCCAGGGCTTTAATACTCAAATAACTGTTCACATCCAAGTCGTGCAGGATTATTAAATATACATACAGTGAAATATGTAAATAATACAATATAATGGACTGCAGGATCCTCTGCGTGCAGCGACACCGACACACTGAGATGCTTTTTGTCTCTCACTCACACACACACAGGGTTACAAGATGCTCTCCATTATTAATTAATTAATAAATACTCTATAAATTGTCAATGGGTTCGGTTTTGACGTGCAGACAGACACCAATGTCCTGGAGCAACGCTGTTCTCACACTTCCCGGGGACAAGGAAAGGGATGCACCGCAAAGCAGGTGCCTTCACAGGTTTTAAAAAAAAAAAAAAAAAACTATAACATTTATAACAACAACTATAAAAAAAAGTCAGTCTTCGCTGTTTCCAGGAGGTCTCAGATTCCAGAGGCACAACAAGCAGCCACAAGATGCCTGCAAACAGGACAGACACCGGCGTCCCAAGCTTCACGTTCCACTGGGGTCAACAGTCATGTGTCCACCTCCGTACCCCCCGCCCCCACCCCCTACCAGTTCAGTCTCGGCTCGTACTCCACATACTCACCACGTACTCAAAGACGAGCGTCAGCGTCTCCTTCGTGTGGATGATGTCGTGCAGGAGGACGATGTTGGCGTGTTTCAGCCCTTTCAGAAGGGAAGCTGCAGGGACACAGAGCGCAGGGTCGCACCGGCACGCTTCGGGATCCGAACCCACGGGGTCCACGGCAAACAGCAGCTACATCTATTCACTCAGCTGGCGCTCTTCCCCGAAGCAGCTTGTGCCGATTTACCCGTTTACACAGCTGGGTAATCTTTACTCTGTCAAATCAGGCTAAGTACCTTTATCAAGGGTACTACTACAGCATTCGAACCCGGGTCCTCTGAGTGGAAGGGGCAGCTGGAAAGTCACCCAGTCACCCCTCAAGGTGCCACAGGAGAGCAAATACTTGTGTCCCATGGGTTACACAGTCAAAGTGTCTCTCTCTCTCTCTCTCTCTCTCACACCCACCCACACACACACACACACCAGAACAGCTCTGTCACACACCTGGGGGGGCAATTCTTCAGCAGGAAACAATAAAGCTGAACTAATTCCCCTCGATTTGCATTTGACATTTAGTCATTTATGAAACACTTGTCTCCAAAGCGACAAACAATCAGAGGAAACAGAGTGTGTCAACACCAGACAAAGAGCTTTAGACACACACACAGGACTATGGACACAGTTTGTATGTGTGACACCACCAGGTTGCTGGTTCACATCCCTCCCTCCAGTAGCTCTTATAGAAGTGACATTAAAATAGCAAATACATAGATCATCATAGCAGATGGTGTTAGACTCATTGATGGAGTTGTCAGGACAGAAGTGACTCTGAAGGAGATGGGTTCAAAACCCTTCTTCAATGTGGGAGGGATTCAGCAGTCCTGAGGGACACAGGGAGCTTGTTTGGGACAAAACAAGACACAGCCTCCACTCTGAGCAGAACACACACACAACACAATATTAAATGTGCCCAAATTGGTTCCCTTTCCTTTTGTGCGAACATAACCCCGACGGCAAAGGGGATTAACGCCTCTGGCCTTCCTGCTCCATCTCGCTATTGAACACGGGGTGGATTAAAACGAGACGTGAGCCGATAGGGCCTTTATCCATATCCGTGTCCCCGGAGGGTGCTAATTTAGGGGAATTAAACCCAAAGGGGCTCATGAGTCCTGAATTGAGGGGGGGGATCTGAGCATCACGGACAGAAGAGCAATTTTAATCTTAGTGGAAATTATCATATACATCAGGAGGGAAGGGTGAGAAGAGTAGAGGATCATCATACAGCTGGAGGACCTGGGGGGGGGGGGGGGGGGTCACCTGTTCGCACCTCCATCCCAAAGAGGGGGATCATCCTGCCTTCCCAGGACAAGCCCCTCCCCCTTTACTCTGACAAGAAGCACCACTGTTCAGCTGTGGTTTCTGAACGTCTCCAGGCTCAGCGTCACACACCTCAAACCCAGAGGTGTCCCAAGTAATGAGGGGCTGTGTTACCACGGTGTGAGAGCGCCGTATTTAGAGTGTTTCTATTTTTTTTTTTAAACGAGGGAACTGAGCCACCGTGGGGAATGCGATTAATTTCGTCCATGGGTGGGATGTCAAGAAGTGAGGCGCCAGTATGTCCAGAACACAGGAAACGCGGTAAATGTTCTCCATGAGGCCCATCGCTTCTTTACTCATGTCATTCAGGCCTTCGAGACCTGAACAAAATTGGAATTTAAACCATCAAAGATGATCCTGCTGAAATCCCACCGACACGACCCGGGGGGGCACCAAGGACTGAGCCCTGAGGAACACCTACATTTCACTCATCTAGAACACAGTGCTCCTATCCAAAGCAAAAGTAAAATCAGGGTAAACGTAGAGATCAGTACAGGCACAACTCCCTGGAGGCCACGCCCCTTTCCAGAAGCGCTATGGAAGGAACTCTCCCATGACTTTTATTCACCTATAGTACATCCGACACCTTCCTGCAAAGGAACATACAGTGTTACACTACTTACGATTTACCCATTTATACATTTTACTGTATCCGTTCAGGGTAAGCACCTTCATCAAGGGTCCTGCAGCAAGCGGTAGGATTCGAACCCAGGTCCTTCATGGTAAAAGCTCTAACCGCTGCACCACCCGCTGCCCAAGTGACCACTTACCACTGACCAGCAGGGTTTGCGGCCGGCGGAGGGCCGCTTGCACTGGAAAGAGCAGGACGACGGTTAACGCACCCGGGCCTCGAACCTACCTTCCCTGATGGCCGTAAAGGGCGTCCCTTCCTCCTCCTGCAGCCGAATGACCTTCAAAGCCACCAACTTGCCATTTACCCTGTTTGCAGAGAGAGGAAAAGTGGGGGTAAAAAAAACCAAACGGAGAGCTGTAGTAAGTAGTAGTTGATTTACCTTCCAATTACTGAATTAAATACTGGGGGGGGTCGGGGGGGGTCACAGTAACAGCTATGATATTAAATTACATTAGACTTCAATAATTACATTTCAGAGTATTGATGTGGAAGAGAAACAACAAAATGCAGGTTCATCAGTGTGACAAATCACACCAGTAGGCGTCCAACCCTTTCACAGCAGGACACACACACACACACACACACACACACACACACACACACACACATTTGTACAAGCGGCGCATTTCACAGACACTGAGCTCCTCTCCAAAAGAAAATGAAACAATAAAACAATAAAATAATTCCATCAGTGCAACGAAATTGCAAAGCACTTCATTTAAAAAAAAATCTGTAAACAATCACATGATAAAAAATTAGTGTTCAGTATAAAGGCTTTGTGTAAATGTTCTGGGGATAAAGATAATTATAAATAAAATCTTACACTGGATTGCCTCTGAAATGCTGAAAAATAGTGTGAATTGTCACTCTTTGGTTTATTATTATTATTAATAAGTTACTGCCTGTTTTATGAAAAGACAAAATATAGAATGTAAATATGACCGTAGAACAAACACACACAGACAAAAACACACACAGGTCACATCGTTCTTGGTCTCTCTCTCTCTCTCTCTCTCTCGCACGCACTTACTTGCTCTTCCCCTTGTACACGGTGGCATAGGAACCCTCTCCCAGTTTCTCGAGCTTCTCGTACGAGTCGGCTTTCCCGAACTTGGGGCTCGTGGGCTGGAAGAGAACGAAGCAAAGGAAACATGTGGGATGAGAACCCTCACTGTACCCCTAGTCCTCACGCAGTACTCTTTCACCACGTGCCCTCAAAGTGCTGTACGGAGTAAACACAAGGTCACCAACAAACCGGGCACAGCTGGTAGCGTAGTGACTAGAGGTGCTGCCTTTGGACCCAAAGGTCGCAGGTTCGAATCCCACTTCCAGCTGTAGTACCCTTGAGCAAGGTACATACTCTGCATTGCTCCAATAAAATTACCCAGCTGTGTACATGGGTAAATAATTTTATTGTCGTTTAAGAATGGCATTGGCTTTGGAGAAAAGTGTCACATAAACTGGTTGGAGCGTTAAATGGACACAGCTTGTGTGCCTGACACCACGATGTTGCTGGTTCACATCCCTCCGGTAGCTCCTATACAAGTGGCATTCAAATAGCACATGTATAGATAATGGGAGCAGATGGCGCTGGACTCATTGATGGAGCTGTCAGGAGACGGGGAGAGAAGTGGCTCTAAAGGACATCAGTTGAAGACCCTTCTTCATCGTTCAAATGTGTGATCTGGTTGGAGACAGAATTTCGTTCTGAAGAATCCGGTAAAACAATTGAAATACAAAATGCACAAATGTTGAAAAGGTTGTAGGACACCAATATACACAGGGGCCTTACTGAGCACCGGGGACAGAACACAGAACTGTGTCTATGTGTGTTGGGGGGGGCATTCATCAGTCTTACAGAAAGGAGGGACAGATGGAGGGTCAGGGAGATGCTGTGTTCCATTTGGAAGAAAAACCAGGACCTTATTGCTGATAGAGAGAGACACACACACACACGCACACACGCACGCACACGCACACACTCTCTCAGGGTCTTTTGTAGACCATCCAACATGACGATCATAATTAATGCTTCTCATTTGCTGATTTACATGCAAAAAAATCTGTTTGCATTTTCTGACGTTTCATTTTTGCTAGAAGAACAAGGAGGTCAGGAAGGTCTCAGCAGCACATATGAATATGAACATGAATGTGAAGGAAGGAAAGTGGCAGAAGGCATTAACACCTGAAAGGGACTCTAGGCAAGATGATTATGGTCACTGGAGAGGTGTAACCATAGAACGGTGATGATGTCACAGCCACTGATGATGTCACAGCCACTGATGATGTCACAGCCACTGATGATGTCACCATGATGTCACAGTCACACCATGTAAACATCCACAATTCACCAGCGCTGAATTTCGGACTTGATCTTCCAAGTTCATTCAAATTATCCCTCACATCTGGAATGGACCAGTGTGGTTACAGGGTAGGACAACCGACACACACACACACACACACACACACACACACACACACACACACACACACGCGGGTTCTATTATTTTATACTAAAGTGCACATTCTGCACTACGTGACATAATAAGAACAACACACTAAGTATTTTAGGTGTTTCACTTGTGCAACTCGTTCATTTCCAATGTGTCATCTGAAGTTTACAGCGTAGTACCGTAGTACGTGTTCAGACGTGACGGCAGCGGTGAGAGAAGATCTCTGCGGGGGGGGGGGACCTCCACTCACTGACTGTTACTAAATAGCAGACACCCCCACAAACACGGCAGAGCACAGTACAGCACTTACAAAGTGTAAACAACAGGTGTAAACAATAAGTGTGACCAATGAGATCACAGCACCCCCGTCGACCGCAGGGGACCCTGTCGCAGAGCCTCTCGCCGCCGCCCAGGTCTCATCAACGCTTCATTAGCATAAGCGCCGCGATTAGCGCACACCGGCTAACGAGGGGAACAGGTGGGGGGCAACAGCTGCCTGCGGGTTCGAGCACATGGTCAAAGTGCAGCGCGATTCTCTCTTGTACTCAGTCACCGGCCAATAGAGCACAGTACCCAAGTACCGTACACCAGTACAGCAAAACAGCAGTACCCCAGTATGGTACGGTACACCAATACAGTACAGTAGCATCCCAGAATAACAGTAAAGTACACTGTTACCACAGTACAGCAAGGTAAGAACCCTTAGGCCATAAGAAGTGAAAATAAATACGGAAGAGAGGAAGGGAGGGGAAACCCTTCGGGAGTGGAGCTGGGGGAGGTTGTTGGTGGACTGGTGGGCGGACTGGTGGGCGGAGCCAGTCAGGGGGCGGGGCCCTACTTACGGAGCTGGGGCTGGAGTGGCGGCGCACTTTGGGCGACTCCTTGCCCAGCGAGCAGCTCTTGGACGTGATGCAGGCGTTATTCTCCGAGTGAACGCGCTTCACCTGGCCGGCCGGTTTCTCGAAGGCGTCGAGGCCGCTCTGCGTGCGCTGAACCCGCGCCTTCCTGTCCTCAGGGATGGGATCCAGGGGCCTGACGCCCGCATCCGATCCCGGGGGGCCGCGCGCCGACATCTTGGCGACGCATATCTGGAGGAAGGAAGAGGCCGGAGTTAGAGCGCCGCTCTCGAACCCGCAGCCAAAGCGGTCAAGCGTTCCCAGCACAGCCAACCCGGGCAGGTTTTGAACCAACGACCCTGGAGCTCCTGCACGGCCACACACTGCTCAGCATCACCTTCTCGACTCGACACAGGTTCGAATCCCGCCTCCTGCCGACGCGCCCGAGTAAACACGACGGTCCCGCAGAGTCCCACCGAGGCCACTAGTTTCCCCATTCGGAGTCATGCACCGTGTCCGGAACGCGTCCGATTTCCACACTGAAAACACACCCTTTAAAGATTTTCCGCCAGAAGGTTGCTGCTTCCAAGCCCTGCTGGTTCCAGTAGCTACACCGTGCTTGCCATGCTCTCAACTGTAGAAGAGAGAAGTGGCCAAACAATGAGACCCACAGTGACTGATCGGGTCCCACCAAGAGGGGCTCGAACCCCGCCGCGCACTCTTCCACAGCCAGCGTAGGGCACGGCGCGCCTCGGTAAATTGCCTCCGGGTGAAACAATACACCACATCTCTCAGCGGAAGCGTAATCAGCATGTAAAAGTGCGGTATAACACGTTTATGGTCGGCAGCGGAACGGGTAGCGAGTGCCATTAGCTGCCGCGCTGGGAGGAGGGTCTCGAAAGGACGACCTCCCGGAACCCGATACACGCACTAACAGGCCGCCTGCAGCTACGGCAGCCACGGGACCCGCGACCGTCTGTAGTAAACAGTGACATGCAGAACTGCTCAAAGATGGTGAAACGCGGTACAAACAGCTCATGTTCGTGACGGGAGCCGCACAAATCGGCCCGGGTTCGAAACGGGCAAATTAATAACTTGGAAAGGAGCGAAAAAATACAACAACTCCTCCCTCACTTGAGCGTGACGAGCGAGGCGTGCGATACCGCAGCCAACTAGCGCCGGAGCGTTCAGCACACGGATCATCGAACCCGTGACCCTCTGCACGATGAGTTCTGAGGTCCTTCCAGGGTGCTGCGGCACCGCGCCTCCCTGGGGCTCCGTAGGACGTAGGAATACCACGTTGTCGGGCCGATGAGGTTCAGAGCTCATCTCCGATGGCTCCGCAGCTCATCAAATTATATAACATTAACCCCCGGGGTAAAATGGAGTAAATATTACGGCACAGGGCTGAGCCAGTCATTGCCAGAACGTGGTAAAAAAGGTAGTGAATTATAGGTCAAGGCAGGTTCAGCGCTGCACACTGGTCCTGTGGGGACATAAAATCCTCCAAAAACCACGCTGACCTCTGACACCCTCGTTACCTTGGGACTCAAAGGTCCTGGGTTCGAATCCCACCTCCCACTGCTGGACTCGTAAGCAAGGTACTAAACCTGAACTGGTTCAGTAAAAATTATCATCTAAGAAATGTATAGTGTTTTCACCCCAAGTCACTTTGGTAGGAAGTGATCTTTTCCAGACCCCTCTCTCTCTCTCTCCCCGCCCCACCATCCCTCAGAACTGCTGAATCCTCTTCAATGTTCTATAAAGATTTTTCAGAGCCACTTCCCTCTGAGCTCCCTCCTGAAAGGATGCGCGCGCGCGCACACACACACACACACACACACACACACACACACACACACACACACAAACCAGCTGCATTAATAAATTAATACACAACAAATATTAATGCTGAGATGTACGTCACTTTGGACAAAAACGTCTGCTAAATGAATAAATGTACATGTAAGGCATTGACAGGCTCTCACCATGACCCCTGGACCCAAACAGCCCCAGGGTCACGCTGGGTATCACAGTCTGTCACAGACCGCAGAGGCAGCGAGGGCTGCCTGTCATACTGCACGGGACGGGACGCCACGCCACACAGTGGTGAAAATGTGTCTAGAACCGACACCAACCCGGCCACACAAACCGGGACCTACACCTGGTGTCAACGAAGGGAGACAGAGCAAATCCGTACTGGGGACTGGATCACGACCCCCCCCCCCGAGCAAATGCGCGCCGAACCCCGGACCGTGGAACGAGTCCCTGCCGGCTGAGGGATGACGGCGATTCCGCCGTCGCGTCACCCCTCCCCCCCGGAGAGTCTGGATCTGGTGACAAGTGGGTTTGGGTGGTGGAGCAGGTCTGCAAGGAGCTCTCTCAATGAAGTGTGAGATTGTGCGTGCGTGCGTGCGTGCACACACACACACACACACAGACAGACAGACATCTTGAGATGAACGTGTTAATTCATGCAGCCTCTCATCATCATCATCGTCGTCTTGTTCTTCAGGAAAGAGGAAGTGAGAAGACGAGGCCTGCAGCGTGTGCTGGGCTCCGACCCCTTCCCTTCACGCCCGAGTCGGTACTGTGGTACACTGACTCTGCGGGGGGCCGGCGACGGTTAGCTGCACGTGACCTTGCTGGAACTGTGGTCCACATTAACATGTTTGGCTCCACCGGTGACACCCTGTGTGTGCGTGTGCGCGCGCAAAAGTGTTTGCACATTCGCTGTCATCCAGGAACTGCTGCTTCATGGTGCAAGCACCCACACGCACGCACACACACACACACACACACACACACACACACACGAGGGGGGGGTGAACACGAGAGGCAACGCTGCTCTTACCTCTGCGGCGGCGGCGGCTGCAGGGGGCGTCGTGCTCCAGCGCGGTGCTCTGAGCGAAGCCTCTCCAGACACACAAGTGCGCGGTCCCCCCCCCCCACTGCCATCCCCCGGCAGAGATGGAGCGGGAGCGCTGATGCGGGGGGAGGGGGGAGCGCCGGGGAGACGCAGCATCGCTGTGGCTGTCGAACCCCGTCAAGCCGTGCGGAACCCCCCCCCAGTTTGGGCAGGGGACATTAGGAGCAGGGGGGAAGTGGCTCGCGCCCGTGGGGGAGACACTGGAAGGAGGAGCGAGCGGAGCGCACGGCAAGGCCCCCCCCCCCACGGTAGCGAAGGAGATGGACCGGCCCGGCAACACGGAGCAGCGCTCTCAGCACACGAAGGGAGGGAGGGGAGGTGTCGAACCCGGGCCACAGCACTGCGGCCCCTCAGCACAGATAGCTAAATCACAGCATGGGGGACAGCCCCCCACCCCACTCCACACACACACACACACCTCCGCGCTCAGCTTTCACACGAAGCAACAAGGGTAAAATCACGGTACAGACTGGAGTACAGGAAGGAAGAATCAACATCAGTTCCTATCAAGTTGAGGATGTGTGACAGCTCTGCTCTTCTGGAGAGTGTGTGTGTGTGTGTGTGTGTGTGTGTATTTTATTAAAAAATAAATACATATAAACAGCGTTTAGCACTTATCAATGTGATGAGTGTCCACCTTTACCGAATTCCTCGTTACCCCATTGGACATTTTTACCTTTCCTCACGTTGCTGCTATTTTTCACCTCACATCAACGTCAGAATATTACTTGCTCGACTCCCATTTGTCGGACCGGTCGAGGCGCGCCTGCAGGTCTTAGGTTCGCACACCCTAAAGGTGAACGTTCCTCGCACCCGAGCGACCAGGTGTGCGCGTGCGTCTCGGACGACGCCAGCGAAGCGCCGCGTGGGAACATCACGGACCCCATGCGACAACACGGCGCTTTCCCACGATGCACCTGGCGACAACCACCGGCTCGCTCTGCCTCGCAGGTGACCTTGAGCCCGTGGTGCGTTTCCATGGAAACGGTGGAGCGCTTCTCTCCTCTCTCACTTCAGACACCTGGACTTGGCCACGCCAGGAGGTGTACGGAGCGACCGAAACGGGGCCCTCGACTACCGCAAGACGACCAGCGTGTGCGCGCGTGTGTTGAAGAAGTAATTAATTCAAAGTTCATCCAACGCACGGTCTCTGGTATGAGATAGGACGCCAGTGGGACACGGGACGCCAGTGGACATTGGGACAAGTAGAAATTAAACAGTTCATTGAGGAGGAGCTCTTGTGCTTTGTACACAGAACCGAGTCCCTCCTGGACACCGGCGTCACGCAGGACAGCAAGAGGACGACGTGTCACAGAGCGTTTGACCTACAACATCGCCCACGTGTCTCGTGTCAGGAGGACACAACGGAATGGATTCATGTCCAAACCCCCCAACCCCACCCAGGACAGGAATCCTATGTGAAGAGTTACATTCTACAGACAGAGCAGGACTCGAACCCGAGGCACCGGCGTGTCCCGCTGCACCATCGTGCCTCTCAGCCTCAGGTTGCCCTGGGAGACCGACGTAAGGGGTGTCTGCCCCTCCCCATCAGAGCCGTGTTACCCCCTTGCACCAGGAACAGTACCGTAAACGTGGTACTCGTGCACGTGGCGCGTGGTGCCGCTCGCGTCCCAGAGCCTCAGAGCTCCGGCAACCCAGAATCCCACAAAGAGGCTGTGCTCTAACCACCTGAGCGGGTGGGGGTGGATGCCCCCAGCTTCCCCACATTGTTATTCTGCCCCACATGCAGCACGATCAGCACCTCTCTGGGAGCATCGATTTATTTAAATAAAAGAAAAAGATGGGGGGGGGGGGATTGGGGGGGGCTGACAGTTTCCGCTCCATAAGCATTGAGGAGAACCTGCGTCCTCCGTATGTGTGTGTGTGTGTAAGAGAGAGAGAGCGAGCGAGAAAGACCTTTGCACAGTGGACCCCTGAGGTCCCTTCCTGCCACTGAGATGAAAGCAGCCCCCCCCCCCCCAGCGGGGATGTACCAGAGCTCTGTTTTCACTTCATCTGCACCGAGTCTTAGTGGCTTTGAACCTGGAGTCAAAGAGCCAGAGAGAAACACTAATAAAATACTACAGTATAAATACCACGTTTCCCTCGGATTGAAACGAGAAGAAACGGACATATCCGAGGAATGGCCGACAACGTCATTCATGGTAAAGTACGCGGAACACGGTAAATGACAGCACGGAAGCGCAGCAGGTGAGTCACGACGACAGTCTAGAACCCTGGACCCTGTGTGTCCACGAGCCCCGCCCAGCAGGGCATCGGGCACGACCCCATGTCCACAAGGAGCGACATGAAAAAATAAGACCCTCAGTCAGTCCTCGGTTTCCAGTTTTAACCCCACTCTTCCCCTTTACCCCGGTTCAGTGCCGCGGTAAACGGGCACAGACCTTCCATAGTGGAACAATGGATTACTTGTTTCTTGCCTGCTGTGCTTCCTTCCATCCAGCATCCCAGAAGGGCATCAGCCACATCGCTTCCTATGGGGGGGGTATTACGAGGGATCCGGGTCGCGACCCCAGAGGGAGATCAGGATGCTCCTCTCAGGAGCATCGGGTTCGAGGTTTGAAGCTCACGTACGGCGTAAATGTTCACGCGCCGAAACTTCGTGAGCATCTCCAGCTCAGCCTTTATTCGGCCGCTACTCCGGCATCGTTTCCGCTTGCTTGTTTATGTGATATTATCAAAAAAAGAAAAAACCTCCTATCAATTTTTTCTTATCAGGACTCATCTATCCTGCGTTTTATGCACCTACTCGAGCGATGAACATCGGTGCATCGAGTGGAAAGTAACAAACGAGATTTACTTAAGAATCACGTCTGCAGCCGTGTCTCTTTCTCTTAATGTAATGGAAGACGAAAGTGTCTGCTACATGAATAAATGTAAATGGGTAAAAGGAGGTAAAAATGGACGGAGAAGAGCAAGGAGGAGGTTTCTCAGGATTTCATACAAACTCTGGCATTATGTTTTTATTACATGTAATTGACGTTTTAATTGCATTACATTTCGATCACGATGTTTTTTTCCTTCTCCCTCATTTTTCTTGCTTCCTAAGTTTCTTCTGCCCTTCAGGCTTCATAGGATTTTTATTCCAGCAATTTGAGCTCAATTATCTAATGCACCATTTTTAACTATTGAAAATATTCCAGACCACTGGAGAACCTTCCGGAAACCAGTTTTTCGTATTTGAAACCTGGTCTGCCCCCCGAGGCGCTTCGCTTTTTTCCCAGATGCCGAAATCTCATTGGTACCAAGAGGAAGAATCGGCTGCATCTTCCCTTTATTTACTTTGTGAGTGAAAATCACTGCGCTGGAAATTATTCATTTTATTAAATATTATTGATGTTGACCTTTCATTGAACAAAAGAGAACGTGTCCAAAAGACGGTCATTCACACTGCAAGTGGCCACACTGTACCGTGGTACAGCTACTGTACTGTTATTAATAGCATGTTCCGGCACGTACGCCCCCCCCCCCCCCCCCGACACTTCCTGTTTGGTGGTGAGCCCTGCGAAGACCCTGCATTCTTCCAGCAGCGAATCACTCGAACCCGGACAGCATTTCTATTCAATCAGGAGGCACAGCTGCTCCGTGGCCACTAACAGGCAGGGAGCGACACCACCCCCCCCCCAGCCCCACCCCCACGGGTTACAGGGGACATCGAGATGGACTGAAGCTGGCTGGTTTCAACCACAGTCAACATCGCACACTGCACACTGTGTGTGTGTGTGTGTGTGTGTGTGTGTGTGTGTGCGCGCATCATTAGAAGTGTTTCCAGCATTTAAATATTGATATTTTCTCTGTCCACCTCATCGCTGTACATCTTTGTGCCCTTTGACTCTTTTGCTGACAGACAGAAACCCTCAAAATAACTATTATTATTAACAACAATAAGATTATTAACGTGAAACACAGGTCAGAGAAAGACAACGGAAAAGAAACAGAAGGACTTGAGGCAGTAAGACGACGTGACACAAACACTGAAATGAGTGTGTCGCTCAGTACGGTCTAATAATGGGGGGTATCATTTTTTATATATATGATATTTCCCAACACAGTACTGCACGAGGAAGGAACTGAGCTGCAAAAAAGGCACAACGTGTCGCTCGTCGAGGTGCCGACAGGAGACGGTTAAGGTGAAGCTCTCACACAAAAATGTAAACATGGGTTCAAGAGTAAACAGCCCTCATCAGCAGGCTGGACAGCGGGGCAGTTGCTAACACACACACACACACACACACACACACACACACTCTCTCTCTCTCTCTCTGCATTAGCCCCACCCCCCATCCCCACACACGGGCAGCGAGAGGTTCAGATCTTCCTTCGCTGACTCAGGACTCGGCGGCTCTTCGCTCCCGTCCACAAACCACCCCCCCAGCCCCACCACACAGGAAGTGGCCCCGTTCCCTCAGATTCCTCGCATTTTTGCCGTTTATGGCGAGGGGACGGAGCTCTTTCCCACGGCCGGCGCTCTCATTGGGTCCCGACCTGGCGGGACACACACAGGTTGCCTTCTAGTCCATATCTGACCTCCACAGTATTCCGAACAGGCACTTTCCCACAATTCCAAGGGGCTCCACCACTTGGGGGGGGGGGGGGGCCTCACCTGGGAGCAGGCATCCTGCTGACAGTTTCCCAGGGTAACAAAACAAACCAGTTTTGGATAAAATGAAGTCCTTTCACAGTGTAAATCTGGGTCCAATCCCTCCCACAGCTGCTTCCGTTCAACGCGAACGCACCTTGCCGTCGCTCAGCGCACTATCCCACATATACAGCAGGGTAATTTTTACTCTATCAGTTCAATACACACACACACACACACACACACACTTTCAGAACCGCTTGTCCCATACGGGGTCACGGGGAACCGGAGCCTACCCGGTAACACAGGGCGTAAGGCCGGAGGGGGAGGGGACACACCCAGGACGGGACGCCAGTCCGTCGCAAGGCACCCCAAGCGGGACTTGAACCCCAGACCGACCGGAGAGCAGGACTGTGGTACAACCCACTGCGCCACTGCACCCCCCTAATTTTTACTCTATCAGTTCAATAGTAAATACTATTAGGGAAATGGTCCTAGAGCAGGAGGGGGATTCGAACTTCGCGTTACTGTAACTCACTGGAGAACACAGCTCACCCAGGAACACAAGAGGGTGCAGGTTCGACTCCACGGTGCCCCCCCCCCGGGAGGGCAGCAGGACCACCAAGTGAGGAACATTCAAGGCAGCAGTGAGAGTCACTGACTCTGGGCTTAAAGGTTACAGGTTCAAGTCCCACTGTCTGTTGCAATGCCTTTGATCAATTACCCTGCTGCACAAATGGGTAAATCAGAGTAATTGCCATAATATTATTAGGCACTTCAGAGAACATCATGAGCTGATGAATAAGGGATAAATGTGAGGATTTTTAAAGCCCATCAGTGTTACAGCGCTGAACCGCACCCCGACCGGGACCGCTTGAGGCACGGACACTCAAAGCTTCAGAACAATAACCAGTCCATCTCTGCGGAGGGTTAGGTTTACCGTAATCGATGTTCCGATTGGCTGAGAGCGTCATGTGACGGGAAGCAGGAAGCACAGAGTACGCAGCGCAGAAGGAGCGCCGTGCCCGTGTGTTTTGTGGAGCTCAACACAGACAGCGAATGAAGAAACACGAGGGAGGTGCAGTGGATCTGGGGTTCGAGTCCCGCTTGGGGTGCCTTGTGATGAACTGGCGTCCCGCCCCGGCTGCGTCCTCTCCCCCTCCAGCCTCGCACCCTGTGTTGCCGGGTTAGGCTCCGGTTCGCCGCGATGAGCGGTTGTAGACATTGTGCGTGTGTGTGTGTGTGTGTGTGTGTGTGTGTGTGTGTGTGTGTGTGTGTGAGAGAGAGAGAGAGAGAGAGAACAAAGATGCCGGTCTGGGGCATAAAACTAAGGTGAAAAGACACCACTGTATTAAATGAAAAGGTAACCTTTCGATAAAGAGTTTTCACTGCATGGACACCGTGACACACGGTAAGGGTATCCCTCCGTTTTTTTTACCGTGCCTCACCTGTAAGGAGGAGTGTTGCACACAGTACACTAAAGTACAGACCGCAGTAACACATAACCACAGCACACACCAGAGCAGTTTCTTTGGAGTACCAGGCGTGCGCGCGCGCGCACGCGCACACACACACACACACACACACACACACACACACACACACACACTTACCTCGTCAAAGCTACTGTCCTCTTTCTTGAAGGCTAGAAGAGAAAAGCAAGGAGACAAGAGAAATGAGGGCACGGTAAACACGGTACAAGCATGGTATGAGTGCAAATGCAGCAGGACCTTCTGGAGGCGTGTCTCTCGAACCCGCGACACTTCTTGAACAAGGCTGCCGTTTTCGGCGCTTCAGAGCATCTGTCCACATGACCTTTGAGATGCGACACCTTCACAGGATACCACGGTACACAGAAGACATGGCAGGAATTCTGTACTGTACAGTACTGTACTGCCAGTCGGCCGTCTGGTGAAACGGCTTCTTCACATCCCACGTATCCGAAGAAGCTCCGACATGGTTATTACCCACAATTCTTTCAGCCGCAGTGATTTTTATTAATATTTCATTGACTCATAAGCACCGGCCTCCAAACCACCCGAAGTGACAGAACAGACCAGACGTTAAAGAGGTAAAACTTCCCGGGTTACTTCGGAACTGACGTCAGCGCCTGGTGAACACGTGCTGCACGGACACGTCCGTGTCCGATCCTTCCGCACGGCCTGCGGGGACACCACCGATGTCCACGCATTTACCTTAAACACCAACCTTCATTCACTTCATTCGTCCACAGGACAGTAGGTGGCGTAGCGGTGAAGGGGAGGGACTCGCAACAGAAGGAGTGCGACTGACTCCCTTTCAGAGACCAAAGGCCACAAAACAAGCACATATTTACTGTACTGTGAAGAGATTGTCCAAAACACCTGAGCAAATTTGACATCAATAAAATTACTGTAATATTCATACCTATATTATATATGTATGTGTGTGTACAGATAAATATCCCAGTCAGTTATAAGTGGTCTGATGGATATTGATGGGATTCTCCAAAAATCCAGATGCTGCGCTGCGCTCTCACCCTCACAGGGCAACCGAAGAGCATTTATTCACCTGTGATCGAAGCCGCTCTTTCTTTCACCTTCGCTTCACTCAGTAAGTGGTGTGAGGATTTCCCCTCCAACTGACACACACTGGGCTCGAGGGTCACTCACCCCACCCAGCACGGCACCACACCACATCACACCTGTACTCTGCTCCATATCAATATGTGAGGTACTAAATGTTTCAAAGTGGGGGGGGGGGGGGGGGTGATGATGTCACACCTGTGAAACTGACAGATCTGACTGCAGTGAAATGACACCTGAAGAATGTATGAGCTCCTGTTCACCTGGTCAGTCACGTGGTCCATGAGCCAATCACTCCAATCACTTGATCAATCAATGGGTTGGTGAGTCACGTGGACGGACACGCGACGGACTGAGTCTCCCTAAGTCACGTGTCGAGGTGTTACAGTGACTCCCAGAGAAACTCAGGTAGTAGTAGTACAGGTCGTGCGTATTTTTACTGTGCGCCGAGTAACGGTGCGTTCGGGACCCCCCCACGGAGACGGAGACACACACACACACATATACATACATACATACATACATACATACACTTACCGAGGCGGCTGAAACTCTCCGACAAAGTTCTGCGCAACTTCTTCATTTTGCCCATTTTCTCCGCCGCGGGCTGCGAGGGCGGCATCAGGTCGCACATGTCTGCGTCCGGAGCGGCGCGCGCCAGGAGGAGGAGGAGGTGATGATGATGATGATGATGATGATGATGAAATTGGAGAGGGGTAGGAGCAGCGCCAGTCCCGCACACGCTACACACACGCCAGGGAAAGGGCTCCGGAGATGCGCTCTTCACTCTCACACTCACTGTCACTCACTCACTCACACACACACACGGGGTCGAGTCCCGCCGTCCACCACTCAGCGCTGCGCGTCACTTCCATGAGAGCGAGTCGCACTGCGGCGGCAAACCGGGCCGAATAAAGGCCATCGATCGGCGGGCTGTGCGCTCCCTTCTCTGCCCTTCCCTTCCTTTCCTCTTCTTGTCTTTCTCCTCCTCTCCTCCCTCCGTCTGCAGCTCATTTTTGGGATTCTCTTCTACGGGTGGAGCGTCAGCTTGGAGCTCCGCCCCCCACGCACTGATTGGTTCACGCGGGCCCCTCGGTGCTGTGATTGGACCGCTGCCCTGTCAGTCAGACCGTGTCGCTCCGCTGCGGTGCTGAGCATCGTTTAGATCAGCGCTCGAGCTAATGGACTCAAAGTTCGTGGGGGTGGAGGGTGCGGGGGCGCGGTTGGGCTCCTCACTCAGCGCCTTTAAAGTCCTGGGAGGTACATTGTTCCATTTTTATAACATTTCAACGAGTTCGCTGCTGGAATTCGCACGCCACGCGTGTCTCGTGAACCGCGCGCAGGGGGAACACGTGGGGGGGTTGTGTGCGTGTGTGTGTCCCTGGCTGTCGGTGCTTCAACGAGGAATTTAAATTGCGTTTACAGTAGGATCTAGAGGGGAAGGACAGATGCAAGCGGATCTATGAGTGGGAATGTCGCGCTTCTCGAACTCTCTCTGTCTGATGTCCCCTAGTTGTAACTTAATGATCATTTAAAGAGTTACTTTGATTTGCGTCCGAATGATGCATCATCGATTTCAGCGTGGAGCTCCTTTAAATTAAAGTTCATAGTGCATCAACACCGATATTCTCCGACGCAGTTTATTTAATTTATGACCAGGACTCAGGCGAATACACCAACCTTTTAAGAGCAGCAGGCAGCGCAGTGGTTAGCGCTCCTGCCTTGCACTACTAAGAGGACCAGGGTTCGAAATCCACCCCCTGCTGTAACACAGTTGATGAAGGTACTCACCTAAACGGATTAAAATTAAGTTAAAATGACCCTGCTGTACACGTGACTAAATCAGTGCAAGTGGCTTTGCAGAAAAGTATTATAAAGAAGAATTAATAATTAATACCTAACCCTTGCCTCAGAGCAGGTTTGAAAATTTTAAATTTTTATTTGAGGTAAGAGACACTTCCTCTTTTTGGTGTTTTTTATTGGGATAATAAAGATACAGTCACCACTAGAAAAGGTGTCTCAGCTATAACTCATAACACTGAAATCAATATCTGATACCTACACACAGATAAATGTAAATTATCTGATACATTTCTCCAAAGTGACTTAGTGTTAAACTATTTACAGTTATTTACCCATTTCTACAGCTGTGTCATTTTTACTGAGCAATTTTGGATAAGTACCTCACTCAAAGGTACGACAGCTGGAAGTGGGATTCAAACCTGCAACATTTGGGTGAAAAAGAGGCAGCTCTAATTTGGGGGATTAGTAAGTAGCATAGAGGTTAAAGTCATGTACAGCTAGTCTTTGGCAAGTTTATGAAATACATTAAAACTGTCCTGTCGACAGCTTTAAGTTCTAATACTTCCATGCTTATATTTGCTTGTTAGCCGTGATTCAGTAATCTAAGAAAAAATATCTTAAAAATTCTGCACTTATCGTAACTCTGAGAAGCAGCCCTTCACTCAGGAAATACTGTCCATTTTTATTGCCGTACATGTGTATATTAGTTTGTCTCCTCATACACAGCTTGACATCCTTTAAACCACTTACTAAATATTTTGTACGGTGAAACTATATTATCAGCAGTTGGTAAATATCTAATCATTGTTTTTTTTTTCCCCAGCGGGCAGTTAGGAAATCCACCCCCTCAATGACTCAGGTATTACTATGCTGACACCATGTATATCTCCAGGGTTCCTTCATTTGTTTAGGTTACATTCATTATGTCTTGGATTAAATATGAACATTTTGCGTGTGTGTGTGTGTGTGTATTGTTGGACATAGACCTTTTCTCCATTATCATTAACTTTTTGTCCAACAGACAGCAGCAGCGGTCCAAGGCCTATCCGTCCATTTGCCTAAAATGTGGTTATATTTCCATATTTAAAGTTTCTTCCCACATATTGTCCGCAGGCACAAATCCTCAATTGGCCCAACGTGTGAAATGCACAAGAGGCCGTGTTGGAAGCGGCGCCGGGCCAACAACCGAGCTGAAGACTGAGCCCATGTGGGGACCAGACCAGCCAACGTGGCCCTGTTGACGGAGCCTCTCTGCAGCTCACAAACCCCCCAGAGAGCAAAGTACCTTCATTCCCAGGAGGCTGCGAAATGGAGCCGTTGTCGCTGCGCTCATCCACAGTACGAGCGATAAGAGAAACTCTGATAAGTGTCGAGGGGACAAACGGTGGGGAAAGAGCAGGACTGTTCGAGAACAATGCGGTCCCTCCCAGAAAAGCTCACCTGGGGGGCACTGCTGTCTCGGCGCAATTGCAAAATACTCCACCTCCAAGAGCTCAAATGCGTGAGGACTGAAAACGTGCATGGTGACCGAAGAGCTGCGGCCAGCGCAGGGCTCCACGGGGACCCGGGACATCGACCACTGGGTTGCTTCTCGATGGGCGGGAGTTTTGCAGCGGCTGTCAAGGGACCCGTTGGACCCCTTTGCTTATGGTGTGGAGCTGCACACATCACTCACCTGGAGTCCAACAGGGCCTACAGTGAAGAGTAAGGGGGCTGCCTTTCCGCCCACGACTGAATCCCACCTCCAGCTGCAGTGCCCTTGAGCGAGGTCCTTCCTCTAAATTGCTCCAGTACAGTTACCCAGCTGTGTAAACAGGTCGCTTTGGAGAAGAGCATCAGTGGAATGAGTAAGTGTAAGTATGTGGCTCTAGAGGGGAGGGGTACGGTGCGATGCAGTATGGTGGGGTGATCCTACCACCCTGCTGGTGACACGGCTGTGACCGGTGCGGGAACACGCGTCGCTGCTGTAGGATGTGAAAAGGCCGGACAGGAGCTCCGTCCTCCGCTTAAACACAGTCGCTGTCACTCTGTTCAAGTGCAAGAGACCCTTGCTTTCAAACGCAGCAGGATAGAGATGCTGGATGGAAAACAGAAAGAAACGGTGACACTCTGCATCTGTATTCCTTCCCCAAACGTGGTGACGCACACCATCTAACTAAGGGCCTTGTGTGGAGAAACTCCTGCTCTATTCCAGTAACACACGCAGTGTGTACGACGTACACACTGAAGCTTCACGCTCCGGTTGCCTGTGATCTTTGGGGGTGGGAGGTGGGGACGCTCCTCTAAGCTGAACCTTCAAAATCGTGGGCTTGGCAGCTTTATCTGCATTGCAAATGGGGACAGAGGAGCACGTCTACATGGAGAAGCGCTGCTGCCACCAGTGGAATTACTGCGATACGCGAGTCAGCGGTGAGAGTCTCCCCGAGCGCTCTGTGTGTGTGTGCGTACACAAACAAAAGGAGAAGAGTTCAGTAGTCGCGTGCAGACACTTTGCTCACAGGGAAACGCTCAACAGCGAATGAGGCTGTCGACACCCCTGTGCCATTTCTCACACCTGTGTGAAATTCAGAGTGTGGAAAGGAGCAACAAAGTGCAAACCTGAACAAGTGTTTGTTAGTTCAAGTCTCGGGAAGAGGTACTTTGTGCTTTTCTTGTACAAGTGGATAAAATACAAAAATGTCCTCAATACTAAAAGTGTGTTAAACAAGAGGACAAGACAACTAACAGCATCGGCTGCCGTGTGTGTGTGTCTGTGTGAATGAGTGTGAGAGTGAGTGACAGACAGCAAGACTCCTCATCCTTCGGAACACAGACGTTTCTGACCACTTTTCCCCAACTCTCTGCCAGTACGATGCTCTGGAACCAGTGTGTGGAAGCCTTGCTCTTGTTCACACATCCCCACAGGAAATGTTTTAGCAAGAGCTCTGACACACACCGCTGTGTCTGACAGGCCAGGTGGGTCGGACACATCGACTGACCTGAAAATGGAGTCAAGTCCATTTAGAGGCCCCTCGGGAACCTGAGAGCTTCATTACCCCCTGTGAAAGAGCAGGTTGCCGGCGCAACACTAACCCCCTGTGGGCCATGCAGCACCAGGGACCAGGGGAGCAGCTCGCTCTTGGAGGAAGCGAGTGCTCTATTCAAACCCTGGGAGGGGAATGAAGGTCCCTTTCAGAGAACAGCCCAACACACAGCAATGACACAGGAGGACTTGACCCAAACCATCGAGGACAAGGTAACGGTAACAGGAGGGTGAAAAACAAGACTCTTAACTGAGAAGTAAAGCAGAACAGCAGCGTGTGTTGTTGTTGTTTAACCTGTAGAGGAGCAAGCACACACATGTTCAGCACTTGTTCTGTGTTGCAGTGACTTTACACCAATTCATTTTCACAGCGATGTCCACTATTACACTGTGGCAATAGGTTAGGGAACAATTTTCTTTTAATTTCATTTAAAGCAACAGGCAAAGAAAACAGCTGTAGAACTATTTGGAAACAACAATATGATCAGTTTTACAGAAATACTGTACATACACTAAATCCAACACAGCTACATTGTTTTTATTTAAAAAGTGCTTAGAAAAAGCGCAGTTCTTGGGAACAATTCATAAGTACTGTTAAGGGAAAACAAGAAAATTACTTTAACTTCAGGAAACAAAAGGTGATGGGTTAGAAAAGGCTTCTTTACAGTGAGATTTTCAGCAGCTCCTGTCAGTTCTTTCCAGCTGCATGCACATCAGAAATCAACAAGCAGTGCAAACAGTTACCATTTAAAATGTATCTCCAATTTAAATGTTCACTCCAAACAAGGCAACGTGACAGTAACGAAGTAGAAATTAACAGCTCTTAAAGAAGTACAATTTTAGAAATGTTTGACTAAACAGCGAGTTTATTTTTCTTCCCCAGCTTGTGGTTCCTTGGAGACAGAAAGGGGACCGAGGCGACGCAGTGAGACGAGCGCTCGCATCATTCACACACCGCATCTTAGCACACAACACAGAGCAGGATTTTAGAGGAGTACGGCTGTGCTTCAGCAGTAACACGTTTCTCTCTCTCACACACACACACACACACACAAAGAGCATCCGCAGGTCAAGGAGGGCATCTGGACACGTGGTTCTGCAGAGGGACAAACCTGGGGGACGTCCCTTTAGTCATTCTCGAACTTGCTGTACGGGTGGTCCGAGTCGGGAATGAGGCCTGCGAAAACACAAGGTGAAGGAATGAAGCGCCTCAAGGACGCACCCCGACACATGTGGGCGCTGCACTTCAGTCACGCTTCCAACTGAGGATCTGCATAACGCAGCACTGACAGCAGAGAGGCCAATCCGCTCAAGCGTGCGGGGGATGGGGCGCGCTGGGGGGGGACATAAACAAGGATGGAGGATCTGTCAGCTTTCACAGCGGGTCAGGACTCTGGGTACGGAAGATACCAGAAGGAGGGAGGCACAGAAGGAGAACCGATACACACATTGTACTTCACTGTATGTGTGGGTGGGGGTGGACGCTGTCACCGCACACACTCGACAGTGTGTGTAGCGAGAGAAAGGGCTCCTTCCACTCATGAGACGTGGACGGGTGGCGCCAGAGGGCATCTCTCTCGGGGGCAGCGGGGCGTGAAGGAAAGTGCTGGACAGTGTGAGAAATGGACTCGGAGACAAACGAACATCTCCCTGTGCCGAAAAATGGTCGGGGGGGGGCTTCATCCATCATACTGTCACACCATGCAGCGGCACTAATGTGTGCGAGCGACCAACACACACCTCGGGACACACTAACACACGCAACCCTACAAACAGAAGCTGTGCCTGCAATGCATCACTCCAACCTGCGTGCCATGCTCCCCTTCCGTATAAAAATGATGTTGTGCCACATGGACGACCTCCACCCAGTGAGGAACGTCTCCAAGGCAGTGTGAAAGCTGGCAAGGCGAGCATTGCGGCACAAAAGGGGGAAAAAGACCAACAAAGAAACAAAAATGAGCGACACTTCGGATGTTTCCCGAAAGCACAGAGAGCAGCGGAACAGGAGCTCCTCGCGACTCTCTCAGCCTCTGTCCTGTGGGTCGGCCCCCGCAGCCAACGCGTAATTAGTCTCCCCGTGTCAGGAGCCGGGCCCCACGGGAGACCCTCACCTATCCCCTCCCAGCCAGACTGTGGCAGAGGTGGGCGCAGGGTATCGACTTCACGCCAGCTCAGCTCCGCCACATCGCAGGCGCGTTTTTCAAAGGGCCCCTTCTGCTTCGTTTTCTCAAAAAAAATCCATTACATCTTTTTTCCCCTTCAATCAATACTTTGCACATACAATTATCATTCAGCAATTCTTTTCTGCACCACCAAATTGGAGCCTGACACCACATTTAAGAGAGACCCCCCCCCCCCAAGCGCAGCGACAGCCCTCCGCCTTCACCAGCCTCCCAAGGACTCACTGGAATAAACGGAGCGCAAAACCTGCTCATTGTACCACAAAGAGGCTCATGTGAAATGCGGCGCTCGCACATCCAAACGCACAAGAGTAACACAGCAGAGCGAAAACAATACAAACGATCACCAAATGTTCAAAAACATTTCTCCCACAAACCAAACAAGGTTTTATTTTATGTAGACTCACACACGCACACTGTCCGAAACCGCTTGTCCCAAGTGGGGCTGCGGCAAGCTGGAGCCTAACCCAGTAACATAGGGCGTAGGCTGGGGGGGGGCACCCAGGACGGGACGCCAGTCTGTCACAAGACACCCCAAGCAGGACTCAAATCCCAGACCCGCCAGCAAACGGGACCTGGCCAAGTCTGCCTTTTATATAGGCTGTGATACATAAAATAAGTGCAGAACAACAGCAGGTTTACTTTAGAAAATGAGAGGGGAAACGTCTGCGTAGTTCAGAGGTCATCGCAGGACCGTGACCTCCAATGACCTTCCACATTCTCAGAGCCCCGGCGGGAGGAAACCCCAGAGCCGTGGTCTCCAGACAAACACATTCCTCTGCACTTATGAGTCCAAAATGACACGTTCATAAACATCTGTCCTCTTTGCTCCAGAACACAGCCAACGAAATTCCACATTAATTCAGCTGTGGGGCCACACACTGATGTTTTCGCATGGCAATATTAACAACAAATTGGTCAGTAATTACACTCTGGGAGGAGAAGCAGAAACACCTGCGTGTCCTGCTACAGCTGCACACACCTCCACTTCTTCATCAACGTGCATCTTGTTTCATAAGAGCAAATCGAAGGATTAACCTTCGTTTCCTGTCCCTTTAGGTTGTTCAGGTTCCCTTCTCCACCTCCCATTACCACACTAACCGGGTGGGGGGGGTGGGGGCTGGTGAGCATCTCAAAGACTTGTGATTTACAAGTGTAATTCACCACACGTCTCACAGGAAATGAATCACTGTATCAAAACGTCCACAAAGGTGTATATTAAGCAGCGATGTGCCGTTATTTGTGCCTTTTGCTGGAGACACACACACAATCCCGGCAGGGCGTACAGGTACGTACCGTACTTCTTACGGATTTCATCATGTCTTGCCTTCCTTTCCGCCTTCCTGTGGGAGGAAAGAAGAGTTTAAAGCAACTGTGCAGAGAGGAAAGAGGACTGTGGTCCAAGTGAGGAACGGAGAGACGGACAGAAGTGTTCAAAGGCTCAGGGAAACATACCAATAAGACGTGGGCAGGGGAGGGGGGGCACCTGCAGAAAACACTTTCACTAACACAAGGGGCGGTCACCTACACCATGTGTCCGTCACAATGACAATCATCCCACCTTCTAGCCCCACCTTCTAGCCCCACCCCCAGTCTCAGTGCAGGTTTGTCCAGGAAAGGGAAGGGGAGAAGGAGCCCGTCTGTCCTTTACGGGTCCGATGGCTCTCAGGACCTCCATCCATCATCAATAACTGCTGGTCCCCTCTGATCCAGGGTCTATCGCTAAGGGACAGTGTGAGAGGCAGGCTACACCAGCCCATCACAGGACAGACACACCCCCCCCCCCCCCCCAAGGGCAATTTGGTGACATGTCTTTGGACTGCGGCAGAAAACCCACATAACATGCAAACTGAGCAGGATTCAAACTCTGCACCCAGTAACTGGGAGGCACTAGTGCTACCTGCTGCACCACAGCGCTGAAATTCAGGCAAACATCCTTCTCTCCAGGGCAGATTACAGCACTATGTTTCACTTGGTTGCCTTTCCACTCCACCCATGCAGTTGCTGCTATGATCAATACTTCTGATTGCACTGGACTGATCTGAGAGCAGAGTTCAGGGAACAGCGCTGGGGGACCTGGTTCCCACACCCATTCCACCACTTCTGTTCACTGAGCTTCACCACATTCCAGCGGTCCTGTCGCCTTGAGAAGTCCGCACATTGTCCCTGCCCACCCACTCGTGCACGCACTCTCTCTCTCTCTATCACAAACACACACCCTGGCAGGTCATCACAGCCCCCACGGGACACCAAGAAAAACCAGCTGTTTTTTTTAATGGGTCTCGTAAATTGAGTTCCCATCCTTACGAAGCAGGAAGTGCCTCTCATTGGCAGGTAGCGAACCGTGAGCAGTGGGGCGTAGCAGCAGAGGGGCCGAGTGCCGCCCACCATCTGTCCCCACATAGTCCCCTCATTAACCCTGAGAGACACCCCTTCACTTCTACAGAAGAGTGGAGCCGCTGGTAGAATGCAAAAGTATCATTCAGTGGACGCAAGCTTACCCTCTCTAGGGCTTTGAATCGAGCTGTTGGGCAGTGATTTTTACCGCATTTTATTTCTTCAATTTTCATACAGCTCATTAATTTTTACTGTATCAGTTCAACCTAAGTACCTTTGCAGCAAGAGGAGGCTTTCGAGGCGGCGGCTCTAACCACATGTAGGAAAAGGAAACTTGACCATTCACCAGAAAGTTGTAGGCTCAAATTCCTGCTGTATTAAAGGGTGTGGGTGGAAATCACAACGGAAATGCGTCATCTAATAAACGACTTACAAATGTTGACTCTGATTCAATAAGACGCTGCACTGTGAAGCCAAGCCTTCCCGATATGTGCAGAATGAGAATGGAACACACACACACACACACACACACACACACACACACAATAAACATCTCTCAGTATTTCTACAAAAGACTAAAAGCAGCTCAAAACTGTAACAGAGCCAACATAGGTCGCATTTATAGTTCAGAGACACACAGTATAAACCACTAGCTCCACCAAGGGGCCAAAGGGGACTCGCCCCAGTTTAGACATGATGTCACGCTCTCTAAGAGACAAGGGACATCCAACACTGTCATGCAAACACACAGTACACATCACACACAATTACTGCATTACACAGAGAGAGGCCTCAGAGTTTCCACGACAGCTTCATCCCTCAGCTTCTTCAAGATCCTGCGCAATGAGAGGAGTGCTGAGACTATGGATCGATACCCCGTTCTATTTTTACACCACACAGAGCTTTCCATTTTCGGGGCTTTCTCGCGGTCTGAGCTGCTATAATTCACACATGATAAAAACTATGGTATCACCACGGTAATGGCAGCAGGTGCCATAATGGTTAGAAGCATTGCCTTATATGCTCAATGCTCCTGGTTCACATCCCACCTCCTGCTGTAGTACCCTCTATAAAGGTATTTGGCCTGGATGAATAAAGTAAAAATTAGCCTGTGGTATAAATGGGTAAATCAGTATAAGCTACACTGAAAAAACATTGTATGTGGCCTCAGACAAAGGCGTCACATGAAGGATAATGGCTCTCAAGTGAAGCAGTAAGATGTCCCTTGGGCAGGTACACAGGTGTGTCCACTAATCCATCACAGGTGACCCGGTGCTGCAGCTCAGATGGACACCGTGGGCTCACCTGTTCTCAGAGCGTTTTCGGATCTCCTCGCGCCGCTGGGCGTACCGCTCCTCCTCTCTGTCAAGCCTGGTGTATAAACACAAAAGTACAAATTAACAGCCTGAGGCTCCACCCGTCACAGATTCCAAAGATGGACACGAGTGCGATTATGACAAAAATGGAGCTGGGCAAATGTCCTCGTCCTTAAATGACAGCTTTAAAATAAACTTTTTCCACCTCCCACAAAGCCAGAGCTGCCAAAGCTTTTTAACGACGCAACAGCCTAACACACAAAACAGCCAAACACATTCGTTCACATTTACAAATCTGAAATAATTGCAGTTAAAACCAGTCCCAACAACATGTGTTGCTTTTAATAATATAATTTAAACAGTATTAACAAACTCATCCTCCTGTGAACACTGAAATGGATGTCAATAACTCGGTGCTTGTGGAGAAATCACCCCAAGGCTCTTTCTCTGCCATGACTGACCTGACAGGAGTTTGACAGCTGACAAAGGTAAAGTGGCACCCCCTTGGGGCCATGAACTGCAAAATGTAGCAGGAGGAAGGGAGCGAGCCATTTCAATCACTGTCATATAGTGCCAAAGAAGGGTTCACACATCAGAAGTAGCAATAAAAAGAAAGTAAATACTAACAAACACTGAATGTACTTTGCTAGTACACTGTTCTGTCATAAACCATCTCGCAGCTTGGAAAACAAACTCCCAGGTCAATGAAGTGAGAAAAAATAAGCTTCTGGGGGTCAAGGCTGCAGTAAAACCAGTTACCCCGATTGGCTCCGTTTGCAGCAGCAGCAGCAGCAGCAGACTATGATGCTCAGCAGGATGGTTCCCCCGACAACAGCCATGGCAATTATGAGCGCTTCAAAATTCACTAAAAAGGAAATTGCAAAGGGAAAAAAAATTAGTTTATTTTGAACAAAACTTCAGAATGAAAACGCTTCTTAAAAGCTGTGCTTCAGAGTAAAACCTTCAGAATGACCAAGATTCCCACAAAGAGTCCACACCTCGCTTGCCCTCATTATTTTAGGGTCCAGTGCACTGTGCTGCCACCTCGTGGTACTGCCTTTACACACAACATTCAAAGTAAGTGGACTTTTGTCAGCACAGAAGGAGGCACCAGGAAGAAGAGAAAGAAGGTTTTAAGAGGAACAGAAACTGTTTGTCACCTGCCTTGACTACGCACTTCACACACTTTCATACAGTTCCATACAGTTCCTCTGAAAAGGGGAAGTATAACTTGCCCAGAAACACAGTTTAACAACAAGCACACTGTGTGTGTCTCAAGGACCTCAGAATGCAGAGTAAGTAGAGGACCTTCCAGCGATGCCTATGTAACACAACGTCCCCGATTCAGCACACTCACCCCAGCACACCCCCCAGCGCGCCTGCGACAGCTGGCACACGGACGACGGGGGGAGCAAGTGTCTCACAGGGTAGTCCAGGCATGTGTTGTTGGTGTTGCACCACAAGCACTGTTGGGAAGAAAGACATGTGGACACATGTTTAGACACCATTCACATTTGTCCACTGTAGAGGACAAAGCTTTTTTTTTTTTTTAAGCATGCCTCCCAAAGTGTTCATGCCACAGTGACGAGTCTAATGTGCCTTAAAGTGGACATTCTATGGTTTTAAATGATACCATGTTTGGGGTGGGGCTTGAACTCCTCCCTACAAAACCTAGAAATGCACAGGTGGTGTTTGCGGTGCTGCACAAAAGGATAATTACAAACACTGGACACTTATTTCAAAAATGACTGTGAGGACAAAGCACCGGCCAGTAATACAGTGTCCAAGAGCTCTTCTTCAGCTCTGCTGCACAATCCAAGTAGGGGACACTTTCAGCTTCTTCCTTCTCCGATAAACACAGTGTGTTCATGTGTTCATTCAGCAGATTCTTTCCTTCGAGTAAATGTGTGCGTTTCAAAGAGATTCCCAAAGAAGAGCCAATTGTCAACTTTTTAAACGGTCAAAGAAATACGGTTAATTGAAATGAGGGTTATCTATATATAATCGGAGCCGTCGGAAGAGCGAAGGCTGTTGCGGACGTACCGACACGTTCTGCAAGCACGTCTCGCAGGTGGAGAAGGAGCCGCAGGCTGAAAGACAAGAAGAAGGAGACAACATCCTGTCAAAGGAGACAGAAACAGGACACGCGCTGCCAGTCCGGGCTAAAACTGGGAGGTGAACAAGCGGAAGTAAAGTCCACCGTCGTTCGGCGTCCGTTTTCTACTCAAGTGCAGAAAGAGGCGAGCAGGTGCGGACGTCACGTGCTGTCAGCTCCCGCTTTTCGGAACCCTTCCTTCGCTCGCAGTTCCACTCAGGCTCAGGCCTCACTGCCGATTCACAGCAAAGCGCTGTTCCTTCACCGCTGCGCCACCTGCTGGCCTTTGGACACTTTACACTCTTTACACCATTTCTGTCTACTCCTACATTAATAATAACAGCGTACAACGTCCGTGTCTCTGTTAGTTATTTACTCCTGAGTGAACAGATATACAGAGTAACCGAAAACTTGGTGGAAAGAAGACACACGAAGGAAGGGTACCGTGGCCCGGAGAGAGGAGCTGAAGAAGTGAAGAGCACAGCAGCTTTTTTCTCTCTCTCTCTCTCACACACACACACACACACGGGTGTTACTCGTCAGCAGACAGATACTCACACTTGGGCGGCGTTGGAGGAACAGTCGTCGCATAACAATTTCCTCGCGAAATGATCGAACAGCCGATGAGCAAAAAGAGACGCAGCGAGACCACAAGTCTCCGTTCCAAAGCATGCATGTCCGCTCTGTACCTGAGTTGGGTCTTTATCCACAGCTTTATTTTCAGACCACCAAATCAATAAACAAACTGCGCGCCTTCTCAAGAGCCAAAAACTAGGCAACCTCTCTACCGGAAGACGGTTACTTCTGGTTTGTATCGACCAGAATGCACTTCCGGGTTGCAGTGCGCATGTCACTCTGAGGCGGGAAAATCACCTCGGTCTCGTTGAACTTCCGGTTTACTGAGCTTGGAGGAGAAATAATTTTGTGTGCAGTTCAAATACTAGTCTTTCAGATTGGTGTTTTTAAAACGTTCACTGAAATAAAAGCTATTCCCTTGAAGAAAACACACATATCTTTTGATAGTCATGTTTATTCACGACAAGAACAGAAAAAGAATCTTTACAAAACTGAAAAGAGCACAAGTGCTCGGAAACAATAATGCTTCATTGTTATTTTATAGGGGGTGCAGTGGCGCAGTGGGTTGGACCACAGTCCTGCAATCCAGTGGGTCTGGGGTTTGAGTCCCGCTTGGGGTGCCTTGCGATGGACTGGCGTCCCGTCCTGGGTGTGTCCCCTCCCCCTCCTGTGTTGCCGGGTTAGACTCCGGCTCCCTGCGACCCCGTATGGGACAAGGGGTTCTGAAAGTGTGTGTGTGTGTGTGTGTGTGTGTTATTTTATATCAGGAAAACACACTCGCATAGTGTCTGTAAATCATTTTCTTATCTGTAAATTTAAAAACATTCCACAGCTGTTGTTTTTATTACAAGCATCTCAGTGCTTTGCCAAAACAGTCCTTTTTTGTGCCTTTAAGATTTTCTCCAATAACAGACCAGTACATTTACATTTTTATGTCCGCAAAGGCTACACACCGAAGTAGATTACGCTCAGAATTAATCAGCAACATGGTGACACAAGTACTGCGGGTGCCTCACAGCTCCTGTGCTGTGCGACAGGATATTGGTTTGTAAGCTTCCTCTGGGTGCTCTGGTTTCCTCCCACAGTCCAAAGAAATGTGTTTCAAGTAGACCGGTGACTCTGAACTGCCAGTAGTTCATTACACTGCTCTGCTGTCTACATGTGTGATCGACTGAAGGAGTTTACTGCAGTGTGCCCAACTCGGTGAGTCGCCTTGGACAAAGCGGTCAGATAAATACTAGTGACTAATCATCCAATGTCTCTTTGGAGAAAAGTGTCTGTGTGAAGAAGAAATGTAAATCTAACAGAAGACTTGTGAGGTGAAATCATCAGAAATGCAAGGACTCCTGATAACGCAAATGAGATATGATATATGTAGAAATGGAAGTTATGGGATAGTTTCCCTGATGAACTGCAAAGAAAGAGAAAAATGTCATTGTGAAAATCCCATTTTTCTTCTGTCACTTTCAATGACAATTCAATCGTTTCTCAAGTTTGGATTGTGGAGACTGGACATCTGACGTACTGTAGGTGCGAAAGTCTCTTAAAAGACTGAGGACCAACTTACCTCATCGTATCTGAAGCCGGCCACTTCGCAGACACACGGCAAGCCGTTGAGCAAACGCCTCTTGAAAGCATCTGAAATGTCACGAAAGCATCACATTGAATTTTTGGCTGTTCTTCCACAACTAACCCGAACGTACAAATTACTGCGGTAGAAAAACTTGTACAGACGTGGCTTATTTCCCATTTGATTCACTTCAATTAGTCGACTCACGAAGGATCAATCTTCTAAATGCTTTGGCAGGTTGACTCTTTTTAACTAGAGAAATGTGGACTACTGGAAAACACTGGACCTAAAATACTGCTGGGGTTTACTGTACACATTTTGCACACTGCAATCACTCTTGAAGCGCATATAAACACGTCTGCTCATGTGTTTTTAGCTATTTTTCAGTAGAATACATAGCAATTTATTCTTCAGCGCTGCCACAGGCCTACCTGTCAAGCTCCGCAGCCTTGTGACACATGCCACAAACTCATTGTATCTCATCCCTTTTTCAGAGCCGTATCGCTGCCATACTGCATTCGAGGACTCGGGCGACAGAAGGACTCCAACTGATGGGCACAGTCATATTTTCAAATCCTGTTGATAATGTGGTTTTGTGCATCACAACCAAATCGTACACTCAGTAGCAGTAGGTTTCCTGCAGTGTGGAGGGATCACTGGGACTACAGGCATGTGCCCAGTGTGCTTGAGGGACCACAATGTGATCAATTAACTGAAGTTGCCAAAAGAATTTTCACATTTCAGTGGAAAAGCTGCCAAGTATGAAACGTGGTGATGCCGAGGACTCTGGGGGACATAGTTTAAATAAAGCAGGTCGGCGTGGTTCTCAGATTCTCCTCGTCTGTTTAATATTGCATGTTGAAATTCTCAGAGTGAAGATGTCGGCTGAGAGCTTTTTGCTACGTGAACGATGTGGAAGTAAAATAAGAACAGAAGCGAATGCAGCTGCAGCATTATTTTCTTCCCACCTGAGAGGAGTTGAGCTCTCAGCTGATCTAAGCTCATGAAGCCCATTTGCCTGCGGTCCAGAGACGCGAATACTGTCCTCCAGCGCAGCACGTGTTTCTCCAGCTCTCTCAGTTCTTCAACAGTGATGGTCCCCGACTCGTCTGTCTGTCAGCTGTCGCTAAGGAGGACTATTGAAACCCGAAGCAAGAGCAAAGGAAGCTTCTAACTTATGCACGTGTTGTGTTCATCCCCAGGCAAAGCTTTCCCTGACGGCCTTTTAAAGGAAAATCATTTGGGTTTAATCCTCACTCAAGTTGAACACAATGTCTTTGTGCTGCTGTTGCTCAGTGAACGCTACAAGGTGTTTCGACGTAACTCTGACTTGGCCGAGTGGTTCTTCGATGAGAGCCGCACTCTACACAGCTATCAACTTCAGCTCCCATAAGTTCAACACAACAATTAAAACAAAGTACTCATCACTTTGTAGGGACCGTCTGTAGAAACGTGAGAAGGATACGTCCATCAGAGAAACTAATGTTCTGGAAGTCTCGAGACTTAATGCTAAAAAAGAAAACAGATTTCGTTTCACAATTTCTGCACTTCAAAATGAAAAATAATAGTAGGGACACTGTGTACCTGTTGTTTAATTCACACATAATGTACCTTCATCTCCAACCATGTATGACGTTTTGGCCAGCCTGCTGTGCACCTCCTTTGCACTGAGTCCCTGGTAGGAAAGACAGTCAGATGCTGTTTTCATCACACTGCTCACTAGTAGAATCGGCTGTGCTGGGAAGGCCTGGAGGTGTCTGGAGGAACTTTTGGGCACCTTACCTCGAAACGACTGTCCTCCTACAACACAAAACAAACACGAATCAGCAGATGGACATAAATACTGTTCTTTAGAGTCATCATCTGAATGACACAAACAGCTCAGCTTATATTTACACTTATCTCACCCTTTTCTCCAAAGCGACTGACAGTGTTAATGTACTTAGTTATTTACCCACTTCTACAGCTGGGTAATTTTACTGGAGCAATTTAGGGTAAGTACCTTTCTCAAGGGTACTGCAGCTGGAGGTGGGATTCAATCCTACAACCTGTAGAGCCACAGGCAGCAACTCTAACCACTACCAGCTATCCAGGATGCGGTTCAGGGTTAAGCTGTAGTGTCTGCCGGGAATCCCGACAGCAGGACATACTGCACAGGGTGGGAAAATGTGCAGGTTTTCACCCCTTGGCTGCTCAACCGTTTCTGTGTGTGTTTCTTTACTCCCTGCCCCTCTAACAGAGTCCAAGTGGAAATGGCCTTAAAAACAAGGCCTTGTTATTCTACACATTTCTCACACAGTGTGACAGCACAGCGAGCCCTGTACCGCGCGGTACGCAGCGAGGCAGTGCTCGTGTTGCTGGCGGAGAGAACAGACGTACCCGTGTGCAGGACTCCTCCGGGAAGGACTGGCAGGCGAACGCCTTGGGCCACTCGTGGCCGTGCTTGTTGAGCAAACTTTCACAGCCGCTCCTGGCCTTCTCACAGAGCGAGCGGCAGGGCAGCAGAGTCTGGCCCTCCGAGCACTCCGGGAGGTAAAAAGAGCACAGGAAGAACTTGAGGTAAGGGGAGCAGCCCAGCGTGATGGGAAAGGTGTACTCGCCGATCTCGCGGTCCGCATCGCTCTGGCTGCCCCGGTGCAGAGCGTTTGGCACCAGGGTCTCCTTGTAGCCGAAAGCCTGGCACACGGTGACGGTGAGCGGCTGGCAGGAGCCCCCAGAGACGTGCCGCTTTCCATCGACTCTGTGCACGGAGCCCAGGAGGACAAGCAGGGAAATGGCAGAGAAAGTCGCCGCGTGTGAGGAGCCCGTGTTCACGGTACGAGTGAACATCCTTCCCACTGCTCGGTGCTGTTTGCACCACATGTGGGAGCACCTTTTTATGAGGAGGCCCTCGGCACCGCTTTCCAGGCCGTTTCAACACAGCAGATGTGGTTGCGAGACCCTGGAGACCGTGTCTGGAACACAAACAGGCAGTGCAGAACAACCTTGGCGCAAAGAACCTTGCGGAAAAGCCCTTTTTTTCATGGAAGTGTACAACTCTGCTTATTTATCATATGAGCTCTTATTACTTAACTGGCACTTGTCTCCAACAGTTTTGCCAATTTGTACACAGAAACATTGTGAAATGGTGTTCCAGATGTTTCTGGACTGTGTGTCCTCACTGCCTGCATTCCATAGGGGAAAACATGTCTTTTAAATGAGAGCATTTCTGCAAACCATCATGTTTCTCCTCTAAAAGCTTTAAATAAATGTCAGTGAAGGTTTTTTTTAAATGAATTAACAACAACGACATTGTGACAGCAGTTCTATCAAGAATAATTCATTAGATTTAGATGAGATTTCAGCAAAGACCAAACCCACACACACTGGGCATCACCAGGACGAGCGCTGAAATCCCTTCAATATCACTTTAGGGGTGAACGTTGTGCCACCTGCTCACGCACCAGTGTACCACAAACATGGTATAGCCTCACAGGTAAAAAGCCAGGTAAAAGCCACTGTGCTACAGTTTACTCTCACTGATCGAAGAGTTTAAACATTCTGTATAGGGTTATTACAATTTATTATCTCAGCTGAGTTAAAAAGGCCATTTCCTTTAAATTCAATATTTCCCTGATGCAGAGGACATTGAGAGCGATGCAGTTGCCCAGTTTTGACAAATGGAAATGAAAACAGATACGCCATCAAAGAAATCACGTTAATGACCAATTTATTCCAGGTATTAGCAATAGAAAGGCACTTGGGTAGCGTCCTGTACTCGTGTGTCCTGCTGAGGGTGTCGTGCTTTGAGGGGGGACTCGTGAGAGACCCGAGGAAATGACTATGACTAACTGGGGAAAAGGGTTTAAAAAGGAGAGAGAAAAACATGTGAATTGGTGGGACACGCTCTCTCCTACACATTTGTATCGCTGTACAAACGACCAATAGTGTACAAGTCAGTGCCAGTAAACCTAATCAAATACGACTCTTTTCTGTTGATGCCCAATTCAAAATGTCATTTATGATGATAACTCATCAGGTACTATATGTCACAGCTGTAAAAACAATGACGTGGTACAAATCTGCCACTATAGTTCCATTCATCGAATGGCACTGAGCAAGACACTGTGCCATTTACCGATGCCCAGCAGGGCAGCAATGTTAAACCCAACTTGAGAAGCATCACCTTACTGTTTTTGGGTAAAAAGAAAAATAGCCAAAAGCACGTGGAAGTAGTACAGTGTTCATTTAATGAATGAAAGTCAGTACAGTGCCGTCTTCAATATGCTGTTGATATACCCTCTACACTGAAGTACATGGCTATCATGGGTAAGAAGTACAACTTATGGAAAAATCCAACATTTGTTATAGACTTTCGGTATTAGTGGTTATAAAGATATAAGTAAGAGTCCATCGTATTACTTTTAATGGAACTATCAACTCATGACATGTAATGTTCATCAGTATTAGCACTACAGGAACAGTGGGGGGAATGTAACACATATACATGTGTGTATCAGTCTGTACAAAGTGGTCAGAAATCATCACTTTCAGTCCTCTTCTGGTCCCACATCATGTGCTCATCGTGCACTGGATGAACTGCAGAGAGTGAAATCAGAGTTAAACTCACCCATGTGACCCTTAACTTCACTTGTCCAAGATAAGTGACATAATCACTGTTCTTTCTGGGCGCCCTGTCGACACACCACCGCAAGGATGCTTATTAACATCTACCTGCTTGTTTCACATACAGACACGGGGAAAGCTGTATGTATGCTGAGCAGACCCAGTACTGTACATGGAGAGTTTAACAACCCAGATGATCAGCGGGGTCACTGTTACCAGCTGTCCGCCACAACTCTGTGTCACGGAGCAGGAAAGAGAGTCCTGCTGTCAGAGGCGCAGCCCAAACCTACATCATCGTATGCAAACGTCGCCATGCCCTGCTGAGCCTGGTCCCGCCTCCGGAAGAGCTCTGCGGAAGGAAAGCGAGACACGTCCGTTAGGAGGCACTAGACCCCTGAGACAGGCTCAGGACCGTGGGCCACCACGATAGGGTAAGGGCTGCATGTTGCTTATATTTACAGTTATTCATTTAGCTGACACTTCTCTCCAAAGCAACTTAAAGTGTTAATCTACCTATAATTATGCACCCCTTATACAGGTGGGTCATTTCACCACAGCAGTTTAGGGTACTATAGCTGGGATTCGAACCTGTGACCATTGTGTCCAAAGGCAGCAGCTCTAACCGCTACACTACCAGCTCTCCTACTGTACCATGCAGAGAAAGGAGAAGAGGTGGGAGCCGTCAGAAAAGGTGACCACACAGACTACAGAGCGTCGTGGGTGTATTTAAAACCACGTACCGGTCAGCGTTCTGAGTTTCACACAGCAGGCCACATAGTCATCGAACGTGATCTTCCCTTGAGTGCTGTAGCGGTTGATCATGCTGTTCATGGTCTGAGGGCTCAGCCTGTAGCCTGCAAACACACACACAACGGGAAGCTTGAGTCCCACTAGAACTTTCTGCAAATAGTTTGTAAGGAAAGATGGATTACAAACAGAAACTCAGCGCAATTTTCTTTTCGCTGCTGTTTGGAACGACAGATTGGTGGCTATTAATTCATTGCTGGTGTTGGAACGGTCACTGAAAGGAGCAGTAAAGGGTTGGCAGCAGCACCCTGGATCAATGGAGTCTCTGTGGGTTGAGCAGCCTGCATGTGTGCGTGCTGTCCGACTCTCTCAATGCTTGTCCACATTGACTTAGATGTGTGTCATTTCCTACTGAACACTGGATTGTTTTGTTTTTCTGTCTAAAGGGTCAATGTTTTCTTCATGAACATCTTCTCAGTTTCAGCTGTTGCTGTACGTTCCATCTGTAGGAATTAGTGTCACAAATAAAACTGTCCAACAATCACCCCCCCATCCCCCCGACACCAAGACAGTCAGGTTGGCCCAGAAGGACGCACCCATGGAGCCAATGGCCTGCTGCATCTCCTGCAGGTCAACCGTACCACTGTGGTCACGGTCAATGGTCAGAAAGTGCTGCTTCCAGGCGTGCAGGACGCTCCACAGCTCCTTGAACTCGTTGAATCCCATCGTGTGTGACATGTCTCTCTGAGGTATAGTTAAGGCACCGCGGGACTCGGTCACTCATGAAGTGACCCCACCATGACAGCATCCCTGGACACCAGCGGCAGCTACATCAGTTATTAATCTTTTGAAAATGGATCCTTCCACAGATCTTGTGTTACATCTTTACTCATCTTGCGCTGACAATCCAAACTCTCTTGATTTGAACACAAATTTACAAGACTATGGTGCAGAAGACAGACTTTTTGCAAACATTCATACATGTCCTCAGTCCTTTTCCCTAAATGAGATGTTTCATCCCTAATTCTGTACCTCTTAGTCGTTTCCCTGTTTTACTTGGTCAGGAAAAGGATACATCCAACATGCTGATCATGAGCCTGCAGGTCTCAAGGTTGAAAGCTGCAGAAACAGAAGGAAGGAGGCGGTCAGTTGGGCTGCTTCCTGCCCTGGGGTCACTGAAACAGTATCACCTGTGTGTGTGTGTGTGTGTGTGTGTGTGTGTGTGAGACGGAAACATCAGAACCTGTGCCATGACATTCACTATACGAAATGAGAGAACAGGACCTCTTTCCCACCACTGTACATTTTACACGGTTCCTCATCTCCACCTGCACTAATCCATTCGTGGCCACACCAGAGCCCTGTAACGGCATCTGCTGTATGATTCTGCTTTTATTACGAAGGGCAACGGGTGGGGCCCAGTTCATTTGATCACCCCCCCCCCCCGACCACCACCACCACCACCACCACCACCAATGTGCAGCTGGTAGCTGGTCCTGGGTGGGTCTTTGATACAGCATTTTACCATCTTTTTAATTTGAGTTTTTCTGAAGAGCTGAGATGAACATGTTCCCTGAGTGCTAATCGCAGCAATGCACCAGACACTGACGCTTGTAGGCTCCAGAGAAGTTTGCCTGAGTGAGACAGGTCTGCAGCTCCTCAGCAGAAATTTGACCATCCTTCAGAAAACAGCAAAACAAAGAAGAGTTACATGTGCAACATATATAGATATTCATCTGTAGGGTGTAGTGACACAAATGTGAACATTGCAATCATAACTGAATCAAGAGTGAGGTGGGCTCACCTGTCCAGCGACTGCAGTGAAATAGCCAAAGAGGGGGTCTTGGGGCTGGCCAGGGAATCCGCCGAAACCCGGAGCCCCAGGTGCACCTCCATACTATGAAGGGTGAGAAAGGGAAAACACGGTGTCCAGATCAGCAGGTCACCTGGGTCAAAGGTCAGAGTTCACTTTGCTCCACCTGACCACCTGCATCATTGTGGTGCACAGCAATCCCTGAGGTCAGTGTCACCATGGATGTGTACCTGTGCAGTAACCTGGAAAGACAGAGAAGCTTGCAGTGGCCACACAAGGATTACAGTGAGAGCTGGGGGGTGGCAAACAATAACAACACAGTGAGGGGGAGAAATAAAAGAAGCAAGAACATGCTGGATATTTACAGCCAACACCAAGTTTTTACTGTAAGTTACATGGAAAGGGGGGGGGGAAACCCAATCAAACCCTTGCTATAAAATGCCCCTACCCCACATAGTGACATCATCTCCTTCCCAGCAAACCCCACCCACTCACTACACTTTAACCCTGTGTGTGGTGCAAAGAACAGAGTACACACACACACACACACACACACACACACAGAGTCTGAAACTGCTTTTCCCATGCAGGGTCGCGGGTAGCCGGTCCCCGGCAACACAGGGCGCAAGGCTGGAGGGGGAGGGAACACACCCAGGAGGGGACACCAGTCCGTCACAAGGCACCCCAAGCAGGGTTTTAGTCCCATACCCACCAGAGAGCTTGACCCGGTCAAACCCACTGCGCCACTGCACCCCACCTGACCCCTTCATTGGCTTCAAGAACAGAGTAAAAAGTACAAATTCTACAGGTCCATTCAAAGTGCACGTGTGAGCCGCTCTCGGAGGGAGAACATCAGGACATCGGACTCGAAGTCTTGGGTTAAAAAAAAAAAAAACAAAAAAAATTACAACCAGCAATCGGTTACAATGAAACTAATTTCAGAAGTGAAAGAGCGCGCACTGGACTGGACTCTGCTGTATTAGTAGCCTATTTGCACGAACATTAAGTTCAGTATTATTTTATCATATCTACACTTTGTCTGGGTATTGGGTAACTCCCACAGACTGTAGGCTCAGTAGGGTGTGCGTTCGAGGCGCTACTTTTCCTTGAGTTGCGCAACGTCCTGCTCTTATTGGTCGCGAAGCGGAGACACTTTGTTTGTCACCGTAGGAGAGAGAACAACAACTGAAAGTAGAACAAAAGCATATATGGACCGCAAACATTCATGGCATCGTTCATATCTGTCATTTTGCGGACAGTTAATTACGTATAAATGTCCGACCAACGTGACTAGAATTTTCCTGGAGTTTAATGATCAATTATCATAATGAACAGGTCACTGACGTTCAGTGTTAAAATTCAAGATCGGACCGCAGACAGGAGTTCGGCTGTTGCTGCCACACGTCATTAATTATTAATAAAGAGAAATATTAATAAAGAGCAGCGAAGACGTGCGATTTCCTTCTGAAGGAACGAAGTTGGACTGTTGGTGTTTATGTTATGATGAACGCTTCTTCCACAAATATCTGAAATACTGTAGCACGCGAGTGCTACCACTGCACTGTGACAGTGTTACAGAAAGCTGCAGGAAACGATAAATGTAAGTGTAAACACTGTGTCCTGCAGTAAACGAGACGGAGTCCACTTTCGAGTGAATTGTGCCCTGTTCCAAACTACACACTTGACTTGACATGATTTTGTATCATCATCCAGTCCGTTTCCGTGACTCCGCAGGAATCTCGCCTCAACTCAAGCGACACGACGAGCTGCGTTTCCCGTATAAACCGCAAGGATGCTAACTGTGCTACTTGCCTGCCATCGTTTAACTTCGTAGAGAATATGTCATAATAAATGATAATGATATATATATATAAAATAGTCCGCCTTCGCGCGGTCGTTCCCCACGAGGGCGTGGTGTTCGCTGCCCTTCGCCGCGCTTGCGACCGAACCGAACGCGCTCAGCAGCAGATAACAGATCGCTCACTCCACTGTTTGAAACAAACAGTGTTTCTGCCTTCTCTCATTTATTTCTTCACTTGCACGCAATTTAAAGACAAGTAGGACCTCATACCCCGCCGCCGTATCCTGGGAAACTCATGATGATGATGATGATGATCTCTTCGGCTCCTTTCGGTCCGGGAGAGAAATGCGGAAATGGGTGGAGGTCCGAATGGGAGGGTCGGCGGTAGAAATCGGTGTGCAGTAATGGTGCTGGGCTGCGGCGCACACTTTAATTTAAATGAGAACCCGCCTCCTCCTGGATCAGGAATAAAAACAGTACAGTACAATGGACGGATTTAGATAAGATCAAAGATGGCCTGGCGATCAGGACAGGAGGAGCACATCATCATCTCTCCAGTCCTGGGTCAAATGGTCAGTTGTTGGGAAGGTAATGAGGAAAATCATGTTGTTTAACGCTTTACCGACCATTGTCACTTCGATGAGATTTTATTTTAATTTACTAGATGTGCAGAAAAATATAAAAATACAATTCTGACAAGGTAATTCTGAGACAACTCATTACTGCACTTCATACAATTATTAGATTTGGCTGAAAAACTACAACTCCCAACACGACTACAACTCGCAAACGCAATGTCCGTCGTTGAGCTCATTTCCGCTGAGCTTTTTCCGGTTTTTTTAATCGCCGTTTAGGACTTTGGTGCTGTTGGTTGTGAGAAAAGTGGCGGGTTTTTGGGGGCTCTCCGGCGAACAGTGAGTGTGTTCCCTTCTCACTGAGCCGTGAGGATGTGCGAGCCGCCGCTGAACTCGGAGGTGAGCGAAACCCTCCGTGCTCGAGAGCGGAGCGTCCAGGAGCTGCTGGAGTTCACGGAGCGCTGCCGGACGGAGCTGAACGGGCTCTTTGAGGCGCTCGGCTGGAGGCCCGAGCTGAACACTGACTCCCCGGGCCCCGGGTCGGAGGTACTGCTGCTTAACGACAACGATCTCCTGAATTCGGGGGTACAATACAATTATTAATAGGCTTAGCATTAGTATTAACATGATTTATCCGCATACTACTAGTTCCCTGCCCTGGCAGCTGGCTGGAAGACTGCAACCGGAGGCTGAGCCCGCTGCTGCGCCACTCTGACTCACTAGTTTCTCTCTGTCTGTGTGTGCCGCCTCTGCAAGTCACAAAACCATTTTAATAAATTAATCACTAAATAATACGTAATAAAATACACCTAGGCAGCTTCAGTCAGATTATATCTTCGTTAACATATTTATAACACATTACATAACATCCCACATCGTGTGTTGGTTTAGTCTCTCTCTGAAATATCACCCAGCAGCAGCGGGCCCCTGGACACAGCACACACATTGTGATTGTGTACATTTACATGAGTAGTGACATGCTGTGCACTTGATCTGTTTACACATGATGATGTGGGTTCGAAAGAGCTCCAGCTGAGTAGTAGGTGGGACCCTCATTCTCTCTGTGGGGGACCACCGCTAACCGCTTTACCACCATTTAATTGTCTGGTCTTGGAAAGTTTAGTCTCTTGACTTGAGTGTGATGGCAGTGCCGATACAGAGGGGCTAACGTTCCCCTCCAGGGTGTGGCTTTGTGCTGTCGTGCGGGAGTGCTGGGTGTCACCCTGCCGCTCTGGCGGTGCGTCTTTTCTCTGTCCTGTTGGAGCAGGAGCCCGTGGAGCTGTGCCCATATGACCGCAACCACAGGGTCCCGAGACGGAGCCTCGAGAGGCACGTGACGTTCTGTAAACTCAGCAAGATGGGCTACTCCAGAGAAGAACAGGTGAGTTGTCAGTCCTTAAAGAACACGGGGCCAAGCCCGTGTGTGTTCCCCGTAAGGACCAGTAACACCCCACTGCCTTTGTGTTCTGTACTCCTCTTTATGAGGCCTACAGGTTGTCATGGAGAACCGCAGTACTTACTGCGTTATGCTTTGAGGAATCACGCTGACATTCCTGAAGTCCTTTCCTTATTCTTTCGAATCTTTTTTCCACTCTCTCCTACGAACAGCCTAGTAGTACCAGATGTTTTCAAGTTCATTCAGGTTGACGAATAATTAAGCAAAATGGTAACTTATAACAGGTTTCATGTTAATTTGTATGGGACGTTGAAGTTGGAAATGCTGAGGCATTCCATGTGAATTATTGCTACTTGTTTGTTTTCAGGCTGACATGTATGACCCATCAGTGTGTTATGAAAGGGCCGGCATCCCCTCCCTGGTCATCGGTAAGTTCACCTTAAGAGGGAAAAACAGTTTTTAATACACAAATGGGTCTGCTGTAGTGGAGATTTATCCCTCAGGGATATTTAAGTATATATAATAAAAGTCTCATGTGGCTGTGTGTTAAATATTTAGTGATGTTTAAGTCAGGCTCCAGACAAGCATGAGCCTATCTCAGACACATGGTGTACAGCAATTCTGAGTGGACCCTAAATAAAACACAGCCTTCTTGTGTCTCTGCCTTTAGACAAAGCCACCCAGAGAGAGGTCATCCTCCGAGCAAGAGCGGGCGCCCCACCTGGACGCACCGAGGGAGCGTACAGCCAAAGTAAGACCCTGCATGTTTCTGTTTCCAGTTCATTTGTCCTCTAGACGCTTGCCTGAAAGTCTGCCACTACATCGCCTGTAGGACATAAATTGCTACTTTCTGTTGCTAAGTGTTTTTTAGAGTGACGTGTTATGATTTTTTTTCTTTGTACCCTAGAACACAGAAGTTATGCTGTAATATGACCTGTGCATTTGGTCACTAGTGATTGTATTGATTTGATGAGTCCAGAAACTGGATTTTAGTTGTTCCTAAGCACTTCGCTGTTTACATTCATTCTGTACAGTATTTGAGTTTCACATTTTCATAGTTTAGAGATTATTTAGGGCCATTTTAAAGTGAAAACATGGTGTAAATGGAACGAATCAGCTGAATAGTGGGAAACGACTGAACCTGCAGATGCTGTGGTCTTTTGTCGGTGACACTTCAGCTGAGTCTAAACATACCTGCAGTCACCTAAGTCAGCCTTGTCATCTGTTCTAATAGTTGTCTGATTAATTTCTTGTGAGTACTGCTGGGAGAGAAGGGCTGCTTGATATCACTGTATCTCTATTTCTGTTTTGCAGTAACAGTGGTGAGTATAGAGGAAGTGTGAACTAGCCTTCCCTCATTGATTCACGCTTGCCCGTTTACTTGCAGTATCCTTTTAACGCAATATCCTTTACAACTTGGTGGGCCTCTGCTAGCCTGCAACAGCAAGCTCATCGAGGACTAGAGACATTCAGGATTCCTCTATTGCTGCCGCTTCCATGGGGTTTTCGGTTCCCCTTTACGTTTTGGGGGGTCACGTTGATGTCCCAGAGGTGGTACCATTTTTGTATCCAAGTGCTCTAAACACTATGAGAACAATGTTCTACTGGAGAGACACAGCAAGGAAATGCACTGGGTCTTCACCTTTTGCACTCAGTTAGGAACAGAAGCCTGTTTGAAACCATTTGTTTGTAAATCCAGCCACATTTTCCACTTAGCAAGACTCAGTAATCAATAATACAGGTGTTGCTTCAATTTTTCACTCGTTAGGTCCTCAAAAAAAAAAAAAAAAAAAAAAAAAAAAAAAAAATCTGGCATATTGCTATAATACTAAAAATATGACTATTTTCATTAACTTTGAACTATAACTGGACAAACTCGTGTTTAATGCTAATTGTTGACTGATTAATCCTATAAATATGTGCAACGTTCCTGTCTTCCTCGTATTGATCAACAGCGAGCAACACAAGACGCGAGTTGTAAATACATCTGTACACACAAGATGATATGGGTTCGTTGGAACTCCACTACAGTGTGAACATCTACATTCCTATTGTTTGTGTGCTCTTTCCCATCTGGCTGCAACAACAGAGCTTTATTTCTCTTCACAAGAAAGAAATTTTAGGAAATATATCAGCAAAGAAACTGTCAAACAAAAAATAGTTCTTTGAAAATGTGTAAACAACATTCGTATCAAGAGGGGCCAGTGTTTTAACATTGGGACGTAAATGTGTCCTGCTATGGTACTGTGGTAATTAATAAAGGAAGACAGCTGTGTGTATGAGCTGTGGATCCACACTCAGTGCTTTGCCTACTTGTGTGTCTGAACATAAAGCCCACGTCTGTGTGCTGCAGGTGAATATTCTGCAGATCCTCCTGACCCTCCTCTCAACCATAAGAGGGCGATATGTGACCTCACGGTGGCTGACCGACTGGCCCTCTATGACCATGTGATCAGGGAGGCCGGCAAACTGAGAGCACAGCCACAGCCTGCCAGCAACGATGACCTCTATGTGGACCTGGTGGCCCGGCTCCAAACAGGTACTGCTTACAGCTATGACATCCTGCTCACTGCAAATTTCATGAATTAAATGGACAAAATTTTTCGTCTTTCGGGTTACCATAGTATGTGTTTAACCCATAACCAAATCACTGCTCATTTGCAGTTGACCGTAATAGCCTAACCAGGTCACTTTTTATTTATGCTTGTTGATATGTTTATGTTCACATTTATGCATTTTTCAGGCACTTACATTTAGCTGGTGCTTTTCTTTGAAGCGACTTAGTCTTAATTTACCTATGGTTATTTACTCATTTATACAGCTGGGTAATTTTACTGGAGCAGTTTTTATGGTCAGTGCCTTGCTCGTAGGTACTACAGCTGGAGATGATTCAAACCTGCAACCTTTTGGGGCCAAAGGCAGGAGCTCTAACCACTACAGTAGCAGTTGTCTCTTTTCTCCAAAGTAATGTACAGTTAAGAGTAAACAGAAGTGCATCAACAAGACAAAGAGCTTTAGACACATCCACTAGATTATGGACACAGTTTGTGAGTCTGATGCCACCATGTTGCTTCTCGGGAGAGGAGTTGCTCTGAACGAGATGGGTTTGAAGTCCTTTGTGAATGCTGGAAGTGATTCAGCAGCTCTGAGGGCAGGAGGGAGTTTCATTTCACAGTATCGGACAAATCCGAGAGCTTCTGGACTTTATGTATCAGTTGATTCTGTATTATGGCGCAGATTGCAGTCGGTAGAGGATCTGAATGAATATAGGGTGATGTTGGAAGTCATTGATGTGGATGGCAGATGGGTCTAATCCCATCACAGGCCTTCCTGTACAGGGGTACATCTGCATGGTTCATTATCTGTGCAATTTTTGGTTTTATCTGCATTAAAGATGCTGAACCGCCATGTGTTCTGCTGTGTATGATTCATACTGAGAGAAGTACATTTTCATCAAGAATCCCCTCTGTGTTGACAGACGAGGAGCAGAAGGAACCCAAGTCCCACCTGGAGGTTCTGGCTGAGATGAGGGACTACAAGCGCCGGAGGCAGTCCTACCGTGCTAAGAATGTCCACATCACCAAGAAGACGTACACAGAGGTCAGGGAGCAGGAGCAGGGGATGCCCCCCCTCCCCCCACGTCACTGATCCATTAGCTAGCGACTGTCACACACAATGAGTGTGAGATTGTTTGGGTTTCCTCAGGTCTAGAAGATGCAATGGTCCTCTACAGCCCATAGATGCAGATATTTATGAATTGTTTAAATATTATTTTTCTTCCACATTCCTCTTTGTGGTTGTGGATACTTAGAGCTCCTGTCTGTATGTCTGCCTTGAATTCTCAGGTCATTCGTGAGGTGATCGATGTCCATTCAGCTGAGCTGGCCAGGCTGTGGCAAGAGGAAGAATTGGAGGAGAAAGAGGAGGAGGACGAGGAGTCCAGGACAACCCAGCACTCTTCCCACAGGTAACTTCTCTGCCCACTTAGCACCATCTCCTGGCAGTGCTTGGTCTTGTGTAGTGTCTTTCATTTGAATGCAAGGCTGACCACATGTCAAAGGTCACACATGAGCTCCTTCAGGGTTGACTGGTCTCCTTCCACAGCAGGAGGAGGTCGGAGGGCAGAAGGTCAAAGTCGGCCGAGTCTCACCAGTCCCACAGCAGCTCGAGACACAGGCGCCATCGCAGCCGTGAGAGGGAGCGTGACCGAGAGCATCTCGGAGACAGGGAGGGCAGCCATGAGAAGGATCGTGACAGGGAGAGACTGCGAGAGAAGGATGGCAGTCGCGAAAGGGAGCGATGGCGGGCCAGAGAAAGCAGCCGTGAGAGAGATCGCCGCAGGGGAAGACAGCGAGACGGAGACGGCAGCCGAGAAACGGAGCACCACAGAGAGAGACAGCGGGGCAGGAAGCACAGTCGGGACAGGGAGGGAAACAAAGACAGAGATGGCAGGTGGAGGAGGTGAGCTGGCTTTCGGTGTGATGAACCTTCTTCTCTCTTCATTAGTTTGTGTGGACACCCCTCTGGTTTGTCCAGCTTCCTGTCCGCACATGGTCCCGTGGACAAGAAGGAACATGCGGAATGTCTGAGCATCTTGCGCTCATCACAGCACCTTGACTCCAGCTGCAGAAATTGCTTGCAAACAGTTTGGTAGTTAAAGCTCTGTCTTTGTACTATCTGTCTTTCAGGGAGTCACATTCACCTGATGACAGGCAGCGTGGGAAGAAGAGCAGGAAATGAGTCCAGGAGATGCTTCGTTGCCACTGCAGACGTCCACTGTCATCTTTGCATGTATTTAGTGTAGGTTGAGCTGAGCAAAGTGTTAGATACACATTGATTATTGCATGTTTCCTTACTTATGGTAAGAAGCATGTTGTTCAACCTGAGCTCTATGTTGTTGGTTTTTATGGAATGTTTTTGATGATGATCCATGTTTTGTCACAGTATCCAATAAAAGTCTTGCTGTTCTCTAACATTTTTGTGTTTGTCAGGTGCTTTCCGCAAAGTGTTTAGCTCAGAGTAAACAAAAGTGCATCAACAAGACATAGAGCTTTACACCCACACACTGGATTATGGACACCCAGCTTCTGTGTCTGACAGCACCATGTTGCTGGTTCACATCCCTCCAGTAGCTCCTATAGAAGTGACATTTAAATAGTAAATATGTAAATAATCGTAGATGGTGTTGGACTTGTTTATGGAGCTACCAGGAGAGAACTGGCTCTGAAGGAGTTGGATGTGAGATACTTTTTGAATGTGGGAGGGATTTAGCAGCACTGAGAGACACGGTGACTTATTCCACCACATCAGGGGTTCAATAGAATTTAGACATGTTTTTGGACCCTTGTGAATCCAGGCCGTGTTTTGAAAAAGCCTGGTAAGTGTTTGAGCCCAAGGTTAAAGGTCACTGTGTTTCATGCATTGTTGTGTGTTCATTCCCAGCCTGCTGTCCCATCAGTGTCTTGTTCTCCATCTCCGCTCTGGCTCTACAGCCTCTGTCACTCCCTCCTATAACTCCCCACCCTCTCTGCTGTACCATCATCCCTCTGTGTTCTCTGGGGTGTAGGGGGATCACAGGTATTTCTCACTGGGCTGTGGAGAGAGGGGGTGGAGCCTCTCAGAGCTCCACAGGGCCCAATAGTCCATGCCAAGCAATCCAGAGCCTACACCCTTGTGAAGGTTGAGAAAGACACGGCAGGAATCCCCGTGGTGGTCCTTTGGGGGATGAAGGGGGTGTGAGGGGACTACTGAGGAAAGGGCTGCTGGGAATCTGCCTCGCCGAGGGGTAAAAAGCATAGATCTTGGTCTCCAGGGCTGCCACTGATCCTGCACAGCGAACGCTTTTGCACCAAGAGGTCCGACCTTCAGGAGCATCAGCTTCCAGAGCTCCATCCTTCCAGACCATCATGAGGGCTTTCAGAGTGAAGGTAAGCAGCAGGAGGGCATCTCTGGGTAAGCGACACAAGCTTTACCCTAGTAAAAGAGTGTATGAACTCAAGCAGGAGGAGCTTCTCCCAGGTACAAGGAAGGATGGAAGAGCTGTGGAGGAATTGACTTGTTGCCGGATGCTGGAAACCCTCAGGTCTCTGGAAAGTTCTCGGAGAGGCTCCCCTCCACCAGTGGGTGTGACTGGGCTCTGAGGGGGTCCGGCAGGTTTGGGGAGCACGGTCTGCTGTAACAATATGGGGGTCCACACCTCACAGGGCAGTTTCACAATGAAGAAACTGGGCTTGTCATCAGTAGGTTGTGGGTTCGCACCTGGCGGGAGTGCAGCTCTAATTGGACTGTCTAAGTCGCTGTACGTGAGGACTGTTTTAAGGAGGAATTTTTTTTAAATTCACTGGACTGATAATTTATTGCAGTAAAATTCAGCAACTGCAGCTCATTTCTTCTGAGCCCTAAGTGAGTGTGATAAGGGAGAAAACAGTTTACTACATTTACTACAGTAACATTGTGGTCGACTGTGAGGTCATTGTGGTTCGATTGTGGTGAGAGAATGTATGAGTGGGTCACCTGACAGTGCGCGCGCGCACACACACACACACACACACACACACACCGCAGCTCCTCCGGATCCGTGCCGGTCATTGGCCCACCTTGAAACCTGCTCCTCAGTGAGACCCCCCCCGACCCTTGTGACCTGCCACCGCATGGCATTCTGGGATTGAAATCCGTCTCCCAGGCTTCACTCTACTGTATGTCTGGACTGTTTGAGATAAATGGTTTGGTTTCTTTCTCTACACTAATGTGTCGTCACTGTTGACCGCACACACACGCACACCGTGCCCTGAGGGAACAAACTGCTTCACTGGAGACTCTTGATGGTTTTAAATTATAAACTGATGTAGGTGATGAGACTGATGCTCACAGAGAGACAGTTTGTCATTCGGTGTCTCTCACCTGGGTCCTGCTCCCTCGCTGTCTACTGAAGGGGGCGATGAGGAATGTGGAGTCAAAGTGAGGAGTGACCACCGGGCACAGCCTCGTCTCTGGGGCGGGACCCTGTCGGGTTGCGGTGCTGGGGAAGAAAGGAGGCATCTGTTTGCAGAGCCACGGCCTGGAATTTGGGAGCTCCCTGAGAAGTGTCCCTCTGGCTAAGGGTGCGAGGGGCGGTGGGGGAGGGAGGCACGCAGAGTCTGTGGAGGCTCAGCTGGCTTCGAAACCTCAGCCCAGGAGCTGCGAGGCCCTTCGGCAGTTTATTGCTTTCATTTTTAATGTGCGACGCAGTCAGCGGTGGTCATGCGCACAGGGTGAGTACCGGTGTAACATCAGAGCTCCGAGTTTGAACCCACCCCCCACCCCCACAGGTGTGCCAGCCGTCCAGGTTTGGGGCATTATTGCTGCTGCTGCTGCTGCTGGTGCTGCTCTGTGCTCCTCGAACCTGCGCCCAGGACGACTACTCAGGCTACCACTCAGGTTGGTGCCGGTCCTTCCTCCGTGCCTGCAGGGGGAGCTGCTGTCACTGTCAGTTACTGCTCTATTGAATTCGCTGCAGTTGCAGCTTCGCAGACACTCGTAGCGACACAGGAGCTCAGAATGAGAGCAAAGAGATTTTCTGGAAGAATCTATTAACCTTTAGTTGTGCCCTTCTCAAGGGGATGGACATGAGTACGAGGGGTCCATGGTGGACGCCTATGAAGAGCCCTCTGGGTACCGTCCTACAGGTACTGGGGACACAACACATGTGTGACTTTTCAACAATCTGCATTTAATATGTAGATATGATAGTGCTGTGCCAATATATATATTCTGTAAGATTCATAATGACCCGCGCAGAAGGGGGTATATTATTAATAATAATTAATAGTATTAATAATAATAATAAAATAATAATCATCATCATCATCTTTGTCCTATGAGCAGATCCTGAGGTCTTCAGCAGATAAATCCCTGTTAGTGGTGTTTTGGTCTTTAAAGTCCTCAGAAGTTTTTTTTCCACTCTCAACATATTTCTGTTGACCTCTTACATGCTGCAAAATCTGCGAAAAATGACACATTGAATATGAAAAGTGTTTTTATTATTTTATAGCTGTATTGAAATGTGTGTGAACCCCTGTGGTCTAGATGAGTACCCCCCAGAGCCCACAGTCGGGTACGAGGAGCAAACCGCTTCGGCCTACGACCCCTATGACCCCTATGACTCGTACGCGCCCTCCCCATCCGTGGTCTCCATGGTTACGGAGGATGCATACCCGTACACCCCCACCACCACTGAGTCCTACGACTACGTCAAGGAGGTTACCACGGTGACCACCCAGGTGCCCTATTACGAGGATATGTTCTCGCAGCCAGAGGGGGGCGCCGCTCTGGGGGAGCAAGAGGGCCCCACTGACTGCGACTGCCTTTCTGGGGAGCCTGGATTCGCTGGATTTGCTGGGCCCAAGGTATCAGCCCCCACCCCACCCCACCCCACCCCATCCCACCCCCATAGCTCAGACAGCCAGCCTTTAACTCCTCATCCAGTAATTCATGGTATCCTGTCCATGGTTAAATACAGATACATAGCTATATGGATAGATAAGTAGGTAGATACTCATCTTTTATCCATACACACCTATATATGCTCACATACATATTAAAATTCATTGGACCAGTAAAATAAAAATACAAGGACTGTTATAGGTTACCTTTAACCCACAAAATTCTTTATTTGACTGTCCAGTTACATATGTGTCTATGTATAAAACATTCATTTCACTTGTACATATGCTTTATGTGTACATCAAATATGTAAATTAATTTCCTTGCGTCTGGGCTAAATGTCAGAAAAGAGCTGTGACGCTGCAGCTGCACTCCTGGCCAGCAGGGGGCAGTCTCCTCTCACTTGTCTAACCTGCATTGTGTCTCGTGGTCCAGGGAGCCAGAGGGGAACAGGGCAAACCTGGACTGCCTGGGCTGCAGGGACGCCAGGTTAGTGCATGGACTGGACTGCGATAGCACCCCGACTGGGCCTGTCGATGGGAAAACCCCACGTGTCCAAAACGTCCAAAAAAGTCCAGAATGTTGCTCTGTGTCAGTGGCGTTTAGTGCGATACTGCAGAAACTGTGCTGTGATTAATGACCAGCCGTTGCGTGCTGTGTCTTGTGCTCAGGGCTACAAAGGATCCAGAGGAGCGCCTGGGAGACGGGGTGACCCCGGCCCTGAGGTGAGCACCCCCCCCTTGCTCCTTGCACCCAGGACCATCCTTCACAGCCAGTCACAGCAAGCCCGTAGTTGCTCTCACGGTCCAGCGTGGGCCTTGGATGTGAAACCCATAGGGGAGTTAAGGCCCTGCGAGTAGTTAAGGACCTGATCACCCCATAAACTAACAGTGCAGTGGGTTCTGCTTAAAGGTCAGGTAGGGAAAGTTCTGGAAGTTTCTCACCATCTCCGCTAATGAACCGCTCTATGACCACTGTCCCCTCCTCTCCTTCCCTCAGGGTGACCTGGGGCCCGATGGCGCCGAGGGCCCGTCCGGTTTTTCTGGAGCCCTGGTGAGTGACGGGGCCGAGAGCGGAGCTCTAGGGCCTCCCAGCATGCCTTTCTGCACAGCAATGTGGGGGGAGTTGAAAGGCTCTTCTCTCTGCAGGGGGACCCAGGCCTGCCCGGGGACCGGGGGGACACGGGAGACTTGGGTGCGAAGGTATGAGTGGCGATGCCACCGGTTCTGTGCGAAGCGCTCACTCTGCACATCCATCAGCTGGTTGGCTGCTCTTTAAAAACCGCATTTTTACCACGACAGGGTGACGCCGGACTGGAGGGACCGCAGGGCGGCGTCGGCGTCAAAGGCGAGAGAGTAAGAGACACGGAAAGAACACGTGTGTGTGGTGGATGTCCCTACAGGCCCCCTTCCCCCCGATGGGAAGTGAACAGAAATGAGTGGTGGCAGAAAAGTGATACAATGAATAAAGATGTGACAGAAGAGCCGTGCAGTGACACGCAGTGACACTCAGTAACACACAATGACCCAGCTGTATAAAGGGGTAAATATTGTAAGTTACTTTGGAGAAAAGTGTCAAGTAGATGAATGCATGTAAAATAGCAATGAATATCTAAATAAAAGTCAGGGACTGACTTTCGTGCCTCTTGTTCCAGGGTCTAGAGGGGTCCACAGGCCGAGTGGGCACCACCGGTGCTACAGGTGAAAAGGTACGTACACACACACACACACACACACACACACACACACACACACACACACACACACACACACACACACACACACACACACACACACACACACACACACACACACACACACACACACACACTGCAAGGCAGGTAAAGGGCAACTGCAAGGGTGGTGGTTAAAGGTCAGTTAAGGAATTTTTTAAACGTGAAAGGAAAACTTCTAAAAGATGGAAAATAACACAGAAAACATACATGTGCAGCAACTGTAATGCGAATAGTAATAATTGTATGTTCATTTGACTGTATTAATATTAACATATAGTCCTGTGTGTTTGGTAAGTGAACTGTATCATATTCCACACAGAGGAGTTATGGGTTATGAATATATATATATATATATATAAGGCTCTGAATGCTACATTACACTGGGGCAGCAGGGGGCGCAGTGGTCAGAGCTGTCAGCTCACGGTCAAAGGTTCCTACTTCACATCCCCCTCCTGCTGTAGTATCCTTGGGCAAGGGACTTACCCTGACCTAATGCAGTAAAAATTACCCTGCTGTATAAATGGGTATAAATCAGTGTAAGCAGTTCAGTGTACAAATCCCAGACTGTAAGTTGCTGTGGAGAAAAACACCAGATAAATGAATGAAAAATAAGAATAAATTGGGCCGGTTACACACTGATCTGGCTACATCACACCTGTCCTTATGAATACAGCTGCACATTTCATAAGCTATTCTTTATTCTGTATTTTAGTGCCTCGTAACACCCAGCAGCCATTCCTGCCCTGGGATTTGAACATATTAACACCGGTCTTTATGCACTGCGCCCCCTGCTGGGAGCTGTTACACAGTGTGTTCTCACTGGTGTCCCGCTCTGGGACTCACTGAGTGTGTGTCATCCCTAGGGGTCCAGGGGGCGACCCGGGAATGAAGGAGTGCAGGGGGGACCTGGAGAGAAGGTACGAGCGCTGCATGAATGCTTCTAGATGCCCCACTGTCCGCTCTTTCCCTCCTGTGACATGATGTGTGTCCCTGTCTTCCGCTCAGGGCCAGATTGGGGCCCCTGGGTTCTCAGGGGACATTGGAGAGCAGGGCTACCTGGTAAGACCACATTCAAGTGCAGGCTGATCACCACGAGGACTGTCGGGCACCTGCTGATTCAGTACCATGTTTTTGTCTCTAGGGGTTTCCTGGAGTCCCGGGCACCAGAGGAGAGCCAGGTCTGAAGGTACATAAACCTGTGTTCCGGTTTGGAAGTGTGTGTCTGGGAGTGTGTGTGTAGGTGTGCGTGTGGGTGTCTGTGGGTGTCTGTGGGTGTGTGGGGAACCTGGGCTAAAAAGGTCCCACTTCCCCAAAAGCTAATGTGACGTCCTACGTGTTCCACCCCCGCACAGGGTGACCAGGGTGTGAGCGGAGTTCCCGGGATCGACGGGGAACCAGGCGAGGATGTGAGTGTCAAAACAACAAGACAAAAGAAAAATGACAAAGCAATTAAACCCCCTGGTGGAATGATGGGGACATTTGGAACCCCCAGAACTGAGCTGTTCCTCCCCCTCTAGGGTCCAATAGGTGTCCCAGGGCTGGCCGGTGAACCTGGACCTTTCGGTGTGAAAGTAGGTTCTCTACCGGAAACAAAAGAGTGAATGAGAACTTTGCAGTCATGCGAACAGCAGAGCTTTTTGGGTTTTTCCCTCACAGGGGGACAAAGGGGACCGAGGACCACAGGGGCCCCCCGGGCGACAGGGTGCTCAGGTAGGAGCCTCAGGGGCCCGTCCCCTTTGCCCTTTCTCTACATCGGGGAGACTGCGGTCTGAGGGCTTGGTGACAGGACCGCAGCCGCAACCCCGCCCCACACCAACCATCTGACGGTGCTGCTCGGTTGCGCTCGGCTTTTACCGCGGTATCTCCCCAAACCCGGGGCTCAGGCTGAATGTGGCCCAAAGGCAGTGAACGTTCTCCAATACGGTCACATTGTGTGTGTGCAGAGAAGAAAACTCCTTTTTTACTTTCATTTACACTTAATTTACTCGTCAGACTAATGAGAAACAAGGACGTTTTGACTCGGCTGTTATTAATAGTCACATGTTATTAATACACTCGCAGGCCTGCAGACGTGATTGCGCCACGCTCTTTTCTGACCTTAAAAAGGGGGAAGTGTGTGTCAGCGGTGAAGTCCCGGCGACCGAAATAAACACCTCGAGACCGTCTCGTTGTGGTCGATGATCATGGAAACTACAGCAGCAGCAGAAAGGGCAGGAAAAAAAGTTATGAAGTGTGCAATAAAAAAGAAAAGTGACAGTGGGACACGGGACCAGATATGAGCCTAAGTACTCCTTTTGTACATGTTCCGTTCCCATGTTTCCGTGCTATCACGTGTGTGTTATCGCATGGACCAGTGCTGTTCAATCAGCGAGCCTCCCGCTGCTGGAAACATGATATACTGTGTACTGATCGAGATACTTTCCCGGAACTGATACAGTAAAAATTCCCCTGCTGTATAACAGGGATTGAGGGGGTGTGGTGGTGTAGTGGGTTGGACCGCAGTCCTGCTGTCCAGTGGGTCTGGGGTTCGAGTCCCGCTTGGGGTACCTTGCGACGGGCTGGCGTCCCGTCCTGGGTGTGTCCCCTTCCCCCTCCGGCCTTACGCCCTGTGTTGCCGGGTAGGCTCCGGTTCCCCGTGACCCCATAAGGGATAAGCGGTTCTGATAATGTGTGTGTGTGTGTGTATAACAGGGTAAATCACTAAGTAGCTGTGTAAAAACTTCACTCTATAAGTGACTTTTGAGTGAAGTTATGGGTAATAATAGCAGTAATAGTTTACAAAGTGTCACTTCTTCAAGTTTTATAGTTCAGCTCTGTGGTGTGCGTATGTGTCTGGCAGGCAGGTCTGCTCTTTAACTCACCGCCACAGTGCGAAATACACATTTTATACATACAGAGCCACACACACTGCACATGATATTTGGCGCTGCTGCACGGTCGACTCTTTGAGGAAGTGCCGTCTTCGGTTTCGGGTTCGAGGAAGTCCCCGAGCGCGACTTGTTTCAGGACGTCTGTTATGTCAGCGTGGGCGGCCTGTTCTCGCTCCGACAGATGTGGCCAAGGGCCCGTTACGATGGGGAAGAGTGCGTTCGCTGCGTGACGCCACGAGACCGAAACGCTCTGCTCCTGTCGCCCGTGAGCGAAATGGAATTATGGGAAAAGTCCGCAAACACGGTGATAATAGGAACATGACACGACTCACCTGATTGTCTAAACTGAAAGTGAACCACCTGTGTGTGTCAGCGTGTCACTGGGAGTGTACAGAGCGTAACCGAATGCGCGTTTGCGGTCGCTGGCACCGATCACGGGAGTAACGGTTTTAATGAGACACTTCACCTGCAGCACTCAGGAGCTTGGTGGAGCTCCCTGGACAGTACATTTTTCCCGCATTAACCGCACACAGGTCAATGAACAACTGTAAAGCTCTGCGTGTGTGTGTGTGTGTGTGTTTTCCAGGGGACTCCAGGGGAAAGGGGGGACCCTGGTCTGCCTGGGAAACCTGGACCCCAAGGCCTCCAAGGCCCACAGGTGAGACAGCACTGCAGATGTTCACTCTGTACAGTGTTACGGTCACAGAGTATCTGGTGTCACATGTATACCCTCTATGGTGGTGGTAGCAATAATAATAATAATAATAATAATAATGATATCAGAAGAGCCTTAGTATGTCCGTGTACTTGCTGTTTGTGCTGCTAGAACTCTTCATAAGCTGTTCATAAGAATATACATAAAAAATAAGAAAACAGAAATCATATTTATAATAAAAAGGCCTCGATAAAGAACAGTGTTTTGCCCGCAGCCAGTTGTGTTGACGCCCGGTGCACAGGCAGTGTGCGGAGTGACCGTCTCTCCTCCTCTCTCCTCAGGGAGCCAAGGGAGAAGCGGGAGCTCAGGGTGACAAGGTACCGCACTCACTGTTTACTCTGTTGCTAAGATACGGGCGACACCCATGAGGGGTTCGGTAGCCGCGTCTGCAGGCTTTTAACTTTCTTCAAAGTGTCTTTCTAGTAACTTTCCAGTCCTAATAGAATCTCTAACATGAGTGCTCCCCCCCAACTCTCACCCCGCTGCTGACACCTCTGAATCACACTGAACAGCTGCAGACGCTCCCGCTGCCTCCTACCCCTGAGCCCCCATTCCTCTGTCTGCTGTACCTCGGGGGTGGGGGGTGGGGGGGACACAGACACACACCCATCGGAAGCCCCACCCTGTGCTCATGCTCCGCCCACCGGGCACCTAGGTACAGAAATGTGCGTGATGGCATCTTCGTATCTGTTACCCCACAGGGAGCCAAGGGGAGGCCGGGCATAAAGGGGGTCCAAGGAGACGAGGTAAATTACATCACCATGTCTTTACCACCTTCAGCACCTTCGTTTTGGATCTCTGGGGTGTTCGGAGAGCCTCGCGCCTGGAGCCCAGAGTCCCGTTTCCCAGCCACCCCTCAGCTGTATTGATCCGGTTGTGTGTTGGAGTAAAACCGTTGTGTGCGTACCTTTTACCGCGGTTTCTCTCCCTACCAGGGCAGTACTGGCTCCCACGGTGATAAAGGACAGGTGTGTCCCCACACACACCTATTGCACAACTTCAAGGAGAAAATCAGAGAGGAGTAATATTAGCGGAGACACATCTCCTACACCAGCAGATTGTATCTTTACTAAATTGCATCTTTTCCTCTTGTTACATTCAGTCCATCTGTTCAGTAGCAACACACCTGTATGCAAATGAGCCTCACTTGACCAAATGTGCTCTGCACTGTGTGTGCGTGCGTGTGTATGTGTGTTGCAGCGTGGTGAGAGGGGTTCTCCTGGCCCAGATGGAACCCCGGGACGGGTTGGACCCCCCGGACTGCCAGGACCCCGCGGTGACCCCGGTGCGGCCGGAGACGCTGGCGTTCGAGGGAGAGCGGGACCCAAAGGGCTCCCGGGGTCACCTGTACGCAGCCCTTCACACACCTTCACACACTGTGCTCACTACACCTGTCACACACCTTCTATTTAACTGAAGGCACCCTCACCCCACACCACTTGGACAAATTACGTTTGGGGCCAGCATGTATTTACATTAGTTTTACAGTGCGTACTGTGGTGAGACAGATGGTGAGAGGGACTGGACCCCCCGCTACCCACTGTTGGGCCAGAACCAGCACACACAGCCCAGATGTGCGGATGTTCTTGCACCCAAGAGATCACGAGTGAGCTGATGTACGTACCACACCCACCGGGTGGTTGTAGGGTCCCGGGCTCACGGATGAGCAGGTGCTGGAGCTTTGCCGAGGGGTGGTGACCGCGCAGATCTCCCAGTACGCCGCTTCCATCCGTGCCAAGTGCGTACAGGGCTGTCCCATCAACAACCGTACCCTCATTGGGCCCCCGGGGGCCCGAGGCCTGCCTGGGGATCGAGGGAGACTCGTGAGTACCTTCCGCAAAGGCACGGGGACTGGATCAAACAACCTTTGTTTTTAAATGTTCTCAGAACAGGAGCTCTGTGGAACTATAAAGTCCTTGTTAGTTGGCAGGTCCTGAAGCCTTTTTTAACCCTTGTGAGTCCTTGTCAAAATTGCACGGTTGCTATGGTGACACTCTGTCCCATTTAATGTCTGTTTGATGCGTTTCTGATTCGGCTGCACCTGGAGTTCTGTTTGTTTTCGTTTGTTGTCTCTTGTTGATGAGCTAATCATCCCTAATTAGTCTCCATAGTGACAGTGTGTACGAGTGCTTTCCAGATGTCTTTTGCATTTGGTATTTTTCAAATATTTCATTAGATTAATTTAACGGTTGGAAAAGTACACGGAATTAGAAGAGAATGTAATAGTCGCCAGAATTAACCGTCCTTGATGACACCCGATGTCCATCTCTAAATTGATGTCCCCCGTCCACAGGGCGAGCCTGGGAAGGCAGGGTCCAAGGGCGCCAGGGGACCTCGGGGGGTGCCGGGCCTGGAAGGGCAGAAGGGCGTGCAAGGAGACAGAGGTGTGACCCCTGTGGGGCTTCTTCCCCCCCAACTCCCTTCTCCATACACACCTGACCTGTCCTGGACACCTGACCTCATAGGCTAGAAAACGTGACTGTGTCCTGTCCTGTGGGTGGGGCTGGTGGAGTCACAGAGTGTTTTTATCACATACATACAGTGAAATAAACACATCAGAACATAACACATGCTCATTTAAAGACTGCGGCTGCACCTGACCCCTATCATCCAATCAGGTGCAGAAGTGGGCGGGGCCACAGTAACACGCTCAGGGCAGCATACAGTGTGTGTTTGGCTGCAGGTGCTTTCAGTGTTTCGTGAATCTGCAGTTTTTGGTAAATGTACAGGTTTTCTGTGCTTTCAAATCCCTTTTCTACCCGTTTTCCAGTCACCTGTGAGCAGCTCTTCACCTTTGCTCTCCTGCGCCATGGTGTCTCGCTCACCTCATTTTAAACATCTCCTTTCTTAATTATTTACCTATTAGGACTCAAGGGCAGCAAAGGGCAGCGAGGAGACCCTGGCGAGGGTTTGCCGGGACTTGATGGATACCAGGGTCTGAGAGGTAGGGATTGGTGACCGCATGGAGTGACCCTACGGTTTGGGCTCTTGAGCTGGGCATGATGGGAGGAGATGGAAATACCAAACACCTTAATGGTGTAGTTTTGGGACCTCTAGATGGAATGGAGATGCCTAAACACCATGATGGGACCTGTAGACAGTCAAGCACCTTTAGACATTTTTTCTTTCCTGCTGTTTTCACCCCACCAGGGCTCCCAGGACACCCTGCAGAGCCGAGGAACGGAGCCGATGGTCCCCAAGGCCCCCGTGGGCACCCAGGGCCCGTGGGTCAGCCAGGCCTGGTGGGCCCCCTCGGGGTCCCGGGTACGTGTGAGGTCCGGGACTGCGGCATCCACGCGCCTGTGATGAGGAAGGAGCAGGGACTGGTGAAGGGGCCCCTGAGCTCCAACATCTAACGCCGAGAGCAGGAGAGGAAGGGGCCAAGAGTGGGTCTCGCACCCAGGAGCAGTTGACCCCACCTGTGCTACCCCTCACACACACACACACACACAAAACTCTGCCTAAATATAATTCTTACAGCTGAGCGATTCAGATTAAAAGGAGAGGAAAGTACGGCGCTGCGCACCATGGTTTTGGCCCATGTTCTTTCTTCCACAGTTCACTTTGAATGGCTCAGCTGTGTGAATTTATATCTCATGTTGTCGATTACGCAGAGGATTTAACAAATAAAGGGCATGTAAATAATTGTATACACCGGTTGGATCACATGTGCTGTGAATTCAGGAATTTTCCAGATAAATGATGCTTCCTTTTTTTGTGGTGAACATGTTTGTGCTTGAAAATGTTTGGTACTTTTACACCAGCAGCTGGAGGATGAATAAAGAATGTGGTTGTGTGTAGATTCATACATCTATATGTATCACAACACACATCAACACTCACCGTATTGAAAATGACCAATAAATGACCTGTCATTGTGTCTCACGCCTGACCAGAAATAAGAGGTGAATTGAAAACTTAACCATCTGCTCAGTCCCAAACATCACGTGGAAGCTGGTTTCTTTCTCACGGAGCTCCAACGACATGGGTTTCGGGTAAACTGGTAAACTGGTGACTGTACATCACCTCTGGTGTGTAAGAGCACCCCTGCATCATACCGTTTCCATGGATACACAGCATCACTGGTCCTGGCTGGAGAGGTGTTGAGATCAAAAAGAACAGCTGGAATTTTGGCAGAACAATATAAATGCAGAGCAGCTGCTGGGCTGTGGTTTTGAACCCAGCTCTGTCTGTGTGGAGCTGGCAAGTTCTGCCTGTATTTCCTCCACGTGCTCTGGTTTCCTCCCAAAATCCAAAGATATGTGAACTGGTAACTAGATTGCCTGTAGTGTGTGTGTGTGTGCGTATGACCGCATGCAAGTGATCGCCCTGTGACGGACTGGCGTCCTGTACCAGGATGTACCCTGCCTCCCTGCTGTGGACAAGCAGTAATTAATGATGTAAGAATGAATACAGAGACTAAAACACACACAGTTTTATTTGTGAACACATATTTACATTTATTTTATTTTCATTATTCTAAAAATTTACCAGAATAAAAATATACAGTAGTATTAACAGACAAAAAAAGTGCAAACATACAGAGAGAAAAGCTAGGATAAAGGTGCGTTACAGAAAGTGCAAGCGTACATTTTAAGTTTTAATGTTAACACTGGAAAATTTCGGAAACAAACAGTAAGTGAACATCATGCTCCATAAATACGTTTTTCGATCATGATGAACCTTCTGAAATGTTGTCCTTTTGTGGCTGTGTGCTGGAGATCAGCACATTTGTCTGCGTGTGTGTGTGTGTGCGCGCGCATGCACTTTTGAAAGATGATGCCCTTTCTCTTCGGGAGCAGCGCCAGCGAACGAGAACTGACAGCGTGAGCAGCGTCTCTGACATCACTGGGTGGGCAGAGAGGAAAGTTTCCAGTGCGACAAAGGGGAAGTGAAAGAAAAGGGCTCATCTGCCAACAAAGCATATCACTCTGTGTGTAGTTTTGGCATGCGTGCGGGCGCATTCACACACACACACACACAGTTTCACAGGTATAAGATATTATTACTGCTGCCATTAATAGCCGACACCACAGCCCGAGTCAAAGAGCACTTTGGAAACTGGCGGCTGAGACGTGACCCGGGGAGCTGCCACCGTGCGAGGTGATGATGTACCGGAACTTTCACTGTAACTGAGCTCTTGAGAGCGATGCTCCGGTCCTCGCTGCAGCTGTCCTTCACTGTACCGCTTTGCCAGTGCCTTTACTCCCTTTTACCACTGCGCTGCACCCCACCGGCACGCTGGTGTTGGAAATGCACAAGTGCAGATACGCACAAACAGTGGTGTCTTTGGGAAACTGGTACTTTTCACACGTTGGACAGGTGTGGACGGACCTGCACAGATGTGGAGAACAGGGCACCGAGCCGCTCGAGCAGCAGGACGGGAGACACCAGATACCGTGTGATGGCAACATGGGTTAAAGCCACATGACTACATTCAAATACATTTTAGGTTAAATTGATAATTCTCCAATAAATAACACGCAATAAAAGGTCATTCTTTGATACACTGTCACTGGTCATTAGTCCCTCATTAGTGATTGTTAACAAATCTTTTCATTCATATTCTTTATATCCCAACAGACTGTGTGTGTGAGTGTCTGTGTGTTCGATACCTCACATCTCACATTCACATTCCTGAAATCCCATCACTGTGCAGGGTAATTTTAAGGTAAATGCTGCTTTCATAAAGGAAACAGGTTGTAAACTGGGTAAAAGCACAAAAAAGAGCCCAACGGAAAACACGGTCAGGCAGAGTAAAACTCCGAATTACAGTACTGACCGCAATTTACACATGTGGTGAGTAAACGGAGTAGAGTACAGCCTGTTTCTTCAGCAGCAGCAGCAGCACCTGAGTGAAGGTTCACCTCAACATGGTAAACCCTGAGTACTTCACAGCAACTTCCACACTGCTACCATTAAAGTATTTTACCCACGACTGTGGGAAAGAAAAGTACATTTTCGGTGGCTCAGAGGGAGGGGCATAAAGTGAGAAATATCACAAATAACCAACGGGGAAACTTTTGGGTTATTTCATGAATGTAAAGCTTTGAAAGGAAATATTTGCCAATTAGCACCTTTCCTCTACAGCAACTTACAGTGCAGGGTTTCTACAGTAAGCTGTTTACACTGATTTACCCTTTACTGCATCAATTCAAAGTAAGTACCTTCACTAAGGGGACTACAGTAGGAATGGGATTCGAACCTGGGACCTTGAAGCAGAAGGCAGTGATCAAGAGGGTTTGTTCCCAGCAAATAAATCTCAGGATTGGTCTGTGGCCACAGGATTATTGAGATGTAAATTAAGTGACAAAGTGCCCCCCCCCACCCCCCAGCAGTGCCCCACAGTCACAGATGGAAAAGAACTTCAGCAGAAAGAGGGACAAAAGCGGTGATGTAGTTCCTTTTCCCTGCTCGATGAGGAAGACAGTCAAATCTGCTCCTAACACCGCGCACCTGGAGCAGGTGCCCCCTCCCCCACCAGGCCGGAACACACTCCTGAAGCAAGGGGTCCCTCCCACGATCACGCAGGCGGGAGGAGACCTAACCCGCTTGGCCCCGGCGCCAGTACCAGTACCGCTACCACCGAGCTGAAGCACCAATGAGCGCCGTGATGAACGCAGAGGCGCACAGGGACCCCCAGCCGACCGTCTGGGCTGCGGGGGGGGCCCCGGAGCTCTGAGCTCTCTTCGCAGCGTTCCCTGAAGGAAGAGAAACACAGGACATTAAACACACGTAACCACAGACCTGCCTGCCTCCTGGAGGTTGTTGGGTCGAGACCCCGGAGGGGCTGTGCTGCAGTAATCCTGAGAAACGAGCTTTACTTGAGCTGGTCTGGTGAAGATCTCAGCAGCGTAAACAGAGTAAAAATGCAGGTGCCTTTGAAGATGAAATGAGAACCGAACAAGATTTCAGTTTTGGAAAAACTAAGAATCTGAAATCCTGGAGGCTACGGTGGCAGAGCCCCACACATGACGACACACACTGCCTCACACACACACACACACACACACACACACACACACACACACACACACACACACACACACACACACACGCTTAGAGAGATTAATAGAACAGGGTAACTGACGGAGTACAGCGGTACAGAACGCTGCTGCTGGACCATCACACGTGCACCTGCCACACTGCGCTGGTACCTGGAAGTTCTGCAGTTCACTTTAAGATCGTTTTGTCAGTTTACACCCTTCGGTGGACTGGTACCACAGTACAGATCCGGTACAGAAAGCCTTTCGGAGTAACTTCTGAGCCGCGCTCTCAGATCTTCACTCACAGAGTTACAGGCAACATTGTTACTGGACGCCGAATTATGGAACGAAACCCCTCCGTATGTTGGGGAGGTGGGATCTGTAGATACCTTTAAATACTTTATTTCTTTAATACTGCTTTCAATCATCATCTTAAGGTTGTGTTTATTTATTTGTTATTACTTTTAATTTACTAACATTATATTTTGTCAGTTTCATTTCTGCTGCGATTTGCGTTTCTCTTTTTGTTCAGCACTTTTGAGCTGCAAAATATTTACCACTTTCACTATTACTAATACCGTTAATAATAAAATAACAGACAGACAGATCCTGGTTGCAGGTGGACACCGAACGCTTTAAATTACTCCATAATTAGGAGAAGCTGGCAGCCAGCAGAAGAAAAGCGTTCATTCATCCACCGCAGCGTTAAAGTCCACCTCCCAGGGGAAGATGATCATGGCAGCGGACAGAACGCGTACCGTAGAAGGAGATGAGGATTTCGTAGCCGTTCCGCTCCTGAAACAGAAGGCGGGGAACGTGAGTCGTCTTTACAACTTGAGGAATTTGTGCCGACCGCGCACGAGCCGCACTCACGTTGTTCTCGCAAAAGGCGGAGAGCGTGTAATTGGCACAGGAGGACACGCTCATGCCCCGCTCCGAGATGCTCGCGCACGGCTGCAGACACCGGCTCTCGCTCCCGGAAATGCCGATGACCTGGAAGAGCGCAAGAGTGGAGTGGAGCTCGGCTCCGTTCGCGGCTCGATCCTAAGAGCCCCTGGATATTCGCACGCCGTGGAGACGGACGCTGGATGGATGGAGCGGTACCGGAACTTACTTTGCGTCCCTGTGCCCAGGTCTGCTGGCATTTCTTCTGTTTCGGGTTTTCGATTCCATGCTCCATATGAAAAGTGTCTTGTTCTTCCAGACACTGGAACGTTCTGGTGATTTCCTCTATCGAGGAACAGTCCGCTGTGGGAACAAGTGCACAGAGGAGGACGGATCGCAGCGCGTCGGACACCTACTGCTCATTCGCAAACGGAGTCTAGTAATGAGTCACTGTCTGTCCAAGCTATATTAATGATTTATAAACTCACGATCACAGAGGTGCAAAATTGTCCACAGCGTAATCTAGATGTAGATGCAAAAAAAATAAAAAATTCATAACAAGTACCGAGGTCATAGAAAGCACAACTACAGCATCGCTTATTATTCTTTATTAGTTAAATAACCAAACTATGATGCACATAAAGTCAGTGTCCCTGGTCAGATTCAACAGCTGAGCTTTTGGTCTCTTTAAAAAAAAAAAAAATTAAATTAAAAATTTGAAAACTGTGTCGTTTTGACACGTTATCCTATGTCATTGTCAAGGGCTCCTAAATATGAGACGCTTGAAAGCTGTGACGCTGATTTAGTACACGTCATAATTAGAGAGCTGTTCAAGACCGATTTCAAGACTGCAAATCGTTTCAAAATTAGTACGAAGTTCAGGTGGGATGCGCAGAGCGAAGGAATCGCTTCATCACCTACAGCTTCTCATACTCATCTTCCCCTCCGAATCTCATCACTTTGCCTCCCTATTCTTAGTTTACCGGTGTAACAGTAGGTGAACAGCTCCTGCGCTCTACTTGGGAGCATTGCGGGGTTACTGCACAAACACTGCGGGAGAAAAGCAGTAAAAAGAGGTAACGGCTAACAAAGCACACGTGATACAGTAGAGTGACAATTTCCTATATTCACTGCAATATTTGCTGTAACAACACTTTTTAAAAGACAACACCTTATAAAACAGAAAGACACAAAGACGGGGGCGGGTCTGGCCGGGGCCCGCTGTGTGCGGCGGCCGGGTCTGGGGTTCGAGTCCCGCTTGGGGTGTCCCGTCCAGGGTGGGTCCTGTCCCGTCCCCCCTCGGCCTTGTGCCCCGTGTTTCCAGCTCGGGCTCCGCTTTGCCCGACCCCCCCTTTTGGGACCAGCTGCTGTAGACAATTCAATGCGACTCGTTGCAAAAAGTCTAGGGGGCCCCTCAGCAGAACACGTCACTTCCGGCCGAACTGCCTGCTTGCATTCGGCGCAGCACGTGGTTACTGACAACCTCGTTCAATCGGGACCCGGTGGCAACGAACTTGGGTTCGAATCATGTGCTTAAAGAGAAAACATTCCCAAGAGGAGGCACGTGTGGTACCGAAATGTGACTGACACACACACACACACACACACAGCTGGGATGATGAAAGACCGTTTTTGCTCATTTTCACTTTCAACAAGTTATCTTGGGAAAATTCCAGCTTGGAGGGGAAATCCCGCCGCAGGTACTTTCCCTCTTTAGATTTTATGTATCATGATCATCATCAGCCCGTTATTTATAAACAAAAAAGAAGAAGGTCGTTTTTTAACCGCGCGACAACAACAACAACAACAACACTGACTGAGCAGCTCCGACACCCGTCCGGGACTCACTAACGCGCTGCTCGTCACTCTGTGACAAAAAAAAAATTGAAAAAGCGGTCGGACACACACAAACGCACACTCTCACAGTGATACAATCGAATCGGTGCAACTGTTACGCGAGAGCGGCGCGCGACCGCACACATCACATAAAAGAGGACGAAACTGCCGAAAAGCGCTGTGACACGAGCACGAGCACGAGCACGAGCCCGATCCCGGCCGGGGTACCGCGCGCACACATCGATTGACTCGCTCACTGTGTAGGTGCCTCGTTCGCACCGGAAGTGCGGAGCTTCCACGGCGGCGGCTAAACTCCTACGCCTCACACACACACACACACACACCCACAGAGTCCGCGGCGCAGAAACGCCTAAACACAACACACTACACTACACACGTACACGTACACGTACCCAGGGCGCAGAGGATGAGGATGAGGAGCAGGTGAGCACGTGTACCACCCATTCCCGTGCCGGCGACGTGTGTCGAAAAACCCGCGTTCACCTGCGATGGATGCGCGCCACCGCCCGTACTCGTACTCGTGCACGTGCACGTGGCCCCCTACTGTAAGTATCGCGATGGCGCCACGTGGCGACACTTTGAAAAGTGTCTTTTCCTCATTCGAGGGCGAAAGTAAGAACCACGAATAATAAACTTTGCAAACAACTCGAATTACATTATTTTTTTCTCTTTTATTTACCACCACACAAATTACACAATTCGAACAGCTCAGCGGTGCGTCTTGCTTCTTATGTTTCACGATTTGGTGTAAAAGTTTTTCACCACGGTAATACCAGCCAGCCAGGTATTCTACTCTACCTACCAACTACCGAGTTGTTACCTTCTATTTGAGGACATGATCTTTAGCAAAGGTTACACACACACACACACACATTAAAACACGTCCAGTATCTGATTAATGTCTTTACACAAGAAGAACCAAACCTGCCGGGGTCCGCCCCCCCCCCCCAACAAAACACACACAGTGACACACACACACACACACACACACACACACACAAAAACACGGTGAATTTGCAGTGTTACATGAAACATGTGATGTGGCCGTAAGGGACGCAGGTCTTGATGTAACTCAGTCACCCTGGTAAAGCTGTGCTCTTTACTCTTCGACTTCGTACTGATCTGTCATCATTTGTACAGCAAACACTCTGGAGAAGCCGCGCCGTATTATCGTATATATAGATTATAGATAGATGGATAGGTAGGTGGATGGGCGAACAGATAAGATCGAAGCCTCATTTACTCCACGGGAAAACTACTAAGTACAAACTTTCCTCAGAGGGAAACTTCCCGCCTTTCAACGAGACATTTCAGGTGAAATTTAATGACACATGATGATGATCGGAGACGGAACAAATCACTAACGTTCTTTATTTATTTATTTATTTATTTATTTATTTATTAGGGCCCCGCGAGCCACTGTCGTGTCTTTCTTTCTTTGTCGATGTGTCTCTGTCCGAGGGGATACACACTCGGGGGGAGTCCGCGCTGTCCCGCCCCACGTGGACAGACTCGCGTGAGGAAGCTGCGCCACTTTCTTTCTCTTTCACTTCTTTACTTCCCCCCCCCGCCCCCAACACACACACACGCACACAACACGCCTATATATGAGGGGGTCGGAGCCGCGTCTCCAGTCCCGCCACGCGACGCCCGCTGTCATGGACTTTCTCCTGGACCTCCATGCGCACCTGCGCCTCCCGCTCGTCCTCCTCCTCCTCCTCCTCGCGGCCCGGACAGTCACGGTGTCTCCGTCCTCGGCCGATGGCGACGCTGCTGTCCCCCGGCGGCACGTGCGCTCCCAGTGCGGCGGGGACGCGCTCCTGTCCTGCAGAGCCGCGCTCAAGACTGGAGTCCGGTACCGGGATGTCAGGTGGTACAAGGTGCGGCTTCGGCTCTTATTATTTACCGCTCTATTATTAATAGTTCATTACTCGGCTCATAAATAGCTCATTTACTCGGCTTTTTGCCGGACTACCTTCTTTTACACTCATTTACTCGGGTTTCCTACAGGTCTGATGCGTGTTTTCGCTCCTCCTTCTCTGCCTTTTCTTTTTTCAATGGACGTCGCGAACGGGTGGTCGTAGTCCCGTACTGTAGTACTTTACTGTGCTCCTCATCTTACTTTCATTCATTGCCTCAGTTCGGCCGAGCTCAGACATTCATAACGCGCTCCTTCCTTACTTACTCTCTTTTACCTCCGACCTTCAGGACCTCCGATGTCCCATTTCTAGTGCTTACTGCTGCTGTCCTCGAGAGGAGCGCGGAACCGGCGTTTTGACCACGTTTTTACCATCAATTGATCATTCTAGCTTATCACTATTTATTTATTTATTTATTTTTATTTATTAACTAGTCCCTATTCAGCAGTACATCCAACGACTCTTTGCCTGTTCATCCTCCTTGTCACAGCTGATCAGAGATGATCACGTGTCCCAATGAACCGATAGAAGAGTAAATCGATACATACAAATGATACACAATAATAATCCTGCTAGCTGTCCATTGTCTGACCCCCCCGGAGTGAAACCTTCTCTGTGCCAGTGTTCAGTTGTGGCCTGCGGTCCACATGGGCACTGACAGCCTGTCAGGTGTGTGTGTGTGTCAGTCACACTGCGTGTCACCGCTGACCTGCCACATGGTCACAGCAAAGTGGCTGTTTTGAGCAAAAACTCTCACAATGAAACAAGACCTTTTCATGGGTCTTTTCCACATCGCTCAGGTACGACTCCTGTCCCCTCTGTCCCCTCCGTCCCCCAGGTCGCCGAAGGGCCCCAGCCAGAGCGCAGCGGCATCCTGCGTAAGAGTCTCACCACGAACGTCACCCACCAGTACAGAGGCTACGGGGGGGGCCCTGCCCCGCTGCTGGACGGCGACTCGTTGGACCTCATCCTGTTCAACACCACGGCTCAGGACGGCGGCACGTACAGCTGCTTCCTCAGTGCCCCCGTGGGAGAGCAGAACCAGGAGGGAATGGTCTATCTTACAGTGACTGGTGAGTCCAGCACCCCCCCACAGCCCCCCAGTGTGTCCCGCTAAGAAGTTCATACCTCTGACTTACTCGCCCGAGGTCGTTTTCACGTTAGTCACGAGTCTGCAGGGAGTGATATGTGGTTAAGGGGCTGCTCTTGTGACCATGTGACCATGCTGATGAAAGAGGCCAGAGCCCCACACAGTAGAGCAGTGTGGAACAGAGAGCTGCCATCAGACCGTAAACACGAGCGCTTTTAGACCATGACCGCGACTCCCTCCTTCTCCAGGCTGCCCTGAGGAAACGACATTCAGCGACCTTTGGCTCGAAGGAATCCTCTTCTTCACTGTGGCTCTGTCCCTCTTCTTGTTCTTCATCTGCTGGGTGAGTCTTTGTCCCCCTTGTCCCCCCTGTTCCCCCTGTTAATGCAAATATCTTCCCCATTCATTACACATATGTGAAAAGCCCCTTTTGCTCATTAGAGCAAGTTGACTATTTTACCATGACATGACCGCTTACCCTCTACAGTTACCTCATAAAGTCAAAATGAACAAACGCTGACACTGTAACTAGTCCTCACGAACCAGTCCCTTCTTCGTGGATGGACAGCATCAAGTTACAGTCGTCCCCAGTGGACGCTGCTGTGTGGAGCAGGACCAGCAGGGACCAGTCAGGCGTTTGTTGTATAAACAGTGGAGAGAGTGGTAAAATGAACGTGTTACTCTGCTCCCCCAGGTCCTTCTGAAGAACCTTTCAGTACTGGGAGAGAAGCAGAAGCAGCTTCTGAAGGAGAAGATCCTGAAGACTCCTCTGGAGAAGAAGACCTTGCAGCTGATATACACCCCCGGCCTGAAAGACGGCTCTCCCTACCGCCACGTGTGCGTGTGATCCAGTCCCAGAGGTTTGGTTCTGTACCCTGACTCGGTGTAGGGCGATGCCCCTCGCGACACACCTGATCCCCACCCCACAGGCATTTGGACTTGTCCTCCTCTCTGGGTCACCTCACTTGTGTCGGCTGGGTGGTCCTTGAGGAAAACCACCGGAAAAGAGCGTCTTTACTGGGAGGATGAGCTCCGAGCTCGAGGCGGTTAAGGACACGAGGGAGTTTCTAGTCAGATCAAGTCAGCTGTGTGTCAGCTGTCTCACCTGTGTCGACATGTCAAAGAGTTTCAAGAGCAGCATCTCCCTCTGCGTCTCCCTGTAGCTTCCTGTAGCTTCCTGTATCAGGTTCAACTCTCTGGTTACGGTCTACTTGGAGCTCAAAGGGTCTCCGTCCCGATACCTGCAGGAGCTGATCGCTCCCTACAGCCCAGCAAGAGCGCTGTCCTCCTCTCCCTCTGGACGCTCGGTGGTCCCGCTCTCAGGGGTCCAACATCTAAAGCCCTTTGCGCTCTACCTACTCTGAGCTGTGTGTCACTTTGGGGGAAACGTATGAACGGGTGAATAGAAGAAGAACTAATAAATAATGAATAAATGTGACTGTGACGCGGTGTGGGACACGGAGGGGAAACAGCTCAGACGGAGACGACCGAGTGACGTGACGTGACGTCCCACTCAAACCGCGATGGCTGATGGCGTGTGCGCTGACTCTTCTTAACTCTAAACTTTATACACTGTAACTGGTATACAGAATAATAAGCTACCTTGTTTTACTGTGATTGAACCATATGTGCTTGTTCATGTACAACCTACGGGTGAAAAGATGTGTCTTTAGGGTAAAAGTTGTAAAACTGAGCTCAACAGATGACTACATGGACATCATTACCCTGTAGATGGACACCTACTGCCCTCCTGTCCAGCTTTGTGCCTAAAATGTACAGATTCTGACTCAGCGTACGGCACGTTCCCGAAGGGCGTATCAAACATGGTTATGAGTATTAATGAAATTTCATGAATTTCTAGCAGGGAAGTGACCTGTAGTTCATGTGGCAGAAAAACACATTTTTGTTGTGTTGGTTTATTTTGTGGGAAGTTCTCAAGATACTGTACATCTGTTACGTTAGAATTTTTCCACGTTCGTATGAAATAAAATGAAGACGTGTTCAGTCGTGCTCTCCTTCTGTCGCATTTCAACCGAAATTCGTCTCATCGGCCCCGCTGTGCCGTCGCTGTGATAAAACCACCGGGGAAACAGGTGCTCTTCTCGAGAACCAAGTGACTGAAAACAAAAGCAGAAATGAGGATGAGCAGAGAAAGAAAAAACATGAGAAAATGCAAAATATTATTGAGAAAAGAAGAAATCCTTTGTATTTAAACCTGGGAAAAAACCCTGTTTTCGCAGCAATACCCTTGAGTGCTGAGACGTTGTGGGGAGACGGGCGGCACCACGAGAAGTGAAACTGCGACACTCGAGGCTCGATGCGCTCAGCGTAGTGTGCGTCATGGGTTCGGTTCAGCGCCACGATCCTGGGGAATGCGGCACCTCGCTGTGCTCCGCACACACCTCCGCGCACACTTTCTACCGAGTCTCGGCGCGCGTCCTTTTCACGTCTTAGTCCGCACTTTGCCCGACTTCCCGTTCCAGCGTCAGGTCCAGATAGGTACAGACAGCTTGAGTGGGCTTCTGGATGGCAGCCTATGGCTCCAGGTTCGAGTGTGTATCTCACCAGGGAACGGGCCTTGACCACACCTTGCGAACGACCTGGGGAGGCACTGTTCTGGTCCCTCAAAAGGGCTACAAGGGGTCAAGCATGGGACAGCCAGTAGTGTACTGGTTAGAGCTACTTCCTTTGGACCTAAAGGTTGCAGGTTTGATCCCCACCTCTGGATACAGTATCCTCGAGCAAGGTACTTACCCTAAAAAGTGCTCTAGTGAAATAATTCAGTGGTATAAATGGCAAAATCATTGTAGGTAGACTAACATTGTAAGGTGCTTTGAAGAAAAGTGTTGACTAAATGGATGAATGCTGGGAGTGTGTACTGAGGGTGGTGGCTCTGGCACATGTCTCTACACCACACACACACAGGCCATCAAAGAGGCTCCCTCTGTACTTCAGGTGAAAAACCACATCTGTGAAACTGCGGAGAGGGTGAGGTTCAGCACCTGGGTCGTAACCCTATGTGCAGCAAGTGCTTGTTTTTCTGTGAACTGGTTTGTTTACGTGTGTGTGTGTGTGTGTGTGTGTGTGTGTGTGTGTGTGTGTGTGTGTGTGTGTGTGTCTCTCCTGCATTTATGGTGATAAACCATGGTGAGAGGGCAGAGGCCAAGGGGCATCCTGGGGGGCTTTGTCTCACAGCTGTAAAACTGTTCTGTTCCTCTCACCCTTTTCTCCAAAGTGACTGACAGCAGGGTAATTTTTACTACATCGGTTCAGGGGAAGTACCTCGGTCCAGGGTACTGCAGCCCACAGAGCATTATTAATGTCACACATTTGCAGACACACCGCCTAAGCACAAATGTGTGTAATGTGTGCCTAACCCTAACTGTACACCCCATCGGGAAAAGTATGAGCTTATTTCACGTGTGTGTGAGATTTAAACATTTCTGTGAACACATCTAGATTGTTTTATATACCGTATATTTAATATCACAATCACACACATTTTCTCTAGCGTATCGGTGAGAAGATTCTGTGCAGCGACACTTTTCTCCCAAAAAACTTCCGAAGTTCAGCTGCTTACCCATTTATACCTCGGGGTAGCTTTCACTGGAGCAACTGGGGGTCGAGGGCACTGCAGCTGGAGGGGGGATTTGAACCTGTGACCGAAGGGTCCGGGATAACGGCCGTAACTACCGCACTAGCTGCTGATCCGAGATACAGCACACAACGGCAACAAGTGGGGTCACAGTATGTTTTTAATTAACCGCTGATACGAAATAACAAAAATAATTTATATATACACACACACACATATATAAAGTATATACAAGAGTTTCCATGCAAAAAAAATACAAACAAAAGCAAAAGTGTGTTCAGTTTGGCAGGAGACGCTCCCATTTGGGCGGAGCGGAAGCGTGAGGCAAAGACGACACACACGTCTCAAGCGTTTGTTCAGAAAAGGCCTTCCGGCATCTCGAAAAAATTCCGTTTTAATTCAGTTCAGTGTTTTCTCACTCTAACTGTCACTAAATTGTCAGTAAGGAACCTTTTGCAACATATGACTTGTGGGGTAATAATGGTGACTTTGGTGACATTTAGTGAAACTGGAAAGGTGACAACACTGGGCAACAAGTGCGGTATTGTTCTGGCCGTGGGGAAAGCCTGACACCGTGTGTGTGTGTGTGTGTGTGTGTGTGAGATGCCGCCGGAGGAAGAGGAAGCGAGAGCACGTGCTCCGCGACCCAACTGCCTTGTGGCGCTAAGAAAAACCATAAACTCATTTGATCCAGTTTAACACTTCGAGTGCCGCTGCCCGAAGGGACCTCAAGAGGACCGCCGGAGGCAGTTCAAACATGGTAAAACAGGAGACCGCAAGTGTCACGGGGAAACTTGCCAGCCTTAAGAGCTCTGCACAGCCCTCACAGATCCCTTTCAGACTGAGTCGGCCCAAACTGAGACACATTTACTTTCGAAGCAACGATTCCCACTGAAACTGCAGGAGGAAGGAAGAATATTCGGACCGAACTCGACTTTGAGGACCGAGAACAAAGTGAGCGTGCGGCACAGTTAAGAGCTGCTCCGAAATGCTGCAGTGCCCCCCGCTGCTGATGGGATGTAAAAGAGGCCTGAGGGAGGATTGTGGTCGAACAAAGAGCGACGTCCCCAGGCGAGCTGCACTGCGCCGGAAGCGCCGCACACTGACACCGAGAGACCATCCGACACCCGGCCATCTGCTCCGGACCGGTTTGCGGCGAGAACGCAGCGAACTCTTTAGCGTGAAAACCATCCCACGTGGAACCGTTGCGAAACGATGGCAGCCGTATTAATAACAGCGGTACCGCGCTACACGATGAGCTCAGAACACGTGGCAGCGACACACACCGTTAGGCCGTAAACCGTTTCCAAGTCAATACAGATGCGGGATATTTTGAGCTGCCACTTTCCAGTATCCAAAATATCTAAAGCTGTTTGGCTGGTTAACAACAAAAAAGTATAAAACGTATACAAATGCTGCTTGATAAATATTTTTTGCATAAACAATTAATACATTCGCATCTGCTGCCCCCTACATGTTTCTGCCCGTTAGTGCAGGGGACTGCTGGGACCCTTGCGGACTCGGGTTCGAGACGGAGGGTCTCTCCGCTGCAGGATAGCACCACACTAGAGGACACGCAGCTTCCACAGGAACTGCACCAGCGAAGACGCAAAAACACAAGTGTTTCTGCACCAAAGTGTCCCGACACTGTCAAACAGTTTTACTTCTACATTTTCAAATAAATACAGTTTGATGAAAGGTCACTTTTGAACAACCTTTTCTATATTGCTCCTCGTCCCTGTGAGCACAATTCATACTGGACTCCAGCGACTTTATTGCAGGATTGTTAGCAGCCAAAATACCTACAGCTGCTCTTAAGTTAATCTCATATCCAACTCAGTGCTTTTTGCTTCTGAAGTTACCAGCATCTAACATTAAAATGTTCAACCACCCAGTTTCCCTTTTGGAATGTACTGGAAAAACTGGCCATGAAAAACAAAGAAATTTTGTCCACAAATGTGGCTCCTCTTGGTTGCGGACCCCCCCCGAGTTGTGGAACAGCACCATACTGGCATTTACAGTAGCTTTGGGAAGTAGATGAGCTCCTTCATTCACACCAATGAAGCCAATATTCACATCCACACATTCAACACGTCATACATTCAGAAACTCCATATATAGAAACCTCTACAGAATACCACGGTGAGGGGTGTAAACACACCAAAAGGAATGAAGGCCTCACTATGAATGGCACCGAGAAGCGCAGCGATGATGCTGCCTGAGCTGAATCAAGGCACCTGGGACACGTGTCCCCTAACTGTGGGTTCAGACCACAGGACCCCCCGGGGCCCCCTGCTCAAGTAAAGCCTCCCATCCCGAGGTCTGTCTTATCAAACTGGTTGAATCCCTACCAGCGACACGACTCCTTCTCCGAAAATGGTTAGTTAGCCCTTGACACCAGGTAGCAGCTCAGGAAACAGCGAGAATGAAACCCCAAAGCAGCCGCTGAAGATTTACAGCTTATCGCTGCAACGTAAGATTACTTCTACGACGAATGTTTTCTCTACTCTCCTGCATAAAACCACATTCGCCCGAATGCTCGATGAAAGGCAGACGTGCTCCAATTGCAGTCGTCACAGAGTGTCTGTCACCAGCCATGTTCACAAGAGGTTGTCATGGGGGACAGGTTGAGCGTGTTGCTGTTGCCGGCGGCGATGGTACAGTGCCGCGATGACAATGACGACGAAGACAATGACGACAATGGCGACGACGACGACGACCGTAGGCACAAAGGTCCGAGCTCCACTGGTGGCCACCGATGATCCGCTGCTATCTGTCAACGAGGAACAGCGAACGTCACACAGAGCGTAAGCAGACGGTGAGGAAGAACACAAATACTGTGAGAGGCGTGTTGGCGTACCTGGGTCCCCAGGAGGTCCAGCAGGGCTCTCATCACCTGAACAATTGGAGTGAAACAAAAGGTCACTGGAAGTCCATGTGGGGGAGAATCCAAAGATCATGTGGTCAAGACCCGTGGTATCCGTGCACAGCCACTTGGGTAACCCAGCCACAGCTTGAGCAGGTATTCATTGAAGAAGGGTCTCAAACTCATCTCCTTCAGAACCACTTCTCTTCTGATCTCCTCACAGCTCCATCAATGAGTTCAACACCATCTGCTATAATTATTTATGTATTTGCTATTTGAATGCTGCTGCTCTAACCACTACACTACAAGCTGCCCCTGTTAACACATGGACTCTGATGATTCTGCATGTGGTAATAGATGTGAGGACGGAAGACTGAGACCCCTGAGGTCAAGACCCCTCTTTCATAAGAAACATGCAGAGCACACAGGAGACACTAGCACACTAGAGGGTCACACATGCACATTTTCACCGTCAGCCTTCTCAACAGCTTTAGAGTGGAAGCCGACAGCCATGCAATGATAATGGGTCAAAAAGAAGTACCTTTCACTGTGACTGGGTGGTTCTTGTATTCTTGCTTCCTAGAGATGATCCCTAAAGCACACAGGGTGGGAAACACATGGTAGGTTGTGTTATGTTAGGAGTGAAGAAGTTTTAGTCTCTCCCATGATCAGTCATATTGGAGCTCAGTCCTTATTTCTTGCAACGAGGAGCTTGACTGTCCTCAAGCACAGGCTGACCGCACTTGACCACAGGCTGACTGGATATCACTGCAGCCTGATAAGATGTGAGTTACTATAAATTCCAATTTTATTACACATCAAAACATATTAAACTTTATTAATCTGTATTAATCTGGGAGGTACTTCTGTCTACAGTGACAATAGCAATGCACTGGATAATGGAAAAACAACAAAATACTACACTGGCTGATAACACTGCAGCAGTGAAGGGGTTAAATATAACATAGGAATGACTACCAACATTACAATAAAATGCGTAATGATAGTCGGCTGAAACCAAGAAAATGGGAAACAGGACAGAAACAAAAAAAACACTCAGTGACACACACACACACAGAGGTCTTTCCTTCACATTTAACAGAAGTTATGCTTGTTGCCACGGCAACAACCTCTGTCCTTCCAGTATCTTACCAATGAAATGGACCCTGGTCTCATTCACATCCTGTGCCTAGAGAAAGAGGGGAGAAAATTTTGTCAGCGGGTGTGTCTTCTGGGAAAAGGGCAAGGGACACAGCACAGGGGGATGTGAACACAACTCACACTGGTCAGGCAGAAGAAGGTGAGGGTGACATTCTCACAGGTGTATAGAAACAACTTGCCAGAATACACCTTGACACACGGTGTTATACACTGCTCCTGATGGTCGTAAATTGCGATCCTCTGCAGGAAAACCAAAGGCCACGGTCAGTGTCAGCACTTTCTGGACACGTCCATAACCCAAAGACGGCGGAAACAGGAGACAGGGGTTCTGACACAAAGCTTGGGAAAGGGGACAGTTTTCCAACACTTCAGCCTGTACATGGGCCAGCAGGTGGCGTAGCGGCTATAGCTCTCTGTCCACTGGGAGGACTGCGCTGTGAATGGTGCTGCAGTGTAGTGGTTAAAGCTACTGCTTCTAACTCCAAATGTTGCAGGTTTGATCCCCACCTCTGGCTATAGAACCCTTGAACAAGGTACTTGCTCTGAAGTGCTACAGTAAAAATGACCCAGCTGTATAAATGGGTAAATAATTGTAAGGTTGTAGTAACTGCAGGGGAGTGGTGGTGCAGTGGGTTGGACCGGGTCCTGCTCTCCAGTGGGTCTGGGGTTTGAGTCCCGCTTGGGGTGCCTTGTGACAGACCGGTGTCCTGTCCTGGGTGTGTCCTCTTGCCCTGTGTTGCCTGGTTAGGCTCTGGCTCCCTGTCACCCCATATGGGACAAGTGGCTTCAGATGATGTGTGTGTGATGTATAGTAACTGTAACCTTAACAGTGTAAGTTGCTTTGAAGAAAAGTGTTGGCTAAATGAGTGAATGTATAGTGAGAGACCTGCAAAATAATGTTCTCTGAGCAAATGGTTAATTTTACCGTTTGGTTCCAATCCCAGCTCTGCTGACAGTGGCTGATGTTGTGCTCATAGGTGAGAGTCACCCATCCCTTCTCTGGACACTGGTAATTTCGCGTCATTTCCAGCACCACTGAACATGATGCTGGACTCCAGCCAATCAGTGCTGGAGAAAGAAGGCAGATGGGGATGGGGTGGAGGGGGAGCGGTTTAGTGTCACACACCATACACCAATGTGCAAACTCAAATACACACACATTTTGCCAGATGCATACACTCACACACACACAGGTGTACAAAGACATGGCAAGTGAGCAGCCCATGATGAGACCCCAGAGGATGGCAGAAATTTGTGGAAGGTGCACACAATAACTAATCCAAATTTCGATGTGTGTGTCTGAACCCTTGCTCTGTATTCCTGAGCACCACGAGTGTGTGAGCACACCCTCCACTCGGGCGATGACGACATGTGCAATGACTCGGTCAGGTGACGATCTCCTGATCGCTGCGCTTAACTTTCATTTGCCGAATGACGTAACGCGCGTGCGCTTTTCGGACGGAAATTCCCTTAAAGTGTTGCGCAACACTGCGATCACGTGAGACTCGAACGACCGGCGCACTATAAACATTAATTTTTTTTATTTTTATTTTTAAAAATAATATTTTTAAAACCTTTTCCTCTGTTCGGACAACTAAGCGGACAATGAAGATGGAGCGAGAAACTAGTACCATTTATGACGTCCAATCGCCCGACCGACCGCTTCGAAACTTAGGCACGAATACTACGAGATTATTATTTAATTAATATTTACGTTTACATTTATTCATTTAGCAGACGCTTTTCTCCAAAGCGACGAACATCTCAGCAAAAATACAGTTTGTACATTACTGTACATTAGAAGAAAGAGATGGCTGCAGACGTGAGATGATGAAACAGCTGCAGATGATGTTTCCTCATCATCCGATCGTCATCGTATTGCTCGAGCAACGAAATCATGTTCGTTTCGCTTCTTGTGATGCAGTGTAACTCGGAAAATAAGTTTGCGAAGCCACTCATATGTTACTCTTTTCACTTTCTGCGTTTCGACCCGTTCACTAGTCTCGTCTCGACTGGAAGCGCTGATCACGACGCACTACAGTAATTTTGCAGTAAATATGGGCCGCGACTCGATGGTCGTACACACACACCGGTTCATGCGGTGGGAAAGTAAGTTACAAACTAACTCTGCACTTATGAATCAAAAAGAATCAAAAGTCCCTCTTTCTGTTGATCTAATGACTAATGGTGCACACATTGTGTTTTTATGTTATGAGACGTACGTCGCTTTGATTAAAGACAACGACTAAGTGTCCGCTAAATGATGTCACATGGGGATGTAAATGCAACTGTGAGAGCCTCGCGCTGAGTGATCGATACCACACACACAGTACTGTACTCACCGATTAGAGCGGTTAACAGGAGCGTTGGTGGAAGCCCCCCGAGGGGGGACAATGACACACTCATGCTGGAGTTTCCGCTACAATGTAACTGTTACTGTACTGTGGCCCAGAGCTGATGATGAAACAACGATGAATAAACGATGCGGTAACGATGAGTAAACAGTAACAACAATGCAATCAGAGATATCGATATCAATACCGAAGCGCGTTAACGTTGTCCTGTCGGTCCGTTGAAAAGGATAGTTTATTATTTTAATCGCAGTGAGTAAAACGCGTGACCGGCGCTCGCTGCGAACACCAGACTAGAGTAGAGTGCTGAACGTGAACTCCTTCGGGGGGGGGATCGGGGGGTGGGGAGGAATCTCTGACGGAGGCGATCAGCCGATGGCGAAAGACACCCTCCTCAGCCTGCAGGCCGGGGTGTCACGTTGCGCGAGAGACAATTCGCACTGATAAGTGTATCGCCGTGCGGTTTTTTTTTTTTTTTTTTGCTGCTTCTTTTTTCTTTGAAACGCTTTAAAACATAATAATAATAATTGTAAAATGGAAACAATCTTTTGAGAATCCTGTGCACGCGCCAGGGAATATCTGGCATTCATTGCGTCGTGATCTGAGCTGAAAGGCTGAGAAGTTATTGAACTTCTTGTTGCACTTTTTATTGCCGATCGGTGCTTGGTTCTAGTCCCTCAGAAGATGCTGGTGGCTTGAGGGCTACAGACCCTGACGATCATCATTGGGATGCTGCTCGATGCTTGAGAGACGCATAGTTACGCTTGATGACATTTCAGTGATTTACATCCGTCTTGGAAAGTTTGTGTCCTGTGTGTTTTTCTTCTGTCACATGGATGATTTTGCTGGTTTTCACATTTCAAATGATGCTTTATGCAATGTGCTTTTTCATTCCTTTGGGAAAATGTCATTTGTGTCTTGTTTTAATGAGTGGATGTGAATTTGTTTCCTCAGTGTGTTTATAATACGTTTTAGAAAATCTTGTTATTTATTTTTTGTTTCATGTTAAGTTGGGACTGGAAGAACTGTAATAAAAATTTGGAAAAAATCTTTGCAAAAATGAACACAAGTTTTGAGCAGATTTATTCCGGTAGTGCAAGAATTCAATATTCCTTTGAAGCTCCTCAAAAATGAAGAGGACAGATGTTCAGCCTCCAATAAGAAGAGATCATATAAAGTTTGGGAGAAAGTGACATGGATTGTGTTTTGTGGTCAGTTATAGGGTTAGAGTGAATGTCCACAGGTGCAGGACGATACTGTCTGTGACAAAACAAGATACCAACCAATTTAAACATTCCCAAGAGTGAAGGCAACACAAAAGAAATAGTAAATTCTATAAGCTGTCTATTACAGACAATGTTACAGTAATAATTGTACAGTGTGACACAAAGGTAACACACGCACGCGCTTGCTGGGGGTTGCGCGAGGTGGAGCCTAATCTGGCAACACAGGGCGTAAGGCTGGAGGGGGAAGGATACAACCAGGACGGGATGCCAGTCCGTCACAGCACACCCCAAGCAGGACTCAAACCTCAGATCCACCAGAGAGCAGGACCCGGCCAAGCACCACCACGCCCCCCACAAACATAACAGATGAGTACAAAACAGCTGTCAGCCTGAGAACTTCCATGGGGTAATCAGAGATCCTCCTGTGTAAACTTGCGCTCCAGCAGAGTTCGCCGAATTCCCTGCTGCCCAAAACTCCCTTGTCAAAGGCCACAGATCCAGTTACCTTTCTCGGGTGGCCGAGTGACATCCTTGGTGAAATTGTCCTGGGTACCATAATTTGGTCCTTCCACCTGGGTGTGTATCCTGTTTAAACCCTCCTTCTGGCTCCGATATTCTTGTTGTCCTTCTCAGGAAGCCCCAGCATCCTCAGGTGTCCATTGGCTGTCTGTCTGTCTTTGATCTAGACTCGAAGAGACCCTTGTCCTCAACCTTAGGGACACTCACTTTTCTTTAGTTGCATCTCGGTGTGTGTGTGTGTTGACTACCCTCCAGAGATAATGTTGTCTGCAGAGAGTCCACATAAATCTTGTTCACTTTGGGAAGTCTAGTTATAAGAATGGGGAGTAAAGACATCACATCATCATCTGATACCACTTGTCCTATACGGGGTCACAGGGAGCCAGAGCCTAACCCAGCAACACAGGGTGTAAGGTTGAAGGGGGAGGGACACACCCAGGACAGAGCACCAGTCTGTCACAAGGCACCCCAAGCAGGACTCGAACCCCAGACCCACCAGAAAGCAGGATCTGGTCCAACCCACTGCGCCACTGCCGCCCCCCCATGAGTAAAGAAACTTTTGTGTTAAATTGCTTTGTTATGTTAATTAAAAAATTTCCTTCCTTTTGTTCCATTTCTGGGAGCTATGTGAAACATTTTACTTTACACCCCATTTCCTGTTGGTTTGATCAACCTGGGCACCAGCTCTCAGTCTCTCCAGTGACATAGAAAAGACCAAGTGACCATCCTCCTTAAGGCCCTGGTTTCTACAGGTGAGACATTAAATAAATGATTTAATGTAAGAAACTCAAATGTGACTAATGTGTCCAGCAGGTCCAGGTCTTCCAATTGTGGAGGTTTGTACCGGTTTTCACTGTGTTATCCTTCATGTGGGATAGAGAGTAATTTCTTTTGGTTTTCACCGAATCTCGTATCCATAGCTGGACGGATTTCCTGAGGACGTAAAAAAAATGACACTGAATGATTGTCAGTCTGGGACAGAGGTTATTCCGAGGTATAAATAACTTCAACAAGCAAGCCATTCCAGTGCAACTAACACTATTTATAATGTGATGTAAGGGTCTCAAAGGGGAACCTCAGTGAAACACCTCCTCTGTGTCCCTGATTGTGACTCCACAGTTTATTAGTGTGACAATAATGGATCTGTCCATCATCTAGTCCTCATCCCCCTCACCAGTGTGTCTTCTCCTCCTGCAGAGGACAATAGCTGTGATGATGAGTGCAGTGAGAACCAGGACAGCGATGAGAACTGCACTGATGAGCACCGCGTCTGCAGGAGCTTCTGGTTCTGGAACAAAGAGCACAGACACACATGGTTCATATAGATCATAAATCATATACAGTACAGGCGTACAGGTGTCTTACCCCAGTTGACGTCCAGCTTGTTGTCCACACTCAGGTGCGACACAGTACAGGTGTAGCGGTGTCTCTCTCTCAGCTCCTCCTCACTGACACTCAGACTCCTTCTCAGCTGGTAGGTCCCGTCTCCGTTGGGCAGCACCTCTCCTCCCGTGAGCTCCCGGTCTGGGACGGGCCGGTCGTCCCTCAGCAGGGTCATGTTGACGCGTCGGGGGTAGAAGCCGGTGGCCACACAGCTCACCTGTGTCCTTCCGCTGTGTGGCTCTGTCTTCTGTATGACCCTCACTCTGGGGCGCTCTGTGGGGTCAGAAAGAGGACTTCCTGTTCGAGAGCTGTCACTGATGAGTGATGAGTAATTCATGTCCCATATTCCACATAACTCATTTCACTTTCATCAGTGCGTTGAACTTTACAGTTTAATGTGGACTTTTTACTTGTGTGTAAATACAGTGTCCTGTAGGGACCAATCTGGGTTCCCAGTGAAACACAAGACTATGAACTACACTGAACTCTCACTGAGTGTGTGAACAGATACCAACACAGTACTGTACCTTTCCTCAGCAGTATGTTCTTGTCCTCCTGCAGGTATCTCCTAAGTGTCCTCACACACAGAGGCCGGTAGATATTTGAGAAAGTCTGTTTTATGACATCACTTGTTATTTTGCTCCAAAAAAGCTCTGGAACCAGTGCATTCTGTGTATGAGTGAGGGCATCATATTGATATTTCTGTGCTCCATCATAAGCCTCTATAACAATAAAGCTACTCAGTGTATCTTCCTCCAGGTCACAGGCTGCAAAGGTCTGATAAACATGAACTCCTGTAGAAACCAGTTAAATAGAGAGAAACACTTATGATGTTCACTATATTGATACATTGATACAATAAATGTGTGTTTTATTTATCTATTAGAAACTGTATCATATGAGGTCTGATAACTGTTCAGTTTAGGGTTGAAATTCACATTCAAAAACCAATAATATGTTTCCTGAAAGAAGTCAGAAGAACTTCAGATGAACAGTTTGCTCACCTTGAGTGTGATTTGAACGCTTCATCATGGTATTTAATGAGGTTTTCATGGCACTGTAAAAGTTTGCACCCACATGATCTCTGATATCAGTTTCCTGTATGGAGTCATTTACCCTCCAGTGTCTCCGAGAAACAATCTTCTTTATGTCACTATCATAGTATTCCACAGGAACATCATTGACCAACAGTACCACAGTGAACTCTGGGAACTGTGTCTCTCCAAATATGAACGTAATCATCAGTGAGATAGAGTGGGAGTCTGTTTTAGAAAAAACAGAAAGATCTTATTAATATTTTAAACACTTTAATCTTAAAAAAATTTACAGCTTGAATGAAATATCCCAGACATTTTTCAAATCATTCATATTTCAGTGATAATCATCATAATTATGTTTACTTATTTAGCAGATGCTTTTCTCCAGAGTGACTTCCAATGAACTCTATGCAGTGTTATCAGCCCACACACCTTATTCACCACGGTGACTTACACTGCTAGATACATTACTTGCAATGGGTCACTCATCCATACATCAGTGGAACACACACACACACACACACACACACACACACACACACACACACACACACCCTCTGTCACTCACACACTCTGTAGGTGAACCTGAACATCATGTCTTTGGACTGTGGGAGGAAACCAGAGTACGCGGAAGAAACCCACACAGACACGGGGAGAACATACAAACATTGCCTGAGTAGGGATCAAATCTACATCCTCTCGGACCATCGGGGCGTTGTGAGACAGCAGCGCTACTCACTGTGCTACCATGCTGCCCCATAATTACTCGATAACTCAAAAAGAACACAAAAAAAAATTGATATCCAAATACCAAAATAAAAATCATATTTTAACACTCACATATAGTTCATTATGTTCTTTTACTGTATCTGTGGAATACTGGTTGTATACAGACAACACCATATCTTTTTTAACAGAGTCAGTTTTTTGACAGTACTGATGTTGAAGCGTGTTTGTTAGTGGATACACTCAGTACCACTATATGTAGTCATATCAGTGTAGTAAAACTCAGTACTTTACCTGTAGAGACCAGGTGAACTGAGCCCAGGATCAACAGCACCACTGCAGGTACCTTCATGATGATGATGATGCTGGAAACCGTGTCTCTGCTGCTCGTTTTGTCCTAAAGCACATAAAACAGTGAGAGCAAAGGGAACAGCTGTAGGGTTTGTGTAGCCTGAAGACAATTCGTTGGTTGTTAGTGAAACAAACCAGGTAAATTAGTCTGAACTAGTCCTACCACCCCTCATGTAGTAAAACACCTGTGGCAGCAGGAGGCGCAGTGGTTAGAGCTTCCACCTTACACTTCAATAAACCAGATTTCAATCCCCCTCCAGCTGATCAACGTGTTTAACATGAATTAATGAAGTAAGAATTAACTTGCTGTATAAAAGGTAAATCAGTCTAAGTCACTTCGGAGAAAAGTGTCAGTTAAATTAATAGATGTAAATCCTGAGTCAATCCATGGTGTCTCACATAGGTGTCTTTAACTGTGATCCACACCTTCACAATTTATACAGAATATTTTACACATGGGAGGGGGCGCGATGGTGCAGTGGATTGGACCGGGTCCTGCTCTCTGGTGGGTCTGGGTTTCGAATCCTGCTTGGGGTGCCTTGCAACGGACTGGCGTCCCGTCCTGGGTGTGTCCCCTCCCCCTCTGGCCTTACACCCTGTGTTACCAGGTTAGGCTCCGGTTCCCCGCGACCCCGCATGGGACAAGCGGTTCAGAAAGTGTGTGTGTGTGTGTGTGTGTGTGTGTGTGTGTGTGTGTGTGTGTGTGTGTGTATTTTACACACATTCATCTTTCTGCTGAAGTACGGCAACTGAGCACATTTTTTTATCTTTGAACAGTAAAATTACATTGTAAATACACACACTGTCTGAACTGGCACCCTAAGCGGGGACTCGAACCCCAGACCCACTGGAGAGCAATACCTGATCCAACCCACCACACCCCCCCTACATTGTAAATAGTCTCTGGAAATTCATACAATTTTAATAATCACTTGACCTGAATGGGGTCATGGTGAACTGAAAGTATTGGGTTCAAGGCTGGGGGTACACCATGGACAGAACACCAGTCCATCACAGGATAGCACACATACCCATTGATACAGTAAGAGCAATTTAAAGTCACCAGTTCACCTGAACTGTATGTCTGTGGATTGTGTGAGGAAACCAGAGCACCAAGAGGAAACCCATGTAGACACAAGAAAAACATGTAAACTCCAGACAGGCTGAGCAGAAATCGAACCCACTTCCTCCTTCTTTGGAACAAGACCTTCACTTCAGGTTATACATTTATTCGACACCTTTCTCTAAAGAAACATACAATTATTCACCCATTTATACAGCAGAATAATTTTACATCAGCAATTCAGGGTAAGTACCTTGCTAAAGGACACCACAGTTGGAGGTGGGATTCAAACTTGCAACCTTGAGGTCTAAAGATACCAGCTGTCCCTTGCAAAGCACTGAAAGACTTTTACATGAAACAGAACCGTGACCGTTATCTTACAGCCACTTTGCATTGACTAGGAATAGAACCCGGGTCTCATGTGTGGTAAACAACAGTTTCACCACTAAACCACCAATTTCTGGTTATGAGCAGAAACTCTACCTGCACAGGTGTGTGTTGAGTCTGTACACAGGTCACTACTGCGTATTCAGGAAGTGTTTGTTATACATCAAAGAAGTGCTTCATTCACTTTATGGAGAGCAGTTTTTCGGTGTTTCAATGTGAATGTGAGGAAGAACAGAATTATTAAAAAGTGTAATTCAATAACTCTAGTTCGATAGCTTATGTTTTTATATTGTACGTGTGTTCTTTGTTAGAAAAGGCACACAGGAATTAATATCCTATCATATAATATATTACATACAATAATAATAATAACCACATTGACTGCATGAATAGACTTGATCGCTACCAGTGGACTCACTCCTGAAAACACAAAGGACACAAGCGGAGAACAGAATGTTCTGGAGGAACTCTGTACATGTGGTCAACAAGAGCTGCTACTGACTCAACAGGACTGAACAACAAGTACAGCAGAGGGACCAGCAGATGGAATACTGGTTACAGCTGCTGTTTCTTAACTTAAAGGACGTGGGTTCACATCCCAACCTCTTACTGTGGCTCCACTGAGTAACATATTTACTCTTAAATTGTACAGTGACATCACCCAGCTGTTTAAATGGGTAAATAGGGTAAATGTAAGTGAGTAAACAGTGTAAGCTGTTGTGTGTACTATAATGATGAAGAAACACAACAGTTTGTAGAAATGAGGTGAAGGAAACCTTCCTGTGACGATACAATTATTGAACATCTTAACACCGATGTATGATTGTGTGGTCAAATAAGAAACCCTGATCTTACCTGGAGAAGCTCTTTTTCTGACTGGTTTTCAAATGTCTTCTGTGATACACACAACTAATTCCGTCGCAAAATACTTTCACTTTTGGTTATGATAAAGATTTCCTGTACAAGTGTGTGTTTGTAAATCGTGCTGCAGAGTCGAGTAGGTAATTACTCTGTCCTCTAGTGGTCAGTATATATCATGACACCTTCTTCTATTTCTTCTTCTTAACAACAACAACAGTATATGTATAGATGTATTTATTCAGCAGGCGCTTTTCTCCGAAACAACCTACATCTCATAGGAAATACAATTTGTGCATTACTTCAGCAGAAGGAGACACTTGGATGCAGACAAACAATTCTACAGTACAGTTGATTTGTCATAATCCACCATATGAACCAATGTACATCACACAGTAGCTGCATAATGGTTTATCCATAATTCAGCATTTATAATCACAAAATTATTGAACATAATCATTGACATGTTTATCATGCACTTAGATCAAGATCACGAGATTATTATTAATATGATTCCAGGGACAGCATGGACCAAAAAACCCCCTATGAAAAATGGGAACAAAAGAATGTTTACCCTGCCCAGAATAGGTTCACCGGGACCTACCCCTGGAGCCAGGCCTGGGGGTAGTGTTTCTAGGTGAGCGCCTGGTGGCCAGGCAGCCCCCGTAACCCGGCCAGGCTCAGCTCAAAAAGGCATCATGGGGGGGCCATGTGGGCCCACCACCCGCAAGGTCCAACATGGGGATTGGGTGCAATGTGTACCAGGTGGCGGGAGAGGGCAGGGTGGCGCATGGCGTCGCAGCCCCTCGTGACAGAAACTGGCTCTTGGCACGTGGAATGTTACCTCACTGGGGGGGAAGGAGCTGGAATTGGTGCGGGAAGTTGAGAAATACCAACTAGGTATAGTTGGGCTTACCTCCACTCACAGTGTTGTCTCTGGAACCAAACTCCTCGATAGGGGGTGGTCCCTCTCCTACTCAGGAGTTGCACAAGGTGAGAGGTGCCAGGCAGGTGTGGGGATACTTAGAAGACCCCGGCTGGCTGCCATACAGTTGGAGTTTGCCCCGGTGGACAAGAGGGTCACCTCAATGTGACTTAGGGTCGCAGAGAGGAAAACTTTGACTATTGTGTGTGCTTATGCACCAAACAGCAGTTCAGAGTATTTGACCTTCTTGGAGAGGGTGGGTGGGGTTCTGGATAGGGCCCCACCTACAGACTCCGTAGTCCTGCTGGGGACTTCAACGCTCATGTTAGCAATGACTGGGAAATCTGGCGGGGGGTGATTAGGAAGAACGGCTTGCCTGATCTGGACCCGAATGGTGAAATGTTATTGGACTCCTGTGCTAGTCATGGTTTGTCCATAACAAATACCATGTTCGAACACAAGGATGCTCATAAGTGTACTTGGTATCAGAGCTCCTTGGGCCAAAGGTCAATGATTGACTTTGTAGTCGTTTCATCTGACTTGAGGCCACGTGTTCCGGACACTCAGGTGAAGAGAGGTGCTGAGCTGTGAACTGATCACCATCTGGTGGTGAGTTGGATCAGATGGCAGGGAAAACTGATGGACAGACCTGGTAGGCCCAGACGTTTAATGAGGGTGTGCTGGGATCGACTGTTGGAGGACTCTGTCCGGAATGATTTTACCTCGCACCTCCGGGAAAGCTTCTCCTATGTCCTGGAGGAGGTAGGGGACATGGAGTCTGAATGGATCTTGTTCAAAACCTCCATGTAGAAGCAGCCAGGCACAGCTGTGGCCAAAAGCTTGTTGGTGCCAGTCATGGTGGCAACCCAAGCACCCACTGGTGGACACCGATGGTGAGGGAAGCTGTCAAGCTGAAGAAGGAGGCCTTTAGGGCCTGGTTGGCTCTGGGGACTCCTGACTCAGCAGACAGGTACCGGCAGGCGAAAAAGGCAGCAGCGGCTGCAATTGCAGAAACAAAATCTGGGGCATGGGAGGAGTTTGGAAAGGCTATGGAAAACGACTATCGGTCAGCTTCAAAGGGGTTCTGGAGAACCATCCAGCAGCTCAGAAGGGGTCGGAGGAGCTTCGCTCAGGCTGTGCTCAGCAAGAGTGGAGAAACTCTGGCCTCTGATGAGGACATTGTCGGGAGGTGGAAGGGGCACTTTGAGAAACTCTTAAACTCGAGTGATATGCCTCCCTTACAGCAGTCAAGTCCAGAGGCTTCCGGGCTGTCAGAGTCCATTTCCCTGGTGGAAGTCACTGAGGTAATTGGTAAGCTTCACAGTGGCAAGCACCGGGGGTGGATGAGATCCGCCCGAAATGCTTAAGGCCCTGGATGTTGCAGGGCTGTCATGGCTGACACGCCTCTGCAATGTTGCATGGACCTTAGGGCAGTGCCTTTGGACTGGCAAACTGGGGTGGTGGTCCCTGTCTTTAAGAAAGGGGACTGGAGAGTGTGTGCCAGCTATTCGGGTATCACACTTCTCAGCTTCCCTGGGAAAGTCTTTCCTGGGGTGCTGGAAAGGAGACTCTGGCAGAGAGCTGAACCTCAGATTGAAGAGGAACAATGCAGATTCTGCCCTGGCCATGGAACAGTGGACCAGCTTTTTACCCTCTCACAGATAATTGAAGGGGCATGGGAATTTGTTAATCCAGTCTATATGTGTTTTGTGGACTTGGAGGATGCCTATGACCGTGTTCCCCGGGAAATTCTGTGGGAGGTGCTTAGGGAGCATGGGGTGCCAGGGCCACTACTGCGGACCATTCGATATCTGTACACACGGAACGAAAGCTATGTCCGCATACTTGGCATTAAGCCAAACTCGTTCAATGTGGCTGTTGGACTCTGCTAAGGTTGTGCCTTATCTCCACACCTGTTTGTGGTCTTCATGGGCAGGATATCAAGGTGAAGTCGAGGTCAGGAGGGCATTCTGTGTTGGAGTCGGAGGGTAACATCTCTGCTCTTTGCAAATGATGTTCTTTTGGCACCGTCACATGGTTGCCTCCAACACGCACTGGAACGGTTTGCAGCCGAGTGTGAAGCAGTTGGGATGAGGATCAGCACCTCAAAGTCTGAGTCTACGGTTCTCTCACAAAAAAGGATGGCATGCCCCCTCCAGGTAAAGGGAGAGAATTTGCCCCAGGTGGAGGAGTTTAAGTATCTTGGGGTCTTGTTCACGAGTGATGGGAGAAGGGAGCGTGAGATCGGCCGCAGACTGGGAGCAGCAGCAGCACTAATGCGGTCACTCTACCGGACTGTAGTGGTGAAGGGGGAGTTGAGCCATAAGGCGAAGCTCTCCATTTACCGGTCAACTCATCTCCTCAGCTGGCCACCAGAGAGGCCCCAGCACCCTTGCAGGTCGGACGAGGACACCTGACCCCCATTGAAAAGCAGCAACGCTTCCAAGAGGGCCTTTGCCTTTACTGTGGAAGAGCCAGGCATTACTTTGCGGCCTGCCCGGAGAGATCCGTCACAAGACGATCCTGTGCTAGACAACCCAAGGTGAGTAACTCCCTCCAGGCAGTCCCGTAGCTCACTTTTCCTATAGTCCTAACGTGGGATAAGGAGTCGCGCCTTGGTTGCACATGCATTCATTGATTCAGGAACAGCTAGTTGTTTCATGGATGCTGCTTTTGCAGAGGTACACTGCATTTCCACGTGCCGCTGTGAGATCACATTAAGGGGGGAAAGTTAGACCGCCGCAGTGCATATAACCTCATCCGGATAAGAGAGGGGGATGAGTGGAAAACTACATTCAGAACCACCTAGGTCACTACGAGTACCTGGTTAAGCCGTTCTAGTTAGCCAATGCCCCCTCTGTATTCCAGGCTTTCGTCAATCACTTGTTGGGTGATTTGGTGAATAAATGTGTCCTACTGTATTTGGACAATATCCTCATGTTTTCGCCTTCGATGGCCGAACACGTAACCCATGTGAGACAAGTCCTCAGTTGCCTCCTAGCTAATGGCCCCTTTGTCAAGGGGGAAAAATGTCTGTTTCACCAGAAGCGGGTTTCTTTCCTGGGCGTCGTCCTTGGTCCTGACGGGGTAGAGATGGACCCGGCTAAGGTCCAGACAGTGCTGGATTGGCCCTGTCTGACTACCGTGAAGGCCCTACAATGCTTTTTGGGGTTTGCGAACTTTTACCGCCAGTTCTTTCGTGGATTCAGTAGCCTCACAGCACTCCTCACCTTGCTACTCAAGGGCAAACAGTTCCAGCTCTCCTGGTTGAAAGACGCCTGTGAGGCTTTCCAGGATCGGTGCAGTTCACAGCCATACCGATACTTAAACATCCTGATCCGTCGCTACCTTTTGTGGTCGAGGTAGATGCCTCAACCGTGGGGGTCAGGGTGGTTTTGTCACAGAGGCAGGGAACCTCAACCAAGCTCTACACATGCACATACTTCTCCTGTAAATTGTCGCCTGCCGAACGAAATTATGACATTGGTAACAGGGAGCTGTTAGCGATCAAAATGGCGCTGGAGGAGTGGTGGCACTGGTTGGAAGGGGCTGCTCACCTGTTTTTAGTTCTTACGGACCACAGAAATTTGGACTACCTTAAATCCGCCCATAAACTTAATCCTCGACAAGCCCGTTAGGCTCTTTTTTCACCAGATTCAGGTTCACCGTCTCTTTCCGCCCCGGTTCCAAGAATGCCAAGGCAGAAGCCCTGTCTTGGCTGTACAACAAAGACCTGACTCCAGACGCGCCCGAGCCCATCCTGCCCAGCACTTGGTTTGTGGCCCCCATTTGTTGACAGTTCATGCAGGACCTCCAGCAGGCCCAAACGGAGGAACCCAGTCCAGCCGACACCCCCGAAGGCAAGGAGTACGTTCCTCCCAGGATGAGGCCCCAGCTATTCCATTGGGTGCACGAAACCCCAGTCGCAGGCCACCCAGGGTGTTGATGGACCGTGGCTCTGCTCGAAAAGAAATACTGGTGGTCCTTTCTTCGGGAGAACATACAGGAATTTGCGGAGGCATGTGAGGGTGCCTAGTCTAGGACCCTGAACCAGAAACCTACAGGGCTGTTAGAGCCCCTTCCGGTTCCAGTCAGGCCGTGGTCTCATGTAGCGGTGGACTTTCTGACAGCCCTACTGCCCTCAGAAGGTAATACAGTGATCCTGGTGGTGTTGGACAGGTTTTCTAAGTCCTGTTGTCTGCTTCCTTTGCACCAATTCCCCACTGCCCTGGCCATGGCTGAGCATCTCTTTTAGAATGTATTCTGGATCTTCGGGTTACCCGAGGATCTTGTCTCCAACCGGGGTCCTCAGCTCGTGTCCAGGGTATGGAGGGAGTTATGGAGAAGCTCTGAGTGTCTGTGAGCCTCACGTCTGGATACCATCCTGAGGCTAATGGACAAGTGGCGCATTTGAACCAAGACCTTGGTCGCTTTCTGAGGAGCTACTGTGGAAAGGACCAAGACCAGGTGTTACATTTCCTGCCATGGGCCGAATACGCCCATAATTCCTTATCCCATTTCTTCACAGGCCTGTCCCCTTTCTAGTGTGTCCTTAGTTACCAGCCTCCTTTTTTCCCTGGCACACTGCTTCCCCAGAGGTCCCTGCTGTGGATTCCTGGTACCTGCAGAGCGAGAAGGCCTGGTGAACAGTGAGAGACCACCTCCAACAAAGTGTCTTCTGGTACAAAGAACAAGCGGACCGACACCGCTGCATCTTGTTTTTTCAGCCTGGGCAATGGGTATGGCTATCCGCAAGAGACAATCGCCTGAAACTGCCCTCTAAGAAGCTCAGCCCGCAGTTTATAGGCCCATATAAAAACCTTCGTAGGATCACTCCAGTCACCTACCGGTTACAGTTGCCTCCTCACTTGCGCATCAACCCCACGTTTCATGTCTCCCTTCTCAAGCCCTATGGTACTTCCTTGCTCAAAGCCACCCAGGGTGAACCAAAACCCCCTCTGCTGAACGTGGATGGGGAAGAGGCTTACACCGTTCGCACCATCCTGGATTCCAAGCGCCGGCATGGGGGGTTGTACTACCTTATGGACTGGGAGGGGTATGGTCCTGAGGAACACAGCTGGGTACCAGCTTGCGACATTCTCGATCCGTTTCTCATTGCTGATTTCCATCGGGACCATCCAGATAAGCTGGAGCCCCATCCCAGAGGCCACCCCCCTTCCAGGCACCACAGGGAGGCTGGAGCCGCTCATAGGGAGGGGGTTACTGTCACATCCATGCCCGCACCTCAGTCAACAGCACCTGACACCAATCAAGCACCAGTCTAACCACTCACCTTTAAAAGACCCTCCTCATCCTGTACACTTGCGGAATCCCATCTGAGACAACTGTCCTCCTTTGCAATGTCCTGTTCTCACACAACCCTTGTTTCCTGTTTTCGGCCTTTCGCTTCGTCCCCTGACCACGTCCACGGATCCTTGCTCTAACTCGACTGCCAATCGACTGACACTTCACCTGTCACCGACCCCGAGAACTCGCCTGATCCATTGAGTGCAGACAAACAATCCTGCACTCGGGTCCAGCCGTTCCGGCTCCCTCGGTTCCCCACGACATCACTACAGATGGTCTGACTGTATTTTTTCAATCAGCAGAACGAACTAGAGGGATAATTTCCAGGTGCATTTGTGACCTTCAGACATGAAATAACACCTCAAGAGTTTTATTCTGGAACATTCTGTACAACTGTCCTGGGTCTGACCCGTTCTTTTTTTATTCACATTCTCCTGCGTTTGAAAAAATACTTTCACTTGTTACAAAGGAGGCTGGAGAGCACAGAAATCACAGTGCCAGCAGATAAAACTGTGGATGAATACTTTTTCCTGAAGGGTCCTCAGATCTGGGGATATTCGGGATCTTCCCCACACACAGATGATCCTGAGCACTAGATGAACATGTCCCAGCGGTGCCATGTCACGAGCCACAGGGACAATTCCCCAAGTGAACACAGGTCTCTTGCGTCGGAGGTAAGAATCCTACCGTGGAACCACCACTGCCCGAAAAGTGTGCTTCTAGTTGGGATCTCCTGGGCACTGAAATCAGGATGAAACGAGCCATGAGGGTAATGTCTGGACAACCGTGATGATGACCTCTTGGTATCAGGTAAGAGAAAGTGGTCAAACAGTTACAGGTACCAACACAGTAGCTGTATGTAAGACAAGTACCAGTTCATTGTGAACATTACAAGACTTTTATATCAGCAAGGAATGAAACCCAAACCTGGGCAGCGGGGCAGAATTTTACCACTAAACAACCAATGACCACTGCATGCGTTTCTCGTCAGGAATCTCCTCCACGCTGAAATCGGGAAGGAATGAGCCAAGAGGGTAATGTTCGGACAGCCGTGACGTTAAGCAGTTAGTATTAGGTGTGAGAGACAGTGCTCCAACCCCACCATCCAGTTTTTTCTTTAACCGACCTTTCTCCAGGCAACGCAGGAACATCTGCCCTTGATAACATGCTCCTGGTAGGCAAGCAGGACAACTATCAGGTCACGTCGACCTGGTAAAGCCTGTTCCACAGTGATTTTTCATTTCACAACTCAGTGCACAGCCTCAAAACACATTACAAAGTATTATTATTACCTGTTAGACACACACACACACGCACACATTGTCTGAAGCTGTTTGTCCCAAGCAGGGTCACATGTAGGCCTGTTATTTTGTATACAGTATATAAGAATAGTATATATAATAACAGGCCTATACATTTATCATACACATTAATACTATATATCATACTTGTATATATATATGCAGTATATTACATATATTGTGTATGTATAAAAATACATATACAGTGTATAAGATAACACTTTGTTTGCACAGAAATGTGTCTTGCTTCACCAGCTCAGCAATCAATTTACCTCAGACATCACACAAAACAATAAAAAAAAGCCATTACATAAATACAAATTCATAGAAACAGCATGAATAAATATGCATTTGCCTTTAGTGGGTACATCAATGAAAATCCATACAATTAATGGGGTGTATCTACTTGTATGTATGTGTGTGTGTGTGTGTGTGTGTGTGTGTGTGTGTGTATGTGTATGTGCAAATATGTGTGCGTAGGGTAGAGGGGGGGTTACCTCCTTGACCTGCTCTGTTGATTCAGTAATGTGATGGAATGAGGAATAAAAGAATGTTTGTACTTATTCCTCTTACAGTCTGACACTCTAAAACATCTCTCAGAGGGCAGAAGCTGAAACTCCTCACGTAGAACATGAGAATGGTCTGAACTGATCTTCTCTGCCAATTTGAGGGTATGCTTGGTGCAACTGTCAAGGAAAGAATTTACCAAAGAATGACCCACCATCTTTGAGCAAATGTTCAGCAGTCTTAAAATTCTGCTTTTCAGCTTAACTGAGAGGCCACAGAGCCGAACCGGGCTTCCGTATAGCAGAATGCGGCGAATTGTGGAACAAAAGAATAAATAAAGAATCTCCTTGCTGACACCAAAACATCTGAGTCTCCTCAGAAAGTAGATTCTCTGTTGGACCTTATTGCATATGTAATCCACATGATATGACCAAGATAGGGAATTATCCACATACACTCCCAGATATTTGACAGTTGAGGACTGCTTTATAGGTTTGTTGTGAATGGTGACTGGGACTGGTGTGAACTGAGTGGATCCAGAAAGGATTTCCTCTATTTTGATGGGATTTAAAATAAGGGTGTCCTGGGTGCACCACTGGACCACTGCATTCACACTGTCAAAATAGGAGTCTGGCTTCTCTCCGTCGGTCATCAGTGCTACCAATGCTGTGTCATCAGAAAATTTGATGAGATAATGATTAAGTGTACTGATGACACAATCGTTGGTGTAAATAGTGAATAACAGTGGTGAACTGACACAACCTTGAGGAGCGCCAGTGCTTGTTATACGCAAGGGGGAGTATGTGTTATTAATTTCAACCAGCTGATGTCTGTAGTGAGAAAAGAACTGTACCAATGAATGAGACATGAATTTATCCCCAACTGGTGCATTTTGGAGAGCAGCAAGTCTGGTTTGATTGTATTAAACGCCAAAGAAAAATCGATAAACAATACTCTAGCACAGGGTTTGCTTTTCGGTGTATCCAAATGCTTTAAAACAAGATGCATGAGGGTGGCTGCTGCATCTTCAGTGCTGCGCTCGCGCTTGTAAGCAAACTGGTAAGGGTCTAATTTCCCCTGAAAAGACTGAGAGAGCAAATGGGACATTATTTTTTTCCAGAGATTTCATCAGTACCGAAGTAAGAGCTACAGGTCGATAATCATTACACTCTTTAGGACATTTTTTCTTAGGAAGTGGTATTACATGGGAAGTTTTCCAGGCTCTGGGGACCGTGTGCGTATCCAGCGATTGCTGGAAAATGGGCTGCCACACAGAGGCGAGCTCCTCCTTGTAGTTCTTCAAAACAGAGGCACTGATGTCGGGGCCGGTGGACTTCCGTTCATTAAGATTTCTAAATGCGTTGGCCACCTGTCCTACTGAGATTTTCACTCTATCATCAGGCCTTATAAGTACTGATCTCAGCACATCACTGCAACTCTCTACAGTCCCAGAGGTCTTAAACCTGGTGATAAAAGTATTGAGCTCTACAGCAGAGGCCACCTCGTCGTTTGTTACCAACGACTTCTGTTGTTTGCTGGGCATACCTGCCATGCTTTTCATGGTCTCCCCCATTTTTCTCAGGTTATTAGCCTTTAAAGACTCTTCTAGATATCTCTTATGAATATCCATTTCCTTCTTAATTTTATCTCTCACCTGCTTGTCCCTCTTTCTCAGCTCCAGTTTCTCCTTATTTTTAAAGGCTATTTTCCTCTGATATATTATACATTTTATATCTTTAGTTATGTAGGATTTGTTATTAGGGTACACCTTAATTGTTTTTATAGGAATAATAGACTCAACACAAAAATTAATGTAATCAATTGTAACTGAGCATGCTGAGTCCAAAGTGCCCTCCCTCAGCACCTCCCAGTCAGTACAGTCAAAACAGGCTCCCAAAGCCTCTTTGCTGTCCTGCGTCCAGTGCCTTACCACCCTTTTCAAAGGTTTATTGCTTTTTAGTTTGGTCCGATAAGTTGGAATAAGATGCACCACATTATGATCAGAATTGGCTATTGGGGCTTTGCTTCTAGACTGGTAGGCATTACTAATGTTTATGCAACATTTGTCCAGTATGTTATCCTTCCTCGTTCCGCATGCTACAACCTGTTGAGATCCTGGCAAAGTTTTATCCAGGTTGCAGGTGTTAAAATCACCAAGGACAATGGTGGGAGCATCGGGAAATTGTAGTTGTAAATTGCACACACTGTCCTCTATAGAAGCAGCAGCCCGATGCACTTTGCCGCTTGGTGGAACGTAAACAACAAGTAGCAGGATGTAACTAAATTCCCGAGGGAGGTGAAATGGTCTCAACCCAATACCCAGCAGTTCAAAGTCATTATTACATAATAGCAGTTTAACAGAATATTGTCGACACCACCACATAATTTATGTAAACACATACCCCCCCCCCCCCCCCCCCCCCGGCTTTTTCCGGAATTTTCATTCCTGTCTGCTCGTACAAGTGAAAAGCCGCTTATATCAAAAAGAAAGTCCAAGGCAGCCGCTTGCAGCCAAGTTTCAGTAAAACAGAGAAGGGCAGCTTCTCGAAATTCAAAAGCATACCTCGCATATGTCCTTATCTCTTCCATTTTATTCTGAATGGAGCGCAGGTTAGCCAGGATTATAGCAGGTAGTGGCGCTCTGGACCCCCGTGACCGGAGTCTCCTCCTGATTCCTCTGTATGTAGGTGAAAAGTGTGTAAGACGTGATTGTACCTGATGTACACTGAATATGTAACCCAGGTTTCAAATACAGCTTTTAAGGCAAAGAGCACCATTACTTTTATGAACATCCTCAGCAGATGGTGACTGAATCAAACTCTTCCTTTTCTGAAAAGGGTACAAACTAATTGTCACGACTACGCCCGCACCTCAACCAGCAGCACTTGGCTCCTGTTAAGCACCCGACTTCAATTGGAACGCTCAGTTTTATATGGCACTCCTCAGGGTGTCTTCTCCTCCTGCAGAGGACAATGGCTGTGATGATGATGATGGTGATGATGATGATGAGTACAGTCACACCTGAGACAGAGCTGTACACATGGGCACAACGTCTGCAGGAGCTTCTGGTTCTGGAACAAACATCATACACTTGACACATACTTCTGTGATGGAAATTCTTTGGGTTCAGGAATTTTAATGATTTTTTCAAGATGATTGTAGGCAAACAGAAATTACATTCCAAGATGTTTCAAAGCTGTACTGAAACAGATGCTACAGCGCAGATACAGAAAGTAGTACAATTTATTTTATTTTTTTGTCACAAAAATTGTATAAAAAGCATCCTATTGCAATTTATGAAAAAAGGAAACATTAATATCACTGTTTCTTAATGGATTAAGGAGAGCAGACAGGAAAAGTATATTTTAAAACAGGAGTTTCCAAACAGAAGACATTAAAATATAATAATAAATATAATAATTACAGTTTCTGTCCAGGAGTAAATGCCTTCCTCTTCTTCTTCTCGCCAGCAACAGGAAACACAGATGGGTGTTTCGTAGACATGCTGGTTGCACAAAGCACAATATAGATACGGGGTATCCAAAAAAAACACTGGAAACAGAACGCTGTAGAGTATCGGTTGTTTACACTAGCGACAGCGTAACAGACTGGGAGGTGCGCATCGCTACCGCTGCCCAGGATCACGAGAGAGTATCGTACCACATATATCGTTTGCCTGGGAAAAAAATCTACATTCAGAATTGGAAGTATCGTTTCTACTGAATGTGTATCGCTATCGCACCATCATAAAGTCAAAAAAAATCGTAAGTCAAACCATCGTAAGTCGAGGAGCATCTGTACAGCAAAGCAAAGGGAAAGTTGCATTAAACACCTTTGTGCCATAAAAGACAGAATACAGCAAGAATTTCTTTTTCAAAGTACAATATCACACAACATGTTGCCACACAAGTACTCATGTTTGTTATAAATGATGGACTCAGTCCAGTTTCTGGAAGGTTTACAGGAAACACCAGCAGTAAAGTCACTAAGATACCGAGGAGCTGCTTGATGAATCTGCGTCACTTTCTGAAAAGAATGAAAAAAAAGTTTAAACAGAATAAAATAATATGGAGGCAACAGGGCTGAGTTATAGGTCTATTCATCATAAAAACCAGAAAAATGTACCATAAAGTCATAAAACCAAAAGCATTAAACAGGAACAGTTTCTCACGGCTAAAGTGTTAAATGTACAAAAACTGGACAGATTTAATGTAAAATGTTTGCTTGGCAAGTCTCAGCATTAAAATGTTAAATAAATGTTTTAAAAGCACCGATTTCTCGGCACTGCTGGGGTTCCCACACATTCTAGTTCTTCAGCGTCGCCCGTTTGAACACTCTTGACCTCAAACACTCAGTCCCAACATTTGGACTCTGACTCTGCTTTTGTCCACAGCCTCCACTGTGGCTCTGAACTTGATGGTGTCTTCATCTCCCCTCCACTGGAAAGACTCACGACACCATCTCCTACCTCCTCCGCATCCAAGTTACAATTTACAAGTTACAAGTAGTTTTTATTGTCATTCCTCCATACACCTTGTGCACAGTGGAACGAAATGTCGTTTCTTCGGAGACCATGATGCAAGACAGAACATAGCATAAGGCAATGAATAAGTAAATAAATAAATAACTACACAGGATAGGACGCGGGTATGGCTGTGAGCTGTAGGCAGTTGTGGAGTAGTGTAGTACTGAGTTAATTGGTCAACGGAACCAGTTGAATGTTGGGAGGTAGCTGGGTGTTGAGAAGTCTAACTGCCTCAGGGAAGAAACTGTTGCGGAGTCTGCTGGTGGTGGCGTGGATGCTCCTGTACCTCCTGCCAGATGGCAACAGGGCGAAGAGTCCATGAGATCGATGAGAGGGGTCGTCCACAGTGGTGTTGGCCTTGCGGATGCAACGGTTGTTGCATGTGGAGTCGATGGAGGGAAGAGGAACTCCGATGATCTTTTCAGCTGTTCTTATCACTCGCTGTAGGGTCTTGCGGTCGGAGGCTGTGCAGTTCCCGTACCATGTGGTGAGACAGCTGGTCAAGACGCTCTCTGTCATCCCTCTTTTGAACGTAGTGAGGATGGGAGATGCTGATGGAAGAAATGAAGACGCTGCTGGGCCTTCTTGGCTAGGCAGGTAGTGTTCAGGGTCCAGGAGAGGTCCTCTGTCATGTGCACACCAAGAAACTTGGAGTTTTTGACTCTCTCCACAGCTGTTCCATTGATGTGCAGAGGTGAGTGGTCTACTTGGGTCCTCCTGAAATCAATAATTATCTCTTTAGTCTTGTCAACATTTGGAGATAGACTGTTGTCTTTACACCATTCTGCGAGGTGGGTCACCTCCTCTCTGTATGCTGACTCGTCATCGTTGCTGATGAGGCCCACAACTGTAGTGTCGTCAGCAAACTTGATGATATGATTTGAACTGAACTTTGCAGCACAGTCATAAATCAGTAGGGTAAACGGCAGTGGACTGAGCACACAGCCCTGGGGAGCACCGGTGTTCAGTGTGGTGGTGCTGGAGGTAGTGTTGCCGATCCTGACAGACTGAGGTCGCCCAGTCAAGAAGTTCAGGATCCAGTTGCAGAGGAAGGTAGTCAGACCCAGCAGGCTCAGTTTTCTAATTAGTTTCTGGGGGATGATTGTGTTGAATGCTGAACTGAAGTCAATGAACAGCATCCTTACACAGTTATCCTTTTTGTCCAGATGGGTCAGGGAAAGGTGGATGGCAGCAGATATGGCATCTTCTGTTGAATGGATGGGATGGTAGGCATACTGGAATGGGTCCAGTGTGGTACAAAGACTGCTCTTTATGTGTTTCATGACTACCCGCTTGAAGCACTTTATGATGATGGGCGTGAGTGCAACCGGTCGGTAGTCATTCAGACAGGACACCGATGATTTCTTTGGCACAGGGATGATTGTGGTTGTCTTGAAGCAAACACGGACAACAGCCTGGCTCAGAGAGATGTTGAAGATGTCCGTGAAGACAGCCGCAAGCTGAACAGCACATTCCCTAAGTACCCGGCCAGGAATGCTGTCAGGACCCTCAGCTTTCTGTGGGTTGACTCTCGAAAGAGTCTTCCTGACGTCTGCAGCAGACAGGCAAAGTACCTGGTTGGTGGGAGTTGGGGTGGCCTTACCTGCTGGCGTGTTGTTCTGTGCTTCGAACCGTGCGTAGAAATCATTCAACGCATCTGGGAGCGAGGCGTCACCATCACAGACAAGTGATGTAGCTTTGTAGTCTGCGATGGCCTGAATGCCTTGCCACATGCGCTTTGTGTCCTTGTAGTTTAGGAAGTAAAGGTGGATTCTTCCTGCGTAGTTGCGCTTCGCCTCTCTGATAGCCCGGGATAGACTGGCCCTTGCCGTGCAGTACGCTGCCTTGTCACCAGACCTGAAGGCAGTGTCTCGGGTTTTCAGCAGCGAGCGCACCTCAGCAGTCATCCACAGTTTCTGGTTTGCACGTGCGGTAATGGTCTTGAAGGAAGTCACATCATCTATGCACTTGCTGATATAGCCAGTCACTGATTCTGCGTATTCCTCCAAGTCTGTGATGTTATGGCATGTAGCAGCATCTTTGAACATCTTCCAGTCTGTGTGTTCAAAGCAATCCTGAAGTGCTGAGATGGCTCCCTCAGACCAACATACCTGGGTCCTGCACAATGTCCATGTTTCCCAAGATCCTCACAGATGGGTCCTTGTCTGGTTGCTCCCTCTCCTCGCACCTCCACACAGTAAACTTCTGCACTTTGATCCACTACCGACTTTTGCTTCACTGTGATTTGTGACATAAGGGGGTAGCTGGTTGCATCTCGGTAGGGTTGCTGTCTGTAAACTCATATGTTGCATGTTCAAATCCTACCTACTGCTGTAGCGCTCTAGATGAAGGCACTTACTTCATATAGCTCCAGTAAAAATTACCCAGCTGTATAAGTGGCTAAATAACTATATGTATCAACACTGTAAATTGCCTTGAAGAAAAGCATCAGTTAAATGGGTACTTAGCAGAGTAAGTCACAGTAGGTGTCTTAACCGTATATTTTACAAGATTATCTTAGGCAGGGGACTAAAACAGCAACTTTCAGGTGACAATATCCTGAATGACTACAGTGACACCAATTGTTTCCCCACTAATCCAATACAATAACTATCCCGGTCAGAGGAGAAGAATCTGTGCATCATCCTGCCCTTGAAGAAGATTCTGCCAAAACTCTGTCTCACTGATATCAGTTAATTTTGAAAAGCACAAAAGATGATGTGGAAATAAATTCTTACAATTACAATAATTAGGCAGAGAATGTCATTCAAAGGACACAGCTGGTGGTGTAGTGGTGAGTGTTACTAGTAGCCATTGAATCCAAAGGTTGCAGGGATGATCCTCACTTCAGACTATTGAACCCTTGAGCAAAATACTTACCCTAAACTGCTCCAGTGAAATAACCCAGTTGTACAACTGGGTAAATAATTATAACATTAACAGTGTAAGTCACTTTTGAGGAAAGCATCTGGTAAATGTAAAACGACCTGTTTCAACCATCAGAAGAAGAAGCAATGAAATGTGTTTATATGGTGTACAGAAACAGTTTTAATGTTCAGTGTGGTTTTGTGTGTCAGATGGGAGAAGCTGAGATTCTGAACTATTTATTTTAGTTCTTTACTTTTAGTTCTTATAAGAATGTAGTCTGCAGTACTGAAATGAGCCAAAGGAAGGAGTTAAAGTGAATCAAATCCTCCTGAGACTCAATCAGTTCTATTTGTTCAGTAAAAAACCTCAACTGAGACACACAGGAGAAACTATACCCTACATGGGGTAAAGTGGAGTAAAAATGAACCTTAATTCCCTTCTGTGCTTTTACATTATACCATAAGTGTGGGGTGGAGCTTCAAAAACTTCCTATAAATCCTGGAAATATATCTTATAAACAGATTTTCTTTCAGTTGGGACACAAGAGGACGTCTGAGGTTCTCCTTCAACACACCTGGTCTGTGACTGGGAGTCAAGAGGACAAACTGAGCGATGAGGACATAGAGGGACAGAGCAGTGGGAATCCCACAGACACGTGTCAGGTACATTGAGCCCTTTACACTGTACGTGTGTTACTAGTGTACATTCACACAGGTGTGGTACTCACTCTGGGCTGCAGCGTATTTCACACCAACAGCTGATGGACACAAGTTCTTGATCTCTGGAAAGAAATGACACAGTATGATCAGTAGAGGAGGGTTATGGGAAACCTCAGTGAAACACCTCCTCTGTGTCACTGCTTGTGACTCCACAGTTTATTACTGTGACAATAATGGATCTGTCCATCATCCAGTCCTCATCCTCCTCACCAGTGTGTCTTCTCTTCCTGCAGAGGACAATGGCTGTGATGATGAGTGCAGTGAGAACCAGGACAGCGATGAGAACTGCACTGATGAGCACCGCGTCTGCAGGAGCTTCTGGTTCTGGAACAAAGAGCACAGACACACATGGTTCATATAGATCATAAATCATATACAGTACAGGCGTACAGGTGTCTTACCCCAGTTGACGTCCAGCTTGTTGTCCACACTCAGGTGCGACACAGTACAGGTGTAGCGGTGTCTCTCTCTCAGCTCCTCCTCACTGACACTCAGACTCCTTCTCAGCTGGTAGGTCCCGTCTCCGTTGGGCAGCACCTCTCCTCCCGTGAGCTCCCGGTCTGGGACGGGCCGGTCGTCCCTCAGCAGGGTCATGTTGACGCGTCGGGGGTAGAAGCCGGTGGCCACACAGCTCACCTGTGTCCTTCCGCTGTGTGGCTCTGTCTTCTGTATGACCCTCACTCTGGGACGCTCTGTGGGGTCAGAAAGAGGACTTACTGTTCGAGAGCTGTCACTGATGAATGATGAGGAATTCATGTCCCATAGTCAACATAACTCATTTCACTTTCATCAGTGTGTTGAACTTTACAGTTTAATGTGGACTTTTTACTTGTGTGTAAATACAGTGTCCTGTAGAGACCAGTCTGGGTTCCCAGTGAAACACAAGACTATGAACTACACTGAACTCTCACTGAGTGTGTGAACAGATACCAACACAGTACTGTACCTTTCCTCAGCAGTATGTCCTTGTCCTCCTGCAGGTATCTCCTAAGTGTCCTCACACACAGAGGCCGGTAGATATTTGAGAAAGTCTGTTTTCTGAGGTCACTTGTTACTTTGTTCCAGACAAACTCTGGCACAAGTGTATTCAGTGTATGACTGAGAGCATCATATTGAAATTTTTCTTCTCCATCATAGGCATTTATAACAAAAAATCTGCTCATTGTATCATCCTCCAGGTCACAGGCTGCAATCAGCTGACAAACATGAACTCCTGTAGAAACGAGATAAATGCAGAGAGACACTTATTATGTTCACTGTATTCACGTACAGAGGGGGGCGCGGTCGCGCAGTGGGTTGGACCGGGTCCTGCTCTCCAGTGGGTCTGAGGTTCTAGTCCCACTTAGGGTGTCTTGTGACGGACTGGCGTCCCGTCCTGGGTGTGTCCCCTCCCCCTCCGGCCTTACGCCCTGTGTTGCCTGGTTAGGCTCTGGTTCCCTGCGACCCCGTATGGGACAAGCGGTTCAGATAATGTGTGTGTGTGTGTGTGTGTGTGTGTGTGTGTGTGTGTGTGTGTGTGTGTATTAGAAACTGCATCATATAAGGTTTGATAACTTTTCCTGTTAGGGTAGAAATTCACATTCAAACACCAATAATATGTTTCCTGAAAGACGTCAGAAAAACTTCAGATTTACAGTTTGCTCACCTTGAGTGTGATTATATTTCTTCATCAGTGTGTGAGATAATTGTTGCAGGATATTATCAATGTCTGCAACCACATAATCTCTGAGATCAGTTTCCTGTATGGAGTCATTTACCCTCCAGTATCTCCGAGAAACAATCTTCTTTATGCCACTATCATAATATTCCACAGGAACATCATTGACCAACAGTACCATAGTGATCTCTGGGAACTGTGTCTCTCCAGATGTGATTGTAGCCATTAGTGAGAGAGAGTGGGAGTCTGTTTTAGAAAAAAACACGAAGAGCTTATTAATATTTCAGACACTTTAATCTTCAACAACTGAAATCTTGAATTAAATCTCTATGAATAAATTCAAATTATTTATAAATGTTTAAATTACAGTCGTACGGACACAAAAAAATCAGAAAATAACACAAAAATTTATTCTGCATCTAAATGCAGAAATAAAATTATGACAATCATGTATAATTCCGTCTGCCCTTATGCTGTATATGTCTAATATTGGTTGTATTCTGACAGTGTCACAATTTTTTGACGTCAGATACTGACACTGAAGTGTGTTAGTGAATACACTCAGTACCACTATATGTAGTCATAACAGTGTAGTAAAACTCAGTACTTTACCCGTAGTGACCAGGTGAACAGAGCCCAGGATCAACAGCACCACTGCAGGTACCTTCATGATGATGATGATGCTGGAAACCGTGTCTCTGCTGCTCATTTTGTCCTAAAGCACATAAAACAGTGAGAGCAAAGAGAACAGCTGTAGGGTTTGTGTAGCTTGAAGACAGTTCATTGGTTGTTAGTGAAACAAACCAGGTAAATTAATCTGAACTAGAGGAGAGTGTAGTGGTGCGGTGGGTTCAGATGGTGCCCGCTGTGTGGTGGGTATGGGGTTCGAGCCGTGGTTGGGTTGCCTTGTAATGGACTGGAAGCCTGTCCAGGGTGTGTTCCCTTGCCCTTCTGTCTTGCCGAGTGAAGCTCCCGCTTACCATGACCCCAGTTGTTGAGTTTGGTTGGTAGTCTGAACTAGAACTACCACCCATAATGTAGTAAAACACCTGTGGCAGCAGGGGGTGCAGTGGTTAGAGCTTCCACCTTACACTTCAATGACCCAGGTTTCGATCCCCCTCCAGCTGTAGAATCCTTGATCAAAGACTTTACCCTGAACTGATACAGTAAGAATTACCCTGTTGTCTAAAAGGTAAATCACTGTAGGTCACTCTGGAGAAAACACACACACACTGTCTGAATCTGCTTGTCCCAAGCGGGGTCACGGCAAACTGGAGCCTAACCCGGGCACGAGGCTGGAGGGAGAGGGGACACACCCAGGATGGGATGCCAGTCTGTAACATGGCACCCCAAGCAGGACTCGAACCCCAGGCCCACCAGAGAGCAGGACCCGACCGTTCCCCCTCTTTCCCTTAAACTAGTCAAAACCAACTGACCTCACGCCTGCTGGCTGTTATGTTTGCGTAGTTTATCGAAACACCCGAGCGAGAACGAACCCAAACCGGCTCGTTCTCCTAGCCCGGTCTCAAAAAAAAACTTCCTTTCTCCCCACACGGTGTTGCAACTCTTCCCCTTCTCTCCCGGAACATCCCGCCCCACAAGGTCGCGAGCACTTTCCCCACCAGCACTGATTGAGCAGTCCTTAAATGACATTTTTCCTACCAATAAACACCAAAAAAAGCGTACAATATAGGATTAAAAAAACATCGTTACAAAACCATAACCCTCTCCATATTTATATAACTATTTTACACCCCAAATACACAAGGGAACAGATTGCGTAGGGGCTACACTGGGAATAAAATGTGCAACCCAGGTCCCATGTGTGGTAAACAGCACTTTGTATTCAGAACCTGTAATCTTTGGCCTCAGAGGCAGTAGCTCTAACCACTACACCACCAGTTGTAGCTTCCCCACTACACCCCCAATTTCTGGTTATGAGCAGAAACTCTACCTGCACAGGTGTGTGTTGAGTCTCTACACAGGTCACTACTGCATATTCAGGAAGTGTTTGTTATACATCAAAGAAGTGCTTCATTCACTTTATGGAGAGCAGTTTTTGGGTGTTTCAAAGTGAATGTGAGGAAGAACAGAATTATTAAAAAGTGTAATTCAATAACTCTGGTCCAATAGCTTATGTTTTTATATTGTACGTGTGTTCTGTGTTAGATGAGGCACACTGGGATTAATATACTATCATATAATATATTACATACAACAACAACAACAATAATAATAATAATAATAACCACACTGACTGCATGAATAGACTTGATTGCTACCAGTGGACTCACTCCTGAAAACACAAAGGACACAAGTGGAGGACAGAATGCTCTGGAGGAACTCTGTACATGTGGTCAACAAGAGTTGCCGTTGACTCAACAGGACTGAACAACGAATACAGCACCAGGACCAGCAGGTGGCGTATTGGTTACAGCTGCTGTTTCTGACCTGAAAGGACATAAGTTCACATCCCAACCTCTTACTGTGGCTCCACTGAGTAACATATTTACTCTTAAATTGTAGAGTGACATCACCCAGCTGTTTAAATGGGTAAATAGGGTAAATGTAAGTGAGTAAACAGTGTAAGCTGTTGTGGTGAAAGTCCCACCAATAGAGTGATTCCCTAAAGAGAACCAGAGACTGTATGACATTCATGTCCACTTCCTCACTGACACGTTGGACCGTTAGTCCAAAACCATCTTTATATTACTTGTAATCTTTGTTCATGTGAAAATCCCAGTCAATTTTAAAAATGTCACTTTAAATCAAAAATATCATGTGATTTAAAGAGAAATTTTATACCTTTTTTTCTGACCTGAAGACGTTTATCTCTGTTATATCCCTGTACAGATTTTCAAGGTGTTTTCTTGTTCCTTTCTCTGTTTGAGTGTTTTTCTCCCAGTACAGGTCTGTTGTCTCCCATTGGTTGTCCTCCCTGTCCATCATCATCGGCTCCATTGTCACTTCCTCCATCTGGACCAATCAGCACCACACTCCGCCTTCTTAAAAACCCCACGATTTGGCAAGAAACTCTGACTTTTCTCTTGGGTGTTTTTTGTTTTGGTTATTCCCCCTCTTCTGCTGTGTGTTTATTTATTCATTCTGTCTTTGCTTGATTGTTCTGTTTTTTTGTCTGTCGACTTTGTGTTGCTGATACATATCCAACATGTAGGTTTCAGCTGTCTGTCTAGACACAATAGGGAAGAGGTGGGTTCCCTTCCTGTACTTTTGGTGTTTCGTACAGAGACAAAGTTAGTTAGGGGTGTGTGCGAAAGAAAAATGAGATGCTGAAGACCTTTTTGCTTTGTTTTGTTTCATAGCTAGGGTACTGTACCAACTTGAAAGAGTTTAGTTTTCCTAAGTTTTCTGCTTTCACACCATCTCAGTTCTTATTTCCCCTGGAAAGTGTTTGTGTATTCTTTAAATATTATAGCACACAGCACCATGGGTTTGGATAAGGTGAAGAAAAACACAGAGGCAGTGCTCATTTGGAACAATTCATTCAAACACTGAGACACAAGAAAATAATGTTCTCCGTTCAAGGACCCCATTTTCTCCAGGATCCACGCTGCTAGTCAACCTTTCTAGTCTAATTAGTACCCCCATGCTCTTTCTCAAGATACTGGAAGACACAGTCACACCATCATTTTCTCCAGAAGTGCCCCCAGTGGTTGTACACCCACATCCCACATTTTTCCCAGAATGCAACTATTTACATTTAACAAGTTTCCCTCCTAAAACAGTAACGCGGGTCGTTACGATATTGTAAAAATCACCTGAATATCTGCACCAATGAGCACAGTAAAAAGAACTCGCACTTTCCGCTTCGTTCTGCTACATGTCACTTTTTTGGCCGCTTGTTACCACTCAGAGCCACTCAGCTCATGTTACGCCCTTGTTTCCCCTAGACGGCCGGGGTGGAAACAAATGCCAGTAGTGTTTTATAATTGTTAAAAACAAAATCGCAATCAAATAACTTCTCAACGTTTTCATGGTATGAAGTATGAAAACTCTGTGACATTTGTGCACCATGAGAACAACTGTAATGATGAAGAAACAGTTTGTAGAAATGCGGTAAAGGAAACATTACTGAACATTTTAACACTGATGTATGATCGTGTGGTCAAATAAACAGTAATCTTACCCGGAAAGGCTGTTTTCTTACTTGTGTTCAAACGTCTTCTGTTGTACACACAACTCATTCCATCACAAAATACTTTATGATAAAGACTACCTTTAAAGGTGTGTGTTTGTAAATCCTGCTGTGTAGTCCAGTAGGTAACTATTCTGTCCTCTAGTGGTCTAACCTTATGTTGACTCATTTGCAAACTTCACAGAAAAGCTCATCTCTTTCCAGCCAGTGGGTTCAGCCACAGTCCTTCTTCACACACACACACACACACACACACACACACACACACACACACACACACACACACACACACACACACACACACACACACACACAGTTCCTAACCCAGTTTGCTTGGGACCAACACTTCCTTTGGTCAAGTCCTTTGATCATCTCCTCAGTACATACAAGTACTACAGCAGGAGGGGAGATTCAAACCTGCAACCTATGGACCTGTATTCAGCCCTTTTTACCACTACACCAGCAACTGTTCTGTCCTGAGTTACATGCTTAGTCCTGATACATGGAGACATTTGCTATCTGGATTTTCCCTCATATATTATATATTTACACGTAAATGTAATGTTACATGTAGTTCTTAGATGATGGCGCCGCGGATGGCCGCCTCGGTGTGGAGCTCCACAGTTGTTTTACTGTTTTTGTTAGTTTGCCCTGTCTTTAGTTATACTCCGACAATCAGCTTTACCAGGGAAGAACTGCTGAACATTCGGCAGTACACACCACCCGACATTTTACCGGTTTTCGACTATTCTGACGTTTTGCTGGACATTGATTATAGTCGGAGGTGCAGCGGCGCTTCTCAAGCGCTCCAAGACGCGCAAGCGTGGAAAGCGAGCCGGTGCGCTTGTCAAGCTCCGAAAGCGCGGCTTTAGGACAGCGCTGCCTAGTATCCATCTGGCGAACCTCCGCTCCTTACCCAACAAAATGGATGAACTTTTCCTCCTGTCCCAAAGAAACAAGGACTTTTTAAACTCTGCTGCTCTGTGTTTCACGGAAACCTGGCTGAATGAAGCCATCCCGGACAGCGCGCTACATCTGCCGGGCTTCCAGCTGTTCAGAGCGGATCGCGACGCGGAATCAGCGGGGAAATCACGTGGCGGTGGGACATGCTTCTACATCAACGAAAGGTGGTGTACAGATGTGACAGCGTTGAAGAAGATGTGCTGTCCCGACCTAGAAGCGCTCTTCATCAACTGCAAGCCTTTCTACTCGCCGCGGGAGTTTTCCTCGTTTGTTCTTGTAACTTGTAAGTGTTTACATTCCACCGCAAACGTGCGTGAACGCAGCGCTGCAACAGCTGGGCGACCAGATCACTGACACAGAGCAACAACACCCGGACTCTGTTATAATCATTCTCGGGGACTTTAATAAGGCAAATCTCTCCCGTGAACTGCCAAAATACAGTCAGCACGTTACATGTCCCACCAGAGACAGTGATATTTTGGACCACTGCTACACCACAGTAAAGGACGCATATCACTCTGTTCCACGGGCAGCTTTGGGGCTCTCTGATCACTGCCTGGTTCATCTTATACCGACCTACAGGCAGAAACTGAAATCAGCTAAACCTGTAATAAGGACTGTTAAAAGATGGACTGGGGAAGCAGAGCAGGACTTACAAGCCTGCTTCGAGTGCACTGACTGGAGTGTTTTTGAGGCTGCTGCTAGCGATCTGGATGAGCTCACAGACTCTGTAACATCATATGTCAGTTTCTGTGAGGATATGTGCATCCCTACCAGGACTCGTTTAACATACAACAATGACAAACCGTGGTTCACTGCAAAACTCAGACAGCTTCGTCAGGCCAAAGAAGATGCCTACAAGAACGGGGACGGAGTCTTGTATAAACAGGCCAAAAACACACTGGCAAAGGAGATCAGAGTGGCTAAGAGAAACTACTCTGAAAATCTGAAGAAACAGTTTTCAGCCAACGATCCTGCAATGGGGGGGGGGGTGCGGTGGCGCGGTGGGTTAATCCACAGTCCTGCTCTCTGGTGCGTCGGGTCTTCGTCAAACAGAAGACAAGGAAAGCACCAGGCCCAGACGGTGTCTCACCGGCCTGCCTAAAAACTTGTGCTGACCAGCTGGCCCCTATCTTCACAAAGATCTTCAACAGGTCACTGGAGCTGTGCGAAGTTCCTTCCTGCTTTAAACGCTCCACCATCATCCCCATCCCAAAGAAACCCAAAATCACAGGACTTAATGACTACAGACCTGTCGCCTTAACGTCTGTGGTCATGAAGTCACTTGAAAAACTGGTGTTGGACTACCTGAAGGACATCACTGGACCCTTGCTGGACCCCCTGCAGTTTGCTTACCGAGCAAACAGGTCTGCGGATGATGCAGTCAACATGGGACTGCACTACATTCTACAACATCTGGACAAACCAGGGACTTATGCGAGGATCCTGTTCGTGGACTTCAGCTCAGCCTTCAACACCGTCATCCCACACCTCCTCCCGTCCAAATTAACCCAACTCTCTGTGCCCACCTCCATCTGTCGGTGGATCACCAACTTTCTGACAGACAGGCAGCAGATAGTGAGGCTGGGAAAATTCTCATCCGAAACTCGCACAATCAGTACTGGAGCCCCCCAGGGATGTGTGCTCTCCCCACTGCTCTTCTCCCTGTACACCAACGACTGCACCGCAAAAGACCCCTCTGTCAAACTCCTGAAGTTTGCAGACGACACCACACTCATTGGCCTCACCCAGGATGGTGACGAGTCTCCTTACAGACAGGAGGTCCAAGAGCTGGCTGTCTGGTGCAGTCATAACAACCTGGAGCTGAACACGCTCAAAACAGTGGAGATGATCGTAGACTTCAGGAGAAACACCTCAGCATTATCCCCACTCACCATCATGAACAACACTGTGGCAACAGTGGAGTCATTCAGGTTCCTGGGCACTACCATCTCACAGGACCTGAAGTGGGAGTTCCACATAGACTCCATTGTGAAGAAGGCCCAGCTGAGGAAGTTCAAGCTGCCACAGGAGCTACTGATGCAATTCTACTCCGCAGTCATCGAGTCTGTCCTCTGCACTTCTATAACTGTCTGGTTCGGCTCAGCTACGAAATCAGACATCAGAAGATTACAGTGGATAGTCCGGGCAGCTGGAGGAATCATCAGCACACCCCCCTCAGCTCTCCAAGAACTGCACTCGTCCAGAGTCAGTGAAAGGGCGAGCAAAATCATTCTAGACCCCTCACATCCAGGCCACTTCCTCTTCGAACCTTTGCCATGCAGCCCGCGCTACAGAGCACTGAGCGCCAGGACAGACAGGCACAAGAAAAGTTTCTTTCCTCAGGCCATCTACCTCATGAACAGCTAAATCCCCCCCAGAGAGTAAACCAGTGCAATACACAACACTATTTATATTTATAACTATTTATCACATCATATCTCTTACTCACACTCCCTTGCATTTGTAACTAGTGACTATTTTTGTATATAATATTAGGTACTGTATATTTTTCATCCCTTATTCACATACTCTATCTTCTCATCTATCTCGCCACTGTCATTCTGTCTGTGCTGTGGAAGTTTCTGTCACCAAGACAAATTCCTTGTATGTGTGAACATACTTGGCAATAAAGCTCGTTCTGATTCTGAAAGTACACACACACACACATTTTCTGAACCACTTGTCCCATTCAGGGTCGCAGGGAGCCAGAGCCTACCCAGCAACACAGAGCGCAAGGGGACAAACCCAGGACGGGACACCAGTCCGTCGCAAGGCACCCCAAGGGGGACTCGAACCCCAGACCCACCAAAGAGCAGGACCCGGTCCAACCCACTGCACCACCGCACCCCCCCGCTACATGTAAAGTAACTCTGCGCAAAGTGTACAAATAGTTCAGACCTGTTCACGTTGTTGTTAGACAATGAAAATGCTCCCTGACCTTTTTATATTTTCAGAAGCAGCTCAGGAACAGTTTCTGTAGGAACAGGAAAATAGTACAAAACACTAGTGACCTCACTGGGAACAGAAACTCTACTGCGTTGGAGTGACTTCAGCGACATGTGACATTAAGTAGAGAACAGCTGAGGACTGGGGCAGTTTTACTGTGTTTTTACCTTCTTATGTGTTCATGTCACTCTGTTTAGACATATGGACAGAAAGCTGGTTATAAGAGTTTGCGAATTCTTTCATTCTGATCAGTATGACTGGAGTCGAGGGAGGGGTTCAGTGGAGCAGTGAACTCAGTGGTTCTACACTGTTCTCCACTTTCTGTTCCACATGTTTTTGTCTAGTTCAGTAACAATGGAGTAGAGTATTGGGTAAGGAGGGCGTTAGGTCACAGCTTTATTCCTCTTTCTGCGCGATAAACAACATGTGATCAGGGGTACCCAATGATGTACTGGTCAGAGCTGCTCCCTTTGGTTCAGGAGGTTGCTGGTTCAAATCTCACCTACTGCTGCAGTATGACAGAGCAAGGTGTTTCCCCCTAGAATTACTCCAGTGAAATTACCCACCTGTCCAAATTGCTCAATAATTTCAGGCAGATTAACATGGTCAGTTATTCTGGAGAAAAACGTAAACGGTTACACACGATTTCTCTTTTTATTTGCTGAACAACACGAGAGAAGAGAGCGCACAACACACAGAGAAACCTGGCGCACCAAGAATCTGCAGATACATACAGGTACATAATAGAGCTCAGAAGGAAAGCGTAACAGTGTATAGCAGGTGTGGTCATGCAGCAGTTCTGTGGATTTCCAAAGAGTCAAACAAATCTTCCAGAGTTAATTTAAGTCGTCCCACAGGTCGAGCACTAACGTCTGAAGGAAAAGGAAGGAAGAGAACGGAGTGTGTCCACACTGCACCGTACAGTATGTCCTCTGAAGAGACGAGAACCACAGCCCAACACCTGTAACACCAGTCAACCAGTCAGTGTTGCAGGTGGAGCTCAGGAGTTCATCAGCAGTGTCATATTTGCCTTGGTTCAGCGAAGATCACCTCCCACTGTTTCCACTCCTCTTTGGTAGAGATCCATGCAGCTGTTGCTCACGTGAACCTCCCACAGCTGTGTTCCCGTGTCTTGATCGGGGGGTGAAGCAGCAGGACACTAGACGCAAGTACTTCACAATCCAGAAGCTGTTTCTTTTAGAAATTTCATTACCTGGACTTTTAAAATGATGATGAAAATCTCATCATCAACCTTCAGCACTGCTGTGAGACATCACACTACTGACGATGATGTGAATGGGGTGTCCTTCATGTCCCACACTTCTTCACACTCAGACTGGACATTCCCAGGTGAGACATCACACAGCTGATCTGGTGCTGTAATGAAGTCAAACCCAAGATGGATCTGGGACCATGGTATGAAGACATCCAGACCTTCTGGCTGTAGAAGTTTGTCCTACCATACAGGTGTACAGTGTCCCAGTGTAAGTGTCAGTGTACAGAGTCCTGTCATGCAGTGGGACACCGAGTCATTCCGTCTGCCCTGCAGTGTATCGCACAGCTGGTCGGTCATTCTGGCGACCTGAAAAACAAATGGTACTGAATTAAGGTGTACAGCGATATTGATGTATCATGAAATATGAGAAACTTCAGTATGAATAACTTCAGTGGTCTTATGTTAGTAACAATGTCTTTACTGAATTGATCCAAGGGTGCAACAAATCTTTACCAATGTGTCTTCTTCTCCTGCAGAGGACAATGGCTGTGATGATGAGTGCAGTGAGAACCAGGACAGCGATGAGAACTGCACTGATGAGCACAGGGTCTGCAGGAGCTTCTGGTTCTGGAACAAAGAGCACAGACACACATGGTTCATATAGATCATAACTCATATAGAGTCCAGGCGTACAGGAGTCTTACCCCAGCTGACGTCCAGCTTGTTGTCCACACTCAGGTGCGACACAGTACAGGTGTAGCGGTGTCTCTCTCTCAGCTCCTCCTCACTGACACTCAGACTCCTTCTCAGCTGGTAGGTCCCGTCTCCGTTGGGCAGCACCTCTCCTCCCGTGAGCTCCCGGTCTGGGACGGGCCGGTCGTCCCTCAGCAGGGTCATGTTGACGCGTCGGGGGTAGAAGCCGGTGGCCACACAGCTCACCTGTGTCCTTCCGCTGTGTGGCTCTGTCTTCTGTATGACCCTCACTCTGGGACGCTCTGTGGGGTCAGAAAGAGGACTTACTGTTCGAGAGCTGTCACTGATGAATGATGAGGAATTCATGTCCCATAGTCAACATAACTAATTTCACTTTCATCAGTGTGTTGAACTTTACAGTTTAATGTGGACTTTTTACTTGTGTGTAAATACAGTGTCCTGTAGAGACCAGTCTGGGTTCCCAGTGAAACACAAGACAATGAACTACACTGAACTCTCACTGAGTGTGTGAACAGATACCAACACAGTACTGTACCTTTCCTCAGCAGTATGTTCTTGTCCTCCTGCAGGTATCTCCTAAGTGTCCTCACACACAGAGGCTGGTACATATTTGTGAAGATTGCTTTTCTCTGATTCCCTTTTTCCTCGTTCCAGACAAACTCTGGCACCAGTGTATTTTGTGTATGAGTGAGGGCATCATATTGATATTTTTCCTCTCCATCAAAAGCCTCCACAACAAAAAATTTACCCAGTGTTTCATTCTCCAGGTCACAGGCTGCAACACCTTGAAATATGTGAACTCCTGTTAAAACCGGATAAACACAGACATCGTTTACATGTAGACATATGCACCTGCAAAATAATGAATTAGAATTCGTATGCAGTTAAACTATGCACAGCCTTTTGGGAGCTGTTTTCTACAAGATCTGATACCCGAATAATATCAAGGTGAAATTTACATACAGACACATATTTGTGTTTTCAGAAAGTGAAATGAACACCGTAATCACCTTCAGTTTCATTACACTTCTTCATCAGAATAAATAATTCCTTTTTCATGCTATTGTGAATATGCAAAGCAACATCGTTTCTGAGATGAGTTTCCTGTATTGTGTCATTTTTCCTCCAGTGTCTCCGAGAAACAAATTTCTTTATGTCACTGTCATAGTATTCCACAGGAACATCATTGATCATCACTACTATCGTCAGCTCTGGAAGCTGTGTCTCTCCAGATATTAGCATTGACAGCAATGAGAGGCAGTTGGACTCTGTTTTAGAGGAAACAAAAATTCTTCATTCGTTAATTTGTTCGTTCGTTAATTCATTAGTTGTCAAAAACCTCATTTTACATCTTCATTCACTCGACAGCCATCACTGACAAACCAACCCACATGGACTCACACCTCTCCTGAATGCATTGGTTATTATCTGAGAAAGTATTTGATACAGTACACCGATTTAGTTTGTTCGGAATTATATATTATTGTTAATTTAAATAATGTAAATAAATTTCAAGTTTGTCAAAAACATACATTTCAGGAGAGAAGTATTGGACCAAAACATACCTTTCATGGACCTGTGAAGCACAGAATGGCGATAACAGCAATAGAAACCTCAACACTTCTGCTTACAACATATCACACAATCACCAGTACCACACGTGTTGTTGACGTGCTCCAACATGCTCTGCATTCTACAAAATGCCCCACTGCTTTCTCGTGCTCCCCCTCTAGGCCTCCTTGCGTTTGGGTGTCCACGCCCCACACCCCCCTTCTAACTCTGGAGTGTCCCATTTCTAAAGACATCATAAGCTGTTCTCAGTGAAAAGCACAGCTCAGATTTCTCAGCAGAATCAGTCCATTTATTGGGGATCATCCATTACAACCTGTGCCATAGTGTTTCCTGCACTGAGAACACACACTAATATTTATTCATTTAGGTGAAATTTCCTCTAAAGCAACATTCAATGTTAAGTTCCTTACAGTTATTCACCCATTTCTACAGCTGGGTAATTTTAGGACAAGCACCTTGCTCAAGGGTACTATAGCTGGAGGTGGAAATTGAACCTGCAACCTTTGGCAGGAGCTCTAACCGCTACACAACCAGCTGCCTCCAGATCCATTGATTATCCCACTAACTTGTGTCCACCCCACTCTCAACCTTTTTGCTTAGCTCGAATCTGACCTGGTTATATTGTGCATCATGTCAGCATCACTCTTGAATCAATTTCGCTCTTGCTAATTACAGCTTCCAAGAAGCATCCAAATTCATCTGGCAAAATTCTCAGCACGACTCACCCTTGAATCTCGGACCTTTCAGTTATGGACAACTGAACCGTAATTTTCCACCTGAAACGTGAAAAAACGGGTCAGCTGGCCAAAGGACATGCTAAATCTTTAAATCTGCCTGTCCCTATGGAGCCCTGTATCGCTGCTATCTGAGACATACCCTCTTCTTCCCTGCTTCAGAACTTTATCCATAAATGAACCAGTCACCTTGATTTCTATCCATTCTTCCTACAGAGGAGCCACCACTATCCAAGACCCCCCCAAGAGCATTATAACGCAACTTGGGTGATGGAACTCCAGCGCTTTCAACTTTTGCTCTTACTCCAATCCCAGCCATTCAAAATGCTGTAATGTCCACAGAAACCAAAACATCACTAATCTCTCCTGAATCCGCCCGTCTTCATCAATCATTGTCCATCCATCTCACTTTGCATTCCATCACGTTGGGGGGCTCAACAACCTCGCTTGACGGCAGCTGCGAGCCCTCCAGAGGACTCCGAGACCCAGACTGTATACCAAGCCCCTTGCCATACATACACCCACGGTCCAATATTTCCAACACCTGAAATTATACAAATTTGTTTGAAACTGATTCCGTACCACTGAATAACTTCTCAGCCATTCAAATTACCCACAGTTTAATGACAATAACTAGGCACATCTACAAAGCAACATCACAGTATTGAAACATAACTTTCTGAAATAAATAATTTAATGAATGTATCAAAAGATGAGACATTAATCATCTTATATCACCTACACTTACCAAACCCTTAGCCACCCTTCTGAAGAACATGTGACAGATCCATGAATAATGTTAAACACAGTTACGTTTAGTGTCACATTTTATTTATTCTTCCATTATCAATATGTGCCTGTACTAATACAAGGTTACAGTGGCCAAGGGCCCATGGAAAGACAGGGTGTGAGACAGGGTCCAGTCTAGATGGGAGACCAATCCATCACAGTGCAATCACACTCACTCTCGCTCACATATTGAGGGGAAATTTAGTTACCAGTTCTTCTGAGCTGCATATCTTTGAAAAATGGGAAGAAACCCACTTGAACACAGGGAGCACATGCAAAATCCAGACAGACTAAACCAAATTCACATTCATGGCCAAACCGACAGCCTGGGCACATGTTCTACCCATTGTGCCACCATGATGTCCTACTTGTAGTTATTTGTTAAACTCAGTACTTTACCTGTAGAGACCAGATGAACAGAGCCCAGGATCAACAGCACCACTGCAGGTACCTTCATGATGATGATGCTGGAAACTATGTCTCTGCTGGTTCTTCTCCTGAACATCGTCACATTCACTCATCCCTGATTCTCACACAAGACAGCAGAGTGTGAGACCAGCAAAGTGATTTACTGTGAGCTTTGAAGAGCTTGGAAAACTTAGATTCACTTCATCGGTAAGAAAGAAATATGTCAGTAATGATGACAGACCTGTTTGTTGTGGGAGGAGTTTCAGAACTGGTTATACTCTGTAGAGGCACAGAGAGATAAGGGCTGTGGTTTTTTTACTGCTACAACATAGAAAGATGGTTTTCCACACGCATCATGCGACTTGACAACACAGGCAGCAATACCACAACCTAATGAAGCGAGAGAAACTCAAACATATAACACAAGCCAACACATGCCTTTTTTCTGTGCTAATTCTGTAACTTTGAAAAATTATGTAAAATGTATGATTGAATAGCTTCTTGAAATGATCACTGTGGGAAATAAGGATAATATTTGTGCAGGATGTTGGGTAATGCATATGCATCCACAACATCAGAAGAAGTTAATATTAATTAAATATTCATTGGTATAAATAGTATTTAGTGGTCATTCAGAATTTCTGCAATTATGTATGGTCATGCTTCATGGAAGGAAACTTAATAATTACATAATTTGAAAGGAATATACATTCCGACACATGATATTCCAGATACATAAATCTGACAGACAACAGACGAATCCCATGCTGACAGAGGATGATGCCCATCTGCCGTGACGATCGAGACATTTCATGCCGAGTCGGGGATCCTAGATGCCGTTTACCAACATTATAATTACTTGTTAAACAGTGGCTTACAAACTGTTATTTTCTAGAATGCCCAGGAGGGGTGGGCTACCACTGGCCCGCGGACCCCCAGAGGTTTTTTCTCCCTCAACCTTCAGTTGGGAGTTTTTGTTCCTTTCGCCGGTGGCCAGTAGGTATACTTATAGCTCTATAATAAGTTCTTCATTATGGTAGCCATTAGTTGACCGTCTTCTTTGTTTGTATTTGTTTTTCTTGCCTTATGTCTGTGTTAAAGCGCTCTGTGTCACTGCGTGAGAAGAGCGCTCTATAAAAAATAAAAATCAGCAAGCAAAATCATTCTAGACCCTTCACATCCAGGCCACTTCCTCTTCGAACCTTTGCCATCTGGCCGGCGCTACAGAGCACTGAGCACCAGGACAGCCAGGAACAAGAAAAGTTTCTTTCCTCAGGCCATCTACCTCATGAACAGCTAAATGCCCCCTAGGGAGTAAACTGGTTCAATAAACAACGCAATTTATATTTATATCTATTTATCACATCATATCTCTTACCTACATTCCCTTGCATTTTAGAATCTAGAATCTAGAATCAGTCTAGAATGATTTTGCTAGCCCTTTTACTGACTCTGGACGAGTGCAGTTCTTGGAGAGCTGGGTGGGGGTGTGCCGATGATTCTTCTAGCAGTCCGAACTATCTGCTGTAATCTTCTGACGTCTGATTTCATAACTGAGACAAACCAGACAGTTATAGAAGTGCAGAGGACAGACTCCATAACTGCAGAGTAGAATTGCATCAGTAGCTCTATATTATCTATCTATATATTATACTATCATATAATGTATTACATTCAATAATTTTTAATATACAATACATTATACAATACAATACAATATATTGTAATACATGTAATCCATTATACAATACTATACAATACAATATACAATACAATACATACAATAATTTTTTTATATATTACATACAATAATAATAATAATAATAATAACCACATTGACTACCTGAATAGACTTGATCGCTACCAATGGACTCACTCTTTTCAACACAAAGGACACAAGTGGAGGACAGAACTTTCTGGAGGAACTCTGTACATGTGGTCAACAAGAGTTGCCGTTGACTCAACAGGACTGAACAAATAGAGCACCAGGACTAGCAGATGGAATACTGGTTACAGCTGCTGTTTCTTAACTTAAAGGACGTGGGTTCACATCCCAACCTCTTACTGTGGCTCCACTGAGTAACATATTTACTCTTAAATTGTACAGTGACATCACCCAGCTATTTAAATGGGTGAATAGGGTAAATGTAAGTGAGTAAACAGTGTAAGCTGTTGTGGTAAAAGTCCCACCAATAGAGTGATTCCCTGAAGAGAACCAGAGACTGTATGACATTCAGAGACATGTTGAGTCTCCACTAGTCCTCACTGACACGTCGGACAGTTAGTCCAAAACCATCTTTATTACTCGTAGTCTTTGTTCATGTGAAAATCCAGTCAATTACAAAAGTGTCACCACTCAGAGCCACTCAGCTCATGTTACGCCCTTGTCTCCCCTAGACGGCCGGGGTGGAAACAAATGCCAGTAGTATTTTATAGTTGTTAAAAACAAAATTGCGATCAAATAACTTATCAACGTTTTCATGGTCTGAAGTATGAAAACTCTGTGATATTTGTGCACCATGAGAACAACTGTAATGATCAAGAATCAGTGTGTAGAAATGCGGTAAAGGAAACATTACTGAACATTTGAACACTGATCTATGATCGTGTGGTCAAATAAAGAATAATCTTACCTGGAAAGATTGTCTTTCTTACTGGTTTTCAAACGTCTTCTGTTATACGCATAACTAATTCGGTCACAAAATACTTTCACTTTTGGTTATGATAAAGACTACCTGAACAGGTGTGTGTTTGTAAATCGTGCTGCATAGTCGAGTCTGTAATTATTCTGACCTCTAGTGGTCCAACCTTATGTTGACTTGTTTGCAAACTTCACAGAAAAGCTCATCTCCTTCCAGCCAGTGGGTTCAGCCACAGTCCTTCTTCTCACCCCCCTTCTACACACAAACACACAGTTCCTAACCCAGTTTGCTTGGCACTGACACTTCCTTTGGTTCAGTCCTTTGATCATCTCCTCAGTAGATACAGGGTACTACAGCAGGAGGTGGGATTCAAACCTGCAACTTGTGGGTCTGTATTCAGCCCTTCTTAACACTACACCAGCAGCTGTTCTATCCTGAGTTATATGCTTAATCCTGATACACGGAGGCATTTTCTGTCTGGATTTTCCTCATGTATTATATTTTTACATGTGAAGTAACTATGTGCAAAGTGTACAAATAGTTCAGGCCTGTTCACGTTGTTGTTTGACAATGAAAATGCTCCCTGGCCTTTTATATTTTCAGAAGAAGCTCAGGAACAGTTTCTGTAGGAACAGGAACATAGTACAAAACACTGGTGACCTCACTGGGAACAGAAACTCTACTGTGCTGGAGTGACTTCAGCGACATAGATAGATAGATAGATCCCACAAGGGAAATTATTATGTTACAGCAGCAGAATACAGGTCTTAAAATACTTGCAATATAAAAAATATAAAACAAGTGGAAAAATACAAGATGAAAATATATACAATTCTATATACAGTTGGAGGAATAGTAAATAAGTGTATTTAAATACCCCTCTGTGAAACGCCACCTTACCGTGGTGGAAGGGTTTGAGTGCCTGAATGAGTCCAGGAGCTATGTTGTCTGGGGCTATATGCCCCTGGTAGGGTCTCCCATGGCAAACAGGTCCTGGATGACAGACGAGACAAAGTGCGGTTCAAAAACCCCTTATGAAGAAAATAAAAACAAGGCTCTCGTTTACCCCTCCTGGTATGGGGTCACCGGGGCCCCACCCTGGAGCCAGGCCTGGGGGCGGGGCTCGCATGCGAGCGCCTGGCGGCTAGGTCTATGCCCACGGGGCCTGGCCGGGCTCAACCCGAAGCCATGACGTGGAGCTGCTCTTCGGTGGGCTCACCACCTGCCGGAGAGACCGTAAGGGGCATTGTGATTTGGGTGGTGGTCGGGGCCGAGTGCCCGGCCGACCCAAACCTTGGGCGCCAACTCTGGTTTTTGGGACTTGGAATGTCACCTCGCTGGCGGGGAAGGAGCCTGAGCTGGTGCGGGAAGTTGAGAGATACCGTCTAGATATAGTTGGGCTCACTTCCACTCACAGCTTGGGTTCTGGAACCACTCTTCTCGACCAAGGGTGGACTCTCCACTATTCTGGCGTTGCCCAGGGTGAGAGGCGGCGGGCGGGTGTGGGCTTATTAAGAGCCCCCCAGTTTAGCCACTATGTGTTGGAGTCTACCCCGGTGAATGAGAGGGTCATCTCCCTGCGCTTTCGGGTCAGGGAATGGTCTCTCACTGTCGTTTGTGCTTATGCGCCTAGTGGCAGTGTAGAGTACCCGGCCTTCTTGGAGTCCCTGGAGGGTGTGCTGGAAAGCGCTCCCACTGGGGACTCTGTCGTTCTACTGGGGGACTTTAACGCCCACGTGGGTAGTGACAGTGACACCTGGAGGGGCGTGATTGGGAGGAACGGCCTCCCTAATCTGAACCCGAGCGGTGAGTTGTTATTGGATTTCTGTGCTAGTCACGATTTATCCATAACGAACACCATGTTCATGCATAAGGGTGTCCACCAGTGCACTTGGCACCAGCACACCTTAAGTCGGAGGTCGATGATCGACTTTGTAGTCGTTTCTTCTGACCGTCGGCCATATGTCTTGGACACTCGGGTGAAGAAAGGGGCTGAGCTGTCAACTGATCACCACCTGGTGGTGAGTTGGATTCGATGGCGGGGGAAAAAGCTGGACAGACCTGGCAGGCCCAAACGCATAGTGAGGGTCTGTTGGGAACGTTTGGCGGAGGCCCCTGTCAGAGAGGTCTTCAACTCCCACCTCCGACAGAGCTTCAACCAGGTCCCGAGGGAGGTGGGGGACATCGAGTCTGAATGGACTATGTTCCACGCCTCCATTGTCGGGGTGGCGGTTCAGAGCTGCGGCCATAAGGCCTCCGGCTCCTGTCACGACGGCAATCCCCGAACACGGTGGTGGACACCGGAGGTAAGGGATGCCGTCAAGCTGAAGAAGGAGTTCTATCGGGCCTGGCTGGCTCATGGGAATCCTGAAGCAGCTGACGGGTACCGACAGGCCAAACGGAGCGCGGCTCTGGCAGTCGCCACGGCAAAAACTCGGGCTTGGGAGGAGTTCAGTGAGGTTATGGAGGAAGACTTTCGGTTGGCCTCAAAGAAATTCTGGCAAACCGTCCGGCGACTCAGAGGGGGGAAGCAGTGTTCCACAAATACTGTTTACAGTGGAAGTGGTGCGCTGCTGACCTCAGCTGAGGATGTCCTCGGGCGGTGGAAGGAGTACTTTGAGGATCTCCTCAATCCCTCCGACACGCCTTCCGTAGAGGAAGCTGAGGCTGGGGACTCGGAGGGGGGACTCGTACATTACCCTGGCTGAAGTTGCTGAGGTAGTCAAAAAACTCCTCGGTGGCAAGGCTCCGGGGGTGGATGAGATCCGCCCCGAGTTTCTCAAGTCTCTGGATGTTGTGGGGCTGTCTTGGCTGACGCCTCTGCAGCATCGCATGGAGTTCGGGAACGGTGCCTCTGGACTGGCAGACCGGGGTGGTGGTCCCTCTTTTTAAGAAGGGGGACCGGAGATTGTGTTCCAACTACAGGGGGATCACACTCCTTAGCCTCCCTGGGAAAGTCTATGCCAGGGTACTGGAAAGGAGAATCCGACCGATAGTCGAACCTCGGATTCAGGAGGAGCAATGCGGTTTTCCCCCTGGCCGTGGAACACTGGACCAGCTCTATACCCTCACTAGGGTGCTGGAGGGTTCGTGGGAGTTTGCCCAACCAGTCCATATGTGTTTTGTGGACCTGGAGAAGGCATTTGACCGTGTCCCTCGTGGCATCCTGTGGGAGGTACTTCGGGATTATGGGGTTCGGGGCTCGCTGCTACGGGCTGTTCGTTCCCTGTATGACCAGAGCAGGAGCTTGGTTCGCATTGCTGGCAGTAAGTCAGATCTGTTCCCAGTGTATGTTGGACTCCGCCAGGGCTGCCCTTTGTCACCGATTCTGTTCATTATCTTCATGGACAGAATTTCTAGGCGCAGCCAGGGAACGGAGGGTGTCTGATTTGGTGGATGCAGGATCTCGTCTCTGCTTTTTGAGGACAATGTGGTTCTGTTGGCTTCATCAAGTCAAGACTTGCAGCGTGCACTGGGGAGGTTTGCAGCCGAGTGCGAAGCGGCGGGGATGAGCATCAGCACCTCCAAATCCAAGGCCATGGTTCTCAGTCGGAAAAAGGTGGATTGCCCCCTCCGGGTTAGGGGGGAGTTGCTCCCTCAAGTGGAGGAGTTTAAGTATCTCGGGGTCTTGTTCACGAGTGAGGGAAAAATGGAGAGGCAGGTTGACAGACGGATCGGTGCGGCGTCCACAGTAATGCGGTCATTGTACCGGTCTGTTGTGGTGAAGAGGGAGCTGAGTCGTAAGGCGAAGCTCTCAATTTACCGGTCGATCTACGTTCCTACCCTCACCTATGGTCATGAACTCTGGATCATGACCGAAAGAATGAGATCGCGGATACAAGCGGCAGAAATGAGTTTCCTCCGCAGAGTGGCTGGGCGCACCCTTAGGGATAGGGTGAGGAGCTCAGTCACCCGGGAGGAGCTCGGAGTAGAGCCGCTGCTCCTCCGCATCGAGAGGAGCCAGTTGAGGTGGCTCGGGCATCTGTTCCGGATGCCTCCTGGACGCCTCCCCTGGGGAGGTGTTCCAGGCTTGTCCCACTGGGAGGAGACCTCGGGGCAGACCCAGGACACGTTGGAGAGACTATGTCTCCCGGCTGGCCTGGGAACGCCTTGGGGTTTCCCCAGAGGAACTGGAGGAGGTGTGTGGGGAGAGGGAAGTCTGGAGGACTCTGCTCGGACTGCTGCCCCCGCGACCCGGCCCCGGATAAAAGCAGAGGAAGATGGATGGATGGATGTATTTAAATAAATAAATCAAAACAGTATGTAGTGCAAGTAGTGTAACAGTATATAGTGCAAGTTATGCAGAATGGTAATATAATCATTATGAAGTAGTAACAAAATGAACTAACAATAGTGTTGAATAGTTCATCTGTCACACAGAGGTGAGCCGTTGAACAGTGTTATTGTGAACGGTAGGAATGATTTCCTGAACCGTTTTTTATGACAGCGGAGCTAAATGATTCTATTAGAGAATAAGCTTCGCTGTCTCTGCAGTGTGCTGTGAAGTGGGTGGGATGGAGTGTCCATGATGGAGAGCAGTTTGTTCAGTGACCTCCTATTCCTCACCGACTCAAACGTCTCCATGTTCTGTCCAATGATGCTGCCAGCCTTACTGTGGTGTCCGAAAAGGAAGGTACACCGTTCTTTGGAGGTTTCCCTGAAACAAAGCACTGGAACACTTGAAGTGTGCAAACAAAGAGTTTATTAAGAACAGTAGCTCGCGTCACAAACTCACTTCACACCGCGGAACCTCATCTGCGTTCACGCAAAAAAGCCCCCGTTATATATAGTGCCCCCAATAACGGTTCCCGCTTCTTTTAGGAACTAACCAATAACAATTATCCTTTGTCAACTTACAGCCTACAGGCCGGCAGGAACCTTTCTTTTACAAAACTCTCAAGGATTCGTTCTTGGTGTAAAACACCACACTTACAGATGAGTTTGTTCACCCTGCCTGCATCTCTGGCATTGATGCTGCTCCCCCAGCAGACCACGGCAAAGTAGATGGCGCTCGCAACAACAGACTGGTAGAAGATCTCCAGCATCTTGCTGCACACATTGAAAGATCTGAGCTTCTTCAGAAAATAGAGTCTGCTCATTCCCTTCTTCTACACAGCATCAGTGTGGTCCCTCCAGTCCAGACTGCTGTTCAAGTGGACACCAAAGTACTTGTAGTTCTGAACAGTCTCAACCTCCTCCCCCAGGATCTTTATGGGTCTGACTGCAGTTCTTGTCTTCCTGAAGTCGACGACCACCTTCTTGGTCTTCTTGACATTTAGGAGCAGATGATTCCTGCTGCACCACTCCACAAATTTATCCACCAGGTGCCTATACTCCAACTCCTGTCCATCTCTAATACACCCCACCACTGCAGAGTCATCAGAGAACTTCTGCAAATGGCATGATTCAGTATCATACTGAAAATCAGAGGTGTACAGAGTGAACAGGAATGGTGACAGAACAGTTCCCTGTGGCGCTCCTGTGTTGCTAACCAAAACATCAGACAGGAAGCTCCCCAGCCGTACAAACTGAGGCCTGTCTGACAGATAGTCAGAGATCCAGGAGACCGTAGATGCACCGACACCCATCCCCAGCAACTTCTCACTCAACAAAAGAGGTTTGATGGTATTAAAGGTACTGGAGAAGTCAAAAAACATGATCCTCACAGTGCTGCCACTACCATCCAAGTGTGAATGAGCTCCATGCAGCAGATAAGCAACGGCATCATCCACACCCACGAGGCCGATAGGCAAACTGAAGAGGGTCCAGACTAGATTTAACCTGTGGTCTCAGCTGCATCAGCACCAGTCTCTCCAGTACCTTCATAACATGTGATGTTAGGGCAACTGGTCTGAAGTCACTGGGGTGAGATGGGATGGCTATCTTCGGCACCGGTACTAAACAAGATGTCTTCCATAGCACTGGAGAAGTGACATTAAGGAGAGAACAGCTGAGGACTGGGGCAGTTTTACTGTGTTTTTACCTTCTAATGTGTTCATGTCACTTTGTCCAGACATATGGACAGAAAGCTTGTTATAAGCATTTGTAAATTCTTTCATTCTGATCAGTATGAATGGAGTCCAGGGAGGGGTTCAGTGCAGCAGTGAACTCGGTGGTTCTACACTGTTCTCCATTTTCTGTTCCACATATTTATGTGTAGTTTGGTAACAATGGAGTAGAGTATTGGGTAAGGAGGGCATTAGGTCACAGCTTTATTTTTCTTTCTGCACAATAAACAATGTGTGATCAGGGGTGGCCAATGATGTACTGGTCAGAACTGCTCCCTTTCTGGTTCAAGTCTCACATACTGTTGCAGTATGACAGAGCAAGGTGTTTCCCCCTAAAATTGCTCCAGTGAAATTACCCACCTGTCCAAATTGCTCAATAATTTCAGGCAGATTAACATGGTCAGTTATTCTGGAGAAAAACGTAAACGGTTACACACGATTTCTCTTTTTATTTGCTGAACAACACGAGAGAAGAGAGCGCACAACACACAGAGAAACCTGGCGCACCAAGAATCTGCAGATACATACAGGTACATAATAGAGCTCAGAAGGAAAGCGTAACAGTGTATAGCAGGTGTGGTCATGCAGCAGTTCTGTGGATTTCCAAAGAGTCAAACAAATCTTCCAGAGTTAATTTAAGTCGTCCCACAGGTCGAGCACTAACGTCTGAAGGAAAAGGAAGGAAGAGAACGGAGTGTGTCCACACTGCACCGTACAGTATGTCCTCTGAAGAGACGAGAACCACAGCCCAACACCTGTAACACCAGTCAACCAGTCAGTGTTGCAGGTGGAGCTCAGGAGTTCATCAGCAGTGTCATATTTGCCTTGGTTCAGCGAAGATCACCTCCCACTGTTTCCACTCCTCTTTGGTAGAGATCCATGCAGCTGTTGCTCACGTGAACCTCCCACAGCTGTGTTCCCGTGTCTTGATCGGGGGGTGAAGCAGCAGGACACTAGACGCAAGTACTTCACAATCCAGAAGCTGTTTCTTTTAGAAATTTCATTACCTGGACTTTTAAAATGATGATGAAAATCTCATCATCAACCTTCAGCACTGCTGTGAGACATCACACTACTGACGATGATGTGAATGGGGTGTCCTTCATGTCCCACACTTCTTCACACTCAGACTGGACATTCCCAGGTGAGACATCACACAGCTGATCTGGTGCTGTAACGAAGTCAAACCCAAGATGGATCTGGGACCATGGTATGAAGACATCCAGGCCTTCTGGCTGTAAAAGTTTGTCCTACCATACAGGTGTACAGTGTCCCAGTGTAAGTGTCAGTGTACAGAGTCCTGTCATGCAGTGGGACACCGAGTCATTCCGTCTGCCCTGCAGTGTATCGCACAGCTGGTCGGTCATTCTGGCGACCTGAAAAACAAATGGTACTGAATTAAGGTGTACAGCGATATTGATGTATCATGAAATATGAAAAACTTCAGTGGTCTTATGTTAGTAAGAATGTCTTTACTGAATTGATCCAAGGGGGCAACAAATCTTTACCAATGTGTCTTCTTCTCCTGCAGACGACAACGGCTGTGATGATGAGTGCAGTGAGAACCAGGACAGCGATGAGAACTGCACTGATGAGCACAGGGTCTGCAGGAGCTTCTGGTTCTGGAACAAAGAGCACAGACACACATGGTTCATATAGATCATAAATCATATACAGTACATGCGTACAGGTGTCTTACCCCAGTTGACGTCCAGCTTGTTGTCCACACTCAGGTGCGACACAGTACAGGTGTAGCGGTGTCTCTCTCTCAGCTCCTCCTCACTGACACTCAGACTCCTTCTCAGCTGGTAGGTCCCGTCTCCGTTGGGCAGCACCTCTCCTCCCGTGAGCTCCCGGTCTGGGACGGGCCGGTCATCCCTCAGCAGGGTCACGTTGACGCGTCGGGGGTAGAAGCCGGTGGCCACACAGCTCACCTGTGTCCTTCCGCTGTGTGGCTCTGTCTTCTGTATGACCCTCAGTCTGGGACGCTCTGTGGGGTCAGAAAGAGGACTTCCTGCTCAAGAGCTGTCACTGATGAATGATGAGGAATTCATGTCCCATATTCAACATAACTCATTTCACTGTCATCATAGTACTGTACCTTTCCTCAGCAGTATGTTCTTGTCCTCCTGCAGGTATCTCCTAAGTGTCCTCACACACAGAGGTGTGAAGATATTTAAGTAAATCTGTTTTATGATGTCACTTCTTACTTTGCTCCAAACAAACTCTGGCACAAGGGTTTTCTGTGTATGACTGAGGGCATCATATTGATACTGATCCTCTCCATCATAGGCATTTATAACAAAAAAATCTACTCAGTGTATCATCCTCCAGGTCACAGGCTGCAAATCTCTGATAAACATGAACTCCTGTAGAAACCAGACAAACACAGACAGGAAGTTATGATGTTCACATCACACATCCAGGGCAGGACACCAGTCCGTTGCAAGGCATCCCAAGCAGGACTCGAACCCTTGACCTGCCAGAGAGTAGGCCTCAGCCAAACCTGCTGCGCCCCGGCACCCCTCTACTAGACATAATCAATGTGTCTTTTATTTATCTAATACAAACTATATATATATAAGGTCTGATAACTGTTCAGTTTAGGTTATGAATTCACATTCAACACCAATAATATGTTTCCTGAAGGACCTCAGAAGAACTTCAGATGAACAGTTTGCTCACCTTGAGTTTGATTGGAGTGCTTCATCATAGTAAATAATGAGTTTTGCAGGCTAGTGTAAAGGTCTGCAATCACATAATCTCTGAGATCAGTTTCCTGTATGGAGTCATTTACCCTCCAGTGTCTCCGAGAAACAATCTTCTTTATGCCACTATCATAATATTCCACAGGAACATCATTGACCAACAGTACCACAGTGAACTCTGGGAACTGTGTCTCTCCAGATATATATGTGCCCTCCAGTGAGAGAGAGTGGGAGTCTGTTTTAGGAAAGACAGCATCTTATTAATATTTCAGATAATTTTATCTCAAACAATTTACATATTGAAGTAAACATCCAAAAAAAATTCAAATTTTTATCAATACTTTAATTGCAATCATCATAATTCCACAAGAACACAAAAAATGCATTCTACATGTAAATACTGAAATGAAATTTTATTGTAACAATATTATCACAAAGGGGGCGCAGTGGTGCAGTGGGTTGGACCGGGTCCTGCTCTCCAGTGGGTCTGGGGTTCGAGTCCCGCTTGGGGTGCCTTGCGATGGACTGGCGTCCTGTCCTGGGTGTGTCCCCTCCCCCTCCGGCCTTACGCCCTGTGTTGCCGGGTAGGCTCCGGTTCCCCGCGACCCCGTATAGGACAAGCGGTTCTGAAAATGTGTGTGTGTGTATTATCACATGTAATTTATGTCCTTCTGCTATATCTGTGGAATCATGGTTGTATACAGACTTTTTTGACAAACTCAGATACTGATGCTGAAGTGTGTTTGTTAGTGAATACACTCAGTACCACTATATGTAGTCATATCAGTGTAGTAAAACTCAGTACTTTACCCATAGTGACCAGGTGAACAGAGCCCAGGATCAACAGCACCACTGCAGGTACCTTCATGATGATGATGATGCTGGAAACCGTGTCTCTGCTGCTCATTTTGTCCTAAAGCACATAAAACAGTGAGAGCAAAGGGAACAGCTGTAGGGTTTGTGTAGCTTGAAGACAATTCGTTGGTTGTTAGTGAAACAAACCAGGTAAATTAGTCTGAACTAGTACTACCACACAAGGGGGTGCGGTGGTGCAGTGGGTTGGACCACAGTCCTGTTCTTCAATGGGTCTGGGGTTCGAGTCCCACTTGGGGTGCCTTGCGACGGACTGGCGTCCCGTCCTGGGTGTGTCCCCTCCCCCTCCGGCCTTATGCCCTGAGTTGCCGGGTTGGGCTCCATGACCCTGTATGGGACAAGCGGTTCTGAATAAAAGGTAAATCAGTGTAAGTCACTTTGGAGAAAAGTGTCAGTTAAAGAAATAAATGTAAATCCTGAGTGAATTTCCATGGTCAGTAATGGTGTCTCATACAGGGGTCTTTCACTGTGATCTATGCATTCATATAGAATGTTTCACTGCCCTCTACATTTTTATGTTTATATACTGTAAAACTACATTGTATATAGTCTCTGAAAATTCATACAATTTTAATAATCAATTTACATGAACAGGGTCGTGGTGAACTGAAAGTATTGGGTTCAAGGTTGGAGGTACACTGTGGACAGGACACAAGTCCATCACAGGGTAGCACACACACCCATTCATACAGTAAGAGCAATTTAAATTCACCAATTCACCTGAACTGTAAGTCTGTGTGAGGAAACCAGAGCACTAGGAGGAAGCCCATGTAGACACAAGAAAAAACATACAAATTCCACACAGACTGAGCAGAGATCGAAGCCACTTCCTCCGTCCCTGGAACAACACCTTCACTTCAGGTTATACATTTATTTGACACGTTTCTCTAAAGAAACATGCAATTATTCACCCATTTATACAGCAGGATAATTTTACATCAGCAATTCAGGGTAAGTACCTTGCTAAAGGACACCACAGCTGGAGGTGGGATTCAAACTTGCAAGTTTCTAAAGGTACCAGCTGTCTTCTGGAAAACACTGAATAAGTTTTAAATGAGACAGAACTGTAACCGTTATCTTACAGCCACTTTGCATTGGCTGGGAATAGAACCCAGGTCTCATATATGGTAAACAGCAGTTTGTATTCACCCAATTAGCGAGCACATTTCACCAAAGCAGCTTACAACATTAAGGTTATTTAGCCATTTTTACTGGAGGGTAACCGTGTTTCTCAAGGGTACTAAAACCAAAGGCAGGGACTAAACCTGCACACTTTGGTTTCAGAGGCAGTAGCTCTAACCACTACACCACCAGTTGTAGATTCCCCACTACATCCCCAATTTCTGGTTATGAGCAGAAACTCTACCTGCACAGGTGTGTGTTGAGTCTCTACACAGGTCACTACTGCATATTCAGGAAGTGTTTGTTATACATCAAAGAAGTGCTTCATTCACTTTATGGAGAGCAGTTTTTGGGTGTTTCAATGTGAATGTGAGGAAGAATAGAATTATTAAAAAGTGTAATTCAATAACTCTAGTCCAATAGCTTAAGTTTTTTATATTGTACATGTGTGTTGTTTGTTACATAGAAAAGGCACACAGGAATTAATATACTATCATATAATATACTACCCTAATAATAATAACCACTTTGACTGCATGAATAGACTCAATCACTACCAGTGGACTCCCTCCTCTCAACACAAAGGACACAAGTGGAGGACAGAACTTTCTGGAGGAACTCTGTACATGTGGTCAACAAGAGTTGCCGTTGACTCAACAGGACTGAACAACAAATACAGCACCAGGACTAGCAGATGGAATACTGGTTACAGCTGCTGTTTCTTAACTTAAAGGACGTGGGTTCACATCCCAACCTCTTACTGTGGCTCCACTGAGTAACATATTTACTCTTAAATTGTACAGTGACATCACCCAGCTGTTTAAATGGGTAAATAGGGTAAATGTAAGTGAGTAAACAGTGTAAGCTGTTGTGGTAAAAGTCCCACCAATAGAGTGATTCCCTGAAGAGAACCAGAGACTGTATGACATTCAGAGACATGTTGAGTCTCCACTAGTCCTTACTGACACGTTGGACTGTTAGTCCAAAACCATCTTTATTACTCATAGTCTTTGTTCATGTGAAAATCCAGTCAATTACAGAAGTGACTCTGATTAATACAAATGACGATGACTGTGAAGGTGTGTGTGCTGCTGAGGACCCGAGACTCCACCTTCAGAGCAGGTGACAAGACTACGAATGGCGAAGGTCAAACTGTCCCGGGCCATCGAAGAGGCAAAGATCCCACAGGGCAAGAGAATCAACAGTCACTTTGAGAACTGTGGCGACACGAGGTGCATGTGGAAGGGCATCCAGGCCATCACCAACTACAGGACAACACCACCTGCCTGTGACAGTGATGCCTCCCTTCCACATGCTCTGAATGACTGCTACGCTCGGTTTGAGGCGCAGAATGACGTGGCGGCGAGGAAGACCACCCCTCCTCCCAACAACCAGGTGCCGTGTCTTACCACGGCTGATGTGAGAAAAACTCTATGCCGAGTCAACCAATGGAAGGCTGCTGGACCAGACAACATTTCTGGCAGAGTGCTCAGAGGATGTGCAAACCAACTGGCAGATGTTCTCATTCAAATCTTCAACATCTCCCTGAGCAGGACTGTTGTTCCAATGTGCTTCAAGGCCACCACTGTTGTGCCCGTGTCGAAGAAGTCTTTAGCGTCCTGTCTCAACGATTACCGTCCCGTCGCACTCACATCCATCGTCACGAAGTGCTTCGAAAGGCTCGTCATGAGGCACATCAAGACTCTGCTGCCCCCCTCACTGGACTCCCTGCAGTTCGTGTATCGTCCCAAATGCTCGACAGCCGACGCCATCGTCACCACCCTCCATCTGGCCCTCACACATCTGGACACATAAGAAACGTACGTTCGAATGCTGTTCATAGACTTCAGTTCGGCGTCCAATACAATCATCCCTCAGCACCTGATTGGAAAGCTGAACCTGCTGGGCCTGAACACCTCCCTCTGCAACTGGGTCCTAGACTTCCTGACTGGGAGACCTCAATCAGTCCAGATCGGGGCCACTATCTCCAACACCACCACGCTGAGCACTGGGGCCCCCAGGGCTGCGTGCTCAGTCCACTGCGGAAGGGCCTCTTTTGGCTGTGACCCCACAGGTTCGTGGCAGATCCTCCATCCTGGAATACGTAACACACACCCTTTCGCACTTACAAAATACCATAACTGCTATTTCTGGTGAATCTAAAAAAATGAAGCTAAAACAAAGGCAACTGGACTTGCATGAGTTTTCTTGAAAACGTTTCACCACTCATCCAAGTGGCTTCTTCAGTTCTAAAACACTGGTGGGAGTTTTGGTTTTAAACGAGAGAGCTAGTTCTTCAGGTCAGAACTCAGCAGTCCACCTACATCTGAAGGACAAGGGACATTCTTTTGAGGATAACAACGTACATATTTTGGCCAGAGGAGACAGATGGTTTAAAAGAGGAGTGAAGGAAGCCATCTATGTAAAACTGGAAAACTCCTCTCTGAACAGGGGAAGTGGACCGAGACACAATTATTTATCAACCATATATAATACAGTTTTAGCGTCTATCCCCAAAAAGTTTCCCACCCATTTACACCTTGGGTCTGGTGGTTCTGGCCATTAATGGGTAGTTAAGTACTGCTAATTGTAGAAAAACAGGACACCGCCCAGGTTAATTTCAATAACATCCTCTAATTGGCAGGTGATTATTGGGTTGTTAAGAGACCCCAGTCACGTGAGTCTCAAATGGGCTCCACCCATAGATGTTCCAAGTTTAAAACTTGGAAATTTGGTAAGAAAACAATAAAATTGGAAGTACAAACCTTTAAGAACTACATCAAAATTATGTTTATTTTAACGTTACCGATATAGGTTCTGACATTGTAGTAATTGCCACAATACTGTAGCTAAAACACCAGGAAACGTGACAAAATCATCGAGGAAAACAACAGCGCATGCCCGTAGCGCGTGGAGATGAAACCACGTGATTCGAAGCGTCATTGTAATTGGGTAATAATTAATGAGAGCGCTGAGCGAGAGCACTGACTAGAAGGTTCAAAAGTAAATGAGCACAGAGTTTTATCCTTGTACGTATATTGATACATGGACGAAAAATTGTTTTGTTCTTATCGCTGACTACAGGGATATTTTTACACAAAATGATACATTTCTGCTGAGACATCGTACAAAAATTGTATAGGCAGTCATTTCGGTCCGCACCCCCTCACCCCCCCCCCGTGACGTCACTGTTCTTCGCTTTGCCACCGTCTTAGTAGTTCATGAAATATTGTAACTATCACCTGAATATCCGCACAAAAGAACTCGCACTTTGCATCTCATTTTGCTACATATGTCACTTTGTTGGCCCCAAGTTGCTACCAACTCCAATGATGAAGAAACAGTTTGTAGAAATGAGGTGAAGGAAACATTACTGAACATTTAACACTGATGTTTGATCGTGTGGTCAAATAAGAAACAGTGATCTTACCTGGAAAAGCTCTTTTTCTTATTGTTATTCAAACATCTTCCGATATACGCGCAATTGTTCCCTCACAAAATTCTTTCACTTTCGGTTCCGATAAACGGTGCCGCGTAGTCAAATACAGCACTATACTGGCCTCTAGCGGTCAGTGTGTAACATGGCGCAGTCCAGATTATTAATAATAATAATAATAATAATAATAATAATAATAATAATAATAATAATACGAAGAAGAAGAAGAAGAAGAAGAATCAATTCAAACACCTCAAAACATCTCATTACAATCTGTGATATACTGTACTATAGTTAATGTACATGTCCTTTTAATGGTCTGAAGTGTGTTTCAGTGAGATGTGGAGGAAAAACACAGAACATGTTGTTCTCTTTTTATTACATCTGTTTCACCACCCAAATTACTGGCTCACAAAGATTCTTAAAGATTTAAAAATTCCAGCGGTGTGTAAATGGGGTCCAATAATTAAATATTTTGGACTTTGCTAGACGTCATTTGTCCCTTTCGAATGTTCTCTCCTTTTGCAGCTTTTTGACATCACATTTCATCAGATCTTTTTCTATCCTATATGAATCAGGCTTGAGAGAGAAAAATTGACACCTGTGCCGTCTTTATGTTATTTCTTTAGTGTGTAAGATTAAGAAATGTGCAATCATAAAGTCAGGCAGGCAGCACTGTTTAAAATAATCTTCAGCAACTTGAAGTAACCAGGAAAAATCAAGTCGGTGAAGTAGAGATTATTGCGGCACCATGTCATCTTTAGAGGAAGTTATGTGTTATGTGAGCAAAGGCTAAAATCAGTGTAAAGCACTAGAGAAACACGACCTGCCAGTAGTCATATCACACATTTCATTTCATTTCATTTTCAGAACCACTTGTCCCATACAGGGTCGCGGGGAACCGGAGCCTACCCGGTAACACAGGGCGTAAGGCCGGAGAGGGAAGGGACACACCCAGGACGGGACACCAGTCCGCCACAAGGCACCCCAAGCGGGACTCGAACCCCAGACCCACCGGAGAGCAGGACTGTGGTCCAACCCACTGCGCCACCGCACCCCCTTAGTCATATCACTATGACGGTAAATGAAAGTATTTTCAATGTCAGCTTTTTCTTTACTTTTCTTTACATGTTCACTTGTATAAGTTGTCATATTTCAGTGCAGCTGGGGCTACCGTATCAATATAATGTGACGAAGCGTTAAGAGCTCTTCAGCTCATGTGTTTGCTGTTGTCGGCCTCCAGGGATGTGTACGCAGAGAGAAGCTGCTTTGCTCAAACTCTCATTTGCCGAGTTTTATTCAAGAACTGAGGTCGGTGGCTTTGAAATATGTTTCCTCTCAGTGTAAAGATATGCTGAAGCACGACACTATTTTTACAAAAGCAAAATCACAAATGTTTTTCAAATGAGTTGTTCTCCTCTATTGTAAAGCGGTGGATCACAAGAGACATGTGCTGTGCCTTCACTGACACATAAACTCAGACTGTGTGTAGTTTGCATGTTCTCTTTGTGTTTCAAGGATACTACTACCAGAAGTGGGGATCAAACCTGCGACATTTTGCATCCAAAGCCTGCAGCTATAACCACTACATTACCAGATATCCCATCTCCCTCTTCTTCTAGGACTTTGTACAGTATGGTGATCAGTTACATAAAACAGCAACACACAACCGTCCAAGAGAAAAATAAACTTATAAAAAGAGAACAAAAAGGAATTAAATAAAAACATGTACAATGAATAATAGAACAGAATGGAATAGAATATACTTTATTGTCCCTCTCTGGGGAAATTAGTTTTGGACACCATGACATGGCCAGTGCACAACATTAGACTCACATAAAACAGTACACACCCTAACCTACAGTTAAAAAAATTAAAATAAATAACAGTCAAAGTTTAAAATCTCTATATACAGTCTAAAACCTCACTTCTGGAATTCCCTGTTTAACAATCGAACTGCAGTTGGCACAAAAGAATTCTTATAACAATTTGATTTACACATCAAGATTCTAAATCGTCTCCCTGCGGGTAACATGTTAAAGTTCTCATGTAAAATGTGTGTGTCATCAGTCACAATTTTTTTAGCTTGTTTTAAAATAGATGCCTCATACAATTCCTGTATGGGTCTTTTCTCTTCCCACCCAATAATTTTCAGGGCAGTATGTACTAGTCTTCCAAGTTTTGATTTTTATTGGACAGTCAGCTTTCCGTACCATGCTGGAATACCATATCTTATCAAGCTCTCAAAAACAGACTGGTAAAACAGAAATAGAATCTTCTGGTTTACGCCAAATACTTTCAACCTTCGCAAAAAGTATAGTCTCTGCTGCAATCTAGAACACAGACTGTTTATGTGAGCAGACCAGCATAACAGATCATCAATATAAACACCCAAGTATTTATATGAAGAAACCTGTTCAATAGTATTTCCATGTATTATTAGAGGACTATGATCCCCCACAGATCTGGGGTCGAAGATCATTTCAATAGTCTTCATTTCATTTAAAATCAAGGAGTTGTTGTCACACCACCCCACAAAGCTGGCAACCTCAGAAAAGTACTGCGAAGGTGGGGTGTTCCTGTCCAATAAACTCAATATTGCAGCATCATCAGAAAATTTGATGAAGAAGGTATTATCCTGACTAGTAACACACTCATTAGTGTATGATGTAAATAAAATGGGTGAGCTAACACAGCCTTGTGGGACCCCCATATTAGTAGTTTTCATCTCGGAATAGGAATTATTGACCCTGACTTGTTGTGTTGAATTTGTTAGAAATGAATGAAACCAGAAGGGGTGCGGTGGCGCAGTGGGTTGGACTGCAGTCCTGCTCTCCGGGGGGTCTGGGGTTCGAGCCCCGCTTGGGGTGCCTTGCGGCGGACTGGCGTCCCATCCTGGGTGTGTCCCCTCCCCTTCCGGCCTTACGCCCTGTGTTGCCGGGTAGGCTCCGGTTCCCCGTGACCCCGTATGGGACAAGCGGTTCTGAAAGTGTGTGTGTGTGAATGAAACCACTTAATGCAAAAAGGGTTCACTTTTAACTCCGTCAGTTTCCAAATTAGTAGCTGGCGTTGAAGTGTGTTAAAAGCTGAACTAAAATCTATAAAAAGTAGACGTGAATGTGCTTGGGTATCTTCTAAATGCCTATTCACTGTGAAACTCAAGTTCACTGAGAACACACTGTATACGTGGGGTCATTATACTGTAACACGTTGTGCTCAGAGGGGCCGAAGAAGGGCGCATAGACAGCAGTCTCTTAAACAATTTACATTACATTTATTCATTTAATTTATTCAGTCACGGTGGCAACAGGGAGAGCAGAGAGGCCCAGCCGCCCCAGTTTCCTGCAACTTGATCCAGCTCAGCCTGCGGGATCCCCAGCCGTTCCCAGGCTAACTGCGAGATATAATCCCTTCAGCAGGTCCTGGACTGACCTCAGGGTCTCGTCCCAGTTGGCCGTGCCCGGTATACCTCCAGTAGGAGGCATCCAGGGGGCATCCTTATCAGATGCCCGAACCACCTCAACTGGCTCCTCTCGATGTGGAGGAGTGGCGGCTCTACTCTGAGTGCCTTCTGGATGTCCGAACTCCTCACCCAACACCCTTGCGGAGTGAGTCCCAACACCCTGCGGAGAAAACTCATTTCAGCTGCTTGTATCCGCGATGTTATTCTTTTGGTTTCAAAATGGAAAGAAGATGTATCAGAAATCAGCCAACGTCAGACAACTGGTGTCGCTTCAGCTGAAAGAGAAGCCCAGAGGCTTCTTTTGCAAGGTCAACTGAGTCATTGTCATCCCTGGAAACCTTGGAAAGAATGTTAAGAATGACTTCCTCATTCTCCACAATACACTTGATGACTTCAAAATGACTTGTCCAGAGGATTTCTAACAATCTCTTGAGATACGGCCAACTGTACCTCTGACAGACAAAATGATGCCTGAATAAAGAGTACAGGGAACCTGACAAGTCAAAGAAACTTTTGACACAAGGTTCATGTGAGAGAGGAGACAGAACAGGTGAGGGGCTCGCCTCTCGGTGGCGTTTATTTAGGGCGGTGCAGGGGAAGATAACAGTGGGGGAAAGGGGAAACCGGGAACTGGTAGAGCGGGGCGGTGCTTCGGGGTCGCGGTCGGGATCGGGGCTGTGGTCGGGATCGGGGTCATGGTCAGGATCGGGATCAGGGTCATGGCTGTCGCAGGTCTCTCTCTTTCTCTCTCTCTCTTCTCCTCCGTCTCTCTCTCCCCCTCACTGGCGGGTCCGGGGGACGAAATAGAGGTTGCAATCAGCCCCAGCTGCGACTGGCTTACCCCGGACTCCGCCCCCCTTCCTGCCCGCTTCGGCATGTTACGGTTCACTTTGAATTGCATGTATGATTGAGAGGTGAAGCTGGTGGTTATAGCAGTGGATTTAGGGGATATGCCTGTCCAACTTTTTTGCAATAAAGCCTGAACACTGCATCGCACCCCACTCATCACTGATGCTCCATCATAACACTGGCTCAGTATATTGTCAGCACTGATTCCTGTTTCAGACAAGTGTTGTAATATTTCAGTTGTGATGTAATCTGCATCAAGCTGCTGGAGTTCTAATAAGCCAACGAGATGTTCCTCTGCCACACCGTTGCACACAAAGCGGATTACAACAGATACATTTTCAATGTTGCACCGATCCCTTGTGCCATCATCACTTTTTAAGCAGAATGCAGCTGGATCAGCAGTGTCATATTTCTGTTTTATTTTTTTCAGAACCATGGATACCAAAATTCCAATCACTTCATTCTGGATGGTTTTGGAAGTGTACTTTGCATTTTGTGTGATATTTGATGTAAAGTCAGCAAGGTATTTATCTTTTTCCAACGTGTTTTTAAACAAGTTGGCAAAAAGCCCTGCAGCTATGCAATCCTCCTCAATGTCAGATGTTTTCCAATCCCACGTAGTGGAAGCTCATTGACCTCTAAAAATTTCACAACACCTGCCACACTTTTCTATGTGTTGGGGGCCGAGCGAGCATGCTACGGTCTCTCCCGACACCTGTACTGTTGGCGGCAAAACTCTGTCCACGCGGTTGAGGCCTGTAAATGAGCCTGGCTACAAGCATGTTTTTGAAGCTCGCCTGCGGTCACGTTCTAATGCTGCTTTCCAGTTTTTAAAACCCGTCGAAACGAAAGTGTCTTTTTCGGAGAAAGCAGCACCAAACACTTGACACGAAAAACAAAAGTAGCATCGTGCTCTACAGAATATTCAAGACAAGGTCGTGACTGATACCAAGCGGCTGAAAAGCATCTCTCCTTCCCTCCAAAAAGAGTTCAGGGATATAATTGCAGAACCAGCTGATGAGGATTTGCCCTGTTTAAATCATCTGGGACCGAACTGTTGCAGTTTTGAATGGGTGTAACTGTGTTTTTGACACGATCGGAAGCTGCTGATGAACTTACTTGACTCGTCTATTTCTCCAACCTCATTGCCGCAGATGGATGAGGTGGTAGCTGTGTCCTGGTGAGCTAAAGTGGTTTTCCTTTGTCCTTTCGGAACAAGAAATCTCTACATGTGTTGTCTTAGGCTACTAAAGTGTAAAGTAGTAATAAAGTTCTCTAATAATTCTAATACAGTTCACTGGCTGTTTCGATCGTTGCTTCGTAATTCAGCACGTCCGTTAACCTCAAACGTAGCGAAGTGAATGAGGCTAAGGCTATTTGTGTCGACAGTCAAAAGAAAAAAAAACTAAATAAATAAATAAAATATTTGGTGCTGAACTAAATACCACCACCACCACATCGTCTGAACCGCCTGTCCCATACGGGGTTGCAAGGAGCCAGAGCCTGACCTGGCAACACAGGACGTAAGACCGGAGGGGGAGGGGACACACCCAGGACGGGACGCCAGTCCGCCGCAAGGCACTCCGAGCGAGACTCAAACCCCAGACCCACCGGAGAGCAGGACCCGGGTCAACCCACTGCGCCACCGCACCCCCGACTCTGAACTAAATATCGCACCCATTTTGTGATTGGTTGTGGGGTGTAGGGCCAGGGTGGAACCAAGCTTTTGATTGGGTGGGCCAGGCCCACCATGGCCCCCCTGTGGAGCGGGGCCTGGATTTTCCTAGCAATCCATATTTGTCCCCAGGTTTACACTTGAAGAACTTTCTAATATTATATTATACTGTAATATTTTAGTTATGGGCATTGAGGGGGAGAATAAAGAGACAAGGTTTTACTGAGTGTTTAAATACTGTTATAGTTTCTAAGACAAATTATGACTTGGTTTTGCATTAAAAGTAATTTTGTATTGCTGTATTTTCGGCTGTAATGAAACAGATGCTACAAACCAGAAGTAAATTTTTTTTATTTATTCCTGTCATCAGAAACATGTGAGTCACACTACAACTTTTGAAAACATTCCTATTAAAGTTTATGTGAAAAAGGTGATATTAATATGACTCTGCCTTTATAAGTAAATGAGAACAAACAGGAAAAGTACATTTTACTGTCACTAGAACAGGACTACAGTGTTATTAATTTAATATACAGCAAAGCAATAGGAAACTTTGAAAATATAACATCACACAACATGTTGCCCCACAAGTAATTATGTATGTTATAAATGATGGGCTCAGTCCAGTTTCTGGAAGGTTTACAGAAGACAGGAGCAGTAAAGTCATTAAGATCCCGAGGAGCTGCTTGATGAATCAGCATCACTTTCTGAAAAGAATAAAAAGGGTTTGATCAAAATGAAATAATATGGAGGCAACACGACTGACTAATGGGTTTATTCATCATTAAAAACAGAAGATCTACCATACAGTCATAAGAGTCCTTTAACTATAGGCATTATGGGGGTAATTCACATTTTTATCATTTCGATGCTTAAAAACTTTTACCTGCCACGCCCACACCTCCGGGCCAACAGGGAAGACCTGGGACACGACGCAGACTGCAGCATAAAAGGCTGCGTCAGACAACCAGCTGATGCGGAACCTTGATCTGCCTCCTCGTTAGCGACCTTCTCCAGCCATTTCCTGTTCCTGAACACCTTCCCCGAACCCGTCCCTTGTTCCCCCGATCTACTGCCTCCTTCGGATTATCGACCTCTTGCCTGCACACTGACCTTGCCTTTTGGATCCTCCCTGTTACGACGTTCGCACCTCGAAGACCCTTTGCCCGTCCTCTGACCTCCTCTCTTGGATTTCCCCGAAGACACCACGATTACCGCTCTGCACTTGGGTCCGCCGCTTCCCTCAGACGCGAACATGACATTACCTGAGTTTCTTCTGTACACTGCATTTTTTTTTTATATTCCAAATTGTTGTTGAAGCATAAAATGCACAGATTTACTTTATAATTAATAGTGTTTCAAGTATCTGCATTATAATCTCAAATAAATGTTTTTAAAATACCTATTTTTTGGCAGTGCTGGGGTTTCCACATGTTCTAGGTTGTTCTCATTATATAATCAATTGGTCGTACTGTGGTTACATTTCTTTTGTACTTATTCCATTAGCTGGAGGAACAATATCTAATTTTACTACAGCAGAATATTCACTTCCTTGAAATTGTACAGATATATTTATATACTATAGATATGGTTTTCCTTAAATTAAAACTATGTTTAAGTTGCCACCATTGTTAGTGGTTCACAGCATTAAAAAGCATAATTTCAAAGTCAGTGAATTTCTCACAAAATGTTCAAATGTTAATTCATTAGTTGGCTGAAGCAGAATTTAACCCATTAAGGAGACGCCTGGTACCCTAGTGGTCAGAGCTGTTACCTTTGGTCTCCCAAGATCACAGGTTCAATTCCCCCCTCCAGCTGCAGTACTGTTGAGTGAGGTACTTACCCTAAATTGCTCCAGTAAAAAAAGAGTTACCCAGCTGTATAAATAGGTAAATAACTGTTTTGGAGAAAAACATCCGCTAACTGAGTAAATACTGAGTAAATGTAGGTAAGTATAGGTATCAGTACAGGAAACTGTATTCATGTATGAACACCATCCGCAGGACTGATATGTGCCAAAGTAAAGCGTTAAAGTGACTAAAAATCATCCTGAGACTCAGTCAGTTCTATTTGTTCAGTAAAAAACCTCAACTGAGACACACAGCAGAAACTACACCCTACATGGGGTAAAGTGGAGTAAAAATTAACCTTAATTCCCTTCTGTGCTTTTAAATTATACTACAAGTTTTGGTTGGATCTTCATAAACTTCCAATAAATCCTGGAAATATATCTAATAAACAGATTTTCTTTCAGTTGGGACACAAGAGGACGTCTGAGGTTCTCCTTCAACACACCTGGTCTGTGACTGGGAGTCAAGAGGACAAACTGAGCGATGAGGACATGGAGGGACAGAGCAGTGGGAATCCCACAGACAGGTGTCAGGTACATTGAGCCCTTTATACTCTACGTGTGTTACTAGTGTACATTCACACAGGTGTGGTACTCACTCTGGGCTGCAGCGTATTTCACTCCAGCAGCTGATGGACACAAGTTCTTGATCCCTGGAAAGAAATGACACAGTATGATCAGTAGAGGAGGGTTATGGGAAACCTCAGTGAAACACCTCCTCTGTGTCCCTGATTGTGACTCCACAGTTTATTAGTGTGACAATAATGGATCTGTCCATCATCCAGTCCTCATCCTCCTCACCAGTGTGTCTTCTCTTCCTGCAGAGGACAATGGCTGTGACGATGAGTGCAGTGAGAACCAGGACAGCGATGAGAACTGCACTGATGAGCACAGGGTCTGCAGGAGCTTCTGGTTCTGGAACAAAGAGCATGGACACACACGGTTCATATAGATCATAACTCATATAGAGTCCAGGCGTACAGGTGTCTTACCCCAGCTGACGTCCAGCTTGTTGTCCACACTCAGGTGCGACACAGTACAGGTGTAGCGGTGTCTCTCTCTCAGCTCCTCCTCACTGACACTCAGACTCCTTCTCAGCTGGTAGGTCCCGTCTCCGTTGGGCAGCACCTCTCCTCCCGTGAGCTCCCGGTCTGGGACGGGCCGGTCGTCCCTCAGCAGGGTCACGTTGACGCGTCGGGGGTAGAAGCCGGTGGCCACACAGCTCACCTGTGTCCTTCCGCTGTGTGGCTCTGTCTTCTGTATGACCCTCACTCTGGGACGCTCTGTGGGGTCAGAAAGAGGACTTCCTGTTTGAGAGCTGTCACTGATGAGTGATGAGTAATTCATGTACCATAGTCAACATAACTCATTTCACTTTCATCAGTGTGTTGATCTTTACAATTTAATGTGGACTTTTTACTTATGTGTAAATACAGTGTCCTGTAGAGACCAGTCTGGGTTCCCAGTAAAACACAAGACAATGAACTACACTGAACTCTCACTGAGTGTGTGAACAGATACCAACACAGTACTGTACCTTTCCTCAGCAGTATGTTCTTGTCCTCCTGCAGGTATCTCCTAAGTGTCCTCACACACAGAGGCTGGTAGATACTTGAGAAAATCTGTTTTCTGATGTCACTTGTTACTTTCCTCCAGACAAACTCTGGCACAAGTGTATTCTGTGTATGACTGAGTGCATCATATTCATATTTTTCTTCTCCATCATAAGCGGTTATAAAAAAACCTCTTCTCAGTGTATCATCCTCCAGGTGACAGGCTGTGAAACTCTGATAAACATGAACTCCTGTAGAAATCAGATAAACACAGAGAGAGACACTTATGATATTCACTATATTGATATATAGATACAATCAATGTGTGTTTTATTTATCTAATAGAAACTGTATCATATGAGGTCTGAGAACTGTTCAGTTTAACGTCGAAATTCACATTCAAACACCAATAATATTTTTCCTGAAAGACCTCAGAAGAACTTCAGATGAACAGTTTTCTCACCTTGAGTATGATTATACTTCTTCATCAGTGTGTGAGATGATTGTTGCAGGTCATTATAAACATCTGCAACCACATAATCTCTGAGATCAGTTTCCTGTATGGAGTCATTTACCCTCCAGTGTCTCCGAGAAACAATCTTCTTTATGCCACTATCATAGTATTCCACAGGAACATCATTGACCAACAGTACCATAGTGAACTCTGGGAACTGTGTCTTTCCACATATGAATGTAGCCACCAATGAGAGAGAGTGGGAGTCTGTTTTAGAAAAAACAGAAAGATCTTATTAATATTTTAAACACTTTAATCTTAAAAAAATTTACATCTTGAATGAAATATCTGAGTTTTTCAGATTATTCGTATTTCAATGATCATCATCACAATTACATTTGCTTATATAGCAGATGCTTTTCTCCAGAGTGACTTCCAATGAACTCTATGCAGTGTTATCAGCCCACACACCTTATTCACCAAGGTGACTTACACTGCTAGATACATTACTTGCAATGGGTCACTCATCCATACATCAGTGGAACACACACACACACACACACACACACACACACACACACACCCTCTGTCACTCACACACTCTGTAGGTGAACCTGAACATCATGTCTTTGGACTGTGGGAGGAAACCAGAGTACGCGGAAGAAACCCACACAGACATGGGGAGAACATACAAACATTGCCTGAGTAGGGATCAAATCTACATCCTCTCGGACCATCGGGGCGTTGTGAGACAGCAGCGCTACTCACTCTGCTACCGTGCTGCCCCATAATTACTCGATAACTCAAAAAGAACACAAAAAAAAATTGATATCCAAATACCAAAATAAAAATCATATTTTAACACTCACATATAGTTCATTATGTTCTTTTACTGTATCTGTGGAATACTGGTTGTATACAGACAACACCATATCTTTTTTAACAGAGTCAGTTTTTTGACAGTACTGATGTTGAAGCGTGTTTGTTAGTGGATACACTCAGTACCACTATATGTAGTCATATCAGTGTAGTAAAACTCAGTACTTTACCCGTAGTGACCAGGTGAACAGAGCCCAGGATCAACAGCACCACTGCAGGTACCTTCATGATGATGATGATGCTGGAAACCGTGTCTCTGCTGCTTGTTTTGTCCTAAAGCACATAAAACAGTGAGAGCAAAGAGAACAGCTGTAGGGTTTGTGTAGCTTGAAGACAGTTCATTGGTTGTTAGTGAAACAAACCAGGTAAATTAATCTAAACTAGTACTACCATGAGGGGGGCATGGTGGCATGGTGGCGCAGTGGGTTGGACCGGTCATGGTGTCTCACACAGGAGTCTTTCACTGTGATCCACACATTTATAGTTCATACAGAATATTTTACACAGATTTATCTTTCTGCTGCACTTTGGCAACTGAGCACATTTTTTTATATCTTTGAGCTGTAAAATTACATTGTATATAGTCTCTGAAAATTCATACAATTTTAATAACCACTTGACCTGAATGGGGTCATGGTGAACTGAAAGTATTGGGTTCAAGGCTGGGGGTACACCGTGGACAGAACACCAGTCCATCACAGGATAGCACACATACCCATTGATACAGTAAGAGCAATTTAAAGTCATCAGTTCACCTGAACTGTATGTCTGCGGATTGTGTGAGGAAACCAGAGCACCAAGAGGAAACCCATGTAGACACAAGAAAAAACATACAAATTCCACACAGACTGAGCAGAGATCAAATCCACTTCCTCAGTTCCTGGAACAAGACCTTCACTTCAGGTTATACATTTATTTGACACGTTTCTCTAAAGAAACATGCAATTATTCACACATTTATACAGCAGGATAATTTTACATCAGCAGTTCAGGGTAAGTACCTTGCTAAAGGACACCACAGTTGGAGGTGGGATTCAAACTTGCAACATTCAGGTCTAAAAATAGACGTTGCTACTACTACACTATAATCTGTCCCCTGGAAAGCACTGAAAGAGTTTTACATGAAACAGAACTGTGACCATTATCTTACAGACACTTTACATTGACTGGGAATAGAACCCAGGTCTCATATATGGTAAACAGCAGTTTCATCACTCAACCACCAATTTTTCGTTATGAGCACAAATATTCTTACATGTAGAAGTATTTATTTATTTATTGAGTCTGTATACAGTCACTACTGCGTATTCAGGAAGTGTTTGTTATAGATCGAAGAAGTGCTTCATTAATTTTATGGAGAGCAGTTTTTGGGTGTTTGAATTTGAACATGAGGAAGAACAGAATTCTTAAAAAGTGGAATTCAATTATTCTAGTTGTCATACAGAAGGGGCTGGAAACTGGATGTAAGGTGATGGACCCAAGTGCGGGTCGGCTTTATTTCAGGACGGGTTCTCTCAGACAGACGAAAACAGCGGTCAGGGACAGGTAAGGGTCGTTCAAGACTTAGAGTAGTCAGGTGAACAGACGAGGGTCAGAAGTCAGGAGCTCAGAACATGAAGCACGAATAACGCAAGGAGCACCGCTGATTCTGCACAATCCACACAAGGACATGTTGAAGAAAGAATCAGCGGTGTTGTGTGGTCACAGAGCACCCTTTATACCGGGTCTCATCAATTAGCCGCAGGTGTTGCTGCTCTGCTTGTTCCTGGGAGTGGGACACTAGTTCAATAGCTTCTGTTTTCTATATTATACGTGTGCTCTATTTAGAATAAGAGAAGTCACACAGGGATTAATACACACACACACACATTTTCAGAACCGCTTGTCCCAGACGGGGTCACGGAGCCTACCCGGTAACACAGGGCGTAAGGCCAGAGGGGGAAGGGGACACACCTAGGACAGGATGCCAGTCCGCCACAAGGCACCCCAAGCGGGATTCGAACCCCAGACCCACTAGAGAGTAGGACTGTGGTCCAACTCACTGCGCCACTGCACCTCCCAGGGATTAATATACTACCCTAATAATAATAACCACTTTGACTGCATGAATAGACTCAATCACTACCAGTGGACTCCCTCCTCTCAACACAAAGGACACAAGTGGAGGACAGAACTTTCTGGAGGAACTCTGTACATGTGGTCAACAAGAGTTGCCGTTGACTCAACAGGACTGAACAACAAATACAGCACCAGGACCAGCAGGTGGTGTATTGGTTACAGCTGCTGTTTCTCAACTTAAAGGACATGGGTTCACATACCAGCTACTACCATCTTTATTACTCGTAGTCTTTGTTCATGTGAAAATCCCAATCAATTTCAAAAGTGTCACTTTATGAAAAGTATCGTGTGTTTTAAAGAGAAATTGTACACCTGTTTTCTGCTCTGAAGACAAATAGCACCAACAGTGTTTTAATATTGTTGAAATAAAATTGCAATTTTACAGACATAAACACTAATAACTATTTACATGAGCTATTTCAGCTCCCCACAGAACCATTACAGTATTTTCTATGAGATGTACGTCGCTTTGAAGAAAAGTGTCTGCTAAATGAATAAATGTAAGACTAAATATGGACCAGCTAACCAGACCTGGTCAAGATCTCAGATGGTCAAAAGGTTATAACCTCAATACCTGTAGAACCTCTGTCACCCTAACCCTTCACATCCTGGAGGGTTTAATGTTGTTGAAATAGGAACTGTTTAAAAACTCTGTGATATTTGTGCACCATGAAAAAAACTGTAACGATCAAGAAACAGTTTGTAGAAGTGACGTGAAGGAGTCTTGTGCTACGTTCTGTGTTGCACCATGATCTCCGAATAAATAACATTTCGTTCCACTGTACACAAGTTGTATAGAGGAATGACAACAAAAACAACTTGAACTTGAACCTTTCCTGTGATGATACATTGTTGAACGTTTTAACATTGATGTATGATCATGTGGTCAAATAGCAACCCGTGATCTTACCTGGAAAGGCTGTTTTTCTGACTGGTTTTCAAACGTCTCCTGTTATACGCACAACTAATTTCTTCGCAAAATACTTTCACTTGCGGTTATGATAAAGACGTCCTGCGCAAGTGTGTCTTTGTAAATAGTGCTGCGTAATCGAGTAGATAACTACTCTGTCCTCTAGTGGTCAGTATATGTCATGACACAATAGATTATTAATTATTATTATTATTATTATTATTATTATTATTACTACTACTACTACTACTACTACTACTACTACATGTAGATGCTTTTATTTAGCAGACACTTTTCTCCAAAGTGACGTACATCTCATAGAAAACACAATGTCTTCGTTACTTCAGCAGAAAGACACTTGGATGCAGACACACAATTCTACAGTACAGTTAATTTGTCATAATCCACCATATGAACCAATGTACATCACACAGTAGCTGCATGAAGGTTTATCTATTATTCAGCATTTATAATTACAAAATTATTGAACATAATCATTGACATGTTTATCATGCACTGAGATCAAGAGATTCTTATTAATATGATTCCAGGGACAGCATGGTTAGAGCTGCTGCTATTGGACGCAAAAGCAACAGGTTCAAGTCCCACCTCTGGCTGTAGTACCATTGAGTAAGGTACTTGTCCTAAATTGCAGATCTTTTCAGTGTTTCCTTGTATGTGTCACAGCCCCAGACAATCAAACATAGAAGATCCACCCACCTCAACTGCACAGTCAAGGAGGAAGAATAAAAGAGACCCAACAACCACAGAAAGATTGTGGAATCTCTAAAAGAACAAAAATTTTCCCTGTGATCTTTTCAAGTCCCAAAACCTCTCAGGAAACCATGTGGCCAACCTTGGCCTTTAAATTAAATTAAATTAAACTAAAGCAAGTAACCGAAGTACAGATCAAGGAAAGCGGAATAAAAACGGTACAATGAAGCCCCACTGGTGACACAGCAATAACTTGGTCTTCCAGCAACTTGTCGTGAAAAGCTGTTCCAATGATTGTCACGATCGCCACGTGCCAAGAGTGACACACGTGCACCTGAAAGATTACGAGCGCCTCGGGGGATCTCTGCCCTCTTTGCAGGGGTCACGTGGGGAGCGCGTGCTCAGCGAAAAGGACCACCCACGTCACCACAATCAGCTGGAAAGGCAAACAATACAACGTGTGACTCGTCTTCGGTTCATACAGTGTGCAGCTGAACTAAATCCAAAGTGAAATAAGTTTCGTGTGTCAGTACAGATGATCTTACTGTATTTTTTCATCAGCAGAATGAACTAAAGGGATAATTTCCAGGTGTGTTTGTGACCCCAAGATATAACACCTCAAGATTTTTATTCTGGAACATTCTGTACAACTTTCCCAGGACTGACCTGTTCTTTTTTATTCACAATTTCTCCTGCCTTTGAAAAAATATGTTCATATGTTACAGAGGAGGCTGGAGAGCACAGAAATCACAGTGCCAGCGGATAAAGCTGTGGATGTGGTGTGGCGGCACAGCGAGTAGTGCTGTTGTCTCACAGTGCCTGGGTGGTGTGAGAAAATGTGGGTTTGATCCCTGCTCAGTCTGTGTGGAGTTTGCATGTTCTCCTGGTGTCTGCATGGGGTTCCTCCCGCAGTCCAAAGACATGCTGTTCAGGTTCCCCCATAGTGTGTGAGTGACGCTGAGAGAGTGTGTTTCACTGTTCTATGGAAGAGTGACCCAGTGTAAGTGGTGTCTCTAGCAGTGCAAGTCACCATGGTGAATAAGAGGTGTGGGCTAGTACACTACAGAGTATCCATGTTTTTAAGTTGCCTTAGAGAAAAGTGTCTGCTAAGTGAATAAATGTAATGTAAATGGCTGAACAGTTTTTCCTGAAGGGTCCTCAGATCTGGGGATATTCGGGATACTCCCCACACACACGTGATCTTGAGTGCTGGATGAACATGTCTCAGTGGTGCCGTCTCATGACCCACATGGAGAAATCCCCAAGTGAACCCAGATCTCTTGTGCGGAAGGTAAGAATCCTACCTCTGATCCACCACTGCCCGGAAAGTGTGCTGCTAGTTGGGATCTCCTGGACACTGAAATCAGGACGAAACGAGCCATGAGGGTAATGTCTGGACAACCGTGATGATGACCTCTTGGTATCAGGTAAGAGAAAGTGGTCAAACAGTTGCAGGTACCAACACAGTAGCTGTATGTAAGACAAATACCAGTTCATTGTGAACATTACAAGACTTTTATATCAGCAAGGAATGAAACCCAAACCTGGGCAGCAGGGCAGAATTTTACCACTAAACAACCAATGACCACTGCATGCGTTTCTCGTCAGGAATCTCCTCCGCGCTGAAATCGGGAAGGAATGAGCCAAGAGGGTAATGTTCGGACAGCCGTGACGTTAAGCAGTTAGTATTAGGTGTGAGAGACAGCGCTCCAGCCCCCACCATCCAGTTTTTTCTTAAACCCACCTTTCTCCAGGCAACGCAGGAACATCTGCCTGTTATTCCATGCTCTTGGTAGGCAAGCAGGACAACTATCAGGTCACGTCGACCTAGTAAAGCCTGTTCCACAGTGATTTTCCATTTCACGGCTCAGTGCACAGCCTCAAAACACATTACAAAGTATTATTATTACCTGTTACACACACACACACACACAGACATTGTCTGAAGCTGCTTGTCCCAAGCGGGGTCATGTGTAGGCCTGTTATTGTATATACAGTATATAAGAATAGTATATATAATAACAGGCCTATACATTTATTATACACATTAATACTATATATTATTCTTGTGTATATATATATATATATATATATATATATATATATATATATATATATATACAGTACATTACGTATCTTGTGTATGTATACAAATACATACACAATGTATGCAGGTAAAAAGTATGTAAGATGTGACTGTACCTGATAGACACTGAATATGTAACCTAAGTTTCAAATACAGCTTTTAAAACAAGGAGCACCATTACTTTTATGATCATCCTCAGCAGATGGTGACTGAATCAAACTCTTCCTTTTCTGAAAAGGGTACAAACTAATTGTCACGACTACGCCCGCACCTCACCCAGCAGCACTTGGCTCCTGTTAAGCACCCGACTTCAATTGGAACGCTCAGTTTTATATGGCACTCCTCAGGGTGTCTTCTCCTCCTGCAGAGGACAATGGCTGTAATGATGATGATGATGAGTACAGTCACACCTGAGACAGAGCTGTACACATGGGCATAGTGTCTGCAGGAGCTTCTGGTTCTGGAACAAACATCATACACTTGACACATACTTCTGTGATGGAAATTCTTTGGGTTCAGGAATTTTAATGATTTTTTCAAGATGATTGTAGGCAAACAGAAATTACATTCCAACATGTTTCAAAGCTGTACTGAAACAGATGCTACAGGGCAGATACAGAAAGTAGTACAATTTATTTTATTTTTTTCTCATAAAAATTGTATAAAAAGCATCCTATTGCAATTTATGAAAAAAGGAAACATTAATATCACTGTTTCTTAATGGATTAAGGAGAGCAGACAGGAAAAGTATATTTTAAAACAGGAGTTTCCAAACAGAAGACATTAAAATATAATAATAAATATAATAATTACAGTTTCTGTCCAGGAGTAAATGCCTTCCTCTTCTTCTTCTCGCCAGCAACAGGAAACACAGATGGGTGTTTCGTAGACATGCTGGTTGCACAAAGCACAATATAGATACGGGGTATCCAAAAAAACACTGGAAACAGAACGCTGTAGAGTATCGGTTGTTTACACTAGCGACAGCGTAACAGACTGGGAGGTGCGCATCGCTACCACTGCCCAGGATCACGAGAGAGTATCGTACCACATATATCGTTTGCCTGGGAAAAAAATCTACATTCAGAATTGGAAGTATCGCTTCTACTGAATGTGTATCGCTATCGCACCATCATAAAGTCAAAAAAAATCGTAAGTCAAACCATCGTAAGTCGAGGAGCATCTGTACAGCAAAGCAAAGGGAAAGTTGCATTAAACACCTTTGTGCCATAAAAGACAGAATACAGCAAGACTTTCTTTTTCAAAGTACAATATCACACAGCATGTTGCCACACAAGTACTCATGTATGTTATAAATGATGGACTCAGTCCAGTTTCTGGAAGGTTTACAGGAAACACCAGCAGTAAAGTCACTAAGATCCCAAGGAGCTGCTTGATGAATCAGCGTCACTTTCTGAAAAGAATGAAAAAAAAGTTTAAACAGAATAAAATAATATGGAGGCAACAGGGCTGAGTTATGGCTCTATTCATCATAAAAACCAGAAAAATGTACCATAAAGTCATGAAACCAAAAGCATTAAACAGGAACAGTTTCTCATGGCTAAAGTGTTAAATGTATAAAAACTGTACAGATTTAATGTAAAATGTTTGCTTGGCAAGTCTCAGCATTAAAATGTTAAATAAATGTTTTAAAAGCACCGATTTCTCGCTACTGCTGGGGTTCCCACACATTCTAGCTCTTCAGCGTCGCCCCTTTGAACACTCTTGACCTCAAACACTCAGTCCCAACATTTGGACTCTGACTCTGCTTTTGTCCACAACCTCCACTGTGGCTCTGAACTTGATGGTGTCTTCATCTCCCCTCCACTGGAAAGACTCACGACACCATCTCCTACCTCCTCCGCATCCAAGTTACAATTTACAAGCTACAAGTAGTTTTTATTGTCATTCCTCCATACACCTTGTGTACAGTGGAACGAAATGTCGTTTCTTCGGAGACCATGATGCAAGACAGAACATAGCATAAGGCAATGAATAAGTAAATAAATAAATAACTACACAGGATAGGACGCAGGTATGGCTGTGAGCTGTAGGCAGTTGTGGAGTAGTGTAGTACTGAGTTAATTGGTCAACGGAACCAGTTGAATGTTGGGAGGTAGCTGGGTGTTGAGAAGTCTAACTGCCTCAGGGAAGAAACTGTTGCGGAGTCTGCTGGTGGTGGCGTGGATGCTCCTATACCTCCTGCCAGATGGCAACAGGGCGAAGAGTCCATGAGAGCGATGAGAGGGGTCGTCCACAGTGCTGTTGGCCTTGCGGATGCAACGGTTGTTGCATGTGGAGTCGATGGAGGGAAGAGGAACTCCGATGATCTTTTCAGCTGTTCTTATCACTCGCTGTAGGGTCTTGCGGTCGGAGGCTGTGCAGTTCCCGTACAATGCGGTGAGACAGCTGGTCAAGACGCTCTCTGTCATCCCTTTTTTGAACGTAGTGAGGATGGGAGATACTGATGGAAGAAATGGAGATGCTGCTGGGCCTTCTTGGCTAGGCAGGTAGTGTTCAGGGTCCAGGAGAGGTCCTCTGTCATGTGCACACCAAGAAACTGGAGTTTTTGACTCTCTCCACAGCTGTTCCATTGATGTGCAGAGGTGAGTGGTCTACTTGGGTCCTCCTGAAATCAATAATTATCTCTTTAGTCTTGTCAACATTTGGAGATAGACTGTTGTCTTTACACCATTCTGCGAGGTGGGTCACCTCCTCTCTGTATGCTGACTCGTCATCGTTGCTGATGAGGCCCACAACTGTAGTGTCGTCAGCAAACTTGATGATATGATTTGAACTGAACTTTGCAGCACAGTCATAAATCAGTAGGGTAAACAGCAGTGGACTGAGCACACAGCCCTGGGGAGCACCGGTGTTCAGTGTGGTGGTGCTGGAGGTGGTGTTGCCGATCCTGACAGACTGAGGTCTCCCAGTCAAGAAGTTCAGGATCCAGTTGCAGAGGGAGGTAGTCAGATGCAGCAGGCTCAGTTTTGTAATCAGTTTCTGAGGGATGATTGTGCTGAATGCTGAACTGAAGTCAATGAACAGCATCCTTACATAGTTGTCCTTTTTGTCCAGATGGGTCAGGGAAAGGTGGATGGCAGCAGATATGGCATCTTCTGTTGAATGGATGGGATAGTAGGCATACTGGAATGGGTCCAGTGTGGTACAAAGACTGCTCTTTATGTGTTTCATGACTAGCCGCTTGAAGCACTTTATGATAATGGGCGTGAGTGCAACCGGTCGGTAGTCATTCAGACAGGACACCGATGAATTCTTTGGCACAGGGATGATTGTGGTTGTCTTGAAGCACACAGGGACAACAGCCTGGCTCAGAGAGATGTTGAAGATGTCCGTGAAGACAGCCGCAAGCTGAACAGCACATTCCCTAAGTACCCGGCCAGGAATGCTGTCAGGACCCTCAGCTTTCTGTGGGTTGACTCTCGAAAGAGTCTTCCTGACGTCTGCAGCAGACAGGCAAAGTACCTGGTTGGTGGGAGTTGGGGTGGCCTTACCTGCTGGCGTGTTGTTCTGTGCTTCGAACCGTGCGTAGAAATCATTCAACGCATCTGGGAGCGAGGCGTCACCATCACAGACAAGTGATGTAGCTTTGTAGTCTGCGATGGCCTGAATGCCTTGCCACATGCGCTTTGTGTCCTTGTAGTTTAGGAAGTAAAGGTGGATTCTTCCTGCGTAGTTGCGCTTCGCCTCTCTGATAGCCCGGGATAGACTGGCCCTTGCCATGCAGTACGTTGCCTTGTCACCAGACCTGAAGGCAGTGTCTCGGGTTTTCAGCAGCGAGCGCACCTCAGCAGTCATCCACAGTTTCTGGTTTGCACGTGCGGTAATGGTCTTGAAGGAAGTCACATCATCTATGCACTTGCTGATATAGCCAGTCACTGATTCTGCGTATTCCTCCAAGTCTGTGATGTTATGGCATGTATCATCATCTCTGAACATCTTCCAGTCTGTGTGTTCAAAGCAATCCTGAAGTGCTGAGATGGCTCCCTCAGACCAACACACCTGGGTCCTGCACAATGTCCACGTTTCCCAAGATCCTCACAGACGGATCCTGCTCTGGTTGCTCCCTCTCCTCGCACCTCCACACAGTAAACTTCTGCACTTTGATCCACTACCGACTTTTGCTCCACTGTGATTTGTGACATAAGGGGGTAGCTGGTTGCATCTCGGTAGGGTTGCTGTCTGTAAACTCATATGTTGCATGTTCAAATCCTACCTACTGCTGTAGCGCTCTAGATGAAGGCACTTCATATAGCTCCAGTAAAAATTAGCCAGCTGTATAAGTGGGTAAATAACTATATGTATCAACACTGTAAATTGCCTTGAAGAAAAGCATCAGTTAAACGGGTACTTAGCAGAGTAAGTCACAGTAGGTGCCTTAACCGTATATTTTACAAGATTATCTTAGACAGGGGACTAAAACAGCAACTTTCAGGTGACAATATCCTGAATGACTACAGTGACACTAATTGTTTCCCCACTAATCCAATACAATAAATATCCCGGTCAGAGGAGAAGAATCTGTGCATCATCCTGCCCTTGAAGAAGATTCTGCCAAAACTCTGTCTACGCTGATATCAGTTAATTTTGAAAAGCACAAAAGATGATGTGGAAATAAACTCTTATAATAACAATTACAATAATTAGGCAGAGAATGTCATTCAAAGGACACAGCTGGTGGTGTAGTGGTGAGTGTTACTGCCATTGAATCCAAAGGTTGCAGGGATGATCCTCACTTCAGACTATTGAACCCTTGAGCAAAATACTTACCCTAAACTGCTCCAGTGAAATAACCCAGTTGTACAACTGGGTAAATAATTATAAGATTAACAGTATAAGTCACTTTTGAGAAAAGTAAATATAAAATCACCTGTTTCAGGCATCAGAAGAAGAAGCAACGAAATGTGTTTATAAGGTGTACAGAAACAGTTTTAATGTTCAGTGTGGTTTTGTGTGTCAGATGGGAGAAGCTGAGATTCTGAACTATTTATTTTAGTTCTTTACTTTTAGTTCTTATAAGAATGTAGTCTGCAGTACTGAAATGAGCCAAAGGAAGGAGTTAAAGTGAATCAAATCCTCCTAAGACTCAGTCAGTTCTATTTGTTCAGTAAAAAACCTCAACTGAGAGACACAGGAGAAACTACACCCTACATGGGGTAAAGTGGAGTAAAAATGAACCTTAATTCCCTTCTGTGCTTTTAAATTACACCACAAGTGTGAGGTGGAGCTTCAAAAATTTCCTGTAAATCCTGGAAATATATCTTATAAACAGATTTTCTTTCAGTTGGGACACAAGAGGACATCTAAGGCTCTCCTTCAACACACCTGGTCTGTGACTGGGAGTCAAGAGGACAAACTGAGCGATGAGGACATAGAGGGACAGAGCAGTGGGAATCCCACAGACAGGTGTCAGGTACATTGAGCCCTTTATACTCTACGTGTGTTACTAGTGTACATTCACACAGGTGTGGTACTCACTCTGGGCTGCAGCGTATTTCACACCAACAGCTGATGGACACAAGTTCTTGATCTCTGGAAAGAAATGACACAGTATGATCAGTAGAGGAGGGTTATGGGAAATCTCAGTGAAACACCTCCTCTGTGTCCCTGATTGTGACTCCACAGTTTATTAGTGTGACAATAATGGATCAGTCCATCATCCAGTCCTCATCCTCCTCACCAGTGTGTCTTCTCCTCCTGCAGAGGACAACGGCTGTGATGATGAGTGCAGTGAGAACCAGGACAGCGATGAGAACTGCACTGATGAGCACAGGGTCTACAGGAGCTTCTGGTTCTGGAACAAAGAGCACAGACACACATGGTTCATATAGATCATAAATCATATACAGTACATGCGTACAGGTGTCTTACCCCAGTTGACGTCCAGCTTGTTGTCCACACTCAGGTGCGACACAGTACAGGTGTAGCGGTGTCTCTCTCTCAGCTCCTCCTCACTGACACTCAGACTCCTTCTCAGCTGGTAGGTCCCGTCTCCGTTGGGCAGCACCTCTCCTCCCGTGAGCTCCCGGTCTGGGACGGGCCGGTCGTCCCTCAGCAGGGTCACGTTGACGCGTCGGGGGTAGAAGCCGGTAGCCACACAGCTCACCTGTGTCCTTCCGCTGTGTGGCTCTGTCTTCTGTATGACCCTCACTCTGGGACGCTCTGTGGGGTCAGAAAGAGGACTTCCTGTTTGAGAGCTGTCACTGATGAATGATGAGGAATTCATGTCCCATATTCAACATAACTCATTTCACTGTCAGCACAGTACTGTACCTTTCCTCAGCAGTGTGTTCTTGTCCTCCTGCAGGTATCTCCTAAGTGTCTTCACACACAGTGGCTGGTAGGTATTTGCGTATATCTGTTTTCTGATGTCACTTGTTTCTTTGCTCCAAACAAACTCTGGCACAAGTGTATTCTGTATATGACTGAGGGCATCATATTGAAATTTTTCTTCTCCATCATATGCTGACATAATGAAAAATCTGCTCAGTGTTTCATCCTCCAGGTCACAGGCTGCAAACTCCTGAGAAACATGAACTCCTGTAGAAACCAGATAAATGCAGAGAGACACTTATTATGTTCACTGTATTCACGTATGGTATGTATGTATTCAAATTTTACTTATCTATTAGAAACTGTATCATATAAGGTCTGATAACGTTTCCTTTTAGGGTAGAAATTCACATTCAAAGACCATTAATATATGTTTCCTGAAGGACCTCAGAAGAACTTCAGATGAACAGTTTGCTCACCTTGAGTGTGATTATATTTCTTCATCAGTGTGTGAGATGATTTTTGCAGGATATTACCAATGTCTGCAACCACATAATCTCTGAGATCAGTTTCCTGTATGGAGTCATTTACCCTCCAGTGTCTCCGAGAAACAAATTTATTTATGTCACTATCATAGTATTCCACAGGAACATCATTGACCAACACTGCCATAGTGATCTCTGGGAACTGTGTCTCTCCAGATATGAATGTAGCCATTATTGAGAGAGAGTGGGAGTCTGTTGTAGAAAAAAACACAAAGAGCTTATTAATATCTCAGAAACTTTAATCTTCAAAAATTGACATCTTGAATTAAATCTCTACGAATAAATTTTAATTGTTCATAAATGTTTAAATTATGGTTGTACGGACACAAAAAAGTCAAAAAAGAACACAAAAATTTCTTTATCTAAATACATAAATAAAATTATGACAATTATGTAAATTCCTTATGCTGTATGTCTCTAATACTGGTTGTATTCTGACAGTGTCACAATTTTTTGACATCAGATACTGACACTGAAGTGTGTTTGTGTATACACTGAGTACCAATGTTTTTAGTACCTTATCAATGTAGTAAAACTCAGTACTTTACCTGTAGAGACCAGGTGAACAGAGCTCAGGATCAACAGCACCACTGCAGGTACCTTCATGATGATGATGTTCTCCTAGCCCGGTCTCAAAAAAAACAACTCCCTTTCTCCCCACACGGTGTTCCAACTCTCCTTCCTACTCCCACTTCTTCCCCCTCTCTCCCGGAATATCCCGCCCCACAAGGTCGCGAGCACTTTCCCCACCAGCACTGATTGAGCAGTCCTTAAATGACATTTTTCCTACCAATAAACACCAAAAAAAAAGCACAATATATAGAAATAAAAAAAAACATCAAGTTACAAAACCATAACCCTCTCCACATTTATATAAGTATTTTACCCCCCAAATACACATGGGAACAGATTGCATAGGGGTTACGCTGGGAATAGAACGTGCAACCCAGGTCCCATGTGTGGTAATCAGCACTTTGTATTCACTCATTTAGCTGACACATTTCACTCAAGCAACATTAAGGTTATTCACCCATTTTAACTGGGGCAATTTAGGGTAAGTATGTTATCAAAGGGAGCTATAGCTATAGGGAGAAATTGAACCTGTGTTTTTTGGTCTCAGAGACAACAGCGCTAACCACTACACCACCAGTTGTAGTTCCCCCACTACACCCCCAATTTCTGGTTATGAGCAGAAACTCTACCTGCACAGGTGTGTGTTGGGTCTGTACACAGGTCACTACTGCATATTCAGGAAGTGTTTGTTATACATCAAAGAAGTGCTTCATTCACTTTATGGAGAGCAGTTTTTCGGTGTTTCAAAGTGAACGTGAGGAAGAATAGAATTATTAAAAAGTGTAATTCAATAACTCTGGTCCAATAGCTTATGTTTTTATATTGTACGTGTGTTCTGTGTTAGATGAGGCACACTGGGATTAATATACTATCATATAATATACTACCCTAATAATAATAACCACTTTGACTGCATGAATAGACTCAATCACTACCAGTGGACTCCCTCCTCTCAACACAAAGGACACAAGTGGAGGACAGAACTTTCCGGATGAACTCTGTACATGTGGTCAACAAGAGTTGCCGATGACTCAACAGGACTGAACAACAAGTACAGCAGCAGGACCAGCAGGTGGCGTATTGGTTACAGCTGCTGTTTCTGACCTGAAAGGACATAAGTTCACATCCCAACCTCTTACTGTGGCTCCACTGAGTAACATATTTACTCTTAAATTGTACAGTGTTATTACACAGCAGGATAAATAATTAAATAGTGGAACTGTAAGTGGGTAAACAGTGTAAGCTGTTGTGGTAGAAGTCCCACCAATAGAGTGATTCCCTGAAGAGAACCAGAGACTGTATGACATTCAGAGACATGTTGAGTCTCCACTAGTCCTTACTGACACGTCGGACTGCTAGTCCAAAACCATCTTTATTACTCGTAGTCTTTGTTCATGTGAAAATCCCAATCAATTACAGAAGTGTCACTTTATCAAAAGTATCGTGTGTTTTAAAGAGATATTTTACACCTGTTTTCTGACATTTAGAGCCAAAAGTCTTTTAATGTTGTCAAAATTATGATCGAATAACTTCTCACTGTTTTCATGGTGTGAAGTATAAAAACTCAGTGATATTTGTGCACCATGAGAACAACTGTAATGATGAAGAAACAGTTTGTAGAAATGAGGTGAAGGAAACCTTCCTGTGATGATACATTATTGAACATTTTAATACTGATGTATGATCATGTGGTCCATTAACAAACCAATGATCTTACCTGGAAAGGCTGTTTTTCTAACTGGTTTTCAAACATCTTCTGTCGTACACACAACTAATTCCGTCGCAAAATCCTTTCACTTTTGCGTATGATAAAGACGTCCTATACAAGTGTGTGTTTGTAAATCGTGCTGCGGAGTCGAGTAGGTAACTACTCTGTCCTCTAGTGGTCAGTATATGTCATGACACATTCTTCTTCTTCTTCTTCTTCTTCTTCTTCTTTTTCTTCTTCTTCTTCTTCTTATTATTATTATTATGATTAACAATAATAATAATAATAATAATAATAATAATAATATGTAGATGTATTTACTTAGCAGACGCTTTTCTCCGAAACAACCTACATGTCATAGAAAATACAATTTGTGCATTACTTCAGCAGAAAGAGACACTTGGATGCAGACACACAATTCTACAGTAGTTAATTTGTCATAATCCACCATATGAACCAATGTACATCACACTGTAGCTGCATAAAGGTTTATCCATTATTCAGCATTTATAATTACAAAATTATGAACATAATCACTGACATGTTTATCATGCACTTAGATCAAGATCATGAGATTATTATTAATATGATTCCAGGGACAGCATGGACCAAAAAACCCCTATGGAAAATGGGAACAAAAGAACGTTTACCCTGCCCAGAATAGGGTCACCGGGACCTACCCCTGGAGCCAGGCCTGGGGCTAGTGTTTCTAGGTGAGCGCCTGGTGGCCAGGCAGCCCCCGTAACCCGGTCGGACTCAGCTCGAAAAGGCATCATGGGGGGGCCATGTGGGCCCACCACCCGCAAGGTCCAACATGGGGGTTGGGTGCAATGTGTACCAGGCGGCGGGAGAGGGCAGGGTGGCGCGGCCCCTCGCGACAGAAACTGGCTCTTGGCACATAGAATGTTACCTCACTGGGGGGGAAGGAGCCGGAACTGGTGCGGGAGGTTGAGAAATACCAACTAGGTATAGTTGGGCTTACCTCCACTCACAGTGTTGGCTCTGGAACCAAACTCCTCGATAGGGGGTGGTCCCTCTCCAACTTAGGAGTTGTATGGGGTGAGAGGTGCCAGGCAGGTGTGGGGATACTCACAAGACCCCGGCTGGCTGCCATACAGTTGGAGTTTGCCCCGGTGGACAAGAGGGTCACCTCAATGTGACTTAGGGTCGCAGAGAGGAAAACTTTGACTATTGTGTGTGCTTATGCACCAAACAGCAGTTCAGAGTATTTGACCTTCTTGGAGAGGGTGGGTGGGGTTCTGAATAGGGCCCCATCTACAGACTCCGTAGTCCTGCTGGGGGACTTGAACGCTCACATTAGCAATGACTGGGAAATCTGGCAGGGGGTGATTGGGAAGAACGGCTTGCCCGATCTGAACCCGAATGGTGAAATGTTATTGGACTTCTGTGCTAGTCATGGTTTGCCCAGCAGTTCCCCACTGCCCTGGCCACGGCTGAGCATCTCTTTTAGAATGTATTCTAGATCTTTGGGTTACCTGAGGATCTTGTCCTCAGCCCGTGTCCAGGGTATGGAGGGCGTTATGGAGAAGCTCTGAGTGTCCGTGAGCCTCACGTCCGGATACCATCCTCAGGCTAATGGATAAGTGGAGCATCTGAACCAAGACCTTGGTCGCTTTCTGAGGAGCTACTGTGGAAAGGACCAAGAGCGGTGGTTGCATTTCCTGCCCTTGGCGGAATACGGACATAATTCCTTATCCCATTCCTTCACAGGCCTGTCCCCTTTCTACTGTGTCCTTGGTTACCAGCCTCCTTTTTTCCCCTGGCACCCCGCTTCCCCAGAGGTCCTTGCTGTGGATTCCTGGAACCTGCAGGCAGACACTGGCAAACAGTGAGAGACCACCTCCAACAAAGTGTCCTCCGGTACAAAGAACAAGCGGACCGACACCACCGCACCTTGTTTTTTCACCCTGGGAAACGGGTATGGCTATCCAGAAGAGACATCTGCCTAAAACTGCCCTCTAAGAAGCTCAACCTGCGGTTTATAGGCCCATATGAAATCCTTTGTAGCATCACCCCAGTCACCTACCGGTTACAGTTGCCTCCTCACTTGCGCATCAACCCCACGTTTCATGTTTTGCTTCTCAAGCCCTATGGTACTTCCTTGCTCCAAGACACTCAGGGTGAGCCAAAACCCCCTCTGCTGGACGTGGATGGGGAAGAGGCTTACACTATTCGCACCATCCTGGATTCCAAGCACCGGCGTGGGGGGCTGTACTACCTTTTGGACTGGGAGGGTTATGGTCCTGAGGAACGCAGCTGGGTACCAGCTCGGTACATTCTCGATCTGTTTCTCATTGCTGATTTCCGTCGGGACCATCCAGATAAGCTGGAGCCCCATCCCAGAGGCCACCCCCCTTCCAGGTGCCACAGGGCGGCTGGAGCCGCTCATAGGCAGGTGGTTACTGTCACGTCCACAGCCGCACCTCAGTCGACAGCACCTGACACCAATCAAGCACCTGTCTAACTATTCACCTTTAAAAGACCCTCCTCAGCTCCCATACACTTGCGGAATCCCATCTGAGACAACTGTCCTCCTTTGCAATGTCCTGTTCTCACACAACCCTTGTTTTCTGTTTTCGACCCTTCGCTTCGTCCCCTGACCACGTCCACGGATCCTTGCTCTAACTCCGACTGCCAATCGACTGACACTTCACCTGTCCCCGACACCGAGAACTCGCCTGATCCATTGAGTGCAGACAAACAATCCTGCACTCGGGTCCAGCTGTTCCGGCTCCCTCGGTTCTGCACGACATCACTACAGATGGTCTGACTGTATTTCTTCCATCAGCAGAATGAACTAGAGGGATAATTTCCAGGTGCATTTGTGACCTCCAGACATGAAATAACACCTCAAGAGTTTTATTCTGGAACATTCTGTACAACTGTCCTGGGTCTGACCCGTTCTTTTTTTATTCACATTCTCCTGCATTTGAAAAAATACTTTCACTTGTTACAAAGGAGGCTGGAGAGCACAGAAATCAGAGTGCCAGTTGATGAAGTTGTGGGGGAACAGCTTTTCCTGAAGGGTCCTCAGATCTGGGGATATTCGGGATCCTCCCCACACGCACATGATTCTGAGCGCTGGATGAACATGTCCCAGCAGTGCCGTATCACGACCGACAGGGACAATTCCCCAAGTGAACACAGATCTCTCGTGTCGGAGGTAAGAATGCTACCTCTGAACCACCACTGCCCGGAAAGCATGCTGCTAGTTGGGATCTCCTGGGCACTGAAATCCGGATGAAACGAGCCATGAGGGTAATGTCTGGACAACCGTGATGGTGACCTCTTGGTATCAGGTAAGAGATTGTGGTTAAATAGTTGCAGGTACCAACACAGTAGCTGTATGTAAGACAAGTACCAGTTCATTGTGAACATTAGAGGACTTTTATATCAGCAAGGAATGAAACCCAAACCTGGGCAGGAGGGCAGAATTTTACCACTAAACAACCAATGACCACTGCATACGTTTCTTGTCAGGAATATCCTCCGCGCTGAAATCGGGAAGGAATGAACCAAAAGGGTGATGTTCAGACAGCCGTGACATTCAGTGGTTAGTATTAGGTGTAAGAGACAGCACTCAAACAGTGGCACCAACCAACACAGCAGCTCTGCGGCAAGAAGAACTACTACTTGACCGTCCAGTTTGTAAAGAACATTTCATCATCCAGGAATCAAACCCATGTCTCTTGTATGGGAGAGAAGAATTCGACCACCGAAGCACCAGTGCCTTACTGACTCATTTCTCGTGGGGAATCTCCTCGACACTGAAATTGGGGGAAAATGAGCCAATACAGCAGTGTCCACACACCTCTGATGTTACCCGGTTTCTATAAATTGTAAGTGAAAGTGGTCAAGTACTGTAACTAACACACTGATTGTACGCACTGCACTTTCTAGCTTATAAGAACCTTGCATCAGCCGGGAATCAAAGTCCAGTCGTCCACATGGTCTATGAGAACTCTGCCACTGAACCACCAACACTTACTAAGTGTTCTTCCCTAAACAATACTTTCCGGACACCCGTAATATACCCAAAAACCCAAAATATAAGCCCATCAGTATTAGGTATAAGGGTCTGTGCGGGAAAACCTCAAAGTGTGTCTGACATACAAGTGTATTGTCGAATTCCTACTGGTCTTGCGTTGGTCAGGAACCAAAGACTTGGTCCACTCAGCCACCAGTGTTTGGTTCAGGGTTTGCTGGGAGGATGGGAGGATGTCCCCTTGCACACTGGGGAAGAAATGAACCAATTTGGTTTCAACTGGACATCCCTGTTGTAGACTTTCCAGTATTAGCTGTGAGATGAAAGGGTTAAGCAGGTGGACCCATCAGGAATTCGAGGAATGATTACATTGCCTACACATCTGTGGTCTTGGATTAGTCAGGAACAGACGCCTTAACCCAAGTGTGCTCAGTTTGAACTCTAACACTGAGTCACCAGTGCCTTTGGGAGGTTTAATCAGTTTAGCATCCACTACACACTCAAGTGATGAGCCAAACTGAGCCAAAAGAGTTGCATCTGTGTGTCCATAATATAGATCAGTGAACACTAGCTGTGAGGTACAGTGTTGGGAATAACTGTAAATGTGTCTGCAATTGACCACAGTGGTTGTGCTGATGTTGATTGATGACACATCAATGCTTAGGTTCCATGTTCTAGCACCTGCTTTCTGTGTAGGAAAAAATCGGGTGAGTGTGATGTGAACTCTGCTCCCATTCTGATTTCCTCTGTCATGAATGAATGAATATTTTCACATCTTGAACTCAAATCCCAGCTCAGTCTGTGTAGAGTTGACATTTTTTTGTGGGTTTCCTCCAGGTGCTCTGATTTCCTCCCACAGTCCAAATACATGCTTTTCAGGTTCACCTATAATGCATGAGTGCCAAAGAGTGTGTGTGTGTGTGTTCCACTGATGTATGGATGAGTGACCCAGTGTAAGCAGTGTATCTAGCAGTGTAAGTCACCGCGGTGAATAAGGTGTGTGGGCTGATAACACTACATAGAGTTCATTGGAAATCACTTTGGAGAAAAGTGTCTGATAAATAAATAAATTTAATGTAAATCTAACATGTAACATATACATATAGCAATATAAACTGTCCTGTATTTCGTAAATGCTTTTACCCACTTGCCTACAGAAGTCTAGACGGGTTCTTTAACTTTGTTAGAGCGGAAGCTTAATTTTGATTCTTCTCAAAAAGATGAAACATGAGTGAAGTTGAACACCAGGGCAGCAAACACATGAGAACCAACACAATCCAAGTGCAGCAAACTTTTGTTTTTGTTACTGGTTTGTTTTCGTGTCGTTATGTGTCCTTTCCATCAGTGCAGGAAAACCCTGGTGCGAGGACAGAGGTCAGAGGTCATCCTGAGGGTTTTCTTTGATTCAAGGCCCATTACCAGCAGATGTGATGGACCACTGGCAGACTTTCTTGCACCTGGTTCTGGAAGTGAACCTGTCCAAGCTCTGAAGTAAGAGGGAGGACAAACTAGATTACCGTTTAATATGGTAAAATTTCAGTACATTTACATTTATTTATTTATCAGAGCCACTTCTAAGGAGCGGTGGCACAGTGGTGCAGTGGGTTGGACCGGGTCCTCCTTTCTGGTGGGTCTGGGGTTCAAGTCCCGCTTGGGGTGCCTTGCGGCAGACTGGCGTCCCGTCCTGGGTGTGTCCCCTCCCCTTCTGGCCTTACGCCCTGAGTTGCCGGGTAGGCTCCGGTTCCCCATGACCCCAAATGGGACAAGTGGTTCAGAAAATGTGCGTGTGTGTGCACTTCCAAGGAACTCTATTTACTGTTATCAGCCCACACACCTTATTCACCGCGGTGACTTACACTGCTAGATGCACTACTTACAATGGGTCACTCATCCATACATCAGTGGAACACACTCTCTCCGTCACTCACACACTGTGGGTGAACCAGTAAAGTTAAAAATTTCAATACATTCTATGAAACATTTTCAGTCACGTGTCCTATACCCCCTACAAATCACATGTGTATGTACATGTATAATGCCAAGAATAAATAAATGAAATAAAAATATTACTTTTGTATACATATATAAGGAAATAATATAATAAATGAAATATTTAAATACATTGTCAATGCAGGCAGTTATTAACAGCTCAGTATCACACACACACTGTCTGAAACCGCTGGTCATGACAAACCAGAGCCTAACCCCGCGGCACAGGGCACAAGACTGGGTGGGGGGGACACACCAGGACGGGACGCCGGTCCATCCCAAGGCACCCCAAGCAGGACTCGAACCCCAGACCCACGGGAGAGCAGGACCCAGCCAAACCCGCTGCATCACCATGCCCCTGTGCCCCCCACCTCAGTATCCCTTGGACCAATTCACATTTGTTAGAATAATTCTTTATCCCTTTTAGATACAGAAGGTTGTGGTGGTGAAGTGGGTTTGACTGGGTCCTGCTCTCTGGTAGGTCTGGGGTTTGAGTCCCGCTTTGGGTGCCTTGGCTTGGGACGGACTGGCATCCCATCCTGGGTGTTGCCCTGGGTTGCCAGGCTAGGCTCTGGCTTGCTGTGACCCTGCTTGGGACAAGTGGCCTCAGTGTGTGTGTGTGTGTGTGTGTGTGTGTGTGTGTGTGTGTGTGTGTGTGTGTCAGTCACATTTTTTTAAGGAAAAGTTGTCAAAACTTTGCAATTAGATGTTTCTTTCTGTTGCCTACCGGTTTCCATCACATTATAACCCTAATGTTGGGACTTTATTTTTTAAGTAGTTTACTTTTGATATTATGAACTTCTTAAATTTGTTAACCTTTTCGCAGATTTGTTATTTGGAAGAACACAGAAAGGATACTCTGATGGCCATAGTGCTTTAAAGGAGGTTAAAGAAGACGGGCTGTGTGCACCAAAGTCCAGGTCTGCGCCCAGAACTGTTACTGTAACCAAGTATGAAAAGATAATGCGCTCAGAATACTGGAATTGATATCAGGGTCATATTTCCGATAAGCCCACAACTGCTTCGCCACATTCTTGTTGTCCTGCACTGATAAGCAGCGAGTCACAAACCGCTGTCTCATTTTTGTTCGGTGCTGCCTTCCTGCGTTCTCAGGTTTTGCTAAAGGAGGACAAGACGTGCCGGACTGAGAAGGAATCGTGCGGTGGCCATGTGTTCCTAATGGGATTAGTCGTGACGCTCACTTGGCGGCCCTTTATTTCTCTGCTAATTGGAGCTCTTGCTGTGCAGAGGGATGAAGAGCAGCTCACCGTCTCCATGACTTGCACACTTACTCTACTCGTGATGTACTCTTTGTCTGCAGGTTCGAGTGTTTTCATCATCTTTCACTGAAGGAAAGACCTGTAACACTTTTCAAATGGATTCTTTGTCATTATTTTATCATTTTGTTACACAGACATGGAGTGGAGTCACTGACTGTTGGAAGCTCTCAGGGTAGCCAGTATTTAGACCTGTGGTGTTTAATTTACTTTCAGCTTTTTCAGTGGGCTTTTTGTGATTAGTTTATGTAGAACATGTACTTTGAGTTATGACTGTAGTCGATGTGAAAAGTAGTCCAGAGGCTTAGAAGAATGTGATCTGTAAGAATCCTCAGCAGTTTATCAAAGTAAAAGACTGAAGTTAATCAGCAAAAAGAGTTAATGGATACACACACACATTTCCAGAACCGCTTGTCCCATATGGGGTTGCAGGGAGCCGGAGCCTAACCCGGCAACACAGGGCGTAAGGCCGGAGGGGAAGGGGACACACCCAGGACGGGACGCCAGTCCGTTGCAAGGCACCCCAAGCGGGACTCGAACACCAGACCCACTGGAGAGCAGGACCCGGTCCAACCCACTGCACCACCGCACCCCCCAAGTTAATGGATACATTTCTGTAATTTCTATGAGGGAGAGCAGCTGTGGTAGCAGTGAAGAACGCTGAAGGTTGGGAGTTCGAACCCTAGACTCCACTATTGCTGTAGAGCCCTTGAGAACGATATTTAACCCAAATGACCCCAACTGTAAATGAGTCAGATCAGGCCCGGATTCAGATATGAGATGAAAGGTGAGCCAAGTATTATTCTTGGTTGGGGGGGCTACTGGGGTGCGGGTGTGTTATCACTTGGAATATCACAAAATCTAAAAACAGAATTTTTAGATTTGTTTGTGGTTGTTGTTTTTTTTATTTGTTTTTTCATCTTTAATATAATTTTTTTTTTTCATTTATTTTGCAACGATATTTTATGAAAGGGGCAGGTCTTGACAGAGACTGTGCATAGAACTATTGACATCACTACTATAATATTTACAACATTAGCGTTCTGCTCATTTGATAAAATTCTGTCACAAACTCATTCATGTCCAGTTCATGTGTTATTGCTTTTTCATGAGCTAGAAGTACAAGGTTTTTCTTTTTTCTCTCATGAAGCGTTGTTTGGTGGAATGGTGTCAAAATTCGTGCCAGAGTGGAGAAGGAGCTCTCACGTGAAGCAGAAGAGACACCCATGACGATTGCAAATACATACAGTTTATGAAGACCTACATATGCATCTTTATATTTCTACAAGAGTTTGCAAACAGCAGAACAGTCAGCATAAGTTGAATGCTTTTTGGACAGCATTGCTCTGGCAACAAGCATTTCACTCTGCAGTTCATTTTTTGCAACCCCTGCAAGACCACAGAGAGGCTTAAGCAGCTGAATGTCAAGAAATGTGTTGGATTTTGGCATCAAACATGTGAAAGCTTGCATCAGCTCTAAATTCTTTGTGGAAAACCTCTTTTCCATCTCTGCTACAGCTGTATCTAGTATGTTCAACATCTGTCGCCTTAGAGCTTTAGTGGCACATTCGGAGCCTGACTGCCCTTCTTGCCCTAAAGGCAAAAAAATGACAGAATCAGCATAGGAAGGATTAATAGTCCTTAGACGTTTTAGTGAGGGCTCAACAGTAGACATGCCAGTGCAGTACTGCTGCAATTCACTGTCGTTTCCTCTGAGATTTCTCAGTGCACCAAGAGATCCCTGCACTTCGTCAGCTGCACTGCACAAATCAACATGCTGAGACTGTAGGATGGCATTTGCTGCTTTCAAAATGGCAAGAAGATGTATCGGAAATTTGCCAACTTCAAAAAAATGGTGTCGCTTCAGCTGAAAGTGAAGCCTAGAGGCTTCTTTTGCAAGGTCAACTGTGCCATTGTCATCCCTGGAAACCTTGGAAAGAATGTTAAGAATGACTTTCTCATTCTCCACAATACGCTTGATGACTTCAAAAGAACTTGTCCAGAGGATTTCTAACAATCTCTTGAGATACGGTCAACTGTACCTCTGACACACAAAATGATGCTTGAATAAAGAGTACAGGGAGCCTGACAAGTCAAAGAAACTTTTGACACAAGGTTCATGTGAGAGAGGAGACAGAACAGGTGAGGGGCTTGCCTCTCGGTGGCGTTTATTTAGGGCAGTGCAGGGGAAAATAACAGTGGGGGAAAGGGGGAACCGGGAACTGGTAGAGCGGGGCGGTGCTTCGGGGTCGCGGTCGGGATCGGGGTCATGGTCAGGATCGGGATCGGGGTCATGGCTGTCACAGGTCTCTCTCTTTCTCTCTCTCTCTTCTCCTCCGTCTCTCTCTCCCCCTCACTGGCGGGTCCGGGGGACGAAATAGAGGTTGCAATCAGCCCCAGCTGCGACTGGCTTACCCCGGACTTCGCCCCCCTTCCTGCTCGCTTCGGCGTGTTACGGTTCACTTTGAATTGCATGTATGATTGAGAGGTGAAGCTGGTGGTTATAGCAGTGGATTTAGGGGATATGCTTTTCCAACCTTTTTTGCAATAAAGCCTGAACACTGCCTCGCACCCCATTCATCACTGATGCTCCATCATAACACTGGCTCAGTATATTGTCAGCACTGATTCCTGTTTCAGACAAGTGTTGTAATATTTCAGTTGTGATGTAATCTGCATCAAGCTGCTGGAGTTCTAATAAGCCAACGAGATGTTCCTCTGCCACACCGTTGCACACAAAGCGGATTACAACAGACACATTTTCAATGTTGCACCGATCCCTTGTGCCATCATCACTTTTTAAACAGAATGTTTTATTTTTATAGGGGTGCGGTGGCGCAGTGGGTTGGACCACAGTCCTGCTCTCCGGTGGGTCTGGGGTTCGAGTCCCGCTTGGAGTGCCTTGCGACGGACTGGCGTCCCGTCCTGGGTGTGTCCCCTTCCCCTCCGGCCTTACGCCCTGTGTTGCCGGGTAGGCTCTGGTTCCCCGTGACCCTGTATGGGACAAGCGGGTCTGAAACTGTATGTATGTTTTATTTTTTTCAGAACCATGGATACCAAAATTCCAATCACTTCATTCTTGATGGTTTTGGAAGTGTACTTTGCATTTTGTGTGATATTTGATGTAATGTCAGCAAGGTATTTATCTTTTTCCAACGTGTATTTAAAGCAGTTGGCAAAAAGCCCTGCAGCTGTGCAGTCCTCCTCAATGTCAAATGTTTCCCGATCCCCACGTAGTGGAAGATTCAAGATTCAAAATTCAAGAGTTTATTGTCATGTGTACAGTAAACAGTTCGTTACACCATACATTGAAATTCTCACTCTGTGAATCCTCTCAGCAGCCTATGACTGTCACGTTCTCCGCATCTATCAGACGGACACAGCAAAGATCGCTTTTGTCCTGTCGTTATTAACCGGTCCAGCCCGGGCGTGGGCCGCCGCTGGGTGGCGCACTCGCCCCAGAACTACCTATGACATTTTCCGTGAAAGTTCGAAGCGGTTTTTGACCACCCGCACGCGGGACGCGCGGTGGGTAATTATCTCATGCGTCTCACCCAGGGGAGTAGAAGCGTGGCTGAGTACGCTCTTGAGTTCAGACCCCTCGCGGCCAAGAGTGGCTGGAACTCCCCTGCCCTCCTCACCTGCTTCTTCGAAGGGCTGAATCCCTGGATCCAGGACGAGCTCACATATAGGGGTGAGGAGGGGGACTTCGACCAGTTTGTGGAGACAGCCATCGCCATCGACAATCTTGGCCGAAGTCGCCAACCCCTGGGGACCAGCCCAGCGGAAGACCGGCTCAAAAAAGAGGAAAGGAGACGGCGCCAGGTGGGGAGACTGTGTCTCTATTGTGGGTCCCCGGAGCATCCCCGTGCGGTGTGCCCCGAGCGACCACCTCAGGGGACCTCCGCAGAAACAAAGCCGAGCCCAGGGGAGCACCGGGGACAGCTACGTCTGCCGGTGAGTCTTTCCTGGGGGGCCAACCGGGTGCAGACGAACGCCCTCATAGATTCCGGAGCCGCGGGCTGTTTCATGGATGTAGGCTTTGCCCAAGCGCACCATGTCCCTATTAAAACATGTGAGGTCACCCTGAGTGTGAAAGCCCTGGATGGTCAACACTTGGGTGATGGGGTGGTTGATTCCCGGACGGCACCTCTCGTGCTCAAAACTAGCGCGTGTCACCACGAGAAACTCACCTTCTTTCTGATCCGAGCTCCAGACACCCCTGTCATTTTAGGTTACCCCTGGTTGGCACGACATGACCCCGTCTTTCAGTGGAGTACCAAGGAGCTGGTTTCTTGGGGAGGATCCTGTCGCGCATCCTGCCTCACGCTTCCTTGCCGGGCCACGTCGGTGGAAGGGGTAGAAGGCCTTCCCCCGCCAGTCATACCCCCGGACTATGAGGATCAACGAGAGGTCTTCAGCAAGGTCCGCGCCGCCGAACTGCCCTGTCACCGGTCCTGGGACTGTGCTATCGATCTCTTGCCAGGTACCACACCACCTCGGGGCCGGGTGTATCCCCTGTCGTTACCTGAACAACGGGCCATGCAGGAGTACATCAGGGAGGCCCTCGAAGCGGGCCTGATCCGGCCGTCAACATCACCAGCCGCGGCGGGGTTCTTCTTTATCGGTAAGAAGGACGGGGGACTGAGGCCGTGCATAGATTACCGAGGGTTGAACGCCATAACGGTCAAGTACCCGCACCCCTTACCGTTGATTACCTCGGCGCTGGAGGGGATCCATGGATCAACCTGGTTCTCAAAATTAGACCTCCGCAGTGCATATAACCTCATCCGGATCCGTGAGGGGGATGAATGGAAGACAGCCTTCACCACTTCACTAGGTCACTACGAGTACAGGGTCATGCCTTTTGGCCTAGCTAATGCCCCCTCAGTTTTCCAAGCCTTTCTCAACCATGTGTTGGGCGATTTCCTGCATCACTGTGTCATCGTCTACCTAGACGATATACTAATCTATTCGAAGACCCGAGAGCAGCATATCCAACAGGTCCAGGCGGTCCTCAGGCGACTCCTGCAACATCGATTGTATGTGAAGGCAGAGAAGTGTGAGTTCCACCAACGCCAAATCTCCTTCCTGGGCTACATCCTGAGCCAGGAGGGAGTTTCCATGGACCCCAGGAAGGTGGGTGCAGTGACCTCCTGGCCTCGACCTACCACGGTAAGGGCGCTCCAGCGTTTCCTTGGGTTCGCCAATTTCTATCGGCGGTTCATACGTAATTTTAGCACAGTCGCCGCATCGCTTACCGCGTTAACTGCAAGCAAGGACCGAAGACTCCCTTGGGGGGCGGAGGCGGAGAAGGCTTTCCAGGAGTTAAAAACACGGTTCACCTCCGCCCCAGTGCTGAAACAGCCGGACCCTTCCTTGCCGTTTGTGGTGGAGGTCAACGCCTCCTCGGTAGGGGTGGATGCAGTCCTGTCGCAGCGGCAAGGGGACCCTCCCAAGTTGTATCCCTGTGCCTTCTTCTCCAGGAAGATGACCCCTGCCGAACGGAATTACGACATTGGGAACCGGGAACTCCTTGCTATCAAGCTCACGCTTGAGGAGTGGCGTCACTGGCTAGAGGGTGCAGTCAATCCCTTCGTGGTACTCACAGACCACCGAAATCTGGAGTACCTAGAGACCGCAAAACGGTTGAACTCCCGCCAGGCCCGATGGGCCCTGTTTTTCACCCGTTTCCGCTTTACTGTTTCCTATCGACCAGGTTCCAAGAATGGGAAGGCGGATGCTTTATCGCGGGTTCATGACCCAGAACCACTGCCCCCCAACCCAGAGGAGATCCTACCCCAGGGATGCGTGGTGGGCCCGGTCCAGTGGCAACTCCTCCAGGACATCCAAGAAGCCCAGGACAGCGAGCCAGAACCGCCCGGGAGGCCAACTGACCGTGTGTATGTCCCCAGTTCCTTCCGCGCAACGGTGCTGAAATGGGCCCATGAGGCTCCGGAGGCCGGGCATCCCGGGATCCAACGTACCTGGTCCAAGGACGGTTCTGATGGCCTTCACTGTCCGATGACGTCAGGGACTTCGTCCAGGCCTGTGCCACCTGCGCTCAGACCAGGACCGTCCCCGAAAATGCAGCGGGTCTCCTACAACCCTTGCCTACGCCGACTCGACCCTGGACCCATGTGGCGCTGGATTTCCTAGTGGACCTACCGGTCTCAGAGGGTAAGACCGTGATCCTCTCCGTCATAGATCGTTTCTCCAAGGCTTGCAGACTGGTGCCCCTTCCGAAGCTGCCTACCGCTCTCGAGGTATCGGAGATTCTGTTCGAACAAGTATTTAGACTCTACGGACTCCCCGAAGACATTGTGTCTGATAGAGGGCCCCAGTTCACCTCTCGGGTATGGAAGGCCTTTTGGGGCCGGCTCGGAGTAACGGTCAGCCTTACATCGGGATACCACCCGCAAGCCAACGGCCATGTAGAACGCTTGCAACAGGATGTTGCACGGTTTCTCCAAGCCTACTGCTCCCAAAAACCCCATCACTGGGCACGCTACCTGGCCTGGGCAGAGTATGCCCACAACTCTGCGCCTCATACATCCACAGGTATGTCGCCTTTTCAGTGTGTGCTAGGCTACCAACCTGTCCTGTTTCCTAGCGAGACCTCTCCAAGTCCTGTCCAGGCTGTGGAGACATGGCACCACGAGAGCACCCGCGTCTGGAGGACGGTCCGGGCCCACCTGCTCCGCAGTGGGGAACGCCACAAACGTCAGGCGGACCGGCACCGGCGCACCCTTTCGTTCTTGCCCAGACAAAGAGTTTGGCTCTCCACCCGAGACCTTCACCTGAAGACCCCCTCCAAGAAACTCGGGTCCCGCTACATCGGCCCCTTCAAGGTAGTACGTCGTGTCACGCCGGTTACTTACCGCCTTCAATTGCCTCCTGACCTCCGAGTGCACCCAACGTTCCATGTTTCCCTCCTGAAACCGGTTGGGGTGTCCTTGCATCAGCCACCGGTAGAAACCACGCCACTGTCGGCACTACCCCTCGCAGGGGACGATGTCTACACAGTCCGAGCCCTGCTGAACTCCCGCCGACGGAGAGGTCGACTGCAATATCTGGTGGATTGGGAGGGGTACGGTCCGGAGGAGCGTTCCTGGGTGGCTGCTTCGGACATCCTGGACCCCGACCTGGTGGCCGCTTTCCATAGGGACCATCCCGAGTGCCCGGCTCCGCGCCACCGGGGGCATCCCCCTTCCCGGCCCATGGCGTCCAGAGCCGCCCGTGGAGGGGGGGGTACTGTCACGTTCTCTGCATCTGGCACATCCGCGACACCTGCCGTTCCCTGATGGGAACGACTATAAAGAGGGAAGCCGAGGAAGCCCAGATGCGGAACCTTGTTTTGCCTCCTCGTTTCCCTGCGAACCGTATTACTGAGAGACCCATTCCGACTTCGATCCTTTGCCTGTTTCTTCCTGACCACGTTCTTTGCCTAGCCCTTTCTACGACATTTGCTGATTGCCTGACCCTCGCCTGCCCTGACCACGAGCTTTGCCTAGCCCTTTCCACGACGTTTGCTGATCGCCTGACCCTCGCCTGCCCCACGACTACGATTATGGATTCTGATTCGGCTTCCGTGCACGTCGATCCGAACTCTCTGCACTTGAGTCCGTCCGCGCTACGCGCAACTGTGACAATGACATAAATTGTAAGGACATAAGGAAAGAAAAACACAAGGCGTAAATCACAAATTACAGAAATTACTGTAAGTGCAAAAAATCACAAATGTACAAAAACTATTAGTGCAAAAATCCAAGAAACGAAGTTATATACGTATATAAAGTGTTCAGTGTGCAATGTAAACATGGAAGTCGTATGTGAAGCACATTGACCTCTAAAAATTTCACAACACCTGCCACGCTTTTCTATGTGTTGGGGTCCGAGCGAACATGCTACGGTCTCTCCTGACACCTGTCCTGTCGGCGCCAAAATTCTGTCCACGCGGTTGAGGCCTGTAAATGAGCGTGGCTACAAGCATGTTTTCGAAGCTCGCCTGCGGTCACGTTCTAATGCTGCTTTCCAGTTTTTAAAACCCGTCGAAACGAAAGTGTCTTTTTCGGAGAAAGCAGCACCAAACACTTGACACGAAAAACAAAAGTAGCATCGTGCTCTACAGAATATTCAAGACAAGGTCGTGACTGATACCAAGCGGCTGAAAAGCATCTCTCCTTCCCTCCAAAAAGAGTTCAGGGATATAATTGCAGAACCAGCTGATGAGGATTTGCCCTGTTTAAATCATCTGGGACCGAACTGTTGCAGTTTTGAATGGGTGTAACTGTGTTTTTGACACGATCGGAAGCTGCTGATGAACTTACTTGACTCGTCTATTTCTCCAACCTCATTGCCGCAAATGGATGAGGTGGTAGCTGTGCCACTGGTTTTCCTTTGTCTTTCGGAACAAGAAATCTCTAATGTTGTGTTGTCTTAGGAATACTAAAGTGTATAGTAGTAATAAAGTTCTCTAATAATTCTAATACAGTTCACTGGCTGTTTCGATCGTTGCTTCGTAATTCAGCACGTCCGTTAACCTCAAACGTAGCGAAGTGAATGAGGCTAAGGCTATTTGTCTCGACAGCCAAAAGAATAAATAAATCAATCAATCAATAAATAAATAAAATACCTGGAGCTGAACTGAATATCACACCAATTTTGAGACTGGTTTTGGGGTGTAGGGCCAGGGTGGACCAAGCTTTTGATTGGGTGGGCCAGACCCACCATGGCCCCCCTGTGGAGCCGGGCCTGGATTTTTTCAGCAATTCATATTTGTCCCCAGGTTTACACTTGAAGAACTTTCTAATATTATATTATATTATAATATTTTAGTAATGGGCATTGATGGGGAGAAGAAAGAGACAAGGTTCTTTGCCTCTTGCTGCGTTGTGTCTAATGAATTCTGTATTATGGTGATAAACCTGCTCTCTTCATTTGCTCCATCAACACCAGGTGCTGATATGATCTGACCAGAAACTACTTCATGTTCTTCACTACCTCATACTCAAACCTTATCTTCTCAGGTGAGATGCTCATTTTCAGTGCTTATCCTCGAAGACCATCCAGCTGGCCCTGGTGTGTAGCAGAGAGCTGCTTCAAGTCTCATCAAGTAGGTCACGGACGCCAAGCCGGGAGACAAGTGGCAGGATCCAAGCGCGGGATCGTGGGTCGTGAACGGAAGGGACAAAGATGGGAATCATGGTCAGGGTCAGGTGTGCGTCAAGCAACCGAGGCGCAAATGGCGTCTTTCGGGTGAATCCTTGTTCATCGTCAAAGGTCAAAGCTGTGGTCAAAGCCAAGGATGTGTGTCGTGGGGACAAGAAGGCCAAGCGAGGGTGAAGCTGTAGGGAATGCAGGAGAAATAGGAGTGAGGTTGCAAATGCAGAAGGGACAGTTGTCTCACTGAGATTCTGCAACCTGTGAGCCATGATCTGGCATCCTTTATACTCGACCCTGTTGATTCAGATCAGCTGCGTCCAGCTGGAGTGTGGTCAAGGGTGTCACGGAATAGACTTTAGTTATGCGGTTTTCTTGCAATTCTCTTGATGTGGACACGTTATGTTGGTTGGTTCAAGTGCAGACTCTTTATTTACAGGAATCAGTGAAAAACTAGCAGGTAAAAGTGAGTAGCTACAGGGACTGAGACCTGAACAGGACACTGAGGACTAGAAACAGCTCTGACACAGCTGCTCACACAACTCCAGAAAACAGATCTGATGCTCAGAAAAGACCACTTTGTGTTTCATGGCTCTTATTGCTGTGCTGATTGTCTCCCAGGTTTCATTTGTGTTCTTCCCAGCCCTGTGGCAAGAGACCAACACTGGTTCAAGCCGAGAGTGGTGGGTACCTCCCGTTTGACAGTTCATCTCTTTCACACGTTTGTTCTGAAGCTGCCCGACACCATGGTAAAGGAGAACCCCTATGGTGAGATACCAGATGGTACTCATGACTGTTCCTCTGAGCCACAATTCTCCCAGTCTGTTTTTACATTTATTCACTTATTTACAGACACTGGGTACTTTTTATAAAGTCCTGGATATAGCTACAGTACTAAATGAAATGTTCCTGTAGAGTTCAGAGATGCTGCGTCCCTCCCCCAACCCTAACAACCACACCACCATTCCAGTTTCAATTGTCTGAGTGCATTTTACTGAGTGTGTTTAAATACTGTTATACTTTTTAAGAACAATTATGACTTGGTGTTGCATTAAAAGTGACATTATACAGCTGTGTTTTCAGCTGTAGTGAAACAGATGCTACAAACTAGAAGTAGAAACCAAAAGTAGATTTTATTTATTCCTGTCATCAAAAACATGTAAGTCACACTACAGCTTTTAAATAACATTCTCATTATAGTTTATGTGAAAAGCTGATATTAATATAACTCTATCTTTATAAGTAAATGAGAACAAACAGGAAAAGCACATTTTACTGTCACTGGAACAGGACTACAGTGTTATTAATTTAATATACTGCAAAACAATAGGAAAGTTTCAAAATACAATAACACAGGATATGTTTCCACACAAGTAATTATGTATGTTATAAATGATGGGCTCAGTCCAGTTTCTGGAAGGTTTACAGAAGACAGGAGCAGTAAAGTCATTAAGATCCCGAGGAGCTGCTTGATGAATCAGCATCACTTTCTGAAAAGAATAAAAACAGCGTTTGATCAAAATGAAATAATATGGAGGCAACACGACTGACTAATGGGTTTATTCATCATTAGAACCAGAAGATCTACCATACAGTCATAAGAGTCCTTTAACTAAAGGTATTATGGGGGTAATTTACATTTTTATCATTTTGATGCTTTAAAACATTTACCTGAGTTTCTTCTGTACTCTTAATTTTTTTTTTTTTGATATTCCAAATTGTTGCTGAAGCATAAAATGCACAGATTTACTTTATAATTAATAGTGTTTCAAGTATCAGCATTACAATCTCAAATAAATGTTTTTAAAATACCTATTTTTTGGCAGTGCTGGGGTTTCCACATGTTCTAGGTTGTTCTCATTATATAATCAGTTGGTCGTACTGTGGTTACATTTCTTTTGTACTTATTCCATTAGCTGGAGGAACAATATTTAATTTTACTACAGCAGAATATTCACTTCCTTGAAATTGTACAGATATATTTATATACTATAGATATGGTTTTCCTTAAATTAAAACTATGTTTAAGTTGTCAACATTGTTAGTGGTTCACAGCATTAAAAAGCATAATCTGAAAGTCAGTGAATTTCTCAGAAAATGTTCAATTGTTAATTCATTAGTTGACTGAAGTGGGACTTAACCCATTAAGGAGACGCCTGGTACCCTAGTGGTCAGAGCTGTTACCTTTGGTCTCCCAAGATCACAGGTTCAGTTCCCCCCTCCAGCTGCAGTACTGTTGAGTGAGGTACTTACCCTAAATTGCTCCAGTAAAAAAAGAGTTACCCAGCTGTATAAATAGGTAAATAACTGTTTTGGAGAAAAACATCCGCTAACTGAGTAAATACTGAGTAAATGTAGGTAAGTATAGGAATCAGTATGGGAAACTGTATTATTGTATGAATACAGTCTACAGTACTGGTATGTGCCAAAGTAAAGCATTAAAGTGAATCCAAATTGTCCTAAGACTCAGTCAGGTCTGTTTGTTCACTAAACCCCAACTGAAGCACTCAAGAGAAACTACACCCTAAATGAGGTAAAGTGGAGTAAAAATGAATCTTAATTACATTCTGTGCTTTTAACTTGTACTACAAGTTTTGGTTGCAGCTTCAAAAACTTCCTATAAATCCTGGAAATATATCTAATAAACAGATTTTCTTTCAGTTGGGACACAAGAGGACATCTAAGGCTCTCCTTCAACACACCTGGTCTGTGACTGGGAGTCAAGAGGACAAACTGAGCGATGAGGACATAGAGGGACAGAGCAGTGGGAATCCCACAGACACGTGTCAGGTACATTGAGCCCTTTACACTCTACGTGTTTTACTAGTGTACATTCACACAGGTGTGGTACTCACTCTGGGCTGCAGCATATTTCACTCCAGCAACAGATGGACACAAGTTCTTGAACCCTGGAGAGAAAATACAGAGATTGTTCAGTAGAGGAGGGTTATGGGAAATCTCAGTGAAACACCTCCTCTGTGTCACTGCTTGTGATGCCAGTTTATTAGTGTCACAGTAATGGATCTGTCCATCATCCAGTTCTCATCCTCCTCACCAGTGTGTCTTCTCTTCCTGCAGAGGACAATGGCTGTGATGATGAGTGCAGCGAGAACCAGGACAGCGATGAGAACTGCACTGATGAGCACAGGGTCTGCAGGAGCTTCTGGTTCTGGAACAAAGAGCACAGACACACATGGTTCATATAGATCATAAATCATATACAGTACATGCGTACAGGTGTCTTACCCCAGTTGACGTCCAGCTTGTTGTCCACACTCAGGTGCGACACAGTACAGGTGTAGCGGTGTCTCTCTCTCAGCTCCTCCTCACTGACACTCAGACTCCTTCTCAGCTGGTAGGTCCCGTCTCCGTTGGGCAGCACCTGTCCTCCCGTGAGCTCCCGGTCTGGGACGGGCCGGTCGTCCCTCAGCAGGGTCATGTTGACGCGTCGGGGGTAGAAGCCGGTGGCCACACAGCTCACCTGTGTCCTTCCGCTGTGTGGCTCTGTCTTCTGTATGACCCTCACTCTGGGACGCTCTGTGGGGTCAGAAAGAGGACTTCCTGTTCGAGAGCTGTCGCTGATGAATGATGAGGAATTCATGTCCCATATTCCACATAACTCATTTCACTGTCAGCACAGTACTGTACCTTTCCTCAGTAGTATGTTCTTGTCCTCTTGCAGGTATCTCCTAAGTGTCCTCACACACAGAGGCTGGTAGATACTTGAGAAAATATGTTTTCTGATGTCACTTTTTACTTTGCTCCAGACAAACTCTGGCACAAATGTATTCTGTATATGACTGAGGGCATCATATTGATATTTTTCTTCTTCATCATATGCTGACATAATGAAAAATCTACTCAGTGTATCATTCTCCAGGTCACAGGCTGTGAAGCTCTGATAAACATGAGCTCCTGTAGAAACCAGACAAATGCAGAGAGACACTTATTATATTCACTGTATTCATGTATAGTATGTATGTATTCAAATTTCACTTATCTATTAGAAACTGTATCATACAAGGTCTGATAACTTTTCCTTTTAGGGTAGAAATTTACATTCAAAGACCATTAATATATGTTTCCTGAAAGACCTCAGAAGAACTTCAGATGAACAGTTTGCTCACCTTGAGTTTGATTTGAGCGCTTCATCATTGTATTTAATGAGGTTTTCATGCCACTGTAAAGAACTGCAACCACATAATCTCTGAGATCAGTTTCCTGTATGGAGTCATTTGCCCTCCAATGTCTCCGAGAAACAATCTTCTTTATGTCACTATCATAGTATTCCACAGGAACATCATTGACCAATAGTACCATAGTGATCTCTGGGAACTGTGTCTCTCCAGATATGAACGTAGCCACCATGGTGAGAGAGTGGGTGTCTGTTTTAGAACAAACATAAAGATTGATAAATATCATTTATAAATATTTATTTTTAAATAATTCAAATTTTTAATGAATGTTTAAATTACAGTCGTATGGACACAAAAAAATCAGAAAATAACACGAAAATTTCTTCTGCATCTAAAAAGAGAAATAAAATCATGACAATCACATATAATTCCTTATGCTGTATCTGCCTAATATTGTTTGTATACAGACAGTGTCACAATTTTTTGATGTCAGATACCGACACTGAAGTGTGTCAGTGAATACACTCAGTACCACTATTTTTAGTACCTTATCAGTGTAGTAAAACTCAGTACTTTACCTGTAGAGGCCAGGTGAACAGAGCCCAGGATCAACAGCACCACTGCAGGTACCTTCATGATGATGATGCTGGAAACCGTGTCTCTGCTGCTTGTTTTGTCCTAAAGCACATAAAACAGTGAGAGCAAAGAGAACAGCTGTAGGGTTTGTGTAGCTTGAAGACAATTCGCTGGTTGTTAGTGAAACAAACCAGGTAAATTAATCTGAACTAGAGGAGAGTGTAGTGGTGCGGTGGGTTCAGATGGTGCCCGCTGTGTGGTGGGTATGGGGTTCGAGCCGTGGTTGGGTTGCCTTGTAATGGACTGGAAGCCTGTCCAGGGTGTGTTCCCTTGCCCTTCTGTCTTGCCGAGTGAAGCTCCCGCTTACCATGACCCCAGTTGTTGAGTTTGGTTAGTAGTCTGAACTAGAACTACCACCCATAATGTAGTAAAACACCTGTGGCAGCAGGGGGTGCAGTGGTTAGAGCTTCCACCTTACACTTCAATGACCCAGGTTTCGATCCCCCTCCAGCTGTAGAATCCTTGATCAAAGACTTTACCCTGAACTGATACAGTAAGAATTACCCTGTTGTCTAAAAGGTAAATCACTGTGGGTCACTCTGGAGAAAACACACACACACTGTCTGAAACCGCTTGTCCCGAGCGGGGTCACGGCAAACCGGAGCCTAACCCGGGCACAAGGCTGGAGGAAGAGGGGACACACCCAGGATGGGATGCCAGTCTGTAACAAGGCACCCCAAGTAGGACTCGAACCCCAGGCCCACCAGAGAGCAGGACCCGGCAAAACCCGCCACTCCCCCCCGCTTCAGAGAAACGTGTCAGTTGAATAAATAAATGCAAATCTTCAGTGAATGTCCATGGTCAGTAATTGTGTCTCGCACTGGCATCTTTCACTTTGACCCCAACATTATAATTCATACAGAATGTTTTACTATCCTCTACATTTTTATTCTTATCTACTATAAAATTACATTGTTGATTGTCTCTGAAAACTCAGACGCCCGTCCAAATTTAATAATCACTTGTCCTGAACAGGGTTGCGGGGAACTGAAAGTATTGGGCTCAAGGCTGGAAGTACACTGTGGACAGGACACCAGTCCATCACAGGATAGAACAGGCAAAAATCTGTTGTGGTGGAACAACCTCCCCCTTTCACTCAGAACTGCTGAACCTTTGTCCACATTTTTAAAGAGGGTCTTAAAACTCATCTCATGTTCAGATCAATTTTTCATATAGCTACTATTGCAACATAATATAAATATTTCTATGTATATTTAAAAAAAAAACTATTAGGAAGGTTATTAGGATTCATGAATAGTCTGGTAAAGTTTTATGCAGCTACTTGTATGAACATCAATGCATATTGTAGAAAACAAACTTACTGTTGTTGTTACAACTACATGCCTTTTCTTGAAGTAATACACAAACTATATCACAACATAAAGCTAGTAAAAATGAACTCAAAACTCAGGACAGAAAGAACATGTTTTTTATGTACAGTATACACACCTTTTAACAACTGTCTTAACAGAGCTGCTAAAGACAGTACAGGCAACGCAGAACAGTGGGGAGTTCCCCAGGTGACTCCCAGCACCCCTACTGCGCACAACGGTTAGGAGAGCACCCCTAGAAGTACCCAGAATTCCCCCATCACAAAATACATGTAAACAATAAAACAACCAATTATAACAGAATACCCAACTATGTGCAGACATAAACACTAATAACAACTATTTACACGAGCTATTTCAGCTCCTCACAGCACTGTTACAGTATTTTCTATGAGATGTATGTCGCTTTGAAGAAAAGTGTCTGCTAAATAAATGCATCTACATATAATAATAATAATAATAATAATAATATTTATTTCAGTGTGTCTCTGTATAGATTTAGCAATAACCCCAGTAGCACATGCGAATGTAATTATACTGTAGATATTCAGGGGAAGTACTTTACTAGATGATACTACATGTAGGATGACGCTTAAACATCCACCCTGGAGGCGTAGAGACACCTGCTGTAAGCACTGCACTCACAGCTGTCCCATGTAACAGCATTTTGTATTCACTCAATTAGCGAGCACATTTCACCAAAGCAGCTTACAACATTAAGGTTATTTAGCCATTTTTACTGGAGGGTAGCCGTGTTTCTCAAGGGTACTAAAACCAAAGGCAGGGACTAAACCTGCACACTTTGGCCTCAGAGGCAGTAGCTCTAACCACTACACTACCAGTTGTAGTTCCCCCACTACACCCCCAATTTCTAGTTATGAGCAGAAACTCTACCTGCACAGGTGTGTGTTGGGTCTGTACACAGGTCACTACTGCATATTCACGAAGTGTTTGTTATACATAAAAGAAGTGCTTCATTCACTTTATGGAGAGCAGTTTTTGGGTGTTTCAATGTGAATGTGAGGAAGAACAGAATTATTAAAAAATGTAATTCAATAACTCCAGTCCAATAGCTTATCTTTTTTATATTGTACATGTGTGTTGTTTGTTACATAGAATTTTACACCTTTTTTCTGATCTTAAGACAAACAGCAGCGACAGTGTTTTAATGTTGTTGAAATAAAATTGTGATCAAATAACTTCTCAACGTTTTCGTGGTGTGAAGTATGAAAACTCAATGATATTTATGCACCATAAGAACAACTGTAATGATGAAGAAAGAGTTTGTAGAAATGAGGTGAAGGAGTCTTGTGCTACGTTTTGTGTTGCACCATGATCTCCGAAGAAACGACATTTTGTTCCACTGCACACAAGCTGTGCAGAGGAATGACAATGAAAACAACTTGAACTTTAAACCTTCCTGTGATGATACGTTATTGAACATTTTAACACTGATGTTTGATCATGTGGTCAAATAACAAACCAATGATGTTACCTGGAAAGGCTGTTTTTCTGACTGGTTTTCAAACGTCTCCTGTTATACGCACAACTAATTTCTTCGCAAAATACTTTCACTTGCGGTTATGATAAAGACGTCCTGCGCAAGTGTGTCTTTGTAAATAGTGCTGCGTAATCGAGTAGATAACTACTCTGTCCTCTAGTGGTCAGTATATGTCATGACACAATAGATTATTATTATTATTATTATTATTATTATTATTATTATTATTATTCCTACTACTACTACTACTACATGTAGATGCTTTTATTTAGCAGACACTTTTCTCCAAAGTGACGTACATGTCATAGAAAACACAAATCTGTTTGTAACTTCAGCAGAAAGAGACACTTGGATGCAGACACACAATTCTGCAGTACAGTTAATTTGTCATAATCCACCATATGAACCAATGTACATCACACAGTAGCTGCATAAAGGTTTATCCATTATTCAGCATTTATAATTACAAAATTATTGAACATAATATTGACATGTTTATCATGCACTTAGATCAAGAGATTCTTATTAATATGATTCCAGGGACAGCATGGTTAGAGCTGCTGCTATTGGACGCAAAAGCAACAGGTTCAAGTCCCACCTCTGGCTGTAGTACCATTGAGTAAGGTACTTGTCCTAAATTGCAGATCTTTTCAGTGTTTCCTTGTATGTGTCACAGCCCCAGACAATCAAACATAGAAGATCCACCCACCTCAACTGCACAGTCAAGGAGGAAGAATAAAAGAGACCCAACAACCACAGAAAGATTGTGGAATCTCTAAAAGAACAAAAATTTTCCCTGTGATCTTTTCAAGTCCCAAAACCTCTCAGGAAACCATGTGGCCAACCTTGGCCTTTAAATTAAATTAAATTAAACTAAAGCAAGTAACCGAAGTACAGATCAAGGAAAGCGGAATAAAAACGGTACAATGAAGCCCCACTGGTGACACAGCAATAACTTGGTCTTCCAGCAACTTGTCGTGAAAAGCTGTTCCAATGATTGTCACGATCGCCACGTGCCAAGAGTGACACACGTGCACTTGAAAGATTACGAGCGCCTCGGGGCCTCTCTGCCTTCTTTGCAGGGGTCACGTGGGGAGCGCGTGCTCAGCGAAAAGGACCACCCGCGTCACCACAATCAGCTGGAAAGGCAAACAATACAACGTGTGACTCGTCTCCGGTTCATTCAGTGTGCAGCTGAACTAAATCCAAAGTGAAATAAGTTTCGTGTGTCAATACAGATGATCTCACTATATTTTTTCATCAGCAGAATGAACTAAAGGGATAATTTCCAGGTGTGTTTGTGACCCCAAGATATAACACCTCAAGATTTTTATTCTGGAACATTCTGTACAACTTTCCCAGGACTGACCTGTTCTTTTTATTCACAATTTCTCCTGCCTTTGAAAAAATATGTTCATATGTTACAGAGGAGGCTGGAGAGCACAGAAATCACAGTGCCAGCGGATAAAGCTGTGGATGTGGTGTGGCGGCACAGCGAGTAGTGCTGTTGTCTCACAGTGCCTGGGTGGTGTGAGAAAATGTGGGTTTGATCCCTGCTCAGTCTGTGTGGAGTTTGCATGTTCTCCTGGTGTCTGCATGGGGTTCCTCCCGCAGTCCAAAGACATGCTGTTCAGGTTCCCCCATAGTGTGTGAGTGACGCTGAGAGAGTGTGTTTCACTGTTCTATGGAAGAGTGACCCAGTGTAAGTGGTGTCTCTAGCAGTGCAAGTCACCATGGTGAATAAGAGGTGTGGGCTAGTACACTACAGAGTATCCATGTTTTTAAGTTGCCTTAGAGAAAAGTGTCTGCTAAGTGAATAAATGTAATGTAAATGGCTGAACAGTTTTTCCTGAAGGGTCCTCAGATCTGGGGATATTCGGGATACTCCACACACACACACGTGATCTTGAGTGCTGGATGAACATGTCTCAGTGGTGCCGTCTCATGACCCACATGGAGAAATCCCCAAGTGAACCCAGATCTCTTGTGCGGAAGGTAAGAATCCTACCTCTGATCCACCACTGCCCGGAAAGTGTGCTGCTAGTTGGGATCTCCTGGACACTGAAATCAGGACGAAACGAGCCATGAGGGTAATGTCTGGACAACCGTGATGATGACCTCTTGGTATCAGGTAAGAGAAAGTGGTCAAACAGTTGCAGGTACCAACACAGTAGCTGTATGTAAGACAAATACCAGTTCATTGTGAACATTACAAGACTTTTATATCAGCAAGGAATGAAACCCAAACCTGGGCAGCAGGGCAGAATTTTACCACTAAACAACCAATGACCACTGCATGCGTTTCTCGTCAGGAATCTCCTCCGCGCTGAAATCGGGAAGGAATGAGCCAAGAGGGTAATGTTCGGACAGCCGTGACGTTAAGCAGTTAGTATTAGGTGTGAGAGACAGCGCTCCAGCCCCCACCATCCAGTTTTTTCTTAAACCCACCTTTCTCCAGGCAACGCAGGAACATCTGCCTGTTATTCCATGCTCTTGGTAGGCAAGCAGGACAACTATCAGGTCACGTCGACCTAGTAAAGCCTGTTCCACAGTGATTTTCCATTTCACGGCTCAGTGCACAGCCTCAAAACACATTACAAAGTATTATTATTACCTGTTACACACACACACACACACAGACATTGTCTGAAGCTGCTTGTCCCAAGCGGGGTCATGTGTAGGCCTGTTATTGTATATACAGTATATAAGAATAGTATATATAATAACAGGCCTGTACATTTATTATACACATTAATACTATATATTATTCTTGTGTATATAATATATATATATATATATACAGTACATTACGTATCTTGTGTATGTATACAAATACATACACAATGTATGCAGGTAAAAAGTATGTAAGATGTGACTGTACCTGATAGACACTGAATATGTAACCTAAGTTTCAAATACAGCTTTTAAAACAAGGAGCACCATTACTTTTATGATCATCCTCAGCAGATGGTGACTGAATCAAACTCTTCCTTTTCTGAAAAGGGTACAAACTAATTGTCACGACTACGCCCGCACCTCACCCAGCAGCACTTGGCTCCTGTTAAGCACCCGACTTCAATTGGAACGCTCAGTTTTATATGGCACTCCTCAGGGTGTCTTCTCCTCCTGCAGAGGACAATGGCTGTAATGATGATGATGATGAGTACAGTCACACCTGAGACAGAGCTGTACACATGGGCATAGTGTCTGCAGGAGCTTCTGGTTCTGGAACAAACATCATACACTTGACACATACTTCTGTGATGGAAATTCTTTGGGTTCAGGAATTTTAATGATTTTTTCAAGATGATTGTAGGCAAACAGAAATTACATTCCAACATGTTTCAAAGCTGTACTGAAACAGATGCTACAGGGCAGATACAGAAAGTAGTACAATTTATTTTATTTTTTTCTCATAAAAATTGTATAAAAAGCATCCTATTGCAATTTATGAAAAAAGGAAACATTAATATCACTGTTTCTTAATGGATTAAGGAGAGCAGACAGGAAAAGTATATTTTAAAACAGGAGTTTCCAAACAGAAGACATTAAAATATAATAATAAATATAATAATTACAGTTTCTGTCCAGGAGTAAATGCCTTCCTCTTCTTCTTCTCGCCAGCAACAGGAAACACAGATGGGTGTTTCGTAGACATGCTGGTTGCACAAAGCACAATATAGATACGGGGTATCCAAAAAAACACTGGAAACAGAACGCTGTAGAGTATCGGTTGTTTACACTAGCGACAGCGTAACAGACTGGGAGGTGCGCATCGCTACCGCTGCCCAGGATCACGAGAGAGTATCGTACCACATATATCGTTTGCCTGGGAAAAAAATCTACATTCAGAATTGGAAGTATCGCTTCTACTGAATGTGTATCGCTATCGCACCATCATAAAGTCAAAAAAAATCGTAAGTCAAACCATCGTAAGTCGAGGAGCATCTGTACAGCAAAGCAAAGGGAAAGTTGCATTAAACACCTTTGTGCCATAAAAGACAGAATACAGCAAGACTTTCTTTTTCAAAGTACAATATCACACAGCATGTTGCCACACAAGTACTCATGTATGTTATAAATGATGGACTCAGTCCAGTTTCTGGAAGGTTTACAGGAAACACCAGCAGTAAAGTCACTAAGATCCCAAGGAGCTGCTTGATGAATCAGCGTCACTTTCTGAAAAGAATGAAAAAAAAGTTTAAACAGAATAAAATAATATGGAGGCAACAGGGCTGAGTTATGGCTCTATTCATCATAAAAACCAGAAAAATGTACCATAAAGTCATGAAACCAAAAGCATTAAACAGGAACAGTTTCTCATGGCTAAAGTGTTAAATGTATAAAAACTGTACAGATTTAACGTAAAATGTTTGCTTGGCAAGTCTCAGCATTAAAATGTTAAATAAATGTTTTAAAAGCACCGATTTCTCGGCACTGCTGGGGTTCCCACACATTCTAGTTCTTCAGCGTCGCCCCTTTGAACACTCTTGACCTCAAACACTCAGTCCCAACATTTGGACTCTGACTCTGCTTTTGTCCACAACCTCCACTGTGGCTCTGAACCTGATGGTGTCTTCATCTCCCCTCCACTGGAAAGACTCACGACACCATCTCCTACCTCCTCCGCATCCAAGTTACAATTTACAAGCTACAAGTAGTTTTTATTGTCATTCCTCCATACACCTTGTGCACAGTGGAACGAAATGTCGTTTCTTCGGAGACCATGATGCAAGACAGAACATAGCATAAGGCAATGAATAAGTAAATAAATAAATAACTACACAGGATAGGACGCAGGTATGGCTGTGAGCTGTAGGCAGTTGTGGAGTAGTGTAGTACTGAGTTAATTGGTCAACGGAACCAGTTGAATGTTGGGAGGTAGCTGGGTGTTGAGAAGTCTAACTGCCTCAGGGAAGAAACTGTTGCGGAGTCTGCTGGTGGTGGCGTGGATGCTCCTGTACCTCCTGCCAGATGGCAACAGGGCGAAGAGTCCATGAGAGCGATGAGAGGGGTCGTCCACAGTGCTGTTGGCCTTGCGGATGCAACGGTTGTTGCATGTGGAGTCGATGGAGGGAAGAGGAACTCCGATGATCTTTTCAGCTGTTCTTATCACTCGCTGTAGGGTCTTGCGGTCGGAGGCTGTGCAGTTCCCGTACAATGCGGTGAGACAGCTGGTCAAGACGCTCTCTGTCATCCCTTTTTTGAACGTAGTGAGGATGGGAGATACTGATGGAAGAAATGGAGATGCTGCTGGGCCTTCTTGGCTAGGCAGGTAGTGTTCAGGGTCCAGGAGAGGTCCTCTGTCATGTGCACACCAAGAAACTGGAGTTTTTGACTCTCTCCACAGCTGTTCCATTGATGTGCAGAGGTGAGTGGTCTACTTGGGTCCTCCTGAAATCAATAATTATCTCTTTAGTCTTGTCAACATTTGGAGATAGACTGTTGTCTTTACACCATTCTGCGAGGTGGGTCACCTCCTCTCTGTATGCTGACTCGTCATCGTTGCTGATGAGGCCCACAACTGTAGTGTCGTCAGCAAACTTGATGATATGATTTGAACTGAACTTTGCAGCACAGTCATAAATCAGTAGGGTAAACGGCAGTGGACTGAGCACACAGCCCTGGGGAGCACCGGTGTTCAGTGTGGTGGTGCTGGAGGTGGTGTTGCCGATCCTGACAGACTGAGGTCTCCCAGTCAAGAAGTTCAGGATCCAGTTGCAGAGGGAGGTAGTCAGATGCAGCAGGCTCAGTTTTGTAATCAGTTTCTGAGGGATGATTGTGCTGAATGCTGAACTGAAGTCAATGAACAGCATCCTTACATAGTTGTCCTTTTTGTCCAGATGGGTCAGGGAAAGGTGAATGGCAGCAGATATGGCATCTTCTGTTGAATGGATGGGATGGTAGGCATACTGGAATGGGTCCAGTGTGGTACAAAGACTGCTCTTTATGTGTTTCATGACTAGCCGCTTGAAGCACTTTATGATAATGGGCGTGAGTGCAACCGGTCGGTAGTCATTCAGACAGGACACCGATGATTTCTTTGGCACAGGGATGATTGTGGTTGTCTTGAAGCACACAGGGACAACAGCCTGGCTCAGAGAGATGTTGAAGATGTCCGTGAAGACAGCCGCAAGCTGAACAGCACATTCCCTAAGTACCCGGCCAGGAATGCTGTCAGGACCCTCAGCTTTCTGTGGGTTGACTCTCGAAAGAGTCTTCCTGACGTCTGCAGCAGACAGGCAAAGTACCTGGTTGGTGGGAGTTGGGGTGGCCTTACCTGCTGGCGTGTTGTTCTGTGCTTCGAACCGTGCGTAGAAATCATTCAACGCATCTGGGAGCGAGGCGTCACCATCACAGACAAGTGATGTAGCTTTGTAGTCTGCGATGGCCTGAATGCCTTGCCACATGCGCTTTGTGTCCTTGTAGTTTAGGAAGTAAAGGTGGATTCTTCCTGCGTAGTTGCGCTTCGCCTCTCTGATAGCCCGGGATAGACTGGCCCTTGCCGTGCAGTACGCTGCCTTGTCACCAGACCTGAAGGCAGTGTCTCGGGTTTTCAGCAGCGAGCGCACCTCAGCAGTCATCCACAGTTTCTGGTTTGCACGTGCGGTAATGGTCTTGAAGGAAGTCACATCATCTATGCACTTGCTGATATAGCCAGTCACTGATTCTGCGTATTCCTCCAAGTCTGTGATGTTATGGCATGTATCATCATCTCTGAACATCTTCCAGTCTGTGTGTTCAAAGCAATCCTGAAGTGCTGAGATGGCTCCCTCAGACCAACATACCTGGGTCCTGCACAATGTCCACGTTTCCCAAGATCCTCACAGACGGATCCTGCTCTGGTTGCTCCCTCTCCTCGCACCTCCACACAGTAAACTTCTGCACTTTGATCCACTACCGACTTTTGCTCCACTGTGATTTGTGACATAAGGGGGTAGCTGGTTGCATCTCGGTAGGGTTGCTGTCTGTAAACTCATATGTTGCATGTTCAAATCCTACCTACTGCTGTAGCGCTCTAGATGAAGGCACTTACTTCATATAGCTCCAGTAAAAATTACCCAGCTGTATAAGTGGCTAAATAACTATATGTATCAACACTGTAAATTGCCTTGAAGAAAAGCATCAGTTAAACGGGTACTTAGCAGAGTAAGTCACAGTAGGTGCCTTAACCGTATATTTTACAAGATTATCTTAGACAGGGGACTAAAACAGCAACTTTCAGGTGACAATATCCTGAATGACTACAGTGACACTAATTGTTTCCCCACTAATCCAATACAATAACTATCCCGGTCAGAGGAGAAGAATCTGTGCATCATCCTGCCCTTGAAGAAGATTCTGCCAAAACTCTGTCTACGCTGATATCAGTTAATTTGAAAAGCACAAAAGATGATGTGGAAATAAACTCTTATAATAACAATTACAATAATTAGGCAGAGAATGTCATTCAAAGGACACAGCTGGTGGTGTAGTGGTGAGTGTTACTGCCATTGAATCCAAAGGTTGCAGGGATGATCCTCACTTCAGACTATTGAACCCTTGAGCAAAATACTTACCCTAAACTGCTCCAGTGAAATAACCCAGTTGTACAACTGGGTAAATAATTATAAGATTAACAGTATAAGTCACTTTTGAGAAAAGTAAATATAAAATCACCTGTTTCAGGCATCAGAACAAGAAGCAGTGAAATGTGTTTATAAGGTGTACAGAAACAGTTTTAATGTTCAGTGTGGTTTTGTGTGTCAGATGGGAGAAGCTGAGATTCTGAACTATTTATTTTAGTTCTTTACTTTTAGTTCTTATAAGAATGTAGTCTGCAGTACTGAAATGAGCCAAAGGAAGGAGTTAAAGTGAATCAAATCCTCCTAAGACTCAGTCAGTTCTATTTGTTCAGTAAAAAACCTCAACTGAGAGACACAGGAGAAACTACACCCTACATGGGGTAAAGTGGAGTAAAAATGAACCTTAATTCCCTTCTGTGCTTTTAAATTATACCACAAGTGTGGGGTGGAGCTTCAAAAACTTCCTATAAATCCTTGAAATATATCTTATAAACAGATTTTCTTTCAGTTGGGACACAAGAGGACGTCTGAGGTTCTCCTTCAACACACCTGGTCTGTGACTGGGAGTCAAGAGGACAAACTGAGCGATGAGGACATAGAGGGACAGAGCAGTGGGAATCCCACAGACAGGTGTCAGGTACATTGAGCCCTTTATACTCTACGTGTGTTACTAGTGTACATTCACACAGGTGTGGTACTCACTCTGGGCTGCAGCATATTTCACTCCAGCAGCTGATGGACACAAGTTCTTGATCCCTGGAAAGAAATGACACAGTATGATCAGTAGAGGAGGGTTATGGGAAACCTCAGTGAAACACCTCCTCTGTGTCCCTGATTGTGACTCCACAGTTTATTAGTGTGACAATAATGGATCTGTCCATCATCCAGTCCTCATCCTCCTCACCAGTGTGTCTTCTCTTCCTGCAGAGGACAATGGCTGTGATGATGAGTGCAGTGAGAACCAGGACAGCGATGAGAACTGCACTGATGAGCACAGGGTCTACAGGAGCTTCTGGTTCTGGAACAAAGAGCACAGACACACATGGTTCATATAGATCATAAATCATATACAGTACATGCGTACAGGTGTCTTACCCCAGTTGACGTCCAGCTTGTTGTCCACACTCAGGTGCGACACAGTACAGGTGTAGCGGTGTCTCTCTCTCAGCTCCTCCTCACTGACACTCAGACTCCTTCTCAGCTGGTAGGTCCCGTCTCCGTTGGGCAGCACCTGTCCTCCCGTGAGCTCCCGGTCTGGGACGGGCCGGTCGTCCCTCAGCAGGGTCATGTTGACGCGTCGGGGGTAGAAGCCGGTGGCCACACAGCTCACCTGTGTCCTTCCGCTGTGTGGCTCTGTCTTCTGTATGACCCTCACTCTGGGACGCTCTGTGGAGTCAGAAAGAGGACTTCCTGTTTGAGAGCTGTCACTGATGAATGATGAGGAATTCATGTCCCATAGTCAACATAACTCATTTCACTTTCATCAGTGTGTTGAACTTTACAATTTAATGTGGACTTTTTACTTGTGTGTAAATACAGTGTCCTGTAGAGACCAGTCTGGGTTCCCAGTGAAACACAAGACTATGAACTACACTGAACTCTCACTGAGTGTGTGAACAGATACCAACACAGTACTTTACCTTTCCTCAGCAGTATGTTCTTGTCCTCCTGCAGGTATCTCCTAAGTGTCCTCACACACAAAGGCCGGTAGATATTTGAGTACTTCTGTTTCATGATGTTTCTTCTGACGCTGCTCCAGACAAACTCTGGCACAAATGCATTCTCTGTATGACTGAGGGCATCATATTGATATTGATCCTCTCCATCATAGGCATTTATAACAAAAAATCTACTCAGTGTATCATCCTCCAGGTCACAGACTGCAAATCTCTGATAAACATGAACTCCTGTAGAAACCAGATAAACACAGACAGGAAGTTATGATGTTCACTGTATTCATATATAGATAAAATCACACACTGTCCGAAACTGCTCGTCCCAAGTGGGGTTGCGGCAAACCGGAGCCTAGCGCGGCAACACAGGACACAAGGATTGGGGGGACGGGACACACCCAGGACAGGACACCAGTCTGTTGCAAGGCACTCCAAGCAGGACTCGAACCCTAGACCTGCCAGAGAGTAGGCCTCAGCCAAACCTGCTGCGCCCCGGCACCCCTCTACTAGATATAATCAATGTGTCTTTTATTTATCTAATACAAACTATATATATAAGGTCTGATAACTGTTCAGTTTAGGTTATGAATTCACATTCAACACCAATAATATGTTTCCTGAAGGAACTCAGTTGAACAGTTTGCTCACCTTGAGTTTGATTGGAGTGCTTCATCATAGTAAATAATGAGTTTTGCAGGCTAGTGTAAAGGTCTGCAATCACATAATCTCTGAGATCAGTTTCCTGTATGGAGTCATTTACCCTCCAGTGTCTCCGAGAAACAATCTTCTTTATGCCACTATCATAATATTCCACAGGAACATCATTGACCAACAGTACCATAGTGAACTCTGGGAACTGTGTCTCTCCAGATATATATGTGCCCTCCAGTGAGAGAGAGTGGGAGTCTGTTTTAGGAAAGACAGCATCTTATTAATATTTCAGATAATTTTATCTCAAACAATTTACATATTGAAGTAAATATCCAAAAAAAATTCAAATTTTTATCAATACTTTAATTGCAATCATCATAATTCCACAAGAACACAAAAAATGCATTCTACATGTAAATACTGAAATGAAATTTTATTGTAACAATATTGTCACATGTAATTTATGTCCTTCTGCTATATCTGTGGAATCATGGTTGTATACAGACTTTTCTGACAAACTCAGATACTGATGCTGAAGTGTGTTTGTTAGTGAATACACTCAGTACCACGATATGTAGTCATATCAGTGTAGTAAAACTCAGTACTTTACCTGTAGAGACCAGGTGAACTGAGCCCAGGATCAACAGCACCACTGCAGGTACCTTCATGATGATGATGATGGAAACCGTGTTTCTGCTGCTCGTTTTGTCCTAAAGCACATAAAACAGTGAGAGCAAAGGGAACAGCTGTAGGGTTTGTGTAGCTTGAAGACAGTTCATTGGTTGTTAGTGAAACAAACCAGGTAAATTAGTCTAAACTAGTACTACCACACGAGGGGGTGCGGTGGTGCAGTGGGTTGGACCACAGTCCTGTTCTTCAGTGGGTCTGGGGTTCGAGTCCCACTTGGGGTGCCTTGCGACGGACTGGCGTCCCGTCCTGGGTGTGTCCCCTCCCCCTCCGGCCTTATGCCCTGAGTTGCCGGGTTAGGCTCCGGCTCCCCGTGACCCTGTATGGGACAAGCGGTTCTGAATAAAAGGTAAATCAGTGTAAGTCACTTTGGAGAAAAGTGTCAATTAAAGAAATAAATGTAAATCCTGAGTGAATTTCCATGGTCAGTAATGGTGTCTCATACAGGGGTCTTTCACTGTGATCTATGCATTCATATAGAATGTTTCACTGCCCTCTACATTTTTATGCTTATATACTGTAAAACTACATTGTATATAGTCTCTGAAAATTCATACAATTTTAATAATCAATTTACATGAACAGGGTCGTGGTGAACTGAAAGTATTGGGTTCAAGGTTGGAGGTACACTGTGGACAGGACACAAGTCCATCACAGGGTAGCACACACACCCATTCATACAGTAAGAGCAATTTAAATTCACCAATTCACCTGAACTGTAAGTCTGTGTGAGGAAACCAGAGCACTAGGAGGAAGCCCATGTAGACACAAGAAAAAACATACAAATTCCACACAGACTGAGCAGAGATCGAAGCCACTTCCTCCGTCCCTGGAACAACACCTTCACTTCAGGTTATACATTTATTTGACACGTTTCTCTAAAGAAACATGCAATTATTCACCCATTTATACAGCAGGATAATTTTACATCAGCAATTCAGGGTAAGTACCTTGCTAAAGGACACCACAGCTGGAGGTGGGATTCAAACTTGCAAGTTTCTAAAGGTACCAGCTGTCTTCTGGAAAACACTGAATAAGTTTTAAATGAGACAGAACTGTAACCGTTATCTTACAGCCACTTTGCATTGGCTGGGAATCGAACCCTGGTCTCATGTCCAGTAAACAGCATTTTGTATTCACCCAATTAGCGAGCACATTTCACCAAAGCAGCTTACAACATTAAGGTTATTTAGCCATTTTTACTGGAGGGTAACCGTGTTTCTCAAGGGTACTAAAACCAAAGGCAGGGACTAAACCTGCACACTTTGGCTTCAGAGGCAGTAGCTCTAACCACTACACCACCAGTTGTAGTTCCCTCACTACATCCCCAATTTCTGGTTATGAGCAGAAACTCTACCTGCACAGGTGTGTGTTGGGTCTCTACACAGGTCACTACTGCATATTCAGGAAGTGTTTGTTATACATCAAAGAAGTGCTTCATTCACTTTATGGAGAGCAGTTTTTGGGTGTTTCAATGTGAACGTGAGGAAGAATAGAATTATTAAAAAGTGTAATTCAATAACTCTAGTCCAATAGCTTAAGTTTTTTATATTGTACATGTGTGTTGTTTGTTACATAGAAAAGGCACACAGGAATTAATATACTATCATATAATATATTACACATAATAATAATAACCACATTGACTGCATGGATAGACTCGATCGCTACCAGTGGACTCACTCCTCTCAACACAAAGGACACAAGTGGAGGACAGAACTTTCTGGAGGAACTCTGTACATGTGGTCAACAAGAGTTGCCGTTGACTCAACAGGACTGAATAACAAATACAGCACCAGGACTAGCAGATGGAATACTGGTTACAGCTGCTGTTTCTTAACTTAAAGGACGTGGGTTCACATCCCAACCGCTTACTGTGGCTCCACTGAGTAACACATTTACTCTTAAATTGTACAGTGACATCACCCAGCTGTTTAAATGGGTAAATAGGGTAAATGTAAGTGAGTAAACAGTGTAAGCTGTTGTGGTAAAAGTCCCACCAATAGAGTGATTCCCTGAAGAGAACCAGAGACTGTATGACATTCAGAGACATGTTGAGTCTCCACTAGTCCTTACTGACACGTTGGACTGTTAGTCCAAAACCATCTTTATTACTCATAGTCTTTGTTCATGTGAAAATCCAGTCAATTACAGAAGTGACTCTGATTAATACAAATGACGATGACTGTGAAGGTGTGTGTGCTGCTGAGGACCCGAGACTCCACCTTCAGAGCAGGTGACAAGACTACGAATGGCGAAGGTCAAACTGTCCCGGGCCATCGAAGAGGCAAAGATCCCACAGGGCAAGAGAATCAACAGCCACTTTGAGAACTGTGGTGACACGAGGTGCATGTGGAAGGGCATCCAGGCCATCACCAACTACAGGACAACACCACCTGCCTGTGACAGTGATGCCTCCCTTCCACATGCTCTGAATGACTGCTACGCTCGGTTTGAGGCGCAGAATGACGTGGCGGCGAGGAATACCACCCCTCCTCCCAACAACCAGGTGCCGTGTCTTACCACGGCTGATGTGAGAAAAACTCTATGCCGAGTCAACCAATGGAAGGCTGCTGGACCAGACAACATTTCTGGCAGAGTGCTCAGAGGATATGCAAACCAACTGGCAGATGTTCTCATTCAAATCTTCAACATCTCCCTGAGCAGCACTGTTGTTCCAATGTGCTTCAAGGCCACCACTGTCGTGCCCGTGCCGAAGAAGTCTTTAGCGTCCTGTCTCAACGATTACCGTCCCGTCGCACTCACATCCATCGTCACGAAGTGCTTCGAAAGGCTCGTCATGAGGCACATCAAGACTCTGCTGCCCCCCTCACTGGACTCCCTGCAGTTCGTGTATCGTCCCAAATGCTCGACAGCCGACGCCATCGTCACCACCCTCCATCTGGCCCTCACACATCTGGACACATAAGAAACGTACGTTCGAATGCTGTTCATAGACTTCAGTTCGGCGTCCAATACAATCATCCCTCAGCACCTGATTGGAAAGCTGAACCTGCTGGGCCTGAACACCTCCCTCTGCAACTGGGTCCTAGACTTCCTGACTGGGAGACCTCAATCAGTCCAGATCGGGGCCACTATCTCCAACACCACCACGCTGAGCACTGGGGCCCCCAGGGCTGCGTGCTCAGTCCACTGCGGAAGGGCCTCTTTTGGCTGTGACCCCACAGGTTCGTGGCAGATCCTCCATCCTGGAATACGTAACACACACCCTTTCGCACTTACAAAACACCATCACTGCTATTTCTGGTGAATCTAAAAAAATGAAGCTAAAACAAAGGGAACTGGACTTGCATGAGTTTTCTTGAAAACGTTTCACCACTCATCCAAGTGGCTTCTTCAGTTCTAAAAGACTGGTGGGAGTTTTGGTTTTAAACTAGAGAGCTAGTTCTTCAGGTCAGGACTCAGCAGTCCACCTACATCTGAAGGACAAGGGACATTCTTTTGAGGATAACAACGTACATATTTTGGCCAGAGGAGACAGATGGTTTGAAAGAGGAGTGAAGGAAGCCATCTATGTAAAACTGGAAAACCCCTCTCTGAACAGGGGAAGTGGACCGAGACACAATTTATCAACCATATATAATACAGTTTTAGCATCTTTCCCACCCATTTACACCTTGGGTCTGGTGGTTCTGGCCATTAATGGGTAGTTAAGTACTGCTAATTGTAGAAAAACAGGACATCACCCAGGTTAATTTCAATAACATTCTCTAATTGTCAGGTGATTATTGGGTTGTTAAGAGACCCCAGTCACGTGAGTCTCAAATGGGCTCCACCCATAGATGTTCCAAGTTTAAAACTTGGAAATTTGGTAAGAAAACAATAGAATTGGAAGTACAAACCTTTAAGAACTACATCAAAATTATGTTTATTTTAACGTCACCGATACAGGTTCTGACATTCTGGTAATTGCCACAATACTGTAGCTAAAACACCAGGAAACGTGACAAAATCATCGAGGAAAACAACAGCGCATGCCTGTAGCGCGTGGAGATGAAACCACGTGATTCGAAGCGTCATTGTAATTGGGTAATAATTAATGAGAGCGCTGAGCGAGAGCACTAGAAGGTTCAAAAGTAAATGAGCACAGAGTTTTATCCTTGTACGTATATTGATACATGGACGAAAAATTGTTTTGTTCTTATCGCTGACTACAGGGATATTTTTACACAAAATGATACATTTCTGCTGAAACATTGCACAAAAATTTTATAGGCAGTCATTTCGGTCCGCACCCCCTCACCCCCCCGTGACGTCACTTCTTCGCTTTGGCACCGTCTTAGTAGTTCATTAAATATTGTAACTATCACCTGAATATCCGCACAAAAGAACTCGCACTTTGCATCTCATTTTGCTACATATGATATGTCACTTTGTTGGCCCAAGTTGCTACCAACTCCAAGAAACAGTTTGTAGAAATGAGGTGAAGGAAACATTACTGAACATTTAACACTGATGTTTGATCGTGTGGTCAAATAAGAAACAGTGATCTTACCTGGAAAAGCTCTTTTTCTTATTGTTATTCAAACATCTTCCGAACTACGCGCAATTGTTCCCTCACAAAATTCTTTCACTTTCGGTTCCGATAAACGGTGCCGCGTAGTCAAATACAGCACTATACTGGCCTCTAGCGGTCAGTGTGTAACATGGCGCAGTCCAGATTAATAATAATAATAATAATAATAATAATAAAGAAGAAGAAGAATCAATTCAAACGCCTCAAAACATCTCATTACAATCTGTGATATACTGTACTATAGTTAATGTACATGTCCTTTTAATGGTCTGAAGTGTGTTTCAGTGAGATGTGGAGGAAAAACACAGAACATGTTGTTCTCTTTTTATTACATCTGTTTCACCACCCAAATTACTGGCTCACAAAGATGCTTAAAGATTTAAAGATTCCAGTGGTGTGTAAATGGGGTCCAATAATTAAATATTTTGGACTTTGCTAGACGTCGTTTGTCCCTTTCGAATGTTCTCTACTTTTGCAGCTTTTTGACATCACATTTCATCAGATCAGATGTTTGTTATTTCTTTAGTGTGTAAGATTAAGAAATGTGCAATCATACAGTCAGGCAGGCAGCACTGTTTAAAATAATCTTCAGCAACTTAAAGTAACCAGGAAAAATCAAGTCGGTGAAGCAGAGATTTATTGCGGCACCATGTCATCTTTAGAGGAAGTTATGTGTTATGTGAGCAAAGGCTAAAATCAGTGTAAAGCACTAGAGAAACTCGACCTGCCAGTAGTCATGTCACCGTGACAGTAAGTGAAAGTATTTTCAATGTCAGCTTTTTCTTTACTTTTCTTTACATGTTCACTTGTATAAGTTGTCATATTTCAGTGCAGCTGGGGCTACCGTATCAATATAATGTGACGAAGCGTTAAGAGTTCTTCAGCTCATGTGTTTGCTGTTGTCGGCCTCCAGGGATGTGTACGCAGAGAGAAGCTGCTTTGCTCAAACTCTCATTTGCCGAGTTTTATTCAAGAACTGAGGTCGGTGGCTTTGAAATATGTCTTCTCCCAGTGTAAAGATATGCTGAAGCACGACACTATTTTTACAAAAGCAAAATCACAAATGTTTTTCAAATGAGTTGTTCTCCTCTACTGTAAAGCGGTGGATCACAAGAGACATGTGCTTTGCCTTCACTGACACATAAACTCAGACTGTGTGTAGTTTGCATGTTCTCTTTGTGTTTCAAGGATACTACTACCAGAAGTGGGAATCAAACCTGTGACATTTTGCATCCAAAGTCTGCAGGTATAACCACTACATTACCAGATATCCCATCTCCCGCTTCTTCTAGGACTTTGTACAGTATGGTGATCAGTTACATAAAACAGCAACACACAACCGTCCAAGAGAAAAATAAACTTGTAAAAAGAGAACAAAAAGGAATTGAATAAAAACATGTACAATGAAGAATAGAACAGAATGGAATAGAATATACTTTATTGTCCCTTTCCAGGGAAATTTGTTCTGGACACCATGACATGGCCAGTGCACAACATTAGACTCACATAAAACAGTACACACTGTAACGATCCGGCTAAGCTAATGAGTTAGCCCAGATCCTCACGTGGATTCCAGAAAGGCGTAAAAGTATATAAATCCAGATGGACACGGACAAAAGGACGCTCTTCTTTTTAATATCTTGTGGGAAACTATGGATAACATATTTCACACAGCTGTCCTTACAATAAAATAACCAACATTAAAGCAATCTCCAAAACGTGCGAGGCACAAAAGGGTGTACACGGCCACGTATATCAGCTTGCGCGCCCCGGGAGCCAGCAACGAGGGGGCGGAGCAACCCCTTAGTCTCCACCATGATACGTCATCATTACAACACCCTAACCTACAGTTAAAAAAATTAAAATAAATTAAAAAATAAATAACAGTCAAAGTTTAAAATCTCTATATACAGTCTAAAACCTCACTTTTGGAATTCCCTGTTTAACAATCGAACTGCAGTTGGCACAAAAGAATTCTTATAACAATTTGATTTACACATCAAGATTCTAAATCGTCTCCCCGCGGGTAACATGTTAAAGTTCTCATATAAAATGTGTGTGTCATCAGTCACAATTTTTTTAGCTTGTTTTAAAATAGATGCCTCATACAATTCCTGTATGGGTCTTTTCTCTTCCCACCCAATAATTTTCAGGGCAGTATGTACTAGTCTTCCAAGTTTTGATTTTAATTGGACAGTCAGGTTTCCGTACCATGCTGGAATACCATATCTTATCAAGCTCTCAAAAACAGACTGGTAAAACAGAAATAGAATCTTCTGGTTTACCCCAAATACTTTCAACCTTTGCAAAAAGTATAGCCTCTGCTGCAATCTAGAACACAGACTGTTTATCTGAGCAGACCAACATAACAGATCATCAATATAAACACCATCCATCCATCCATCCATCTTCCTCCGCTTTTATCCGGGGCCGGGTCGCGGGGGCAGCAGTCCGAGCAGAGTACTCCAGACCTCCCTCTCCCCGCACACCTCCTCCAGTTCCTCTGGGGGAACCCCAAGGCGTTCCCAGGCCAGCCGGGAGACATAGTCTCTCCAACGTGTCCTGGGTCTGCCCCGAGGCCTCCTCCCAGTGGGACAAGCCCGGAACACCTCCCCAGGGAGGCGTCCAGGAGGCATCCGGAACAGATGCCCGAGCCACCTCAACTGGCTCCTCTCGATGCGGAGGAGCAGCGGCTCTACTCCGAGCTCCTCCCGGGTGACTGAGCTCCTCACCCTATCCCTAAGGGTGCGCCCAGCCACTCTGCGGAGGAAACTCATTTCTGCCGCTTGTATCCGCGATCTCATTCTTTCGGTCATGATCCAGAGTTCATGACCATAGGTGAGGGTAGGAACGTAGATCGACCGGTAAATTGAGAGCTTCGCCTTACGACTCAGCTCCCTCTTCACCACAACAGACCGGTACAATGACCGCATTACTGCGGACGCCGCACCGATCCGTCTGTTGACCTGCCGCTCCATTTTTCCATTTTTTCCCTCACTCGTGATCAATATAAACACCCAAGTATTTATATGAAGAAACCTGTTCAATAGTATTTCCATATATTATTAGAGGACTATGATCCCCCACAGATCTGGGGTCGAAGATCATTTCAATAGTCTTCATTTCATTTAAAATCAAGGAGTTGTTGTCACACCACCCCACAAAGCTGGCAACCTCAGAAAAGTACTGCGAAGGTGCGGTGTTCCTGTCCAATAAACTCAATATTGCAGCATCATCAGAAAATTTGATGAAGAAGGTATTATCCTGACTAGTAACACACTCATTAGTGTATGATGTAAATAAAATGGGTGAGCTAACGCAGCCTTGTGGGACCCCCATATTAGTAGTTTTCACCTCGGAATAGGAATTATTGACCCTGACTTGTGTTGAATTTGTTAGAAATGAATGAAACCAGAGGGGGCGCGGTAGCGCAGTGGGTTGGACCGGGTCCTGCTCTCCAGTGGGTCTGGGGTTCGAGTCCCGCTTGGGGTGCCTTGTGATGGACTGGCGTCCCATCCTGGGTGTGTTCCCTCCCCCTCTGACCTTACGCCCTGTGTTGCCGGGTGGGCTCCGGTTTCCCGTGACCCTGTATGGGACAAGCGGTTCAGAAAATGTGTGTGAATGAAACCACTTAATGCAAAAAGGGTTCACTTTTAACTCCGTCATTTTCCAAATTAGTAGCTGGTGTTGAAGTGTGTTAAAAGCTGAACTAAAATCTATAAAAAGTAGACGTGAATGTGCTTGGGTATCTTCTAAATGCCTATTCACTGTGAAACTCAAGTTCACTGAGATACACACTGTACGTGGGGTCATTATACTGTAACACGTTGTGCTCGGAGGGGCCGAAGAAGGGCGCATAGACAGCAGTCTCTTAAACAATTTACATTACATTTATTCATTTAATTTATTTCATTTAATTTATTCAGTCGCGGTGGCAACAGGGAGAGCAGAGAGGCCCAGTCGCCCCTGTTCCCTGCAACTTGATCCAGCTCAGCCTGCGGGATCCCCAGCCGTTCCCAGGCTAACTGTGAGATATAATCCCTTCAGCAGGTCCTGGACTGACCTCAGGGCCTCATCCCAGTTGGCCGTGCCCGGTATACCTCCAGTAGGAGGCATCCAGGGGGCATCCTTATCAGATGCCCGAACCACCTCAACTGGCTCCTCTCGGTGTGGAGGAGTAGCGGCTCTACTCTGAGTGCCTCCTGGATGTCCGAACTCCTCACCCAACACCCTTGCGGAGTGAGTCCCACCACCCTGCGGAGAAAACTCATTTCAGCTGCTTGTATCCGCGATGTTATTCTTTTGGTTTCAAAATGGAAAGAAGATGTATCAGAAATCAGCCAACGTCAGACAACTGGTGTCGCTTCAGCTGAAAGAGAAGCCCAGAGGCTTCTTTTGCAAGGTCAACTGAGTCATTGTCATCCCTGGAAACCTTGGAAAGAATGTTAAGAATGACTTCCTCATTCTCCACAATACACTTGATGACTTCAAAATGACTTGTCCAGAGGATTTCTAACAATCTCTTGAGATACGGCCAACTGTACCTCTGACAGACAAAATGATGCTTGAATAAAGAGTACAGGGAGCCTGACAAGTCAAAGAAACTTTTGACACAAGGTTCATGTGAGAGAGGAGACAGAACAGGTGAGGGGCTTGCCTCTCGGTGACGTTTATTTAGGGCAGTGCAGGGGAAAATAACAGTGGGGGAAAGGGGGAACCGGGAACTGGTAGAGCGGGGCGGTGCTTCGGGGTCGCGGTCGGGATCGAGGCTATAGTTGGGATCGGGGTCATGGCTGTCGCAGGTCTCTCTCTTTCTCTCTCTCTCTTCTCCTCCGTCTCTCTCTCCCCCTCACTGGCGGGTCCGGGGGACGAAATAGAGGTTGCAATCAGCCCCAGCTGCGACTGGCTTACCCCGGACTCCGCCCCCCTTCCTGCTCGCTTCGGCGTGTTACGGTTCACTTTGAATTGCATGTATGATTGAGAGGTGAAGCTGGTGGTTATAGCAGTGGATTTAGAGGATATGCCTGTCCAACTTTTTTGCAATAAAGCCTGAACACTGCGTCGCACCCCACTCTTCACTGATGTTCCATCATAACACTGGCTCAGTATATTGTCAGCACTGATTCCTGTTTCAGACAAGTGTTGTAATATTTCAGTTGTGATGTAATCTGCATCAAGCTGCTGGAGTTCTAATAAGCCAACGAGATGTTCCTCTGCCACACCGTTGCACACAAAGCGGATTACAACAGACACATTTTCAACGTTGCACCGATCCCTTGTGCCATCATCACTTTTTAAGCAGAATGCAGCTGGATCAGCAGTGTCATATTTCTGTTTTATTTTTTTCAGAACCATGGATACCAAAATTCCAATCACTTCATTCTGGATGGTTTTGGAAGTGTACTTTGCATTTTGTGTGATATTTGATGTAATGTCAGCAAGGTATTTATCTTTTTCCAACGTGTTTTTAAACAAGTTGGCAAAAAGCCCTGCAGCTATGCAGTCCTCCTCATTGTCAAATGTTTTCCGATCCCCACGTAGTGGAAGCTCATTGACCTCTAAAAATTTCACAACACCTGCCACACTTTTCTATGTGTTGGGGGCCGAGCGAGCATGCTACGGTCTCTCCCGACACCTGTACTGTTGGCGGCAAAACTCTGTCCACGCGGTTGAGGCCTGTAAATGAGCCTGGCTACAAGCATGTTTTTGAAGCTCGCCTGCGGTCACGTTCTAATGCTGCTTTCCAGTTTTTAAAACCCGTCGAAACGAAAGTGTCTTTTTCGGATAAAGCGGCACCAAACACTCGACACGGAAAACAAAAGCAGCATCGGGCTCCACAGAATATTCAAGCCAGGGTCGTGACTGATGCCAAGCGGCCGAAAAGCATCTCTCCTTCCCTCCAAAAAGAGTTCGGGGATATAATTGCAGAACCAGCTGATGAGGATTTGCCCTGTTTAAATCATCTGGGACCGAACTGTTGCAGTTTTGAATGGGTGTAACTGTGTTTTTGACACGATCGGAAGCTGCTGATGAACTTACTTGACTCGTCTATTTCTCCAACCTCATTGCCGCAGATGGATGAGGTGGTAGCTGTGTCCTGGTGAGCTAAAGTGGTTTTCCTTTGTCCTTTCAGAAGAAGAAATCTCTACATGTGTTGTCTTAGGCTACTAAAGTGTATAGTAGTAATAAAGTTCTCTAATAATTCTAATACAGTTCACTGGCTGTTTCTATCGTTGCTTTGTAATTCAGCACATCCGTTAACCTCAAAGGTAGCCAAGTGTATGAGGCTAAGGCTATTTGTGTCGACAGTCATAAGAAAAAAAACTAAATAAATAAATAAAATATCTGGCGCTGACTTAAATACCACCACCACCACACCACACCACCTGAACTGCTTGTCCCATACGGGGTCACGGGGAGCCAGAGCCTGACCTGGCAACGCAGGGCATAAGGGCGAGGGGACACACGCAGGACGGGACGCCAGGCCGTCGCAAGGCACCCCAAGCGGGATTTGAACCCCAGACCCACCGGAGAGCAGGACGGTGGTCCAACCCACTGCACCACTGCACCCCCCCCCACAAGAATAAATAAATAAATCAATAAATAAATAAAATACCTGGAGCTGAACTGAATATCACACCAATTTTGAGACTGGTTTTGGGGTGTAGGGCCAGGGTGGAACCAAGCTTTTGATTGGGTGGGCCAGGCCCACCATGGCCCCCCTGTGGAGCCGGGCCTGGATTTTTTCAGCAATTCATATTTGTCCCCAGGTTTACACTTGAAGAACTTTCTAATATTATATTAAATTATAATATTTTAGTAATGGGCATTGATGGGGAGAATGAGGAGACAAGGTTCTTTTCCTCTTGCTGCGTTGTGTCTAATGAATTCTGTATTATGGTGATAAACCTGCTCTCTTCATTTGCTCCATCAACACCAGGTGCTGACATGATCTGACCAGAAATTCCTTCATGTCCTTCATTACCTCATACTCAAACCTCATCTTCTCAGGTGAGACGCTCATTTTCAGTGCTTATCCTCGAAGACCATCCAGCTGGCCCTGGTGTGTAGCAGAGAGCTGCTTCAAGTCTCATCAAGTAGGTCACGGGCGCCAAGCCGGGAGACAAGTGGCAGGATCCAAGCGCGGGATCGTGGGTCGTGAACGGAAGGGACAAAGATGGGAATCATGGTCAGGGTCAGGTGTGCGTCAAGCAACCGAGGCGCAAATGCCGTCTTTTGGGTGAATCCTTGTTCATTGTCAAAGGTCAGAGCTGTGGTCAAAGCCAAAGATGTGTGTCGCGGGGGCAAGAAAGCTGAGTCAGGGTGAAGCAGTAGGAAATACGGGAAAAATAGGAGTGAGGTTGCAAACGAAGAGGGGACGCTTGTCTCACTGAGATTCCGCAACCTGTGAGCCATGATCTGGCATCCTTTATACTCGACCCTGTTGATTCAGATCAGCTGCGTCCAGCTGGAGTGTGGTCAAGGGTGTCACGGAATAGACTTTAGTTATGCGGTTTTCTTGTAATTCTGTTCATATGGACACGGTATGTTGGTTGGTTCAAGTGCAGACTCTTTATTTACAGATATCAGTGAAAAGCTTACAGGTAAAAGTGAGTAACTACAGGGACTGAAACTGGAACAGGACACTGAGGACTAGAAACAGCTCTGACACAGCTGCTCACACAACTCCAGAAAACAGATCTGATGCTCAGAAAAGACCACTTTGTGTTTCATGGCTCTTATTGCTGTGCTGATTGTCTCCCAGGTTTCATTTGTGTTCTTCCCAGCCCTGTGGCAAGAGACCAACACTGGTTCAAGCCGAGAGTGGTGGGTACCTCCCGTTTGACAGTTCATCTCTTTCACACGTTTGTTCTGAAGCTGCCCGACACCATGGTAAAGGAGAACCCCTATGGTGAGATACCAGATGGTACTCATGACTGCTCCTCTTGAGCCACAATTCTCCTAGTCCATTTTCACAGATTTTTTTACTTATTTACAGACACTGGGTACTTTTTATAAAGTCTTGGATATAGCTACAGTACTAAATGAAATGGTTCCTGTAAAGTTCGGAGACGCTGCGTCCCTCCTCCAACCCTAACAACCACACCACCATTCCAGTTTCAATTGTCTGAGTGCGTTTTACTGAGTGTGTTTAAATACTGTTATACTTTTTAAGACAAATTATGACTTGGTGTTGCATTAAAAGTGACATTATACAGCTGTGTTTTCAGCTGTAGTGAAACAGATGCTACAAACCAGAAGTAGAAACCAGAAGTAGATTTTATTTATGCCTGTCATCAAAAACATGTAAGTCACACTACAGCTTTTAAATAACATTCTCATTATAGTTTATGTGAAAAGCTGATATTCATATGACTCTGTCTTTATAAGTAAATGAGAACAAACAGGAAAAGTACATTTTACTGTCACTAGAACAGGACTACAGTGTTTTTAATTTAATATACAGCAAAGCAATAGGAAAGTTTCAAAATATAATATCACACAACATGTTGCCCCACAAGTACTCATGTATGTTATAAATGATGGGCTCAGTCCAGTTTCTGGAAGGTTTACAGAAGACAGGAGCAGTAAAGTCATTAAGATCCCGAGGAGCTGCTTGATGAATCAGCATCACTTTCTGAAAAGAATAAAAACAGCGTTTGATCAAAATGAAATAATATGGAGGCAACACGACTGACTAATGGGTTTATTCATCATTAGAACCAGAACATCTACCATACAGTCATAAGAGTCCTTTAACTAAAGGCATTATGGGGGTTATTTACATTTTTATCATTTCAATGCTTAAACATTTACCTGAGTTTCTTCTGTACAGTGAATATGGAATTTTTTTTTTTGATATTCCATAAAATGCACAGATTTACTTTATAATTAATAATGTTTCAAGTATCAGGATTACACACACACACATTTTCAGAACCGCTTGTCCCATACGGGGTCACGGGGAACCGGAGCCCACCCGGCAACACAGGGCGTAAGGCCGGAGGGGGAGGGGACACACCCAGGACGGGACGCCAGTCCGTCGCAAGGCACCCCAAGCGGGATTCGAACCCCAGACCCACCGGACAGCAGGACTGTGGTCCAACCCACTGCGCCACCGCACCCCCTTATCAGGATTACAATCTCAAATAAATGTTTTTAAAATACCTATTTTTTAGCACGGGTTCAGTTTCCAAATGTTCTAGGTTGTTTTCATTTTATAATTGATTGGTCATACTGTGGGTGCACGGTGGTGCAGTGGGTTGGACCGGGTCTTTCTCTCAGGTGGGCCTGGGGTTCGAGCCCCGCTTGGGGTGCCTTGCGGCGGACTGGCGTCCCGTCCTGGGTGTGCCCCCCCCCCGGCCTTACGTCCTGAGTTGCTGGGTAGGCTCCGGTTTCCCGTGACCCCATTTGGGACAAGCAGTTCGGAAAGTGTGTGTATGGTTGTATTTCTTTCATACTTATTCCATTAGTTGATGAAGAATATCTAATTTTACTAGAATAGAATATTCACTTCATTGAAATAGTACAGATATATCTGTTCACTACAGATTTGGTTTTCCTTAAAACTATGTTTAAATTGTCAGCATTGTTAGTGGTTCACAGCATTCAAAACTATAATTTGAAAGTCAGCGAATTTCTAACAAAATGTTCAATTACTAATTCATCACTTGGCTAAATCAGAAGTTCACCCATTAAGGAGACAGCTGGTACCCTAGTGGTCAGAGCTACTGGCTTTGGTCCCCCAAGGCCACAGGTTCAATTCCACCTCTCCAGCTGCAGTACTGTTGAGCGAGGTACTTATCCTAAATTGCTCCAGTAAAAAAAGAGTTACGCAGCTGTGTAAATAGGTAAATAATTGTTTTGGAGAAAAGCATCAGCTAACTGAGTAAATATAAGTACTGCAATATTGATATGTGCCAAGGTAAAGAATTAAAGTGAATCAAATCCTCCTGAGACGCAGTCAGTTCTATTTGTTCAATAAAAAACCTCAACTGAGACACACAGGAGAAACTACACCCTACATGGGGTAAAGTGGAGTAAAAATGAACCTTAATTCCCTTCTGTGCTTTTAAATTATACTACAAGTGTGGGGTGGAGCTTCATAAACTTCCTATAAATCCTTGAAATATATCTTATAAACAGATTTTCTTTCAGTTGGGACACAAGAGGACGTCTGAGGTTCTCCTTCAACACACCTGGTCTGTGACTGGGAGTCAAGAGGACAAACCGAGCGATGAGGACATAGAGGGACAGAGCAGTGGGAATCCCACAGACAGGTGTCAGGTACATTGAGCCCCTTACACTCTATGTGTTACTAGTGTACATTCACACAGGTGTGGTACTCACTCTGGGCTGCAGCGTATTTCACTCCAGCAGCTGATGGACACAAGTTCTTGATCCCTAGAAAGAAATGACACAGTATGATCAGTAGAGGAGGGTTATGGGAAACCTCAGTGAAACACCTCCTCTGTGTCACTGCTTGTGACTCCACAGTTTATTAGTGTCACAGTAATACATCTGCCCATCATCCAGTCCTCATCCTCCTCACCAGTGTGTCTTCTCTTCCTGCAGAGGACAATGGCTGTGATGATGAGTGCAGCGAGAACCAGGACAGCGATGAGAACTGCACTGATGAGCACAGTGTGTGCAGGAGCTTCTGGTTCTGGAACAAAGAGCACAGACACACATGGTTCATATAGATCATAACTCATATACAGTACAGGCGGACAGCTGTCTTACCCCAGTTGACGTCCAGCTTGTTGTCCACACTCAGGTGCGACACAGTACAGGTGTAGCGGTGTCTCTCTCTCAGCTCCTCCTCACTGACACTCAGACTCCTTCTCAGCTGGTAGGTCCCGTCTCCGTTGGGCAGCACCTCTCCTCCCGTGAGCTCCCGGTCTGGGACGGGCCGGTCGTCCCTCAGCAGGGTCATGTTGACGCGTCGGGGGTAGAAGCCGGTGGCCACACAGCTCACCTGTGTCCTTCCGCTGTGTGGCTCTGTCTTCTGTATGACCCTCACTCTGGGACGCTCTGTGGGGTCAGAAAGAGGACTTCCTGTTTGAGAGCTGTCACTGATGAATGATGAGGAATTCATGTCCCATAGTCAACATAACTAATTTCACTTTCATCAGTGCGTTGAACTTTACAGTTTAATGTGGACTTTTTACTTGTGTGTAAATACAGTGTCCTGTAGAGACCAGTCTGGGTTCCCAGTGAAACACAAGACTATGAACTACACTGAACTCTCACTGAGTGTGTGAACAGATACCAACACAGTACTTTACCTTTCCTCAGCAGTATGTTCTTGTCCTCCTGCAGGTATCTCCTAAGTGTCCTCACACACAGAGGCTGGTAGATATTTGAGTACTTCTGTTTTCTGAGGTCACTTGTTACTTTGTTCCAGACAAACTCTGGCACAAGTGTATTCTGTATATGACTGAGGGCATCATATTGATATTTTTCTTCTCCATCATAAGCATCCACAGAGAAAAATCTGCTCAGTGTATCATCCTCCAGGTCACAGGCTGTGAAGCTCTGATAAACATGAACTCCTGTACAAACCAGATTAACAGAGAGAGACACTTATTATGTTCAGTGTATTCATTTATAGTTTGTATGTATTCAAAGTTTACTTATCTATTAGGAACTGTATCATATAAAGTCTGACAAGATTTCCTTTTAGGGTAGAAATTCACATTGAAAGACCATTAATATATGTTTCTTGAAAGACCTCAGAAGAACTTGAGATGAACAGTTTGCTCACCTTGAGTGTGATTATATTTCTTCATCAGTGTGTGAGATAATTGTTGCAGGATATTATCAATGTCTGCAACCACATAATCTCTGAGATCAGTTTCCTGTATGGAGTCATTTACCCTCCAGTATCTCCGAGAAACAATCTTCTTTATGTCACTATCATAGTATTCCACAGGAACATCATTGACCAACAGTACCATAGTGAACTCTGGGAACTGTATCTCTCCAGATATGAACGTAGTCACCAGTGAGAGAGAGTGGGAGTCTGTTTTACAAAAACCACAAAGAGCTTATTAATATTTCAGACACTTTAATCTTCAACAATTAACATCTTGAATGAAATATCTAAGAATAAACTCAAATTATTTATAAATGTTTAAATAATAGTCGTACTTACACAAAAAAAATCAGAAAAGAACAAACATTTCTTCTGCATCTAAATACAGAAATAAAATTATGACAATCATGTATAATTCCTTCTGCCCTTATGCTGTATATGTCTAATATTGGTTGTATTCTGACAGTGTCACAATTTTTTGACATCAGATACTGACACTGAAGTGTGTTAGTGAATACACTCAGTACCACTATTTTTAGTACCTTATCAGTGTAGTAAAACTCAGTACTTTACCTGTAGAGGCCAGGTGAACAGAGCCCAGGATCAACAACACCACTGCAGGTACCTTCATGATGATGATGATGCTGGAAACCGTGTCTCTGCTGCTTGTTTTGTCCTAAAGCACATAAAACAGTGAGAGCAAAGAGAACAGCTGTAGGGTTTGTGTAGCTTGAAGACAATTCGCTGGTTGTTAGTGAAACAAACCAGGTAAATTAATCTGAACTAGAGGAGAGTGTAGTGGTGCGGTGGGTTCAGATGGTGCCCGCTGTGTGGTGGGTATGGGGTTCGAGCCCTGGTTGGGTTGCCTTGTAATGGGCTGGAAGCCTGTCCAGGGTGTGTTCCCTTGCCCTTCTGTCTTGCCGAGTGAAGCTCCCGCTTACCATGACCCAACTCGGAACAAGCAGTTGTTGAGTTTGGTTAGTAGTCTGAACTAGAACTACCACCCATAATGTAGTAAAACACCTGTGGCAGCAGGGGGTGCAGTGGTTAGAGCTTCCACCTTACACTTCAATGACCCAGGTTTCGATCCCCCTCCAGCTGTAGAATCCTTGATCAAAGACTTTACCCTGAACTGATACAGTAAGAATTACCCTGTTGTCTAAAAGGTAAATCACTGTAGGTCACTCTGGAGAAAACACACACACACACACACACTGTCTGAATCTGCTTGTCCCAAGCGGGGTCACGGCAAACCGGAGCCTAACCCGGGCACGAGGCTGGAGGGAGAGGGGACACACCCAGGATGGGATGCCAGTCTGTAACATGGCACCCCAAGCAGGACTCGAACCCCAGGCCCACCAGAGAGCAGGACCCGACTGTTCCCCCTCTTTCCCTTTTACTAATTCAAAACCAACTGACCGCACGCCCGCTGGCTGTTATGTTTGCGTAGTTTATCGAAACACCCGAGCGAGAACGAACCCAAACCGGCTCGTTCTCCTAGCCCGGTCTCAAAAAAAAACTTCCTTTCTCCCCACACGGTGTTCCAACTCTTCCCCTTCTCTCCCGGAACATCCCGCCCCACAAGGTCGCGAGCACTTTCCCCACCAGCACTGATTGAGCAGTCCTTAAATGACATTTTTCCTACCAATAAACACCAAAAAAAGCGTACAATATAGGATTAAAAAAACATCATTACAAAACCATAACCCTCTCCATATTTATGTAACTATTTTACACCCCAAATACACAAGGGAACAGATTGCGTAGGGGCTACACTGGGAATAGAACGTGCAACCCAGGTCCCATGTGTGGTAAACAGCACTTTGTATTCAGAACCTGTAATCTTTGGCCTCAGAGACAGTAGCTCTAACCACTACACCACCAGTTGTAGTTCCCCCACTACACCCCCAATTTCTGGTTATGAGCAGAAACTCTACCTGCACAGGTGTGTGTTGAGTCTGTACACAGGTCACTAGTGTATATTCAGGAAGTGTTTGTTATACATCAAAGAAGTGCTTCATTCACTTTATGGAGAGCAGTTTTTCGGTGTTTCAAAGTGAACGTGAGGAAGAATAGAATTATTAAAAAGTGTAATTCAATAACTAAATAATAATAATAATAATAATAATAATAATAATAATAATAACCACATTGACTACATGAATAGACTCGATCACTACCAGTGGACTCCCTCCTCTCAACACAAAGGACACAAGTGGAGGACAGAACTTTCTGGAGGAACTCTGTACATGTGGTCAACAAGAGTTGCCGTTGACTCAACAGGACTGAACAAGTACAGCAGAGGGACCAGCAGGTGGCATATTGGTTACAGCTGCTGTTTCTCAACTTAAAGGACGTGGGTTCACATCCCAACCTCTTACTGTGGTTCCACTGAGTAACATATTTACTCTTAAATTCTACAGTGACATTACCCAGCGGTATAAATGTGTAAATAGGGTAACTGTAAGTGAGTAAACGGTGTAAGCTGTTGTGGTAAAAGTACCACCAATAGAGTGATTCCCTAAAGAGAACCAGAGACTGTATGACATTCAGAGACACGCTGAGTCTCCACTAGTCCTCACCAACACGTTGGATTGCTAGTCTAAAACCATCTTCATTACTCATAGTCTTTGTTCATGTGAAAAGTGTCACTATCAAAAGTATCATGTGTTTTAATGAGAAACTTTACACCTTTTTTTTCTGATCTTAAGACAAACAGCACCGACAGTGTTGTTGAAATAAAATTGTGATCGAATAACTTCTCAACGTTTTCATGGTGTGACATTTGTGCACCATGAGAACAACTGTAATGATGAAGAAAGAGTTTGTAGAAATGAGGTGAAGGAGTCTTGTGCTACGTTTTGTGTTGCACCATGATCTCCGAAGAAACGACATTTTGTTCCACTGCACACAAGCTGTGCAGAGGAATGACAATGAAAACAACTTGAACTTTAAACCTTCCTGTGATGATACGTTATTGAACATTTTAACACTGATGTTTGATCATGTGGTCAAATAACAAACCAATGATGTTACCTGGAAAGGCTGTTTTTCTGACTGGTTTTCAAACGTCTCCTGTTATACGCACAACTAATTTCTTCGCAAAATACTTTCACTTGCGGTTATGATAAAGACGTCCTGCGCAAGTGTGTCTTTGTAAATAGTGCTGCGTAATCGAGTAGATAACTACTCTGTCCTCTAGTGGTCAGTATATGTCATGACACAATAGATTATTATTATTATTATTATTATTATTATTATTATTATTATTATTATTCCTACTACTACTACTACTACATGTAGATGCTTTTATTTAGCAGACACTTTTCTCCAAAGTGACGTACATGTCATAGAAAACACAAATCTGTTTGTAACTTCAGCAGAAAGAGACACTTGGATGCAGACACACAATTCTGCAGTACAGTTAATTTGTCATAATCCACCATATGAACCAATGTACATCACACAGTAGCTGCATAAAGGTTTATCCATTATTCAGCATTTATAATTACAAAATTATTGAACATAATATTGACATGTTTATCATGCACTTAGATCAAGAGATTCTTATTAATATGATTCCAGGGACAGCATGGTTAGAGCTGCTGCTATTGGACGCAAAAGCAACAGGTTCAAGTCCCACCTCTGGCTGTAGTACCATTGAGTAAGGTACTTGTCCTAAATTGCAGATCTTTTCAGTGTTTCCTTGTATGTGTCACAGCCCCAGACAATCAAACATAGAAGATCCACCCACCTCAACTGCACAGTCAAGGAGGAAGAATAAAAGAGACCCAACAACCACAGAAAGATTGTGGAATCTCTAAAAGAACAAAAATTTTCCCTGTGATCTTTTCAAGTCCCAAAACCTCTCAGGAAACCATGTGGCCAACCTTGGCCTTTAAATTAAATTAAATTAAACTAAAGCAAGTAACCGAAGTACAGATCAAGGAAAGCGGAATAAAAACGGTACAATGAAGCCCCACTGGTGACACAGCAATAACTTGGTCTTCCAGCAACTTGTCGTGAAAAGCTGTTCCAATGATTGTCACGATCGCCACGTGCCAAGAGTGACACACGTGCACTTGAAAGATTACGAGCGCCTCGGGGCCTCTCTGCCTTCTTTGCAGGGGTCACGTGGGGAGCGCGTGCTCAGCGAAAAGGACCACCCGCGTCACCACAATCAGCTGGAAAGGCAAACAATACAACGTGTGACTCGTCTCCGGTTCATTCAGTGTGCAGCTGAACTAAATCCAAAGTGAAATAAGTTTCGTGTGTCAATACAGATGATCTCACTATATTTTTTCATCAGCAGAATGAACTAAAGGGATAATTTCCAGGTGTGTTTGTGACCCCAAGATATAACACCTCAAGATTTTTATTCTGGAACATTCTGTACAACTTTCCCAGGACTGACCTGTTCTTTTTATTCACAATTTCTCCTGCCTTTGAAAAAATATGTTCATATGTTACAGAGGAGGCTGGAGAGCACAGAAATCACAGTGCCAGCGGATAAAGCTGTGGATGTGGTGTGGCGGCACAGCGAGTAGTGCTGTTGTCTCACAGTGCCTGGGTGGTGTGAGAAAATGTGGGTTTGATCCCTGCTCAGTCTGTGTGGAGTTTGCATGTTCTCCTGGTGTCTGCATGGGGTTCCTCCCGCAGTCCAAAGACATGCTGTTCAGGTTCCCCCATAGTGTGTGAGTGACGCTGAGAGAGTGTGTTTCACTGTTCTATGGAAGAGTGACCCAGTGTAAGTGGTGTCTCTAGCAGTGCAAGTCACCATGGTGAATAAGAGGTGTGGGCTAGTACACTACAGAGTATCCATGTTTTTAAGTTGCCTTAGAGAAAAGTGTCTGCTAAGTGAATAAATGTAATGTAAATGGCTGAACAGTTTTTCCTGAAGGGTCCTCAGATCTGGGGATATTCGGGATACTCCACACACACACACGTGATCTTGAGTGCTGGATGAACATGTCTCAGTGGTGCCGTCTCATGACCCACATGGAGAAATCCCCAAGTGAACCCAGATCTCTTGTGCGGAAGGTAAGAATCCTACCTCTGATCCACCACTGCCCGGAAAGTGTGCTGCTAGTTGGGATCTCCTGGACACTGAAATCAGGACGAAACGAGCCATGAGGGTAATGTCTGGACAACCGTGATGATGACCTCTTGGTATCAGGTAAGAGAAAGTGGTCAAACAGTTGCAGGTACCAACACAGTAGCTGTATGTAAGACAAATACCAGTTCATTGTGAACATTACAAGACTTTTATATCAGCAAGGAATGAAACCCAAACCTGGGCAGCAGGGCAGAATTTTACCACTAAACAACCAATGACCACTGCATGCGTTTCTCGTCAGGAATCTCCTCCGCGCTGAAATCGGGAAGGAATGAGCCAAGAGGGTAATGTTCGGACAGCCGTGACGTTAAGCAGTTAGTATTAGGTGTGAGAGACAGCGCTCCAGCCCCCACCATCCAGTTTTTTCTTAAACCCACCTTTCTCCAGGCAACGCAGGAACATCTGCCTGTTATTCCATGCTCTTGGTAGGCAAGCAGGACAACTATCAGGTCACGTCGACCTAGTAAAGCCTGTTCCACAGTGATTTTCCATTTCACGGCTCAGTGCACAGCCTCAAAACACATTACAAAGTATTATTATTACCTGTTACACACACACACACACACAGACATTGTCTGAAGCTGCTTGTCCCAAGCGGGGTCATGTGTAGGCCTGTTATTGTATATACAGTATATAAGAATAGTATATATAATAACAGGCCTATACATTTATTATACACATTAATACTATATATTATTCTTGTGTATATAATATATATATATATATATATACAGTACATTACGTATCTTGTGTATGTATACAAATACATACACAATGTATGCAGGTAAAAAGTATGTAAGATGTGACTGTACCTGATAGACACTGAATATGTAACCTAAGTTTCAAATACAGCTTTTAAAACAAGGAGCACCATTACTTTTATGATCATCCTCAGCAGATGGTGACTGAATCAAACTCTTCCTTTTCTGAAAAGGGTACAAACTAATTGTCACGACTACGCCCGCACCTCACCCAGCAGCACTTGGCTCCTGTTAAGCACCCGACTTCAATTGGAACGCTCAGTTTTATATGGCACTCCTCAGGGTGTCTTCTCCTCCTGCAGAGGACAATGGCTGTAATGATGATGATGATGAGTACAGTCACACCTGAGACAGAGCTGTACACATGGGCATAGTGTCTGCAGGAGCTTCTGGTTCTGGAACAAACATCATACACTTGACACATACTTCTGTGATGGAAATTCTTTGGGTTCAGGAATTTTAATGATTTTTTCAAGATGATTGTAGGCAAACAGAAATTACATTCCAACATGTTTCAAAGCTGTACTGAAACAGATGCTACAGGGCAGATACAGAAAGTAGTACAATTTATTTTATTTTTTTCTCATAAAAATTGTATAAAAAGCATCCTATTGCAATTTATGAAAAAAGGAAACATTAATATCACTGTTTCTTAATGGATTAAGGAGAGCAGACAGGAAAAGTATATTTTAAAACAGGAGTTTCCAAACAGAAGACATTAAAATATAATAATAAATATAATAATTACAGTTTCTGTCCAGGAGTAAATGCCTTCCTCTTCTTCTTCTCGCCAGCAACAGGAAACACAGATGGGTGTTTCGTAGACATGCTGGTTGCACAAAGCACAATATAGATACGGGGTATCCAAAAAAACACTGGAAACAGAACGCTGTAGAGTATCGGTTGTTTACACTAGCGACAGCGTAACAGACTGGGAGGTGCGCATCGCTACCGCTGCCCAGGATCACGAGAGAGTATCGTACCACATATATCGTTTGCCTGGGAAAAAATCTACATTCAGAATTGGAAGTATCGTTTCTACTGAATGTGTATCGCTGTCGCACCATCATAAAGTCACAAGTCAAAAAAAATCGTAAGTCAAACCATCGTAAGTCGAGGAGCATCTGTACAGCAAAGCAAATGGAAAGTTGCATTAAACACCTTTGTGCCATAAAAGACAGAATACAGCAAGACTTTCTTTTTCAAAGTACAATATCACACAGCATGTTGCCACACAAGTACTCATGTATGTTATAAATGATGAGCTCAGTCCAGTTTCTGGAAGGTTTACAGGAAACACCAGCAGTAAAGTCACTAAGATACCGAAGAGCTGCTTGATGAATCAGCGTCACTTTCTGAAAAGAATGAAAAAAAAGTTTAAACAGAATAAAATAATATGGAGGCAACAGGGCTGAGTTATGGCTCTATTCATCATAAAAACCAGAAAAATGTACCATAAAGTCATAAAACCAAAAGCATTAAACAGGAACAGTTTCTCATGGCTAAAGTGTTAAATGTACAAAACTGGACACATTTAAAGTAAGATGTTTGCTTGGCAAGTCTCAGCATTAAAATGTTAAATAAATGTTTTAAAAGCACCGATTTCTCGGCACTGCTGGGGTTCCCACACATTCTAGTTCTTCAGCGTCGCCCCTTTGAACACTCTTGACCTCAAACACTCAGTCCCAACATTTGGACTCTGACTCTGCTTTTGTCCACAACCTCCACTGTGGCTCTGAACCTGATGGTGTCTTCATCTCCCCTCCACTGGAAAGACTCACGACACCATCTCCTACCTCCTCCGCATCCAAGTTACAATTTACAAGCTACAAGTAGTTTTTATTGTCATTCCTCCATACACCTTGTGTACAGTGGAACGAAATGTTGTTTCTTCGGAGACCATGATGCAAGACAGAACATAGCATAAGGCAATGAATAAGTAAATAAATAAATAACTACACAGGATAGGACGCAGGTATGGCTGTGAGCTGTAGGCAGTTGTGGAGTAGTGTAGTACTGAGTTAATTGGTCAACGGAACCAGTTGAATGTTGGGAGGTAGCTGGGTGTTGAGAAGTCTAACTGCCTCAGGGAAGAAACTGTTGCGGAGTCTGCTGGTGGTGGCGTGGATGCTCCTATACCTCCTGCCAGATGGCAACAGGGCGAAGAGTCCATGAGAGCGATGAGAGGGGTCGTCCACAGTGCTGTTGGCCTTGCGGATGCAACGGTTGTTGCATGTGGAGTCGATGGAGGGAAGAGGAACTCCGATGATCTTTTCAGCTGTTCTTATCACTCGCTGTAGGGTCTTGCGGTCGGAGGCTGTGCAGTTCCCGTACAATGCGGTGAGACAGCTGGTCAAGACGCTCTCTGTCGTCCCTCTTTTGAACGTAGTGAGGATGGGAGATGCTGATGGAAGAAATGAAGACGCTGCTGGGCCTTCTTGGCTAGGCAGGTAGTGTTCAGGGTCCAGGAGAGGTCCTCTGTCATGTGCACACCAAGAAACTTGGAGTTTTTGACTCTCTCCACAGCTGTTCCATTGATGTGCAGAGGTGAGTGGTCTACTTGGGTCCTCCTGAAATCAATAATTATCTCTTTAGTCTTGTCAACATTTAGAGATAGATTGTTGTCTTTACACCATTCTGCGAAGGTGGGTCACCTCCTCTCTGTATGCTGACTCGTCATCGTTGCTGATGAGGCCCACAACTGTAGTGTCGTCAGCAAACTTGATGATATGATTTGAACTGAACTTTGCAGCACAGTCATAAATCAGTAGGGTAAACGGCAGTGGACTGAGCACACAGCCCTGGGGAGCACCGGTGTTCAGTGTGGTGGTGCTAGAGGTGGTGTTGCCGATCCTGACAGACTGAGGTCGCCCAGTCAAGAAGTTCAGGATCCAGTTGCAGAGGAAGGTAGTCAGACCCAGCAGGCTCAGTTTTCTAATTAGTTTCTGGGGGATGATTGTGTTGAATGCTGAACTGAAGTCAATGAACAGCATCCTTACACAGTTGTCCTTTTTGTCCAGATGGGTCAGGGAAAGGTGAATGGCAGCAGATATGGCATCTTCTGTTGAATGGATGGGATGGTAGGCATACTGGAATGGGTCCAGTGTGGTACAAAGACTGCTCTTTATGTGTTTCATGACTACCCGCTTGAAGCACTTTATGATGATAGACGTGAGTGCAACCGGTCGGTAGTCATTCAGACAGGACACCGATGATTTCTTTGGCACAGGGATGATTGTGGTTGTCTTGAAGCACACAGGGACAACAGCCTGGCTCAGAGAGATGTTGAAGATGTCCGTGAAGACAGCCGCAAGCTGAACAGCACATTCCCTAAGTAACCGGCCAGGAATGCTGTCAGGACCCTCAGCTTTCTGTGGGTTGACTCTCGAAAGAGTCTTCCTGACGTCTGCAGCAGACAGGCAAAGTACCTGGTTGGTGGGACTTGGGGTGGCCTTACCTGCTGGCGTGTTGTTCTGTGCTTCGAACCGTGCGTAGAAATCATTCAACGCATCTGGGAGCGAGGCGTCACCATCACAGACAAGTGATGTAGCTTTGTAGTCTGCGATGGCCTGAATGCCTTGCCACATGCGCTTTGTGTCCTTGTAGTTTAGGAAGTAAAGGTGGATTCTTCCTGCGTAGTTGCGCTTCGCCTCTCTGATAGCCCGGGATAGACTGGCCCTTGCCGTGCAGTACGCTGCCTTGTCACCAGACCTGAAGGCAGTGTCTCGGGTTTTCAGCAGCGAGCGCACCTCAGCAGTCATCCACAGTTTCTGGTTTGCACGTGCGGTAATGGTCTTGAAGGAAGTCACATCATCTATGCACTTGCTGATATAGCCAGTCACTGATTCTGCGTATTCCTCCAAGTCTGTGATGTTATGGCATGTAGCAGCATCTCTGAACATCTTCCAGTCTGTGTGTTCAAAGCAATCCTGAAGTGCTGAGATGGCTCCCTCAGACCAACACACCTGGGTCCTGCACAATGTCCACGTTTCCCAAGATCCTCACAGACGGATCCTGCTCTGGTTGCTCCCTCTCCTCGCACCTCCACACAGTAAACTTCTGCACTTTGATCCACTACCGACTTTTGCTCCACTGTGATTTGTGACATAAGGGGGTAGCTGGTTGCATCTCGGTAGGGTTGCTGTCTGTAAACTCATATGTTGCATGTTCAAATCCTACCTACTGCTGTAGCGCTCTAGATGAAGGCACTTACTTCATATAGCTCCAGTAAAAATTACCCAGCTGTATAAGTGGCTAAATAACTATATGTATCAACACTGTAAATTGCCTTGAAGAAAAGCATCAGTTAAATGGGTACTTAGCAGAGTAGTTCACAGTAGGTGCCTTAACCATATATTTTACAAGATTATCTTAGACAGGGGACTAAAACAGCAACTTTCAGGTGACAATATCCTGAATGACTACAGTGACACTAATTGTTTCCCCACTAATCCAATACAATAACTATCCCGGTCAGAGGAGAAGAATCTGTGCATCATCCTGCCCTTGAAGAAGATTCTGCCAAAACTCTGTCTCACTGATATCAGTTAATTTTGAAAAGCTCAAAAGATGATGTGGAAATAAATTCTTATAATAACAATTACAATAATTAGGCAGAGAATGTCATTCAAAGGACACAGCTGGTGGTGTAGTGGTGAGTGTTACTGCCATTGAATCCAAAGGTTGCAGGGATGATCCTCACTTCAGACTATTAAACCCTTGAGCAAAATACTTACCCTAAACTGCTCCAGTGAAATAACCCAGTTGTACAACTGGGTAAATAATTATAAGATTAACAGTATAAGTCACTTTTGAGAAAAGTAAATATAAAATCACCTGTTTCAGGCATCAGAACAAGAAGCAGTGAAATGTGTTTATAAGGTGTACAGAAACAGTTTTAATGTTCAGTGTGGTTTTGTGTGTCAGATGGGAGAAGCTGAGATTCTGAACTATTTATTTTAGTTCTTTACTTTTAGTTCTTATAAGAATGTAGTCTGCAGTACTGAAATGAGCCAAAGGAAGGAGTTAAAGTGAATCAAATCCTCTTAAGACTCAGTCAGTTCTATTTGTTCAGTAAAAAACCTCAACTGAGAGACACAGGAGAAACTACACCCTACATGCCACGCCCACACCTTCAGACCAACACGGAACACCTGTGACTCAACGCAGATCGCAGCATAAAAGGCTGCGTCGGACAGCCAGCTGATGCGGAACCTTGATCTGCCTCCTAGTTAGCGACCTTCTCCAGCCCTTTACCTGTTCCTGAACGCCTTCCCCAAACCCGTACCTCGTTCCCCCGATCTACTGCCTCCTTTGGATTATCGACCTCTTGCCTGAACACTGACCTCGCCTTTTGGATCCTCCCTGTTACGACGTTCGCACCTCGAAGACCTTTGCCCGTCCTCTGACCTCCGCTCTTGGATTTCCCCGAAGACACCACGATCATCGCTCTGCACTTGGGTCCGCCGCCTCCCTCTGACGCGAACATGACAGAAGGTTCCGCCAGTTATACGGATCCAGCGGAGCTGAACTATCTCCAAGCGGAGTTGGACTCGCGTGAAGCGCGCTTGGCAGGTATGGAACAGACGCTGCACAACCTCATCACCTCTTACAACCAGGTGGTAAGCGTGCTGAAGACGTCGCGTGCGCCCACACAACCCATCGAGAAACGCGCAGCCGGTCCTGCAGCGCCTGACTCGTCGAACGCCACTCCTTCTCCTTCACGCGGTTTCCACTTGTCTCCCCCGACCCGCTTTGACGGGACCCCAGCACAATGTGACGGCTTCGTGCTTCAATGTGAGCTTGTTTTTTCCAGTATGCCCCTAGTTTTCAGCACAGAACAGAGCCGGATCACCTACGTCCTCTCTCTGCTCACGGGCAGAGCACTTGAATGGGCGACAGCAGTCTGGACAAATGGCCTCCCCAGCACTTATGCACAGCTCAAGAGCCGGTTCCTCGCCGTGTTCGGACTGGCTCAACCGGAGGAACAGCTAAGTGAAAGACTCCTGAATCTTCAGCAAGGTAACCGACCCGTGGCAGATTACGCCCTAGAATTTCGTGTTCTCGCAGCACGCAGCGATTGGGGAGAGAAAGCTTTGTGGGCTAGTTTTCGCCGTGGTCTAAACCCACGCATCCGGAGTGAAATGGTGTTCCGAGAAGAAAGAGGGACCCTTGATCGGTACATAGAAACCGCGGTAACATTAGACAATCAGATCAGAACCCAGGGACCAGCCTCAGAACCGGCTCCAGAAAGATGCGGTCCCAAACAGGAGGAAGCAAAGCCGATGCAGCTGGGGCTGGGGCGCCTGCCCCTTCCCGAACGACAGCGAAGACTACAAAATCGCCTCTGTCTTTACTGTGGTGACCCTAGTCACTTCCGTCTCCAGTGCCCTGTCCGCCCCGAGATCAAGGTGAGTGGCACCCTCTGTTGTAACCGCCTCGCGGTACCTGTAATGTTATCCTGGGGAGATGGACAGGTACAGACGCAAGCACTGGTGGATTCGGGAGCAGCAGGGTGCTTCATGGACATTGGGTTTGCTCGGTCTCATAGCATACCCTCCAAACCCATTGGGGGGCGTCTTCGAGTGACCGCCCTAGATGGCCAGCCCCTCGGGAAGGGTTTTGTGGACCACCAGACAGCCCCTGTAACTGTGAGAGTAGGTGTATGTCACCAGGAAATGTTGAGTTTTTATTTAATTTCGTCTCCGGAGTTGCCCCTGATTCTCGGGTTCCCTTGGCTCTCCAAGCATGACCCAGTGTTCCAGTGGAGTACTGGGGAATTAGTGGCTTGGGGACCCCAATGTGAGAGAACCTGCTTACAGCTACCCTGTCGAGCTACGTCTATAGAAGGCTCAGAATCAGCACGGCCGGTGCCCGTTCCTCCCGAGTATCAGGATCTTGCGGAGGTATTTAGCAAGAAACGCGCATCCGAGCTCCCACCGCATCGCCCATGGGACTGTGCTATTGATCTCTTGCCGGGTACCACGCCTCCGCGTAGTCGCATTTACCCGTTGTCCAGACCCGAACAATCCGCCCTCCAGACTTATATCACCGAAGCCTTAAAGACAGGAATTATTCGACCATCCACGTCCCCCGCGTCTGCTGGGTTTTTTTTCATCGAGAAGAAGGATGGGGGGTTACGCCCCTGTATCGACTATCGGGGGTTGAATAATATTTGTGTGAAATATCCACATCCTCTGCCCTTGATCTCAGCTGCGCTTGAGAACATTCAGCAGGCGCGATGGTTCACAAAGCTAGACCTGAGAAGTGCGTACAACCTAGTCCGTATCCGGCAGGGGGATGAATGGAAGACTGCTTTCAGTACCACCCTGGGTCATTACGAATACCTGGTTATGCCTTTTGGTCTTGCGAACGCACCCAGTGTATTCCAGGCGTTTGTGAATCATGTGCTCGGGGACCTGGTCCACAAGGGCGTCCTGGTCTATCTTGACGATATCCTGGTTTATTCTGATACGTTGTCCAAGCATGTGTTGACTGTCCGACAGGTGCTCCAGAGACTGTTGCAGAACAGGTTATATGTGAAGTTGGAGAAATGTGAGTTCCACAAGCAGAAGGTCTCCTTCTTGGGGTTCATACTTACCCGAGACGGCCTTGCTATGGATCCGGGTAAGGTCCAGACCATCCAGCAATGGCCCCGGCCAACCACCACTAAGGCCCTCCAGCGATTTTTGGGGTTCTCCAATTTTTACCGCCGGTTCATCAGGAACTTCAGCACGATCGTCGCACCCTTGACAACACTTACAGTGAGTAAAACCCCTCGTCTCCCGTGGAACCCAGAAGCCCAACGAGCCTTCGAGAACCTCAAATCCAAGTTCTCTACAGCCCCCATTCTGCATCAACCCGACCCTGAGTTGCCATTCGTGGTGGAGGTTGACGCCTCTGAGTCAGGGGTAGGCGCTGTCCTTTCTCAGAGGCAAGGTAAGCCCATGAAATTATACCCTTGCGCATTCTTTTCTAGGAAACTGTCGGAGGCGGAACGAAACTACGACATAGGAAATAGAGAGCTCCTAGCAATTAAGTTAGCCCTAGAAGAGTGGAGGCATTGGCTAGAAGGGGCACAACACCCTTTTTTGGTATTCACAGATCATAAGAATTTACAATATCTGCAAACAGCCCAGCGCCTCAACGCGCGTCAGGCCAGGTGGGCACTGTTCTTTTCTCGGTTCCAGTTTACTGTCACTTACAGACCGGGTCCCAAGAACATCAAAGCGGACGCCCTTTCCCGGCTGCATGACGAAACGCAGGAGGTAATGGAAGCGGACTACGTCCTGCCCAGGTCCTGCTTTGTAGCACCCGTTCAGTGGGACTTCACCCAGGATCTGGCCCAAGCCCAACAAGGGGACCCCGAACCACCAGGTAAACCTTCTGGAAAACAATATGTTCCGCCAGGTTTGAGGACGACTCTCCTACAATGGGCCCATGACCATCCAGCAGCAGGGCACCCAGGGTTTGGGAAGACTCAGGCTAGGATCCAGCAGCTCTACTGGTGGCCGTCCTTCCGGGAGGATGTACAGGACTACATCCGGGCGTGTCCAGTCTGTGCACAGTCCAAGGCTTCAAATCAGAGTCCAGCCGGGCTCCTGGAACCCCTGCCGGTACCCAACCGTCCCTGGACGCACCTAGCGTTAGATTTCTTAGTGGACCTCCCACTGTCAGATGGTAAGACCACCATCTTGACCGTGATCGATCGTTTTTCCAAGGGCTGTCGCTTGATTCCTTTGCCCAAACTCCCCTCTGCCTTGGAGACAGCAGAGTTGCTGTTTCAACAGGTATTCCGACTCTACGGTATACCGGAAAACATAGTGTCCGATAGGGGTCCTCAGTTCACATCGCGTGTGTGGAGGGCCTTTTGGAAGAAACTTGGGGTCACAGTGAGTATGACATCGGGGTACCACCCGCAAGCCAATGGGCAGGTTGAACGGCTACAGCAAGACATCGGTCGGTACCTCAGAAGCTATTGCCTTGAACACCCAACTCACTGGGTTCGATACCTTCCGTGGGCAGAGTACGCCCACAATACGCTCACCCATACCTCTACAGGTGTCTCTCCTTTTCAGTGCATCTTGGGGTACCAGCCACCGTTGTTCCCATGGCAACCGGGATCCAGCGATGTGCCAGCTGTGGACTCTTGGTACCGAACCAGCGGCGAGGTATGGGCAGCTGTCAGACGACATCTCCAAGAATCACAAACCCGTATCAAACATCAAGCCGATCGGCATCGGCGACACCTCTCCCTTGCACCCGGACAAAGGGTGTGGCTGTTAACCCGGGGTCTCCAAGGACCGTATATGTCTAAGAAACTCAGCCCCAGGTACTTAGGACCCTTTAAGATTATCCGCAGAGTTACCCCGGTCTCTTATCGCCTGCAACTGCCCCAACACCTTCGCGCACACCCGACGTTCCACGTATCCTTCCTCAAACCCTTGGCCACCTCCCTACACCAGCCCGCAAGCACGCCTCCAGACCCAATTCTCCTGCCGGACGGTGGTGCACCAGCGTATGCGGTACGGGCGCTCCTGGATTCCCGCCGTCGTGGAGGGGTACTCCAGTATCTGGTGGATTGGGAAGGATACGGACCTGAGGAACGGTCCTGGGTAGCGGCACGAGACATCCTTGATCCAAGCCTCGTTTCCGACTTCCACAGCAGTCATCCGGATCGGCCCGCACCTCGGCCTCGAGGCCGTCCCCCTGGTCGCCCTCGAGTGTTCGGGACCGATCCTCGGGGGGGGGGGTACTGCCACGCCCACACCTTCAGACCAACACGGAACACCTGTGACTCAACGCAGATCGCAGCATAAAAGGCTGCGTCGGACAGCCAGCTGATGCGGAACCTTGATCTGCCTCCTAGTTAGCGACCTTCTCCAGCCCTTTACCTGTTCCTGAACGCCTTCCCCAAACCCGTACCTCGTTCCCCCGATCTACTGCCTCCTTTGGATTATCGACCTCTTGCCTGAACACTGACCTCGCCTTTTGGATCCTCCCTGTTACGACGTTCGCACCTCGAAGACCTTTGCCCGTCCTCTGACCTCCGCTCTTGGATTTCCCCGAAGACACCACGATCATCGCTCTGCACTTGGGTCCGCCGCCTCCCTCTGACGCGAACATGACACTACATGGGGTAAAGTGGAGTAAAAATGAACCTTAATTCCCTTCTGTGCTTTTAAATTACACCACAAGTGTGAGGTGGAGCTTCAAAAATTTCCTGTAAATCCTGGAAATATATCTTATAAACAGATTTTCTTTCAGTTGGGACACAAGAGGACATCTAAGGCTCTCCTTCAACACACCTGGTCTGTGACTGGGAGTCAAGAGGACAAACTGAGCGATGAGGACATAGAGGGACAGAGCAGTGGGAATCCCACAGACAGGTGTCAGGTACATTGAGCCCTTTACACTCTATGTGTTACTAGTGTACATTCACACAGGTGTGGTACTCACTCTGGGCTGCAGCGTATTTCACACCAACAGCTGATGGACACAAGTTCTTGATCTCTGGAAAGAAATGACACAGTAATGATCAGTAGAGGAGGGTTATGGGAAATCTCAGTGAAACACCTCCTCTGTGTCCCTGATTGTGACTCCACAGTTTATTAGTGTGACAATAATGGATCTGTCCATCATCCAGTCCTCATCCTCCTCACCAGTGTGTCTTCTCCTCCTCCAGAGGATAATGCAAGTGATGAGTGCAGTGAGAACCAGGACAGGGATGAGAACTGCACTGATGAGCACAGGGTCTGCAGGAGCTTCTGGTTCTGGAACAAAGAGCACAGACACACATGGTTCATATAGATCATAACTCATATACAGTACAGGCGGACAGCTGTCTTACCCCAGTTGACGTCCAGCTTGTTGTCCACACTCAGGTGCGACACAGTACAGGTGTAGCGGTGTCTCTCTCTCAGCTCCTCCTCACTGACACTCAGACTCCTTCTCAGCTGGTAGGTCCCGTCTCCGTTGGGCAGCACCTCTCCTCCCGTGAGCTCCCGGTCTGGGACGGGCCGGTCGTCCCTCAGCAGGGTCATGTTAATGCGTCGGGGGTAGAAGCCGGTGGCCACACAGCTCACCTGTGTCCTTCCGCTGTGTGGCTCTGTCTTCTGTATGACCCTCACTCTGGGACGCTCTGTGGGGTCAGAAAGAGGACTTCCTGTTTGAGAGCTGTCACTGATGAATGATGAGGAATTCATGTCCCATATTCAACAACTCATTTCACTGTCAGCACAGTACTGTACCTTTCCTCAGCAGTGTGTTCTTGTCCTCCTGCAGGTATCTCCTAAGTGTCTTCACACACAGTGGCTGGTAGGTATTTGCGTATATCTGTTTTCTGATGTCACTTGTTTCTTTGCTCCAAACAAACTCTGGCACAAGTGTATTCTGTATATGACTGAGGGCATCATATTGAAATTTTTCTTCTCCATCATATGCTGACATAATGAAAAATCTGCTCAGTGTTTCATCCTCCAGGTCACAGGCTGCAAACTCCTGAGAAACATGAACTCCTGTAGAAACCAGATAAATGCAGAGAGACACTTATTATGTTCACTGTATTCACGTATGGTATGTATGTATTCAAATTTTACTTATCTATTAGAAACTGTATCGTATAAGGTCTGATAACGTTTCCTTTTAGGGTAGAAATTCACATTCAAAGACCATTAATATATGTTTCCTGAAGGACCTCAGAAGAACTTCAGATGAACAGTTTGCTCACCTTGAGTGTGATTTATATTTCTTCATCAGTGTGTGAGATGATTTTTGCAGGCTATTATAAATGTCTGCAGCCACATAATCTCTGAGCTCAGTTTCCTGTATGGAGTCATTTACCCTCCAGTGTCTCCGAGAAACAAATTTATTTATGTCACTATCATAGTATTCCACAGGAACATCATTGACCAACACTGCCATAGTGATCTCTGGGAACTGTGTCTCTCCAGATATGAATGTAGCCATTATTGAGAGAGAGTGGGAGTCTGTTGTAGAAAAAAACACAAAGAGCTTATTAATATCTCAGAAACTTTAATCTTCAAAAATTGACATCTTGAATTAAATCTCTACGAATAAATTTTAATTGTTCATAAATGTTTAAATTATGGTTGTACGGACACAAAAAAGTCAAAAAAGAACACAAAAATTTCTTTATCTAAATACATAAATAAAATTATGACAATTATGTAAATTCCTTATGCTGTATGTCTCTAATACTGGTTGTATTCTGACAGTGTCACAATTTTTTGACATCAGATACTGACACTGAAGTGTGTTTGTGTATACACTGAGTACCAATGTTTTTAGTACCTTATCAATGTAGTAAAACTCAGTACTTTACCTGTAGAGACCAGGTGAACAGAGCTCAGGATCAACAGCACCACTGCAGGTACCTTCATGATGATGATGTTCTCCTAGCCCGGTCTCAAAAAAAACAACTCCCTTTCTCCCCACACGGTGTTCCAACTCTCCTTCCTACTCCCACTTCTTCCCCCTCTCTCCCGGAATATCCCGCCCCACAAGGTCGCGAGCACTTTCCCCACCAGCACTGATTGAGCAGTCCTTAAATGACATTTTTCCTACCAATAAACACCAAAAAAAAAGCACAATATATAGAAATAAAAAAAAACATCAAGTTACAAAACCATAACCCTCTCCACATTTATATAAGTATTTTACCCCCCAAATACACATGGGAACAGATTGCATAGGGGTTACGCTGGGAATAGAACGTGCAACCCAGGTCCCATGTGTGGTAATCAGCACTTTGTATTCACTCATTTAGCTGACACATTTCACTCAAGCAACATTAAGGTTATTCACCCATTTTAACTGGGGCAATTTAGGGTAAGTATGTTATCAAAGGGAGCTATAGCTATAGGGAGAAATTGAACCTGTGTTTTTTGGTCTCAGAGACAACAGCGCTAACCACTACACCACCAGTTGTAGTTCCCCCACTACACCCCCAATTTCTGGTTATGAGCAGAAACTCTACCTGCACAGGTGTGTGTTGGGTCTGTACACAGGTCACTACTGCATATTCAGGAAGTGTTTGTTATACATCAAAGAAGTGCTTCATTCACTTTATGGAGAGCAGTTTTTCGGTGTTTCAAAGTGAACGTGAGGAAGAATAGAATTATTAAAAAGTGTAATTCAATAACTCTGGTCCAATAGCTTATGTTTTTATATTGTACGTGTGTTCTGTGTTAGATGAGGCACACTGGGATTAATATACTATCATATAATATACTACCCTAATAATAATAACCACTTTGACTGCATGAATAGACTCAATCACTACCAGTGGACTCCCTCCTCTCAACACAAAGGACACAAGTGGAGGACAGAACTTTCTGGAGGAACTCTGTACATGTGGTCAACAAGAGTTGCCGATGACTCAACAGGACTGAACAACAAGTACAGCAGCAGGACCAGCAGGTGGCGTATTGGTTACAGCTGCTGTTTCTGACCTGAAAGGACATAAGTTCACATCCCAACCTCTTACTGTGGCTCCACTGAGTAACATATTTACTCTTAAATTGTACAGTGTTATTACACAGCAGGATAAATAATTAAATAGTGGAACTGTAAGTGGGTAAACAGTGTAAGCTGTTGTGGTAGAAGTCCCACCAATAGAGTGATTCCCTGAAGAGAACCAGAGACTGTATGACATTCAGAGACATGTTGAGTCTCCACTAGTCCTTACTGACACGTCGGACTGCTAGTCCAAAACCATCTTTATTACTCGTAGTCTTTGTTCATGTGAAAATCCCAATCAATTACAGAAGTGTCACTTTATCAAAAGTATCGTGTGTTTTAAAGAGATATTTTACACCTGTTTTCTGACATTTAGAGCCAAAAGTCTTTTAATGTTGTCAAAATTATGATCGAATAACTTCTCACTGTTTTCATGGTGTGAAGTATAAAAACTCAGTGATATTTGTGCACCATGAGAACAACTGTAATGATGAAGAAACAGTTTGTAGAAATGAGGTGAAGGAAACCTTCCTGTGATGATACATTATTGAACATTTTAATACTGATGTATGATCATGTGGTCCATTAACAAACCAATGATCTTACCTGGAAAGGCTGTTTTTCTGACTGGTTTTCAAACATCTTCTGTCGTACACACAACTAATTCCGTCGCAAAATCCTTTCACTTTTGCGTATGATAAAGACGTCCTGTACAAGTGTGTGTTTGTAAATCGTGCTGCGGAGTCGAGTAGGTAACTACTCTGTCCTCTAGTGGTCAGTATATGTCATGACACATTCTTCTTCTTCTTCTTCTTCTTCTTCTTTTTCTTCTTCTTCTTCTTCTTATTATTATTATTATGATTAACAATAATAATAATAATAATAATAATAATAATAATAATAATATGTAGATGTATTTACTTAGCAGACGCTTTTCTCCGAAACAACCTACATGTCATAGAAAATACAATTTGTGCATTACTTCAGCAGAAAGAGACACTTGGATGCAGACACACAATTCTACAGTAGTTAATTTGTCATAATCCACCATATGAACCAATGTACATCACACTGTAGCTGCATAAAGGTTTATCCATTATTCAGCATTTATAATTACAAAATTATGAACATAATCACTGACATGTTTATCATGCACTTAGATCAAGATCATGAGATTATTATTAATATGATTCCAGGGACAGCATGGACCAAAAAACCCCTATGGAAAATGGGAACAAAAGAACGTTTACCCTGCCCAGAATAGGGTCACCGGGACCTACCCCTGGAGCCAGGCCTGGGGCTAGTGTTTCTAGGTGAGCGCCTGGTGGCCAGGCAGCCCCCGTAACCCGGTCGGACTCAGCTCGAAAAGGCATCATGGGGGGGCCTTGTGGGCCCACCACCCGCAAGGTCCAACATGGGGGTTGGGTGCAATGTGTACCAGGCGGCGGGAGAGGGCAGGGTGGCGCGGCCCCTCGCGACAGAAACTGCCTCTTGGCACATAGAATGTTACCTCACTGGGGGGGAAGGAGCCGGAACTGGTGCGGGAGGTTGAGAAATACCAACTAGGTATAGTTGGGCTTACCTCCACTCACAGTGTTGGCTCTGGAACCAAACTCCTCGATAGGGGGTGGTCCCTCTCCAACTTAGGAGTTGTATGGGGTGAGAGGTGCCAGGCAGGTGTGGGGATACTTAGAAGACCCCGGCTGGCTGCCATACAGTTGGAGTTTGCCCCGGTGGACGAGAGGGTAGCCTCAATGCTACTTAAGGTTGCAGAGAGGAAAACTTTGACTGTTGTGTGTGCTTATGCACCAAACAGCAGTTCAGAGTATTTGACCTTCTTGGAGAGGGTGGGTGGGGTTCTGAATAGGGCCCCATCTACAGACTCCGTAGTCCTGCTGGGGGACTTGAACGCTCACATTAGCAATGACTGGGAAATCTGGCAGGGGGTGATTGGGAAGAACGGTTTGCCCGATCTGAACCCGAATGGTGAAATGTTATTGGACTTCTGTGCTAGTCATGGTTTGCCCAGCAGTTCCCCACTGCCCTGGCCACGGCTGAGCATCTCTTTTAGAATGTATTCTAGATCTTTGGGTTACCTGAGGATCTTGTCCTCAGCCCGTGTCCAGGGTATGGAGGGCGTTATGGAGAAGCTCTGAGTGTCCGTGAGCCTCACGTCCGGATACCATCCTCAGGCTAATGGATAAGTGGAGCATCTGAACCAAGACCTTGGTCGCTTTCTGAGGAGCTACTGTGGAAAGGACCAAGAGCGGTGGTTGCATTTCCTGCCCTTGGCGGAATACGGACATAATTCCTTATCCCATTCCTTCACAGGCCTGTCCCCTTTCTACTGTGTCCTTGGTTACCAGCCTCCTTTTTTCCCCTGGCACCCCGCTTCCCCAGAGGTCCTTGCTGTGGATTCCTGGAACCTGCAGAGCAAGAAGGCCTGGCAAACAGTGAGAGACCACCTCCAACAAAGTGTCCTCCGGTACAAAGAACAAGCGGACCGACACCACCGCACCTTGTTTTTTCACCCTGGGAAACGGGTATGGCTATCCAGAAGAGACATCTGCCTAAAACTGCCCTCTAAGAAGCTCAACCTGCGGTTTATAGGCCCATATGAAATCCTTTGTAGCATCACCCCAGTCACCTACCGGTTACAGTTGCCTCCTCACTTGCGCATCAACCCCACGTTTCATGTTTTGCTTCTCAAGCCCTATGGTACTTCCTTGCTCCAAGACACTCAGTGTGAGCCAAAACCCCCTCTGCTGGACGTGGATGGGGAAGAGGCTTACACTATTCGCACCATCCTGGATTCCAAGCACCGGCGTGGGGGGCTGTACTACCTTTTGGACTGGGAGGGTTATGGTCCTGAGGAACGCAGCTGGGTACCAGCTCGGTACATTCTCGATCTGTTTCTCATTGCTGATTTCCGTCGGGACCATCCAGATAAGCTGGAGCCCCATCCCAGAGGCCACCCCCCTTCCAGGTGCCACAGGGCGGCTGGAGCCGCTCATAGGGAGGTGGTTACTGTCACGTCCACAGCCGCACCTCAGTCGACAGCACCTGACACCAATCAAGCACCTGTCTAACTATTCACCTTTAAAAGACCCTCCTCAGCTCCCATACACTTGCGGAATCCCATCTGAGACAACTGTCCTCCTTTGCAATGTCCTGTTCTCACACAACCCTTGTTTCCTGTTTTCGACCCTTCGCTTCGTCCCCTGACCACGTCCACGGATCCTTGCTCTAACTCCGACTGCCAATCGACTGACACTTCACCTGTCCCCGACACCGAGAACTCGCCTGATCCCTTGAGTGCAGACAAACAATCCTGCACTCGGGTCCAGCCGTTCCGGCTCCCTCGGTTCTGCACGACATCACTACAGATGGTCTGACTGTATTTCTTCCATCAGCAGAATGAACTAGAGGGATAATTTCCAGGTGCATTTGTGACCTCCAGACATGAAATAACACCTCAAGAGTTTTATTCTGGAACATTCTGTACAACTGTCCTGGGTCTGACCCGTTCTTTTTTTATTCACATTCTCCTGCATTTGAAAAAATACTTTCACTTGTTACAAAGGAGGCTGGAGAGCACAGAAATCAGAGTGCCAGTTGATGAAGTTGTGGGGGAACAGCTTTTCCTGAAGGGTCCTCAGATCTGGGGATATTCGGGATCCTCCCCACACGCACATGATTCTGAGCGCTGGATGAACATGTCCCAGCAGTGCCGTATCACGACCGACAGGGACAATTCCCCAAGTGAACACAGATCTCTTGTGTCGGAGGTAAGTTTCCTACCTTGGAACCACCACTGCCCGGAAAGCGCGCTGCTAGTTGGGATCTCCTGGGCACTGAAATCCGGATGAAATGAGCCATGAGGGTAATGTCTGGACAACCGTGATGGTGACCTCTTGGTATCAGGTAAGAGATTGTGGTTAAATAGTTGCAGGTACCCACACAGTAGCTGTATGTAAGACAAGTACCAGTTCATTGTGAACATTAGAGGACTTTTATATCAGCAAGGAATGAAACCCAAACCTGGGCAGGAGGGCAGAATTTTACCACTAAACAACCAATGACCACTGCATACGTTTCTTGTCAGGAATATCCTCCGCGCTGAAATCGGGAAGGAATGAACCAAAAGGGTGATGTTCAGACAGCCGTGACATTCAGTGGTTAGTATTAGGTGTAAGAGACAGCACTCAAACAGTGGCACCAACCAACACAGCAGCTCTGCGGCAAGAAGAACTACTACTTGACCGTCCAGTTTGTAAAGAACATTTCATCATCCAGGAATCAAACCCATGTCTCTTGTATGGGAGAGAAGAATTCGACCACCGAAGCACCAGTGCCTTACTGACTCATTTCTCGTGGGGAATCTCCTCGACACTGAAATTGGGGGAAAATGAGCCAATACAGCAGTGTCCACACACCTCTGATGTTACCCGGTTTCTATAAATTGTAAGTGAAAGTGGTCAAGTACTGTAACTAACACACTGATTGTACGCACTGCACTTTCTAGCTTATAAGAACCTTGCATCAGCCGGGAATCAAAGTCCAGTCGTCCACATGGTCTATGAGAACTCTGCCACTGAACCACCAACACTTACTAAGTGTTCTTCCCTAAACAATACTTTCCGGACACCCGTAATATACCCAAAAACCCAAAATATAAGCCCATCAGTATTAGGTATAAGGGTCTGTGCGGGAAAACCTCAAAGTGTGTCTGACATACAAGTGTATTGTCGAATTCCTACTGGTCTTGCGTTGGTCAGGAACCAAAGACTTGGTCCACTCAGCCACCAGTGTTTGGTTTAGGGTTTGCTGGGAGGATGGGAGGATGTCCCCTTGCACACTGGGGAAGAAATGAACCAATTTGGTTTCAACTGGACATCCCTGTTGTAGACTTTTCAGTATTAGCTGTGAGATGAAGGGGTTAAGCAGGTGGACCCATCAGGAATTCGAGGAATGATTACATTGCCTACACATCTGTGGTCTTGGGTTAGTCAGGAACAGACGCCTTAACCCAAGTGTGCTCAGTTTGAACTCTAACACTGAGTCACCAGTGCCTTTGGGAGGTTTAATCAGTTTAGCATCCACTACACACTCAAGTGATGAGCCAAACTGAGCCAAAAGAGTTGTATCTGTGTGTCCATAATATAGATCAGTGAACACTAGCTGTGAGGTACAGTGTTGGGAATAACTGTAAATGTGTCTGCAATTGACCACAGTGGTTGTGCTGATGTTGATTGATGACACATCAATGCTTAGGTTCCATGTTCTAGCACCTGCTTTCTGTGTAGGAAATAATCAGGTGAGTGTGATGTGAACTCTGCTCCCATTCTGATTTCCTCTGTCATGAATGAATGAATATTTTCACATCTTGAACTCAAATCCCAGCTCAGTCTGTGTAGAGTTTACATTTTTTTGTGGGTTTCCTCAGGGTGCTCTGGTTTCCTCCCACAGTCCAAAGACATGCTTTTCAGGTTCACCTATAATGCATGAGTGCCAAAGAGTGTGTGTGTGTGTGTTCCACTGATGTATGGATGAGTGACCCAGTGTAAGCAGTGTATCTAGCAGTGTAAGTCACCACGGTGAATAAGGTGTGTGGGCTGATAACACTACATAGAGTTCATTGGAAATCACTTTGGAGAAAAGTGTCTGATAAATAAATAAATTTAATGTAAATCTAACATGTAACATATACATATAGCAATATAAACTGTCCTGTATTTCGTAAATGCTTTTACCCACTTGCCTACAAGAAGTCTAGACGGGTTCTTTAACTTTATTAGAGCGGAACCTTAATTTTGATTCTTCTCAAAAAGATGAAACATGAGTGAAGTTGAACACCAGGGCAGCAAACACATGAGAACCAGCACAATCCAAGTGCAGCAAACTTTTGTTTTTGTTACTGGTTTGTTTTCGTGTCGCTATGTGTCCTTTCCATCGGTGCAGGAAAACCCTGGTGCGAGGACAGAGGTCAGAGGTCATTCTGAGGGTTTTCTTTGATTCAAGGCCCATAACCAGCAGATGTGATGGACCACTGGCAGACTTTCTTGCACCTGGTTCTGGAAGTGAACCTGTCCAAGCTCTGAAGTAAGAGGGAGGACAAACTAGATTACCGTTTAATATGGTAAAATTTCAGTACATTTACATTTATTTATCAGAGCCACTTCTAAGGAGTGGTGGCACAGTGGTGCAGTGGGTTGGACCGGGTCCTCCTTTCTGGTGGGTCTGGGGTTCGAGTCCCGCTTGGGGTGCCTTGCGGCAGACTGGCGTCCCGTCCTGGGTGTGTCCCCTCCCCTTCTGGCCTTACGCCCTGAGTTGCCGGGTAGGCTCCGGTTCCCCGTGACCCCATATGGGACAAGCGGTTCAGAAAATGTGCGTGTGTGTGCACTTCCAAGGAACTCTATTTACTGTTATCAGCCCACACACCTTATTCACCGCGGTGACTTACACTGCTAGATGCACTACTTACAATGGGTCACTCATCCATACATCAGTGGAACACACTCTCTCTCTCCGTCACTCACACACTGTGGGTGAACCAGTAAAGTTAAAAATTTCAATACATTCTATGAAACATTTTCAGTCACGTGTCCTATACCCCCTACAAATCACATGTGTATGTACATGTATAATGCCAAGAATAAATAAATGAAATAAAAATATTACTTTTGTATACATATATAAGGAAATAATATAATAAATGAAATATTTAAATACATTGTCAATGCAGGCAGTTATTAACAGCTCAGTATCACACACACACTGTCTGAAACTGCTGGTCATGACAAACCAGAGCCTAACCCCGCAGCACAGGGCACAAGACTGGGTGGGGGGGACACACCAGGACGGGACGCCGGTCCATCCCAAGGCACCCCAAGCAGGACTCGAACCCCAGACCCACGGGAGAGCAGGACCCAGCCAAACCCGCTGCATCACCATGCCCCTGTGCCCCCCACCTCAGTATCCCTTGGACCAATTCACATTTGTTAGAATAATTCTTTATATATCCCTTTTAGATATAGAAGGTTGTGGTGGTGAAGTGGGTTTGACTGGGTCCTGCTCTCTGGTAGGTCTGGGGTTTGAGTCCCGCTTTGGGTGCCTTGGCTTGGGACGGACTGGCATCCCATCCTAGGTGTTGCCCTGGGTTGCCAGGCTAGGCTCTGGCTTGCTGTGACCCTGCTTGGGACAAGTGGCCTCAGTGTGTGTGTGTGTGTGTGTGTGTGTGTGTGTGTGTGTGTGTGTGTGTGTGTGTGTGTGTGTGTGTCAGTCACATTTTTTTAAGGAAAAGTTGTCAAAACTTTGCAATTAGATGTTTCTTTCTGTTGCCTACCCGTTTCCATCACATTATAACCCTAGTATTGGGACTTTATTTTTTAACTAGTTTAATTATGATATTTTGCAGTTATGAAATATGTTAATCTTTTTGCAGATTTGTTATTTGGAAGAACACAGAAAGGATACTCTGATGGCCATAGTGCTTTAAAGGAGGTTAAAGAAGACGGGCTGTGTGCACCAAAGTCCAGGTCTGCGCCCAGAACTGTTACTGTAACCAAGTATGAAAAGATAATGCGCTCAGAATACTGGAATTGATATCAGGGTCATATTTCCGATAAGCCCACAACTGCTTCGCCACATTCTTGTTGTCCTGCACTGATAAGCAGCGAGTCACAAACTGCTGTCTCATTTTTGTTCGGTGCTGCCTTCCTGCGTTCTCAGGTTTTGCTAAAGGAGGACAAGACGTGCCGGACTGAGAAGGAATCGTGCGGTGGCCATGTGTTCCTAATGGGATTAGTCGTGACGCTCACTTGGCGGCCCTTTATTTCTCTGCTAATTGGAGCTCTTGCTGTGCAGAGGGATGAAGAGCAGCTCACCGTCTCCATGACTTGCACACTTACTCTACTCGTGATGTACTCTTTGTCTGCAGGTTCGAGTGTTTTCATCATCTTTCACTGAAGGAAAGACCTGTAACACTTTTCATATGGATTCTTTGTCATTATTTTATCATTTTGTTACACAGACATGGAGTGGAGTCACTGACCATTGGAAGCTCTCAGGGTAGCCAGTATTTAGACCTGTGGTGTTTAATTTACTTTCAGCTTTTTCAGTGGGCTTTTTGTGATTAGTTTATGTAGAACATGTACTTTGAGTTATGACTGTAGTCGATGTGAAAAGTAGTCCAGAGGCTTAGAAGAATGTGATCTGTAAGAATCCTCAGCAGTTTATCAAAGTAAAAGACTGAAGTTAATCAGCAAAAAGAGTTAATGGATACACACACACATTTCCAGAACCGCTTGTCCCATATGGGGTTGCGGGGAGCCGGAGCCTAACCCGGCAACACAGGGCGTAAGGCCGGAGGGGAAGGGGACACACCCAGGACGGGACGCCAGTCCGTTGCAAGGCACCCCAAGCGGGACTCGAACACCAGACCCACTGGAGAGCAGGACCCGGTCCAACCCACTGCACCACCGCACCCCCCAAGTTAATGGATACATTTCTGTAATTTCTATGAGGGAGAGCAGCTGTGGTAGCAGTGAAGAACGCTGAAGGTTGGGAGTTCGAACCCTAGACTCCACTATTGCTGTAGAGCCCTTGAGAACGATATTTAACCCAAATGACCCCAACTGTAAATGAGTCAGATCAGGCCCGGATTCAGATATGAGATGAAAGGTGAGCCAAGTATTATTCTTGGTTGGGGGGGCTACTGGGGTGCGGGTGTGTTATCACTTGGAATATCACAAAATCTAAAAACAGAATTTTTAGATTTGTTTGTGGTTGTTGTTTTTTTATTTGTTTTTTCATCTTTAATATAATTTTTTTTTTTCATTTATTTTGCAACGATATTTTATGAAAGGGGCAGGTCTTGACAGAGACTGTGCATAGAACTATTGACATCACTACTATAATATTTACAACATTAGCGTTCTGCTCATTTGATAAAATTCTGTCACAAACTCATTCATGTCCAGTTCATGTGTTATTGCTTTTTCATGAGCTAGAAGTACAAGGTTTTTCTTTTTTCTCTCATGAAGCATTGTTTGGTGGAATGGTGTCAAAATTCGTGCCAGAGTGGAGAAGGAGCTCTCACGTGAAGCAGAAGAGACACCCATGACGATTGCAAATACATACAGTTTATGAAGACCTACATATGCATCTTTATATTTCTACAAGAGTTTGCAAACAGCAGAACAGTCAGCATAAGTTGAATGCTTTTTGGACAGCATTGCTCTGGCAACAAGCATTTCACTCTGCAGTTCATTTTTTGCAACCCCTGCAAGACCACAGAGAGGCTTAAGCAGCTGAATGTCAAGAAATGTGTTGGATTTTGGCATCAAACATGTGAAAGCTTGCATCAGCTCTAAATTCTTTGTGGAAAACCTGTTTTCCATCTCTGCTACAGCTGTATCTAGTATGTTCAACATCTGTCGCCTTAGAGCTTTAGTGGCACATTCGGAGCCTGACTGCCCTTCTTGCCCTAAAGGCAAAAAAATGACAGAATCAGCATAGGAAGGATTAATAGTCCTTAGACGTTTAGTGAGGGCTCAACAGTAGACATGCCAGTGCAGTACTGCTGCAATTCACTGTCGTTTCCTCTGAGATTTCTCAGTGCACCAAGAGATCCCTGCACTTCGTCAGCTGCACTGCACAAATCAACATGCTGAGACTGTAGGATGGCATTTGCTGCTTTCAAAATGGCAAGAAGATGTATCGGAAATTTGCCAACTTCAAAAAAATGGTGTCGCTTCAGCTGAAAGAGAAGCCTAGAGGCTTCTTTTGCAAGGTCAACTGTGCCATTGTCATCCCTGGAAACCTTGGAAAGAATGTTAAGAATGACTTTCTCATTCTCCACAATACGCTTGATGACTTCAAAAGAACTTGTCCAGAGGATTTCTAACAATCTCTTGAGATACGGTCAACTGTACCTCTGACACACAAAATGATGCTTGAATAAAGAGTACAGGGAGCCTGACAAGTCAAAGAAACTTTTGACACAAGGTTCATGTGAAAGAGGAGACAGAACAGGTGAGGGGCTTGCCTCTCGGTGATGTTTATTTAGGGCAGTGCAGGGGAAAATAACAGTGGGGGAAAGGGGGAACCGGGAACTGGTAGAGCGGGGCGGTGCTTCGGGGTCGCGGTCGGGATCGGGGTCATGGTCAGGATCGGGATCGGGGTCATGGCTGTCACAGATCTCTCTCTTTCTCTCTCTCTCTTCTCCTCCGTCTCTCTCTCCCCCTCACTGGCGGGTCCGGGGGACGAAATAGAGGTTGCAATCAGCCCCAGCTGCGACTGGCTTACCCCGGACTTCGCCCCCCTTCCTGCTCGCTTCGGCGTGTTACGGTTCACTTTGAATTGCATGTATGATTGAGAGGTGAAGCTGGTGGTTATAGCAGTGGATTTAGGGGATATGCTTTTCCAACCTTTTTTGCAATAAAGCCTGAACACTGCCTTGCACCCCATTCATCACTGATGCTCCATCATAACACTGGCTCAGTATATTGTCAGCACTGATTCCTGTTTCAGACAAGTGTTGTAATATTTCAGTTGTGATGTAATCTGCATCAAGCTGCTGGAGTTCTAATAAGCCAACGAGATGTTCCTCTGCCACACCGTTGCACACAAAGCGGATTACAACAGACACATTTTCAATGTTGCACCGATCCCTTGTGCCATCATCACTTTTTAAACAGAATGTTTTATTTTTAAAGGGGTGCGGTGGCGCAGTGGGTTGGACCACAGTCCTGCTCTCCGGTGGGTCTGGGGTTCGAGTCCCGCTTGGAGTGCCTTGCGATGGACTGGCGTCCCGTCCTGGGTGTGTCCCTTTCCCCTCCGGCCTTACGCCCTGTGTTGCCGGGTAGGCTCTGGTTCCCCGTGACCCTGTATGGGACAAGCGGGTCTGAAACTGTATGTATGTTTTATTTTTTTCAGAACCATGGATACCAAAATTCCAATCACTTCATTCTTGATGGTTTTGGAAGTGTACTTTGCATTTTGTGTGATATTTGATGTAATGTCAGCAAGGTATTTATCTTTTTCCAACGTGTATTTAAAGCAGTTGGCAAAAAGCCCTGCAGCTGTGCAGTCCTCCTCAATGTCAAATGTTTCCCGATCCCCACGTAGTGGAAGATTCAAGATTCAAAATTCAAGAGTTTATTGTCATGTGTACAGTAAACAGTTCGTTACACCATACATTGAAATTCTCACTCTGTGAATCCTCTCAGCAGCCTATGACTGTCACGTTCTCCGCATCTATCAGACGGACACAGCAAAGATCGCTTTTGTCCTGTCGTTATTAACCGGTCCAGCCCGGGCGTGGGCCGCCGCTGGGTGGCGCACTCGCCCCAGAACTACCTATGACATTTTCCGTGAAAGTTCGAAGCGGTTTTTGACCACCTGCACGCGGGACGCGCGGTGGGTAATTATCTCATGCGTCTCACCCAGGGGAGTAGAAGCGTGGCTGAGTACGCTCTTGAGTTCAGACCCCTCGCGGCCAAGAGTGGCTGGAACTCCCCTGCCCTCCTCACCTGCTTCTTCGAAGGGCTGAATCCCTGGATCCAGGACGAGCTCACATATAGGGGTGAGGAGGGGAATTCGACCAGTTTGTGGAGACAGCCATCGCCATCGACAATCTTGGCCGAAGTCGCCAACCCCTGGGGACCAGCCCAGCGGAAGACCGGCTCAAAAAAGAGGAAAGGAGACGGCGCCAGGTGGGGAGACTGTGTCTCTATTGTGGGTCCCCGGAGCATCCCCGTGCGGTGTGCCCCGAGCGACCACCTCAGGGGACCTCCGCAGAAACGAAGCCGAGCCCAGGGGAGCACCGGGGACAGCTACGTCTGCCGGTGAGTCTTTCCTGGGGGGCCAACCGGGTGCAGACGAACGCCCTCATAGATTCCGGAGCCGCGGGCTGTTTCATGGATGTAGGCTTTGCCCAAGCGCACCATGTCCCTATTAAAACATGTGAGGTCACCCTGAGTGTGAAAGCCCTGGATGGTCAACACTTGGGTGATGGGGTGGTTGATTCCCGGACGGCACCTCTCGTGCTCAAAACTAGCGCGTGTCACCACGAGAAACTCACCTTCTTTCTGATCCGAGCTCCAGACACCCCTGTCATTTTAGGTTACCCCTGGTTGGCACGACATGACCCCGTCTTTCAGTGGAGTACCAAGGAGCTGGTTTCTTGGGGAGGATCCTGTCGCGCATCCTGCCTCACGCTTCCTTGCCGGGCCACGTCGGTGGAAGGGGTAGAGGGCCTTCCCCCGCCAGTCATACCCCCGGACTATGAGGATCAACGAGAGGTCTTCAGCAAGGTCCGCGCCGCCGAACTGCCCTGTCACCGGTCCTGGGACTGTGCTATCGATCTCTTGCCAGGTACCACACCACCTCGGGGCCGGGTGTATCCCCTGTCGTTACCTGAACAACGGGCCATGCAGGAGTACATCAGGGAGGCCCTCGAAGCGGGCCTGATCCGGCCGTCAACATCACTAGCCGCGGCGGGGTTCTTCTTTATCGGTAAGAAGGACGGGGGACTGAGGCCGTGCATAGATTACCGAGGGTTGAACGCCATAACGGTCAAGTACCCGCACCCCTTACCGTTGATTACCTCGGCGCTGGAGGGGATCCATGGATCAACCTGGTTCTCAAAATTAGACCTCCGCAGTGCATATAACCTCATCCGGATCCGTGAGGGGGATGAATGGAAGACAGCCTTCACCACTTCACTAGGTCACTACGAGTACAGGGTCATGCCTTTTGGCCTAGCTAATGCCCCCTCAGTTTTCCAAGCCTTTCTCAACCATGTGTTGGGCGATTTCCTGCATCACTGTGTCATCGTCTACCTAGACGATATACTAATCTATTCGAAGACCCGAGAGCAGCATATCCAACAGGTCCAGGCGGTCCTCAGGCGACTCCTGCAACATCGATTGTATGTGAAGGCAGAGAAGTGTGAGTTCCACCAACGCCAAATCTCCTTCCTGGGCTACATCCTGAGCCAGGAGGGAGTTTCCATGGACCCCAGGAAGGTGGGTGCAGTGACCTCCTGGCCTCGACCTACCACGGTAAGGGCGCTCCAGCGTTTCCTTGGGTTCGCCAATTTCTATCGGCGGTTCATACGTAATTTTAGCACAGTCGCCGCACCGCTTACCGCGTTAACTGCAAGCAAGGACCGAAGACTCCCTTGGGGGGCGGAGGCGGAGAAGGCTTTCCAGGAGTTAAAAACACGGTTCACCTCCGCCCCAGTGCTGAAACAGCCGGACCCTTCCTTGCCGTTTGTGGTGGAGGTCGACGCCTCCTCGGTAGGGGTGGATGCAGTCCTGTCGCAGCGGCAAGGGGACCCTCCCAAGTTGTATCCCTGTGCCTTCTTCTCCAGGAAGATGACCCCTGCCGAACGGAATTACGACATTGGGAACCGGGAACTCCTTGCTATCAAGCTCACGCTTGAGGAGTGGCGTCACTTGCTAGAGGGTGCAGTCAATCCCTTCGTGGTACTCACAGACCACCGAAATCTGGAGTACCTAGAGACTGCAAAACGGTTGAACTCCCGCCAGGCCCGATGGGCCCTGTTTTTCACCCGTTTCCGCTTTACTGTTTCCTATCGACCAGGTTCCAAGAATGGGAAGGCGGATGCTTTATCGCGGGTTCATGACCCAGAACCACTGCCCCCCAACCCAGAGGAGATCCTACCCCAGGGATGCGTGGTGGGCCCGGTCCAGTGGCAACTCCTCCAGGACATCCAAGAAGCCCAGGACAGCGAGCCAGAACCGCCCGGGAGGCCAACTGACCGTGTGTATGTCCCCAGTTCCTTCCGTGCAACGGTGCTGAAATGGGCCCATGAGGCTCCGGAGGCCGGGCATCCCGGGATCCAACGTACCTGGTCCAAGGACGGTTCTGATGGCCTTCACTGTCCGATGACGTCAGGGACTTCGTCCAGGCCTGTGCCACCTGCGCTCAGACCAGGACCGTCCCCGAAAATGCAGCGGGTCTCCTACAACCCTTGCCTACGCCGACTCGACCCTGGACCCATGTGGCGCTGGATTTCCTAGTGGACCTACCGGTCTCAGAGGGTAAGACCGTGATCCTCTCCGTCATAGATCGTTTCTCCAAGGCTTGCAGACTGGTGCCCCTTCCGAAGCTGCCTACCGCTCTCGAGGTATCGGAGATTCTGTTCGAACAAGTATTTAGACTCTACGGACTCCCCGAAGACATTGTGTCCGATAGAGGGCCCCAGTTCACCTCTCGGGTATGGAAGGCCTTTTGGGGCCGGCTCGGAGTAACGGTCAGCCTTACATCGGGATACCACCCGCAAGCCAACGGCCATGTAGAACGCTTGCAACAGGATGTTGCACGGTTTCTCCGAGCCTACTGCTCCCAAAAACCCCATCACTGGGCACGCTACCTGGCCTGGGCAGAGTATGCCCACAACTCTGCGCCTCATACATCCACAGGTATGTCGCCTTTTCAGTGTGTGCTAGGCTACCAACCTGTCCTGTTTCCTAGCGAGACCTCTCCAAGTCCTGTCCAGGCTGTGGAGACATGGCACCACGAGAGCACCCGCGTCTGGAGGACGGTCCGGGCCCACCTGCTCCGCAGTGGGGAACGCCACAAACGTCAGGCGGACCGGCACCGGCGCACCCTTTCGTTCTTGCCCAGACAAAGAGTTTGGCTCTCCACCCGAGACCTTCACCTGAAGACCCCCTCCAAGAAACTCGGGTCCCGCTACATCGGCCCCTTCAAGGTAGTACGTCGTGTCACGCCGGTTACTTACCGCCTTCAATTGCCTCCTGACCTCCGAGTGCACCCAACGTTCCATGTTTCCCTCCTGAAACCGGTTGGGGTGTCCTTGCATCAGCCACCGGTAGAAACCACGCCACCGTCGGCACTACCCCTCGCAGGGGACGATGTCTACACAGTCCGAGCCCTGCTGAACTCCCGCCGACGGAGAGGTCGACTGCAATATCTGGTGGATTGGGAGGGGTACGGTCCGGAGGAGCGTTCCTGGGTGGCTGCTTCGGACATCCTGGACCCCGACCTGGTGGCCGCTTTCCATAGGGACCATCCCGAGTGCCCGGCTCCGCGCCACCGGGGGCATCCCCCTTCCCGGCCCATGGCGTCCAGAGCCGCCCGTGGAGGGGGGGGTACTGTCACGTTCTCTGCATCTGGCACATCCGCGACACCTGCCGTTCCCTGATGGGAACGACTATAAAGAGGGAAGCCGAGGAAGCCCAGATGCGGAACCTTGTTTTGCCTCCTCGTTTCCCTGCGAACCGTATTACTGAGAGACCCATTCCGACTTCGATCCTTTGCCTGTTTCTTCCTGACCACGTTCTTTGCCTAGCCCTTTCTACGACATTTGCTGATTGCCTGACCCTCGCCTGCCCTGACCACGAGCTTTGCCTAGCCCTTTCCACGACGTTTGCTGATCGCCTGACCCTCTCCTGCCCCACGACTACGATTATGGATTCTGATTCGGCTTCCGTGCACGTCGATCCGAACTCTCTGCACTTGAGTCCGTCCGCGCTACGCGCAACTGTGACAATGACATAAATTGTAAGGACATAAGGAAAGAAAAACACAAGGCGTAAATCACAAATTACAGAAATTACTATAAGTGCAAAAAATCACAAATGTACAAAAACTATTAGTGCAAAAATCCAAGAAACGAAGTTATATACGTATATAAAGTGTTCAGTGTGCAATGTAAACATGGAAGTCGTATGTGAAGCACATTGACCTCTAAAAATTTCACAACACCTGCCACGCTTTTCTATGTGTTGGGGTCCGAGCGAACATGCTACGGTCTCTCCTGACACCTGTCCTGTCGGCGCCAAAATTCTGTCCACGCGGTTGAGGCCTGTGAATGAGCCTGGCTACAAGCATGTTTTTGAAGCTCGCCTGCGGTCACGTTCTAATGCTGCTTTCCAGTTTTTAAAACCCGTCGAAACGAAAGTGTCTTTTTCGGAGAAAGCAGCACCAAACACTTGACACGAAAAACAAAAGTAGCATCGTGCTCTACAGAATATTCAAGACAAGGTCGTGACTGATACCAAGCGGCTGAAAAGCATCTCTCCTTCCCTCCAAAAAGAGTTCAGGGACATAATTGCAGAACCAGCTGATGAGGATTTGCCCTGTTTAAATCATCTGGGACCGAACTGTTGCAGTTTTGAATGGGTGTAACTGTGTTTTTGACACGATCGGAAGCTGCTGATGAACTTACTTGACTCGTCTATTTCTCCAACCTCATTGCCGCAAATGGATGAGGTGGTAGCTGTGCCACTGGTTTTCCTTTGTCTTTCGGAACAAGAAATCTCTACATGTTGTGTTGTCTTAGGAATACTAAAGTGTATAGTAGTAATAAAGTTCTCTAATAATTCTAATACAGTTCACTGGCTGTTTCGATCGTTGCTTCGTAATTCAGCACGTCCGTTAACCTCAAACGTAGCGAAGTGAATGAGGCTAAGGCTATTTGTCTCGACAGCCAAAAGAATAAATAAATCAATCAATCAATAAATAAATAAAATACCTGGAGCTGAACTGAATATCACACCAATTTTGAGACTGGTTTTGGGGTGTAGGGCCAGGGTGGACCAAGCTTTTGATTGGGTGGGCCAGACCCACCATGGCCCCCCTGTGGAGCCGGGCCTGGATTTTTTCAGCAATTCATATTTGTCCCCAGGTTTACACTTGAAGAACTTTCTAATATTATATTATATTATAATATTTTAGTAATGGGCATTGATGGGGAGAAGAAAGAGACAAGGTTCTTTGCCTCTTGCTGCGTTGTGTCTAATGAATTCTCTATTATGGTGATAAACCTGCTCTCTTCATTTGCTCCATCAACACCAGGTGCTGATATGATCTGACCAGAAACTACTTCATGTTCTTCACTACCTCATACTCAAACCTTATCTTCTCAGGTGAGATGCTCATTTTCAGTGCTTATCCTGGAAGACCATCCAGCTGGCCCTGGTGCGTAGCAGAGAGCTGCTTCAAGTCTCATCAAGTATGTCACGGGCGCCAAGTCGGGAGACAAGTGGTAGGATCCAAGCGCGGGATCGTGGGTCGTGAACGGAAGGGACAAAGATGGGAATCATGGTCAGGGTCAGGTGTGCGTCAAGCAACCGAGGCGCAAATGCCGTCTTTCGAGTGAATCCTTCTTCATCGTCAAAGGTCAGAGCTCTGGTCAAAGCCAAAGATGTGTGTCGCGCGGGCAAGAAAGCCGAGCAAGGATGAAGCAGTCGGAAATGCGGGAAAAATAGGAGTGAGGTTGCAAACGCAGAGGGGACGCTTGTCTCACTGAGATTCCGCAACCTGTGAGCCATGATCTGGCGTCCTTTATACTCGACCCTGTTGATTCAGATCAGCTGCGTCCAGCTGGAGTGTGGTCAGGGGTGTCACGGAATAGACTTTAGTTATGCGGTTTTCTTGCAGTTCTCTTGATGTGGACACGTTATGTTGGTTGGTTCAAGTGCAGACTCTTTATTTACAGGAATCAGTGAAAAACTAGCAGGTAAAAGTGAGTAGCTACAGGGATTGAGACCTGAACAGGACACTGAGGACTAGAAACAGCTCTGACACAGCTGCTCACACAACTCCAGAAAACACATCGTTTACCGAGCAAAGACCACTTTGTGTCTCATGGCTCTTATTGCTGTGCTGATTGTCTCCCAGGTTTCATTTGTGTTCTTCCCAGCCCTGTGGCAAGAGACCAACAGTGGTTCAAGCCGAGAGTGGTGGGTACCTCCCGTTTGACAGTTCATCTCTTTCACACGTTTGTTCTGAAGCTGCCCGACACCGTGGTAAAGGAGAACCCCTATGGTGAGATACCAGATGGTACTCATGACTGTTCCTCTGAGCCACAATTCTCCCAGTCTGTTTTTACATTTATTCACTTATTTACAGACACTGGGTACTTTTTATAAAGTCCTGGATATAGCTACAGTACTAAATGAAATGTTCCTGTAGAGTTCAGAGATGCTGCGTCCCTCCCCCAACCCTAACAACCACACCACCATTCCAGTTTCTATTGTCTGAGTGCATTTTACTGAGTGTGTTTAAATACTGTTATACTTTTTAAGAACAATTATGACTTGGTGTTGCATTAAAAGTGACATTATACAGCTGTGTTTTCAGCTGTAGTGAAACAGATGCTACAAACTAGAAGTAGAAACCAAAAGTAGATTTTATTTATTCCTGTCATCAAAAACATGTAAGTCACACTACAGCTTTTAAATAACATTCTCATTATAGTTTATGTGAAAAGCTGATATTAATATAACTCTATCTTTATAAGTAAATGAGAACAAACAGGAAAAGCACATTTTACTGTCACTGGAACAGGACTACAGTGTTATTAATTTAATATACTGCAAAACAATAGGAAAGTTTCAAAATACAATGACACAGGATATGTTTCCACACAAGTACTCATGTATGTTATAAATGATGGGCTCAGTCCAGTTTCTGGAAGGTTTACAGAAGACAGGAGCAGTAAAGTCATTAAGATCCCGAGGAGCTGCTTGATGAATCAGCATCACTTTCTGAAAAGAATAAAAACAGCGTTTGATCAAAATGAAATAATATGGAGGCAACACGACTGACTAATGGGTTTATTCATCATTAGAACCAGAAGATCTACCATACAGTCATAAGAGTCCTTTAACTAAAGGCATTATGGGGGTAATTCACATTTTTCTTGTTTCGATGCTTAAAAACATTTACCTGAGTTTCTTCTGTACACTGAATTTTTTTTTTTGATATTCCAAATTGTTGCTGAAGCATAAAATGCACAGATTTACTTTATAATTAATAGTGTTTCAAGTATCAGCATTACAATCTCAAATAAATGTTTTTAAAATACCTATTTTTTGGCAGTGCTGGGGTTTCCACATGTTCTAGGTTGTTCTCATTATATAATCAGTTGGTCGTACTGTGGTTACATTTCTTTTGTACTTATTCCATTAGCTGGAGGAACAATATTTAATTTTACTACAGCAGAATATTCACTTCCTTGAAATTGTACAGATATATTTATATACTATAGATATGGTTTTCCTTAAATTAAAACTATGTTTAAGTTGCCACCATTGTTAGTGGTTCACAGCATTAAAAAGCATAATCTGAAAGTCAGTGAATTTCTCAGAAAATGTTCAATTGTTAATTCATTAGTTGACTGAAGTGGGACTTAACCCATTAAGGAGACGCCTGGTACCCTAGTGGTCAGAGCTGCTACCTTTGGTCTCCCAAGATCACAGGTTCAGTTCCCCCCTCCAGCTGCAGTACTGTTGAGTGAGGTACTTACCCTAAATTGCTCCAGTAAAAAAAGAGTTACCCAGCTGTATAAATAGGTAAATAACTGTTTTGGAGAAAAACATCCGCTAACTGAGTAAATACTGAGTAAATGTAGGTAAGTAAGGGGGGTGTGGTGGCACAGTGGGTTGGAGCACAGTCCTGCTCTCCAGTGGGTCTGGGGTTTGAATCCCGTTTGGGGTGCCTTGCGGCGGACTGGCGTCCCGTCCTGGGTGTGTCCCCTTCCCCCTCCGGCCTTACGCCCTGTGTTGCTGGGTAGGCTCCGGTTCCCCATGACCCCGTATGGGGCAAGCGGTTCTGAAAATGTGTGTGTGTAGGTAAGTATAGGTATTAGTACAGGAAACTGTATTCGTGTATGAACACCATCTGCAGGACTGATATGTGCCAAAGTAAAGCGTTAAAGTGAATCAAATCCTCCTGAGACTCAGTCAGTTCTATTTTTTCAGTAAAAAACCTCAACTGAGACACACAGGAGAAACTACACCCTACACAAGCAACACAAGGCGTAAGGCTGGAAGGGAAGGGGACACACCCAGGACGGGACGCCAGTCCGTCACAAGGCACCCCAAGCGGGACTCGAACCCCAGACCCACCGGAGAGCAAGACTGTGGTCCAACCCACTGCGCCACTGCACCCCCCTTAACTGTGTTTTAGTATTGTTGAAATAAAATTGTGATCAGATAACTTCTCAAAATGCTCATGGTGTGAAGTATGAAAACTCCGTGATATTTGTGCACCATGTCATGAGAACAACTGTAATGATGAAGAAACAGTTTGTAGAAATGAGGTGAAGGAAACATTATCGAACATTTTAACACTGATGTATGATCATGTGATCAAATAACAAACAATCTTACCTCGAAAGGCTGTTTTTCTGATAGGTTTTCAAACATCTTTTGTCGTACACACAACTAATTCCGTCGCAAAATACTTTCACTTTTGGTTATGATAAAGACTACCTTTAAAGGTGTGTCTTTGTAAATCCTGCTGCGTAGTCCAGTAGGTAACTATTCTGTCCTCTAGTGGTCAGTATATGTCATGACATATTCTTCTTCTTATTATTATTATTATTATTATTATTATTATTATTATAACATGTAGATGCATTTATTTAGCAAACACTTTTCTCTGATGTAAAAGTCTTGTAATGTTCACAATGAACTGGTACTTGTCTTACATACAGCTACTGTGTTGGTACCTGCAACTATTTAACCACAATCTCTTACCTGATACCAAGAGGTCACCATCACGGTTGTCCAGACATTACCCTCATGGCTCGTTTCGTCCGGATTTCAGTGCCCAGGAGATCCCAACTAGCAGCGCGCTTTCCGGGCAGTGGTGGTTCCAAGGTAGGAAACTTACCTCCGACACAAGAGATCTGTGTTCACTTGGGGAATTGTCCCTGTCGGTCGTGATACGGCACTGCTGGGACATGTTCATCCAGCGCTCAGGATCACGTGTGTGTGGGGAGGATCCCGAATATCCCTAGATCTGAGGATCCTTCAGGAAAAACTGTTCAGCCATTTACATTACATTTATTCACTTAGCAGACACTTTTCTCTAAGGCAACTTAAAATCATGGATACTCTGTAGTGTACTAGCCCACACCTCTTATTCACCATGGTGACTTGCACTGCTAGAGACACCACTTACACTGGGTCACTCTTCCATAGAACAGTGAAACACACTCTCTCAGTGTCACACAGTGTTCCACAGTGATTTTCCATTTCACAGCACAGTGCACAGCCTCAAAACACATTACAAAGTATTATTATTACCTGTTACACACACACACACACGCACAGACATTGTCTGAAGCTGCTTGTCCCAAGCGGGGTCACGTAGGCCTGTTATTTTATATACAGTATATAAGAATAGTATATATAATAACAGGCCTATACATTTATTATACACATTAATACTATATATAATACTTGTGTATATATATATATATATATATATATATATATACAGGGGGCACGGTGGCGCAGTGGGTTGGACCGGGTCCTGCTCTCTGGTGGGTCTGTGGTTTGAGTCCCGCTTGGGGGTGCCTTGCGACGGACTGGTGTCCCGTCCTGGGTGTGTCCCCTGCCCATCCGGCCTTACGCCCTGAGTTGCCGGGTTAGGCTCCGGTTCCCCGCGACCCTGTATGGGACAAGCGGTTCTGAGAATGTGTGTGTGTGTGTGTGTGTGTGTGTGTGTGTGTGTGTGTGTGTGTGTGTGTATATATATACAGTATATTACATATATTGTGTATGCATACAAATACATATACAATGTATGCAGGTGAAAAGTATGTAAGATGTGACTGTACCCGATGTACACTGAATATGTAACCCAAGTTTCAAATACAGCTTTTATAACAAGGAGCACCATTACTTTTATGATCATCCTCAGCAGATGGCGACTGAATCAGACTCTTCCTTTTCTGAAAAGGGTACAAACTAATTGTCACGACTACGCCCGCACCTCAACCAGCAGCACTTGGCTCCTGTTAAGCACCCGACTTCAATTGGAACGCTCAGTTTTATATGGCACTCCTCAGGGTGTCTTCTCCTCCTGCAGAGGACAATGGCTGTGATGATGATGATGATGATGATGAGTACAGTCACACCCAGGACAGAGAGCAGAGCTGCAAACATGAGCACAGTGTCTGCAGGAGCTTCACCATACACGGAACAAACATCATACACGGAACAACAGTCCTGTGAGGGAAGTTTTTTGGGTTCAGGATGACTGTAGGCAAACAGAAATTATATTCCATCATATTTCAATGGAGTCTCAAAGCAGTACTGCAACACATGTTACAAAGCAGACACTGAAACTAGAAGCACAATTTATTTTATTTATTTATGTCATCAAAAAATACCAAGTTTTAAAAAGCATTCTTATTACAGTTCATGCAAAAAGGCAACATTAATATAACTGTATCTAAATGGATTAAGGAAAGCAGACAGGAAGAGTATATTTTAGAACGCAAGAACATATTATTCACCGAATATACAGCAAAGCAAAGGGAAAGTTTCATTAAAAACCTTTGTGCCATAAAAGGCAGAATACAGCAAAACTTTCCTTTTCAAAGTACAATATCACACGACATGTTGCCACACAAGTACTCGTGTTTGTTATAAATGATGGACTCAGTCCAGTTTCTGGAAGGTTTACAGGAAACACCAGCAGTAAAGTCACTAAGATACCGAGGAGCTGCTTGATGAATCTGCGTCACTTTCTGAAAAGAAGGAAAAAAGAGTTTGATCAGAATGGAATAATATGCAGGCAACATAGCTGATTAATGGGTTTATTCATCATAAAAACCAGAAACATTAAACAGGAAATTTATGTTTTTATTCTATTAATGCAGGGGGGCATGGTGGCGCAGTAGGTTGGACCAGGTCCTGCCCTCTGGTGGATCTGGGATTCGAATCCTGCTTGGGGTGCCTTGCCACAGACTGGCGTCCCATCCTGGGTGTGTCCCCTCACCCTCCAGCCTTGTGCCCGGGTTAGGCTCCGGTTTGCCGTGACCCCGCTCGGGACAAGCGGTTTCAGACAGTGTGTGTGTGTGTGTGTGTGTGTGTGTGTGTGTGTGTGTGTGTGTGTATGTATATTAATACATTAAGACACTAACCCCAGTCTCTGTCAAGTATCAAATGCACAAAAACTAGAAAGACTTCACTTAAACATTAATAGCTTTCCTAGTCCCAGCATTAAAATGTTAAATAAATGTTTTAAAAGCACCGATTTCTCGGCACTGCTGGGGTTCCCACACATTCTAGTTCTTCAGCGTCGCCCCTTTGAACACTCTTGACCTCAAACACTCAGTCCCAACATTTGGACTCTGACTCTGCTTTTGTCCACAACCTCCACTGTGGCTCTGAACTTGATGGTGTCTTCATCTCCCCTCCACTGGAAAGACTCACAACACCATCTCCTACCTCCTCCGCATCCATCAACACCCCTGTGTCCTGCACAATGTCCACGTTTCCCAAGATCCTCACAGACGGATCCTGCTCTGGTTGCTCCCTCTCCTCGCACCTCCACACAGTAAACTTCTGCACTTTGATCCACTACCGACTTTTGCTCCACTGTGATTTGTGACATAAGGGGGTAGCTGGTTGCATCTCGGTAGGGTTGCTGTCTGTAAACTCATATGTTGCATGTTCAAATCCTACCTACTGCTGTAGCGCTCTAGATGAAGGCACTTACTTCATATAGCTCCAGTAAAAATTACCCAGCTGTATAAGTGGGTAAATAACTATATGTATCAACACTGTAAATTGCCTTGAAGAAAAGCATCAGTTAAACGGGTACTTACCAGAGTAGTTCACAGTAGGTGTCTTAACCATATATTTTACAAGATTATCTTAGACAGGGGACTAAAACAGCAACTTTCAGGTGACAATATCCTGAATGACTACAGTGACACTAATTGTTTCCCCACTAATCCAATACAATAACTATCCCGGTCAGAGGAGAAGAATCTGTGCATCATCCTGCCCTTGAAGAAGATTCTGCCAAAACTCTGTCTACGCTGATATCAGTTCATTTTGAAAAGCTCAAAAGATGATGTGGAAATAAATTCTTACAATTACAATAATTAGGCAGAGAATGTCATTCAAAGGACACAGCTGGTGGTGTAGTGGTGAGTGTTACTGCCGTTGAATCCAAAGGTTGCAGGGATGATCCTCACTTCAGACTATTAAACCCTTGAGCAAAATACTTACCCTAAACTGCTCCAGTGAAATAACCCAGTTGTACAACTGGGTAAATAATTATAAGATTAACAGTATAAGTCACTTTTGAGAAAAGTAAATATAAAATCACCTGTTTCAGGCATCAGAACAAGAAGCAGTGAAATGTGTTTATAAGGTGTACAGAAACAGTTTTAATGTTCAGTGTGGTTTTGTGTGTCAGATGGGAGAAGCTGAGATTCTGAACTATTTATTTTAGTTCTTTACTTTTAGTTCTTATAAGAATGTAGTCTGCAGTACTGAAATGAGCCAAAGTAAGGAGTTAAAGTGAATCAAATCCTCCTGAGACTCAATCAGTTCTATTTGTTCAGTAAAAAACCTCAACTGAGACACACAGGAGAAACTACACCCTACATGGGGTAAAGTGGAGTAAAAATGAACCTTAATTCCCTTCTGTGCTTTCAAATTATACCACAAGTGTGGGGTGGAGCTTCAAAAACTTCCTATAAATCCTGGAAATATATCTAATAAACAGATTTTTTTTTCAGTTGGGACACAAGAGGACATCTGAGGTTCTCCTTCAACACATCTGGTCTGTGACTGGGAGTCAAGAGGACAAACTGAGCGATGAGGACATAGAGGGACAGAGCAGTGGGAATCCCACAGACACGTGTCAGGTACATTGAGCCCTTTACACTCTACGTGTTTTACTAGTGTACATTCACACAGGTGTGGTACTCACTCTGGGCTGCAGCGTATTTCACTCCAGCAGCTGATGGACACAAGTTCTTGATCCCTAGAAAGAAATGACACAGTATGATCAGTAGAGGAGGGTTATGGGAAACCTCAGTGAAACACCTCCTCTGTGTCCCTGCTTGTGACTCCACAGTTTATTACTGTGACAATAATGGATCTGTCCATCATCCAGTCCTCATCCTCCTCACCAGTGTGTCTTCTCCTCCTGCAAAGGACAATGGCTGTGATGATGAGTGCAGCGAGAACCAGGACAGCGATGAGAACTGCACTGATGAGCACAGTGTGTGCAGGAGCTTCTGGTTCTGTAACAAAGAGCACAGACACACATGGTTCATATACAGTAGATCATAACTCATATACGGGGGTGCGGTGGCGCAGCGGGTTGGACCGGGTCCTGCTCTCCAGTGGGTCTGGGGTTCGAGTCCTGCTTGGGGTGCCTTGCGATGGACTGGCGTCCCGTCCTGGGTGTGTCCCCTCCTCCTCCGGCCTTACGCCCTGTGTTGCCAGGTAGGCTCCGGTTCCCCGCGACCCCGTATGGGACAAGCGGTTCATAACTCATATACAGTCCAGGCGTACAGGTGTCTTACCCCAGTTGACGTCCAGCTTGTTGTCCACACTCAGGTGCGACACAGTACAGGTGTAGCGGTGTCTCTCTCTCAGCTCCTCCTCACTGACACTCAGACTCCTTCTCAGCTGGTAGGTCCCGTCTCCGTTGGGCAGCACCTCTCCTCCCGTGAGCTCCCGGTCTGGGACGGGCCGGCCGTCCCTCAGCAGGGTCATGTTGACGCGTCGGGGGTAGAAGCCGGTGGCCACACAGCTCACCTGTGTCCTTCCGCTGTGTGGCTCTGTCTTCTGTATGACCCTCACTCTGGGACGCTCTGTGGAGTCAGAAAGAGGACTTCCTGTTTGAGAGCTGTCACTGATGAGTGATGAGTAATTCATGTCCCATATTCCACATAACTCATTTCACTTTCATCAGTGTGTTGAACTTTACAGTTTAATGTGGACTTCTTACTTGTGTGTAAATACAGTGTCCTGTAGAGACCAGTTTGGGGTCCAAGCGAGACACAAGACTATGAACTACACTGAACTCTCACTGAGTGTGTGAACAGATACCAACACAGTACTGTACCTTTCCTCAGCAGTATGTTCTTGTCCTCCTGCAGGTATCGTCGTAGAATTTCTTCAAATAGAGGCTTATATACATATGAACACCTCAGTTTTTTGGCTTCCATAAAAATTTTATTCCAAACAAACTCTGGGCCAAGTGTATTTTGTGCTTGAGTGAGGACATCATATTGATACTTCTCTTCTCTGTCATATGCTGATGTTATAAAAAATCTGTTCACTTTATTATCCTCCAGGTCACAAGCTGCAACACCTTGATAAATATGAAGTCCTGAAAAGCACAGAGCGCAACATTTAATGTATCTATATTGAAATCTGCATTTCTATTCAAGTTCAATCAATGAATGTTTGTTGAGAAGAGTTTTGTAGGAGTTATGGTCCTTGTTTAGTAATGGGTTCAAGCCAACTCATGGATTCGTATTTGAAGAGGTTGAAATCAACATGAACTTTGTAAAATCCATGTGCTCACCTTCAGTGTGATTGAAGTGCCTTCTTAGAAAAAGTGATGGGACTTTCATGGCATTATAAATTTCCTCAACCATAAAATTTCTGAATCTGAATTCTTCTATGGTGTCATTTACCCTCCAGTGTCTTCGAGAAACAAATTTCTTTATGTCACTATCATAGTATTCCACAGGAACATCATTGACTAGGACCACAAGGGAGAACTCTGGGAAAGGCGTTTCTCCATATATAAGTGTAGCCCTCATAGAAAGAGAGTGGGTCTCTGTTTTAAAAGAAAAACATTTCATTCAGTTTTCATTCATCTCGGAGAAACACTCTCTTTCTGTCTCACACACACACACACACACACACACACACACACACACACACACCCATTTTTACCTGCTGGTGTGTAGCTGATTCAATATGTAAAAATCTGTTCAAAATATTAATCTTCTTTTTAACTGCAATTATTTTAAATTGACACATAACAGCCCTGAAGTTAAATCTTCATTCAGAAGGAAAATCAGAATGTAACATTCATATGTACATCGTAACTCATTTCATCTTGTACGTAAAGGATATTTATTGTATGGACAGTATGACAGCAAAGAGAAATATCCCTTAACTTTGTCCTTACAATGTTTGTACAATAAGCAAACTAAATATTTTTCGATAACAGGGTATTCTAACTGAAGCAGTTCATGGTAAGAACCTTGAGCACCATAAGGGGACCTTGAACTAAAAAGCTTCATTACAAAAGGCAGTAGTCCTAACCACTAAACAGCTGTTGCAACCAGATCTTTTCTGTACATGTTCAAATGCATTCATGAATAAAAACCATTTGCACTACTTATAGTTCTATCAGTGTCATTAAACTCAGTAATTTACCTGTAGAGACCAGGTGAACAGAGCAAAGGATCGACAGCACCACTGTAGGTACCTTCATGATGATGATGCTGGAAACTGTGTCTCTGCTGGTTCTTCTCCTCAACATCACATCCACTGATCCCTGAACTTCATAGAAGACACCAGAGTGTGAGACCAGCAAAGTGATTCAAAGATTCACTGTGAAACAAAACCTAAACTAAAGTTCCATTGTCAGGAAAGAAGAAAAGAGCAGTTTGTTCTGGTCATATGTGTTGCATGTTTTGCATGTAAAAGAGTCTGAAAACTTTTGATAAGGCCGCAAAGCCAAGGCAGCAGGGTATGCTAATTAGGTCAATTTTTTTCTTTGTTTTACTGTGTTTAATTTAAATGAGGGTGTGTGATATTAAGGTGTGTGTGCAGTGATGTGTTATGCTTAGGTTGTAATTTGGTCAAATTTTTGTGTTGCGTGTGTGGTTGTGTGGCTTTTTTCTATTAATGGTGTATTGGTGTGGTAAATGACATTAACTAGTATGACACTGGTGTATAGCTAGATTGCAATAAGTGTTAGATATTGTATGTGATATGTAGACTGTGACTGTAGATGAAAATTTGTAATTTGTGTGTATAGGTGGAGTAAAGGATGTTGATATTTATTCTTGATTGCCCTTTAATATTTTTTTCCTGGATCAGGGCCTTGGCATGGCAGAAGGGCTTGCGTGATCTAGGGATCTCCAGAGCTATGTTGTCGGGAGCAGTATGCTCCTTGTAGAGTCTCCCAAGGTGAACAGGTCTGGAGTGAAGTCCAGACTAACACGATCCAAAAAAACCCCTATGGAAAATGGGAACAAAAGAACGTTTACCCTGCCCAGAATAGGGTCACCGGGACCTACCCCTGGAGCCAGGCCTGGGGGTAGTGTTCCTAGGCAAGCGCCTGGTGGCCGGGCAGCCCATGTAACTCGCCGGGCTCAGCCTGAAAAGACATCGTGGGGGAGGCCATGTGGGCCCACCACCCGCAAGGTCCAACATGGGGGTTGGGTGCAATGTGTACCAGGCGGCAGGAGAGGGCAGGGTGGCGCGGCCCCTCACGACAGAAACTAGCTCTTGGCACATAGAATGTTACCTCACTGGGGGGGAAGGAGCCGGAACTGGTGCGGGAGGTTGAGAAATACCAACTAGGTGTAGTTGGGCTTACCTCCACTCACAGTGTTGGCTCTGGAACCAAACTCCTCGATAGGGGGTGGTCTCTCTCCAACTTAGGAGTTGTATGGGGTGAGAGGTGCCAGGCAGGTGTGGGGATACTCACAAGACCCCGGCTGGCCGCCATACAGTTGGAGTTTGCCCCGGTGGACGAGAGGGTAGCCTCAATGCGACTTAAGTTTGCAGAGAGGAAAACTTTGACTGTTGTGTGTGCTTATGCACCAAACAGCAGTTCAGAGTATTTGACCTTCTTGGAGAAGGTGGGAGGGGTTCTGGATAGGGCCCCACCTACAGATTTCATAGTCCTGCCGGGGGACTTCAACACTCACGTTAGCAATGACTGGGAAATCTGGCGGGGGGTGATTGGGAAGAACAACTTGCCTGATCTGAAACCGAATAGTGAAATGTTATTGGACTTCTGTGCTAGTCATGGTTTGTCCATAGCAAACACCATGTTCGAACACAAGGATGCTCATAAGTGTACTTGGTACCAGAGCTCCTTGGGCCAAAGGTCAATGATCGACTTTGTAGTCGTTTCTTCTGACTTGAGGCCATGTGTTCTGGACACTCAGGTGAAGAGAGGTGCTGAGCTGTCAACTGATCACCATCTGGTAGTGAGTTGGATCAGATGGTGGGGAAAACTGATGGACAGACCCTGTAGGCCCAGACATTTAATGAGGGTGTGAGTGTCTTAAACCTGAGCGTCTCAAACCCAAGTGACATGCCTAACTTACAGGAGTCAGGACTAGAGGCTTTCGGGCTGTCAGAGTCCATTTCCCTGATGGAAGTCACTAAGGTAGTTGGTAAGCTCCTCGGTGGCGAAGCACCGGGGGTGGATGAGATCCGCCCGGAACTGCTTAAGGCCCTGGATGTTGCAAGGCTGTCATGGCTGATACGCCTCTGCAATGTTGCATGGACCTCGGGGACGGTGTCTTTGGACTGGCAAACTGGGGTGGTGGTCCTGATCTTTAAGGAAGGGGACCGGAGAGTGTGCGCCAGGTATCGGGGTATCACGCTTCTCAGCCTCCCTGGGAAAGTCTATACTGGGGTGCTGGCAATAAGGCTCCGGCCGATAGCTGAACTTTTGACCGAAGAGGAACAATGCGGATTCCGCCCTGGGCGTGGAACAGTGGACCAGCTTTTTGTGAAGCGTGAAGTGTGAAGCGGTTGCGATGAGGATCAGCACCTCAAAGTCTGAGTTTATGGTTCTCTCACGGAAAAGGATGGCATGTCCCCTCTAGGGAAGGGAAGAGAATTTGCCCCAGGTGGAGGGGTTGCAGTTTCTTGCGGTCTTGTTCACAAGTGAGGGAAGAAGGGAGCGTGAGATCGGCCGCAGACTGGGAGTAGTGGCAGCAGTAATGCTGTTGCTGTACTGGACTGTAGTGGTGAAGGGGGAGCTGAGCTATAAGGCAAGAAAGAGAGAAAGAGAAGAGAGCCTGGGGGCGCTAAGCAGGCTGGGAAGGCTGGCGAGATGCGCGAGTCCTGGAGGAAATGGGGTTCTCTGACCGAGAGCATTATTTCCCTGTGTGCCGGTGTTCAATAAAATGTTCGGAATGAACGCTCCCTCTGCGTCCTTCTTCGCCCCATCCAAACCCACGGCGCTGCATGCCACAATAATATCCACATTTATTAGATGAATAGACTCAGTCAATGACAGTGAACACAATCCTCTCAACACAATAGAAAGAACCTTCTGGAGGAACTCTGTATGTGGTCAACAAGAGGTGTCATTGACTCAGCAGTCCTTAGCAACATGTACAGCGCCAGGACCTGCAGGTCACGTGGTGTATTGGTTACAGCTGCTGTTTCTGAATTTAAAAACCTTGGGTTTAAATTTACTCTTAATTTGTAAAGTCATACTCCCCAGCTGTATAAATGCGTCAATCGTGTAACTGGAAGCGAGTCAATAGTGTAAGCTGTTGTGGTGAAAGTCCCACCAATAGAGTGATTCCCTAAAGAGAACCAGAGACTGTATGACATTCATGTCCACTTCCTCACTGACACGTCGGACTCTTAGTCCAAAACCATCTTTATTACTCGTAGTCTTTGTTCATGTGAAAATCCCAGTCAATTACAAAAGTGTCACTTTATCAAAAGTATCATGTGTTTTAAAGAGAAATTGTACATCATTTTTCTGATCTGAAGACAAACAGCACCGACAGTGTTTGAATGTTGTTGAAATAAAATTATGATCGAATAACTTCTCAACGTTTTGGTGAAGTATGAAAACTCTGTGATATTTCAATTTGTGCACCATCATGAGAACAACAATTGTAATGATGAAGAAACAGTTTGTAGAAATGAGGTGAAGGAAACATTACTGAACATTTAACACTGATGTTTGATCGTGTGGTCAAATAAGAAACAGTGATCTTACCTGGAAAAGCTCTTTTTCTTATTGTTATTCAAACATCTTCCGATATACGCGCAATTGTTCCCTCACAAAATTCTTTCACTTTCGGTTCCTTTAAACGGTGCCGCGTAGTCAAATACAGCACTATACTGGCCTCTAGCGGTCAGTGTGTAACATGGCGCAGTCCAGATTAATAATAATAATAATAAAGAAGAAGAAGAATCAATTCAAACGCCTCAAAACATCTCATTACAATCTGTGATATACTGTACTATAGTTAATGTACATGTCCTTTTAATGGTCTGAAGTGTGTTTCAGTGAGATGTGGAGGAAAAACACAGAACATGTTGTTCTCTTTTTATTACATCTATTTCACCACCCAAATTACTGGCTCACAAAGATTCTTAAAGATTTTAAAATTCCAGCGCTGTGTAAATGGGGTCCAATAATTAAATATTTTGGACTTTGCTAGACGTCGTTTGTCCCTTTCGAATGTTCTCTACTTTTGCAGCTTTTTGACATCACATTTCATCAGATCAGATGTTTATGTTATTTCTTTAGTGTGTAAGATGCAGAAATATGTAATCATAAAGTCAGGCAGGCAGCACTGTTTAAAATAATCTTCAGCAACTTAAAGTAACCAGGAAAAATCAAGTCGGTGAAGCAGAGATTTATTGCGGCACCATGTCATCTTTAGAGGAAGTTATGTGTTATGTGAGCAAAGGCTAAAATCAGTGTAAAGCACTAGAGAAACTCGACCTGCCAGTAGTCATATCACCATGACAGTAAGTGAAAGTATTTTCAATGTCAGCTTTTTCTTTACTTTTCTTTACATGTTCACTTGTATAAGTTGTCATATTTCAGTGCAGCTGGGGCTACCGTATCAATATAATGTGACGAAGCGTTAAGAGCTCTTCAGCTCATGTGTTTGCTGTTGTCGGCCTCCAGGGATGTGAACGCAGAGAGAAGCTGCTTTGCTCAAACTCTCATTTGCCGAGTTTTATTCAAGAACTGAGGTCGGTGGCTTTGAAATATGTTTCCTCTCAGTGTAAAGATATGCTGAAGCACGACACTATTTTTACAAAAGCAAAATCACAAATGTTTTTCAAATGAGTTGTTCTCCTCTATTGTAAAGCGGTGGATCACAAGAGACATGTGCTTTGCCTTCACTGACACATAAACTCAGACTGTGTGTAGTTTGCATGTTCTTTTTGTGTTTCAAGGATACTACTACCAGAAGTGGGGATCAAACCTGCAGCATTTTGCATCCAAAGCCTGCAGCTATAACCACTACATTACCAGATATCCCATCTCCCTCTTCTTCTAGGACTTTGTACAGTATGGTGATCAGTTACATAAAACAGCAACACACAACCATCCAAGAGAAAAATAAACGTGTAAAAAGAGAACAAAAAGGAATTGAATAAAAACATGTACAATGAAGAATAGAACAGAATGGAATAGAATATACTTTATTGTCCCTCTCCGGGGAAATTAGTTTTGGACATCATGACATGGCCAGTGCACAACATTAGACTCACATAAAACAGTACACACCCTAACCTACAGTTAAAAAAATTAAAATAAATAACAGTCAAAGTTTAAAATCTCTATATACAGTCTAAAACCTCACTTTTGGAATTCCCTGTTTAACAATCTTACTGCAGTTGGCACAAAAGAATTCTTATAACAATTTGATTTACACATCAGGATTCTAAATCGTCTCACCGCGGGTAACATGTTAAAGTTCTCATGTAAAATGTGTGTGTCATCAGTCACAATTTTTTTAGCTTGTTTTAAAATAGATGCCTCATACAATTCCTGTATGGGTCTTTTCTCTTCCCACCCAATAATTTTCAGGGCAGTATGTACTAGTCTTCCAAGTTTTGATTTTAATTGGACAGTCAAGTTTCCGTACCATGCTGGAATACCATATCTTATCAAGCTCTCAAAAACAGACTGGTAAAACAGAAATAGAATCTTCTGGTTTACCCCAAATACTTTCAACCTTCGCAAAAAGTATAGCCTCTGCTGCAATCTAGAACACAGACTGTTTATCTGAGCAGACCAACATAACAGATCATCAATATAAACACCCAAGTATTTATATGAAGAAACCTGTTCAATAGTATTTCCATGTATTATTACAGGACTATGATCCCCCACAGATCTGGGGTCGAAGATCATTTCAATAGTCTTCATTTCATTTAAAATCAAGGAGTTGTTGTCACACCACCCCACAAAGCTGGCAACCTCAGAAAAGTACTGCGAAGGTGGGGTGTTCCTGTCCAATAAACTCAATATTGCAGCATCATCAGAAAATTTGATGAAGAAGGTATTATCCTGACTAGTAACACACTCATTAGTGTATGATGTAAATAAAATGGGTGAGCTAACGCAGCCTTGTGGGACCCCCATATTAGTAGTTTTCATCTCAGAATAGGAATTATTGACCCTGACTTGTTGTGTTGAATTTGTTAGAAATGAATGAAACCACTTAATGCAAAAAGGGTTCACTTTTAACTCCGTCAGTTTCCAAATTAGTAGCTGGTGTTGAAGTGTGTTAAAAGCTGAACTAAACTCTATAAAAAGTAGACGTGAATGTGCTTGGGTATCTTCTAAATGCCTATTCACTGTGAAACTCAAGTTCACTGAGATACACACTGTATACGTGGGGTCATTATACTGTAACACGTTGTGCTCGGAGGGGCCGAAGAAGGGCGCATAGACAGCAGTCTCTTAAACAATTTACATTACATTTATTCATTTAATTTATTCAGTCGCGGTGGCAACAGGGAGAGCAGAGAGGCCCAGTCGCCCCTTACACCCTGTTCCCTGCAACTTGATCCAGCTCAGCCTGCGGGATCCCCAGCCGTTCCCAGGCTAACTGCGAGATATAATCCCTTCAGCAGGTCCTGGACTGACCTCAGGGTCTCGTCCCAGTTGGCCGTGCCCGGTATACCTCCAGTAGGAGGCATCCAGGGGGCATCCTTATCAGATGCCCGAACCACCTCAACTGGCTCCTCTCGATGTGGAGGAGTAGCGGCTCTACTCTGAGTGCCTGCTGGATGTCCGAACTCCTCACCCAACACCCTTGCGGAGTGAGTCCCAACACCCTGCGGAGAAAACTCATTTCAGCTGCTTGTATCCGCGATGTTATTCTTTTGGTTTCAAAATGGAAAGAAGATGTATCAGAAATCAGCCAACGTCAGACAACTGGTGTCGCTTCAGCTGAAAGAGAAGCCCAGAGGCTTCTTTTGCAAGGTCAACTGAGCCATTGTCATCCCTGGAAACCTTGGAAAGAATGTTAAGAATGACTTCCTCATTCTCCGGAATACGCTTGATGACTTCAAAATGACTTGTCCAGAGGATTTCTAACAATCTCTTGAGATACGGCCAACTGTACCTCTGACAGACAAAATGATGCCTGAATAAAGAGTACAGGGAGCCTGACTAGTCACAGAAACTTTTGACACAAGGTTCATGTGAGAGAGGAGACAGAACAGGTGAGGGGCTTGCCTCTCGGTGGCGTTTATTTAGGGCGGTGCAGGGGAAGATAACAGTGGGGGAAAGGGGGAACCGGGAACTGGTAGAGGGGGATGGTGCTTCGGGGTCGTGGTCGGGATCGAGGCTGTGGTCGGGATCGGGGTCATGGTCAGGATCGGGATCGGGGTCATGGCTGTCACAGGTCTCTCTCTTTCTCTCTCTCTCTTCTCCTCCGTCTCTCTCTCCCCCTCACTGGCGGGTCCGGGGGACGAAATAGAGGTTGCAATCAGCCCCAGCTGCGACTGGCTTACCCCGGACTCCGCCCCCCTTCCTGCCCGCTTCGGCGTGTTACGGTTCACTTTGAATTGCATGTATGATTGAGAGGTGAAGCTGGTGGTTATAGCAGTGGATTTAGAGTATATGCCTGTCCAACTTTTTTGCAATAAAGCCTGAACACTGCGTCGCACCCCACTCATCACTGATGCTCCATCATAACACTGGCTCAGTATATTGTCAGCACTGATTTCTGTTTCAGACAAGTGTTGTGATGTAATCTGCATCAAGCTGCTGGAGTTCTAATAAGCCAACGAGATGTTCCTCTGCCACACCGTTGCACACAAAGCGGATTGCAACAGATATATTTTCAATGTTGCACCGATCCCTTGTGCCATCATCACTTTTTAAACAGAATGTTTTATTTTTATAAGGATGCGGTGGCGCAGTGGGTTGTACCACAGTCCTGCTCTCCGGTGGGTCTGGGGTTCGAGTCCCGCTTGGAGTGCCTTGCGACGGACTGGCGTCCCGTCCTGGGTGTGTCCCCTCCCCCTCCGGCCTTACGCCCTGTGTTGCCGGGTAGGCTCTGCTTCCCCGTGACCCTGTATGGGACAAGCGGGTCTGAAACTGTATGTATGTTTTATTTTTTTCAGAACCATGGATACCAAAATTCCAATCACTTCATTCTGGATGGTTTTGGAAGTGTACTTTGCATTTTGTGTGATATTTGATGTAAAGTCAGCAAGGTATTTATCTTTTTCCAACGTGTTTTTAAACAAGTTGGCAAAAAGCCCTGCAGCTATGCAGTCCTCCTCATTGTCAAATGTTTTCCGATCCCCACGTAGTGGAAGCTCATTGACCTCTAAAAATTTCACAACACCTGCCACGCTTTTCTATGTGTTGGGGGCCGAGCGAGCATGCTACGGTCTCTCCCGACACCTGTCCTGTTGGCGGCAAAACTCTGTCCACGCGGTTGAGGCCTGTAAATGAGCCTAGCTACAAGCATGTTTTTGAAGCTCGCCTGCGGTCACGTTCTAATGCTGCTTTCCAGTTTTTAAAACCCGTCGAAACGAAAGTGTCTTTTTCGGAGAAAGCGGCACCAAACACTCGACACGGAAAACAAAAGCAGCATCGGGCTCCACAGAATATTCAAGCCAGGGTCGTGACTGATGCCAAGCGGCCGAAAAGCATCTCTCCTTCCCTCCAAAAAGAGTTCGGGGATATAATTGCAGAACCAGCTGATGAGGATTTGCCCTGTTTAAATCATCTGGGACCGAACTGTTGCAGTTTTGAATGGGTGTAACTGTGTTTTTGACACGATCGGAAGCTGCTGATGAACTTACTTGACTCGTCTATTTCTCCAACCTCATTGCCGCAAATGGATGAGGTGGTAGCTGTGCCACTGGTTTTCCTTTGTCTTTCGGAACAAGAAATCTCTACATGTTGTGTTGTCTTAGGAATACTAAAGTGTATAGTAGTAATAAAGTTCTCTAATAATTCTAATACAGTTCACTGGCTGTTTCGATCGTTGCTTCGTAATTCAGCACGTCCGTTAACCTCAAACGTAGCGAAGTGAATGAGGCTAAGGCTATTTGTCTCGACAGCCAAAAGAATAAATAAATCAATCAATAAATAAATAAAATACCTGGAGCTGAACTGAATATCACACCAATTTTGAGACTGGTTTTGGGGTGTAGGGCCAGGGTGGAACCAAGCTTTTGATTGGGTGGGCCAGACCCACCATGGCCCCCCTGTGGAGCCGGGCCTGGATTTTTTCAGCAATTCATATTTGTCCCCAGGTTTACACTTGAAGAACTTTCTAATATTATATTATATTATAATATTTTAGTAATGGGCATTGATGGGGAGAAGAAAGAGACAAGGTTCTTTGCCTCTTGCTGCGTTGTGTCTAATGAATTCTCTATTATGGTGATAAACCTGCTCTCTTCATTTGCTCCATCAACACCAGGTGCTGATATGATCTGACCAGAAATTCCTTCATGTCCTTCACTACCGCATACTCAGACCTCATCTAATCAGGTGAGATGCTCATTTTCAGTGCTTATCCTCGAAGACCATCCAGCTGGCCCTGGTGCGTAGCAGAGAGCTGCTTCAAGTCTCATCAAGTAGGTCACGGGCGCCAAGCCGGGAGACAAGTGGCAGGATCCAAGCGCGGGATCGTGGGTCGTGAACGGAAGGGACAAAGATGGGAATCAGGGTCAGCGTCAGGTGTGCGTCAAGCAACCAAGGCGCAAATGGCGTCTTTCGGGTGAATCATTGTTCATCGTCAAAGGTCAGAGCTGTGGTCAAAGCCAAAGATGTGTGTCGCGGGGGCAAGAAAGCTGAGTCAGGGTGAAGCAGTCGGAAATACGGGAGAAATAGGAGTGAGGTTGCAAATGCAGAAGGGACAGTTGTCTCACTGAGATTCCGCAACCTGTGAGCCATTATCTGGCATCCTTTATACTCGACCCTGTTGATTCAGATCAGCTGCGTCCAGCTGGAGTGTGGTTCAAGGGCGTGTACGGAGTACACTTTAGTTATGCGGTTTTCTTGCAATTCTGTTCATATGGACACGGTATGTTGGTTGGTTTAAGTTCAGACTCATTATTTACAGGAATCAGTTAAAAACTAGCAGGTAAAAGTGAGTAGCTACAGGGACTGAGACTTGAACAGGACACTGAGGACTAGAAACAGCTCTGACACAGCTGCTCACACAACTCCAGAAAACAGATCTGATGCTCAGAAAAGACCACTTTGTGTTTCATGGCTCTTATTGCTGTGCTGATTGTCTCCCAGGTTTCATTTGTGTTCTTCCCAGCCCTGTGACAAGAGACCAACAGTGGTTCAAGCCGAGAATGGTGGGTACGACCCGTCTGACATTTCATCTCTTTCACACGTTTGTTCTGAAGCTGCCCGACACCGTGGTAAAGGAGAACCCCTATGGTGAGATACCAGATGGTACTCATGACTGTTCCTCTGAGCCACAATTCTCCTAGTCATGTTTTACATTTATTCACTTATTTACAGACACTGGGTACTTTTTATAAAGTCTTGGATATAGCTACAGTACTAAATGAAATGTTCCTGTAGATTTCAGAGATCCTGCATCCCTCCCCCAACCCTAACAACCACACCACCATTCCAGTTTCTATTGTCTGAGTGCATTTTACTGAGTGTGTTTAAATACTGTTATACTTTTTAAGACAAGTTATGACTTGGTTTTGCATTAAAAGTGATATTATACATAAAGGGGGGTGCGGTGGCGCAGTGGGTTGAACCACCGTCCTGCTCTCCGGTGGGTCTGGGGTTCGAGTCCCGCTTGGGGTGCCTTGCGAGGGACTGGCGTCCCGTCCTGGGTGTGTCCCCTCCCCCTCTGGCCTTCCGCCCTGTGTTGCCGGGTAGGCTCCGGTTCCCCGTGACCCTGTATGGGACAAGCGGTTCTGAAAATGTGTGTGTGTGTGATATTATACAGCTGTGTTTTCAGCTGTAGTGAAACAGATACTAGAAACCAGAAGTAAATTTTATTTATTCCTGTCATCAAAAACATGTAAGTCACACTACAGCTTTTAAATAACATTCTCATTATAGTTTATGTGAAAAGCTGATATTAATATAACTCTATCTTTATAAGTAAATGAGAACAAACAGGAAAAGCACATTTTACTGTCACTGGAACAGGACTACAGTGTTATTAATTTAATATACAACAAAGCAATAGGAAACTTTGAAAATACAATATCACACAACATGTTGCCACACAAGTACTCATGTATGTTATAAATGATGGGGTCAGTCCAGTTTCTGGAAGGTTTACAGAAGACAGGAGCAGTAAAGTCATTAAGATCCTGAGGAGCTGCTTGATGAATCAGCATCACTTTCTGAAAATAAAAAGAGTTTGATCAAAATGAAATAATATGGAGGCAACACGACTGACTAATGGGTTTATTCATCATTAGAACCAGAAGATCTACCATACAGTCATAAGAGTCCTTTAACTAAAGGCATTATGGGGGTAATTCACATTTTTTCTCGTTTCGATGCTTAAAAACATTTACCTGAGTTTCTTCTATACACTGCATTTTTTTTTTTTTTGATATTCCAAATTGTTGCTGAAGCATAAAATGCACAGATTTACTTTATAATTAGTAGTGTTTCAAGTATCAGCATTACAATCTCAAATAAATGTTTTTAAAATTCCTATTTTTTGGCAGTGCTGGGGTTTCCACATGTTCTAGGTTGTTCTCATTATATAATCAGTTGGTCGTACTGTGGTTACATTTCTTTTGTACTTATTCCATTAGCTGGAGGAACAATATCTATGTATTCATGTATGAACACCATCTGCAGGACTGATACGTGCCAAAGTAAGGAGTTAAAGTGAATCAAATCCTCCTGAGACTCAGTCAGTTCTATTTGTTCAGTAAAAAACCTCAACTGAGAGACACAGGAGAAACTACACCCTACATGGGGTAAAGTGGAGTAAAAATGAACCTTAATTCCCTTCTGTGCTTTCAAATTATACCACAAGTGTGGGGTGGAGCTTCAAAAACTTCCTATAAATCCTGGAAATATATCTTATAAACAGATTTTCTTTCAGTTGGGACACAAGAGGACGTCTGAGGCTCTCCTTCAACACACCTGGTCTGTGACTGGGAGTCAAGAGGACAAACTGAGCGATGAGGACATAGAGGGACAGAGCAGTGGGAATCCCACAGACACGTGTCAGGTACATTGAGCCCTTTACACTCTACGTGTTTTACTAGTGTACATTCACACAGGTGTGGTACTCACTCTGGGCTGCAGCGTATTTCACACCAACAGCTGATGGACACAAGTTCTTGATCTCTGGAAAGAAATGACACAGTAATGATCAGTAGAGGAGGGTTATGGGAAATCTCAGTGAAACACCTCCTCTGTGTCCCTGCTTGTGACTCCACAGTTTATTACTGTGACAATAATGGATCTGTCCATCATCCAGTCCTCATCCTCCTCACCAGTGTGTCTTCTCTTCCTGCAGAGGACAATGCAAGTGATGATGATGATGATGAGTACAGTCACACCCAGGAAGTAGAGCAGAGCTGCACACATGAGCACAGTGTATGAAGGAGCTTCTGGTTCTGGAACAAACACCATACACGGAACAACAGTCCTGTGAGGGAAGTTTTTTGGGTTCAGGATGACTGTAGGCAAACAGAAATTATATTCCAACATGTTTCAATGGAGTCTCAAAGCAGTACTGCAACACATGTTACAAAGCAGACACTGAAACTAGAAGTACAATTTATTTTATTTATTTATGCCATCAAAAAACATGAAGTTTTAAAAAGCATTCTTATTACAGTTCATGCAAAAAGGCAACATTAATATAACTGTATCTAAATGGATTAAGGAGAGCAGACAGGAAGAGTATATTTTAGAACGCAAGAACATATTATTCACCGAATATACAGCAAAGCAAAGGGAAAGTTTATCGTTTGCCTGGGAAAAAATCTACATTCAGAATTGGAAGTATCGTTTCTACTGAATGTGTATCGCTATCGCACCATCATAAAGTCAAAAAAAATCGTAAGTCAAACCATCGTAAGTCGAGGAGCATCTGTACAGCAAAGCAAATGGAAAGTTGCATTAAACACCTTTGTGCCATAAAAGGCAGAATACACCAAGACTTTCTTTTTCAAAGTACAATATCACACAGCATGTTGCCACACAAGTACTCATGTATGTTATAAATGATGAGCTCAGTCCAGTTTCTGGAAGGTTTACAGGAAACACCAGCAGTAAAGTCACTAAGATACCGAAGAGCTGCTTGATGAATCAGCGTCACTTTCTGAAAAGAATGAAAAAAAAGTTTAAACAGAATAAAATAATATGGAGGCAACAGGGCTGAGATATGGGTCTATTCATCATAAAAACCAGAAAAATGTACCATAAAGTCATAAAACCAAAAGCATTAAACAGGAACAGTTTCTCATGGCTAAAGTGTTAAATGTACAAAAACCGGACAGATTTAATGTAAAATGTTTGCTTGGCAAGTCTCAGCATTAAAATGTTAAATAAATGTTTTAAAAGCACCGATTTCTCGGCACTGCTGGGGTTCCCACACATTCTAGTTCTTCAGCGTCGCCCCTTTGAACACTCTTGACCTCAAACACTCAGTCCCAACATTTGGACTCTGACTCTGCTTTTGTCCACAACCTCCACTGTGGCTCTGAACCTGATGGTGTCTTCATCTCCCCTCCACTGGAAAGACTCACGACACCATCTCCTACCTCCTCCGCATCCATCAACACCCCTGTGTCCTGCACAATGTCCACGTTTGCCAAGATCCTCACAGACGGATCCTGCTCTGGTTGCTCCCTCTCCTCGCACCTCCACACAGTAAACTTCTGCACTTTGATCCACTACCGACTTTTGCTTCACTGTGATTTGTGACATAAGGGGGTAGCTGGTTGCATCTCGGTAGGGTTGCTGTCTGTAAACTCATATGTTGCATGTTCAAATCCTACCTACTGCTGTAGCGCTCTAGATGAAGGCACTTACTTCATATAGCTCCAGTAAAAATTACCCAGCTGTATAAGTGGGTAAATAACTATATGTATCAACACTGTAAATTGCCTGGAAGAGAAGCATCAGTTAAATGGGTACTTAGCAGAGTAACTCACAGTAGGTGTCTTAACCGTATATTTTACAAGATTATCTTAGGCAGGGGACTAAAACAGCAACTTTCAGGTGACAATATCCTGAATGACTACAGTGACACTAATTGTTTCCCCACTAATCCAATACAATAAATATCCCGGTCAGAGAAGAAGAATCTGTGCATCATCCTGCCCTTGAAGAAGATTCTGCCAAAACTCTTTCTGCACTGATATCAATTTCTGAGACTCAATCAGTTCTATTTGTTCGGTAAAAAACCTCAACTGAGACACACAGGAGAAACTACACCCTACATGGGGTAAAGTGGAGTAAAAATGAACCTTAATTCCCTTCTGTGCTTTTAAATTATACCATAAGTGTGGGGTGGAGCTTCAAAAACTTCCTATAAATCCTGGAAAAATATCTTATAAACAGATTTTCTTTCAGTTGGGACACAAGAGGACATCTGAGGTTCTCCTTCAACACATCTGGTCTGTGACTGGGAGTCAAGAGGACAAACTGAGCGATGAGGACATAGAGGGACAGAGCAGTGGGAATCCCACAGACAGGTGTCAGGTACATTGAGCCCTTTACACTCTACGTGTTTTACTAGTGTACATTCACACAGGTGTGGTACTCACTCTGAGCTGCAGCGTATTTCACACCAACAGCTGATGGACACAAGTTCTTGATCCCTAGAAAGAAATGACACAGTATGATCAGTAGAGGAGGGTTATGGGAAACCTCAGTGAAACACCTCCTCTGTGTCCCTGATTGTGACTCCACAGTTTATTAGTGTGACAAAAATGGATCTGTCCATCATCCAGTCCTCATCCTCCTCACCAGTGTGTCTTCTCCTCCTCCAGAGGACAATGCAAGTGATGATGAGTGCAGTGAGAACCAGGACAGGGATGAGAACTGCACTGATGAGCACAGGGTTTGCAGGAGCTTCTGGTTCTGGAACAAAGAGCACAGACAAACATGGTTCATATACAGTAGATCACAACTCATATACAGTACATGCGTACAGGTGTCTTACCCCAGCTGACGTCCAGCTTGTTGTCCACACTCAGGTGCGACACAGTACAGGTGTAGCGGTGTCTCTCTCTCAGCTCCTCCTCACTGACACTCAGACTCCTTCTCAGCTGGTAGGTCCCGTCTCCGTTGGGCAACACCTGTCCTCCCGTGAGCTCCCGGTCTGGGACGGGCCGGTCGTCCCTCAGCAGGGTCATGTTGACGCGTCGGGGGTAGAAGCCGGTAGCCAGACAGATCACCCGTTTCCTTCCGCTGTCTGGCTCTGTCTTCCATATGACTCTCACTATGGGGTCTTCTGTGGGGTCAGAAAGAGGACTTCCTATTCAAGAGCTGTCACTGATGAGTGATGAGTGATTCATGTCCCATAGTCAACATAATTTCACTTTCATCAGTGCGTTGAACTTTACAGTTTAATGTGGACTTTTTACTTGTGTGTAAATACAGTGTCCTGTAGAGACCAGTCTGGGTTCCCAGTGAAACACAAGACTATGAACTACACTGAACTCTCACTGAGTGTGTGAACAGATACCAACACAGTACTTTACCTTTCCTCAGCAGTATGTTCTTGTCCTCCTGCAGGTATCTCCTAAGTGTCCTCACACACAGAGGCTGGTACAAATTCGTGTAAGTCATTTGTTTAATTTCCCTTGTTACTTTGCTCCAAACAAACTCTGGGATCATTGTATTCTGTGTATGTCTGATGGCATCATACTGACATTTTTCCTCTCCATCATAAGCTGATATTACAAAAAATCTGTTCAGTGTATTATCCTCCAGGTCACAAGCTGTAAATACCTGATAAACATGAACTCCTGCTGAAAAAAGGATAAACACAGAGAGAGACACAATTTTCACATGTAGACACAATCCTTGTGTGTTTCATACATCCATCAATCCTTATATTTAGCTAACCCTGAACCCTTGTTGTCCACAAGCTGACAGTTATATCTGAGGAAAGTGATGTTCAGATCACTCAAGGTACACAACATCATTATGGACTTAAATGATTTTAAAATTGAAACATGCAGACTGTTCACTCACATTAAATTCTTGTTTACCAAGTTATGTCATGAACAAACCCTAAAGGGGTTTAGTTATTTCATAACAGTAATATTGTATCAACCACTTCATTTATCATGTCTTCAGAGGTACTGCAGTTTAATACCCTCTATGGTGTTTGTGACATCAGCAGTTTGGCACATTTACATTTATTCATTTAGCAGACGCTTTTGTCCAAAGCAACATACATCGCAGCAGAAGTACAATTTATGCATTACATTGAGAGGAGGAGACATAGCTGCAGCCCTAAGTCTCAAGCAAACCTAATTTGTTCCCTACCACTTGCTACACAGAGGTTCATTGTTCAGGTAGGTGCATAAGAGAGAAATCCTGATCCCCACACCATTTTTATTATAATAATAATAATAAAAAGATACACAAATGAGCAGAACAATACCAGAGTACTGGCTGAATAAAGGTTGTATCTGGGGATGCTTCTGGAGTTACGATACGTGAACAGTTACACCGTAAATGAGCTATAGAGATCTTGGGCGAAGTGGATCTGGAAAAGGTGAGTTTTCACACCCTTCTTCAAAACACGGAGTTTCTGCAGTTCTGAGTAACAGGAGAAGGTCATTCCACCACAACGGACCCAGAACTGAGAACCTCCGAGCTTTGCCTTTTGTGCGCAGGACCACCAAGCGAGCAGAAGTAGATTAGGGAAGGGGCCTGGCTGAGGTATACCAGTTGATCAAGTCCTGTAATTAGCCGGGAGCAGTTCTATTGATGCATTTGTACACAGTAACCAGGGTTTTGAATTTGATACAGGCGGCTAGAGGAAGCCAGTGCAGAGAAATGACTAGAGGAGACACATGGGAGCACTTTGGCAAATCAAACAACTCATGCAGCAGCATTCTATAGAAGCTGTAGAGGTTTGATGGCATTAGCAGGAAGGCCACACAGAAGAGTTGCAGTAGTCCAGGCCATGGTGACTTCCCATCTGGGCAAGTAGTTGGGCGGAGTCAGTAACAAGGTAGGGACGGATCCTACAAATATTATGCAGGATGTATCTGCAGGACCTGGTTGTGGCTTCGATGTGCTGAGAGAATGACAGACTCATCAATCGTAACTTCCAGACTCTTAGCAAAGGAGCTAGGCAAAATGAGTGAGTTGTCTAGTTTGATCGGGAGGTTATGACAGGAGGACAGGCCAGCTGGGAGGTAAAGAATCCCTGTTTTAGAGAGGTTGAGTTGGAGGTGGTGATCATACATCCATGAAGAGATGTCCGACAGACAGGTAGCAATGCATACGGAGATGTCTGACGCACCAGGTGGAAAGGAGAGGAAGAGCTGGGTATCGTCAGCATAGCAGTGCTATTTGAAACCATGGGAGGCTATGACCGGACTGAGGGAGGAGGTGTAGATGGAGAAAAGAGGACCCAATACCAAGCCCTGCGGCACACCAGCTGAGAGAGACAGAGGAGAAGAACGAGAGCTCTGCCAGACTACTTGATAGGATCTGTCAGAGAGGTAGGACTCAAACCATCTGACTGCCACACCTTTGATCCCAAGCTGGTAAAGAGAGGAGAGTAGAATCTGGTGATTTACAGTGATGAATGCTGCAGACAGATCAAGGAGGATGAGGACCAAAGAGAGGGAGGCAGCTCTAGCACCTTGGAGAGCGTCAGACACCGCGAGAAGGCCCGTCTCAGTGGAGTGACCAACTTTGAAACCAGACTGATAACCATCAAGGAGATGGTTCCAGGTGAGGAAATCAAACAGTTGATCACAGGGCGCCCGCTCAAGAGTTTTGAACAGGAATGAGAGGAGAGAGACCGACCACACACACACACTTTCAGAACCGCTTGTCCCATACGGGGTCGCAGGGAACCGGAGCCTACCCGGCAACACAGGGCGCAAGGCTGGAGAGGGAGGAGACACACCCAGGGCGGGACGCCAGTCTGTCATAAGGAACCCCAAGCGGGACCCAAACCCCAGACCCACCGGAGAGCAGGACTGCGGTCCAACCCACTGTGCCACTGCATCCCCTGGAGAGAGACCAGTCTGTAATTTTCAACCAGATTGAGGTCCAGGGAGGATTTTTTTTTTTAAAAAAAAAAAAAAAAAAAGAGGTGAGATTAGAGCAGTTTTTAAGGCAGCTGGGAAACAGCCAGAGGAGAGTGAGGAGTTGATAACAGAAGAGACGAGGGAGGAAAGTTGCGGGGAAATATTCTGAAGGAGCGATGCCCCAATACCAAGCCCTGGCTCTGCGCAATATCAAGAGGTCAGCAACTTCAGATTCGGAGAGTGGCTTGAAGTTGGAGAGGATAGCTTTGCAGGGAGGTCCAGCGCGAACCGGGCAGGTTGATGGTGAAAATTTATTAGTGATTGCTTTGACTTTGTCTCTGAGAAACAAAACAAAGTCTTCAGCAGTGAGAGAAGAGGGAGGAGGTGGCAAAGAGACTGTGGGTTTTTTTGGATACAGACTGTATTTTGTTGTGGAAGGAGGTGGTTTTAGCTGAAGAGACAGCAGACTGAAATGTATCGCTCTGCTGCCCGCAGTTTGGTCCTGCCAGCACGTAATGTATCAGGCAGCCATGGGGTAGCAATGGGACGTGCTGGTCCAGAAGACAGGGCAGAGAGGAAAGTGTTAGTGGCATCTTCTGTAGATAGATCTGAGAATTGCGGAGCAGAAGGGAGAGCGACCAGTGTAGCAGAGGCAAAGCAGGAAGGTGAGAGATTTTAAGTTGCGGCGAAAGGTGACAACAAGTGCAGGAAGAGATGAAGAGTTAATGGTGAGGGAGGGTTGAAAGGAAATTAAGAAGTGGTCAGAGACATGCAGTGGAGAGAGAGAGAGAGAGAGAGAGAGAGAGAGAGAGAGAACAGGACAGCCACAGTTGCAAGAAAATACAAGGTCAAGACAATTGCCCGCTTTGTGAGTGGCAGGGGATTGGGAGAGATCAAAGGACTGTAGGAACAACAGAAGGCCACTTGCATGAATGTCATCAACATGCAGGTTGAAGTCACCCAGGAGAATCAGCGGAGAGTTGTCCCCTGGCAGAGAGCTCAACAAGATGTCAAGGTCATCCAGGAAGCAGCCAAGAGAGCAATAAAGGACAACCACAACAAAAGTGATTGGGGCAGTGATAGAGACAGCATGCCATTCAAAGGAAGACAGATCATGCAGGTGAAGAAAGAACAGAATATTCCCACTTGGGAGAGATGAAGAGGCCTGTGCCTCCACCTCTGCCAGAGGAGCGAGAAGTGTGAGAGAAGGAGTAGTTAGTGGAGAGTGCTGCAGGTGTGGCTGAGTTGTCTGGGGTGATCCAGGTTTCAGTTGGGATGGGAAGCATAGGCTTGTATGAAGTCAGCCTTTCTCACAGCAGACTGGCAGTTCCAGAGTCCCATAGAGAAGTTAAAGCAAGATGGAAGGTTTGACAGGTGAGGATAAACCAGATTGCTGTAGCAGCAAGAGCGCCAGGTCTCCGACAGTGGCGAAATCGCACAGCTCGCTTACCGTAGAAGACATTGATGGCTAACATGTTATATGCATGCTCCCTTGTCTTTATACCCCAAGTCTTCACACCAAGAGGCTACCGCTGCTGCTACGGGGGTCACCAGCTGCTATTTAAACTGGGCTACTGCCTTTCAGCTGACTTCCGAAACTACACCAACAATCGTTGGCAACCAAAGCAAACAACCAACCAGACGCGATTAATCGAACTCACGGAGTCACGCCCACTCCCGCTACAGGACACAGAAATGATCCGGAGAACAGTCTTCTTAACAAACTGCAAAATACTACATGACAAACAAGAGAATTACAGTGCCACGCAATGCTACACAAATGCACAACCTATTGTATCTATCAACCTGCACAGCTACACGACATGAATGTGCGACACAGGAAAAAGCGGTAGCAAAACAACTACACTTTATCACAAACACCACGAACAGCGGCGACGCACCTCCAACGCAAAATATGTATAATGCACAATGTACGCAAAGAAGGAGACTTTGAGGAAACAGTCACATAAACAAGGATCTTTTGCCGAACGCAGGCAAGGCAGCGTAATGCTGAGTAATAATCCACAACCTGATGTTACTCCTTCACCCCTTTTATGAGGACGGTTAGAAATTTGGGATCAGGTGCACTGATGGGGCCAGGTGGACCTGGAGTGGTGTCCCTTGTCATCATTCAAATTGTTCTTCTGGGTCGTGGCACAATGTTTATGTTATCCTTGAGTATGAATTTACTTTGATTTTGATTTTAATAAATAAGTACTTTATTCAACTTAATAAAGATTAAAAAAAATTAACATCACTGCTTTTTGTTGCTGTAAAACAGTTTCAATTTAATATCTTTTTTCATTTCTGATAAAAATCCATCACCGAATATAATATATTCACTGTTGGCAGTACCGAGTTTTAATCTGGTTTGTTAGTAAGTTAATAATACTTAGTTACAGTTAATTTAGTGCCAGCGGTTCCAGAAAAATTAAAAATGAGCAAATGACCAAATATTGAGCCTGATATGAAATCAAAGCTCTCCAGCATTTATCCAGATATCTACTCCACGATGTCTCATCAAAAGCATCTGCAGTTTTCACTACTTTTAAATTAATGAACTTCACAAAATATGCTTTTAAAGTCATAATACCGGCATTTTCCAGAGAAATACATTAGTATAACATGCCATAATTTTAACACTGAATGTATGCTAAGAAATAACTGTAGGCAACAGATGGTGCATTATGTTTTACTTTAGCAAAATGGTCTTTGGTCCAAAACATTTGAGAGCCAATGATCCAATGGGAACACACACACACACACACACACACACACACACACACACACATTTTCAGAACCGCTTGTCCCTTACGGGGTCACGGGGAACCGGAGCCTACCCGGCAACACAGGGTGTAAGGCCGGAGGGGGAAGGGGACACACCCAGGACAGGACGCCAGTCTGCCGCAAGGCACCCCAAGCGGGACTTGAACCCCAGACCCACCAAAGAGCAGGACTGCGGTCCAACCCACTGCGCCACCGCACCCCCCCCCAATGGGAACAGTTTCATGTAATGTCTGATAACTGTTTATTACGGAGGAGAAATTCACATGCAAACACCATTAATAAATGTTCTATGAATGAGCTGAGATGAACTTGAGACAAGTTTGCTCACCTTGAGTGTGATTTGAGCGTTTCATCATGATATGTGATGAGGTTTTCATTCTAGTATAAACATCTCCTGTCCCAAAATCTCTGAGAAAAGTTTCCTCCATGATGTCATTTACCCTCCAGTGTCTCCGAGAAACAACCTTCTTTATATCACTGTCATAGTATTCCACAGGAACATCATTGACCAGCAGTACCGTAGTGAACTCTGGGAACTGTGTCTCTCCAGATATGAACGTAGCCACCATGGTGAGAGAGTGGGAGTCTGTTTTAGAACAAACATGATCAGATCAAAAACCGTAGGCTTCTGCGGTTACAGTCAACTGGTTTTGTTCTTCTGGATTAAACAACGTATGGGACATTGGTACCAATGTTTCGCTTCTCTTGCTGGAAGCATCGTCAGGGTGTGATCACATCTTGTAGAGGTCAAATGTGAAAGTGTGAAAATATGAAAATTTTGGTGGTCCCCCCTGTACTCATATAAGTGTAGTAAAACTCAGTACTTTACCCGTAGTGACCAGGTGAACAGAGCCCAGGATCAACAGCACCACTGCAGGTACCTTCTGATGATGATGATGCTGGAAACCGTGTCTCTGCTGCTCATTTTGTCCTAAAGCACATAAAACAGTGAGAGCAAAGGGAACAGCTGTAGGGTTTGTGTAGCCTGAAGACAATTCGTTGGTTGTTAGTGAAACAAACCAGGTAAATTAGTCTGAACCAGTACTACCACTCCCAATGTTGTAAAACACCTGTGGCAGCAGGGGGCGCAGTGGTTAGATCTGCCACCTTATACTTCAATAACCCAGATTTTGACCCACCTCCAGCTGATCAAGGTATTTAACCTGAACTAATAGAGTAAGACTTACCCTTTTGTAGAAAAGGTAAATCACTGACTGTAGGTCACTTTGCATTGACTAGGAATAGAACCCGGGCCTCATGTGCGGTAGATAACAGTTTCACCACTAAACCACCGATGTCCGGTTACCAGCAGAAAATCTACCTGCACAGGTGTGTGTTGAGTCTGTACACAGGTCACTACTGCATATTCAGGAAGTGTTTGTTATACATCAAAGAAGTACTTCATTAATTTTATGGAGAGCAGTTTTTGATTGTTTCAAAGTGAACGTGAGGAAGAATAGAATTATTAAAAAGTGTAATTGAATAATTCTAGTTCAAGAGCAGGGGGTTGCGGTGGCGCAGTGGGTTGGACTGGGTCCTGCTGTCCAGTGGGTCTGGGGTTTAAGTCCTGCTGGGGGTGCCTTGTACCAGACTGGTGTCCTGTCCTGGGTGTGTTCCCTCCTGAGTTGCCAGGTTAGGCTCCAGTTCCCCGCGACCCCGTATGGGAGAAGCGGTTCAGAAAGAGAGAGTGTGTGTGTAGTTTGATAGCTTATGTTTTTATATCGTATGTATGTGTTCTATGTTAGAAAGATATTACATAATATACACAATAATAACCACACTGACTGCATGAATAGACTCAATCACTACCAGTGGACTCCCTCCTCTCAACACAAAGGACACAAGTGGAGGACAGAACTTTCTGGAGGAACTCTGTACATGTGGTCAACAAGAGTTGCCGTTGACTCAACAGGACTGAACAAGTACAGCAGAGGGACCAGCAGGTGGCGCATTGGTTACAGCTGCTGTTTCTCAACTTAAAGGACGTGGGTTCACATCCCAACCTCTTACTGTGGCTCCACTGAGTAACATATTTACTCTTAAATTATAGAGTGTTATTACACAGCAGGATAAATGAGCAAATAGTGGAACTGTAAGTGAGTAAACAGTGTAAGCTGTTGTGGTAAAAGTCCCACCAATAGAGTGATTCCCTAAAGAGAACCAGAGACTGTATGACATTCATGTCCACTTCCTCACTGACACGTCGGACTCTTAGTCCAAAACCATCTTTATTACTCGTAGTCTTTGTTCATGTGAAAATCCCAGTCAATTACAAAAGTGTCACTTTATCAAAAGTATCATGTGTTTTAAAGAGAAATTGTACATCATTTTTCTGATCTGAAGACAAACAGCACCAACAGTGTTTTAATGTTGCTGAAATAAAATTGTGATCGAATAACTTCTCAATGTTTTCATCATGGTCTGAAGTATGAAAACTCTGTGATATTTGTGCACCATGAGAACAACTGTAATGATGAAGAAACAGTTTTGTAGAAATGAGGTGAAGGAAACCTTCCTGTGATGATACGTTATTGAACATTTTAACACTGATGTTTGATCATGTGGTCAAATAACAAACCATGATCTTACCTGAAGAAGTTCTTTTTCTTACTGGTTTTCAAACGTCTTCTGTGATGCACACAACTAATTCCCTCGTAAAATGCTTTCACTTTTGGTTATAATAAAGATTTCCTGTAGTGTGTGTTTGTAAATCCTGCTGCGTAGTCCAGTAGGTAACTATTCTGTCCTCTAGTGGTCAGTATATGTCATGACATATTATTATTATTATTATTATTATTATTATTATTATTATTATAACATGTAGATGCATTTATTTAGCAAACACTTTTCTCTGATATAAAAGTCTTGTAATGTTCACAATGAACTGGTACTTGTCTTACATACAGCTATTGTGTTGGTACCTGCAACTATTTGACCACTTTCTCTTACCTGATACCAAGAGGTCATCATCACGGTTGTCCAGACATTACCCTCATGGCTCGTTTCGTCCTGATTTCAGTGTCCAGGAGATCCCAACTAGCAGCGCACTTTCCGGGCAGTGGTGGTTCCACGGTAGGATTCTTACCTCCGACGCAAGAGACCTGTGTTCACTTGGGGAATTGTCCCTGTCGGTCGTGATACGGCACTGCTGGGACATGTTCATCTAGCGCTCAGGATCATGTGTGTGCGGAGAGGATCCCAAATACATCAGCAAGGAATGAAACCCAAACCTGGGCAGCAGGGCAGAATTTTACCACTAAACAACCAATGACCACTGCATGCGTTTCTCGTCACGAATCTCCTCCACGCTGAAATCGGGAAGGAATGAGCTAAGAGGGTAATGTTCGGACAGCCGTGACGTTAAGCAGTTAGTATTAGGTGTGAGAGACAGCGCTCCAGCCCCCACCATCCAGTTTTTTCTTAAACCCACCTTTCTCCAGGCAACACAGGAACATCTGCCCTTGATAACATGCTCCTGGTAGGCAAGCAGGACAACTATCAGGTCACGTCGACCTGGTAAAGCCTGTTCCACAGTGATTTTCCATTTCACAGCTCAGTGCACAGCCTCAAAACACATTACAAAGTATTATTAGCAGTTACTCATACAGACACACACACACATTTGCTGAAGCTGCTGGTCCCAAGCAGGGTCACGGCAAGCTGGAGCCTAACCCAGCAACACAGGGTGTAGGGGGAGGGGACACACCGAGGACGGGATGCTAGTCCATCACAAGGCACTCCAAGTGGGACTCGAACCCCAGACCTGCCAGAGAGCAGGACCCAGTCAAGCCCAGTGCACCACCACACCCCCTCTGTTACCAGTTACAATGTTTAACAATTTCTATGATTAATGAATTTGAACGACTAATAAACTTGAAATCAAACACTGAACCGCCAATGCCCTGTGTCCTCACTTCTTGTTGCGAGTCGTCTCGACACTGAAAGCGGTGAAGAAATGTGCCAAGAGGGTAATTTGTGGATACCGCTGACGTTCAGTGGTTAGGCTTAGATGTAAGAGACAGCACTGAAACGGTGGCACTAATCAACACGGCAGCTCTGCGGCAGGAAGAACTACCACTTGACTGTCCAGCTTGTGAAGAATTTCATCACCCAGGAATCAGACCCAGGTCTCTCGTGTGGGAGGGAAGAATTCGATCACCGAAGCACCAGTGCCTTACTGACCCATTTCTCGTGGGGAATCTCCTCGACACTGAAATCGGGGAAAAATGAGCCAATACAGCAGCGTCCACACACCTCTGATGTTACCCGGTTCGTATTAAGTGTAAGAGAAAGTGGTCAAGTACTGTAACTGTCACGACAGGCCGAGAGAACCGGGACGAAAAGACCCAAGTGCGGAGTCGGGAATCAAAGTCCAGTCGTTCACATGGTCTGTGAGAACTCTGCCACTGAACCACCAACACTTACTAAGTGTTCTTCCCTAAACAATACTTTCCGGACACCCGTAATATACCCAAAAACCCAAAATATAAGCCCATCAGTATTAGGTGTAAGGGTCTGTGCGGGAAAACCTCAAAGTGTGTCTGACATTCAAGTGTATTGTTGAATTCCTACTGGCCTTGCGTTGGTCAGGAACCAAAGACTTGGTCCACTCAGCCACCAGTGTTTGGTTTAGGGTTTGCTGGGAGGATGGGAGGATGTCCCCTTGCACACTGGGGAAGAAATGAACCAATTTGGTTTCAACTGGACATCCCTGTTGTAGACTTTTCAGTATTAGCTGTGAGATGAAGGGGTTAAGCAGGTGGACCCATCAGGAATTCGAGGAATGATTACATTGCCTACACATCTGTGGTCTTGGATTAGTCAGGAACAGACGCCTTAACCCAAGTGTGCTCAGTTTGAACTCTAACACTGAGTCACCAGTGCCTTTGGGAGGTTTAATCAGTTTAGCATCCACTACACACTCAAGTGATGAGCCAAACTGAGCCAAAAGAGTTGTATCTGTGTGTCCATAATATAGATCAGTGAACACTAGCTGTGAGGTACAGTGTTGGGAATAACTGTAAATGTGTCTGCAATTGACCACAGTGGTTGTGCTGATGTTGATTGATGACACATCAATGCTTAGGTTCCATGTTCTAGCACCTGCTTTCTGTGTAGGAAATAATCAGGTGAGTGTGATGTGAACTCTGCTCCCATTCTGATTTCCTCTGTCATGAATGAATGAATATTTTCACATCTTGAACTCAAATCCCAGCTCAGTCTGTGTAGAGTTTACATTTTTTTGTGGGTTTCCTCAGGGTGCTCTGGTTTCCTCCCACAGTCCAAAGACATGCTTTTCAGGTTCACCTATAATGCATGAGTGCCAAAGAGTGTGTGTGTGTGTTCCACTGATGTATGGATGAGTGACCCAGTGTAAGCAGTGTATCTAGCAGTGTAAGTCACCACGGTGAATAAGGTGTGTGGGCTGATAACACTACATAGAGTTCATTGGAAATCACTTTGGAGAAAAGTGTCTGATAAATAAATAAATTTAATGTAAATCTAACATGTAACATATACATATAGCAATATAAACTGTCCTGTATTTCGTAAATGCTTTTACCCACTTGCCTACAAGAAGTCTAGACGGGTTCTTTAACTTTATTAGAGCGGAACCTTAATTTTGATTCTTCTCAAAAAGATGAAACATGAGTGAAGTTGAACACCAGGGCAGCAAACACATGAGAACCAGCACAATCCAAGTGCAGCAAACTTTTGTTTTTGTTACTGGTTTGTTTTCGTGTCGCTATGTGTCCTTTCCATCGGTGCAGGAAAACCCTGGTGCGAGGACAGAGGTCAGAGGTCATTCTGAGGGTTTTCTTTGATTCAAGGCCCATAACCAGCAGATGTGATGGACCACTGGCAGACTTTCTTGCACCTGGTTCTGGAAGTGAACCTGTCCAAGCTCTGAAGTAAGAGGGAGGACAAACTAGATTACCGTTTAATATGGTAAAATTTCAGTACATTTACATTTATTTATCAGAGCCACTTCTAAGGAGTGGTGGCACAGTGGTGCAGTGGGTTGGACCGGGTCCTCCTTTCTGGTGGGTCTGGGGTTCGAGTCCCGCTTGGGGTGCCTTGCGGCAGACTGGCGTCCCGTCCTGGGTGTGTCCCCTCCCCTTCTGGCCTTACGCCCTGAGTTGCCGGGTAGGCTCCGGTTCCCCGTGACCCCATATGGGACAAGCGGTTCAGAAAATGTGCGTGTGTGTGCACTTCCAAGGAACTCTATTTACTGTTATCAGCCCACACACCTTATTCACCGCGGTGACTTACACTGCTAGATGCACTACTTACAATGGGTCACTCATCCATACATCAGTGGAACACACTCTCTCTCTCCGTCACTCACACACTGTGGGTGAACCAGTAAAGTTAAAAATTTCAATACATTCTATGAAACATTTTCAGTCACGTGTCCTATACCCCCTACAAATCACATGTGTATGTACATGTATAATGCCAAGAATAAATAAATGAAATAAAAATATTACTTTTGTATACATATATAAGGAAATAATATAATAAATGAAATATTTAAATACATTGTCAATGCAGGCAGTTATTAACAGCTCAGTATCACACACACACTGTCTGAAACTGCTGGTCATGACAAACCAGAGCCTAACCCCGCGGCACAGGGCACAAGACTGGGTGGGGGGGACACACCAGGACGGGACGCCGGTCCATCCCAAGGCACCCCAAGCAGGACTCGAACCCCAGACCCACGGGAGAGCAGGACCCAGCCAAACCCGCTGCATCACCATGCCCCTGTGCCCCCCACCTCAGTATCCCTTGGACCAATTCACATTTGTTAGAATAATTCTTTACATATCCCTTTTAGATACAGAAGGTTGTGGTGGTGAAGTGGGTTTGACTGGGTCCTGCTCTCTGGTAGGTCTGGGGTTTGAGTCCCGCTTTGGGTGCCTTGGCTTGGGACGGACTGGCATCCCATCCTGGGTGTTGCCCTGGGTTGCCAGGCTAGGCTCTGGCTTGCTGTGACCCTGCTTGGGACAAGTGGCCTCAGTGTGTGTGTGTGTGTGTGTGTGTGTGTGTGTGTGTGTGTGTGTGTGTGTGTGTCAGTCACATTTTTTTAAGGAAAAGTTGTCAAAACTTTGCAATTAGATGTTTCTTTCTGTTGCCTACCGGTTTCCATCACATTATAACCCTAATGTTGGGACTTTATTTTTTAAGTAGTTTACTTTTGATATTATGAACTTCTTAAATTTGTTAACCTTTTCGCAGATTTGTTATTTGGAAGAACACAGAAAGGATACTCTGATGACCATAGTGCTTTAAAGGAGGTTAAAGAAGACGGGCTGTGTGCACCAAAGTCCAGGTCTGCGCCCAGAACTGTTACTGTAACCAAGTATGAAAAGATAATGCGCTCAGAATACTGGAATTGATATCAGGGTCATATTTCCGATAAGCCCACAACTGCTTCGCCACATTCTTGTTGTCCTGCACTGATAAGCAGCGAGTCACAAACCGCTGTCTCATTTTTGTTCGGTGCTGCCTTCCTGCGTTCTCAGGTTTTGCTAAAGGAGGACAAGACGTGCCGGACTGAGAAGGAATCGTGCGGTGGCCATGTGTTCCTAATGGGATTAGTCGTGACGCTCACTTGGTGGCCCTTTATTTCTCTGCTAATTGGAGCTCTTGCTGTGCAGAGGGATGAAGAGCAGCTCACCGTCTCCATGACTTGCACACTTACTCTACTCGTGATGTACTCTTTGTCTGCAGGTTCGAGTGTTTTCATCATCTTTCACTGAAGGAAAGACCTGTAACACTTTTCGTATGGATTCTTTGTCATTATTTTATCATTTTGTTACACAGACATGGAGTGGAGTCACTGACCATTGGAAGCTCTCAGGGTAGCCAGTATTTAGACCTGTGGTGTTTAATTTACTTTCAGCTTTTTCAGTGGGCTTTTTGTGATGAGTTTATGTAGAACATGTACTTTGAGTTATGACTGTAGTCGATGCGAAAAGTAGTCCAGAGGCTTAGAAGAATGTGATCTGTAAGAATCCTCAGCAGTTTATCAAAGTAAAAGACTGAAGTTAATCAGTGAAAAGAGTTAATGGATATATTTCTCTAATTTCTATGAGGGGGAGCGGCTGTGGTAGCAGTGAAGAACGTTGAAGGTTGGGAGTTTGAACCCTAGACTCCACTATTGCTGTAGAGCCCTTGAGAACAATATTTAACCCAGAAGACCCCAACTGTAAATGAGCCAAATACGGTTTGTTACTTTGGATGAAAGAACAAGATAAACAGTGTTAATAATAATAATTAAAGCCCTGTAACTTTGAGTGTTTATTGACTGTTGGACTGTACTTCCCCTGCTGTTTGTGCCTGAGCTCAGCATGGTTTCTGTCTGCGGTCCAACGAGTTCAAATCGTTGACCTTTCCATTTCGGGGCAAAGCAGGTGTCCTTGGCCTTTTTCCCAAAAAAAGAGGATTAAGTGACCTCTCTGGCCCTTCTCTTCTCATTTAAAACCCAAGCGGCTGTCAGAAGACCCAGTCTTCGGAGTTTTGAAGCCACCAAACAGTCGTCTTCCCATCATGGTAACTCTGTTCATCTCTGTTTATTTAAAAATGATTTCAGAGTCTTGGAATAAGTGAACATGGTTAGTTAACTACATCAGTAATCATTTAAAATTTTATTATTTCTTCACATGGAATGTACTAAACAAGGGGGGGCGCAGTGGCACAGCGGCGCAGTGGGTTGGACCGTGTCCTGCTCTCCAGTGGGTCTGGGGTTCAAGTCCCGCTTGGGATGCCTTGCGATGGACTGGCATCCCATCCTGGGTGTGTCCCCTCCCCCTCCAGCCTTACGCCCTGTGTTGCCGGGTTAGGCTCCGGCTCCCCGCGACCCCGTTTGGGACAAGCGGTTCAGAAAATGTGTGTGTGTGTGTGTGTGTGAATGTACTAAACATTATGCCTACTTCTGGTTTAATATGTTTATTTGGAAATTTGTCAGATGTGGCAAATAGGAGGAGCGTAACATGTCAATATGTTCATTTAACTGGGTGTGCTCCCTTTTAATGAACTGCTCTTGCTCTGAAATATTACATAAATGTAATATTTTTGCCAAACTCAAGTCACTAATCTCTTTTCTTTTCAGATTTGGTTCATTCTGTCCCTTTTCCTTTCTTTGGAGTCAAACGCTCACTCTTTCCAGTTTGAGGAGCTCGCGAAGTACATTGACAGCCATGAGGAGGAGTACGTGGAGGCAAGTCCATGTGGGATTATCGAGCACAGCGGGGACGCTGTTTAAACATTTGGAATAACTGCCAGTAATCTGTGTGCCAGAGGTGCATCATTCAGTAAATCTGTGTGTACAGTATGTTCATGCATCAGATCCTCAGGGACTGGGTGGCTGTGGAGAGCGTTTCCACCGATGTGCAAAAGAGGCCGGATGTGGAGCGCATGATGGAAATGACTGCAGAGAAGCTGAAGAACATGCAGGGGAAGGTGGAGCTGGTGGACGTCGGACAACAGGAGGTGAGAGTGCTGGCAGGTGTGAGTCTTGGGAGGGTGGTGGGAGTGGAACCTCACAGGGTGTCTGGAGACTTATGAAGTTCCTGAGAAAATCAGAGCCAACGAAGAGATATAATCGCAGTCATTAAACCAGGAATCTGAATCCAGCCATTTATATGACCACCTCATACCTCCATGAGCGGTTGAGTCCGTTTAAGTAATTTTCACACATTAGACCCTGGAAATCTGAGCCTTACTGACAGGCTGACGAGTTTTTCATCGATCTTATATTAATTTTTCACCCAGCTCCCTGATGGCACAACCATCCCTCTGCCCAAAGTGGTCACTGCTCAGTTTGGCAGCGATTCCAGTAAGCGTACGGTCTGCATCTACGGCCATGTGGACGTTCAGCCCGCCAGCAAGGAGGACGGCTGGGCCACGGAGCCGTACAATCTGACTGACCTCAATGGTAGGGCTTCATCCAGGTATGGTAGAGCCTCAGTCGGGGACAGCAGGGCACCGGTCAGCGACACTGAGGCATCAGCTGGGAAAGACTCCAGAAAAAGAAGTTTGGGTCTCAGTGAATGAATTTAGGGCCTCCGTCGCTCCTGTGATGCAGAGTGAGTCTGGAAGAGATGAGTTTACAGACTCTTTTTAAATGCGGACAGAGATTCAGCAATTGTGAGTGAGAGGGGGAGGTCGTTCCACCACAACGGAGCCAGAACTGAGAATCCCCGTGCTTTACCTTTCTTGCATGGGACCACCAAACGGGCAGATGAGGAAGAGCGTGTCGGTCTGGTTGGGGTGTACCGAATGATCAAGTGCTGTAGATATCTGGGATCAGTTCTACTGATGCTTTTGTTGGCCATAAACACAGTGCATGTATCAATTACGTAAAGACAGTTTGTTGTTTTGTACACAACAAGAGATGTCCTGGAAAAGTGGTGAGTACAGCTGGGCGGTGTGATTTCATGTGTCCACATGTGAGGTGAAGAATGAGCTTATTTCCCTCACAGGAAACCTCTATGGCAGAGGGGCTTCGGACAACAAGGCTCCAGTCCTGGCCTGGATTCACACGGTGGAAGCATATCAGAAACTCGGCATTGTGAGTCACACTTTGTTTCTTAATCAGGAAAACTGGCTTTTGGAGCCCTTGGCGTTCTGTATAAATATATATACTTTTTCATGCAATGAGCTTATCAATCAATTTTATTACAATTTTTTATTTTATTGCAATCGTTTTTTTTTTTTTTCTGTACTACAAAGTCATTCTTTTACAACAGGTATATTGTCTAAATGCTCATAGGAAACAAACACACACTTGGTGTCTCAGTTCCAAAAGGTACATTTGCTAGTAACAGAGTTCAAGCCTCTAACAGGGCAGTGTCCACAGGTTTACTGAGTGAAAGACACGGGCAGTGATCTTGTCAACTTTATTTCTTTTAATCATAAACAATCATAAGCAAAATTATTGAAAGGTCTGTGAAGACGGCTGTGTGGGATTCTCTGCCATCCATACAAATATCTTTCATTTTGGTGTTTTCGTAAATTTGCTGTGACATTTTTCATTGAGCACAGGATTATTTTTGTTCATAGACATAGTGGTAATTAGTCTATGAATGTGAGGAAAAGACAAACACGAGCAGAGTCAATGTAAACATGATGCACATTAACCAGTCGTCCTCTTCAGAACTGAACAAGGCCTTGTTACTATAGTAAAGGTACACGCTTGCACTATTGTAAATGAAACGTTCGTTAACGTGCCGCCGTCCCGAGTGTCCACATCCGTGAGTTTTTCGCCCCGCTCAGGAGCTCCCGGTGAACGTGAAGTTCATCATCGAGGGCATGGAGGAGACCGGCTCCGATGGCCTGGAAGCTATGGTCAAGGTCCAGAAGGATTCCTTCTTCGCTGACGTGGACTACATCGTCATCTCGGACTGCGGCTGGCTGAGCCGGCGCCCGGCGCTCACCTACGGCACCAGGGGAAACTGCTACTTTCATGCCGCGGTGAGGGGGCTCCCCGGGGGCCCTGCAGCTTCACACGTTTTCACAGCAGAAAGTAAATGCAGTTCATCCACGCATGACTAGACCTCCAGTGACAGGAAACTGGAACGACTGGACAGTCCAGAGTATCGTAATGTTATTTTTGTAAAATATGCTTCCCGAAACTTTAAAAGAGCAAAAGAGCTGCAGAATGGATAACAATTGTTTAAAAAAATCACTTTTCTTCAGTATGTCAAGTTGCAAATGTACAACTTGTAATGATGACGTATTATTGTGGAGACCGAGGGGTTGTCCCCCCCCCGGTCCCCTCTCTCTCCCCCGGCACGCGCCGGCTGTTATACTTGTCCTTGTACACCAGGGGTGTCCAAAGTTTTTTTGGTGAGGGCCAAATACAGAAAAATAAGCAAAGGCCCGGGCCACACACAAGAGGTGACATATTGACACATGATTACTGTGTGTATTTCTAACTCACCTATAATGTGAAGAACATTGCTCTCAGTGGGAGCAGTGATGCTGTCCTTTGGATTGAAGGATGGCTGGGATGTCTGATGCTTGGTCTCATAGTGCCGACGGACATTATACTCTTTCATCACGGCAACATCTTCATTGCAAATCAAACAGACACACTTTCCGTTGATTTCTTTAAAGAAATATTCATTTTCCCACCGTGTTTGAAATCTTCTACACTCACTTGCTATCTTGCGTTTCTTCGGTGCTGCCATTTCTGGTGACTCGTGGTAAATATTTTTCTTTGCTTAATTTTGTTTAGTGGAGAAGCACCTTTTCTGTGACTGGCTCCATCTAGTGTTGAAACTGAGAAGTGCAACAGAGTTGAGCTCAAGCGCCATGTGCGGGCCATATTCAATTATATTTTCAGAATTTGCTGCGGGCCAATAAAAACTGACCCGCGGGCCGCAGTTGGCCCGCGGGCCGTAGTTTGGACACCCCTGTTGTACACATTTGTGCCCCGCACGTTTTGGAGTTTAATGTTGTTTATTTTATCGTGAAGACAGCTGTGTGAAATATAAGTCATCCATAGTTGCCTACAAGATATTAAACGAAGAGCTTCCATTCTTCCGTGTCCGTCTGGGTTTATACACCTTTTTTTTGGAATACTCGTGAGTACACTCCTTAGTTAGCCAGATCGTTACAAACTCACACCCCGGAAAATATGTCTTTATATGCAGAAATGGTGAGGAACCATCACATAAAGTGGGCAAGGACCTTTTGCACAGTGCTGCTCTCATATTCCTCTTGTATGTGCCAAGTTTGGATACAAACATTTCTGTTTATTAATTTTATTATAAATTATTTAAATTTAGGGGGTGCAGTGGCGCAGTGGGTTGGACCGCAGTCCTGATCTCGGGTGGGTCTGGGGTTCGAGTCCTGCTAGGGGTGCCTTGTGGCGGACTGGTGTCCTGTCCTGGGTGTGTCCCCTCCCCCTCCAGCCTTATGCCCTGTGTTGCCGGGTTAGGCTCCGGTTCCCCGTGACCCCGTATGGGACAAGCGGCTCTGAAAGTGTGTGTGTGTGTGTATGTATTTAAATTTAACATTCACTGACGAAGGGGGTGCAGTGGCGCAGTGGGTTAGACCACAGTCCTGCTCTCCAGTGGGTCTGGGGTTTGAGTCCCACTTGGGGTGCCTTGCGACGGACTGGCGTCCCGTCCTGGGTGTGTCCCCTCCCCCTCTAGTCTTACGCCCTGTGTTGCTGGGTTAGGCTCCGTGACCCCATATGGGACAAGCGGTTCAGATGGTGGTAAGGGGGTGCAGTGGGTTAGACCACAGTCCTGCTCTCCGGTGGGTCTGGGGTTTGAGTCCCACTTGGGGTGCCTTGCGACGGACTGGCGTCCCGTCCTGGGTGTGTCCCCTCCCCCTCTGGCCTTACGCCCTGTGTTACTGGGTAGGCTCCACAACCCCGTATGAGACAAGTGGTTTTGTGTGTGTGTATTCACTAATGAATATTTTGCCATGTTATGCTGTGTTCTTTCTTAAAACATTACATTTACATTATCAAGGTTAATAACACATGAAAATGCTTTAAAAAATAATATTAAAGTGACTGGTCAATTCATGACCAGGCTAATTGGGGTGGGGGGTCTTGGTCATGTGAGGATGAAATTAGTTTAACTAAATAGTTTAAAATGAATAAAAATTTAGAATATAGGAACAACAGTTCAATCTGTTCATATGCAGAACTTGTGTGACACCAAACACACTTGTCCTCTGAAGGACTTGAACGGTTCTCTCCCCATTTCCCAACGCAGGTGGAAGGACCCAAAGAGGACCTGCACTCTGGTGTACATGGAGGAACTGTGATCGAACCCATGACAGACCTCATTGGCATCCTGAGTAAGTCAAAAAAAGTGTACACACCTGCTCCTCTGATTAAAACACAGCTGGGGCCAGAAGTGTGTTTGTAACTCAGTTTGTTCATAAATCCAAAATCACCTTTACTGCTGTGTCACAATCAAAGAAAGGTTAATACTTCACGTCCCTCAATTTATTTGCGGGTTTCTGTAAAAATCTTAAATACAGATGTAATAAATAAAAATACACCAGAAAAAGTTTTATACATACTTTTATATACTCTTTATATATATACTTTATCTGAATCCCTGCCCCTGCGATAACACTGTCTATCAAAGTATTTACCATCAGCTGATGCAGTAAAAATTACCCAGCTGTATATGTGGGTAAATCATTGAAAGTAACTTAGTGTACAAACCTCATATTGCAAAGTCACTCTTCGGAAAGGCATCAGTCCAATTAATAGTAATGTTAATTTTAATAATGGCTTTGAGCTACATTAAAAAGAAAATTAATTTTCACTAAGAGTGTAAAAATGCATCATCACTAAAAATTCTCATTCGGTTCTGGTTGTTAACTGATTCATCAGAAAAACATGTACAGTGTTCCTGATGTTTTGTGGACCCCTGCCACTCAGGAAGAGCAAACGAGCAGTGAACACGGTGGAAGTGAACTGAATTAAGGACATCTCACACTCCACTTCTGTTTATGTCGCATTCACAGCTTTTTTGAAAATATTTTTTTGCTTTCTTCCACGAGTGCCGGTGATGATGGACTTGCCCTTCCTCCCTCTGCTCCCCACAGACACTATGATCAGCCCCAGCGGTCAAATCCTGATCCCAGGCATCTGTGAAGCAGTATCCCCAATGACGGAGAAGGAGCGAGCGACATACGAGAGCATTGAGTTCGACATGGAGGACTACAGGCAAAACATTGGCGTCGAGCGGCTGATGCACAGCAACAAGGTGAGACACCGAAGAGCCAGAAGCAGCAATGTGATAGATGGAAGGAGGAGGAGGGGACTGGAAGGTGGCAGACTCCCTATAGCCCTGCCTTCTGGCCCTGTCTGAAGCTCCTCTCCTGAGCTTCTCCCTGGTGCTCTGTGTATCAGGTAGAGCTGCTGGCCCACCGTTGGCGCCAGCCGACAGTGTCCATCCATGGCATCGAGGGAGCCTTCTCTGATCCCGGCTCCAAGACCGTCATTCCCGCCCGTGTCATCGCCAAGTTCTCCATCCGCCAGGTGCCTGACATGGACCCAAAGGAGGTGGAGAAACAGGTAGGATGGGCGGCAAATGCTTTCCTGGCTTACTGTCAACAGGATGGCTTTAACTTTGCTCTTGTGGATGCCCCTGAGGATATAAAAATATTTCCCTCTCGTAGGCCACATCCACTAAGCACAGATAGATGGACATTTCCAAACACACGTTGTTGATGATTTGCAGGTGAAGGAGCACCTGGAAGCTGCTTTTGCCAAGCGAGGGACCCCAAACAAGCTGAAAGTGACCATGGTCTTAGGAGCCAAGCCCTGGCTGGCCGACCCCCAGCATCTACTGTATGAGGCAGGGAAGGCTGCAGTAAAGACAGGTATTCAAACACACAGACAGAAGAAGTCACCAAAATATCTACAGAGAAGTGACTCAGTCCATCCATCCATCCATCCATCCATCCATCCATCCATCCATCCATCCATCCATCCATCCATCCATCCATCCATCCATCCATCCATCCATCCATCCATCCATCCGGTCTTCTATAGCACTACCTGTTAATGCAGTGCAGTATGTACTGATGCTGACATTTATCTTCACACCTTTTCCTCAATACAGCTCCATAGCTTACAAACACAACTGGGAATGAAAATCTGATTGTAACTTGTCTTCTTCGTGTCTTGTAACTCCAAAGTCACTTCTACCATCTGTAATCACACTCAGTAACAGATTGATAAGAAAGATGAACCTCATTTGTTTGCTGGCAAAGTGCTACAAAAACACACAGATAAAGCAACAACAAATAAAAACTGACTTTTTCTTCTTAACATTTATATTAACACTGAGCTTGATTAAAATTTTATTTAGTGAAAAAAAAAGTATCTGTTTTCTCCAAAAACGTCAAGGGGGGGTGCGGTGGCGCAGTGGGTTGGACCACGGTCCTGCTTTCCAGTGGGTCTGGGGTTCGAGTCCCGCTTGGGGTGCCTTGCGACGGACTGGCGTCCCGTCCTGGGTGTGTCCCCTCCCTCTCTGGCCTTACGCCCTGTGTTACCGGGTAGGCTCCGGTTCCCCGTGACCCCGTATGGGACAAGCGGCTCTGAAAATGTGTGTGTGTGTGTGTGTTTTCTCCAAAAACGTCTGTTTAAGGCTGATTCATCTCATAAACATGCACAACATTCCTCATTTTGTGATTGACCACTGAAGCTCAGGTACACCAGACATGAGCTGTAAACACTGTGGAAGAGAGCAGAATTAAAGTGGTCCCACAAGCTCAATCTTTCACAGTGTGCTTTGCTACCAGTCACCGGCTCAGCTGTTAAAAAAACAGATAGAAGAAAATTAAACTAAAAATAAACAAACTAGAAAAAATGGGCTTTTGAAAATTTTGATTTTTATCGCCAGCAACATGAGCAGCCAGTGTATCTTGGAGACCCGTTTCCTCCTGAGCAACCCAAATGGTTTGTACCCATCATGAGCTCTCTTTCCTCCCTGCAGTGTTCAACGTAGAACCTGACCTGGTCCGTGAGGGAGGTACCATCCCCATTGCTCGGACCTTCCAAGAGGTGGTGGACAAGCCCATCATCATGCTGCCCATCGGAGGCTTCGACGATGGCCTGCACTCCCAGAACGAGAAGATGAGCAGGTGATGACACCTGGCAATCCCATGATCCCACCTGTCAGACCAGCTCCACTTTGTACCCCTCCCGCACTGTGGCCATCCCTCCTTACACCACGTTTCGGTTCAGACGCTCCCGTCTCCTGTATGTTCGTGCACCTCAGCGCATTGTCACAGACGTTTTACTGGAGCGTTTCGGCGCTAAGTTCTCTGGTCTCGCAGTTCCTTAACCACCACAGCACCTACAAAGACAGCAGTAGTTTTGATACACTGATGCTGTAATTAGTTCCCCTAATCCTCACGAAGGTAATTCGTTGCCCTTTTTAATATAAATTGAACACGTGATCAGCGTTAATTGAAATGGCAAAAATGTTTATGAGCTACTGAGCTCTTTCATTGCTATTATGTCCCACAATTTCATTTGTAATTATAATTGTTATTCATAGCTTTGTACATAATTTCCATACATTTATGAAACACTCACAAACTAAGCATACTTACACATGATACTCGGTGTCAGAAATTGAACCCTTAATAGGGAAAAACAAACAGAACGCTAAAGTCGAAAAGAGATCAATGGACACAACACAAACGAAGCGACATTCGGTGGACAGGTGGACATGGCCGGGACACTGCGAACAGGGCCACGATCGCTGAGATCAGAACTGGCGGAACTAGCAGGCAGGGCTGACGGAGGCTGGAACTCGAACGCAAGACTCTGGTCTGACTCTGGTTCTGGTGCCGATGAGCCGGCGGGAGGTGCCTCACATCCAGATTCAGCCATTGCAGACTGAAGAAATGTTCTGCAAGTTGAAGCCGGGGCTCTCGCTGACCCCATCCGTAACCTCGATTTGTCGTAAACCAGATGGTTGTGTCTCGAAGGCCGGTTTTGTTCCATTTCGGTCCGTACAGCCTGCTTCGCTCCGGTCGCTCACGTTGTGCCGTGTATCTCTGCCGCAGGTACAACTACATAGAAGGAACGAAGCTCTTCGCTGCCTACCTGCATGAAGTCTCTCAGATGAAGGACTGAGAGGAGAGGGTCAGTGATGGACCCGTGAAGCAGCACTCAAGGGCTCGTCCTTTAGCTTGGCAGCAAGTCTTCTGCGCACAACTCATAATCATCCAGCTACACATACTCTTCTTGGGCTAAATTGCTTGTGTGAACCCAAAGAAACTGCACATCTGTCCAAAAACAAAAAGCTGAAGCAGATCATAGGACATCTTGTATGAGGAAATAAAGAAGTAGCCTATCTGTAACAGTGTGGTTGTGCTCAATGACCGTTCACATCTCAAAACATCACTGCTGACGGAAGAGTAAAGAAAAAACACAACGGCAGCCTCTGCGTCTCTGATCAAGGATCCGGAAAGTTCTGCTGCCAGCGCATTTAGATAGACACACAGGAACCTCTGATTTCAGAGCAACAGGAACAAACGTAGATACAAACTTGGAGGTCGAGCTGAAATGTGGTCACATGTTCTGCGAGATGTTGATTTCTTTGTCAGGTTGAAAGAATCACTGGACTTTATATGGTTTTTACATCATCAAAACTCAACAATCAGAGGTCTACAAAAATAAAAATATTAGTAAATAATATCAGTTGTATCAATATTTTACAAATAAAATGATAGATAGATAGATAGATAGATAGATAGATAGATAGATAGATAGATAGATAGATAGATAAAACTTCATTGTTATTGCATAGTACAGGTACGCAGCAATGAAATGCAGTTTAGCATCTACCAGAAATGCAAATAGTAGAATTGTGCAAATGAACAAGTGCAGTTAAATATGAGAAATATATGTACAAGTAAATAAATAGAATATGGCTGAGAGTATGTACAAAAGCTGTTGAGCAGGTAGCAGTAATAATGTATATATAAATATCTACGGAGTATATACAACAGTGGGGGTGCGGTGGCACAGTAGATTGGGCCAGGTCCTGCTCTCTAGTGGGTCTGGGGTTCTAGTCCCGCTTGGGGTGTCTTGTGACGGACTGGCATCCCGTCCTCGGTGTGTCCCCTCCCCCTCCGGCCTTACGCCCTGTGTTGCCTGGTTAGGCTCTGGTTCCCTGCGCCCCCGTATGGGACAAGCGATTCAGAAAATGTGTGTGTATGTACAACAGTAGCAAGGATAATGCACTGTGTATGTACAGATAATAGATGTATTATATATCTATATTATACAAATAAATACACACACACATTTTCTGAACCGCTTGTCCCATACAGGGTCACAGAGCCTAACCCGGTAACACAGGGCGTAAGGCCGGAGGGAGAGGGGACACACCCAGGACGGGACACCAGTCCGTCACAAGGCACCCCCAGCAGGACTCGAACCCCAGACCCACCGGAGAGCAGGACCCGGTCCAACCCACTGCACCACCGCACCCCCACTACAAATAAATAAATAAATTTAAAAAAAAAAAAATTAGGGGGGCGCGGTGGTGCAGTGGGTTGGACCAGGTCCTACTCTCCGGTGGGTCTGGGGTTCCAGTCCCGCTTGGGGTGCCTTGCGATGGACTGGCGTCCCGTCCTGGGTGTGTCCCCTCCCCCTCTGGCCCTACGCCCTGTGTTGCCGGGTTAGGCTCCGGTTCCCCGCGACCCCGTATGGGGCAAGCGGTTCAGACAATGTGTGTGTAAATAAATTTATCCATATTATATACACATATATATATATACATATACATACACATACATACATACATATACACAAATATACCTAGGACATGCCATGAATTATCAATTATTTATAATTATTATTATTATATAGAGACAACATTGGAAGTACAAGGTGGAGCAGAACCAGATAATGACTGCAGGCAGTTAAAAAATAGTAAAGCGTCAGTGAGACATCAGTGACCTAACGGTGAAGTGTAGAGTTCAGTAGGGTGATCATTGTAGGGAAGAAACTGGCCCTGAACCTGCTGGTTCTGGTGAGAATGGCCTTGTATCTTCTCCCGGATGGAAGGAGGTTGAACAGTTTGTGACTGGGATGTGAGGAGTCCTTGATGATTTTGTGTGCTCTGCGCCAACATTTGCTATGGTGAAGAAGCTCAATGGCAGGTAGTTGTGTGCCAGCGATGCGTTGGGCGGTTTTCACCACCCTTTGCAGGGCTTTTCTTTCCCACACTGTAGAGCTGCTATACCACACTGTGAAGGAGTTGGTCAGGATGCTCTCAATGATGCAGCGGTAAAAGTTAGTTAAAATCTCAGGGGGAGATGAGCTTTCATCAGTGTTCTCAGGAAGTAAAGATGTTGTTGCGCCTTCCTAACCAGAATTGAGGTGTTCTGATGCCAGGACAGATCCTCAGAGATGTGGACACCGATGAACTTAAAGCTGGAGACACACTCTACTTCGGTACCGTTGATGTAGATAGGGGCGTGTCTGCTGCTGCTCGATTTCCTGAAGTCTACAATGAGCTCTTTGGTCTTCATGGCATTGAGGGTGAGGTTGCTGCTGGAGCACCATGCTGACAGGCGTTGTCTCTCCTCCCTGTCGGCCATTTCATCGCTGTTACTGATCTGGCCAACCGCTGTGGTATCATTTGCATACTTGATGAAGATGTTGGAGTCATGCAGAGGAACACAAGGAGTAGAGCAGTGGGCTCAGCAAGCAACCTTGTGGGACACCGGTGTTCAAAATGAGGGTTGAGGACATGTGATTGCCCCACCTTACAGCCTGGGGTCTGCTGGATAGAAAGTCTAGAATCCATCTGCATATGGGTGTGCCGATACCCAGGTCACTGAGCTTTGTGATCAGTTTAATGGGAATGACCGTGTTAAAAGCGGAGTAAAAGTCAACGAACAGCATCCTTACGTATGTGTTCTTGTTATCCAGGTGGGTGAGGGCTGAATGAAGAGCGGTGGAAATGGCATCCTCTGTCGACCTGTTTGGGCGGTAGGCAAACCGGTGTGGGTCCAGTGTAGGTGGGAGGCCCGCTATGAGGTGACTCGGTACCACTTTCTCAAGGCGCTTCATAACAATGGGGGTGAGCGCAACGGGCCGAAAATCGTTCGGACACTTTGCACCTGAATGCTTAGGCACAGGTATGATAGTTGTACTTTTCAGACATGTGGGAACAGAGGCTTGGGCCAATGACAGGTTGAAAATGTTAGTGAATAAATATTATAAATAAAATAAGCAATAAAATTGTTTTCATTTCAACTAACACTTTATGTTAATTCAATTATTATTATTATTATTATTATGTGACACATTTCTCTTAGGTGACTAACAGTAAACTTTATTTATTCCAATGGGTAACTTTAATTGTATTAATTCAGGGAGAAAACCTTGATCACCAAAAAACCATGGAGCTCTATCTAGCTCTGGCCAGCAGGTGTCGTAGTGCTTAGAGCTCCTCTAAACTATGGGACTATGGAGAGATCCATGTGCCAAACGAAGCAAAATAGTGTCCCAGCCTCAGCTGTATAAAGGTGCAAAGTGTAAACCTGTCAAGTAAGCAAAGCCGAGGTCAGAAAGTGTTACTGATTACTGTGTGTCCGGGGCTGGACTCTTAGATCAAAAAATTTCAGCAGATTTACGCTGCTGCTCGGTGTTTGGTCAAGTGGACGAGGAGCAGAAACAGAACTGCAAAGGATCGGACTGTGGGAGAAAGTGCCGGAAACACTCCGACCGACATTTCCACCCAGTGTGAGAACACAGAAGGGCGAGGACAGCAGGTGGCGCAGCGGTTAAAGCATTGCCCGGGATCTCTATCTACCCTTGAGCACGGTACTTAGACTGAATTGATAGAGTAAAAATGATCCTGCTGTATAAATGGGTAAATCAGTGTAAGTAGCGCAGTGTACAACACTCATCATACAATTTGCCTTTGGAGAAAATTGCCAGATGAATAAACATGAACTGTAATGATATTTGTAACTTTACCACTTTGCCAATGAACTTTTCCTTCAGCAGTTGTGACGAGGCTGTGATTTACACACCTGAACTCATAGTCAGACTGGGACTCGGATATTCAGAAACGCTCATTTCTGGGCTTTAGGCACATTTTCCATTTACTTTTTTCATGAAAATCCTCATTCCTCTTCTCATCGATACATTTTTCTACCCAATTCAATGGCCTGTGGCTCAACCCAGATTCCTGGGGTGACTCAGCAAAGAACAGAAGATGCTTTCAAGTGTTAAATACACACACATTTTCAGAACTGCTTGTCCCATACGGGGTCACGGGGAACCGGAGCCTACCCGGTAACGCAGGGCGCAAGGCCGGAGGGGGAAGGGGACACACCCAGGACGGGACGCCAGTCCGCCGCAAGGCCCCCCAAGCGGGACTTGAACCCCAGACCCACCGGAGAGCAGGACTGTGGTCCAACCCACCGCGCCACCGCACCCCCACATGTTAAACAAACAAATGAATAACCTCTCTTCCCAGGTGTTAAATATTACACGTTTTGTGCTGTATTGAGTAACTCCCAGCGCTGCTCATACAATGACACACCTCCTAATTGCCCTCACCCCAACCCTCCATGAGCACAGGTTTAACTTCCCCTCCTTTCCACAGTCACCGTTACATAACACGTGCCCCTCGAGCAGAAAGGAGTGGTGCGATCACTTTACATCCTGCGTCTCGCTGCCAGATGTGCTCTGCTGTTCAAAGTCGAGGTGTGCCAACCCAAGGGCTACCTGGACCCGCACTTTGAGCCCTGATCTACACTGCGCCCGTACCGGGTTACCTGTTACTCGGTGACACGCTGGGCACTGGTAAACCTGTGCTTACTTTTCACACACTGCGGTTCAGAAGCTGTACTGTCCTGGAGCTCCCTGAGCACGCACACACACACACACACACACACACACACACACACACACACACACACACACACACACACTCTTCTTGTCATTCCTCTCTTTCACTCGTTGTCTGACAGACGAAGCTCCTGGCAGTCGCCGTCATGCTGTTCCAAGTGGCCTCCTGCTCCGAGTCCTCGGCAGTGCTGGAGCCCCTGTTCCGACACATCGACCAGCGACAGAATGATTTTGTTCAGGTAGGAAGATGCGGGAGTCGATTTACCAGGTTTTGGAGGAGTTGTGTGAAAACACATCAGTAACCTGACAGTTACTGGCTGAATTCGATACGCTTCCACAGTTGTGCCCTGGGTGCAGCGGGTTTGGCTGGGTCCCGCTGTCCAGCGGGTCTGTGGTTTGAGTCCTGCTGTCTAGCGGGTCTGGGGTTCGAGGCCCGCTTGGGGTGCCTTGTGATGGACTGATGTCCTGTCCAGGGTGTGTCCCCTCTCCCTCCAGTCCTGTGTTGCTGGGTTAGGCTCCAGTTTGCTGTGACCCTGCTTGGGATGAGGGGTTTCAGACTGTGTGTGAGCTGTGCCCTGTGAGGGACAGTAATGAACCACCAGTACCCATCTTGCAGCGGCTGAGAGAATGGGTGGCGATACCGAGCGACTCCAGCCAACCGTCTCTGTGGGGGGAGGTGGAGAGGATGCTTCACGTGGCAGCAGACAAGATCACCGCCATGGGGGGGACAGTGGAGTTTGCAGATGTGGGCTCTCATGAGGTAGGACACACCTGCACGGTAAAAGTCGAGTAAAAAAAACACGAAATCACCACTTGACATTTTTTTTTGTCCACCAGTTTGCTTTGTGGTTCACTTGGTCACCTTTCCTGCTTGACTCTTTACTTTCTATGTCCGAAATAAATAATTATGCATGAAGTGATGATTCAAGAGAGCCACCGGTGGCATGTTTCTCTCCATCTCCGCCACGGAAGCTGCCCAGTGGGGCGTCCCTGCGGAGACCTCCGGTGATCCTGGCCCAGTTCGAGAAAGAGCCCAAGAAAGCCACCCTCTGCTTCTATGGCCACGTGGACGTCCAACCTGCCAACAAGGAGGACGGCTGGGCCACCGAGCCCTTCAACCTGACGGAGATCGACGGTGATCCTGCTGCCTAATTTCAAAAATACACGAATATGTGTACAGTACGGCGCTCACGTCGCGCTGATGAATGAATGACCCGTGTGTGTTGCCTGCAGCGGAAGGTGACGCCGAGAGCAGCGCTTCGAGTGACTGGTCGCCCTGCGGATGTTCTGTAGTGAACGCGATGGCCTCTCTTTCCTAGGTAACCTGTATGGCAGGGGGGCTTCGGACAACAAGGGTCCGGTGCTGGCCTGGCTCCACGCCATCGAGACGTACCTGGCCACCAAGCAGGTCTGTCTCCACACGTGGTCTCCAGGCCTTGGACCTGGGAACCCATCGTGAAGCATCTGCAAGTTCTAGGCACAGGAGATCACTTAATTATTTACATTTATTCACTTAGCAGACACTTTTTACTTATTATTATTATTATTTATTATTATAAATGTATTCCATTTATTTTATGGAATGCTCTTCTCACCAAGGTGGCCCAGGGAAAGAAACGATATAGAATAGCAGCAGCTGCGCATGACTATTAGGATCAGCCAGCTGAGGAGAAGAAAACAAAAAAACTCCCACTCCAAAAAAGTCTCTGTGTATGCAGGTACCAGTGGCTGTCCATGACTTCTGGGTATTTTTACTTTCTCCAAAGACAATTACTATCTTACATTTATTCGTTTAGCTCATGCTTTCCCCAAAAGCTAATTAGAATTATTTACCCATTTATACAGCTGGGTAATTTTTACTAAAGCAATTTTAGCGTAAGTACCTTTTTCACGGGTACTACAGGACATGGTAGGATTCGTGGGTCCCTCAAGTAGAAGAGGACAGCTCTAACCATGAGGCCACCTGCTGGCCCTAACTGGGATACTAAGGAATGCACAAAGAATTTTAGCTGGAATGAACATCTTCTCCAATTTCAGTGATAACTGGTTTATTGGATTTAATTATGGTAGATGACTTGATGATTGATTGTTGTAGGATGTCATTAATTAAGGAATTTATTAATGTTAACTACAATGATTGCTGATTGCTGGCTTGCTTTTAGGGCCATGAAAAAGAAGTGCTGTAGGAGAGGGGGTCTTATTAAATTTGTGTTTTGAAGCACATCTGTGCGCTGCTTTCTCTCACAGCTCCTGTTTGTTGTTTCAGTTCATGGATTTGACACATTACTCAACGTTCCGTAAGATATGTGTTATTTGCTGAAGATGTCAGACTCTGTTGCCTCTGTTGAGTCTCGACGCTTCTCCAGGAGGTGCCCGTGAACATCAAGCTGGTCTTGGAAGGTCTGGAGGAGTCTGGCTCCGATGGTCTGGAGGAGCTGATCCAGCAGCGCAATGACACCTTCTTCTCCGACGTGGACTACATTGTCATCTCTGACAACGTGTGGCTGAGCAGGAGACCTGCTCTCACCTACGGCACCCGGGGCAGCACCTACTTTTTTGTGGAGGTGAAAGGCCAGAAGGCATCAAATGAGCATTAAAATCTGAAACTCCACATAGTAAAGTGGCACTGCTGTTGGACCCTTCAGTAAACGATGGGTAAAAGAAACGTTGAACACTTGCTGAAGGGGGTGCGGTGGCGCAGTGGGTTGGACCACAGTCCTGCTCTCCAGTGGGTCTGGGGTTCAAGTCCCCCTTGGGGTGCCTTGCGATGGACTGGCGTCCCGTCCTGGGTGTGTCCCCTCCCCCTCCGGCCTTACGCCCTGTGTTACCGGGTAGGCTCCGGTTCCCCGTGACCCTGTTTGGGACAAGCGGTTCTGAAAATGTGTGTGTGTGTGTGTGTGTGTGTGTGTGTGTGTGTGAACATTTGCTATGAACTGCCAAGTTGTGAAGTCTTATTGACAAATATTTATTTACTTATAAAAGGGGTGCGGTGGCGCAGTGGGTTGTACCACAGTCCTGCTTTCCGGTGGGTCTGGGGTTCGAGTCCCGCTTGGGGTGCCTTGCGACGGACTGGCGTCCCGTCCTGGGTGTGTCCCCTCCCCCTCCGGCCTTACGCCCTGTGTCACTGGGTTGGCTCCGGTTCCCTGCAACCCTGTATGGGACGAGCGGTTCTGCAAGTGCGTGTTTGTGTGTATTTACTTATAAGTTGGTTTACTTCACTTTGGGACAAGCGGTTTCAGACTGTGTGTGTGTGAGAACTTTTTTCACAACCTAACCGGTAAATAAGCTGATGGCTTTCGATGTTATTGCCCTTTTACTGATTGTTACTAAATGTTAAAGTGATGTTGTATTTATGATAAGAAATGATTTACAAACACTCCCAGTCTCAGTTTTGTCTGTAAGCTGAGGAGTCTTGTGTACTTGGAGCTCTGGAACACCTTCCCAGCCCTGTAAATAAGTAATGTAACATCAGGGAATATTTACATCAAAGTCAGTGGTTTGGAGTTTAATCTCCCCATGTCGTACCGTGTCCCTGGGAGCCATGTGGTCGCTTTTCACAAGCGTCTCCTTTGCATTTCAGAAGCAGCAAACCGTCTGTTGTTGTGCATTGCAGGTTGAGGGACCCAAAATTGACCTGCACTCCGGGGTCTTCGGAGGATGTGTCCAGGAGCCCGTCGGTGACCTGATCGCTCTGCTTGGTGGGGGTGCCACAGATTTACACTAATGACAGTTCTCTATTCTGTGGGCCTCTGCTGTTGTACTCATGGGAAAAGGTCTTAAGCCAAAGCACTTCCATGAAAAGTAGAACTGAGTGAAACTGTAAAATTACATCATTTTGGCTTTTAAAAAGTCAATAATACAATAACATGTTGTTGTGATTGCAGGCAGTCTACTGGACCATAGGGGGAAGATCCTCGTACCTGGGATCTACGAGTCCGTGGCCCCAGTGACCGAGGAAGAGAGCAAGTCGTACCAAGACCTCCACTTTGACCTGGAGGAGATGAAGCAGGAAATAGGGGTGGAATGCTTTTTGCAGGACACCAAGGTCCCGGGAGACGGGGGGGAGGAGGGCTTTCCGCAGTTAACCTTACACGGCCGACTGCGCAGGTGCCAACCGATGTTTCCCCGGGTCTCCAGGAGGCGATGCTCATGGCACGATGGCGCTACCCATCGCTGTCCATACACGGGATCGAGGGGGCGTTCTCCCAGCCGGGCTCCAAGACGGTCATTCCCAGGCGAGTGGTCGGGAAGTTCTCCATACGCCAGGTGCCCAACATGGAGCCCGCGGTGGTGGAGAAGCAGGTGGGTGCACCATCAGCTGTGAACCCTCAGCACAGCAGCCGTTCGGCTGTCTGAAGGGGTTCCCTGACGCTCTCTGCCATGAGCTCTCAACCATTTCAGTAACTGAGTGACAAATGGATGAATCTGCAGAGCTTTCCGTAATATTTATACTATATAGCAGATGCAGTTCAGAATCACATGGTCCAGTACCCTGTTATGTTCATTTCCTAGAACAATTTCTGGAACGTTCCTTAAAATTATTTAAGCCGTGGGCCTAAGCACTCCATGGAGAGCTCTGTGAAGCCCAAGGCAAGTGACGAATTTCCACGACCATCGCAGGGCATGATGTACCTGGCAAGTTGCGGTGGATTTCCCATCATCCGCCAGAATCCGCAGAATAAACCAGGCGAATGGAACTGGAAAAAAAAGAAAAGAGACGGCTCCTTTACACACTGGCCTTGGCTTCACACTAACCTCCCTCTCTGTGGGTCCTGAACACAGACTGAGTGAGAACCCCAGTGTAGAGGAACACCATGAACAAAAACGGGGGTTTACATCTCAAAAAAATTAAAATATGGTATAATTACTCAAAGAGTTCAAACAAAGAAGAGCAGCAAATTCTCTGCGTTGCATTTCTCCAACACGGCTTACACTGATTTACCACGTGCACCGCGGTGCACGTTTTTCTGCATCAACGCCTGCACTGCACCTTGATCAAGGGTACTCCAGCAGGACGTGGGCTTCAAACCCGGTTTCTTCAGGTCGAAGGTGGCAGCACTGGAGACGACACCACCACCACCACCACCCGCTGCCCCCTTTGTAGCGGAGCGAGAGCCTTAGGTCTTGGTTCCGACACAGGTCTCCTGTGTGTTAGGTTACGGAGCACCTGCACCGAGTCTTCACCCGGCGAAGGAGCCCGAACAAGCTGAAGGTGAGCGCGACAGTGGGGGCCAAGGCGTGGGTGGCGGACCTGAAGGACCCCCAGTACATCGCTGGCCGGAGAGCGGTTAAAGCAGGTGAGTTTCACTCCGTCACCAAACCTTTTCGCAACATTAGCGCTTCTTTATTAGCTGTAAAGCAAGTTAAAACGCGGTACGGATGACGTTCCCAGCAAACGGTACAAACCCCTGCAGACAGAATAATACAGTAGGTAGGTGACCGTATTGCATAATTTCAAGAAGAGGCCATTTAAATAACTCATTACACTTTTTTTTTTTTTTTTTTTTTTTTTTTTTTTTTTTTTTAAAAAAAAAAAAAAAAAAGACACACACACACACACACACACATTTTCAGAACCACCTGTCCCATAAGGGGTCGCTGCAGTGGTCCTAGTAGCCTTTGGGCTAAAAGGTTCAAATCCCACCTCCTGTTGCAGTACCCTTGAGCGAGAAAGAACTTACTCTAAAATTGGCCCGGTTAAAAAAAGAACAACCTGCTGTACAAATGAGTAAATCAGTGTAAGTTGCTTTGGGGACTAAAGAAATGAAAGCATAAACACGAATGCTGTTAGACTCAGTCTTCAATGTGGCTGAGCGGGATTCAATTATTGCCTTGAGTCCTGACTCCCATCCCCTAGGCTATGATTCAATACAGATATCTTGCATTTAAACTTAGACATTTTGCTTACAATCACATGTAAAGACTTTTTATGACTTTGGTTTCTCGGTGTTCCTAATATTAGTGTTTGGGGGGGAACCTGAACTCATCCGAGAGGGATCCACCATTCCCGTTGCCCACAATTTCCAAGAGCTGACTGGAAAAAGTGTGATGATGCTTCCGATTGGCGGTCATGATGATGCAGAACACTCTGAGAAAGAGAAGATCAGCAGGTGAGGTCTTGGTTCTGGCTCCAATGCGGTGGAATGAGCTCCCTCTGTCCCTCAGAGCTGCTGAAACCCTCTGGACATTCAAGACTCAAAATACATCTTTAAGACACCCCATTTGGTGAAGCGCACTTGTGTTTTCCCTTGAGGTGTACATCACTTTAGAAGAAAAGCACCTCATAAATGAATAAATGTAAATATAGGTAAAACTGACAGAGAAGATGAGACATGAGCCAAAGAAGGTCAACAATTGTAAATATTGTTTAGCGCAGAACCAGGAGCATTAAAATCTCCCCAGTAATTGATGTGCAAAGAATGACTAGACAACAGACAACAGTCCAGATCCAGTGAGATGGATGTTCCTCCTCCACCCAGAGCAGACCATGGTGCTGGGAGTACTCCTTGGTCTGATGATCAGTCACGATGTTCTGAAGAGGTCTCATAACTTGCCACGGCGAATCTCACTCTTGTTTTAGTTCTTGGGTGCCATCCTCACTCCTCTGCCAGCATGTTCATCATCATCTGCAGCTGTTTTAGCCCAACCCTCTCAAAACCTCCCCTTTGAAATGTGTGTGTGAAACCTGATTTTCATGAGGCAAATAAACATCCATCTCTTTCCAGATATAACTTCATCGAAGGGACGAAGCTCTTTGCGGCCTACTTCTACGAGCTCTCCCAGCTCCAGCAAAGCCCTCAAAAAATGTGACCCACCGTATGAGTACCAACTCATTTCAGCGCCTTAATTCTGTTTCAGGTAATTTTCTGAAAAAGTCTAAAATTTTAAGTTTTACATCTTTTGACAAAGTGAAAAATGTCCCCAGTGGCTTCAAGTGTCTGTATCTGAAAAGAGCAACACTACATAGACATGGAGTACCTTGTTTCTACCCATATCTTTGGGAATAAAAGGGAGTGATGTAGGTATCTGCATTTTTTAAATATGAAGCATATGTTAGTGGTGTTATTAAATGGAAATGGTTTTCAAAGTGTTGTTTTACACCACAGTTCTCTACAGCTTGAATACATATATAATAAAAAATGTATAAAAACTGATTGCCATAGCAAGCCTTAGAAGGAAAGTTAGTTTTACCCAATTCTAGAGGTTGGTTTCAATGAACAGCATGAAAAGGTGAAGAACAATGAGAGAGACCTCAGAGGTACGCAGAAAGGCAAAAGTAAAAGTCCTTTAAATTTGATACCTATAATAAATTAGCTAAATAAATCCAAATTAAACTGTGGCCATAATGTTATGAAAAGGCTCTTTTCCAGGACATTGGGCCATTAATTAGTGTGTGTTAATTAATCTCAACATAACAAACACAGAAAGATGTCAAACGCGTTGGGGATTAATTGCAAATCATTTGAATCCGTGGCACTTGAGAAACTGCCACTCGGCACGGAGGAGCAGATGATATCGATCTGTTGTGGGGTCTCAGTTTGAATTGTACTTGTGATGGCTGCAGGACACAGTATTCATCTGGGCTAAAATGAGACGCTATTAATTTGGGTTTAAGCTGCAATGTTTTGGAATCCTTCACTGGGGTTCCCACACACATCAAGGGGCAGCAGGTGGCGTAGTGGTTAGGGCTGTTTGTTTTGAATTAAAGGATCCAGGTTCAATTCTCTGCTCCTGCTCTTTTGGTGAAGGTACTTACCCTAAATTGATACAGTAAGTTACCCACTTGTATAAATGGGTAAATACATTAACTGAACAAAATTCATATTGTAAGTCATCTGAAGGAAAGTGTCAGATAAATGAATGATTATGTTATAAACTGACAAATCTATTAGAGAATAAATGGGAAAGCTCATCTGAATGTGCAATATTTGGATTGTGTATTTTCTTGATGTGCAGATTTACACTTTGATTTAATTTCCTGCTTCTGATTCATGTAGATCTGCTCTCAGGCCACATTTGCTCACCTGTACTGTTGCATGTCATACACGACTAAAAACAAGTTTGTCGACATGGTTTGCAGTCGGTTTTTGGAAGGCATCACACACACAGTCAGTGGTGCCAACTTTTGCCAAACTGATGACCCAGAGTACCACAAGTATGTTCATGACTTCCTTTGTTTGTAACTTCAAACTCTTTTACCACTAGGTCACACTCAGCAAATGTAACATAGTACACATGTACTTCTTTCCATTTGTTGTTCAGGTTCCACAGAAAACTGTGACAAAAACACTTCAATTAATCCTTCCTTCCATCATCGGAAAGCACTTGCGGGGGGGGGGGGGGGTCACCGTGGTCCGGAGCCTATCATGGAAACACAGGGCATGAGATAGGGGAACACTGCATGAACAAATCAGTATAACATCTTTTTTTCTTATGTTATTTATTATTAATTTAAAAACCACTTTCAATTTGGATGTGCAGTTACTCTACTGACAGGAAAATTGCTGATTATAGTCCTGTTGTTCAAGTTCAATGCCTGAATGAAACACACACCCAACAAGTACACATCCTTCACCTAGTTACTCATCAGTAGCTGTTAACCTAGTGGAGCAGTAGTAATAATAATTATTATTTTATTATAATAATAATGCTGCTTTGGGTATCGTTCACACGCCGGCGCCTCAGCTCAGGCTGCGCGCGGGGACGCGGACGCTTCTTTTCGCTCCTTCACACGTGTCAGACAATACGATATAACGGCGAAAACAAGAGGATTAAAAAAAAATACACAAGAAAATCGTAAAATGTCAGCCGCGTGGAAAATTAACTCGAACACTCGTAACACAACAACCCAACTGCACTCCGCACTCTGCTGAAAACTCCGCGGCTCGAGGACCCTCTGTACGTGTGACGTAGTGCTTATTTAAATAAATCTCGCCGAAACTGGGTTAACCCCGGAAGTGGAAGTTGCCGCATGAGGTGCCACTCATTCCACTAAAGCGGCCTCACCCCGGAAGTACAGATAATCGCGTGACGTAGAACTCATTCTACGGTACGCGACTTGTGACTAAGACCATAAAGAGCGGACGTAGAAAACACTGGCATTTTTTCTGGTAAGATGCACAACAGTATTCATAAAACGGAGATTTGTACGTATCCGATATTTGTCGAGGTGCTCTGACAGTTACATATGATAACCATTCGTGATTTAGTCAAGAAAAACCCGTATTCTTGCCGTGGCTTTGGGTAGGCTTTTTGGGCCTCTGTGCTGCCGTCGTTTTCGAGTTTTGAGAACACGGCGCCCGCCTCCCCTCTTCTCTTATTGGACGCGTGGAGAAATCTCGTCGTGCGATTGGGCCGCTGGAGCGTCGCTTAATTTCAAGTGTTTGTGCGAATTTGAAGTTGCAGAAGTGTGTGAACGCAGATGGTGTTTTTGCATCGTTTTCTGTCTGCGGTAGTTAATTTTCCAAATGTGTTACTCTGTAGCAGAGTCATGATTGTGGCTGTATGTGGGGATAGAACTGTTTTCGAGCGCTTCCTGTGTCGCTCATTCGACAACACGGACTCGGCAGTTGTTAGCGGCGGATGCTAGTAGTAGTAGCCGGCTAGCCGGTCTCCGAGCCTGGGGGGGTGCAGCCGCTCTGGCCCCCCTCTGTCGTCGCGTCGCGTCGCGTCGCGTCCTGCCCCGGACTTTACTGGGCTCCGTACACAGTTAAAGCGTCGTATTCTGGCGCGGCTGCGAAGCTCGACGTGATGATGTACTGGTCGCTTTGGGGACGACAGGATTGACCTTTGACCCCGAGCGTGTATCAGTGTGAGGGGTTTCACTCTGTGTGTGTATTCGACGTACCGGCTGAGTGCACATGAACATCAACTGAACAACATCTCATCTGGCCGCATCAGGATTGTAATAAAACGTGTTGTAATAAAACTACTCAGCACGTTTTATTACAATCCTGATGATGCGGCCAGATGAGATGTATATAAGTTATAGAGGCCTTTTTACAGCACAATGTTGCTCCACGTGTCGCCATGGCGAGAAGTGCAGAGAATGAGAGCTACAATATGACTCGTGTCACATATTAGAACTTCAAGGCTGAAAAGCGCCTTTTACTCGCAGGCCGAGTAAAATCCGACTTGCGAATGACACCCATCCGCTGCAGACACACATTACCCTCTGATCCTGAGAGGCGTCAACTACCCCATCCTTCCTACACGCCCACCCACAATGCAAATAACGTCAGAAACTACAGACTAATAGTAGTTACTTTGTACATTTGTAATTTATGTCTTGCGTCTTTATAATTTACGTCATAAGCTGCCGGGAGGATTCGCAGAGTGAGAATTTCATCGAATGGTCCAACAGACTGTTTACTGTACATCTGACAAACTCTTGAATATTAGTACTTTATTTCTCAGGCACACACACTTGTTCATGGTTATTCACTCATGTCAAGTGGCTCTCAGGCCTCAGTTTCTTGCTCTCCCTGATTCGTGGGAGATGTTGATGTGTCACAAAACGTCAAGTTACATTTATTTATGTAGCTGGTGCTTTTGTAAAGTGATCTGTTATGAATATTTGATGATTGTTTCTACAGCTGCAGTTCACGATGAGTTCTTTGCTCAGGGTTCCCACAGCAGGAGTTGGGACTTGAACTTGGCTCCTTCCGCAGAGAGGGGAGATCTGTGCACCGCAGTACCTTCTGTCCATTAGTTCTCTCTTTAAAAGTATTCTTTTGCATGGAATAAGGACAGGTGGGGTGGTGTTTTCATTTACATTTGGATGCGAGGTAATGGTTAGATTTGTCATCTTGTACTTGAAGGTGTGAAAGAAATTTTCTCCTTCCCGTTCAGCTGTAAGAGACACCGAAAGAAACGCACGGACTTCTCGCAACATCGGCCGATGGGAGAGCCCCGGAAATCGGGCGTCTCCCCAGTCGGTCTTGATTGCCTGCTTTTATTTACCGAGCTCATGCATAATTCATTTCAAGGCATAACAATTAGGCACATTAGTAACTTTTCGCGTCTTGGTTCTCTGAACTTTATTCTTTCTCGGTTTCTGTTTTTTCTGTGGAAGCGGAAGCAGTTAACGCCCCACCTCTTGAGGACCTGCTGACCTCATTTCATATCATATCTCTCACATACAGGCATCGCCTCGCTCTGCACGTATTTGGTCACTTCTGGGTGTCACAACAAGCTTGTTAGTACTTGTACGCTTAGAATACGTTGTGACTTAAGTAGGACATTTTAATTTTAAACATGTATAATCATGAAAGCATACGTTTAGGTCATGTTTAGATAAAGTTTAACACCACAAAGGATATGGGTTCGATCCCACCTCATGCTGTAGCACCCTGACAGGATACAGTAAAGTTACCCTGCTCTGTGAATGACTAAAAGCGTGGAAGTAGATTAGTGTACAAACCTCACACTGTTAGCCACCTTGGCAGAAGATTTCAGATAATGAATAAATAACAAAGATATTTTGTGTTAATGTTGTTAATTTTTTCCTGAGCTGGTGTATTTATTGGTGTTTGTGGCCGGAATGTTCTGTATAATTTTTACCCCGTGCAGCTGGATGTTGTAATGCAGTAGTTTCCGTGAGATGGTTCTGTTATGTTTCAATAAAACTTGAATGAGAAATGGAAATTTCTCAGATATTTAACTTCTGAACTTTTCTGACGTTCCTGAGTCTCCCTCACTGGCAGATGGTTTGATGCATGGGTCTGGACGAGCTTTTTCCTCACATGTAAACCACGATTTGCCAAGAGCCTCGGAGACAATGGGCGAACCATGAGAGAGATCTGAAAATCCCGAGTCTCACGAATCTGTTTTTTGCAAAGAATTCCTATTTTGTGCAGATGTGTTAATGGCACTAAAATGATTGGGGAAAATATGTTGTGGTATTACGGTGTTCCTGCAGCAATGCCATGGTACTCCTCTTCCTGTTGTAGCATCCTTTAGTTAGAAGTCTAATAGTTAAAATTACCCAGTTTTGTGAATGGGTAAATCGGTGTAAGCAACTCAGTTTACAAACCTAACATGATTATTCATTTTGGAGCGCAGAAATTTTGCAGTTGAAATGAATAAGTAATGTTGATGAATTAGAAGAAACGATGAGCTTTGCTGTTGATCCAAGGTCAGACTTTACATCTAGTTAAATAGGCTCAGTTATTATAGTTACCCCCTTGTGCCCAGCATCAGTCTTTTGTTTTCTTTTGAAGTGTTTTACCCTGTTTGTGAGACTTCCCTGGTATACCCATGTGGCATTGCTGGATTAGGCCTGGAGGGAAGGGGCTGGGGAGGGGCTGGTGTGGTGCGTGTCACCGGCTCTGCCCTTTCGCTCGCCAGTCGAGGTCACTGGCGTCGCGCTCCGGCTCCGTTGCCCGAGGAGATGCGGAACCCGGACCGGGGAAGACAGCATAAATCCAAGTGGACAACATTGTCTCCTGGTGGCAACATCACAGTGACGGACCCTCCGAGATCCAACCTGACACTACGTTAATACTGCCCTCAAGTCCACCCCCCCCCCCCCCAAATTCTTTCCCTTGTTTAGTTATTCGTGTCCGTTGAATGTTCTCAGTGGCGAGTTTTGATGTTTTTGTGTCATGATATGCTTATTGGCGACTCGTGAAGCTTGTCTGCTGGCAGCACTTGTCCTGAACAAGAGTCTCTCAGACCTAAATATGATGAGTTATTAATTAGCGAACGTCACATTAAATTTACCCACCAGTGAGTCCAGGAAAGTTGCCGTCTACAGGCTAAAGAACATCTGATTTGATCTTCAAGATGGTTTTTGCATAATTACAAAAATAAAAGTGTCCAGGGAGTTTTGTTTTTACCTTGTTTATGCTCTAAATAACCCCGATCACATGTCAGATGATTATAACGTTTAATGAAAAGGTTCTTGTGTTACACTGGAGTGACATGTCTCCCTGCAAGGACAGCGCCGTGGTTTGCAGCGGTTAAAGATCGTGACTTGAGCAAAGTCACTGTCCGCTCCTCTTTACAGATCATCTCTAGACTGAGCCTCTCTGTCTCTCTCTCACCCGTGTTCAGCTGTGACATGACACTTCAGTGCCCAGCTGCATTTGCACGTTTGTTGGATGCTCATTCAGACACGCGGATCATATAGGTTCTTAGTTCAGTTCGTTTGGATGAAATAAAATCAGTGAAAAGTATATGAGCTGTGCAGTTACTTACAGGGATGTTTGTGCACAGAGGTGAAAACAGCAGGTGTAAGAAGTAACACTTTAATAAATGTATTACTTTACCATATGTTCTGTGTAGCCACAGTAAAGTCAAAAGGGGCAAAAGCAGTTTTTTACCTTGTTGTTTAGGTAAGGCTAAAGTGTTTCTGGGTTTTGTTCCTTTATTCCCCCTGACACGCAGCCCAAAATAAGAATTTCTATTATATTCATCAGAAGGTGTCTAACGTAACCCCGAGATGCTGGTTCATTTGAACACAATGTTCTTTATAAGGTGCATCATGAGTCAATATTATAGCATGTACAGTTTGAGAGATGCTCTTGAAACATGTTCCTAAACATGAATATCTAGTTAAATTTGGCGGGGGGTCCAGACAAGGTCTTTGACTCTCATTTGTTAACTTGGTAAACAATTATTTTCACACCAAATTATAATTATTCATTTAGGTGACAGACATCTCCAAAGCAACCTAATATGATTTGCCCATTTATACAGCAATTTTGTAATTTAATACGGTACCTACAGTAGCTGGTGGGGTTAGAACTGTAGCAATGGCTCCAAACACCATGTCATCTGCTAATTATGTCACTTTACTGAGCATATGGACCTTGGGGTTCACCTGTATTTATTTGTTCATTTTTTGGTTGTTTTTTTGTTCTGCACTTGGGATTCAAGTTCAAGTGGTTTTTATTGTCATTCCTCTATATACGTTGTGTACAGTGAAACAAAACGTCCTTTCACCGGGACCATGGTCGTGCAACACGGAACAGTACGCGAGACAATTCCCGGGTAATTTTTAAAAACTGACTGGTTGAGGTATTAAGAGGAAACATCTGCAGAGCAAAGACTGTGTCATCTGTTTTTTGTTTGCTTATTTTTACTGAACTTGTTCTCAACAAGTAAACTTGAGGTCCCTCTTTGCCCTTTTTTGAGTCTTTTCACTTTTCCTTTCATGCGGTGACCAGTAGGTGCCGACAACGAAACACGTTGAACGTGTCAGTACAGCGTAGACGGAGGGGACAAAAAGCGCAACATGCGGTAAAATAACATACCCGTGTAGCAGCATTGTTTTTCCCCAAACAGATATGAGAAGAGTCATAAATGGGGACTGAGCATTTGAAACATTAGAACAAAATACTCATTACCTCTACAGTGACCTCTGTATATGATTTATTTCCTATTTGTTAACTTTTTATCCTCATTTATGGTCATCTTACTGGATTTATATTGTGTAGCAGATACTGTATCTCTGTACATAGAGAAATGTATATAAAGTATACTTTGCATGCTGTACATTATGGTATAACGGTAAATGTAGACAATACTGACATACTGGTACTGTATTTCAAACACATATTATAAAGTACAAGCACTTTCAAGTAAATGCATGATGTAATATTTCCTGTAGCTTTAGATTTCAACACAAAATCGGCAAATCAAGTAGTATATCTATGGGTTACAAAGTGTGTTATAGTGAGAAATCTGTGTAGCAGGAACCTTTTGCACTATCACGTCAATTCAAAACAGGCCTTGTGTATTAAGTATATTATAATGTATTCGTAAGCCTAATATGTGAATAACAAATCAGTTTGGGTGGAATGTAAATTGTTTTTTGTACAGGTGTTTGGGAAAATAATCCTTATTTAATATATTTTCTTTTTAACAGGTAAAAGGATCAAGCAACATGACTCTTTAAAACAGATCCGTTGCTTTTTGTGTAAATCAAGAGGACAATCAAATGGACAGCTTAAAGAATAAAAGAAAATTAAGGTCAAGCAGGGAAGTGGTTGCCGAAGAGGGGCCACACGAAGATAACGGAAGTGGTTCTGAGTTACAGGATGCCAGTGGTGATACTTCTCCACCGGGGAAAAAGCCTAGGAATGATGAGAACAGAGAAGCCCAGAGCAGCGAGGGTACACCTTTCCCCCAGACTGAAGCCGTGACCATAGATTCGGGTGACGAGCATTGTCACGATGGAGCTGGCAGTTCAACATCGGACTGTAGCTGCGTCTGCTCTCTTTGTGATTTTGTCGCCAAAACTCCGACAGCCCTGAAAGTGCACACTACCAGAAAACATTACCGCAAGGGCGCTGGCCTGAGAGGCGAGAGCTCATCCAGCAAGGGGGGCAAATCCGAAGACTTTACCCCAGGTGAAGGAGGCTCCCGAGGGCCTGAATTGTCAGATGCTGTCAACCGTGGAAAATGCCGCCTTTGCGGCCTCCGTGCGAGCAGCAGTAACCACTTAGCCGCACATATGAAGGAGAAGCACCGTGAATTCCGGGCTGGCGAACAGGCAGAAGTGACGAGCACGGCTGCTGTGTTGCACAACCAAAGTGAGACAGTTCTCCAGGAAAAGCAGTCTGGTGATGGTTCCCTGACAATCATGATTTCAGCTAAAGATGGTGCAAGTGAGGAAGCAGAGACTGGTTCTCTAACAAAGAGAGACGAAAGTACCACCTGCGCGCTTTTAGAAATGGTTGCTAGTGCTGCAGACAAGACTCAGATTGGAAAAGAAGCAGACAGCAAAGGTATGGAATCCCTCAGTGAGAGCAGTCATAAGAGAAAACGGAAACCCATCAAAACTCGAGCGGTAGCACAGGTTAGTTTGAAAACTGGTATAGAAATGAGCGCTGAAAGCCCCAGTTTGGATCTCCGTGATGGAAATGTGGGCCATGCTCCCCCTGCCAGTGTGACGGCTGAGCACAGACCTCGCATAATGGCTGGAGGAAAAGCGCGACCTGTTCATGCCAAAATTAAGAGAGATCCAAAGTGCAAGGCTCAGCAAAATTGCAGCTACTGTGGACATGTATTTCGGAACAAACCCAGCCTGTTGACTCACCTTAAAAGGCGTCATACAAAAGAAATTAATTTCTCCTGCAAAGTGTGTTCCTATGCTTGCGTGACCAAATTTGACTATGAAAAACACTGCTTGAGCAACCGGCACAAGAAACGGACTTTGATAAGCACAGAGGTTCCGGGTGTCCCAGCACCAGTGGACAGCGACAGCAGAGAGCAGCGGCTATATGAGATTGAACTTCAGATTCACAGCGAGGGCACCAAATCCTCTGCCACTCGGCTGGCAGCCGCTCAGCTGCTGAAACGATCTGCGAGTGCCCGGCCACAGCTGCGGTGCAAGACGTGCGGGTACAAGACCGGCTCCTCGACCCTACTTGTGAGGCACGAGCGGCTCAAACACTCCAAGGAGATGAAGCGCCGCTGCAAGGCCTACCGCTCTTGTGCCACAAGCACGGCAGAAGGGATGGCTAAACCCTTTCTCCGAAAGAAGCACCTTCAGTCAGCCAGGAAAGAAAGCATTGAGGTGTCCTTTGAAGAATGCGTCGAGAGAATTTGCGTGAAGTCATCCATCAGTCAAACTACTTCTACCAAGGCCGTGCTGCCCGATGACGAGTTGCTGAGGAGCAACCGAGACGAGGCTCAAGTTCAGCTCTCCCATGATGATGACAAAACTACAGAGTCTGATGGGACTGGGAATGCAGAGGGAACCGAAGACACAGGTCCCCCGAAGAAGAGACGCGGTCGACCAAAGAGTTCTGCAATTACAACTTGTGATTACTGTGGCCTCGTTGCCTCCAATGCCACCAATCTCAGTGTCCACATAAGACGGAGGCACAGCCGACAGTACAGCTTTGCCTGCAAACTGTGCAGCTACTACTGTGTCACCAAAGGTGACATGGATCGCCACTGTGCCACCAAGAAGCACATGAAACGGATGCAGGCGACCACTGGTGATGATCCACAAGACACTCAAGGAGCTTCAGGCAGTGTGGTGGAAGTCCTGGGCGGTGCACAAGCTTCCAGAACTGAGGCTGTAGAGAATAATTCCAGGGAAGGAGTCTTGGTTCAGGCTACTCAGGTGTCAAGGCTGTCCAAAGCAGAAGGGACCTCGGATGAAGCTGTGCTGGCTAGTGGGCATCTTCCACCTCGCGAAGAAAGATCGGAGAGTGAGCAGGCGATCCCTGTTGATCTAGATGATGCAGAACAAGAGGTCGATGGCCCAGCTTTGAAGAAGAGCAAATATGACTCGGTCAACTCCTGCGTTCACTGTGACTTTGTGGCCCATTCGCTGCCGTCTCTGGACCTCCACATAAAGCGGAAACACACCAAGGATTTTGAATTTGTCTGCAAGGCATGTAATTATTATGCAGTGACTCGCCGTGAGATGTCAAGACATGCCACGACTGAGAAGCACAAGCAGAAGAGTCAGTCTTACCTGGAGTCTCTGAGGAAGAATGAGATTGATCCACTTAGTGGGGACCAGGAAATGCTGTCGAAACAGGAGGAGGTCATACCAGAAGGTGACGGTGAACCTTTTGCCGAGAGCCCTGAGGAGCACAGTGCTTCCTTAGACCAACAGACAAATTCTGGAGACAGTCAGAAAGCAGAAGTGGTGGGAAACATCATCCCTAACGCTGGCCCTAGTGATGTGGGAGTATTGGACAAATGTGATGCCAACAGGGATGGCGACGCCTCAAATGGTGAGGGAAGCCCTGAGGGCTCTGTTGCACCTACTGATAGGGGTACGGAAGATGCTGAGCAGAGAATTGATGGAGGCGTGAGAGAAAGCCAGGCTTTGATGGAGGACAACCCTGTAGGGATGGGAGAAGGAGCAGGTTTAGCAGAGTCTGAGCCTGTCACTGAGGAGGACATCCAGGAAGGTGAGGCAGAAGTAGAGGACAACTTGTCAGACTCTGATCCCGACTTGGACAATGGGAGAGGAGAGGGTTCATCCTCGCTCAAACAGCTTGTCAGGGCCGTTCCGTTTGACGCGTCCATAGTTCCCGCCAAAGCCTTGCAAGACAGTGTTCCTTCTGCACATGATGGAGCCATGGCTGCAAAAGGGGGCACAACTGGTAGTCAGCCAGCTGACACCTCGAGCCCACAGAGGAGCAGGAAGATGGGGGGCTCCAAGGCGAGGAGTGGCCTCAACTCGCGGATCCGTTGTGAGGACTGTGGGTTCCTGGCTGACGGCCTGAGTGGACTCAATGTACACATCGCCATGAAGCACCCCTCGAAGGAGAAGCACTTCCACTGCCTGCTGTGTGGAAAGTCCTTCTACACGGAGAGCAACCTCCACCAGCATCTGAGCAGCGCTGCCCACCTGCGCAACGAGCAGGCGAGCATCGAGGAACTGCCCGAGGGCGGAGCCTCCTTCAAGTGCGTAAGGTGCACGGAGCCCTTTGAGACCGAGCAGGAGCTCTTTGTGCACATCAAGGAAAAGCATGAGGAACTGCTGCGAGAGGTCAACAAGTATGTCCTGGAGGATACGGAGCAGATCAACAAGGAGCGCGAAGAGAATCAGGGCAGCGTGTGCAAGTACTGTGGGAAGGTGTGCAAGAGCAGCAATTCGATGGCCTTCTTGGCACACGTCCGCACACACACAGGTACTGTACTGTACGCCGCAAATCCTTGACCTGTGTTCACGTACACTCGCGCTGCCTTTGGCCAGCATCAGTCCGCGTGTACGTCCTCTTCCCTGGCCCATGTCCGCACATCTAGTACAGTCAAAAGTTTGAGCACACGCACTACAAACAGTGTTTTGTTCTCAGTCTGCATTGAGTTACAAAGTTTGATTGGTAAACAAGTCGACGTTTTCCCAGCTCTTCTGTAGCACTTGAAAGAGATGCCGGGTACCTGGGGGGTTGCTATGCTTGCACTCTTTTGTTCAGTTATGTCTTTCTTACTAATGATAAGTAATGAGTGCCACATCACTGTGAAAGGTCAATTTATAAATGAAACATTGGAGAATATTTGAAATATCTTGCATTGTCATTGGTTATGGTTGTGGTGTGAAATGAAAATTTGCTTGATTTCTGATGTACTACTTGTAATATTTTCTACTTTCATATAGTCGTCTGTAGCACGCAAGTACTACTCACTCATGCGTCAAAGTGCCATAGATTATCTACTTGATTCTTCCAGAAGAAGCACTTTGTGTGGGTCTCGCTTGGACTTACTTTCATCCCAAAGCCATTCGAAATGAAGTGGTGCTATTGATCTGACAGATGCCCTTTTGTGGCTCCCAGAATATTATGCTGTTCTTGCTCAAGTTCAGTTAACTTAGCAACAGCATCGACACTTTAATTTTGCGGGACTGTGCTGTGTGTTGTTTCCAGTGTCAGTGCTCCACGAAGGTCCCCGCAGTGTTCATCGCTGGCTCCGCACCGAAACCGATGGTCCCGTTCTTCTTTCCTGCGGTTCAAAACTTCCCCAAGCGAATGATTGTGCCACCTGCCTCACAGCCTGCTAGGCCAGATGCCTCAGCTTGGCGGAGAGGAGAGCCAGCAGGAGGACATTGGGAGAAAGAGGGGGAGGCTCGATACTGACGGAGCGTCGACGCAAACTCCTCTTCTGCCTGTCCGGATGAGACGGGCTGCGTTTAATTGATGTGTCCATTACCTGGACTCTCTTGTAATTATAGTCAATAAGTCTTGTTGAGTGTGTTAAAGCTCTCTAAGAGCATGTGAAATCCAAAAGAGACTTGGGCTAATTCTTTAGAATAATCAATGCGGGCATTTCAGACCCTAATTTCCCCTGTGTGCGAAGGGCTGATCATTCTTAATCCGTTAAGATTAATTTTGTTGTTTATAATGCAAAGTAGGTTTGCGGTGGCGGCGGATGACTTGAAAGAGTCCCGCTGAGCCAGCGCTGAACGCTGCTGTGGGAAGACAAGGAAAGACAGAGCTACTAAAAATGTAGTTTCAATATTTACCTTTTGTTTTTCCATTACGCTGTCAGGTGACACTGTTATAGAAAACACTTCCACTGTGACAGTGTCGCACTATTGGGCTTTTATTGTTTATACAGCTGCGTGGTTTTACTGGCGCTTCACTTCCATCTCGCGTCGGATCTCAGTCGTCGACGTTAACATTTAACCTTTTCCGAGGCCTGCGGTCGTGACTGTGCCTCCTGCTGCACGTGAACCATCCGGCCTGTTTGGTCTGCGGTCCCTTTCAGAATGACCCAGCCGTCTGTAGCGGGGAACGCAGCGGTGCAGCTCTCCCCTTGCTCTCAAAGTCCCTTCTTCGCATCCTCACTCCTGTTGAAGTACCTGTGATCAGGGTACTTACCCTGAAATGATGTGGTAAAAGTTTTTAGCTTAGTCTTCAAAGCACACATTACACATCACTTTGGAGAAAAGTGTCAGATGAGACGGTAATTGTGTCACGTCAAAATGAGAGCTGATTACTCTCATATCCAGTAGGGGGGACACACCTCTTGCCAAAAACAAATTGTATTGTCACCCTGTGAAGTATATTTACTTTAATTTATTTAGCTCAAGCTTTTCACGAACATGACTTACAATGCTAAGCTACTTACAATGATTTACCTGTTTATACAGCAGGAGGTAATTTTTTTTTTTTTATTTTTATTTTAAAAACTGCATCAGTCCAGGGTAAGTACAGCAGCAGGAGGTGGGATTTGAACCCGGGTCCTTTGAGTCCTGAGTTGGCAGCTCTAACTGCTATGTCCCCGTAGGCAGCGTGTTTTGCACTTGAGGAAACGGCCATGGTTTTACCTTAGTGAGGCAGTACTTCGAGATGGCCCATATGTGGAAAAAGGGCCTGTTTACTTGTTTACGCACACCTTAGTGGTTCTTACATTGATGGCACAGATGTTTATCTTCATCATACAGGAACGCTGCCTGGCAGTGCGGGGGTTCCTTCGGTGTCCTTTTCAGGCTGCAAGTGATGTGGTTGTTCTCAAAGCAGGATGAGCGGCACTAAAGCACAAAGGAAGCGGTACGAAGTTGTGCAGCACGGGTTCGACCGCTTTGCAGTCACAAATGAACGAGACCGCTTGTTCAGGAGCGGCTGCGCCGGGGGACGTCGGAGAAGGTTTCGGGAAATGAATTAGTCATTGGTGCTCTCCTCTGCGCAGCGAGGAAGTCGCACCACCAATTCGGGTGGCGGCATTAATTTAACATGACATCACACTAATGGTCCATTTCAGCTCCGCAGAACTCATCTGAGTGGAATGGACTCCCTTAATTGATCGGAAGTGACGGCTGGGAGATGTAACCTCTTCCTCCTTTCAGTGCTTTTAGAAGCGCGCCACCAAAACCATCTGGACAGAGGTGGCGCCCACGCGGGTCCTGGACAGTGGGAGGGAGGACCGGGGTGATCCCCCAATGTCCTGGTTCGTCACCACTCGGCTGTTTGCGGACCTCGTGGTTGCCTGGCTGCCTTTCAGTCTTGGTTGAAATGCCGACCTCCGCATAAGCGGACCGTGCAGGAACGTATTAATAACCTACACAAAACGCTTAATCAAATCAACCATCCTGTCAAAATTAATATGGCAGCACATCTTTCTCATGGCATTTTTTTTTTCCCGTTTCCGAAATAAGGACATCATCATCATCATCATCATTATTATTTTTATTAGTGTTTTTATTTTTCTGCTCTGGTACTGCATCAGGGGCCACATCTATTGCCGTCGCTGCCCATCAAACCTCACAGAGGCCTGTGGGGTCGCGACCCCACCTTCCTCCTTGGGTCCTGCCAGTTTCAGTGGATGCCAATGAGCTGGTGAGAGCACCGCAGCCTGCTGATGGATGGCGCTTGGGGATGCGTGCTCCTTCATCCAGACATCAACAGCCCCACCCACCCTCCACCCCCGATTTATTAATGACAATAATTAAGAGAAACCCCCCCCCCACAAACCCCAGCAAAGTGATTAGTGCTATAATGATGGGACGTGCTGGATTGATGCACACGTTCCACCTCACTTTCCGGCGCTGCAGTTCTGTGTGCTGTGCAGCGAGGGAGAGGTGGGCAGCGTACGGCCAGCTGAGGATTTCAGACGTTACTTACCTTATTTGTAACCTATAGTTTGCCCACAGCAAGGTTGCTGACAGCATATGTAGAGTCCTTCCAGAGTGTTCTGTCATCCTCTTGTGTGTTTCCTGAAAGGAGTATGTCTGCTGTCCACTGTGAGTCCATCCAACTAGTCACTGCTCCTCATCCTCCTTTTCCTCCAGTGTTTGCAGTAACACAAGAGTAAACTTTTTGTGCTCAGAACCCCCCCCCCCCCCCCCCCCCCAGCCCCCTTTTGGCCATGGATGGTTGTGCTCTCAGCACCCAGTGGACATCCTGACCCATCGAAACATCTCTTTGCTTAACTGCGAACTCAGAACCCTCGGGTGTGGCACTCGGCGCACACGTCGCACTTGTGGACTCCGGCCGATACCTCCGAGTTGGAGTAAAACGGTCACGTTTGCCAATAGCTGGTGCCAGATCCCCTTCAGCAGCACGAGTCTTACGCTGCCGTCCACTTCCCACATTGACATTTTCGAACCCCGATGCCTGTCTCGCCTTAGATGGACTGCTTTGACCGCACACTTTCTGACGAAATCTTGAGATGCACATGTAAGACACCTAGAGGACAGTATCTTTGTAGTCTAGTCTCAGCTGGCTGGATGGAGCAGGGAAATGGCAGCGGTTGTCTCCTGGTTTCTTTCTGTCCTTGTTCTATCGGTGTGCTTTCTGGTGTCTCACACAAACGTCCACTCTACAGGATCAAAGCCGTTCAAGTGCAAGATCTGCAACTTCGCCACGGCGCAGCTCGGAGACGCTCGCAACCACGTCAAGAGGCACCTGGGCATGCGCGAGTACAAGTGCCACGTGTGTGGGTGAGTACTGGCCGGAGCCGCAGCGCCGCCCTCTGCGCTGTTGGGAGGCTGCGGAGTGGGATCTACACGCTGTGGTGTGCGCGCGCACACGGTCGTTCGACCTCACAAAGAGCCGCTTCCGCACAGAAAGGCCGAAGAGCTCAGCTGAATTTCCAGAGAAACGCACGGTGGCGCCTGTTGGACTCGTGTTGGGCTCATGCTGCGGCTGTGTTTCTGCACCAAATGCTCTTTCGGAAATGCAAACGCAAGCTGCAGAGTTAATGGTGCCGTGCGTCGCGTTGACGGCACTCAAATACATAATCGCTCAGACAAATAATGAATCGTTCTAATTGCCGCGCATCTCTGTTTTGAGTGGTTTTTGTTTTTACACTCGTGACCTCACCTCCACGCACAGCCACCCTGCTCCACAGGGAAATAACTTCTAATTTGCCAACACTTCTTACTTTGACGGTTTTAAAAGCTTTTATATTGACCTTTTCAGCAGCTGTTAAAAGCTCTCTGTGTGTTGAGGTTAAATGCTTCAAAAGTGTGTGTGGATTTCAGCTTTGGCTGCAAATGGGCAAACGACTTGCTCTGTTTGTGTTTTGTTTTGTTGAAATGTGTGTAACCCTCTCGTTAAAGACTCGACTCCTGATGTGCTCGGTAGACCCCCTCTGCGGCCCACGAGCCTGCTGTGGAAGCCCTGCCCGCCGCTGCTGTATTTCGCAGAGCCGGGAGGAATGAGCTCATGAGAAAGTTGTTGACACCCAGAGATCATGTTGATGCGGCATTTAATTATCAAATGCAAATTAGGGCTGGAAGGGAAGGGAAACTTTGACCCCCTGTCCACGGAGGGACTGTGCTGTCTCCTCTCCTCTTCATTCATTTGTCCTCCTTTTGCTCCACGGAGTTGGTTTACAGAAGATCCAGTGTCAGGTGTGTGATGAGCAGGTGGGTTGAGGCTCTCATTTAGGTTGGTCTTTGTGTCTGTTGCGAAAATATGGAGAACCCTGTTGGCATGGGAATGGGAAACAAAGAGCTTTAGACACAAACACAGGACTATGGGGACACAGCTTGTGTGTGTGACACCACCACGTTGCTGGTTCACATCCCTCCAGTAGCTCCAATAGAAGTGGCATTCAAATAGCAAATGCATAGATAATCATAGCAGATGATGTTGGAGATCAGGAGAGAAGTGGCTCTCAAAAAGATGGATTCGAGACCCTCTTGAATGCGGGAGGGATTCGGCAGCTCTGAGGGACATGGGAGCTTCTTCCACCATACTGGAGACAAAACTGAGATCCTACAGGCTTCTGATTTTGGACCCTTGCTAGAGGGACCACCAAGCAGCCTGAGGTGTTGGAGCACAGCGCTCTAGCTGGGTGTAGGGAGTGTCCGCCGTAACTCTTAACTGTCCACTTGGCTCATGACATCACTCCTTCATCAGCTGGCCCGCATAATTTCCCAGGAGACGGGAGGGCAGTTCGGTGCTGTGGGACGTGTTGGGAACGGACCCAAAATGCTGCGGGAGCAGAGGTGCGAACTGCTGTATCCCTCATATCTAATGGAGGAACAAGAGGCGTAGGCCTTAATGAGCAGCCCTGCTCCCTCCATCACCTCTGCCGGAGGCCCCGCATTCAGCACTTTTGCCCCGCACCCCTGGCTCACTCCCCCTCCCCAGAGGAGGCCCTGTGCTGACCCTCACGCCACCTACTAAATTATGCATCGGGACTTGAATCGCTATAAAACATGGACATAATATCGCAGCGTTAAATTGGCAACGCCTCTGCAGGCCTGCGCTCGTGTTTGTGCCTTTTACAAAAGTGCTGGCGTTGTGTTTGCTTGTGTTTATGTGTCTCTTTTATTAATGCTTCTGCTTATTGTTAGTGCAGCGGTTGTGTTTGCTCAGGTCTTTCACTTAATAGTCTCTGCAGGACGGCGAGCCGTTTGCGAACGTACTGTGTGGAACGTCTTTGTTCACCGCCACCGCGCTCCTCTGCGCTTCGAGTTTGCATGTTGGGGCAGTTGACCGTTCCCGTGCACCGGGCCGTAGGCTCCGTACACACATACACACACCGCTGTCATATTTCACACCTCCACGCAGAATTCCTTTGAACCTCGAGAGAGAAACATGTTGATAATCTGCCGTAGGAGCGTCGCTCCTGCTCCCCGACTCGCACGCACCCGAGTTGTGGATCTTCAGAGATCCAATTTCCATGGCTTGTGGACACGTGAACCAAGCTGCTCCTTTAACGGGCCAGATTATGGAGGTCAGAGAAAAAATGCCAGGTTTAGAAGAGTTGCAAATTGTCGGGTAGTTTGACACCACACACGTAGTAAATAAAAGCAAAACTTTTAGTAGCAGTGTGTTTAAGTATCAGCTTCTTTTGTGTAGTTTTCTTTTTTGTACTGTATTTAAGGATTTGAATGAAATTGTATTTTGGATATACACTGATGCTGTAGCCAGAGAAATGTTTCAGCATCTAAAGTGCTTCTTTTGTAAACACCTACAGCAACATTTACATTTTATTTTCTACAGGAAACAATGACACACCTGTTTACTCCGTGTAACGCCTTTGCTATGAGGTGTGTGTGACACACATTTCCTCATTATTTACCCTGATGGGGTGAACGGGGTGAACGGGGTGCAGTGGACCGTTACTACCCAGGAGAATGTACTCATAAGTAACGTGAAAGGTCAATTGGTAAATAATCATAAAAGAACGCTTGAGCCATAAAGGTTAAGGATGTGAGTGAGCTGTTGTGCGGCGCCGTTTGCTGACAGCCACAGTGCAGAGCCTCGCCACTCTTGGCGGGGTAGTAGTTCTCGGTGCGACAGACAGCTTTACGGCCAGTTAGCCTCTGTAATACGATAAAACGTCCGTAACGGATGGCGTGTTTTACTCGCCCGTGGCAGCGGCAGCTGCTTGGGGAAGGAGGGGGTGGTAGTGCATGCATTACGTGGGGGGAGCGAGGGAGACGGTGAAATGCCAGGATGATCACTTTGGGCAGCTAAGGGGGCAGGTGCTGGTCGGATGCGATGTGGGGAAGCGTTGGGCTGGGGGGGTCACTCTGAAAAGGCTAAATGTGTTAAATGTATGGGATGTGTTGGGGGGGGTTACCGTTGTGTCACACCTGGCTGTATGTGCTATGGACCCTTGGCCTGTCCAGACCAAAAGTTGGCTACCGAAGGACCGGAGTTTGATGGCACGTAGCTTTCGCCTCCTCTGCTGGCCATTCGCTCTCTTTCCAGCCCCCCCTCAGAGGGGACCGTGGCCACTTTGCCCTCCCGCCAAACCGCCACCGCGTACCTGATGTTGACAGCGCGAACGCAGCAGGTGTGATGTGAATGTACACGTCATCGGTTTCGCTCATGGTTCTCCTGCTGCAGCGACGCCTCGTCCCTTCTCCGTGCCGAGGAAGTGTGACCGAGGAAACCCTTCTGAGCACCGTCTGCTGGAACTGAGGCTGTGCTCAGCTTTTCACAGTCCTTAAACGAGGTAAACGTGACCACTTGTAATTTGCGCTCCTATGATGGTGGTTGAGCGCCTTTTCGACACGCGGTGGCATGACGCTGCTCCGCCGCTCCAGCTTTGCGATTCCAGTCCTTGTGTCTCTGCAGCTCCACAAATAATCGAAGCCGTTTTCAGAGTTAAAGTAAAACGTCACTGCGCTTGTATGCTTTGCGTACCATGTCCGGGCCAGCGACACGCGAGGGTAAGTGTGCGTAAGTGTGTAAGTAAGTGTATGTATGTATGTGTGTGTGGTGGAGATCAGTCGTGCAGAACTCCTTTCCCAACTGACTCTTCTGATGTTGAGCTCGTTCACGGCGCTCTGCTGGGTCGAGGCCCATCTTGCACCACAGACGGGGATGCTCTGCTGTCGCTTCCCACCGTCGAGGACCGAGAGCCCAACCCGTACCGGTGCCTCTCCAAGTTCATTTCTAATGAGTGTTAATGAGACTCTGGTCAGATAAATGTTTTTTTATCCCTGGCACCGTCTGACGCTCCATAAACACACGGGTTCAACACCTGCCTTTCCGGGACCGGAGACAGTCAGGAGGTGGGAGCGACACGGTGTCTTAATGCTGATTGTCGGCAGGGCGTCGGGCCATCCATATCGCTGCCGAGGGACGGCTCCTCCGCAGGACGGCTGTTGTGCAGTATCACCTTGAGTGATTTTCTTCCGCAGAGATTTACCCTCCATCACGTCCCACAACTAATGATTAAAGCCCATTTGTGGGTTTCTTCGCAGAACAAATGAGATGCTCCTGTTTGTGCACACGACAGTGTGGAGAAAAGATGAGACGGCGTGTCTGAGGCGCCGAGCGCTTTAATTTGTGTGAGTGATGCGCACTGGGATGTCGGCGAATGGCGCACCGACAGGGGAACAAGTTAATGACTAATTAAGAGGGGCGATTAAGAGAGGAGGGATAAGGTGTGTCAGCGGTATGGCAGCGACCCCTCCATCATGTCCCGCAGCGCCATCCATCGCGAGCTGCCACGCAGCCGGGGGGGAGCGCCGTGTGACCTCTGACCCCCTCATATAGCGGAGGCCACATGTCAGCGAGGACGTGCGTGCGTCACGCCGAGACACACTTTCGTCGTCCTTACCAAATTCTGTTGCATTGTTGTCATCAGAATGTTTATGGTCACTCCGCCCAGGTTTTACCCGAGGCTTCTGCGATAAGTTCTGGACAACCGTGTCCCTCATTGGACAAGTGGGTTTCCATCATGGACAAAATGATGTTGATGGTGCAGCTGTGTGTGTGTGTGTGTGTGTGGTTTCTAATGAGTCACGAGCAGGAAAAACTCTATTGACTGTCCAACCCAGTGATTGGTGAAAGATGCCCGGTGGGATTCCTGCGGCAGCGCTGTTTGGTGGGGGTGTCACCCGGGCGCTGCCCGTTCAGACCCGTCTAATCCGGTGGTTCTTCGATGGCGCAGAAAGATTTTTGGCGTCTCGAACCTCCACAAACATCTTCACGGGACATAAACGCACTCGGGGGAGGAGTGTGACGGGAGGTGCTTGAGAAGCAGGAGCTGTGAGGAGTCGCCACGCTAAAGGCCACAGCATCCTGACGGGACCGAGGTCACATTGAGCCCGAGGGCCCGAGCACTGTGTACTCTACTGCAGGAACTTTACCGTGCGCTTTACTGTGGTAATGTGTTTATGTCACTCTGGGGTCACAAAGCATGTTCATTTCATCATCCTTTGCTGATTTGTATGTATGTGTGTGAGGGGTGGCTGCTCTGATTTACTGGGCCGACTAGTGTGTTTTCAAGTGCCTTCGGGGAACACAAGTCTGGTTGTTGTTGTTCATTGACCTGGCACTTTTCTCCCATTTATACAGCTGGGTAATTGTTACTGTAGTAATTCATGGTAAGTACCTTGATCAAGGGACTTACACAGGAGCAGGCTTTAAACTCAGAGTTACAAAGTAGTAATAATAGTAATACTGTAATAATAATAATAGTAGTAATAATTTACAGAATAGGGACGAACGTTGAAACTCCCCCTCATCCCAGTGTTGTGAATTAAAATGATCAAGTGTGTTTATTTTACAACCAATTTTGAAACCAGACTTCGTGCTGCAGAGAGACTCCTGTACCCGGTGGTGAAGCGAACCCCATAAATGAGGACAGTGTCCTGCAACTTTTGGGTCTCTTATTGTGCACTGTGATTTATTCTTCTTTTCTCCACCGTTTCGGCCACAACTTTGTGTGTTTTTCTGTCATTTTTCATTGTTCGCACTGTTCCCACTGTCCCCAGTATGAGCTGTGTTCCCATGTCGCACCTACACCTTTGTTTGCTTTTGGACTCAGATTTTTTGTGTGTGTGTGTGTGTGTGTGTGTGTGTGTGTGTGTGTGTGTGTGTGAGAGACAGGTGGCGGCGCTGATTTACTGGGCTGACTAGCGACGCACCTTTTGCTACAGAATCTGCTGCACTTTCTTGTTTTTGTTGTTTTGTTCTTCTCTGCTTGTTGTTGACAGGAGTGGGGAGAGATATAAATGAAACATATATAACAAAGGGGAAAGCCCTACAGCTTCTTTTTACCACTTTACAAATTGTCCAAACATGTAAAACTGTCCAGTAATTATTGAAGTGATGTGATCTGTTGCTGTAGCCGCTCGCAGTCGGTAGATGGCGCTACTGGGCCATCAAATGCATTATGGTCCTGTGTGTGTGTGTGTGTGTGTGTGTGTGTGTGTGTGTGTGTGTGTGTGTGTGTGTGTGTGTGAGAGAGATTATTTTGGAACAGCATGTGCTGTTAGTAGCCACATTTATGTCTTATTTTTTAAATTCAGGTTTTCATTTTATTATTGTTGACTAATCCGAAAACTTTTAGGGTTGCACATTATTCAGCAACTCTTGTACATAATCCCTGCAGGAGTTACAGGTTTTACTTGGAGAAAACACTCGGAACAGAAAATATTTTGCAACTATGTCTTATCATGAGCTAAAGTGAATAGTTTTTTGTTTTTTTTTTTTTAAATGCTGAAGTTTGTGCCACGTGTGTAAAGGAGGATGTTCAGTCAGTTTCTATTAAATCCACACGTTGTGTTTAACATGTGTTACGTACAGTTAGAGGATAATGTGGGAGTCGACTGGCTGGAGACGAGTTCTGTCATCCCCATTTATGTTTTGTTGTGGGACATGTGGGACACCTGCGTGCTGCTTCACTTTTGCTTTTCTGTCCAGTGCGTCCCAACACACAGGTGAGCTCACACTTGTCACTGCAGCCACGCACACACGCACGCACGGGGCTCTTAAGTAGGTGTGCTGTGAAGGTGTGCAGCAGAATGAAGGCCTTGTGTTTGAACCCAGGTGTGAACCCCCTCCCCCCCGGTTTGCCCTCTAATGAAGCGAGGGAACAGTTACAGACGGGTGGCGCTGTGGGGGCCAAGCTGCGGGGGGCCGTTCACATTGTTAACTGTGATGCAATGGTGCCACACTGGGACAGCCCTGCTTGGGGATCGGGGGATCGGGGGTCCGGGGGGGGGGGGGCGCGGGTGCTCAGAGCTGTCCCGCTGCGGAGGGCAATTAGTGCGAGGACTGTGTGTGTGTGTGTGTGTGTGTGTGTGTGTGTGTGTGTGTGTGTGTGTGTGTGTGTGTGTGTGTCACACACAGATTAGACAAACCCAGCATTTCTCTTACTTTAATACAAAACTGCCACGTCAGCTGTGTGAAGTGTTTGTTAAGCATGAGCTTTACAGAGGTTTTTAGACATTTTGCATTTTGACATTTTTGTATAGAATTTTTTTTTTTCTTGCTTTAAATATTGTTTTCTGAATTGCCAGTTGACTCAGTTTGAAATGAACGGTTCATTTTATTGTCTGGATTTCATGTGAGTCCATGTATTTTGAACTTTAACATTTAAAATGGTTTTTAAAAAAGAAAAAAGAAAGAAAAAAAACCTTGTAGAACTGGCACATATATTTACATTAACAAAACACCTTAACGTTTCAGTATTTATTTAGTAAGTATATCTAAAAAATTTATGTGAACTATGTTATGAATTTGTCAGACTCTAATTGTCACACACATTAATCTTTAATTTTACACTTTCCCGTGTTGGATGATAAAAAGTAAAATTTGTGTTTTCCTTAAACAGTGGCAGGAGTGTGTGTGTGTGTGTGTGTGTGTGTGTGTGTGTGTGTGTGTGTGTGTTGCGGTGGGGGGTTGAGGCTTGCAGATAAACAAGGTCTGCAGAAAGAGAAATAATGGAAAGCCAGTAAATAGAGAGTAAGAAACAAATGAAAACGTTATTGTGGACATGACTTTTTTTTTTTTTTTTTTTTTTTGAGAGTCTGGATTTGAGTCCCACTGGAGACGGGATCCGATTACAGAGACGTCCTGCTCTCAGTAAACTCTGCAGCGCACGTAGTGAGCTCTTACCATGGTAAAGCAAGCATCCTCTACAATTTATATCAAAAAAACCAACTAGGGTCATTAATGAAACATTTTTTAATATTATTCTATTGTACAAAATATTTATATATAATTAATAATAGTAACAATAATAGTATTTTCTATTAAATGCTGTCTTTGCGCAGGGTGATTTACACAGATGGACTGAGTACTTTTATTCTTTAACACAAAAACGGTAATAAAATTGTCCTGTACAGTTAATATTGATGTAAAGAAATGCAGCTGCTTTTTGCCTTCGCTCTTCTTCCTGCTGATTTACTGCAATGTGGATTTTCCTGATTTCTTCATTAGTGTTAAGAAACGTGCGGTCGGGGCCACGAGGGGCCCTTCCGAGGGGCCCCGGTAACGCGTTCCGCTCGGTGCGGCTTCGACGAGTGTGCTCGGGCCCGGGACCGAGGCAAGACTGGTGGGGGGTGAGGGCTGACCGTGGCCGTCGCTGTCATTATTGTCCTTGTCAACGTGGGGGCTCGTCTCTTCTACCAGGCTATACTGTAGTAATGCGTGCTTTGCGTTGCCCCCGATATTTAATTATTCGTGTTTGAAGAGTGAAATGTCCAGTTATTATAATGGTTTAAATCTCTCCCTGCAGTGGAAAGGATTTTCTTTCGTGTGGAATGCGTGCATTTGGGGCTAGAAAATTCCGAAGAGATGTAATAAAGAATAAATGTCACATGTTGTGTCATTATTTTACCATCTGAAGATGATTAGTAACAGCAATTGGACACTTTCTGGAAACATTTTAAAGATGTTTATTTTTAGTACTTTTTTTTTTTTTTTTTTTTTTTTTTCCTTTAACGTGTCTTTTACACAATTCCTCTATTTTATCTCTTTTATTTTCCTGCAGCTGACTGAGCTGAAAAATATGCTTCATGATTTTTGTTATTATTTCACATTGAACAGTGATTTGATATTTGTTCATTTTCTGCCCTTTACTGTGGATTAATTAGTCACTTTTAGTCTGTTTATTTCCTTTCCACAGTATCACATTTTTTGTTTATGGTACATTTTTTTGTTCTGTGGCGTTTTGTCAGGAACCAAAAATTAATTACCCAGCACAAAAGCTGCCGCTCGAAGTGGGTCAGAGGCTTTTGTCTTTTGCCTAATTTGCAGCAAATATCACATTTTTATACCTTTAATGCACTCAGACCTGTTTAATGAACCTGTCTATAATACCATATGAACAAATGCAGCGTGTTTACTGTCTCTTTTTTTTTTTTCTTTCCTCCTTTTCTGAGCACTCCTCTTCACCTGCAGTGTGTGTGTGTGTGTGTGTGTGTGTGTGTGTGTGTGTGTGTGGGGAATGACACGCCGGCGCCTTGCGACACGTCACTCAATCGGCGGCAAAGGAGCGCCGGAATTAACGAGGTTTCCACGTCCGAGCGGCCGGCACCGGGGCCCGGCTTCCCGAGGACCGCGGCACGAGCGTGCTCTCTGCTTTCAGGACATAATTAAAGAAATCGTTCAAAGAGGAACTTGTGCATATTTGAGTTATTACTATCGTTAGAGCCGTACAAATATGGAAATATGATTGCCAGGAGCATATAAATCAATGATCAGCAAGGCCCGAGAATCCAATAAATATGGGTAGTTAAATACTTTAAAATGCAAATCACATGTATCACATTTGCATACTGTAGAATTTAAAAAGAGATGCTCTTCCTTGAGATGTTGCAGAACAGGAAGGAGGCTTGTGGGTAAATGAGACCCCCCCTCACTTTTTTTTTTTTTTTTTTTTGGATATTCATCACTGGTCACTGCGAGACGTGATGAATGATATGAGACCGGAGTGGCAGGACGGAGACGACCGCGTTCTTCTGCGCAGCCCAAAGTGCCTCCAAGTCATGTGAATAATTAAGACTTAATTATTCTTCATCCATCTAAATCACAGCGGTACAGATTGAGGGAAGGAATTCATAATTTCTCGCACGGCGCCGCGTCTCGTCGTGATGCTGTAAACTGAAGTGACTTTGAATAATACCTAGTGACCTTACAGTAATTATTCCCTATAAAGCGTTTGGATGCAGTTTTTCTTTAATTGACTCGATTGGTTCAGGGAAAATTGTATTAAAAATACATATGTTTTACAGCTGGGTTTAAAACATCTTCCCCCCCCTTTTTTGTTTTTAATGTATTATTAATTATTGTTCTAAATGGAATTAACACATGGGATGTGTGGGGCGTGACCGTACTGTTTCCTGTGCGTGTGCGGCTGTCCGAAGCGAGCCGCTTTGTAATTAACGCACTGGGGCTGTTCTGTTGCTCAAATCAACGTCTCATTCAAGCACACTGCCTTCCTCATATAAGAAAAAGGGGGTTTTTTTTGCACAAACGCCACTTTTATTGGTTTGTGCCCTTTGCCTGAGTCGTTGAAATTTCCAGATGAATCTTGAGACGATGCTGGGAAGTTTGCTGTAAAGATCACTGCTATCTGGTTGCATTTATCGGACCTCGTGCCACATGAGGAGACGCTCGGGAGGGCAGCGGCGGAGACGACATGACTCTCCTGTGTTTCGTGACGTCTTCCTCCAGCGCCATGTCCCGCTTTGTGTCAAGTCCTGGCCTCCAGGTCCTCACGTGCCGCTTCCAGTGAAACGCGCTGCTCTCCTCCGCAGTTTTACCCTGTGTGTTTGTTGCACGGGTCACCTTGACGTCGGCGACGGGCCAGGCTCGCGGTGACGAAGGTGCGGCCGGTGCCGCAGCGCCATCGTTGGGAATTTTCCAGAAAACGTCCCTCCGGGGCAGTCGGAGGGCAGGAGAGCCGGCGCTGGTGCGGCGTCCATCTTTTACTCCACCTGCGCGAGCGCCTTTCTTCGGCCAAAGTGGACGAGCTGCTGCTCGGTTCCACACCTGCGTGGCTTTCTCTTCCCTACACCCCTGTGGCACGACCCCAGTCGGGGGTCACTGAAGGGTTCGAAAAGGAACGGAACCAAAACCGAAGAGGGCGAATGAGGCTCCGTCTGCATTACATTTACATTTACATTTACTCATTTAGCTGATGCTTTTCACCAGAAGGACTTCTAATTATTTACCCATTTATACATCTGGGTAATTTTACTGGAGTAATTTTGGGTTAGTACCTTGCTCAAGGGTGCTAGAGTTGGAGGGGAGTAAGAGTCTGCGACTGCAGTTTGACAGCAGTAACCTTGTGCTTTATGAACGCAGTGACCTTTGCTGCACAGTTTGCCTTCTTCAGATTTTAGGCTGCTGTAAAAGTCAGAGAAATCAATTTTTTTAAAATGACTGTGTGTGTGTGTGTGTGTGTGTGTGTGTGCGTGTGTGTGCGTGCGTGTGTGTGCGTGCGCGCTCAGCTCTTACGCAATGGGGTCTAATACCGCAAAGAACTGCGATGACTGCCTTACGAAGCAGTGTGTGTCCTTTTCAGACACACTGGCCTTACTGTCCAGGGCACTTGTGTGTGTGTTCGTTACACTGTCTTTTTTCTTTCACAACGGCTGTTTTATTCTCTGCAGTGTCTTGTATTCAGACTCTTGGGGACATAGATACACACCCGGTGTCTCAGACAGAGAAGGGTTTTGTCCCTCGCTGGCTATTACTCTGTTAGCCTCTACATTACCATGGAAACAGTGATCACTAGTGTACCAACAGGGTTCAAATGGCACTGTTAATTCAGGTGCTGCTCTGAGACAGATATTCCTTGAAGCAGTTTATTAACATGGTCGCACTTCTCTGACAAAACCAACTATGTATTTCCTGTCCCACTGACAGTGTCACATACACCGATTAAGGTAAATCGAAGTAACTGCTCAGATAGCAGATCCTGTACTGAATCTTAGAAAGAGCTCTTGCACAAGTCTAATTTAAACCTTAAATCTTCCAACCAGATCAAGGTGAGTGAGTGTCAAACGTGTGTTAGTCACACTGTGCAGCGTCTGTGTGCTTTGCGGGGTGAAAGAGTCCGGCGCTGATCTTGTGAACTTTCTCTTTATTTGTGATAAATTGCGAGGCAGATTATGAGAAGGACTTCATAAAAGATTGAGAAAGCACTATATGTGTTTGTGTGTGGGGGGTGCGGTGGCGCAGTGGGTTGGACCACAGTCCTCCTCTCTGGTGGGTCTGGGGTTCGAGTCCCGCTTGGGGTGCCTTGCGACGGCCTGGCGTCCCGTCCTGGGTGTGTCCCTTCCCCCTCCGGCCTTACGCCCTGTGTTGCCGGGTAGGCTCCGGTTCCCCGTGACCCCATATGGGACAAGCGGTTCAGAAAATGTGTGTGTGTATGTGTGTGTGTTTGTGTGTGTGTGTGTGTGTGTGTGTGTATTATATATACACACACACACACACACACACACACATATATATGTCTGTATATTAGAAATAAGTATTAGAAACAAATGTGTTTTCTGTCCCTTCTCAATTTCTTCCCTTAGGGGTACCGCAGTACGCACCCTTCCCTAAGGTTTCTTCCCTTAAGAAACACTGTTAATTGGTCCCCCATCACAAGAGGGATTTGTGAAGCAGGGCGTTTTCAGGGAACACGTTGAACCCGTTACGCGAGGAATTGTTGTGTGACGTGTTCATTTAGGGGGGCGTGTGGGGTTTGGCCGATGCCTGCTGTGTGGCGGGTCTGGGGTTCGAGTCCTGCTTGGGATGCCTTGTGACGGACTGGCATCCCGTCCTGGGTGCGTCCCCTCCCTCTTTGGCCTTACGCCCTGTGTTGCCGGATTGGCCTCCGGCTCGCTGCGACCCCCCTCGGGACAAGCGGTTGTTGACGATGGATGGGTGTATGTATTCATATAACTTTATAGATATAATGCACGTGTAAAACAGCTCAGAATCTGGTGAACAGGGTTGTGCGCACACACACACACACACTCATGAAGCCAATGACAAAGCAGCTGCTGGTTGAACTTTCGCAGCTGTGCTCTCTGATAATTGGGTTCCGCGGCTTTGTGGCCGAACCTTCTGGCTTCATGAGACCCTCCCTGACTTATTTTTCTGTGTGATCATGGCTCTGTCCCACTGCGCGTCTTGGTTACGGCTCACGAGGGGGCCCAGGCAGTCTGAGAACAGTACCACTGTACACGATGAAGACCAATAGACACAAAGGCACATGCGCTGTGTGTCCACTAATTACTGCAGGAATTAAAGCAGAGTCTCTTGTGATTAAACAGTCTTTTCATGGTCACTTTGACCAGGTGGCTTTGAACAGCCCTCCAGCTCTGCTTCTGCTGGCAGAACGTCGTTGAGGGCGACGCTGTGGCTTTCTGCCGGCCTCTAGGTGCTCACAGCACCCGCAGCATCAGCACCAGCACCAGTACTGAATGTGAGGGCCTCACTCTCAGGTGTGATCACAGCGTAAGCGACAGTTTCACCACTCGGAAGTATGTGGCTCAGCGCCTGTACTGTACTGGAACTTTTACCGGAGTGCAGAACAGTACGTACCGCAGTGAAAGGCTCTCTCTCGCTCAGTACTGTACACCCCAGGTGAAACCTGACTGGCATCAGTTTTTAGCTCAGAATACCTCACCGTGGTCTCCTGGATGGAGAGGGGGAAGGAACCAGAATGAGACATGGGGGGTGGGGGAATGAACTGAGGGTGGTTAAGGGTAAGAAATGTCACGCCTATGTAGAGGGTGTAAGGTTTAACACACAAGTGACGCTGCTGCGTATCGCTGGAGGAACAAGGGAAAAATGTGACCACTATATAGTGGAGAAATTTCAGATATTAATTGCAGATTTGTAGAAATATAGACATTTTACTGGCAAAAATACAATTGCTCCATCAGCTTTACTAGTAAATGCTGTTAAACACAGGAAATTTAACATTTTGATGGAAGTCTTTTTGTATACATTTAATCTCATTCTGGTCCTTTCCTACAACTATATATAAACATAAATCTGTCCATCTAATTCTGTACATAAATATATTTACAATTGGTGTGTAAACACCTTATTATTGGCCAAATGGTCTGAAAGATTCTTTTTTTTTTTTTTTAAATTTTAATTTTAAAATCACCTCTGAACACATTTGTAGGTTTGCCACCCTAAATACAGCTTTTACAAAAAATCTGTACATGTGTATTTTAAAATAAAAAATACCAAAGGACATTCCCCCAGAACAGTAAAGCATCGTTTTCATTATTTCTAAAAATAAAACCCTGAGCCCAATCTTTCCTGATAATCAAATTCTAAGTTTAATCTATTCCTTTCTTGGGCTTAATTAGTATTCTAGCTGGAGGCACCATGATTATGACTAGACGGCACTTTTGCAGAATTTCACATCAGTGCAGGAACGGTATAAAAAACATCATCCGCTCTTTTCTAATAGCAAAATATTATGTGAATATATTTTTGTGGAAAATGTATGTATTTGCAAGCAATGTGAAAATGTCAATGCATGTGAATTAAGATTTAAATGAGAAGACGATACTTTGCCATTCCTCACAGTTACCATGGTATTTTGAGCTAGATGCTCTGGATACATCTGTTTGGTACTTGGTCGGCAGTTCCTGCGCCCCGACTCTCTTTTTCTGATAAATATGTGTTTACTTTTCATTTTGATGTAGTTGCTTACAGTGCAAAGGTGTCACAGTAGAGAAGCTTGTATAATAAGGATGATTTTCATAATAAAATGAGTTTTTTATACAAGTGACTAAATACAATAGCTTCCTGTGCTGTTAATTAGTTCCACTTAATTTAAAATGTAAATTTGTCAGAAATATTTACATGAAGTATAAACACTTTTCCCCATATTTAAGAAAAAATTGACAAAGAAGCGCAGGCAGCACAGTAATTTTTGCCCTATGTTTTAACGTGCCTTTGCACTATGAGACAGTATTTACAGTAAGTACAGTATTGAGGGGACTGTGCAGCATCAATATTTCTGCACAACTAGTCGGGCCACTTAGTTTTGTCCTCCCTGTTGTGTGTGGTACACCACTACTTTTATATGTTCGCACCCTGTTTCTTGCGTTTATGCTCAGTTTTGTTAGCGTAATTGTCAGTGCATTCAGTAATCTCCCCTAAGTGCTGCTCATCGTCGATCAGGGAACTCGCTGAACGGCTCGTTATGGCAAGAAAAGGTTTAACGGTTCAATGGGAAGAATGACTGGAAAACACTGGATGAACGTGTGAAAAAAGCTCATTCTCTAATTCTAGTACTGCAGAAAGTCAGCATTAATAGCAGGCAGGTTTGGGGGGGGGAGGGGGGTGTGAATACAACAACTCAATTCTTATTGACGCTTTTTATTTAAACACGAAAATGAGCAGTCGAAAGGAATATTAACTCTGGAAAGACGAAGGCGTCGGCCAGCAAAGACGCCCTCCTTCCAGGCCTCCAGGGGATCTCGCCCTTTCCTTCGGTTTCCGGCTTCTCTGCAGGGGGGTCTCCAGACCGTCCCGCTTCGTTACTCATGTCTCTGCCTGTGGAGTAATGAGCGATGAATTAATTAACCATCAGTAAATATTTTACTGGTGTGTTTTGCGAAGAATTGTAATAGATGTCAGTTTTGCTGCTTATGTATGGTGTGTGTGTGCGTGTGTGCGTTTGCGCACAGTGTATGTATACATAATGTTGAAATGTTCTTTGGCGTCAGAAGGACAACGCGAGCAGCCAAATACGACACTGAGTGAGCACGGTTGCGGTCCTGCAAGGAAGTGCACAATGGGCCGTGAGGAAGGGATAAAGATAATAATAAATGGAAATAACCGGGGCGAATATTCAGTTTCAGAGCTTCATTATTTTTAAGCTGCCTGTGCAGAGTTTCACTTTGTCTTCCCCACCTGGCTCATGAATTTACGTTCATATCGTCTGCGTGGGTTTTTCTGTCTCTTCCCGTGTGCTTTCACCCGTGGACAGCACGGTACCTTTAGCAGCGGCCTTGTTACAGCGACAGTGTCCTGGGGGAGAAGGCGAATTTCAATAAAAAAACCCCAATAAAGCACGAGAGCCACCACTGTGATTTGTTTTCGGCTGGGGGAGAACATCTGCAGCAGATGACAGATGTGAGATGCTGCGGGTGGGCAGCCGTGTTATAACATCCTCCGTGGGGAAGCCAGTCGAGTGGGAGCGTGTGGGGAGAGCGATCGGTTTCAGCGGTGCGCTCGCTAGCACCCGCCGTCCCCTGTTCTCTGGGCGGCAGGCTGTCCAAACACTGTCCAAGCGCATGAGAAGCCGATTCGGATGCTGTCAAAACGGATCCCCCTCAAACGGCGGGAAGGGAGGGGAGTGTGTATAGGAGCGTATCTCTGTGTGTGCGTGCGCGCACGCTTGTAGTGGAGAGAATTACACCAAGACCCTTCCAGCCGTCCTTGCGACAAGAGGAGGAAGAGCGGGCCCTGTGAGGAGACGATGATTGAACAGGGCAATGGAGTTCAGAGGTGAACCCTGGGGCGTCGTCGTCGTCCAGGCACACGTGTGGGTTTAAACACCCTAAGAAAGGCGACTCCTGGATGGGTACATAGAGTAAACCAGACAAATTGGACATCACACCTTGAATGCTGCCAAAGTGGCTTTTCTCCTAAGTTATCAGTTTTTAATATTGTTAAAAAAAAGATGGCTTTTGAATATTCTGACTGTGTCCGTGTGGCTGTCCTCCAGGTGCTCTGGTTTCCTCCCACAATGCAAATACAAGCTGTTCGGGTGCATTTGTAGCTCAGAATTTCGTGCGGTGATAGACCGTGGCTGAAGACACATCTGCGAGCGTACGCCACCCATGGCCTGTCCCGGCATTCCCTGTGCTTACTGGGATGGAGTCCGACTCGCACGAGTTATCGATCCTGACTCCTTCGACTCGTGTCGAAAACAAGGATGCACGTGGCAGGTTTCCTGTGCTTGGGGTTTACAGTCAAGTGCATGTTTCAATGGAGGGGACACTTTCTGAGGGTGAGCGTGATGGGAGCGGTGCCTCGGGTCAGTGGTCCGGCACAGGGGCGCAGGGTAAGCCATAGGGCAGGATGAGCGATTGGTTTGACCCAGGTAATTGAAAGTGCTTTAGACTATTACTGCAGGCTGAAGGCTTGTTTAAGCGCGCTGGCTGGCAGTCTGCGGGGAGGGCACGGATCTCCGGATCCGTCAGCTCTGTCAGTCTGCGGAGATGAGAACTGTCAGCCTAATGGCCTCCTCCACGTCGACGTCTGCATGCAGCCAGAAGTAAAATCGATGTGCTGTCATGCGAGAGCGCGGGCGTAGCGAGCCTCCAGGTGGGTTGGATCTCTATGCCGCTTTATGTCTACATTTCCAGCTCTGCTGCGGAGCAGACGGGAAACACAGAGATGGACAGATGCTCGCCTTGTTTACATGTTGCACACTTTGTTTGGGTCCGGCCTTCTTTTTTGAAATCTTGTTTAACGTTTGTCACTGAACTCTCTCGACACGGAACAGAATCTCTTTGTTTTCTTAAAGCGAACAGGGTGACAAGCAGCACAACACAAGAAAATGCCATTCGCTGGTTTGCTTTATGTTTTTCAAACTTTTCATTCTCAAATATTAATTAGTTCTTGCATGGCATTGTAATTAGACCCCTGTGTTTTCAGCGTGATTAACGTTAGTGATTTGCAAAGATCTACATTGCTGGACAACCTGCGTTTCTCTCATAGCATAAAATACGGTCTATGAATCAAGTGTAAAAGTTCAAAAGCTTTGCGGTTGTTGTTGTTGTTGTTGTTGTTGTTATTCATGTCTATGTGGTCAAATATGCTTTCCTTAAAAATATTTAAATAACTACAATCCCTTACAAACCGAAGGTTAGTAACTCCTCCTTACGTCATGTAAACGTTTAACAACGAATTAGGTTCCATCAGCTGTACCAAGTGAACGAACCGTGTAGTGGGTAGTACTGGTGTCTCTCAGCACCTCGGCAGAGCGATAGGACACGGGTTCGACCCCTGCTCGGTCTCTGGGGAGTTTGTATGTTCTCCCCGTGTGTGGTTTTGCCTCTTATAGTCCAAAGACATGTAGTGGGTGAATTGCTGACTCTAAATTGTCCAATGTGCGTGCGTGCGTGCGTGTGTTACATTGCTCTGGTTTGTTGATGGATGTGAGCTAAATACTACACAGTAATCATTGTGCTGTGCTTAGAAAAAAAGTCTCTGCTAAATGAAGTGTAAACATGGACATGTAATGTGTCAGTAACGTATCGATGGCAACCTAGTGACTGCAAACCATGGATCGCTCGTGTGCAACAACAAGGGCACCGTGTGTATTTCGTGTTCTGGATTGAGGGGGTGTGCGGAGCTGCTGCAGATCCACCCGTGGACAACGTCAAGGCTCCGGAAGCGCTTTTCTCCTCCGTGTCTCCTGTACCCTTGGGGGACGTCCCGGTGAAAGGGTCCTCGGTCACAGCCCAAACCGGCGAGCGCCACGATGGCTCTTTGACACCACAAGTTGATTGCGTGGGAACGCCTCGCGTGGGTTTCGCACACGGGTGCCCCCCCCCCCCCCCGTTTGTCCCAGCCCACGGCAGTAGTGTGACTGAAGCGCCACAACGATTACTTCGCGGGGGGCTATAGAGAGCTGCGGAAACACTATGTTCACAACACGCTGCGCTTTCGCTGCTTTCCTTCCTCGAGGGTGTGAGAGTTCGATTGTGTTCCAACCCCACCTCCTGGTGTAGTGCCCTAATCAAGGTACTTACCCTGAATTGATATAGTAAAAAATGCCCTGCTGTGTAAATGGGTAAATCGGTGTAAGTACACACAAGGCTGAGCTTAATTATTTTCATAAAGGTGTCACATAAAACATTTACATTTAGTCATTTAGCAGACACTTTTACACTCCAGTATGACACAATACAAGGATAATATTAATGCTGTGACGTCAAGATTATATAATATAAATAAAAATGTTCACCCAGCTTAGGTTAAAATAAATTTAATGAAACGTTTGCTAAAATTATTTTTCATTATTTACATGCTTTGAGCTCTTCACTAAAAACACAAACTCATCATCATTCCCTTGTTTCTCCAGAAATGCATTTGGCCTCCCGGTTATCCCAGTACAAGTCAGGTTGCCCAGTGAGTCACGTTTTGCCTTTTCTTGAGTTTTAAAAAGATTTAAAAAAAAAAAAAAAATAAAAAAATAAAGTAAGAAAGAAAAGGGTGAGATGGAGAGCAGCTTGTGGAGCTCTGGAGAGGATGAGCACAGCGACTGATGAGACGTCCCCACCGCCGACCCCCCGTTTCACTCTTAGAGAAGCTCAGCATTTGCTCTCTGTCCGTTTCTACTCATCTATACGTTGTTTTATGTCCTGATGCAGGTAGCGCTGGAGCGAAGCTCCCGAAACGCCCCCGGCCCCCCGTCGCTGGGGCTCCGTTTGTTTAATGGCGCCGATGCGGAGCGCCGTGGACACGACACATAAATAACGTGCTCCGAATGCTACCTTTTTTGATTTATGGTTCCGCGTACGTCTGGTCCCCCGTTCCTTCGACACACGTCCGTGTCGGCGGTGAGTGAAACCAGACTCTCCTTAAACACAATCAAATTATTTCATCATGTTCAAAATGAAAAGCTGTAATTACTTGTAATTAGGCCTCAGATATTTTTTTTTTCCTCAATTGTGGAATTCTTTTCCAGATCATTCCAAGTCACTGCCTTTGGAAAGTAGGGAACAATTTTCTGTTCACTTTGAAATTGATTAATTTGTGGCCTTGACATGTGGTTTTTTTTTTTTTTTTTTTTTTTTTGCTCCATTTGAAAGCAGCCATATCTGAGGTGGTGTGACGGCACTGTGATGTTGCCCTTAAATCGGCGCTTTGCTTCTCCCTCAAGTGCTTCATTATAGATAACAGTTGGGTGGAAAATGAGTATGATCCACTGCGCCGTGCACCCATACCTGTGAGTGAGTGTGTGCGTGTGCGCGCGCAGTTTTGTGGAGAGCGAAGGGACCCAACGTTTTCCTCGCGGCATAGAATTGCCTGCAATAGCAGCATAATTTGCGTGTGTATTTCTGTTTCGTCCGTCCGATAGCAAATGTGTAACAAAACAAATCCCCCCCATTTATACACATCTCACCACATGTCATTTAGGGAATGTAACACTTTGCTAAACAAATCCGATCCCGGTTTATTTATCAAGGCACGACAACTATGCGTGCGCGTGTGTGTGTGGACAGGAAATGCAAGTATTTCCTCTGGCTCCTGATGACAGAGAGGAAAAGCCCAAGATACAATGAGGGGTGCTAGAAACTGGGCCATCGTGTGTATGTGTGTGCGCGTGCATGCAGTTTAGAAACCTCCCAGACACCCTCTTTACTATGAAGCAGGTGAGAGGTCAGGTGGGGTCGCCCTACCCATCAGGACCTTCTCCTGAGCTCATTCTCATGTTTCTCTTACATTTTCTTATCTGATTCTTTTTGCCCTCAGGGGTTAGAGCTGTTGTCTTACAACATGAGGCTTCTGGGTTTGAATCCCACCTCCTGTTTCAGTATCGTTCATCAAGGAACTTTTCACGGCATCAGTTCTGGATAATTACCCTGGTGTATCAGTGGGTAAATCACTGCAAGTAACTCAGTGTACAAACCTCTCACTGTTAAGACACGTGGGAGGAAAGTGTCCAATAAATAACTGTAAATTATTGTTGAGATAATATATATATGTAGAGATGCTGTGCAGTCAGTCTCTAATTTCATTTTCTCAGGCAGGCTTGTGTGGCTCAGAAATGTCACGGGCTAGAAAGAGTGAGCAATACCACGGTAAAACAGGCCGGCGTGCATTCCCCTCGGGTTCCCGGTCCTCATCCCACGGCCCTCCACCAGTCACCGCCGATGACATCACTTCCTCTCCAATCAAAGGGGGGCCCCACTTTAACACAGAGCCCCTGCAGCCCCCAGGGGATGCAGGCCGGTGTGGAAAGAACCTTCCAGAAGGTGGAGGAAGCATACAGGAATAGCAGCGTGTTCCCAAGCGCAGCTCTGGCACGTTTCCTAGGAAGGAGGGTTGAGGCCAAGACAAACCATTTTGAGTCCTTGTGAAGCGCTAAACTGTTTTCCCAGCGCAGCGACACACGCACCGAGTGCCGTTTCTTCACAGCGCTCGGCTTTTCAAACCACTGAGACGCATCTCAGGAGCGCTGATGAGCTGTGAGTGCGGTCGACACGACCCTAACTGCAACTCTGCTTCACGTACATTCCTATCTGTATTCCTGGATTTGTGAACTTATTCCCATTTGTTCCTTCATCTGGCACTTTTCTCCAAAGCCACATGCACTGTGAGGTTTGTACACTGAGCTACTTCCACTCATTTACTCACTGTTACAGCACCGTGATTTTTTACTGCATTATTTAGGGTATGTTATACTTTGATTAAGGGCACTAGAGCAGAAGTAGGATTCAGACTAACTGCGACGCCCCCTGCTGCCCTCAGGAACGTTAGGAGTTGATGACGTGGGCGTTGTTCTCGGCTGATTCTGCGGACCTGAACCAACAACCTTTGCCTCAGATATTTGGAGTGCAAGTTGACAGCGGCATGCGTGGTTGGACCTAGTAACTTACTGTTCGCGTGGAGCGTGTGCCGGCAAAGTCTGAGGTTCACGTCCCCCACCCAACCCCCCGAGCTTCCCCAGTGAGGTTTTCGGTGAACACAAGTCGAAACGACATTGGAGCACGAGCTGTTCTGAGGGAGCTGAGCTTTGATGTGGCTCCCGGGCGGAGCGGGATGAGACGGCAGGAGGACGTTGGCTCGTGCCCGCCCATTTCCAGAGCCGAACCCGTCTAAATAACGAGCCTGAACTGGACCCGAGGACAGGAGCTGCTGGCAGCTGTGTGGATGGGATGTACGGTGCTGCATGCACGCTTGCTTGTGTGTGTGCGGGCACAGGGAGTGTCTGCGTTAACAGCGGTAATTACCCTGCTCAGTAAGATGAGAAGGTGGTGGCACCGTCTAGAGGAGGAGCGGGTTTGGGGAATTGGGGGGTTGACAGGGGCCACGGGTTCAATTCTGGACACAGTAACGTACGTTTCACATGCAAAGGGCCCCTTGGTGGAGCTGAGCGACGGGACAAGTTAATTATTGTCCGTGAACAGCTCCAGTGTTCCTTCCTTTACTTATGCAGGGAGCCAAGGAGGGGGGGCCTGTCGGCGGTGCTGGAACTCGAGTCTCCGGTGCTCTGGCGAACGGAGAGGGTCTACAGGCGTACAGGCAGAGAGCTGCACCAACCCAGGGAAGGGCTTTGTTTCGCCGATGTCTTCCCCGCTCCGCTTCAGGGCCGCCTTACTGGGGTCCCATTAGGGCGTTGCTGGTGGAGGGTGGGGGGGTCCTTAGCGGCTCCGGCCAGTAGGTGGCGTAGTTGTTAGCATTCAAAACACCTGGGATCAGATCCCACCTCGTAACGTAGTACCCTTGATCTTCACCCTTTTTTCATACTAAAATGTCTCAGCTGTATAAATCAGTGTAAGTCGTCTTGGAGAAAAGCATCAGGTAAATCAATGTGAAGTCCTGCATTCCCATCCTACTCTGTATACATTTATTTTGTTATTTAGGAACACTGCATAAGTATGTGAGCGCAACATGGTGAAAGAATTAGTGTAATAGATACAAACGCATAACAGTCGTGTCGCACTGTGTGAGAAGTTCTGAAAAACAATGAAATCCTCTAGAATGAATAAAGATGATGCTGATGATGATGATGATGATGATGATCAAATGTTAACTTTTCCTGTGGAAGTAAATAAGTCTACATGCATTTTAATTCTGAGGCAGGTAAAACAGCAACACAGAAACTGCATGTGGAGTAAAAGTGCAGCTGCTGAACTCGGGTTCGAGTGCATTTTAAAAACAGCGGTGAAGAAGCAGGTGGCAGCTCTGCTTTTGAAAGTGCAAATGAAAGATAAGAAAAGAAGTGCGTTTTGATAAAATATTACTTGTTTTGGGGAAGGGAAAGATGTGAAGATTAAAACAAGTGAGGAAAAAAGATGGTCGTGATCCCATCTCCATACTGGGTGGAGAATAATTTTCCCGCTTCCGTCTGGTGTGGGAGGAATGGTTGCGGTTTTGCCTCCTTTTCCAGCAAACACAGCTTATTTGTTGGGCCTCAAGTAAATCAGAGGTGATTTGAAACAGTTGTGATGGTGTAAATTAGTATTTTTGTGAACAGCGGTACTGGGAAGGATGACCGTGAATATACGTAAAGGGGCTGTGCTGTTTTGCATTTATTCCTGAAATCATTGTCATGTGGTGAGTGTCGGACAAAAGATGCGTTTCTGCATTTTTTACAGAAGTGTGACTCGTCGCTCAGGACATCTGCGGCTGGACTATCAGCTCCGTGTCTCATGGACTTTGAGCCTTCTCTTCTTACATTTACTCATCTGTCTTTGGTCCACTTTTCTCCAAAGCGACTTAGTGTCGAGCTACTACACCGATTTACCCATTTATACAGCTAAAACGGGTGATTTGACTGGAGCGCTTTAGGGTAAGTACCTTGCTCCAGGGTACTGAGGCTGGAGGTGAGATTGGAACCAACAACCTCCAGGTCAAAAAAAGCAGCGAATTTAACCACTATGGTATCAGCTTTCATTCTTTTCACTTGTACTTGTGCTCCTGCTCTGCAGTTTATTATTTTTACTGTGTGTCTTCATTCAGGGTTCTCAGCATGGTAAATGCAGTATATTTTATTTATTTTTTTAGATTTTTAATTACTAAGACAGTAACAAATGAGTTACATTTTGGATTGAAATATCAATTTTATTCAAACAGTCAAATTTAAGAAGGATTTTTCAGAACGATGTTTTATCCAAGATGATGGTTATTTTGATGGAAATGAAACTGTGTGATGGCCGCGCACTTTCATACTTGTGTGGAATGATGAGTTGGGGCGGCAGGTGGCGTAGTGCTTAAAGCCCTTGCCTTACAGTTTGAAGGTCCTGTGTTCGAATCCCTGTTTCTGCTGTTGTATCCTTGAGCAAGGTACGATCAGTGTAAGCAGCTCAGTGTAGTAACCCCTAGTAGTGAGAGTACAACCCAGTGTTTGAAGTTTTCTTGGAAAAAGTATCAGTTGAACAAATGTTAATAAAAGCTGAATTAATTGGTAAAAATGAGCAGCGGCGTAAAAAAAAGAAAGAAATTCGCATGCCTTTTCAAGTACCGTGGTTCATTTTGCAGCCTCGGCTTTTTGCTAGTCGAAGACCAGGTAACGTCCCAAAGCGCCGCCGAAATGAGAAATAAGTATTAATTTCATCACTTTCTCCCGTCTTCCCTGCGTGGCAGTTTTGCTCCCTGTTTGGTTTGCAACTCGAAGCCGGTAAAAATCACGGTAACTATTTGTTTTGGAGGGAAAAGGGCCTCGGCGGTGCAGCCCGGTGCAGCCGCCCACCTCCCACGTGGGGCTTTTGTGCCCGAGCGCTTTCCATCTTGACGAGTCAAATTCATGTTGCGGTTCGGTATTTCACTCTGGTTCCTATTTATGAAGGAACATTTAAATTGTCTGGAAGCACAAATGTTCCCATGAGTGGAAAAATAGAAAATCACCAACTGAAAGTCGTAGAAAAATCCAAATCCGAAATTACATGGACTGTGTGTGCCACACATTCACTTTTTTTTTTTTTTTTTTTTTTTTTATTTTGGGCAGAGCTTTAAAGAATTCATTTGGGTCCGTTTGACATGCTGAGCGTAGAGCTCCGGTGTCGACCGGTCTCCTCGGCTTGTGGACACGACTGGGACAGGGAGTTCGTTCGTAATTCATTTTGTTCGTAACCGCAACGTTTTGCTTACCGCTAAGTTACGGTCCACAAAAGCTTAATAATGTGGAGGTCCCTCTATTTATTCACTGCTCAGGCTCTGCAGCAGTTTACTGTCATAATTTATTTGTTCTACTTATGATAATTGCACACCAGTATAATAAATAGGAAGGCGTGACCTTTGAGGTGTATAAAAATTCTAACTAATTTGAGATGTCTGGAAACAGAAATCCAGGCTCTCCAAAAATCCTCTTCGCTGCCCTTCTTTGACTCATTTGTCCCATAAACATTTGCAACGGTCCTCATTTCTCAGTGATCGCTGAGGAGCATCAGATGTGAACGGTGAACACTGTGGAAGGGAGTTGAATGAAGGCGCTCCCTGTTTGCGCTGCTGCACACTACAGTTGTAGTGCGTGGCTAAGTGGGGAAAATGTAGTTAAAAATAAGTGAATGAGAAGAGCTACCCGTGGGAACGTTGGGAACTCGGCCGTGCGTCACTGGAAACACCGGCGTACGGAGGCGTCGCACGTCGAGCAACACTCTCCAAGGCAGTCCGGTTGCCGCCGCGTTCGCACTAGTGCGTCTTCGGTCTCGCGTCTGGGTTTGTGTAACCCGTTGCCGGGAGACGTTTCCTCCAAGCGATTTGTGTGCGGCGCGTGAAGCTCCACGTCGTGTCGCTCCGTACCGCCGGCCGGCCGCCCGCACGCGGTCCGCTTTGCATTTCCCCGTCGGCCTCGTCAGCCGGAGCCGGCATATGGCAGCGCGGCGCACCCCCCGGCCGCCCTTTGGTAAACACACCTGCTGCTGTGGTTGAACCCGAGACCCGGGAGAGAGAGCATGTGTTTACATTTGCTGCCACACAGATTGCGGTGTCTCACCCCGGCGTGTGCGCCACGGCGGCCACCGAGAGCTGTTCCCACACGCAGACGATCGAGTAAATCGAGAGTAAGTGCTCAGCTGTCCGTGCCGGGCACCGGAATGGCGTGTGTTTACTGTCTTTGGTGCTTCTCCTACTGGAAGAGCATTGGCCTCACGAAGGCAGCTTGCTGATGGAGTTGTAGCGAGAAAGGGGGCAGCAGGGGGCGTAGTGGTTAGGGCCTCCTCCTGTAGTAGCCTTTTTTAAGGTTCTTGTTCTGAATTAAAGCAGAAAATTAAAGGTTAATAATAATAATGATAACATTCAAGATACACAGGACAAGATGTCATACCCCATGCGTATATTACAACGGTTGAACACAGAGACCCAGTCCAACCAACAACATGAAGCCACAGAGAACACCCTCCAGCGTAGCCAACATACTGTACATCTCCATGACCCGAGACCAAGGAGCTTAACCACCAATCCACCAACCAAACCAAAACCAACAAACCCACCAAACCCACCCACCAATATTAAAAAAACTTAACATATAAACTTATTATTTTTTTTATTTACACTGTTCTCACAATAAAGGACAACATGCAGGTCATTTCCCAGGGGTTAGCGTGGCATCTGGTGGCCTTTTACCTTGCTGTATAAATGAGTAAGTCACTGTTGTCAGTGACCTTGGAGAAAAGTGTCAGATAAATGAATTAATAGTAATGACTGTGTGTGTGTGTGTCTGTGTGTGTGTGTGAGAGAGTGTTCTTGTTGTTCATCAGTGTTTTTTGTTCAAAGCCCCTGGGGTCAACCGCCCTGTCTATGGGATCAGGGTCCCGTGTAAAGAGAGAGCGGCGCGACAACAAATCGATGGAGACGCGTCTCTGAAACCCCCCACGTGGAATGAGTAAAGAGGAACGATTCGCCGAGCGACGTGCCACACCTCGCCGGTTCCCCGGCCTCTGAGGAACGCCGCTCATTACTGTGCTGTCAGCAGCGGTGAAACAGTAGCTTTTTATTTAGCGTGAGCGTGTGCGCCCCCCCCCCCGGACCCCTCCGCCATTGATTACCTGTAGTGGCGAGTAAGTGTTACTGCGGTTTCCTCGTCTCGCCACGCTCTCGTGACCCGCTGTCCGCTGCCGCCGCCGTCGCCACGCTGGCTGTCGCCACTGCCATGGAATGATTGCGGTAATGTCAAAAGGCCGTGAAGCTAGCCATGTCACACACGTATGTACGCGCACACGCTACCCAACTCTCAACTGCAGTGTGTAAGTTTGTAGGAATCCTGCGAGTGCTGATCTGTCCTCCTAAGTAAGGTATCTTAGTGAAGTAGTATCTCAGTCAGGTTTAGCGGTGTCTTTTAGTTGTTGTTATTATTATTATTATTAACCATTATTAACCATTATTTATCTGACGCTCTTTGCCAAGATGACTGACAATGTGAGGTCTGCACACTAAGCTACTTATCCTGATTTACACAGCAAGGTAAATTTTACCGTGTCAGTCCAGAGTAAGTACCTTAGTCAAAGGGTGCTACAGCAGGAGCGTGATTTGAACCCAGGTCCTTTTCATAGCTGGGAGATATAGCTCTTACCACTGCGCCACCTACTGGCACCTAGTGGATATTTATTATCTGCTGTGTTTAAAGCAAAGTCCTTAGAGTACAGTGCAGTCCAGTCATTTTCACCCAGTTGAACACGTTTGATGCCCTATACAGGGCCTCTGAGTTCCAGCAGATGGGCTGAGTCGTCCAGGAGAACAAGGGAGCTCAGTGTTAAATGGGTGAAATTTCACACTGACAGAGTGAATAATGTGTAAAGCTGCTTGTTGGCTCTGCTCAGCGAAAGAACCTCAGATCGTGTGACAAACTGGGCTCCTCGTGTCCGTCTCTCCAACCCGCAGCCCTGAAAGTGGCTCCAGCTGCGGTTAAACAGCGTTTGGTGTGTAAATCCTGTTAGCGGCTGCTAATTCTTTGCAAATAATTTTTCTCAGTTCCACGGCTGTCCTTGTCACACGCCTCCGAGTAAGAGCGTCCATCGTTTTCTGCGGCGTCCGCACTCAGCCGTGACCGACCTCCTGTCGGGGACTCGAAAGGAGCCGTCGGCAAGACGTCATCCCGCAGGTCCCTGCGTCACTCCCCCCGTCTTCTCCGTTTCCGGCCGACGTGTTCGTGCACCTGCCACGCGGCGCAGGACCGCTGCTCGCGTCGCGGTTGCTGGAGGAAGTTTGACGGCCGGACGTCTCCGGTCGGTGGGAATCGCGTCAGCGGGTGGCGGGTCATCCTTCGCTGGAGATCAGCGGCATAACGGAATCGGAGCCCGAGCGTTCAGGGCGCTGGCAGTCGGCCTCTCGCCTTCGCTGCTCGCCGCCGTCCCGCGTTTGTGTGTTTGGTCACAGGGTAACCTGCGCTGTCCCTCAGGGGACCACCACCTGGGCTGGACCGGACCTCCAACCCAACATGACTTCTTAGCTGGACATGTCCTCTTGGCTTTGGACCCTTTTCCTCTTGGCAAAATCTCGGGAATCCCGGGGCTCTCGAGGCTCAAACTTGTTCCAGCTGACCCGTCCTGTTAAAGTCACTTTTGCAGAACTCGTGCTCCTCGGGTCATGAAGGGGTTCCGTTCCAACAGCCCCGTTGCGACTCAGAAGTCCCCTAATATTACATAAACCATAAGAGACCATAAGAACATATAAACAACGATCATCTGTGATGCTACATTGTGCTCTATAATAGGGCTTTGCTGTATTTTTTCTCTAACATTATTCATGCTAAATTAAAGCTAATAGAGAATAATATTATATAAATGTACTACAGTCTTATTATTAGTCATTTTTGCTTTTGTTTCTAAATGTGTCTTTTGTCATCTGCTTTTTTCAGCCACACCAGAACTCACTTTTTCGCCTGCTAGCATTTTTACATGGAAAAGTAACTCAAAGGGAATTGCAAATGAAAAGTTTTGCAAACAAAACAAGAGTCGCAGCTGGAGACCAAACGCTGACCGAGAGCCGACAATAAGAAATATGCGAACAGCAGATGGAGCGTCGTCCTTGCATGTGTGCACCCAGAAATAATCCGTTAAGTCCGGGTGCTTCTCGGTCGCATTTGTTGTAACCGGAGGACGACCCGTATAACACGCACCCACCTCGGGCCTGTGTGTCCCATGCTGTGACGCTGGTGTTTGGAGACGGGACGTGGTCGCTCGGTCGTTCGGTGGCGCGTTGTCCCGGGGACGGCTGCCCGGCCCCCGCTTCGCCGTCGAAACACGGCAGCGACCCACGCACCTCCTCCTCGGCTCCGCACCTCTGCCTCGCGCAGCGTCTCAATCTTTCCCATGCCAGGAAGAATGCTCCGGAAGACCATTAAACTGCGGCTGTTTCAAAATGCAACTAAATAGATAAATATGTTAAAACAAAAGAAAAGAAAGGAAAGGAAAGGAAAGAGCCCTTTGTGCTACGCAGTTTGCGCGTCTTAAACGTGTGTGTAATTCATCGAGGTGGGAGCGGCCCCAGGCAGTGATGAATGGTTTCTCTCTATGAAATTCCCCATCCAAGAAAGCGTATTAGTTTTTACTTTAATTACCCGCACTAGTAATGTTTCCTATCCATAACTGTCGAGGAAATGGACTCCTCGCCTGGCAGAGGTTGCGTCCCGTTTGCTCATCCATCGGCGAGATTGTGGACCCCCTGCCTCCTTCCCCCCCGCACCCATCTTTCTCCCCGCTGTCTTCCTCCCTCCACGCTCACACACCACATCTTTCACTTCAGTATTTGTGTTCCTTGTTTTTATTTCTTTTTTAACTGAGAAGTTGAAAGTCAGCGTGAGGCCGCAGAACTCACGCACGACTCCTCTGCTGTGCGGCAGCAGCGGCAAAGTGCTGGACCCCCACGTCGCGCGGCCGCCGCATCCAACCCTTCTCGACACCAACGAAAGAGGCCGTTTTGCATCTGGAACGGATCCTAGATGGCCTCCGCTGCTCTGTGCCGATGCGCAGACGGAGGCGGGTTGTGAACGGAGCCTTGTTGGACCCTACGACATAATGGGAACCCATCGCATGAACTGTAAAGAACAGGGGACAAACCCTGACTGTTAGTCTCAGGCTGCAGCATCGCACACGTTGCAGATGGTAAAGCCGAGGCTGTTCCCTGCTGTTATTCTTTTTTTGCTCTCTTACCTGGAGAGGTCCACATGAGGTCATTTAAAAGTATTAGCCATGAACAGCGTGACCCTGCAGGCTGGAGCTGCTAAGTTTCAGCACGTGGAGCGAGTCGTCCGGGAGACGAGTGGAACTCGGAGCACAAGGGAGCTCTGTATAAATCAGGGAAATGTCACACTGACAAAGTGAGTAATGTGTGAAGCTGCTCGTTGGCTCCGCTCAGTGAAATCGTGTCATAAACTCAGTACCTCGTTCTCAGCCCTCGGCGAGCTGGAAACCAGTGTCCAGTGAACATTTAAACAGTATGTGCTGTGACCCCCATGACCCCCTTGACTGGCCACACTTGCATTACTTCCATGCCTCCAGAGAGAGGAATGGGTTTGAGGGATTCAGCAGCTCTGAGGGACAGAGGAAACTCATTCTACCACCTTAAGGATGATAGGAGAATGGGCGCACTGTTGCTTTTAGACCCTTGTGAGTGTGACCACAGGAGTGGAGGAGTGCAGTGCTCTTGCTGCTGGGGAGTACATGAGTGATCATGTTCTGTAGGAATTGGAGTGCAGATCCTTTCACTGCCTTGTAGGCTGCGGTGGAGCTGAGCTGAGTAGATTGTGGTCTGAGGTACGAGTGTAGCTTGCCGGTGTTGTACAGGAGGTGTCTGCAAGATCTGGTTACTGCTGCATTCATCTTTTAATTTTTTTTTCTCTTCCGTACTTCTTTCAGTCATGAACTTTGAGCAGTTCAGGACTTGAGCACTTTTAAGAGTTACCTAAACCTAAAAGTGTCTCGGACAAAATGAGCAGCATGAAAACATGTTTAAAAGGACTTGGACATCCTAGAGCTCTTTCTGTGTGTGCTATGTATAAGTGTACACGCGTGTGATGTATTGCACATGTGTTGCATAATTATGAGCATGCATAAATAAATAAATAAAGGCAAATGAGGGAAAGGTCGGCCTCATTTGCATGTCTGGCTTCGTTAGAATATGCGAGGCCTGCAGTGGGCTCTTTAAGTGCCCAGGTGATGAATAGCCGGTATGTGGAGAAGGCAGCTGTACGTGTGCGTTTGTCACCCTCGTTTGCATGTCCCCTTTGTTCATCCCTCCTTTTTTAGCCGTGTTTTAGCGCACTTACTGCGGTGAGCGTCCGCGAAAGCCCTCTGCGGCCAACAGCTGCGAGCTTTGCAATTTAAATGGCGCTTCTTCGTCCGCTAAACGGCGGAGGGGCCAAGGGGCCGGCGCTCGGGGCGACGAGGGTTTCGAAGGGGATGTAAATGAGCCGGTCAGATGAAGCTGTCCTAATGAAGTCGAAATGGAGATTATATTGCAGAAAACGCTCGTCCCACCTCACTTTGCCAGCTGTGCTGTCCTAGGGGCGGGCCGGTCCCAAATACCAAATGAGCTGCTACCATGTGGCCGAATTGACAGAACACAAATGGCAGCTTTTGTGCAGCTAACAGTAAGAACTCCTGCGCAACAGCCTGGTTCCTTAAGGGCTGCGCCACCTGCTGGCCCCCTGAGAGTATGCCATCAGTTGTAGGTTTGAGTTGCTGCTGCTTCGGTGCCTTCAGGGGGGAGGGAAATGTTTGGCTGTAAGAGTGAACAGCGTGTCCAGTGAAAGGTGCGAGTGACTGTACCCGTAACCACCGTAAGTACCGTAGCCATACTGCATTAATCAACTGGAATACCGTGCTTTGTGAAGATGTAGCTAATTAGAACTAAACAGTGATTTCTGTTATACATCATTATTGCCCATGAATCTGTCCTTGTACACACTGGCTCCTCAAGTTATCAGTCACCAGTTACATATTTTTGAAGATACAGTCATTTCCAGCTGATTTATGCATTTATAATAATAGTTATTTTATTAATTACATTTTATTTGTGTGTATTGTTTGAAAAGATTCAGCAAAGGGAATACAACCTGTGTGCACTCATTGAGCCTTGAACTGATTTAGCTTTAACGTTAGTGCAACTTGAAGTTGTTAAAAATATTTAAAAGTATTTTTGCCCCATGTGAGAGGTTTGCAGAACAGAGCCAGTGAATGAGACCGGGGTGCCACTGTTATTAAGCATTTATTGTTGTCACTTAGCCATGAAAGTGAGGTCTCAGTTGTGTTTGTAAGACGAGCTCCCAGCCCCCACGATATGATGTGTGCAGGTGATGTAGTAGTTAAGGAGCTGGATTCCGAGTCCTAAGAGGGAGCCTTCAGTTGGACCCCTGAGCTGGATAGTGTCCTGTCGGGGCAGACGTTGAGCTGCAGGGATGAAATGGTTCCCTTCGTAAATCTCGCCTCATGCAGGCGTCCGCTTAGCCGCTGCAGTGGAAACTGGTGACACGTGGTCCTTCCTAAGTGGCCTGTGTGTGATCCACCGAGCATGTTGTCGGCGTCACTGCGCCGCTGAAGAAGCGACCTGCCGGAGAGCTGCGGGTTCAAGGGGGGCGTTCGTCTTCTTGTCGGGTCTCGTGTTGAACCGTGTGAAACCATCCACGCTTTCTGTGCCTCGCCGCGGCCTTTCAGCGGCAGTACAGAAGGGAACTCGCAGCAGCTTTTTAAGTTATACCTCCGTATCGCTGATGTACTTCTAATTTCACTACTCTGATGGCAGGACACATGTGCGTTGTGACGCCGCTCTCACTCTGCTCTCGATTTGTGTCCGAGTTGCCCGAAGCTCACGTTTTCCCCGTAACTTCCTCCGCGTTCGGGGTGATTGACGACTTCGGCTGGTGAAATATTCATGGAGGCGCTCAATAGCGGGAGGCAAGAGAAGGATGGAGCAAAGTCACCGCTGATAATGAAGAGGGGAATCAAAGGCGCCTCTAACAGGGGATAATTTCACTGCTCCAATACTCTGGGGTTCACACAAATACAGGAGGTGTTTCATACTTTGGGGAACATTTTTTACATTTAATTTGCTCTCCAAGGAATGGGAGAAACAGTAAGCAGTAAACACACTTAATTATTAATGGTTTTCATTTTTTTCATCATGGCGGCTCATCTGAGCCTCATGTGGCGGTTCCTCGCGGTACTGGAAGTGAATTCGGGCCTCTTTGATTCGCTGACGTGAGCTCTTGAGCTCTGCCGCATCTCGTTTCCTTCATGCCTCGGCCACAGCCCCGCGGCACTGACCACCGGGAGCTGCCGTTGGTTTCAAACCCTGCTCGGTGCCATCTCCATCCAACAGAAGAGTCATTATTTATGTTGTCATAACAAGTTTGATTTTGCGTCATGAGCAATGCCGACCTAAATCCAGAACTGGATTACAGGGTAGTGAAGATATGACCATCTTCCCACTGTATTTCTACTTAATTGCTGTGTCTTCATCTATGTATCTTCTGAAATTCACCAGCAAATCAAAAGAATGCAACGTGTGTTTACCCAGAGAGCCGATAGATGGCAGTAAAGAGTACCCCGTCAGAATAGGAGCGTGAGAGTGCTTTTTGTGCAGAAGATTTAATTGTATTTTGATCAGCTGAAATTTTAAATTGAAAACGATAACAAGCCTATTTATTACAGCTACAACCAGGACTTTTATGGACCAAACCGTCAAATAAATTGCTGTGGCCCCCGAGAGGCGTCAACCAGCTCGCACGTGTTTCGAAACCTGCCGGGGACCTGGTGCCATTACTGTCCGTGAGATGAGTCCGGATTTTGCCTCCAGCTGGGGCACAATTGTCGAACAGGTGTGGTCTTGCACGGGCTGGAACGCCGACTGAAATCCAGGTCCGCAGAACACCGTACGCATTGTTTCCCAGTTGCAAAATTTCAAGATTCTGCAGAAAATAGTGCTGCTTTGTCCAGCATTGAACAGAGCGGGTCTCCAGAACCCCCAGATACATGACAGTGTGAGCGAAAACAATAAAGAGGGTTAGAAACAGGATTAAAATATAGTTTGGTCGGTTACTGCAGGCTGTTCAGCTCATTCAAAGGTTTTACGCTCATGCTCATCCTGGGGGAGTGAGCTGATCGGTGGCCACTCCTGCACATCGTGGGACTCTTGGAGGTACGTCTTGGATTAGACGGGCCCTAGAACGAGGAACCTCAAGTCAAGATGCGGTTTCAAACCTGCGACCTGGAAGCCTCAGGGTGGCGGCGGACACCACCAAGCGGTCCCGCCGCCCTTAATGACGGCCGTGTCGCGTAAACGGCTCCCTGACGATCCTCCTTCCACACAAGTACATCGGGCCGCTTCAGCAAAACCTCAGTGGCCTTGAAGCGCAGCCGTGCTAACGGTGGCAAAGCGCTGAGTCGAGGACGGGCCTCTTTTCTGCACGTTCACGTAAGACAGAAGTACAAAATAAGACGACGGTCTGCAGTTGTGACCACAGAGCAGCATCTGGGGAGAAGAAAAAAAATCAAAAAAATCCTTGAATGTTGCATAAAACAATGACAGTACACGCAATCCGTCAGGCTTCCTCCTATTGTCTATAACTATTTTATAGTTCCGTCTCCCCTTTTATATGTCCCCGTTTAAAGGATATAGTACCTAATGACTGAAGAGACACTTGTTATATAATAAATAGTGGAATATCAGAGGCAGCTGTTTTAAATCGCAGCCTTGCCGCAGCGCAGGCTCTCTAATTTACACTTTCACGCCTGTTAGTGCTTCGCTTCCTGATTTATTTGGTTTTGGAGAAGTTTTGTTTAAGCGGGATAATGAGCGGGGCTGCTCTTTAATGATTTAGCACACAGCCACAGGGGGCAGTTGCTGGGGCTGTTGGGGGCAGAGAACATATATTCTTCCTGTTCTAAAAATCAGCACGGAGGGAGGAGACGCCTTCGCTAACGAACTGCGAAAGGCGCCGCTGTCCTGCCCGTGTGGACGGAGGCACAGGGACACGGGATGTGGCGATTGGACCTTAGAGGCGCCTTCTGTTGCGCCTCCCGCTCTGTGTAGAGGGGTGGCGCCTTTGCTCAGGATGGTATAGCTGTGGGCACTTTTGGGGCTCACATCACTTACCTCATACTGTAGTCTTTTCTTCTTCTTAATGCTTCTGCAAAACCACACATCTCATCAGGCTCTTTATAGTATTTATAGTAATATTGCAATTGGCTGATGCTCACAATGTATCATCTTCTTTCACATTTTACCATAGTAGTGATCTTGTCACAAATAAACTTTAAATTTGCTTGAGTAATTTTTTTTTTGCAATGAAGAACAAGTTATACCAGTACAATAATGCATTATTATTTCAGCTAGAGCTGCGAAGGGAAGGTAATGTGAAAAATGCTCCAGTGTGAACCGGAGCAAATTCACAACCCAGCGTGTTTGTCTCTTCTGGAGACGCTTGTTAAAACACAATTGTTTGGTTGCATTTGAAGTTTTTGTTGCAGAGGTGCGAATCCTGTCTAAAAATAGCAAAATAATCACTTTAACACTATTACTCCTTTATCTTTTGTACAAAATGTGCTTTTAAGGAGGAACACCTGCATGCATTTGAGGACCTCTCAGGGTCGCTGTGTTTGTGGGACACAGTTGTTGTAGGTTTAAGATTTTATATCCAGTGTGATACAGAGAAACGTTTTCTGAGAGTCAAATTGTCCGATTTGTCAGAATTTGTATACGTTTGTTTGTCCCGATTCCTGAACTTGAGTTCACATCCCAGCCCTGCTGTAATACACTTGACCGAGACACTCAACTGATACAATAAAAATTACCCACCTGTTTAAATGAGTAAATCAGTGCACGGAGTGTAGTGCACAAATGTTAATTTGCTTTAGCGACAGGGATAAGTACAAAACTAATTAAAAATGTTAATATAGCAGGAACTGTTGTAAAATCCAGCCCACGTTGCTACCTGGATCCTCGCTGGGTTGTCGCCGCCAATGAGACCCTGTTCTCCATCATCCTGTCATCTTTAGTAAGGACTTGCAAGTGACTGTTTCAAGAGCAGGGTGAAGCAGCAGCGAAGTCAAACAGCAAAAAAAAAGGGTTCGCACGTACAGATGTGTCTGTTTAGTGTTGCGAGGGCCGTCTGCTCTTGTAAAGCCCCTGACAGTGATCGACAAACAAAGAGGCCTCTGTCAGAGCGCCCTCAAATCAGTCCTGTTTTGCGTTGTGCTGTTTCCAGGCAGACGTGGTGCGCTGTATATCGACATGCCGTCAGGTCCCCCCACATCTCGCGAAGCAGTTTGACTGCTGCTGGCACCTCCCAGCTCGAAGATCCCGCCGTGCAGCAAGTCGGCCCCCGCTTCTAGACCCTGCTATTAATTTAACCCATTGAACCATGAGCTCCCATCAAATGGCCACTCTGTTGGAGGAGCCAGGAATCTCACATCTGCAGAGTGCATGCTGGGAATGGACCGGCTCACCCAGCAGTTATCTTGGCTTCCATTGCCATTAACTCTAACACTGCTGCGCTTTGTGGCCACAGTGGTCCTTCTGAAGGAGAACCGCTGAACTGATTTTTGTGTGGCGTCCATCCAGAGTCTAACCTCTTGTTGTATGCAGTCTTGAAACATTCCTATAGCATTCCTGACAATAAAACAAGGGATCAGAGAATGTATGTTTAAAACCCTCCTTCGTGCTCACGATTGAGCCATCCATTGAGTTCTCAGTGAAGTCTTCTGACCAGCCCATGTTCAGACCTTTCTTCAAACCCTCTACCAAGTCTTCCAATAAGTGCCTTCCATAGTGTCCTCCACTGAGTCTTCCGTCAAGTTCTCCACCCTTCATTGAACCCTCCAGTACGCCCTGCACTGAGTCTTCCACCAAGCATTTCACCGAGCCCTCCACTGAGTCATCACTTATGCCCTCCATCATGTCATCCGTCCTGCACTGAGTTGCCCACTGGCTTTGTCAAGTTTTTCACCAAGTCTGTCATTGACTCCTTCGTTTTCCCCTCCGTTGAGTCCTCCATCAAGTCCTTCATCGAACCATCAGTCCCTCCTTTAAGCGTCATTCAGGCCTTCTTTCATGGAGCAGTCAGCTAACCTCTCCCACCCCCAGTGCCCTACATCCCTGTACATTCCCTTAACCGCTACAGTGGAACTCCCGTCTCTTGTAGGTGAGGTCTCCGCGGCCCCTGCTGTAATGAGGCATGGTGCTCCAAGGCCTACGGTGAATGCAGCCCCAGCTTTAGTCCTTCGGCTGCTGCTATGGCAATAAAACAGCAGGTGGACATGGTCATTATCGTACGGCGGGAGTGGCTGGGGACTCGCGCTCATCCGTTATCCTTGCCAACTGTGCGACTGTACCATATTCTCTTTGAGTTGTTGGGTGAAAACACGAGCGACGGCTGAAGTCGTACCACGGAGCTGGAAAGGTGAGGCGGGGGGGGGTGGTGGCAAGTCATGCACATAAATTGTTGAGGCATTTTTCACGGGATACATCACTGCTCCTTTCTTGGCCTTAGAGGGACATTCTGATGGCTACATATCAGCATTTAGAGAAGAAAGAGAAAATGGTATGTTAATGATTATTTACTATGGTTATTTACTGTAAAACTTTACATGCTTTTGTGTCAGAAATTTGCTTTATGTCAAATGCAGTACTTTCATCTCAACATGTTTCATATGAATAAATGTATTATCAATATACAGTATGTACAGTATATAAGATATGAATGTGCATATTGCAGACATGCAGTCATGTTCGTGTGTGTGTGTGTGTGTGTGTGTGTGTGTGTGTGTGTATAAAAGAGCGCCGACATCTCCCTTGGCTTATCATTAAGGCTTCACTACATCATTATTTTGTTCATATTTTTGAAGATGTGAAGCATGTCGATTAGTTAGAGGGGGAAACAGGAAATCTGAGCCGTTCTTTTTATCTATGATGGTATTATCAGCCTTCCCCCCGGCTGAAAAAGTCTTATTAGTTAAATTTATTGAGAAATTGATAGAATGAATGGCATCATATAATATCCTTTCATAATAATAATCAAGACACAATCATTAGGGGAGAAAAAAGACCAAATTATGTAGTTGCAGTCTCTCCCCCTGCCCCACCCCCGACCCCAAGGCAGCTCGAGGGAGAGATGTACCGTGGTAACTGGGCTATGGTTGTGGCCCAGTGAGGAGTTCAGCAAACGAACAATGTGTTCAGGGACACAGGTGGCACCCGCTGTCCTGCACGTCACCCATTGGATGAGCGGGGTGACCGCTGGCTTGTCCCATGTGCACCGCGGTACAGATCACAAAGCGCACCGCTGTATACTGCATATGTACACTGCATATGTACACTGCATACTGTGTCTTTCATGTGTATACGCAAATATGCAAATGAGGTGTCTTGCCTTTCAGCACTTAGTAATTAAGTTTATGAAGGACAGCTGTAATATATAATTAACAGCAGTGTTTGCAAGCCTCTTTTGTGCTGCACTTTAAACAATGAACACTGAAAGGTTTAGGTAGCACTCAGTGTTTCGTTATAATCATCATCATTTATAATAATAACAACAATAATAATAAAAGGTTTTTTTTTTTTTTTTAAATCTATGCATGCACTGTTGTAGTTACTCTGGAGTTACCCAGAATGCCTCAGTGATTGACCTTGCTCTTCTCCTCTGTTTACCAGTGTACTTCCAGGCATCTCTGTCTAGCTGGATTCACTGCAGTGGGGGGAGTGTTTTGAATATTGAATATTTATACACCTTTATACGTCTTGATGGCAATGCAGAACAGTACACAGTCTCTGTACACTGATCTTGCACTTTCTTAGTGCCCCCCTGTTCTCTGTCTCCTCTCTAGGTGGGCCTTTGTGATGAAGAAGCACCTGAGTACACACCTGCTGGGGAAGCATGGCGTGGGACGTCCCAAAGAGAGGTGAGAGGTCATGGGGCGGAGCTCAAAGGGAGGTGGGGTAAGGAAAAAAACCTTTGGACTTCTGCGGTACGTATCCAACCAGCGTTTTGGCCTGATCTCGGACGGGAACCTAACCAGCGCAGTGTTACTGTCTGTCTAAGGAGGATTTACCCGAAGAAGCATTTGTTTGTTTTATGAAATTATGCAAATATATGTGATGCCGCTCTGCCAGCAGTACAGCTGTACGTCGCGGCGCAGCGACGGTCCCAGCTCGTCCCGGCCTCTTAGGAGGAACCCAAATCAGCACAGACAGCTGAGTTCGTAACGCAGATTGTTTATGAGCAGCTGAGCTCTGCAGTTTGACTGATGTATGCGGGGACGGTAATTTATTAAAAGTAAATTCATGTAATCGTGCTTACAGCTGTGATGAGCCAAAAGAGCGTGTCAGCCTTGTTGGAGCGCCGCTGATGGGAAAGGACAGCGAGGAACAAAGACGAATCAAACCCTGCAAAGAGCACAACCCAGGAAACTTTTTAAACGTGTGTCAGATCTGTAGAAGAGGCTCACCGCTGTTAGAGTTGCACTGGAGTTTGTGTGTTTGTGTGTGTGTGTGTTGAGAGGTCCTGAACAAAACATTCCCCAACAGTCCAGTTTTGGCCTTCACGCTGCGGGACATGTCCAGGGAGGTCTCATCTCACCTACTGGAAACACCAGGGATTGAGCAGTAGGCAGATGATGAGCTGCTGACGACGATGATGACGATGATGATGATGATGATGATGGTGGGTGAAAAAAGACTTCAGTCGCTGCAAATGAGTACAGAAGAACAGGTCGTTCGAGGTTTCCGTCGTCAGAAAACCGGCAACAAGCTGTCGCACCGACACTAACGTTAGGTCAGTGTTTCGGAAAAAAATGTAATGACGTCAGTGTAATTAATTTGTTTTCATCTGGAGCATCAGGCAGCCCTCGACAGCCTCCGCCGTAACGCGTGTCTCTTCACTGCACATCTATTTGCATTTGGCCTGTGGGTGGGCTGTCAGGAGAGAAAAGTGACTTGTCTGTGGGGAGCGGACAGGACGTGGCCCTCACCTGTAGGCAGCCAGTTACACATGGATCTCGTTTTTTGTCTTGCATTGCAAAGACTACCGTTACGGCAGAAAGTTCATATGGGTTCAGCTGCAGGAAAAGCGACGGAGCCCAAAGGTCTTAGAAGGGGAAGCGGCGTGAGAGAAACTCCAGTTTATTCATGGTCACTCATGTACTGCTTACGTACTAATGTGCTTTTTGGACTTTGGATGGGAAATGGTTGAGAGACCCACTGCTCTGCAGTCTGGTGTTGTCCACCACGTATGGCGAGATCACACCTCATGTTCCCATTTTCTTTGGCCTGAGGCTTGCTGCCTGGGTGAGGGTGGACTCTCGCTTCACCTCTGGGTCAGTGGTGATTTGAGCAACTCACATCCATCCCCTAGCCCTCCTGCGCAATGTCTCTATACCGTGGTACAGCCAAGTGGCTTGGAGGTCCCGAAAACACGTTCATAGCTTGCAGCGAGTGAAGGACCGCTTCATGATATCCGACTGTTACTCATTTTTCTTAACTCGGCAAAACTGATGTTCTCGAAAATTTCCTTTAATTAATATGTTAGGAGACTGTAGGTATTAATAAAGCAACAGTGCCATATGTTCAGTGTGAATCTACATATATTATTCACTGAAAACCTTCTGTAAACTGTTAATTAATGTTTGTTGAAATCAAAGGTAAAGATTAGCTCTGATACACGATTAAAACATTTTAAGGGGCAGTGATCAAATTCCTGATGTCCTAATGGTGTACCATGTCCTTAAGTACGGCTTTACAAAGTGATGGACCGGATCGGATATGGTGCTCATGCCGCCAGGGTGGTTGCTCTGCGTGTGTGTGTGTGTGTGTGTGTGTGTGTTCCACCTGCAGGGTTGTACGGGTGGGGTGGTGCACACAGGGGAGCCAATGGCCTCTTTAATACACTGATCAGATGGAATACGGATGGGCCAAATCCATCATTCCCGCCGCCGTTGTCTGCTCCACACACTGCACCACTAATGGGAATGGGGGGCGCGATGGACCGCACCAGGCGTCCGCTCACCCCCCCAATACGGGGAGACACCGTCTTCATCGTCCGAGGAAGCTCACCTGCATTCCGGCAGCAAGTTGTCCGTTAGCTGTGTGTTTTCCCTGTACCTGGGGAGGTGCTGGGGTAGGTGTAACCAGATAGCCTTTACCTCATATGGTGTCACAGCCAAAATCAACCTGCACCGAGCCTACAGCAGCCCTGCCACATCGTAAAGCCCACAGGTTGCTAGAATTACATCACCAGAATTACCATGCGTGGGGTTCTAGTGCCAGAGTAATGAGGGAGAAAGGTTTATAGATCAGCAGAGGCACTGAGATCAATGTCGCTCACCCTGAGTTCATTCTCCTTATTATGTGCTCTTTAATAAATTCAGTTTTACTTACTGCATTGGTAGCTTTCTGAACGAGGAGTGAGTGCCTGTCAGGGTGGACACCGTAGCTTTGAAGGACTTCCCAATGGCTTTCATGGTGCTCCTCCAGGACGTTCACTTTGGAAGCTGGAGCAGAGCTCAGTTCGCACCGTACAACACGGTGTCGTCGCTTCCCATGCGTCCCATGGACAGAATTTATCTTATCATTAATTAACCATCATATTTCCAACGCTGTGGCGGTTAATTAGCGGAAGGTCGTTCGGGAGGCTTTATTAGGTGGAACAAATTTGAGCGGCGTTGAGAGGGCGCGTACGGCAGCCCCGCCCCCTGGCGAGAAAGCCCATCCCGTGATTGATAACTGCGCCAGTTTGAAAGCCTGGAGGATCGCCATGGCGACTGGGGACGGCTAGGCGGGCAGTGATCGCCAACATGCACCCGCTGGCAGAGAGAGGCGAGATGGATTACAGCACGGCCCGTGTCACGAGAACGCTTCATCACAGGGGCCGCCTCTCTTATTCACCTGGTATTTTTAGACCGTCGCTCTTGCCTCGGTCAAAAAATAGAGGAGAAGAAGATGAGGAAAGTTGAGGGCTGCCTGGTTTGGTGGGGGCGGACTTGTGGAACGTCGCTCTTTTTCCTGTTCTCTGTTCTCCGTTACCCTAATTTGAACAGACAGGACTGGTTTCCCCGTCTCTACAATAACAACACTTTCGTTGTTGCTCTCGCGGCTTTTTTGGCCACAATTTCCGTAAAGCGCTGCAGATGACCGCAGCCGACCGCAGCCAATAAACTGCTGTCACATGACAAATCGCAGCCAATGACGTCCCACCGACTGGGGGGAGGCTGGAAAGGGATTGGGTTCCTCGTGTGGGTGAGGGTTTCATCTGGCATCCAGTTTTGTCGCTGTTCACGGTGCAGCGGTGCAGCAGTGCATTGTGGGACGTGCAGAGAGTCACTAAGCTCATGTTAACCGCAGGTTAAACTTTTCTTTCCTGATAGACGGCCTTGACCTCGTCTTAATAGGACGTAATTGGAAACAATTTCAAACGGGCTCCGAACGACCAAATAATAACAACTGACTTCTTTCACGCCTTGTTTTCTTAAACGACGGTAAAAAGACCCTCGATTAGTTCCATTTGCACACGGGAATAATAAAGCGTTTGAAGAAACGCACTCCTCCGACATCAGATGGATGTTCGCAGTTTCCCAAACCGCACCACTGAATTACACAGTCGTTACACTAGCGGAGTCTCCCTGTCCCCCCACGTTGTTATTTCATTATTTATTGTTTGCTCGTTAATCTCGCACTTTTCTCCACAGTGGCACCAAAGTGTGAGCTTCGTACGCTAAGATACTATTTACTCATCGTTTTTACCGTATCGTTCACCGCGAGTACCTCGTGTACAGCGGACGGGAGAGGGATCTGAACCCGGCTCCTCCTCAGTCAAAGCGGCAGCTCCGTCCACCGCGCCACCCGCTGCTCCCCACGTTCCCCCGTTTCCCCCCAAATCTGACACGCCGCGCTGCGAATCTCCCTCGGACGCTCGTCGCCGATACACGCTTGAGAGTCGTCGTGTCACCCTTTTCATCACGTCTTCATCAAGTTTCGGTGACGGCTAGTTAGTTCAGTCTTTCAAGTGAACATGTTTGTCTGATTTTCACCTCTCATAACAGAGTCTCAGTTTGAAATACATGCTCTACTTAAGTGTATTTGCTAACATCAATATTAAAATATGTTAAAACGGTGGGGGGGAGACTGAGATGCTTTACAGCATCATAACCCAGAGAGAGGGAGAAACGGGCCCTTCCTTGTTGTGTCTTTGGAACGCTCACTAAGCAGCGTAATTATTTGTATTAGTTTCCTTTAATATTTCATGTTAGATGAGGGAAAAGTGAGGGATTGCATTAATATCGCAGTTAAAATTAAACAATAATTAAAATTTGTTAGTTTAAAAGTAATTGTGCTCCATAAAGCTTTGATTACTTGAAAATTACCCACATTAAGCTTTTATGCAGTGGCTTGTTGCCATGGCACACGGCGGCATCACGGGTGTTTGGTGCCGGGGGGCCGATACGGCTAAAGGTTGAGGGGGGCAGTGGGCGGAGCTACAGCGGGACATGCGAGTTAGTGAGTGACCAGAGGCGGGGCTGTGCTAGGAGAGGGATCATGTTCCTCCGTGTGGCTCCATGTGCCGCAGCAAATGAGACGCAGTCGCACCCCCCCCGCCCCCCCGCCCCAAGATTAATGAAAGCCGGAGCAGTTTTAATTAGTGCAGGCGAAGTCATCAATTACACCCCCGCCTCCCAATACAAATATTGTTATATTTGGGAAATTCCTGATTTATTTTATTCTGTCGGCCGGCCGATGTAGATGAATGGGCCTTCAGCTCCATCGGATGTGGATGTGGGCGGGGAGGGGGTGCGAGGGTTGCGAGGGGTTCTGGGTCATCAGGAGATGCACCACGGTACACGTTAGACTGTTGTAAACTTTGAGAGGGACGAAGAATGGGTGGGTAGATGGATAAATGACACGCATATAAATAATGGGAAGAGAGAAGATGAATAAATGACAATAAGTGTAGTCTCGTCAGCGCCACGTGCAAAATCGGTGTTCTTTACCATGCTGAGAGTGAACATCTCCTCGTACAGCCTGTCGGATGGGCGTCATGCTCCAAGGACGGGGGGCCTCGCGGTCACTCTACCCCCAACAGGTGACTGCTGTTAGCATGACAGGTAACACACCTGGGCAGTGATGGAGGACCTGTATTTATCTTTGTGTGTGTGTGTGTGTGTGTGTGTGTGTGTATATATATACGTACTCGAGGCAGGTTGGGTGTGTTTGTCACAATGCTCATGTGAGCAAGTCAAAAAAAAAAAAAAAAACGGCCAGGTCTCAGGCCGAAGTCATACACTAATGTTCTTTTGGGAACTTTTCCCACAGTTTTAAATAAGTAAAAAATATTAATTTTGTAATTATCTCCCAGAGGTGACATTTCTGTGCCTAGACAGGTAGTTCCTTGCTGCCTGTAAATCGAGATGCTTTAAATTCAAAGTCGTTTGTAGAGGACTACTGTGGTCGGACTGCACTCTATCTCTTCGTCTCCCAGGGACCTGTACCGCGGTGTCCTCCTCACCGTCCGCTGCACTCGTAAAGGCGTGGGCTCCCACGTCCACCCCATGAGTTTCCCCAACAGCAGGTGAGGACAGCGGCCGCTTTCCATCGGCACGTGCGTGCAGTGATGAGCGCCGCCGAGCCGGCAGGTTGAGAGCGGCTCGCCTGTCCCGCCCCCCTCGGCCCCCAGAGCCCCCAAATATTTCTTATTGTCTTCCTTTCACACAGTCTGTACTACTTATCAGAATGTTGGTCTTTTCTTTTCCTTTATTTTCAACAGCAGTCATCATAATTATTAGTAGAACCCAAAACCCCCCATATGAGAGTGTATGTGAGGAATACGAGCGACATGCATCCAAAGCGACGAACATCTCGCAGAAAATACAATGTGTGCGTTACGTTGGCAGGAAGAGACGCTTAGATGCAGATGTGTCATTCTTAAGTGCAGCTAGTTTATTACTTTCCACCATATGAACCAATGTTCATCACACAAGTAGCTGTATCAATGTTTATCATTATTCTACAGTTATAATCACAAAGTTATTGAACATGAACATTTACACATTTATCATGCACTTAAACTGTGGGAGAAGTGAGTCCAGAAGAGGTGAGTTTTAATATAATAATAATAATAATAATGCCGTGTTTTGCACAAGACCTCCTGCTGTTTCCACAGTGGGTCCAATCCCATCACCGTTTTCACTGCAGCTTCGTTCAGTCATCAAAGTGAAGGATGTTTCCTACTTCAGTAGGGTGGAGACTCTCGCCCTTAACCGCACCCTGGCCTTCGCTCTCCCCTCATCCCCAGAGGCCCCATACGCTTCCTTCGAGCCCGCCGTTGAACCCGCACTCCCCGTTCTCCTGCTGATCTCTGCCGGGGAGTTGCGGTGCGCCGCGCACTCCGGCAAACAGAAATAATGTTTTAAATGCAATCATTGTCAGGCCTGAACAATGCCATTTATCAGGGGGGCATTTTGGACTCTGTAATAGCTTCCATATTATTAATACAATTTTTCATCTTGTGTCAGAGCCCTGATTTATGGCCCGCGTGTGATCTAAGGTGATCATTGAATTATACTTGGAGTAATGAGAGCGCCTCCCCACCCCCGGTCTGCGCGACTGGCCGGACCCCCACCCCACGGTCTCCAGGACCCACCCCCACCCCGGCGGCCTGCTATTGTGCCACCAAACCAATTTGCTAAACAACCGTAGGCTAAGTGATGCGGGCTCCTAATTCGGAACGGGGCCCCGGTTAATCAGATAACGGATAAAACTCATTATTTTAAAATGATACCGAGCAGAGTAAATATGGGTGCGCTCACCGCGGTGCAGTGCTCTCTTTAGAGCCCAGTGATTTACAGTGCGCCCGGCTTTGATGTATAGACTTTACCTGTTATTAAGTGTGCATCACCGTTACTGGCACAGTAATTCCTCCTGTATTTAATCTGAATCCCTACACACACACACACACACACACACACACACACACACACACACGTGCTCGCACGCACACTTCCTCTGCACTCGCACTCGGACGGAAGAGCGGCACGCTCCACATTCGTCGTTTGCTTCTTCGGCTTGTGGGCATTTATCATCGGCAGTAAGCCGAGGAGAAAAATCCCAATAATCCTGAAAGTCGCACTTTTCTATGAGGAAATTAGGCAAGTTATGAAAAGATTGCTTTTTATGATATTACTGGCAAAGATTTAGGACGAATCTGCGGCAAAATTGCCCCGTGCTACCTGAGCGCCTTTTTCCTTTCGAGGTTCTCTTCTCTTTATCATAAATCACCCGCTTTCTAATTTCAAAAGGGAATTTTGTTTGCCCGTAATGAGGCACAGTCGTTTGCCTGTGGTTATAGCTCAAGGGAAGGTGTCGTCTGCGTGGGGCTCTCGCACCTGCGCTTCCTGCGCTTCCTTCCAGCACCGTCCTGCTTAACCGCATAATGTACCGAGATACGCGAGCGAAGAGCGTAGAGCAGGGTGGAGGAGCGCGGAGCGCAGCCGGTAGGCCTCGGTGACGCCCGGGACGGTGAGCAGGAGAACGCCGAAGAGCAGTGATGACTGACACGTGGTCTCTGACTCAGCGCCATGAACTGATGTGTTTGGCTCACGGCGCTTTTGACCGCTGCCCTTGGTTCCGTTTTAATCGACTATATTTTCTCTGTGATTTTTTCCCACACTGGCGTGTCCCTTCGTTGTCAGCAGTCGCTGTCCAGCGCAGGGTCGCGGCGGTCCGAGGTGTGAGACGGGGTCCATCTTGGGGAGGACGACACTCTATCATGTGGGCTGACTGATACACGTGTATTTTATTTTCACTTCTTTCACACGCCTAGGGGTGAGTGCTGCAGCCCGGGACAGAGCTGTGATGATGGAGGAACGAAGGAGCGCGTGGATAATGTCCCTTGAGCAGCATCAGTGCTTTGGTCTTCCTTCAGAGAAACACACACCTTGTCTGCAAAGAGGACCTCCTTCTTTATTTATACACTGTTTTTAACTTATTTTCTTACAGCTCCTTTACTTTGGTGCAGTATCTCACCAAGTAATCGGGTGAAGAAGTCGTCGGGTAAAAACCGTAGAAAGAACCATATGGAACAGAGAAGTTTCCGGCGCTGTGTGGAACGGAGCGAAACTCGGCAACCTCTTTAAGGCCACTTGTTTTATTTATTGTAGTTTTGGCACCAGCAGTGCGGAGGTGCTGATGCGGTGGCTGTGTGGGTGTTGAGGGATGGTGTGTAATATAGCGCCGGCACTGCGGTGACGCCAACCTGCTTCTGGACTTATGGCTAAAATAAGGGCAACAATATTAAGATAACAGCTACTGATTGTTCATCAGACTTCAGGGATTTACTCGTTTGGCCCCTTTCATCAGCTCCACCGTGTTCATTACATTCACTCTTTGTGTCCCCCCCCGCCTTCCTGTAAACATGCGGCGTTCTTCACCCTCTTACTGGTTTCCCACACTGAGGAGGATCACATATGACCTGTGAACACTGTGGAAGTGAGTTACATTGCGACAGATCTCTCTACTGCTGTCTATAGTCTCGGAGGGTAAACGTGGGTGTCGTTTACTCCGCTACTCAGAAATTTTAGTGAGGAAAATGCACATAAATAAAGATAATAAAGTGGAAATTTTGTGACTTGTAACTGTTGATTCGCTAAGTAAACAGTTGATAACGCAAAACTGCATTTGCTTTACTTTATATCAAATTTTTTTTTACAAAATGTTATAAATGAGTGAAATTTTAGGAAGTATATAAGTGGGAAAAAGCTTTGAAAGAAGCCAGTTCACAACCATTTGTAATACAGAAGAGCTCAGTGGATAGTAAAGTAAAAAAATCAAAGTACATGCTCAATTAATGGAGTAAATTATCCGTTTCGATGAAACGGATGTCGGGCCGGTTTGCGCCACCCCCGTGTCAGTATATCCATCTTACCTGTGGTCAGAAATGCATTGTGGGTAACGGGTAGCTGACGAGCGGCTGTTCTGACTGAAAAATGAGAAAATGAGCGGAGGCTCCGAGGCCTCTGCCATGGGACACATGTTCCGTGCCAGCAGGGGGTGGGCGTGTGCGTGTGCGTGCGCGTGTGCGTGCGCACTCCTGTCCTGCCACACAGGACTCTTCACACACGGCGCGGGGCGTGTGCCCTGCGACGCTTCGGCGCAGAGTCGCTACACGTGAACAACTGTCGGCTGCACGCGTCGCCTCTTCCCTCGCGCTTGTCGCGTGCGTACGGGGGTCCGTGGGCCGATTTTTAACAGGAAGGCGCGCTGTCATCGCGTCAGGTTTGCATCGGCATTAATAAGGACTAATGAAGTCTCCCTTGTTTTCAGGAAGCAGTAATGCAGAATTAAACCTTTTCTTAATATTTCACCGACGTTGCCTAATGCTGTTTGGATCGACTAGCGCAGGGCCCTCGCCTGTTACGTGCGGCCGCCCGTCCGCCCTCGTGACAGAGCTGAAGTATGGCAGCCTCCGCTAATATCCGTCTGGCCCAAGCCCTCGACATCATTTAATCTTCATTCGCTTAATTTGGTCTGGACTCCGCCGGCCTCATGGGGGCTGGTGTGTGTGTGTGCGAGAGAGGCCGGGGCTGTCCGGGGGCAGACTGATAAAGGAGGTAAACAGGAGGCCGGAGCAGCGTGTGTCACGGGGCGAGTCCACGTCTCGTCGGCCGGAAGCTCAGCCGACGTGACTCGACGCTTGAGGGCCAAAGGAACGTGTTTTCCTACGTCTCGCCCCTTCCAGTTACGCCTTTTGCTGTAAAATACGGATGATTTCAAAATAGTCCGACGATCTTAAGCGGTCCCTCCAGTGCGTCACCGGTATGTACTGAGGGCACGCTGTACTCACACATTGTATTGATATGTTGTACTGCCGGTTTACTGAGCAAATCCTCCGTCTGCACCGACATCAGTTACAGCTTTTCGGAAAGGTTTTGCATAAAGGAATTCTGGTGTATCCGTAGATTTGTGAGTTATTTGTCTTTTTGCACATGCATATGTGTGAATAAAAAAAAAATCTTTATTGAGGAGGAAAAATTGGTCAAATTCATTCTATGTGCTCCATTACTGTCCTGTTCTGGATGGTCGCGTGTGTTGCCAGTAGATATTAAAAGTAGGAAATAAAGTTTCTTGGCACAAAGAAGCGACTTTCACTATTAAGATTACCGAAAGGGTTTTGCTCAGTAATTAATACTCTATGGAACAGTTTTGATGGTAGAAGATCAGACGCTGAGCGACCTGTTAGACATGAGATATACCTTTTTTTTTCCCCTACAAAACTCACCTCATGCAATGGAACAATTTCTGGGGTTGAGACTCAAGGAAACTATTTTCTCCATCTCTTTTACTGGTGCCCAACTGCACTCACACATTTTCTGGCTCAGAGACATTTAATAACTCTTCTAACAATTGTATTAATAATTCTTATAAATTGTACACTTAAAATTCAGGATGTTGTTCACTATGGTTTTTGCACATTAGGCCCTCAGACCAGTTCAGAGCAATGACTGGCCTTTGGCACACCTGGTATATTGCGGTACTCTCATGTCCAAGTACATGTCAGAGAGGTGCAATGGGGCACAGTAACCGTACAGTAACCGGTGCGATGGGGGCGCCGTGAAGAAATAACGCAGAAACAGTGCAGTGAAATGACTTGGCAGTGTGTCTGTTACATGTGCATAGAGGGGGAAGTGGCAGCGAGATTAAACGGGAATAATTGTAAACAAAAAATGTTCTGTATGTAGCTATTTGTGTGGTGTATGTTGGCAAAACAGGGTATTGGATTAATTTACCGTACGTGGTGAAGCGCATGTCTGCATACGTATGACCCCACGTGTCGGTGAAAAACACTTGTGGTTCCCGAGGAGTACGCCGCGTTCGAGTTCAGCGAGTGTGAGCGACGGCGTTAAACACGTGTTCCATGGAGATGCGCTGTATTTCTGTCCTTGCGGGTCACCGGTGGCGCCACCTTCGTGTCTCTCCGCCGGTGCACGCGGAGCGTCGCGTGCTCCTCGGAGCTCCACGAGGGACCCGGCTCAAGGGGAAAAGCTCTTTTTGCGCCTTGTCGAGTCCCGTTGGCCCCGTACCGCCTCCCTGAACGGAGGGATGGGAACACGTGGAGGTCTGGGCGCTTATCGACTCAAGGGCTCTCCTCCAGGCTGCGGCATCGGCGCCCTTTGGAACCCAGGCCTCCGCGACTGCGTTCTCGCATCGGTTCCTCGAACCCGAGTATTGCGTTGCTCCGCGTCTCAGCGCGGCGGTCGAGATGATTGTTTCCCATCGGTCGGGATCCTTGATGAGAAATGCGGAGGGTAAATGAAAACAATGAAGATGTAAATCCGCATTTGTAAGTACGATTAGAGAAAGCGCGAGCGCCGGCTAATTTGCGTCGTGCCAGTGTGTGATGAGGCCCAACAACAGCAGCGACAGCACCAATAAATGCAGCACTAATTATATTTAACAAATGGCAGCTTTGAAGTGTGAAAATGTTCCCCGTTTTTTTCCCGACTCCGAGGCCTTTTTTGTTTTCGAGACGCGCTCTGCATATGTATGCGTGAGCCTGTCTGTCGGACAGGAGAGATCTGAGGCGCGGAGGCGCGATCAAAGGACGCTATCTGATCTCATAAGAGGCATTAAACTCAAGTCGTTCCGGCGCGAGGCGTATTGATTCCTGAGAAGTGCTCGTATTAATCGAAGGCGTCGGAGACGCGAGCTTCAGAGGCGCTAAAGCGAGTCGCTCGTGAGACGCATGAGAAACAACGAGGCCTCGCTTCATATTTACGAGCGGGAGATCTCGATCCCGATGGGCGCTAGTTGGCGGTAAAACACGGCGTAAATACAGTGTAAATACTACGACGTATCTGTCGACTGGGGGTGCGGGGGAAAAAATCTCGAACGGCAAAATGGTTGAAGATCCGCCGGATGCGGGTCCTGTTCCGACGGCCCCGTCGTAACCCAACGGCGAACAATAAGGATACATAAACCGTGCATCGATGCTGCATTGTGTAACAGGGATTGTTGCATTTTTCTAGTAATACTTCCATGCTACACTGTGTTTTCTTCCATATTTCCGTCCTTGTTTCTGTTCCGCAGCGCCGGAACACTCGCGTTTTTGCTTGGTAGCCATTTCTAATAAGAAGAAACTTGAATGGAACCAGAATTGAAACGTTTGGTCGATAAAACACAGTAAGAAATGTGGTACAGCAGATGGTACGGTGCATCATGGGACGTTTGCACCAAACGCCGCCACCCGCAGGTAATATAATAAGGTCGGCGTCATAAGTAACGCGCTGATGTTGTAAATCATCGTCGCCGTCGACTCCCTGAACGTCGTGTGCTTTTACTCCGATATATGGCTGGGTTTGTGCCACGAGCTACTGGGGTTCACGAGCCAGTCATTCTCTTCATGGACTTCGAACCTGCGACCTTCAGGTGAGAGCTGTGACCGGCCCCAGGGCACCACCCAGCGGCGTCTCATCCCCAGTTGCTCTGCTGTAATATTCATGTATACTGCATTACTAATGTAATGTCCTGGTGCTGCACATGAGGACATGTAGCCCATGTTGTCACCGTCTTCGTGGCTCGACAGGCTGCGCCGTTCGGGTTCCGTTCAGACGTTCTGACGCACAGAGATGGGCTTCGCATACTTCCCTTTCTGTGAATTGTTCCTTCCGATGCCTTGAGGTTTACTGTGGACTAACAGTAGGGCAGAAAACAAAGAGCAGAGTAATAAATAGAGTAAAATGTACACAGAGGTTAAAAAGTGTGGAGCGTTTCAGCTGAACTTCTGCTCCGAGGTTGGAATGTTTCTGCTGTAAAAGTAGATGTGAGAAAGAGAGACACCAGGTGGCGTAGTGCTTAGAGCTGCTTCCTTCAATTCCGCTGTGTCTGATTTCAGTTCCGCTCCAGCTGATTAAATCGAGGTACTTTTCCTGACCTGATACAGTAAAAATTACCCTACTTCAAAGTGGCTTACTGCACAGTCCTCACTTTAAAAGTGTTTTTGGAAAAAAATGCCAGATAGATGAGAAACATAAATAATAATCCAAAGAGTGTGTCATCTGAAGTCCCCCCCCCCCCCCCCCCCCCCTTTGCACTGCCAGTTAAGCAGATGGGGGCAGGGCCTGGAGTCAAGCCCCGCCCCTTTGCCGTCACCAAAGAGCAGCACTTTAAGGGTAGCTGTCTGTTCATCCTATTACTTCAACAGCCCCCTGCCCCCCAGAGAAATATCCTCACTATTCCCCTCTTACAGGTGGGAGTTAGTCACACTGGGGGCCACTGAGCTGTAACAGAATTGCTGGGCCCCCGTGGGCCCCCCCCAGCGGGTGGAGAACAAATGGCAGAGGTGTGGGGCCCGGACAGAAAAATCAATGTGTGTTTATAGAGACATGGCGGACGGAGCCTTCAGCAGCACCGCAGCACCCTGCTTAACCTCGTGTCCCGCTCAGCTGCCGAGGGGGTAACTGACGGTGTCTCTTTCTCTCTCCCTGTGTGTGCGTGTATGTGAACGTGAAGGAAGTTCGAGTGCGAGCTCTGCGACCGCACGTTCAGCGAGCGCTGGGCCCTGAACAACCACACCAAGCTGCACACGGGGGAGAAGCCATACAAGTGCGCCTGGCCGTCCTGCCACTACTCCTTCCTCACGCTGTCTGCCATGAAGGACCACTACCGCACACACACTGGTGAGTCTCCGCCCCCTGCTAGGGCTCCTCCTCCCTGTGCTGCCCCGCCCCTCCCGTATACCAGCTTTCATGTGACACTTTTCTACAGATCAACTTAGGTACTTAAGAGTTCATTCTGATTTCCTCTTTTATAACATCGTTTATATTACTACGGGGGCGCGGTGGCGCAGCAGGTTTGGCCGGGTCCCGCTCTCCGGTGGGTCTGAGGTTCGAGTCCTGCTTGGGGTGCCTTACGATGGACTGGCATCCTGTCCAGGGTGTGTCCCCTCCCTCTCCAGCTTTGCGTCTTGGTTTGCCAGGTTGGGCCCCGGTTTGCCGCGATGAGCTGTTGTAGACGTGTGTGTGTGTGTGTGTGTGTGTGTGTGTGTGTGTGTGTGTGTGTACACAACACTCAGTTCTTGGCCAAGAAGGTGCCGAGGTCACTGAGTGCTTTAACATATTTGACACAAAGAGAACAGGAAGCCCCTCCTCTTTCCTCCCTCTCACTTAGCAGGTGGAGCTGGGGTTGAGAGCCTCAGTCAGCCAATGAGTCTGTCATCTTCGGGATGAACCGAAGGCGTGCTGTCTCTCTCCGCGGCAGGACTCTTCCTACCCAGGACGGCTCTGCCACGTGATTAGCTGCTATTAGTTGTTCCGCAAGCCGACGGCGCAGAGCGTGTGACCCAAACCGGCCGTACCGCGTTTCTTACCCCCTTGTACTTGTCCTGACTTCCCTCCTTTAGTAGGCATGCTGTCCTTTGGAGGCGGCAGGGCCGCACCGCACCGCAGGCCCTTCCCAGTGACGCGGCCCATTCCGTTGCTGTGGATCGATAGTACTTTGAACGCGCGTCACAATCGTTTCGGTCGTCGGATGTTGAGCTCATGTTTTTTCCTTTAAGCTTTGAAATGAACGATGAAATAACTGTGGTCGTGTTCTTTTATTCTTCCTATTTACATCTCTTTCTTCCTCTTGAGCACATTTTTCTTCGCCTTTCCTTGACGGACCTGTTCTAACGGATCTCATCCGTCGTGCGGTTTTCAGTAAAGTTTCTAATTTATTTCTCAGGATTGTTGCAGGTTATTCAGCGAATCCTCCTCACGGTGGAAAGGCGGCCGTCGTACAGCGAGGGTCATGTGTAACTCCTGATTTATGAGTCCTCCCAAATAAATAAATAAATCAAAATGTCGCTCTGGCCCAGGGAGCCCAGAGCTTGTGAGCGCCGGTGACACGGCCGCAATTGATTTCCTTATTGCTTCAATTTGTCGTTTAATCCGGCGATATGTTGATAAATCTTTGCACTTTGTCAATTAATTTCCTTGAAAAACGAGCCCTAAAATGGTGAGCACATCAATACAGCGCCGGGTTCAGTGACAAAAATTAAGTGTCGAAATTAATTGCCCTCAGTTCCTCCCGCGAAAACATAACTAATGAGGGAGGCAATTATAGTCGCATGCAGTCTCTTTGGGGCGTTTTATAAAGGAAGAAGGGAGAAAAGCCGTGGCAAATAAAATGGAGGGAAACGCAGCTGGCCTGGATCGCAGGAGACTCTCGGGGCGCAGGGGGGGAGAGGATGTTTGTTTGTGTCAGGTGTTTGTGGCGCAGGAGGAGCAGGCGACGGCGCGTTGGTCTGCAGCTGGAAGCGGAGCGGCGGAGAGGCCCACTGGCCCACGTCGGACTCGCCAATTATTCCCCGATTACGATGTCCTTTTGCGTAATTACAGCGAGCGGGCGATCGGCGGACGCTCGGCCCGGGAGCCGCGGCGTTCCTTCGGCCGCCCTGACAGGGGCGCTGACAGGTCCTCGTCCCTCCTCCGCCCCGAGGGGCCGCCCGTATCGAGCGGCAGACAAAAAGCCGCAGCAGATGTAATGCATTGTCGGTGTTTCCTTGCGAGGAGTAATTGCGGGGAGTTGGCGCCGATCGATGGCTGCGTGTTTGTGCGGCCGGGTCCCGCGGCGCGGCCCGTAATGAGGGGCGCCGCACGGTGCTGCCGTTTACTGACGGGAAGGAGCGGCGACAGCCGCACCGTCCGCCGGGGAGACGGAATCCATCACTGTGGGTTCAGCAGGTCCGCAGGGGCAGCGTGGCAAGGAAGGGGTCCGGAGCACCGTGGCGTTGCCAGCAATACTCGTCTTTCCATTTGTCCTTTTTCCTGTCTGTCTGTCTGTCTGTGTGTGTGTGTGTGTGTGTGTGTGTGTGTGCGTGTATCTGTCGCAGTGTGACCATGTGCCCATTGGACGTGTTTCGTGGATCTTCTTCCTCCAGTGCTCTTAGACCCAGAGTGAGGTCCTGAGCCCCATGGTTTTCGTTGTACACCAGCACTTCATCTGACACACACTGCTGGAACCAGAACTCTGTTCACAGTTCGTTTTGTGTGTAACCCCAAAGTGCGTTTTGTCACCTGCTGCAAATCATCGTCACTGCAAAGATAATGATACAGACTTCCTTCCCTTTATTCAAAGGGTTATCTTCTCTGAAGATGCCAGATCGTAGCTTGGTGAATAAGGTGTGTGGGCTGAAAACACTACATACTGTAGTATCCATTGCGAGTCGCTTCGAAGAAAAGCGTCTGCTAAATAAATAAATGTAAATGTAGCTGTAATTAATAAAAAAAGCTCCATGTAGCTTTAAATATAATAATACTTATTGTTCTCATAATATTATGAGCTGAAAAAAAATTAATATAAAATGATAAAAATAAAAACCCGTCATCTTCACAAACTTCTGTTCAGTGCAGATTGTTGGCTGATTCATTTTATTACTCAGGAGCCCCAAACACAAGCTGCTTGTAGAATTATGGAAGGGAAAACACAGCAGTGATGAGACAGATGGTGTCACACTCATTTATGGAGCTGTCAAGAGATCAGGAGACAAGTGGCTCTCAAGGAGACTGGATCGAGACCCTTCTTGAATATGGAAAGGATTCAGCAGCTTTGAGAGACACGGGAAACTCATTCCATGACATCAGGGCCAACACTGAGAACCAACAGACTCCTGATTTTTGGCCCTTGTGAGTAAAACCACCAAGCGCCTGGTGGGGGGCACTGTGCTCTTACTGGTGTATAGGGAGCAATGAGGTATGGGACCGTGGATGGACCACTGTGTTATAGCAGCAGCATCAGCAGCAAAATATCAGTGTGTCCTGATAAATTATGGATACTTGGTGGTCATTTCCTCTACCACTGCAGGTATGTCGAGCTGGTCGCTCTGCGGTCAGCTGTGAGGTTGAAAGGCCGCCGTTTGTTCTCCGCTCAGTGCAGTTCTAATGAGTCTCGGCCAGAACAACGGCACCATTAAACCGAGGGGCGGCCCCCGCTGAGCTGCTTGGGGCTAATTAATGACAGCTAACGGGTTCCTATTAATTAGAGAGGCTATGCTGAGGCCCTCTTGGAGCGCGCTCGGTCCAGATGATCCGTCCCTTTCGGTGTTGATAAAGCAGTGTGATCCCAGTCGTCGCCCTAATCACATTAATTACTCCATGGGAATATTCTGTCCTTAAAAATTGTTCAGATTTTTTTTTTTTTTTTTGGACAGTCTCTGACTGGCGGTGCTGCAGCCCTGAGCGTCCAGTCGTCTCGTCCTCGGGAAGGTGGTCTTCTCTTACAGGAGACGACGTGTGCTTTTGAATGTGTTTTGAATGTTGGTGGAACACAGCTCCAGCCTTGAACGCTGCATCCGTGTTCCTCCTCCTCCTTCCTGCCTTTCCCCTGTTCAGTGTATTATTAATAATTCATTTATTATTCACTTCTTTAGACAACACTACGCCAAAGCAACTTACAGTGATTTAGTCGTTTAAACAGCCCGATAATTTTTATTGTGTCCATGCAGGGTAAGTACCTTGATCAAGGGTAGTATGGCAGGAGTGGGGATTCAAACCCTGGTCCCTTGGTGCCCAAGTCGGAGCTCTGACTTTGCCTGCTCCAGGTACAGTCTGACAGAAGTGCGGGTGGGTGACACGCAACAGCAAACCTGCACAGGTGTCCTTATGTCCATGTTGAACAGAGCAACTGTTGCTTTCAGTGCCTGTAAGGGTGTGAGAGCACAGCTAGGAGCACCTTGGCACAGGTGCTTTGCTTTTGCATAGGTGGGGTCTTGGGGAGGGGGGCTTATTGATCTGATGTGGTCTGCTGGAAGCCCCACCCACTCCTGTCTATTTCACACTGTAGCTGGTGCTGCGGAAGCCCCACCCGCTGTTCCCCTTTTACACTGTAGGAGAGTTACGACGAAAACCTCCACCTTCCCGAAATCCACGCCGCTCTCATCGCCAGCACTGACATCAGCACCCCTCCTCCTCTTTCCTGGGAGGAGGCTGACAGGTTTAACGGGGGGCCAGGTGCAGGCATGCAGGGTGTGTGTGTGTGTGTGTGTGTGTGTGTGTGTGTGTGTGTGTGTGTGTGAGCGCATGTTAAAGAGCTCGAGTGCTCTTGCAGCCCCATCTGGACGGCGCGTCACCCAGATGAAGTTGTACAAAAAGCGTCCCGTTGATAATAAAGCTCATTTTTATGGCTCTGACAAGTATGTAATTATGTTCAGTGGTGCTTTTCAGATTTTATCACAGTCAATAAACCGCAGCGGTAATTTCATTCCCATTTGACATATTTACATGGAAACATTTGATTGGAGGAATTAGTTAAGTCTGGAAGCCGTGATGGATGCGTTTTAATGATCTGTGTCCTCCTCCCAACGGGGCCGCCGCCCCCCAGGAGAGAAGTCCTTCCTGTGTGACCTCTGCGGGTTTGCGGGTGGGACTCGGCACGCCTTGACCAAGCACCGGCGCCAGCACACAGGTGAGCCCCGCCCAGCACCCGCAGGCTCCACCCCTTAATGTGCACTAAAACACACACTTGTAGACGCACGTATGCTTTCTGACATGCACTCAACCCTCACGCACACTCATACAAACTCTCAAGCACTGGCGCATACATGGTCACACAAATACTCGTACACACATGCTTGTACTTATTGATAAACGCACGCATGCAGTCTGACGTGTTGCAAGTTAAAAATCGTGGTATGTTAACACACACGGAGGTGCTTGATGAGAGAGATGCAGCATGTTGGCGTTTTTTTCACAGCACTGAGACTGAATGATTATAGTGTCCATTTCACACACACCAGGAAGGGTGTAGGACCAACACACACTGCTGCGCTTTATCTGTACAGGCTACCAGTGACGCCCTGGCTCTGTGTATGTGTAGGTGCCTGTGATTTATGGTATTTGTTATGTTTACAGTTTTTTATATATATTATATATCTGTTATGTCTTCTAAGCTCCCAAACACAGCTGAGAACAGAATGCTGTTTGTAACTTGTTTTTCACATAACTTCAAAGTCACTTTTACCACAAAGTCTCAGTCAATAAAAGCTTATGAATACACACATCCCTCGGTTTATTTATGGGTTCATTTATTTAAACATTTTGGGTACTGATACAATAAATAAAAAAACGACACTCAGGAGTGTCAGACATGAGTAGAAATCATTAGGAAAAAGGTACCCGAATAAAATTTAACAAAATAAAGAAATTATAAAGGTATCTTAGTCAGCCACATAAGTGCGCGTGCGTGTGCGCGCTCTCCTTACCACACTCTCCACCATGTGAGAAATGCACGTGTGTATTTACTCTGTCAGGAGTTCGCCACTGATGTCCATGTTATGTTGTGTCGGTTCGCATTGGGGGGGGGGGGCTTCATCGCTCATGTATTGATGTGCTCTCCTCACCCCCCAGGGGAGAAACCGTTCAGGTGCTCGCTCTGCAACTTCGCCTCGACCACGCAGTCGCACCTGACCCGCCACAAGCGCGTGCACACGGGCGAGAAGCCCTACCACTGTCCCTGGTGCGACTACAGGTACGGCTCATCGCCCCGACCGCGCCGGGGGTCGTCATCGCTGCGCCATCATCATCACCATCAACAGTGTCATCAGCGCTGTGCCATTAAAAGGCCATCAGAGTGTTAGTAATTACCCAGGAAATTGGCGGTGAAATTGAAAAACTTTGACCAACATCACATCTTATTATTTTGTTCTTGTCCGTCTTTATTGAGTCTCAGGACCTCTAGCAATTCGGATAAATCACAAGCGGGTGCGAATTGGCTGCGTTGTCGTCTGCTGCCGCAGAGAAGGTTATTTGGTCTTTTGCTTCTTCTCCTGTGATCTTTTCATTGCTGTACTGGTTCGGAAATGCAGTGATATTTTGTTTGTTTATTGTATACGCGTTTTTTTTTTTTTTATTTTAAAAAAAAAAAAAAAAAAAAAAAAAAAACTTAAATAAGAAGTGTCCACATATGAAGTGCGCACACTTCCCGCTCCAAAAGCAGTGGGCCAAGACCGTGAAGACGGCACATGCCTCACGATGACGACCCGAACTCAATCGCCATAATCACAGTGAAAAGCCCCACCGTGCGTTCACGCAGAATCCCGGACGCCACGCATGATTGATGGATTGGCTCTGAAGGATCGAGGCTGATCTCGAAGCAGGTCTTCCGATGCACTGCAAATTGTGTGAGAGGTTGGGAGAACGAGTTCGGGAACGAGGTCGCTTGAAGAAAGTCTCGTCGCTCTGGACATCACGTTCTCTTCTTCTTGATGAGAGGTGCTCCTTTACAATGTTTCAGGACACGCTTGCACAGGAGCGCTGTCCCACCTTGGGTCTCTTGTGTCATCCCTTACAGTATCCAGACAGAGCAAGCGCTGGAAGTAGAGCTGAGATGATACTTAATTATTGAAATGATCCTTGACTGAGTGCCAAGAGGAAGCCTTAGAGTACCCTGATTGAGTAAAAATGACCATGTTGTGTAGATCAGTGTAAAACAGCTCATGTAGTGTGTTACTTTGGAAGAAAGGCTCCACTAAATGAAAACATGATAATAATAATATTAATGCAACAGAAAGCGAAAAGGAGAATTAAGTGTTAAGTAACCATTTGAACAAGGCGTGACCATGTTGTAGGAAACGAAAACGCCGCAACGAGGCAGTGTTACGAAGACGGTCACTATCCCTATTTCTGACAAATTCCCTGAACGAATGAGTAATTAAAAGATAGATAGATAAATGCCACGGGGCAGAGGAGGCCGCTGCTCTTGAAGTCGTCCCTGTCTTTGAGTCCATCGCAGCTCTGGCCGTGACGCTCGCCGGCACTGACACACTTTGGCAAACGGAGTGACACAATAAAAGGCCAATTAGCATTCAGGCAGCCCTGGGGGGTGTGTAGTCCTGTTGGTTGTTCAAACACACAAGGAGATGTGACACGGTCACCAGGCGGTAATGTGACCAGCAGCATCACTGACACACTCTGCCACTTTAATTGTGTGTGACACCTTCCCTCGCCAGTGAAACGGATGGTGACGCATGAACGTCGATGATGATGTTCCTCCGAGAAGCAGCGAGCGCCATATTCCTACATCCAGAAATGGTGATCTGTGTGTGTGTGTGTGTGTGTGTGTGTGTGTGTGTGTGTGTGTGTGTGTGTGTGTGTGTGAGATAATGGTGATTTGGTTTTTGGGTTGCCAGATTGCAGTGAGAAGAACCCGGCTTTGAATCCCCTCCTGCTGTATTACGCTTGATGTATTACCCTGCTGTCTCACAGCACCTGGGTGGAGCGAGAGGACATGGGTGCGATCCGCACTCAGTCTGAATGGAGTTTGTATGTTCTCCCTGTGACTGCGTGGGTTTTCTCCGGGTGCTCTGGTTTCCTCCCACACTCCAAAGACATGCTGTTTAGGTTCACCCACAGTGTGTGTGACAGAGAGAGAGTGTGTGTGTTCCACTGATGTATGGATGAGTTACCCAGTGTAAGTAGTGTATCTAGCAGTGTAAGTCACCATGGTGAATAAGGTGTGTGGGTTCATAACACTGCATAGAGTTCATTGGATGTCACTTTGGAGAAAAGTGTCTGATGAATGGAATATTAATGTAAATGATGAGCTGTTACAGTAAAAACTACCCAGCTGTTTACGTGGTAAATCGGTGTAAGCATTGACGTGTGCAAACCTCACATTCCCAGTGGCCTTGGACTTAAATAAATAATAATAACAGTAACAATAATGACGATGATGAAATAAAAAGGACGAAGTGAATTAAGTGTTAAGTAACAATTTGACCAAGACGTGACCATGATGTAATAAATTAAAACCTGTCAATTAGGCGCTACTAAAAAGACCATAAACACCTTTATCCTTTACTTCTAATGAACTCATTGTAATTATGGTACATTCATGGAGTGAAGGGCCTGGACTGAAGATGTAAAAATGTGCTGATTTGCATTCCATTATCTTCTGTCGCTTTGCATATTTTAAATATTCCAGCCGCGCAATTCATCACAGAAAAGTTTAGGCGAAGTGAAAAAGGTTAAGCAAAGCAGTACATTTACATGTTGTGTGGCGGGTGGAGCCGATGGCCGATGCGTCACACACCGGGAGCAGCGGCGCTAGCGCACGGCGGAGCGCGGGGACCGCCACGTGCACCGCGGAGGACGTCGCCAGGAGCTGACGGCCGCGAGCCGGAGGCCTTCCCGTGCAAATGCGGCCGACGTCCACGAGTTTCAAAAGCCCGAGAAAAGTTTTAAAGGCTCAATTAAGCTCTTTAGCTGCACCGCTGGGCTTTTCTTTGTTGCTGCGACGTTGAAAACGCTTATCCCCGAAATAAAGCAGCGGGGCCCGAGTCGGCGGCGCCGGTTATGCGGGTAAAGTAGAGCCGAGCGGCAGGAGAAACTTTGTCGCGCCAATTAACGTTGTGCAAAGTGCGTCTTTTTTAATGACTCTGCCGCCTGCTGACTCTTAATTGCATTTCGCGTTGTTTAATTGTGACAATTATGGCATTTCCACATCTGAGGGGATGTGTGGCTGATCCTGCTCTTCCAGGATTCCTTTTAATTTTTATTTAGTCTATTTTTTAAGCACATTCATATTGCTGCAGACAAAATTAGTCCCACGTTCAGGAGCTGCAGTCCAACCTTTTGAAATATCAGTTTCCCGCATGATCGCATTCAGTGGAGGTGTGCAAGGCAGCCTGTTGATTATAATTCCTCTGCTCTCACGCTTGCTCGTTGGATTCTGTCTCGGGCCAAACGGCAGCCCTCGCGCAGTCCGGCAGGGAAAAGCTTTTTAAAAAAACTCACCAACATGCTACCGATAACTGGGAAAAGGAAAAGGAAATGATATAATGAAATATGAAGCCGCTATAAAGCACACGTACGTGAGGGACTGCATCGCATGTGTGAGATTTGGCTCCGTGGCATGTTATTTTTGAACACGTATTATGAAATATCATATAGCAATTTATTTACATGTGTATTATGAAGCAGAAGCGGGTAGAAAGCAGGAAGTGTAAAATAATCGTCCGCACAAGTGCAGGAAATTGCTGTTTTTGAAATGCATTAAAATGCATGTAAATGGGAGTACATTAATTGGCCGGTGTCCCGCCGAAGTGACAGCGCTGTGTTTACGCTCCCGTGTGTTGGAAGACGCTCGACTCTCGCTCAGGGACCTTTGCTTAAATCAGTGCTCCCAGGTCCATTAGGGCGGAAAGATCGCGGGGGTCCCTCGGGGCCCCCGCTGATTGTAAGGGGCGGCAGCGGCTCATCTCAGGGGGAGGGGGGTCGAGCGGTATAACATCATGGCTGGGGGGGGGGTGTAGTTAGGATGGACGGGTCTCTCGTGTATTTATTTCCACAGCAGGGAAAAACAGCAGCTCCTCAATTAAGGCAAACTGTACTATTGCAAATGATTGAAAATTGTCGTCTTTAAAGAAATCCTTCCATGTTTACCTGATTACACCTCTTTTGTCTCGCCTTGGTCATTGCCACAGGTCAAATTCTAACTTGTGGCCCTCCAAAGACAGCGGACATAAACCTCCTGCAGCGCACACGTGACATTATGACACGGCTGGGACCGGAAGTCTCTTTGTAACTCGTTTCACTCTTACCTGCAAAATCTTTTTAAGCCCAAGTCATAATTCCTAAATTACAGACGTACCTTGATTTATTTATGGATTAGTATCTGTGCAAATTTCACGTGAAGTAAGAATTTTTTTCATGTTTTTCATGTATGTTTCAACTACAAGCTGCATTAAAATGAAAGAAATTTGAAGTGACGTAGGAATGCGCCGTCTCCACGAGCTCCTGCGGAGTGCCTCTCATGACTGATTCCAAGGACAGAAACACTAGTGATGTACAGTTTGCGAACCTGCATATATTTTCATTTAGATTATGATTCGGCAAATTATCGGTCATGGTCTCGGCCTCCCGGCGCTCCTCGACGGGGGAGCGCAGGCCGCGCCGTGTTCGTGGGAGCAGAGCTCTCTCCCCCTGCGTGCACAGGAGCCGCGGATGGAGGGATGGAGGGAGGGAGGGAGGGAGAGCAATTGTGCGCCCTTCTGTCAGGAAGCCTTCACCTGCTGCTGCCACCCGGGACCATCCGTCGCACCCGGTGCGCGTTTTATTGCGGTCGCGCCACGGCGGCGAGCGGGGCCGGATGCTGGTCCGCAGGCGGGTTTTGATAGGGGCCGGCTCTGGACCGGGGCTCGCATTAATCAGGGCGCCGCACCAATCCCCCTCCCTCCCCCCCGCTCCACGCCGCACCCCGGCCGACATCATTACGGCGAGCGCACGGCCGTTACTCAGGGCCGCCGCTTGTCACCCGCGGTGCGGAACTACATCGTTCAGATCCCGGAGGAGATTGGCTTATCGTGGCAGAACAAGAGCGCACTGGTGTCGCAGCGGATGGGAGTGTGCATATAGGTGTCTCGAGGGTCGTATATCCATCCCCCGGCACGTGCGCATGTGTGCGCGCGCGCGTCTATGAGCAGCGTGCCGTGAATGACAGTTTGTGTTTTCGCAAGCAGTCCTGTTTAACATTTACCGTGGTAATTGTTTCCCACTATTGGCAAGCGCCATTGACACGTGTTGTGATTACTCTCATTAAGGACATTCAGTTTGCTTGACGGATGACTGACTCATGGGTAAATATGATGGCAGTGCATCGTAAATGTTGCTGTGTGTTCTATTACAGAACAACCGTCTTCCAGAGAGAAAAGTGAAATATAAAACAAATATGGCGCAAAGCAGACAGGTGTGAAGATTGTCTCAGGTTTGCCGTCCATTGAATGTGTGAGTCGTCACTCGGTGAACCGAACCTTCTTAGTCGCGGTGATGCTCATCAGACACATTAAAGTTAGTCTGTTAACGTCTAAAAAGGGTGTTTTCTGAATTTCCAAAGAGTCACTAACAGCTTTCGACGTGTGTGTGTGTGTGTGTGCGCGTGTGTGTGCGCGCGCTTGCTCGCTCCCGTTTCCATGGGAAAATGAACAAGATTCACACATGTATGAACACACGCTGGTACGCACGTGTCTGTACAGTGTATACGCAGGAAAAGCAGAGCAAGATGATGTACATTTTTGTTAGAAAAGTAAAAACTTGCCTTTATGAGTGCAGTTTTTTACCTTTGCATTCTGATTTCCTAACCTTTACTTTTAAATGTTTTTTTTGTTTACCTCTGGAGCTGTTTCATACCTTTTTCCTGAGGACCCAGTGATGAGTAATTATAGTATAAAAGTTATCTGCAGGGGGCCATTGCTACTGGAAGGAAGAGCACCTGAGCAGTGATGTTGGTGAAAGACACAAATGTCCCCAGAGGACACTTGAGTGCGCGGAGAAGGTGTCCAAGTACCGCGGCGGAGAGGAGCCCACATACGGGTTGTTTCCGTTCATTTGAAAGCGAAGCCTCGAGTCAAATGTGGTTTGAAGACGTGCTCCGCACCTGGTTTCCACCTGGTTCGCATGTCCGCGCGTGCAGGACAGAGGAGACGCTCTGGCCACAGGGCTCACGTTGCGCCGTGCAGTAACACTCCGATACCACCGTGTAACTGTGACCAGGAGGACGAGGGAAAGCCTGCTCGTTCAGTCACCCCGGCACACACCGCTGTTGCTCTTGGCGCTTTCCCCCCCGTCCATAGCATCGAGCTCTCGTGGTGGTCACTGCCGTGCTCGCTTCGGACAGTTTCTACTCAGGGTCCTTTATTCCCACACACTTTGCAGGTATCGGGGAGCAGATCCTTCATCCGTCTTGTTGATCAGAACCAGAGTGTTGGATTTGATATGAGCAGGGAGGGAGACGTTGCTGTGATATCATTGAAAGCATTTAAAATTAGTCATGCGGTACGATTTTAAACTCCTGATTTAAATGTAATTTTTTTCCCCTCATTTCCTGTAGCTTTTTGTTTTCCTCTATCTGAAGCGGATCTTCCTCCTCCGTTTTTGCACGCAGATCGAACTGTGCGGAGAACATCCGCAAGCACATACTGCACACGGGAAAGCACGAGGGTGTCAAGATGTACAACTGCCCCAAGTGCGACTACGGCAGCAACGCCCCCATGGAGTTCCGCAACCACCTGAAGGAGAGGCACCCGGACATCGAGAACCCGGACCTGGCTTACTTGCACGCAGGTACGCGTCTTTGCACGCTTGTACGCGCCTGCGCTCCTCTTCGAGGTCACCGCTCTCGTGTATCCCTGCGTGTTGTGGGCTCGTGCTGCTCTTTTCCAGAGGTCGGAGGGCAGCTGTCAGCCTCTTGAATGTTGCAAGCCCTGTAGCTGAAGTTCTCCTTTTCACGTGAGCTCTACGAATTGTGTGAAAGGGACTTTGCAGCCCTTTCAGGTCTACAGGTGGCTCTGGAGAATGTGAAGGGGACCCCTTTTTGCATGGGGTGCCTTAACGTCAGGCTTTTAAACTGATTGGCCACGGGAAGGAGTGCGGTCAGTATGTGAGAGGTCATCGGTGTGCTGAAAAAGTGGACACCTTCCTCTGCCGAAAGACGGGAACGCCTTTTCGAAATATCATCCACGTGTTTCTTTCTTTTACAACTTTTGTGCCTCTTTCGGGTGTCGTCATAATGGCAGGAACCGGATTTCCACTGGACGCTGCCAAGTGGCACAAAATAATTAATATTATTGATAATTGTCTAATTAGGGGCAATCGCCTGCCTGTGCTTCGTGGGGCCGGGGGAGGGGGTTACAGACAAACACGGCCCGGTTTGAAACGCCTTCTCCTCCAGAGATAGAGCTTTTGCCCCGCTGAGCGCTGGAACATCTAATCAAATGAGACAGGACGAGCACCCCCTCCTCCAAAAAAAAGAAAAAAATTAACAAGGCAGATATTGAATTAACGGGCATATGATCGCACTCTGTCAGAATGACGGTCGCGCCGCGGCGAGAGGCAAATGGCTCCTGAAGGCTATTCCTGCTCCTTCCCTTTGAAAGGCGCAGATCAAATGGGCTCAGTGTTGTCGGCGCTCGGGCTGAGCGGCGCGATTGATTGACACACGACCGCTCGGCTGCGGCACTTGCCGTTTTTAATTTCCACGTCGCGCTCGGAATTAAACGTCTTCCCGGGATGAAAGGGAAGGCTCGGCGGCGCCCGGCAGGGGAGGGGGGCGGTCCTCGCCAGGGATCGCGGAGAGCCAGAAGGATGATTGGAAAAGGAGGGCGTCGCACCAGGATGGGCGAAAGGCTGCTGAGGAAACACTTTTGTAAAATGGCAAAATGGCCTCGTGCTTTTCCTCGCCGGATTTCCACCACGTTTGGTCACCACCACACCGCCAGACCATCAACCCGTCCGAGTCGCGTGCCCTGGAGCATCCTCTGGACTAGTGGGGCGTCTGTATCGTAGCGCGGTTTTGCAGTGCGTTTTCGCTGTTTCTGTCACTGTCCTCTTTGTAGGGTCTCTTGCTCATCGCTCGGTGTCGCTCGCAAACACTTCGGTTTGAGTTGGATCTTACGTGGAAATTTCTGGAAAGCCCCTGTGTTGTCTGTTGCACTGGATACAGCTGTGCGCTACAAAGTGTTCTTTCTGCTTTTCTGATCCTAACTAGAGCAGAGCAGATGTGATCATGTGGTCCCAAGTTGAGTCCTTCTTCGCTCTTCTCGTTCACGAGGGATGCCGCGCAACACGTGCGCGCGCACAGGAACGAACGCGTTGCGACGGGGATGCCGATGCCGGAGGGCTCTGGGCGCCGCAGAGCATGGCAGCAAACGCATCGAACTCGCTGCCTGTCGACAGGGCCGGAAGTGCTAACGATACTTCCACCGTTAGCGATCGGTGAATAAATGCGGCATCGCTTCCACCACCGGCGTCGGTTTTACGAAGCAGCTGGCGTTAAACACGCGTGTAGTAAACCGGCAGCGCAGTCGTGTAAAAGGTAGTTACAGTGCATTCGTACCCCTTTCAAATAGGTCGACGGTTTGTACGGCCCATGTATTTATAGGTCCTGAACCTGCGGATTGCTTCACTGGCTGTCCATTCTAGGCATCGCGTTGGGCTTTGGCCATTAATTGATGTGTGAGGAAGTGCGAAATAGCAGTCCTTGTTTAGTGCCCGTCAAAATACGGTAAAGCATCCAGTAGGACCGAGTAGACACTAAGGAGATGTAAATTGAAACAGCAGGGCAGGAGAATCATGGAATCCTTTGAACTCTGCTGCTGGGGGAGAAACTGTCAGGGGCACCGTGGACAGGCAGGAAAACAGCCAGATGGATGTTGGGTCAAATCAAACCAGAACTCTCGCTGGAAGTTGAAATGATGAGGCTGAGGCTGTCAGACTTAGGGCATATCATGATAGGATTGGATTCTCTCAAAAAGAAGGTGATGCTTGGAAAAGTTGGAGGAAAAAGATGACAAAGGGGAGCAGTAAGCAGGTCGATGGACTCAATTAAGGCGACGGTGGACACAGCCCTTTCGCACTGAGGACATGATAGGAACTGACAATTTCTACATATGCTGAACCCTCTATGTGTGGTCAGCAAGAGTCGATGTCGACTCAGCTGCACTTAAGAGCAAGACCAAGGATCCCCTTCTGAGTACGAACCAAACTTTGGAGTACAAAAAAGCCAAGTATGTATAAGTCAGAAGTGAAAGAGGAAGTGGCTCAATGAGTCGTGCCGCACAAGTCGGATACAAGTGTACGTTATTCTTACAGTTTCATAGGCCTCCTAAAATCCGAGTTGATACGATTGTTCAGTGTCAGTTGAAGCAGGTCGAGCATTTGAGTATCAAGTCGGTTTGTGCTCGGAGTCCCGTCATCGCAGTGTTTGTCGGGCTGGCTCCAGGGGCTCCTCAGAGACCTTCCAACTCTTCTTGGCTTTTTGTTTGCCCCGTAAGCCCAACGGCAACCCCTGAAGGCATGTGTCCGCCCTCTTATTTGGGCTTCCGCAGTGCTCTTTCTAGCTGTTGGCTCCGCAGCGGATTCGTGCGCAAATGCACACGTAACGGCACTCGAAGGGGGTGTTGTGGGTGGGTTAGCTCAGCTAGCGTTCCTCTACCCGCACAACCTCTCTTTTAACGAATGCTACGACCCCATTATTGCACATCTCACGACAAGCGGTCGGCGCTTCCAGCGTGTCCCTGCAGGCCCTGCGAGGCGTCATTCGCACCGTTTCCCACTGGAGTGACGTTGGCCAGGCCAGTTAAGATGAGCGACATGAGACGAACGCCGATGATGATCACCACCCAGCGCTCCGACGCAGACGCTCCGTTTGTTGGCACAAATGTCACAATGCTGAAATGGTCAGAAAGACTTTTACTTAATTTTTCCTCTTTCAGACACTCTCTCTGACATTCCCACTCGGATGCCCTTCCTGACATGAGTTTGATATTGAATATTATGTCTCCAGAACAGGTTGTGTATCCCCTGCAAAGAGAAGAGCGTAAAAACCTCACACTGTATGTCAGCCTGGAGAAAAGTGTCAGAGACATGAAGAAATATAAATTAAAATGCTTATTAAATATATATGTATAAATCATATTAAGGTTACAGCATACGGAGGTGACCCGTCACCGTCTGAGGTACAAACCGTCATAATTCATGATTGCAGCAGAATGTAGAAAGGTGTTATGAAAATGATGGAAACTCGCTCCGTGTCGCACGCAGGTCCAGCGTCTGCTTTATGGAGGATACGCTTGACTTCTGAAAAGCGCAAAGTTTTCACTCGGAAGCGGAACTCGTAACGTATACGTTTGTTCTTCATTACAGCGTGTGGATGTGGGGAGCAGATTGCGGGGTGGCTGCAGACAGCGCTCTTGAAATCAACAGATGTTACTAATAGGAGGGTGCTGGAGGTGACAGTTGTGTGCGTGACAATGCCGCTGCAGAGAAGTGTTGTTGTGTATGACAATAAAAACAAGAAACATCTGGAGGATGCCGCCGAGGCCTATTGTAGGTCTGTCTAGATGCTATCTGATCTTCTCCTGCGAGGTCCTCGTGGAATATGGCGAAAAAATGATGCATCTCAAAACATATTTGCAGAATTAACATCTGGCACGGAGGGACAGGAGTTCGATTGATAAACGGTATGAACGGCGATGCGCCGGTCCCTTCCGTCACACGCTGAGGGACAGATGTTTCCGACGCATCATTTTTCATATGGAGATCAAGATGTATTGATTTTAGAATGCTTTAATTTCCATTTTCCTATGGAACTCGGTGTAAGATGTGGCAGACGCGTTGCTCGGCCCACGCGGATCGCCACCTCGCCGTGGGCGCGCAAAGCCCAGCTCCGAGATGCTGCGCAAAAGGCCGTGTACCATTTGAAGCATCTGCTGGTCACATGTCGGTTTTCCATCAGCCATTGCTCAGGTGGCCACCCTCCTCCGCTTGTGGCAGGGGATCTGTAAGCAAGGAAACAGTCGTGAGCGACACAGCCGTGCCACCAGCCCAAGGTTAGTACAGGGCCTGGTTCAAGGCAACGCTGTTTTTAGAGTGGTCTCTCTGTGATAGAAGGTCCCGGGTTCGAACCCCCGTTCCTGCCGTTCGAGCAAAGTAGCCTTGAGCAAAGTACTTACTGGGAAAAGGCACGGTGAAAACTACCTTGCCGCGTAAATGAGTAACTCACCGAAAGTAGCAAAATATTGCAAATAACTTTGGAGAAAAGTGATGGATGCATGGATGGATAATTTTCTTTGCTTTTGTGGGCGTGTTGTGGACACACAGTTCACGTGTATGGCCAGGGTGAACAGCATGTCTTTGGACTGTGGGAGGAAACCAGAGCACCTGGAGGAAACTCACACAGGCACAGGGAGAACACGCAAGCTCCACATAGATTGAATGGGGCTTGAACCCACATCCTGTTGTACCACCCAGGTGCTGTGAGACAGCAGCGCTTCTCCCTGTGCCACCATGCCACCTATTTCGTTATTCAATTTATCTCATACTTATTATATTTGTTTGTTTATTTATCTGACACTTTTCTCCAAAGTGACTGATAGTGTTAAGGTACTTAAAATTATTTACCCATTTCTACAGCTGGGTAATTGTACTGGAGCAATTTGGGGTAAGTAACTTTCTCAAGGGTACTACAGCTGGAGGTGGGATTCAAACCTACGACCCTCTAACCACTACACTACCAGCTTCTCCAAGGTGTCTTACAATGTGAGGTTTGTGCAGTCACCTACAGAGATTGACCAGTTTACAGAGCGGGGTAATTTTTACTGTATGAGCGCAGGGTAAGTACCTTGACACTACAGCATAAGGTGGGATTCGTGTGTCTCCTCTTACTGTCACTGCGAGGACAGGTGTCTTCCACATGGGGGTAGTCGTTGTGTAGGTGGGCTGGTGATGGTGGATCCGCTGCACCGGCCTGTCAGAGGCACCAAGCGCTTCCACACATCTGGACAGGCATCTGCGGTCGGTCAGCGATCGCACGCGTGTGCGTGTGTGTGTGTGCGTGTGTGTGCGCGCGTGTGTGTGTGCGCGCGTGTGTGTGTGCGCGTGTGTGTGTCTGCTCGCCTGCATTTCCACTCATGTCGGTAACTGTGAAGACCACTGATGTGCTGATGGTCCTCGTGGGAGAACTTTCGATGAACACAGCTGCATCAAAATGGAAAAATGCAAAACAAAAGCAGGAATCATGCGACAGTTATTTAATTCCTCGATCTCATCACGATAAAAGGCAGCGTTGTGTGACAAATTGGGAACGCTACGAGGCGGCGCCCAAACCCCGGTGAAGTTTTCATGCTTGTTGAAGCAAGTCATTATGCAGGAAGCCGGCGAGGCACCGATCGCCGAGGCGAACAGCCAGTCTGGGTACGGACAGCCTCCACATGAACGAAACGCGGGCTTCCTGCAGTCGAGCGCCCGGCGACTGCCCCATCTGAAAGGTTCACCTATAGTGTGTGTGAGTGACACAGTGTGTGTGTTCCACTGATGTGTGGATGAGTGACCCAGTGTAAGTAGTGTATCTAGCAGTGTAAATCACCGCGGTGAATGAGGTGTGTGGGCTGGTAACACTATATAGAGTTCATTGGAAGTCGCTTTGGACAGAAGTGTCTGATAAATAAATGTAAAAAAAAAAAAACAACAACAACAAGAGAAAAGCAGAATTAACAGACTCAATTAGGCTTTATTACAAAGAACATCTTTTTACTCTTATTTAATGAATTCATTGTAATTATGATGCATTCATGCAGTGATGACATGGTAAGTCACTGTGGAGAAGTACAAATAAATGAATTTATTCATTAGTTAGCAATAAGAACAATTAGTAACAAGTAACTATGGAATTAATTAGTAGTAAGAATATGTACAATGCATTATGTAATATATGTATAGTAATAAATTAAATGCAGTGTTTTGGTAACGACTTATCATAGTTTGCCCGATGCCCCTTTGTAGACACCCCCCCCAAATCTGTCTCTGGTCATAAGCAATGCTCCTTTTTTCCTTTGAGTCATTCCACTGACAATTTCTCGCTGAGCTGACCCTGCCCACCAGGTTGCAGGTTCAAGTCCCAGGAATGGTTTTGCTCTTAAGTAAACAGTGGTGTACAGACCGGTCTCCCTCGGGTTTGCTGGGACCCGAGTCCAGAGGGGGCGTCTCTCTGCTGGGACGAGTGGTCCGAGGGGAGCGGAGAGGGCCGAGCAAGTTCCCCAGGTTTTCCTCCTTACCTCCTTATCCGGGTTTCGTTAGCTTGTAAATGTGGGCAGGGGGTCCCGTGGCCCCCCGCCGACACGTCTCCACAGACTCCCTGTAGCCTAATTACAGAGCAGGGAAAGTGGTCTTGGAAGAAATGAAGCCTAAAAGGGGAAATTAAGAGTAAGATGGGTGTGGCCTATTCACACGTGACACAGAGTGCACGAAACGCTTTGTGACACCTGCAGAAAAGGACGAAAGAGTGATGGAAGGAGACGAGTTCCCTCTGTGTGCAGCAGTTCTTCACATACGGTGAAATATGGGGAAGGTGCCTGTGGGCCACTAATCGAGGGCGGTGCGGTGACTGCTTTAAATCCAGCTCAGTCTGAGAGGAGCTGCCATGTGGCTTTCCTCTAGGCGCTCTGGTTTCCTCCCACAGTCCAAAGAAATGTGTTTCAGGTGGATTGGTACCTCTCTCTCAGCTGACCGCTGGAGAAAAGCGTCTGCTAAAGGAATCAATACGAATGTAACGTGAACGTGTGTCACGCTGGACCTGTGCGCGGTGAATGGGTGTGTTTCTGAGCACTGCCGCATGCTACCCGTTTGCTCCATTACGTTCCCCGCGGACCTCCACATCTGCCACAGGGCCGTACCTGTCGGACCGAGTGAGCGCTGCGTGACCGTTGGGGAGGTGGACACAGTCCTTGCCCTGTCTGTCTCCTCTCGCTGTCCTCCCCTGTCCAAACTCCTCCTCTGGGATTATATCTTTATGATGTTCTTCTCATTTCTTCCAGCATTTTATCATTATTTTTTAAGGAGACATAAAACACCTGTCATTAGTGCGACGTCGGGTGTTTATTGCTCTTCAGCATCTGACAGGCCGACTAGCACCGTTTTACGATCCAGAAACATAAATCTTCATTTACCTTACACCAATGGATGTAAAACACGCTGGCTGAGTTGTTTTGTCGGGGGTGGGGAGGGGACAGATTCTTTATTGATGCCCAAGGAAGTTGCTGGATGCTACAGCAGCGCACGTCCAGAAACGTGGCGACAGAACGCCGTACGGACTCCTTGAGACACCCCCCCAGCCTTCATCGGTGCTGCTGCTCATGTGGAGCGACAGGCGTCACGTCACGCTCGACACAGACAAGCTGCTCCTGTCTGTATTACCGCAGTGCGGTCGGACGTTGTGCCGAAGCTGCCTGTCAGCGCGATTGACAGCTGTCGGTGTGCAGGCACACACACCCCCCCCCAAATCAGCTGCACTAAGCGTAGAGGACAGGTGCTGTGGAGCTGAGCGAAGTGGGAGTTTACGTCTGACTAGGAGGATCGCGTCCGCCTCCCTGTGACACCGTCGCGGTCCTGTTCCACACCCCGCGGTGGAAGGCGACCTCCTTTCAGCACCAAATCATGTTGCTGGAAGCGCAGTCTGTACCGCCGGACGTTCACACGCGACACCTTCGTCCTGTCGGATAACAGAATCGCGGCGAGGCTTCAGAAACGCGGTGAAAAACACGGTATCCGGTGCCGTTCCGGGAGTTGCTCGACCTGAGCGCCGAGCGGTGCCTGACGGGTCCAACGCAGCGTCTCCTCCAGGCTGGTAACACACGCTGCTCTGCGTCTAGTTTGCGCTGCTCTGGAAAGCTGAATCCCCTCGTGGATTTAAGTGTCGGCGAAGAATATCGTTTGGTCAATGGGATAATCGTGGGGGGGCTGGGGGGGCGGCACTAATTGTTTCTTTACTGACCTGTAGCCACTAAAAGCCTCCCTGTACATTACACGTCACTTTTACGGCAGCTGAGCTCTGTATAATAATGTGTAATATTATTACACCCCAATGATGTACTGTTTCTCCACACATTCTATTCAAGTGAAGCGTCTCGCCGAAGGTCCTCGACTCGAACCCGCACCCTTCCAGGGTTCACGTCCTCCCCCCCCCCCGGCGTAGGTCTCTCCTTCGCACCGGGTGCTGCTCGGACTTCGGTGACCTCCGACAGAGTGGAGATCATGCGGTTTTGTGGCTGTGGCGCGACGGCCGGGGCTTCGCTCTGCCTCTTAATTGGCTGTCGGGGTAAATAATTGATTGGAACAAACGCGAAATGGATGAGAGAGTACAAGTGCCTTTCATCACTTACGCTCGCTCTGTCAGATTACCCAGATTACTCCTCTCCCTAATTAAAACTCCCCGCTCCCCCCCACATGTCTCTACAGTGGAGTGTGTGTGTCTGAGTTGAGTGTATGTGTGTGTGTACTGTGCTGAGGGTTACTCCGGTGTGACCCCCGGCCTGACCGCCGCACTAAGAGGTGGCCTCTGAACCTGGTGCTGCACCCACCTTTTTCCTTTGCCCCCCACAGTGCTCTGAACCAAGGTCGATGCCTTCAAGGTCCTCGCTCCTCCACCACGGGGCCTGGAGCTCAAACGTGGGGCTCTTTGCAGTTTTACGCTCTTTTACTCTGTTTTACGCAGTGGAACCTACTCTGCAGTCCTTACCGTACAAGGGTTAGGGTTAACCTCTCTGTCCTTGAGTTTGGGGTTTGGGGTTTTGGGGGTCGTCATTTGTGGCCAGTGCTAATAGGATGGACGTATTTGCTGAAGAACATTCTGGCGCTTTCCTTACACTCGCCCTGCAAGAACAAGTTTGCGCCTGGCGGCGAAGGAGACGTTCCAGACATGATGAAGGGCCCCTGGACCCTGCGATCCATTTCTCTTTCTTTCTCTTTCTCGCCGATCAATTATTTAGCCGGACAGCCAATTAAAGAGGAGAGCGCAGCGGAGACGCGCATCGGACCACTCTCTCCGAGGATAATTGGAGCGATTAATTCAGCGCTGAGCACAACAGGACTTTTCGTTCTTCTCCTGGCGGATGCTCCTCGAGACCCATGGGCCGCGCTATAAAACAAACGTGCACAAACACGTTTTTGTGTGGCCCGCGCTGCGAAGGCCCGTTATTCCGACAAAACGTGCTTTTTCACTTTGGTCGTTTTTGTTTGCTTGCGGCCCCAGCGCAGCGCTACGGTTCCCTCACGACAAGTAAGACGCAGAGAACGGCGAAATGTCGCTGCATTCCGACAGTCACGCGCTGAGCGTCGCGGAGGATTTATCCAGTGGTATCGATGAGCGACAGCTGCGTAACTGTGCATCTTGAAGTGGCGGCTCTTGGCGCTACGCTGTTCCCGCGTGACCTTGGCGCAAAGAGTCCTTTCCGGTTTAACCGTCGGCCCAGGTACTCCGGCGACCGCAGGAGGTAGAGGAAAAAACTCCTTCGGTTACTAATGTTTCACTTAGAGATATTTTCATAAAGTAAAAGGTTTCCGGGAGTTTGAGACCTCTACGCTTTTCAGTGCTGTTTTACTTTTCATTTCCTCCTTTTTCATAATAATAATAATAATAATAATAATAATAATAATAAGCAGCATGGATTATTGTGATAGCTCCCTTTCCCAAGACCCAGGCGGGTAACCGGAGTGAGCACTACAGCATGAGTGCGATTTGAACTCATGTCCTCATGATAACAAGGTGACTCACTTTAACCATTATGCCACCTGCTGTTCCCGACTCTACATGTAGGGTGTCTTGTGGCGAGATGTTCTTCTTTTTCCCGTCACATGACAAATGTTCCCATGTTACTGACCCGGAAGTAAGGGTTCATCCATCTTCGTGCAGATATTACCATCGGACGCCCTCCTGCGCAGTGATTCGCGTGTCTTTTATGATGAAGTGATTTTAATTTAATAGCTCCTTTTCTAAAACCTTCACCCACACCTTCAGTTCAGAGTCCTTGGGATACACGTTTTTCCTCCAGCGTTTGCCAGTGTTTGAGCAGCATCCTTTATATCCCACCATCACCCGCGTCGTTGGGCCGCGTCCTTTTTCCTGCAACTTCGGGCCTAAACTTTTCAGCCCGCAGCCTTGGCGTGTTCTTCTACGAAGACAGAGTCGTTCAGCAGCTCTGAGGAAATGGCTTCGGATTGCGTTTGTTTTCGAACCCGGTGCCGCCCTCGGGCCACGCCATCGACAGCGGCCTCCCACACGCACCGTTCCGCATTCGAGGATTAGGCAGATGTTGGGTCAGACGCTCCACAGGTTCTCTGCGCCACATGTCGCGTAGCTGCAGACCTTCGGTTCAGCCAGTGCTTCGCAAAGCATCTGTCGCCATTGAGACTCCAGTTGGCAGTCCTGCGGGGGGAAAATAATACATGTATTTAATGTACAAATATGCAGTGTGTGTGTGTGTGTGCGTGCTTCTGCGAACCCATTTCATATCTGGGCATGACTAATTTTATGCCGTAGTTTGGGATTTGGCTTTTCCTCCACTCCTCTCCTTTATTAAAGCCCGGAACACGGAGCCTCGTGGTATTCCATCATTTTGATTAAAAGACGGCTTTCTTACAGGGGCTGATGGGAGTAGGAGTCAAGCAGCCAATGAGGTGTGAGAATCCATACATTCTCATCAAGCCTAAACGGTGTCAACGGGATGCGGGCCGGGCGCTCCATCTCTCTTTGGCCTGAGCTGGGAACCGTGAGCGCCGACATGGCGTTAGCGGGCCCCGTCTCCGTGGCGCCCCCCGTCCGGGACCCGTCTGTCCTCTTTCTCCTCATTCCCGGAGTGAGGTTGTAGCGGGAACGGGAGCAGCACGGCGGCAGGGGCTTGGATCAGCATCAGCTTCTCATTCTTCACGCCTGATTAGAATTATCAACAAACCAAGAATATTAATTTTTTTGCCCGAATTTTACTCTTGCGTCTTTCCATACACAAATAGGATTGGATTTAATTTTCATTTTTGCTCCCACGTGCTGAGCATGTGTTATATTTCTGTGTTCCCGGCGGGATAACGGAGGGGTTCTGCTCTGGTGCCGATTAATCTGCTGAGACAAAGAGAGGAGAGGAGGGAACGCGATACCGTGGATACGTGCCGGGCAGCACGAGCGCAGGCCAGCGTGGGACAGCGATGGCCTCATTAAAGTCACCCCGCGGTGAATTTTACTCTAGTGCACGAGAGGGGCGGGGCTTCCCTCATCACCCATGGGGTAGAAGGGGCAGGGGGTCATAATGCCAGCACGATGAAGGTCACGCCTTTTTCCAGGAGGGACTGAGACCAAAGTTGCCGCCACAAAAGAACATTAAAAAAGTGTAAATGTCAAGAATTAAGATAAATAAATAAGACGGATGGTATATCACTTATTTCTAAGACATGTCAGCAAACACGGTGTTGTGCACATGGGGAGGGGGGCAGCAGGTGGTGTAGCAGTCAAAGCTGTTCTCACAGTCAAAGGACCCAAACTTGATTTCCATGCCCTGCCGTAGTACCCTAGTCGATCCAGGTAATTACCCTGAGCTGAAACGGTGAAAATGACCCACCTGTATAAATGGGTAAATCGGTGGAAGTAACTTGAGCGTATAGTGGTGATGTGGCGGGATGCCGGTGGCCCTGTCCCTTTCGGTACCGCTCCTGATGCTGAGGAAGGGGCCTGACGGCGGGCCGGTGGCACTTGGCGAGCGGTCCACCAGCCGGGCTCCGGGGTCGCTGTGTCCCCGTGCCGCCTTCGTCGCGCCCCACCAGCCATGATTCAGACAAATGAGGTTAAAAAGGACTGCGTCCCCTTTGGCCAAAACTGGAATACCCCTCTTGAATTATATTTAAAAAAAAATAAATAAATAAAAAGAAAGAAAGAAAATTGGGGGTGAGAGGTGTAAAGAAATGGAGCTGTTTGGAAGGGGGGGCAGTGGAAACATCTCCTATGAAATGAGTGGAAAGGTTTTTAAAAAAAAAATAAAAAATCCAGCATTTATAGATCACCCTATTCGTATTTTTATCTGCTTTTCTTTGTTTTATATTAAATAGATAGATATTATCTGTAATTATACAAAGGTGGAAAAATATTTTGACTTTATGGGTTTAATACTGAAAATATTTCAAATCTTTTTTCCTTCGGTGCTTGGGTCGTGTTATCCACACATCGACGAATCCAGCGGTTTCCCTCTTTCTGTGTGGGACGAAGCTGCTCGAACCCCAGCATCGAGGGACTGAGCGGAGAGTTAGGGGGCAACGCTCACCCCAACCTCCCAGCGGGCAAACGCTTGCTGGGGCAGAGCTCGTGGAGACGTTGTCGGAACAGCGGCGAGTCACGGGGTTGAGGCCCCTTTCTCAGGGCTCCCTGCTGACGAAGCACTTCGCACACGGTTCCACTGTGTACTGAGCTCTAAAGGGGGGGTCCTACCTAAACACGGTTCGGTTTTTCTTCTCAGAAGGTTTATTTTAACCAGAGAACGAGAGGAACCCAGATTAACAAGCAGTGCAAACTGTTTTACTCGCGTCAATTCAGTTCAGTTCAGTTTATTTTTATTGCTTTTCTCAACGGTGAAACAGAGCTCTGCGCAAAGTTCCAGAAGATACAGCACAGTGATCCAAAACATGCAGGAACTGTTTAGTTATTATAGCGAAAGATATAATTAGCTGTTAGATAAGCCAACTGGCAACTGAGGAAAGGAAAACAAAAAAACTACTGATGAGAACAGGAGGGGGAAAATAAAACCTCCGGGGCTCCAAGTACCAGTGGGTTCCCATCCCTCCTGGGCATTATAATGTGGTCACAGGGGACCTGTGCGGACATATCCAATATGTCCATTTAGGCAGAACTAAAAACTGAAGTCATTAAAGTCTGCGTCCAGGTCTGTGGTTGCTGATCCATGTGCTGGTGGTTGGGCGGCCAACCGTAGATTCCAGATGGCGTCGTCGGCCATCGCCAGGGTTGGCATGACCACGAACAGCAGCACGGGTGTTTCTGGATGCCGAGACAGGCAGCTGTGTGGACAGAAGTTCGGTGAACCGATGGCTAACCTGTTTGATTTCTGTTGTGCTAGTAGCCGCTCTCTTATAAAATGACAACGGCTCCACGTGTTACAAATTATCTGGTTAAACATATTTGAAAATACAAAATGTTTCCAGTTAATTTACTTACTTTTAGCTATGTTTTCTTGAATGTAAAATCATCTGGCGTCCCGTCCTGGGTGTGTCCCGTCCTGGGTGTGTCCTCTCCAGCCTTACGCCCTTACGTTAGGCTCCAACTCCCTGCGATCCCGCATGGGACAAGCGGTTCAGATGGTGTGTGTGTGTGTGTGTGTGTGTGTGTGTGTGTGTGTGTGTGTGTAAAATCATCCAAAATTTTTGTCTTCAGTAGTGCAAATGTAACCTGCGTTTACCCTCCAAACTGAGAGGTGGCAGTAAAGAGCACCCAAATAGAATAGGGGTGTGTGACCGCCTTCATTCAGCTCTTACTCGTGTCTGGTGTTCCTGAGTGTTGGTGATGAAAAACATGAAGAACGTTTATTGCATGTTTATTGGATGAATTGGTAAACAGTCAAGCACTGATTAGGTCTTTGAAGATAACAAATTTTTTCAGCCATTTTAAATTAATTTTAATGGGGCTTCAAGACATTGAAATATTAAAACAAAAAGTGAGGAGCCAATTTATATTTATTTTCAGCAGCTGCCATAAACTGTCTGTAAAAGCATGACATGTTGTTTTGTGATCCTGTGTGTCCATGTCTTGTAATCGCCGTTTCGTTTGCGGTGTGGAGGACCTTGCGTGTGTTCACGACTTTAAAAAGGAGAAAAAGGGAAATGTGACCCAACAGCGAAGTGTCAAATCAAATCAAGTCAAGTCCAGTTCCCTCGCCACCTCCGTGACTCTGCCGTGTGTTGCACGTGTGTAATCTATTTGTCAATTTCTTTTTTTGTTTTTCATTATTTACTGGGATTATAGCATTATACATCCAATTACACACTTGAAATCATCCAATTTTGAATGCTAATTCCAGCGAAATGCAGTTTGCTAACTAGGCAGCGGTAATACCGTGAGAATGGCATTAGATACATTATTCCACTTGAAGCTAAAATACAATTAGAAAAAGTAAATGTAACAAAGCTAAAATTTTCCTCATCAACGAAAGTAGAAAATCGCATTATGCCTCATGTATTGTTAATAGTAGAAATAACTTAAATCTTCTTTGTGTGTATGAATATGTTTCCTTCGTTTTTCCCCTCCTGCTCTGCTGTGGTTTGTGTTTTCCCTTTTAGCGATTACTATATATCAAAGATGGCCAAAACGACTAGAGGTGCGCGTGTTCGTGTGCTCCTGCTCCTGATGCTTGTCCGTAGCCGCTGAGCCCCTTGTGTTCCTCGCCACCTGCCTGGGTTACCTGTATTTAATGTTTTCCGTACAGTCTTTTGTTTTGTCAGTTCAGCAGTCGTATGCTGAAAACGTATTTTTTCCAAATGCCTTCGTAAATATGTTACAGCAGCAGAGTTTTTCATCTCCAGAGTCACACAGAGGCCTTACTTGACTTGACTTGACCTGACCTGACCTGACCTGGCCACACCCCTGTAACTTGTAGCCACGCCCAGCTTTCGCTCTGCAGCCACTCCCCCTTTGTACTCGAACGCAAATCACTGTGGGTCTTGGTGGCTGTTTTTTCGCTTTTCACCACCGTCTACAGGGACTGCTGAATTGTGCCGCCTTCTTAACGCAGGGGGCGAACGCTGCTAAGGCGCTAACTAGTGCAGGAGGAGGGGTGCTTCGCCACCTGGGGCCATGCTGCTGCGTCTCTTCCAAAAATCTCGACGGCAATGGGCGCCTTCAAAGGTGGCGTGTAATCGTCCGCATTCTGTTATCTTTCTCGAAGCCTCTCGCCGGCCCGCTGCAAATTACACCAATTATCCGCAGCCCAGGGTTCGATTCATTAGGCGTGGACGCCTTTCCGGTTCCCGCTCCTCGCGGGTCGGATTCACCTGCGGTTCCGCTGGATTGCGCCGCGTCTCCGAGGCATGGATTATCCAGAGATTTAGCTTTTTTCATGTAAATTCACCGAGGTTTGCATGGGTTCTGGTGATTATAATAAATCAGATTATCTGTGCCATCTTGTTACAGTCTCTGCAGAGCGCCCCCGGGGGGCAGGGATCTGCAGCGAAGCGCACTGAAAGAGATAAAAAAGAGAAAAAGACGATGACAGGCTCGCCCGTGGGCTCGTGTAAGTTTCTAGGACTATCGCGCCGTGCGCAAGATGAGATCCGCGCCCCACGCCAGGCTTCCGCTAGCGCCGCGTCGTAGCCGTATCGAGGAGCCGCCGACGTTCTGGGCGGCTCTCGGAAGGAGCGCGCGCCGACAGGCGTCGCTTCCTCACCGCGCCGACACCTCCGGAGCGCTCGGCGTAAACATGCAGTACGGGTGATTGCTGCAGTCACTCAGAAACATCGACATTTATTCCTGTACCAGATGTGCTTCTCCAAAGTGACAAACGATGATGTTAGAGAGCATCGTGTTTGTCCGGTTCTGTTTTTCGTGTAATAATAGCAATAGCTGTTATTGTCGTCGTCATCTCATGAGCACCGACTGCAGAGCAATTTGTGTTTTGCTGTAAAAAATGCGTCTTAATGAACGGCAGGTGACAGCAGACATGACATTAGGTGACATAAAACACACCCGCACTGCTACAGTAAAACAGAGCCACATTTACCAATGGTTGAGTCATTGGATGGCGCTTAGTGTAAAAATGTTACGAGACAAAAAAGGTAAATAAAGGTTAATAATGTTTGTTCAATGACACATTGTAGAGGCTTTGCTGTTAGTCAGTGTGCCGCTTTTAACGGACAGCTGCTGCCCAGAAACTCTTTCTCCTTCCTGGACGTGGGTCCCGGCCTCCCACCGTCTCGCCACCTCGCTGTCGCCGGGGGGATCGGGAGGGGATCGGGGGGGGCAGCTTCTGCAACTCCTTTGAGCTCCTTGGCAGCATGGAGGCCGAGGCATCAATCAGTCCATCTGGGCAAAATCACGAGCCGACTCCAGTGTCGCTAAATATTTATACTGTCAAATACACAGAGAGGCGCAGATGAAAAGAGGTTTTCGTCAGGAATTCTCCTGCTTGTCATCTCCAAGATGGAGATTAGAGCGAAACCTCCCACCGCGGGAGCCGCAGCGCTCAGGAAACACTATATTTAGCCATATCTGGCTGATAAATATCGTCATATTGCCTCGTCTCAGTAAATAGAGAGTAAATATTGTCGCCATCATCTGGAGTGAACGTAAACAGATCTCGGTCCGAGCGCCTGTTGAGGGAGGTAAGGTCGAGGACATCTGATGTACCTGGTTCTTCCCGCCATTTCTCGATCCATTTGCCCTCAAGTTCACGCCTTCAAACAGCAATATCATTCATACCGTTTCAACAGCTGCTTGTTGGAAAAGTGTTTTCCATAGCAACTGTGTCTTTTGTTTTTCCTTTAGTCTTTGTTTGTGTTTTTTTATTTAAGATGATTTATTTTCAGTTTTGCGCCCCTGCGATCTTCGCTCCGCGGCGGCAGCACCGTCGATCAGCAAAGACACCGAGGCAGAGCGGCGACACGCGTGAGCAGCACTGTTTACCGTGTGGATTGCAGTTAATACACGTGTAAATTTAACGCTCGTGTTTTGACAAGAGGGCCCACACATGCAGTGCTCAGGAGTTCCCTCTGACTGTCCCCTGGATCGCCGCCATGCAACAGGTCCCATATGACTGCACGCTCGCCCATGACACACACACACACACACACACACACACACTTATATAGCCTGGATTAATTACATCCAGATAATTACATTTTGATCAGAAAAAAGACCCTAATTGTTATCTAAATTTCCATAATTAATGAACAAATCAGGGGAGAAAGACAGATGGGGGTTGGGGGGTAACCTGACCACTTAATTCACAAGGTTGTGAAACAGCTAATTTGCTGAAGTAATGAGACCGGCACCTCTAGGGATTTGATTGATGGCTTCGGGACGTATTGGAAGCCCCGCCCTCCTCACCCAAACCCCTTAAGGGCAGCGAAACAGTGAGTTGGATCCGAATTGGACTAAGTGTAGTGTGCTGAAATAGAACAGTGTTCAGAACCATCACCTTGCAAACCATCAGAGGTGCTGGGTTTGAATCCTCTATCCGGCTGTAGTGCCCTTGATCAAGTTCCTTACCTGAATCGATACAGTGAAAGTTGCCCAGCTGTAAAAAATATGTAAATAATTGTAAATGCAATAATACTGTATGGCTTTTCATGCCATCCCTGACTGGTTACAGTAATTGTTGTTTTGCTGTCCTCATCATCATCATCATCTCCATCCCCTAGATTCTTAGCAAAAACTTATATCCAAAATACCTTTTCAAATTTGCCATTTAATCTCATTTTGGTCCATTTTAACTGCTGGAAATGCACCGAAGCAGCTCCAGTTAAGTACCTGTCATGTTGTTTGTGTTGTCCTACCATGGTAACACGTATATGTACTGTGAAGGGGCCACATGCATAGTTAAGGGCCTGGGGTCTCAGACAGAAGTTATGAAGGAAGCCTGGAGGTGGAGCCAGGGGCCTCGGTTAAGGGTAGTCTGTGTGTGTGTGTGTGTGTGTGTGTGTGTGTGTGTGTGTGTGTGTGTGTGTGTGTGTGTGTGTGTGCATGTGCGCACAGGCAATAGAAATGAAATGATCTGTGAGTGGAACCATACCAAAGATGTCCTGCCTTAAATCAGCAAACATCAAACAGAGACAAACAGTCCCGAGAGTGGAGACTGTCATTCGTGAACTCCAAGTCCCTGGGAGACGGCAGGAGAAGCGCGGCGAAAACATACACCCCTAATCTATTTATGTTACATGAACCTTTTGCAAAAATAATCTGCAATTTTCCCAGAAATCCTCCCAGTTATTTATGGAGTCCAACCCATCCTGTAAACACTATCCAGCCCGACTGGGTTATTAATGGTCCCAGTTTTGCTGTAATCTTCATCTTCTCTGACAGCAGCCACTAATAAAGCAAACATGGAACCATTTTTGTAGCGTTTTTCACATTAGTACAGGCTGAGCTGTGTTGCACTCATTCTCGTGCCCTTGGGTGAGTTTGGGTGCGAGTCCTTCACCGGAGCTCCTTGATGAGAAATGGAACAAGGAGGGAATTTGCTCTTGTACCATATTCAGTTTTTCCCTCACAACTAACCAAACTAACAGTGTGTGATTTCTATTTAATTGATTTTAATTAAAAAATGTATTTTTTAATCAAATATTTTTTAACAATTTGTGTTGTACCATGCTATCTTTTTTTCAGATTTATTAGAAAATTTCGGAAAATATTCTTTAAAAAAAAAAAAAAGTTAGAATACTTCATGTACCTGAGCTGTCCGCTCATCCCAGTAGCCAGTAACTCATGGTCTGCTTGTGTCAGGATGAGTTGTGCTACTAGTCATTTGAAATCTTCAGAGTTTATACAGTAGCAGCCATGTCAGGGATCCATATATTACTCATTTTGACTCATCAGTCCTACTGGTGAGCATGTACAGTATAAGATTTAGAGAGAGTGAAAGCATAAAGTGTGCCTATGTAGCTCCCACTGCCTAACGTGGTGGTGGCAGCATCATGTTCGGGGCTGCTTTGTAGGTCACAGAGTTCGTAATGTTTATTAAATCTAGTGTAGCTTTAACCAGTAATCTCATTATAGCATCCTTCAGACACATGTCATTCCACTAGAACTGCGGATACACCTCAAAATGCTGACCTATGTGTAAAATGGGTGGCACAGTGAGTAGTACTGCTGTCTCACAGCGCCTGGGTGGTGCGAGAGAACGTGGGTTCGATCCCCGCTCAGTCTGTGTGGAGTTTGCATGTTCTCCTTGTGCCTGCGTGGGTTTCCTCCGGGTGATCCGGTTTCCTCCCACAGTCCAAAGACATGCTGTTCAGGTCTCCCCGTAGTGTGTGCGTGACACTGAGAGAGTGTGTTTCACTGATGTATGGATGAGTGACCCAGTGTAAGTAGTGTCTCTAGCAGTCACCTTGGCGAATAAGGTGTGTGGGCTGGTAACACTACATAGTATCCGTTGTAAGTCGCTTTGGAGAAAAGCATCTGCTAAGTAAATAAATGTAAAGTTTTGTCATCTTTGGTGGAAAAAACTGTTTTCCAGTAAGTGTACTGAAACTTTGACTGGTATATGCGTTTGTGCTAGATGACATGTGGACATTCCCAGACAGAGAGTCATTGCAGGGTCCAGTTACGAAGAACCAGGACATTTCCCCAGCACTGCCAGTCATTGTTAGTCTTTGAAGGGATGTTAAACGCAGGTTACCATGGTGTCTTTTGCAATTCTGTTAACTTCACTTTCACTCACCGTAGTGCGGAGAGGCAGATGGGAGGCGCAGTAACACGAGACGTTAAAGATCTGCGATGACACTTACCTGAGAAACACAGGTGTTAAAATATGATGTTGAGGTGAAATGCAGGTTAAAAACTCTTTGAGTGTTCAGCACTCTGCTGTTGAGGGAGTCCTATTTTTATTCTTTTTTGAGTTTCGAAGTCGCAGTCTTGTGCCACCCGGTGCATCGCTGACAGCTGGCGCTTTGTTGTCCTGCAGTTTCTCAACCATGCGGCCGCGTTCCTGCTCTCGGCAAGGCGGTGAGCTCTGCTGGGTCAGCCCCACTGTTTAGTTTAGCTCTCTTCACAGTCGTTAAGGGGCTGGACTTGAGGCCCTCGGACACTGAGAGAACAGAGTGAGACGGCCGCCGTGTGTAATCGCTAGGTTCAATTTACCACACGTGTTCACCATCAATCATAACAATAATTAATATTTAATATATAGAAACACTCTTTCAGATTTTCAACGTCTTCAGCAAGTTCGTATTTCTGTTCCTGTATCGTCCTGTTTTTATCCTCTTTCATTTTTTATTTTATTTATTAATAACAGGAACAGAATGGGGTTGTACAAAGAGACATAATCAGTATACTGAGAAAATACAAATGCCTGCAGATACATAATATAGCATAAGGGCAAAAGACAACAATATTTAGCGAGAGTAGTAATATAGCACTTTCCAGGAAGTTTAAAAAAAACTGGCCAAAACTTCCAAAATTCATACGAATTCAAATTCTTAACTGTCTTTGTCTTACCGCTTTGTCCAGCGCTGTGTCATTGTGTGAGAAGAGCGCTCTATAAAAATAAATTGAATTTAATTGAATTAAATATGAGTTATGATGCGGGTCACATGTTAACTTTCCTTGTAGAAGAAAGTTCAACATCCGAGTCAAACATACAGTATATTCGTAGATGGAGCATCTGGAGTGGGCGACAGCAGTAACATACATTTTCTTGTGAAATATCTAAGAATAATCAGCATATGTTCCACTTTTATTTTTTTCAAGAGAGCAAACTTTATACAGTATTTCATATTGTACTGAGTTATGTGAATATTCCCCTTTCTGTCTGTGTCTGTTTGGTAAGCCGTACTTCACTGACATGGCAAAAATGTGCTTATAGTGCGGCTGATAGTGTTTATAATTATCACTGTCTGTCTGTGTGTAACAATTTTGGTGTTGAAATCCCTTGATGCTACCTGCAGTCGAGGCGCTTGTCTAGTGCACGTCCTCATATGCAGGAAACCGAGTGGAGTCGGCCTCATTAGCTGCCACTTACGTGGTGTTACGGGAGCCGTGCGGCGCTCCGAAGAGACGCACATATGGTGACGTCTGTATTATAGACGTTTTATTAATGACATCCCTTCTGGCATGTGCCATTCCAGCTGTTCCTTCTGAATCCAGATGTTTCTTCTCCGCTCTCCATCCAAGTGGTTTCGCATGTTGGGGAACAGCGTCCGTGATGGACAAGGTGGTTGTTTTACGATGCTGAAAAAGGAGCTGATGTTTATAAACGTACAACTGTGTGAACATGTTTAACAATCTCCAGAACAGATTACATTTGTCATAACTGTACAAAATAGTGTGATATTACATTTGCATTTATTCATTTAGCAGAAGCTTTTCTCCAAAGCGACGAACGTCAGTGAAAATACAATTTGTTCATTACATTAAGAGAAAGAAACATAGCTGCAGACGTGATTCTTAAGTAAACCTAGCTTGTTACTTTCCACTTGATGCACCGATGTTCATTGCTCGAGTAGGTGCATAAAATCCTCATAACCTTCCTACAATGTTTTTTTTAAAGGTACACAGACACTTATATACGATACAGTAATAGCTGTGTAAAGGCTTATCTGGGGATGATCATGAAGTTACGGTACATGAACGTTTACACCTTACATGAGTTGGAGAGATCTTGGGCAAAGTGAGTCTGGAAAAGGTGAGTTTTCAGACACTTCTTGAATGTAAACAGAGTTTCTGCAGTTTTGAGTGAGAGGGGAGGTCGTTCCACCACAACGGAGCAGAACTGAGAACCTCCGCACTTTACCTTTCGTGTGCGGGACCACCAAGCGAGCAGGAGTAGACGAGCAAAGGGGTCTGGTTGGTGTGTAGCGGTTGATCAAGTCTTGTCAATATCTGGGAGCAGTTCTATTGATGCATTTGTAGACAATAACCAGGGTCTTGAATTTGATCCAGGTAGCTAAAGGAAGCCAGTGCACAGAAACGAGTAGAGGAGATACATGGGAACGCTTTGGCAAGTCAAACACAACTTGTGCAGCAGCAGCAGCATTCTCTATCAGCTGTAGAGGTTTGATGGCTGTAGCAGGAAGGCCACACAGGAGAGAGCTGCAGTATCCAGATGGGGTATCACCATGCCCTGGACAAGTAGTTGGGCAGAGTCAGTTGTGAGGTAGGGACGGATCCTGCGAATGTTATGCAGGATGTATCTGAAGATATTTGTAATGCTGCTGAGATGTCCACTGCAGAAGCTCTTATCCGCATCCTCTTCCGTTAGGATGGCTGAACTCTCCACACACTCTCCTGGGTGCAGGTGTCCCGCCCATTATGTGATGTTGCACCCTGGGTTTGTCAGGGTTCGAGAGCTAATTCCTGTAATTGATTGTAACTCCAGAGCGATGGCCTCTTGATGGCTTTGCCTGCCCGACGCCAGCACTTAGGACAGACTCACCAGGGAGGCCATTGAGCTGCCTGATCAATACACACACCCCTTCTCTCAGGTCTGTTATCTCAAGTTTACATGGGTCCCTAATGGAAAGGGACGGATTTAGCATGTTTCCATCGCTGTGGTTATTCCATATTTGAGATGATCAATTAAATGCAAGAAGAGTCTCAAACCCATCTTTTTTAGAGCCGCTTTTCTCTGAACTCCCGAGTCCAACACCATCCGCTATGATTATGTATGTATTTGCTATTTGAAAGTCACTTCTATAAGAGCTACTTGAGGGATGTGAATCAGCAACATGGTGGTGTCTCACACACAAGCTCTGTGTCCATATTCCTCTTTGTCTGTTCTTGACACACTTTTGTTTACTCTGAGTTGTACCTCACTCTGGAGGAAATAATGACATAAAGACTTCGTGTTGCTGTAAATGCACAGTCCAAAGAGTGGCTCTTGTTCTTTCTTTCTTCGCCGGTTAAACAGGATTGTAGTGAGATGAGGAGCGATTGGAAAAGTACTTTGAAATGGCATCAACGTGACCAGATGAAATGGGACCTCAGCACTCGCAGTGTTAGCAGTATCCTTGTGTTGTTCATTTGAAAACATATTCTGGAAAAGAATGAGTATTTGTGCCAGGAATTGTCCAGCCTGCACACTGTGGTGCTCTGTTAGGATGTTGGGCTCTCGTCCAGTTCGTGACACTCATGCCCTTGAGCACCACACGCTGAGATGCTTTTGTTTCCAGGAATCTTGTTTAAGACATGTGTCGGACAAACTCATGCTCAGATGCATCAACAGAAATGTTGACGTTGAGGCCTGGGGGGAGATGTGTACAGTGTATTGCCACGTTCAGGGAGAATTCCTGAACTTGCACGTTATAGACATCAGGGAGAGATGGAAGCTGAGCTACAATTTGAGTCGTGGGGTAAGTTGAAGAGAGGAACCCTTGGAACCGGTGCTGGAGAACCAGGAGTAGGACCCGTAGATACAGAGAAGAGTGATCAGGGTCTCTGTGGTCAATCTCACTTCCTCCTCAGCTGTTGAGTAGTTGGTGAAGAAGTCTAGCACTGACAGCGAGGAAAGTGGACAGATGGATCTTGGATCAAATGAAACAGTGATGCCGAGAAGAGCTGGAGGAAAAAGGAGGAGAGGACATCCAGATGGATGGACTCAATCACAGGGGCAATGGACACGGCCCTTTCAGCACCAAGGACAGAAATGGAGGAAAGAACTTTCTGGAAATACTCTTTATATTTGTGGTCAGCTGGAGCTGACATCAAGTCAGAAGTGTTTAACTACACCTGTGGGTTCGAGGACACAGTGCAGGTACTGTATGCAGTTTAAGCGCATAGCTAAAACAGTAATACACACACACACACTGTCTGAACTGCTTGCCCCATATGGGGTCAGGGGGAGCCGGAGCCTAACCCGGCAACTCAGGGCATAAGGCCGGAGGGGGAGGGGACACACCCAGGACGGGACGTCAGTCCGTCGCAAGGCACCCCAAGGGGGACTCGAACCCCAGACCCACCGGAGAGCAGAACTGTGGTCCAACCCACTGCGCCACCGCACCCCTAAAACAGTAATACTCAGTATATATACTCTAAGCACCGTGTGAGTGTAGAGTAAAGCAGAAATACCGTGGTTATGTACTGTACGTAGGTAAAGCCCAGATATGAAATGTAAGAAGAGCAGAACATAATCCATTATTTGCCATCTGCAGCCCCAGTGCAAAGTTTACAATGAAGAGCTGTGGGGTTGTTGCTTTCTTTTTGTGGGGGGTGGTGTGTATAGATGTTCGGGGAGCTTTATGAACACATCGTTAGCATTCACTAATCGACGTAGCGCACCGCCTCTCCTGTCCTTGCTCTCCTTCCGATCTATTATGTCATCGGAGGGAAAACAAAGCCAAGCCTCCCCCGTGACAAGCCGTCGCCGGAAGCAGGAGATCGTTGAGCCACAGGGCTGTCGGAGGATGCAGCTCCTTGGGAAAGACTAATCTCATTAAGCCTATTTAATAATCAGAGAATAAATAATGGAAAAAAAAACAAAGCAAACAAACAAACAAGGAAACAATCCTGACATTTAAATACATGCCAACGCCCCCGGCCCCTGTGACACAAACAGGAGTAAAAGTCAGAGGAGCTGAATGTGCTGCTGTCTGCAGGCACCAGCGTTGGCACTAATACACACGCACACGCGCACACGCACACGCAGTCTTCCTGCAGAGTGCTACACGGCCCCTAAACTCTCCTTCAGAGGTTCACGGAGCTCTTTCCCGCACCATCGCTGTCTATTCCTGCGCAGGTCGCATTCGTTGTTATAGGGGTGTGTGTTGAGCGTGTCGGATGGCAGCACGGCGATACGCGGCATCCGTCACTTTGGGGCCAAAACGAGAAGCTGCACGCTTTGGATTTTGGACACTTGTGAGTGGGACCCTCAGTTGTCCAGAGGTGGAGGAGCACAGTGCTCTCGCTGGGCCGTAGGGAGCGATCAGCTCCTGTAGGTATCGGGCTACAGCTCCTTCGACCGTCTTGTAGAGCGTAACCGCAGTCTTGAATTTGGTACACGACGCTACGGCTGGACTGAGGACGAGGAAGAGAGACTCGTGCTAATGCTTCGGCGGGGCAAACACGACTCGTACCGCGGTATACTGTAACAACTTCATTTATGCGAAGATGGCGATGTGGACGCTGGTGTGTCGAGGCATCGGTGGGGTGACCTTACGCTATTCCTTCCCAGCACTCGCAGTGAGGGCAGATGTTAGAGGCGTTGACTTCAGTTCTGCCAGCTCTTTTAGAACCCCTACCCCCCCACTCCACCACGGTAACGACAAATAATTACTTCAGTGACACACGACTCGAGGTGTTAATCTGCCTTCTTCGTTCACGGCGCACTTACATCACCGCGGTTCAGCAGGCCGCAGGTGTGTGCTCGGTCGTCTTGCTTTCCGTTTCGCTCCGTTCTGCTCTCCTTCAGTTCCTTCGTTCTCTGTGCAGCGTTTTACCCTGTCCCTCTCACGTACACACCTACACAGAGTTCACAGTGTTTGCAGAGACTGAAGTGTGCTACAACAATATTTTTCACTTTACACTATTTCAACAAAAATCTTCTTAAATAATGCTAACATCTCTTTGCTTGTCAGGACAATACAACGCATATTTTTGAGGACGTATAAACACACACACACACAGTTTCTGAACCGCTTGTCCCATACGGGTTGCGGGGAACCGGAGCCTATCCAGCAACACAGGGCGTAAGGCCGGAGGGGGAGGAGACACACCCAGGACGGGACGCCAGTCCATCGCAAGGCACCCCAAGCGGGACTCGAACCCCAGACCCACTGGAGAGCAGGACCCGGTCCAACCCACTGCACCCCCCTTTTTGACGTATAAACAGTTTAAGAATATTTCCCTCAAACATATTGCTGCTAGGTTTGCAAAAAGTATAAAAAGCACAGCTAAAAATAAAAAAGTTTAAACAGCTGTCAAAATTCCAGATTTGACAGCTACTTAAGCAGTGGCCGAAGGAGTAGTGATTAGAGGCGTCATCTTGTAACTCGGTGACCTGGGTTTCAGTCCCATGTACTCCTGTAGTGTACTTGATCGACGTACTTAAGATAGTACTCCATGGGAGTGGAACCGAAGCACAGACTAAGATCTGGTGTGTGTGTGCGCGTGTGTGCGTGGTATATATTATAGGCCGTGTAAATCAGAGTCCTTGCCTACACAATAAAATGTAAATGGTATTTAAATCCTTGCGGATTTATTGGCAGCGCTCGCGGTTGCACGAGGACCGTCTCGTCCCGTCAGCTAACAGGGTTACGCTGTTATAATGTGTCACTCAAGGCCCGTCGGTCTCCCCGCTCCCCAGTTCCACCACCAAGTTGCGCCGCCTCTGCCGCCGCCTCCCCCAAATTCCTACATATTTCAGAGGGATATTCATTAAGGCACCGATGGTGTCGTGAATCTTTACGGTCCAACTGGAGCCGTTATGTTTTATTGGCGCCGTATTTCAGCATCGGGACAGACAGCACTTGAAGTTATTAAGACACCGAGTATAAAAAGAAAGGGAGATAAAGTCAGAGACAGAGTCAGACGGAGAGGCGGGAAGGTGAATGGTGATGGTGGTTTGGGTGGATTTTACCCAGAATGCTTGGGGATGGTGAAGGTTTGTGTTTTGCATGTTGGGCACATAGTAACACCTGCTGAGGGGCCATGGCTGGGAATCTTGACAAACAAGTTGTGTTCAAGGCACAGTTATTGCTTTGGCAAATGTTAAAGACGGGCTGTGGAAGGTACATCTGGGCGATCGAACGAGTGAGCGAGCGCACTGGGGCTCCAGGGTCAGTCCATGTTGAGTTGCTAGGCAGCATTCCGGCGGCTCTGCTTGCTGGACTCATCAGAGAGGCCAATATTGGTGCTTGCGTGAACTCCCTGTTGTATAAACTCTTGACGATGCTGCCGCTTGGCAGACGGGAGCCCAGAGTAAACACAGGCCTGTGGCCAACGTGCCGAGTCCGTAACTCTAACGCACCGCTCTTTGTGTGTGTCTTTGTTCCAGGAATTGTGTCCAAATCCTTCGAGTGCCGCCTGAAGGGTCAGGGTGCGTCCTTTGTGGAGACAGAGACGGCGTTTGCAGCGGACGAAGCGTTGCAGAGTGTGCGTCGTGAGGGCGGGGCCAGCGGTGGAGGTGGCGGCGAAGAGTCGGGGGCAGAGGCCGTGCAGCAGGTGATCATCATCCAGGGCTACGATGGAGAGCTGGCTGTTGACAGCACCTTGGAGGAGTCAGCAGCTGCCGCCCTGCAGACCCTGGCTGAGGTGTTGCACATCACTGAGGACGGCCAGGTGATCACCACCGGCTCCGCCCAGGACGCCACCTCAGCCACTGCCCACCACCACCACCACCAGGGTACCACCCAGTATGTGCTGGTGGAGTCCGGGGAGGCGGGGCTGCTGGGTCGGCCGGAGGACGGAGTCGCGGCCTCGGCCTCGCCCAGCTCCCTCGACGCACTGCTGTGTGCCGTCACCGAGCTGGGTGCCGGGCAGGAGGAGGGCGCGGCCTCGCAGGAGGCGGACTCGGGGGCGGAGCCGTACGAGAACCAGGCGGCGGCTGGGCAACAGTTTGCCGAAGTGGTGCAGAAGGGGCAGGAGGGAGAGGTGGAGGTGTACGGGGAGATGGTGGAAGAGGCAGGGGAGCCCGTGGAGGTGGTCACTCAGGTGGTGCACTCGTCCGGAGCTTCCGAGACCCCCGAGGACGTGGTTCACGAGGTGCTCCAGTTCGCTGCCAGTCAGCTCATGATGAAGGAGGGGCTGACGCAAGTCATTGTGAATGACGAGGGCACGCACTTCATCGTCACCGAGCTGGACGAGTCCGCGCTGCAGGTGGAGGGCGCCGTCTACGCCCCGGGAGAAGGTGCCGAGGAGCAGGAGGCAGTCCCGGGCGAGGCGGAGACGACGGCGGCGGCGGCGGCGGTGGTGGTGTATTCCAACTCTTCCTCACAAGACGCCATCATGGAGGAGTGAGAGGGGTGTTGGGGGGGCGCCGTAGGCCTGCCCTGCTCAGCGGAGTTGTGTTGTGACCGCAGGGATTCGGCTTTACTTACAGCTTCCGGTATACATAACTCAGGATCACTTTAATTCCCAGTTGAGAATTCATACGTTCAGTCAAGGTTTGAGAAGGATGTGGTTCAGTGCCGTACGTCTGGTACAGGAACAAGCACCTTACTGTGGGGTCGTGTAGCTGTGTGTCTATATCGGTACCTGTAGACCTGCTTAGAATAGTGGATTTTTTTCCGCCCGATTGAGCAAAATCAAAAGTGACATATTGTCCATTTATTATAGTCATTATCTGTGGAGTGTTGTTGTAAGAAAAAGCACTTAGAGCCCAGGAAGCTGTTTGCTCAGACTGTCTCCGATGAGCCATTGCGAGTGTTTGCCTGTGACTTGGTTCGTCTCGTCTCACTTTCGCTCACGTTTTTTCTTCTGCGTTTTTTCGCTTCTCTTATTCCCGAGAGACAAGGGCAACGAAGAGCTCGATTTACCCGTAACACCCCTGTGCGCCTCGCTGGACTGCAGAAACAGCACATTGTCCCCACTCACAAACACACACAAAGTTCCGTTATGAAGAGTCTTATTATTTTTCGAACTGCACTCGGATTTTATTTTTTGCCGCCTCTTTCATTCAGAACAAAATAAATGTCCAGCCTCGTTCACAGTATTTGCTGCAAATGATCTACTGCTTGGCATTTGCGGCTGCTGTAGATGTGTCTAATGGAGGAAGGTGAATTTAGAGACATGATGTGGGCAACGTGTAACCGAGGATGTTTTTCCCTGAAATTGTCAATAAAAGTTACCTGCTGCACCATTTTCCTTTGTTTAACGTCAGCTGTTTGTCTTGAAAACCAGTGTAATGTGAGCGTTTGTGTTTTCCCTTCTTTACAGCCAGTCGGTGGGCTGAGTGGAGAAACTGTGGTTTGACCTTTGTGGTGCGAGGGACTCTGTCGCGGCGCTGCTAGGTCACCTTCTTGCCAATGTTTAACGTGGACCTGTTTGGGTGGTAAGATGAGGACCCAATTTCCTGGAGGCTCCTGCAAAGTGAGAAGGGTATCGATGGATGTGGAGCTCAGGTGTACGAGGGTCACTTGTGGAAAAAGGACAACGAGAGATCGATGTCCAAGATCTTTGGTGAAAATCATCCCAGTTGTGGATTTACATTTATTAATTTAGCCGATGCCTTTCTCCAAGGTGACTTGCGCTGTCAAGCCACTTACGCTGATTTACCCGTTTATACAGCAGGGTAGTTTTTACTTTATCACTTCAGGGTAAGTACCCTTCTCAAGGGTACATCAGCAGGAGGTGGGGTTCAAACACAGGTTCATTGAGTGCCGTTGCCTTTGGACTTGAAGGAACCAGGTTCCACCCCCCTCCTGCTGTATAAATGGGTAAATCAGTGTAAGCAGCTTAGCGTACAAACCTAACCTTGTAAGTCCACTTGGACAAAATCTCTGGTAATAAAATGCATTTAGTCTGTATTTTCCTGACAAACAACAGACTGAATGAATGTGAATCCTGAATGAAGAAGGTGAATGGAATTTGTGTCCATTTTCAGACTGATAAAAGTGCTCGAAAAGCCCTGCAGATATTGACAGAAAATGGTTTGTGAGTAAAATAATTCCTGCTGCTAATAATCTTTCCCCCAACAAAAGGCCTCTCCTTGCCAGAAGGGTGATGTCAGGAAGTGCAGCAGAAGGCGGTAATGCCACGTTGGCACCGTAGAGCGGATTCGAGTCACTCGGATGAATGGAGAGAGGAGGGCAGCGGGCGGGGGCGGGGGGGCACGGTGAAACCCCGGTATTCTCGTGGCGTAACGGTAGCCTGTAATTTAAGGCGGCAAACCCTTCGTGGTCCCTGACAGCCAAGCTGTTTCATGTGGCCTGCGGGCTGCTGTTCTTCCCATAACCTTCTCAGTCCCTTCGCCCCCCCGCTCTCGTACCCTTGCCAGAAAGTGTATCATTTACTGGGGGGAGGAGGCTCATCCGTACCATTGTAGTGTGTGTGTGTGTGTGTGTGTGTGTGTGTGTGTGTGTGTGTGTGTGTTTTTTCTGAATCATTTCCTAATCAGAGATCGTGGGGGTATTATTAGCCTCAGCAGGCAACGTGTCTGACATGCGAGGGGAGAAAAATTAGCAGCTGTCACCACCCGATGAGTTAATTTCCTGACACGTGTGGCTCGGACATGAGGGGACGGCGACTGAGAGGGACACGCGGGTGGCTGATGAGGACCTGGCACTGGCGGGAAACCGGAAAGCTGGAAAAAGGGGCACAGCGGGCAGAGACGCACACAAACTCAGCTCCCCAGGCATGAAAAACTGGCAGCGTGTCCATCCAGCTGCCCAAAGGCTTCGCATCCTACCACCGGCTCTGGATGGGTTCAGCTTTGCCACATTTGTGTCTGGGCTTTGACCTTTTTCCGAGCGCCGCAGCAGGTGGCGTTGCACTGAAGGAACGGGGCACTTGACCGACATGAGCATGCGATGACTACGTTGTTGTGCCCTAGACAGAAAGGGATCTCACCCTATAATCACGTCGGCGAAGACATCAAAATCCTCGGCAGAACAAAGTGCCAAAGGACCGAGGTCTGTAGAAGGAACAAGAGCACTTGTAATGGAAGCGAATTTTGAAATGGGATGATGTTTGAGCTCACACGCTTGTTTTTGTTCTCTACTCCATCCTCGCAACGATGCCAACTCCTCCACGATGACCCACGCAGGCGAAGCCGCATTGGACGGAGGACGGTGACATGTGGAGACGGTGCTAAAGCACCGAGACAGACTCGAGGCAGCCGGATAGCCGTGAATTATACTGCGTGTGTGGAAAATCGGCAACTGGCAACTCTTCACTGTTACCGTTTGAATTATGCTGTGCGATTTGCTACAGTGAATTTGTGTAATCTAATCGCACACAAATTCCGCAACAAATTTAGGACCCTTTGAGTTAGATTTTCCCCTCTACATTATATTTTTGGGCTAAGTAAATTAAATGCCGCATGAGTTATCTTTTCAAGTTCAATAATCAAATCGCTTTCTATTATTCAGGACAATGCTGTTGTTTGAGCTCTTTGGCGGACTGTTCTTTAATTTCTAAATTGCGTGAAAATCATTACTCTTTAACAGGAAACCACAGTCCATCGCTTTGTCTGCTCTCCCCGCTTCGCGGTACGTGTCAGTATTACCGGTGCCTTTCGGCCTCACCGGTGCACCTGCTCGTTTTATTCTGATAAGCATGTACCTGCTAGTAATGGTCCTCTGGGGACAAGAAAGGATCTGTGCTCCCGAGGGGCCCAGTTAATTTTAGGACTGGTTAGGAGTCCCTGCCGCTCTTCCTCCCCGCCGCAACCACCTCTTATTCCGCAGGGCCGTGAGGAAATTCCCCACGTGTTCGTCCGACACGAGCCACCTGGGCGGCCAATCGGCACTCCTGTTAAGGGCCGGCGGCGTACGTGATGCTGCGGACAAGGCGGAGAGACCCTGGGAGCCATGTGGCCCCTCCTCACGCCTCCCGCCTCCTGCCCACCCCCCTTGCTGAGCGGGGGAGGTGGGGGGAGAGGAGGTCCATGGATCAAGACGCGCAACTCCACAGGAGCGATAAGAACGAATAAGCTGTCAGCGGCACATTTGTCGGACCTTATTGTTCATATTTAGATGGGAGAACAATGCAGGAATGTCAGGCCCACATACTTCATAATCTGCTGATGCCGACCAAGTGTCAGTTTGATCCATGAGCACGAGGCAGAACTGGCCGCTGCTCCAGAATCCTTAAGCAATCCCTGCAGGAATGTCACGGGGGAAGTACAAATGGGACAGCGTGTGCCGGACTATAGATGGATGCATTTATAAAAGGAAAGAAAGAGAGAAAGACCGGACTATGAAAAGGAGAGTCGGACCTGTGGATAAATAGAGACGAGAAAGAGTGTGGGGGTTAAAGAAAGAGCAAGAGCGAGGGAGGGAGGCAGGGAATGAAAAAGAGACAATTTGCGTTTCAAAATGAGGAAAATTAAAAGTGTATCACTGTATAACTGTGCTGTGAATGTAAAGTGGGCCAGAAGGGGAAGGTGCCTGTTTCGGTCCGCTGGGTACGAGCGGAGGGGGCAGGAGTGTGAGTGAGTGTTTCCGAGGTGAAGGAGGGAAGGAGAAGGACGGTGCTGGGGGAGGAGATGCCAGCTGTGCCATAGAGAATGGAGCACAGATTGAAGTAGAGGTTCAAGAGATGCCCTGTGTGCTGATGCACCACAATGGGCCCTGATTCGAGTGCGTGCGTGCGTGCGTGCGTGCACACACACTCCTGCTCCCACCATAGGCTGCCTGGAAATAAGCGACTGCAGATATTCTCTTGGGATGAAGGAATGTCGAGGCCATCTTCTGATTCCCCAAAAGCCTGACGATGCACTTAAAATGCATGTTTTTCTTCTATCAAAACCGGACTGAATCCCTCCTTGAGAAAAAATAAATCGCAAAATTGATTTCCAAATTGAGCATCGCACAAATGAAGCACAGAAGAGCAATAAGCTACAACAGTGAACACGAAGGGCTCTTTTCCATGGAATTTTGGCAGGTCGGGGGACAACAGGAGACCCCATCATCATATGGTTATATTTTTAAAAAGCTTTCCTCCATAATTCAGCTTCCATAAGAAGGGCTACTTGTGATCCGGCTCCGCTGACGTTTGGATTCCCCGCCGCGCTGCCAACCGCCCATGTGGACGCAGGGTCCCTTCGTTGGTGCCGCACTCTGATCGCAGCTTTGAAAGATGTGTGATCCTCCAGCCCTTCTGAATCACGTCGTCGTGCTTTGCATGTTGACATTCCATTGTTCCAGAAATCTCTCCAGTGTTTTTCCTCACCTTCGTGCTCTCCATGCACCCTTTGTAGCATCGCATACAGCTGTTGGCGGTCTCCCCTCATCATTCCTTGTTAGTGGTCTCTGAAGACAAAGATGTTGCTGATAAGTCAACACTTTGAGTTCCATCTGAAGATGGGAGACGTGTGAGGAGAACAGGCCAGTATACCTTAAATAACCCCAAAAAGACTTGAAGTCGTTGCAAATTAGACATCTCCAGAAGAATCAGAAGACCGAAAGGTTATGTTTGGTCGATCTTCTTCTATGACTGTGAATCGGGGTCAGCAGGGAAAGGTGATGAAAGAAAAACGTCCTCTGTTGAAACACGTTGCAACAAAAGGATGTCAAAGCCACCGTGGACTGGATGAGTAGGAAATGAGGAGGGAGTTAAAAGACTGAGTTTGCAAACAACCAAAAAGCTCCTCAAGACAGTAGCAGACAGAAGAAGCGAGTTCTGTGCTGCAGCCACATGAGGAGGTAACCGAAAAAAACGGCACAATTTTGCCCCCGGTGCTGCAAGGTGAGACCGAGAAGAGAAAGGGGAAAGGGTCGACGACCGAAACGTGGACAAAATGCCGCGGTGGACAGGCTGCAGGAATCGGGGGAATCTTCTTCGACGTTCAGATGCGTACGGAAGCGATCGACGGTCTCCGTATCGGACGAGTCACCTGGGCGGAGCTCCGCGAGAGCTGCTCGCACACAACAAGACGTGTCGCAGCCCGAATCCCGTCAGTCACGCTGATCGGCTTCAACTCGGTCAAACGACAATTTCGTACAGAGTGCCGCTCGAAGGAGAGCGAGAGAGAGAGAGAGAGAGAGAGAGAGAGACCTCACGTTACTGTGTACCTTTTTAATGAACCGACGCAAAGTGCTCCCAGAACGTGGCTGCGGAGCCTTAAAAAGCCATTCTCCTTGCGAAAACTCCCTTCCGACATTTGCCTGCTAATGAGGTCGGCCGCCTCGCTGCGCCTCCACCTGTGCTCCTTCCCCGAAGCCGCGCTGTCGTTACCAAACAGTATGGCTCCATTCACAAAAGGCTGTTCTGCACATTTTTGGCGAAGGACTGCAGGTAGGCGGCTGTTCAAAGCGCCGACCGGGGTCCAGATGAGCTGTTGTGGGAGACGACAAGGCGGCTTCCGGTCCTTTCCGCACAGGCAGCGGACGCTGATTCGGACTCTTGCAACTTTTGCATCAGAACAGAGATCCCCGGTTCCCCATTTGGATGCCAGCTGGTGTCCTGGCTGCCGCGGCCGCTGCGGGGGGGGCGCTGACTACGTCGGGGGCTCCCTGGAGCCCTATTCTCTGAAACACGGAGGCGACCGTGAGGCCGGACGTTAGAAGAAGCAGCAGCGGCAGGGTTATGGGAGGTCACCTGAGGACTTTGCCAGGCGACAAGATGAGCCTCAAAACCAGTCGATTTCTGAGGCCCGTCGCTAACAGATGCTTCGTTTATGTCTCTTTCGACCGTGAACTCAGATGGTCTTCGTAGAGTTTCGCCGCGCACAGCTTGTCCTCTGTCCTCGTGGCCCGGTCCCGCGTTGGACCGAAGGCCCCGCCGGCCGAGGCTGCGGTCCTCACGCGGCCACCGACTGGAGTTCCCAGCTGATGTTCGGCTCCAGGAGGCTCCTCCTCGCCGGTCCCGACCTTCCAGTTCCACGAAGGTTGTGCCGACGGAGGAAACTCCTGAAACATGTAAAGGATCAAATGAATCGCCACCTTGCTGGGGAACTTAATTCATCCTCTGCAGTGTTTGCTGGGAAATTTACAAAGTGACCCAAATGACGCACACACACACGTACATGCGCGTTTTTTACCACTTGTTACCGTAGGTCATCAGCGCCGTCTTACTGTAAACACTGTCAAGGTCAACTATGGTCTCTGACTGAACAAGGGAAGTGGCAGCAGGGGGCGCAACGGTTAAACACGTTACCTTGCAACTGAATGCCCCAGGTTGGAATCCAACCTTTGCTGAAGGTATGTGCGCCAAACTGATAGAGTAAAAATGACCCTGCTGTACAAGTGAAAATCAGCGTAAGTAGCTGAGAGTACGCGCCCAACATGTTTACAATGATTCGTTTCAAAGACACTTTTCTCCAAAGCGACGAAGATCCCAGAGAAAAACACAGAGTTCGTTACATCAACGGGAGAGACTTGGAGGTCAGACGCATCGCTCTTGAGGGCTGTCGATTTGTCACATACCCCGGTACGCGCCAGTTTACTCGGGTAGCTGCACGTAGGGTTTTTAAATGATTAAACAATTAAAGAGACAACACGGTACAAGTTCATCAAGGACCTGGAGAAAAGCTCCAGCTGGGGAGACGCAAGCGGTAGTGATGCTTCCATCAGCACTGACATCCCTCCTAACGGTCTTTCTGCCCCTTGACCGCGATGACTAAGCGGACCGCTCTTCGACCGGCGCTCCTCTCGGCCGCCCTCTCCCTCTTCTGCGTGTGTGGCAGTTCGGGGCGGCGGGCGGTCGAGGGTCCCGCGGGGTCAGAGCTTCCACCGGGGTCCTTATAAGTGTCCGTACGTTGGGTAATAAGCGCAAAGGGCCGGGGGGGGGGTCCTTGCTTATGAGACGCAAGCCCACCTCGTCGTCCCCCTAATGAGTCGGTGCTGCTTTCCTCCTCCGGCCCAATTAGTCCCGTTTCCCTGCGTGTCGTTACGCTTGCGGCCTGGGCCGCGCCGCCGTCCCCTCCGTCTCCGTCCTTCCACGTTATTTATTACGGCGGGCAGCCGGCGGCGGAGGAGAGCGACACCGCAGGACTATCTGTCATCGGCGCGTTATCGGCACGACGCGCCACCCACCGAATTGTGCTACAAGGGCTCCGGAGAATTCCTCTTTTTATGGGGCGCGATAAAGAAAACGCAGCCATACGTTCAAATATTTTACCGTAGTGTTGGGGGGGGGGAGGGGAGGGGAGGGGGGGAATTGCTTGATTGCTTTGCCTTTCCAAGAGTGTCCAGTCTGTGTGTGTGTGTGTGTGTGTGTGTGTGTGTGTGTGTGTGTGTGTGTGTGTGTGTGTGTGTGTGTGTGTGTCTCTCTCTCTCGCTCACGCTCCTGTTTCCCTCATCTTATTCTGTGATCATTTAATAAGTTTTCATCCTTCCAGCCACAAGGCAGGAAACAATAAGAATTATGTTTGCGGGTTACGAAAATGAGCTGCGCCAATACAAAGTAACAAAGGCGGCAACAGTGTCGATAACGTGGACTTTTACTGTCCGGCTCGCGAGACCTTGACGGAGCTGAGGTATGAAAGGAAAGATGAAGGAAATACATACGTGACTCGTTCCATAGAGAATTATTTTCTATAACAGACGCGGGTTTGAATTTTCCCTCACTTGTACCTCTCTTTGTCACACTTCTTTCCCTGAATTAATATAGGAAAAATGTGTCTGCTGGGTAAATGAGTGTAAGTGACACTGTAAGTTTCCTTGTGGAAAAGTGTCCCGTCGATGAAGAAATAATAACGATGAAAAGAACGATGTGAATGATGGCAGTAGGAGGTAAATGAGCAGGAAGGTGAAGCCAGAAGGTAAAAGTGACTCGTGGTTCGGAGGGAACGACTAGAAAGAGGAAACGAGACAGAAAACGGGTCAGAAACGGGGAGGGAGAATCAATCGGGGTGGGTTTTCCCACCTGCACCCGGCCGCGTCCACTCGACGGATCCCGCGGAACCCGAACGGACGGCGCCTCCCAGAGCAGAACGGAAACTCGGCGTTAATTAAGTCGTCGCCGGACTGTAATTTCCTCGAGAAGGAAGAGGAGGAAAATCTCACACAGGAAAAGGTTACAGAGACCTTTTCTGTGTCAAAATTACCATGTGTCATGAATATTAATGTTCTTAATGAAGACAACCTTTGCTTCATCTGGAACGTTCCTGAGCAGCTGCCGCGCTGATAGGCTCACGGCCCCCTGGACGTCTCCCGCCCCACGATTTTAATCCTCTCGTTTTCCTTCTTATTTCTTTGCAATTTGTTTCTCTTTCATTCTTTTCCACATTTGGGTTTGATGTAGAAGCACAAGAGCGTCTCTCAAACTTCCCTGGAAAGAAGAAGCCGCTGCTTTCTGTGTGTTCGGACCCCCCCCGCCTTCCGGATCTTATTATTATTATTATTATTAATAATAATCATTATTCATCCGACATGTCTCTCCAAGGTCACTTACAGCGCGAGCCTTTACCCCGATTTACCCATTTTTACGCCAGGGTAATGTTTACTGTATCGATACGCAGTAAGTACCTCGATCAAGGACACTGCAGCAGGGGAGGGGATTCAAACCTGCGTCCGAAGGCGACGGTCCTCACCACCGCGCCACCCGCTGGACCCGGAGAACTTCCGGTACTAGATGAGCGATGCTGACGTCTCCACGGAAGGTCTCAGTTGTTGAATCCAGAGTCACCTGTGATCTGTGACTTCTGGTCTGCTGCTGTTATCCAGGCTTCCCTTCTTTGTCAGACTCGTCTTGTCGCTATGGAAACAGGACAGCTCAGACGATGGGTGTCAGTCAGGCCTCTGACAGCAGCAAGTTGTGAAGGAGGGAAGCAGGAAGTGTGCGTCAGCATGGGGACGCTAGGTTACGGTTACGGTTGGGGGGTTCGGGGTACGACGGCTGGAGGGACGTGGATGAGTCGCTCTGGGGCCCCTCCGCCGAGACCGAGAACAGCCGCTCTGTTGGTCAGGTGACCGTGGTCAACAGGTCAAACAGGTCCTCGAACCCCCTGCTGCTGGAAACACCCTTGACCCTCCAACCCCTGAAAGCTCAGCGTCTTCCCGGTGACTGACAGACACTGTCCGGGTGATGCGGGGGGGTCCGATTGCCGTGCAGACGGTGCAAAAGGTCCATCGAGTGTCACCGTGTCCTTGGGAGGGACAACGCCGTCCCTTTACGGTAAACGCTATGGTACGACGGCTGTCGTCATCCCGAAAGCTGATGCCGTCCTGAAGGGGAGGGGCGCGTGTTCGGACATTTAGCAGCGCAGCACAGATTATCGGCGACCGGTGAGGTGCGGAGCGTTGGGTTCACCTAAGGTCAGAGAGACGTGAAATATAGGTGAATCTAGGCGAAATACAGCACCTAGATCAAGGGCACTGAATTTGAACTCGAGTCCTTCGGCTGGCAGGCACTGCCTTCAGGTACTATGCCACCTGCTGCCGTAACAAAGAGCAGCACAGCTGAAAACGCCCTTTGTATCCAGGTAAAAAAAAGGGTAAAACACTCACAGTAAACTCTGCACCCCTCAGACGAGAGAATCTGCTTCCGACATCCTTTAACAAGCAGTGTTTTTGGCTTCGGTCATAATTCGGAATAATGTCCACGTGTCAGGACGGGGGCAGCGGGACACGTAGCTGGACCACCCGCGTCCACCGTTACTGCGGACACGCACCTAGGCTTCGGAGGGGTTCGGGGGGGGGGGCTTTACCGCCTCTCCGGCTCTGAGGGGGCGGGTCGTGAGGCCCTGACGCGTCCTTATTATGTCTCTCCTCAAAGAGGCTCCTTTGATTTATTTTAATGTGAGCGGGGTTTCCGGCACCCGAGGGGACGGCGGTGTAGACGGGGAGATCGTCTCCTCCAGGCGCAGCTTTTCCGCTCCTCGCTCCGCCGCAGATTTTCCCGTTTTCGTCTCTCTCCGCAGCCACGCGCTTCGCGGAAAGAAGGCGCCTCGTTCGGACGGTCAGCGGTGGCCCCGATTGCGTCCCCCGCCTGGACGCACGTCCTCGGTAGGCGCGGACAGAGATGGACAGGGTCTCTAGCACTCGGGTCACGCCTTCCTTCGGTTTGAGTAGCACGAGTCCGCACCTCGCACACATTTCAAGGCAGCAGGGGGCGCAGCGGCGAAGGCACCGGAAGGACAACGTGCAGCTTCCCCGAGGCGTCCCGCTGCCCGATATGTTGTCCTTACTGTAATGTGGGAGAAGACAAAGTTCCAGCGCTGTTCACCATCGACATGTTCGATTCCAGTCTGGGCCGCTACAGACCAGTGAAAACCTGGGCTCTAATTTTGTTCTCTGAGCCACTTGAAATACTACGATTTTTGAGCTACTTACACTTTTTTACACATTTATACAGCTGGGTAATTTTACTGCAGTAATTTAGGGTAAGTACCTTGCGCAAGGTGGGATTCAAACCTGTAACCTTTGGCAGCAGCTCTAACCACGTCTCTACCGTCCGCCCGTCCATCCGTCCACCTCCCCACTCCAAGACCGATGAGCTGCGAACCCTTTCGCAGAACTCGAGTCCCACCCCCAGCGGAGGAACCTCACTTCGGTCGATGACGCCCGCGCTCCCGTGCTTCCGGTCACCTCGCAAAGCTCTGACCGCAGGTGGGGAAGGGGGCGCAGAGCTGCGGTTCCTTCGGCAGGTTTACGACACGCCTTCTTCAACGGGACACGCTGAAGAAACGACCCACGTGACTTTGGGCCGTAATGAGGCGCGAAGAGCAGCGCAAACGAGCGTCGGCGACGGAGCCGAGCGCCGCGTCTTTCCCGTCTCTGTGATCTTCGCTCGCCGTGGCTTTGGGCGCCGTCTCGCCGTACAACCGGAGCCCAGCCGCCTGTAAGCATGTCGCTAATTACGGCCTGTCGCACGGCGCGGCCCGGCGAAAGTCGCGGCGGGACGTCTGCGTCGAGACAGGGAACAAAGCGCCCCCCCGCGGTCGCGCCGCCGCACTGGGTCGTCTTTGAACGCGATCGAACCTTCGCCGTAAATTGTCCGGTGACATCACTTCTCCGCGGGGGAGCAGGCTTTCATCACGGGTTCACGCGACAGCGAGAGGGAAACACGCCGGACGGGAACTTCGTGAGGGAATTAGCGGGAAACCACACGGAAGCGTTGACTGAACGCGACTTCTTCGTCGATGGAGATGCGACATTTAACTGGGGAAAAGGGGTTCGGTGTCGAGACGCTCGGCGGTTGGGAGGCTGCGCAAGTCCCACTGCGGAGAGGCGCACGTTAGCCGTTTCCTCACCAAAACTCGCTCTAATGAACTCGCTTCGTCTGAACGTGTCTCCTTTGCGAGAGCAGAAAACGAACGAACGAACGAACGAGTTGAGAAAATGGGGCGAAACGCAGGAAGGAGCAGTAAATGGCACAAGGTGAGTGTGTGGAAGCCAATTATCACCTGGAGGCAGGTGAAGTGTGAGCGAGTTTTCGCGCGTGGAGCACGTGAGGAACGCGGCGCCTCCGAGCGCCACTACGCGGCTCGCAGCAGCACGTTGGAGTGTTATGAAAATGTCGGCGTCTGTGGCATCTCTTGCTTCATTAACCCCGCGCACCTCGGCTGTGAGCTCTTTATCCGCCTCGATTTCCAAGTCCCCGTCTTCTAGGAGGAAACTTCACAAACACACAACGTCCTTGACAACGAAAGACACGTGACACAGTGGACCAGTGATGTTGGACTCAGTCCACCGCTAGAACACGTTGTACTCTGCGCTAATAGAAGGTGCTGGACTCAGTGGGACAGTGGAAGATGCTGGACTCAATGGACCTGTAGAAGATGCTGGACTCAGTGGGCCGGTAGAAGATGCTGGACTCAGTGGACCTGTAGAAGATGCTGGACTCAATGGACTGGTTGAAGATGCTGGACTCAATGGACCTGTAGAAGATGCTGGACTCAGTAGACCGGTAGAAGATGCTGGACTCGGTGGACCTATAGAAGATGCTGGACTCAATGGACTGGTTGAAGATGCTGGACTCGGTGGACCTGTAGAAGACGCTGGACACAGTGAACCTGTGGATGTTGGACCAGAGGAACTCACTGGTCCAAAAAAAGGTGTCCGGGTCAGAGATCACACTGGCGGGCTGAGAAGCTGCGACGCCGTCGCTTTTCCCCTCGTTCCTTCACCACATTTCCTGTGCTTCTGATCCGGGACATGCAACGCAAACAAGTCGTCCGGAAGGTCCCCAGTTTGAATCCCACCTGCTGGGACGGGAAGCCGGACCTCTGCACGGAGGCAGCGAAAGACACGCACACTCACGCACCTGCAAGGACAGACTCCGCTTCCCCGGCACCCGTGCGAAGCGTGAGCGGCACGTAGAGTTACGGCCCCGGGTGACAAAAGGGCAGAAACTCATCATGTAACCCGCTGCGGTCCACCCTCAAAATTCACCGTTCGGGGAGCAAAACGACGGCGCGCCGCCTCCAGCTTTATGAGCGCCGTAAAAGTTCTAGTGGTGTACTTAAAATTTCTTAATAAAGCGAGAGGGAACGTTATTAAGGCCGGCATACGCTAATGGCGCCGGGCGTCGCGTCGTGTCCGGAGCGACGGAGGAGGGCGGTTCCTGCACCCGCGGCGCCTCGCAGATCAGCGATGTTTCTACGACGCTGCTCTATGGGCCTTTGCCTCACAGTGGGCTGGGGGCAGAGGCAAGAGAGAGGCTCAAATACGAACTGCTTGTTATTGTTTGAAGGAGGTCGCGGCGCAGGAGGAGACGCCGTAATGGTGGTCGTGGCGCGGGTTCGAATCCCACCTCCCGCTGTAGTACCCTTCATCACGGTACTAACCCTCGAGTGGCGCAGGTGCGGGGTGGTCCACGCAATCGGGATGTGCTGGTTTGCAAGGAAACGTGTTGGGTTTCACACGTTTCGGGTGGATGTGCACGGCTGTCTGGGTTCGAGACCTGGCCAGACCAAGGCGCTGGAGGTGTGACCACCTGGCAGTTGGACAAAAAGTTCTTTTCCCATTTGGTGACACTGACAAAGACATGGTAAAAAAGCACCCAGAGACAAAGGGCCTTAGAGGGGTCCTGATCCCACGTCATATAGGGGACTGGACCTCCTGTCAGAAGCTCCCAGGGTCCTCCTTGACAAGGTCTCAGCCTGAGCAGAAGGTCCAAGACGATGGTGTTTTTAATCCTCCTGTTCTTTTTTCATTTTTACCCCCCCAGCTATAGAATGGGGGAGGTGCTACTAATACCCCCTGAGAAGGGCTGGCCAGCACCGCACAACGCCGACACCTTGACCGCGTGTCACAGCAAAGGGGGGGGGGACGACGACGTGGGGTCGACCACACAGACCACCGGGAGCAGGATGCCGCCTGACCGTACGACACAATGGACCGCGGTTCGACTACCGCCAGTGTCCGGTGAGACCGTGCTGCTCATCATCAGTGGGACCGTTGTGTCCCGTTATAGTGGGAAAGATGATGACTCATCATCCATCTGCTTCATTTTTGGCTCATTTGGTTGGATACAAAACTGTGTTTAATCCTTTCATTTATCTGATGGGGACTTACACTGATTTACCCCTTTGTTAAGCAGGGTAATTTTTACTGTATCAGTTCGGGGTAAGAACCTTGATCAGGGTCACTACAGCAGAGGTGGGATTTGAACCCCTGATCCAGCTTTAGCCAATACGCCACCTGCTGCCCGTTTACATATAGGGTTTACTTTTCCTCCCCAGCGGGTTCACACCCCGGATCATATTTCCTCCTTTACTGTGGTACTTCATTCACCTCCGGCCGGTGGGGGGGTCATGTGACCCCTGTGTCCATAAATCCCTCACCTTAAAATGTAGCTTAATTTTTCATTCTTATATTCAATAATCAGTTTTCTGCCACCTCTGTACTTTAAACCCTTTTTTATGCTGCTTTATTTGTGCGGGGGAGGGGGGAGGGGGTAGACAAACAGCTCCGGCGTGTGACGGTAACGGATCCCGCGCGGCGCCTCAGGGCTGCACCTCCGTCGCTGTGATCGCGGCGTCGCGCCCCGAGCGAAACGCAGAAGGCCCCCCGCCAGGAGGAGCCTCGCTTCGCCCACAGGGAGCCCCCGCCAAACACTTGCTACCTCACAGCTTAAAACACGGTAAAAGACAGCAGGCGACCGCATGGGGAGCGCAGCGACTTCACGGCAAAGACGACGTATACGGATAGTGAAATTTACAGTCTTTTACCCATTTGTAGAGCAGGGTAACTTTTGCTGTACCGGTGCATGGTAAGTACCTCCAGCACGGGCGCTAGAGCAGGAGGTGGGATTCGAACCTGCATCCCTGCATCCCTGGAGCTCTGACCACTGCGCCCCCTGCTGCCCGGTGCCAGTCGCAGAAGCTTTGAGGGAGACGACGCGTGAACAATGTACACGCGTGTCGGCGCCGCCCTCACAACAGGCGTGCGACTCCAGGGTAAAACGAGTAAAATGGGTAAAATGCGTCAGCAGAGTCACTGCAGCCAATGGGCTTGAGGGGCGGGATCATGGTAAAGATCACGGTAAAGGGAATAGAGAAAGTTTTCACTTTGTTCTCTGGAGTTTCTCTCCTGTTCTTCAGACACCATCTCCATTTTTGACCCTTTGAGGTCCCCTGACCGCCCCCCCCCCCCCCCCCCCCACCTCGCTGACCGTGTCGCCCGTGAGCCGGACGGCTGCATTGACACCAGCCGGGGGGGTGAAATAATGTATAGAAATTATTCAGAAAGCTGCGTGTTTACGTGTTGCGTGTCGCGCTCCAACCTCCGTTGCCAAAGATGTGTCACGGCGGCGCCGGGTCCGCGGTCACCGAGCGGCGACCTCCTCGACTCGACTCTGACACGCTTCTCGTCCTCGGCTCCGCACGCCTGCTCTGTATGCCTAGCGCTCGCCTTACCCCGCGTCACGGCGGGAGGTCAGCTGTCAAAGGGCCAGGCGCTCACACACACACACCCTCACGCTCACACATACGCTCACGCCCCGTAGGCGACCGTGGGGGGGGGGGGGGCGCAGAAACGGACCGTTATTAATAAGCGAATTACGAGCCGCTCGGACTCCTTTGTCCAAAGTGACTTATGGCGTTTGATCCGCTTCAGCTTCTGGGCACTTGACCTCCTGGAGCAGCTGAGGGTGACAGAGCGGCGGGTCTCAAACTGCTAACCTTCTGCTCTGGAGTCTCGGTCCTTCACTGCGACACCATCTGGGACCGAACGTATAAACCAAAACACGCGTGGAAAGACGTAGGTCCGAAATGTAGAGTAACTGGTGAAACAGTCTTCGGATGGTCATGGGGTCCGGAGTCTATCATGGAGGCAGAGTACATCCTGGGTGGGACATCAGTCAATCGCAGGGCAGTCTCTCACACACACACACACACACAGTACAGGCACTTTATAGTCAGCAGTTCACCTGACACATGTGTCTTTGGACTGTGGGAGGAAACCAGAGCACATGAGGAAACTCCACAGAGACTGAACCAGATTCGCACCCGCAGCTCGGGAATTTGGAGGCTCTTAGAGGCTACGTCCGTCCATCCATCCATTGTCGACAACCGCCTGTCCCGAGTGGGGTCGCGGTGAACCGGAGCCTAATCCGGCAACACAGGGCGTAAGGTCGAAGGGGGACGGGACACACCCGGGACGGGAAGCCAGTCCGTCGCAGGGCACCCCAAGCAGGACTCGAACCCCAGACCCGCCGCGCCACCAGTCCCCCCTTTAGAGGCTACGATTAATCTTTATTAACATTAATTGGGACATTTTAGAGCCAATAGCACACAAAACGGCATCATATTTGTTTGATGGCGTCCTGATTATTTGCTCATTTTTCTGAAGCTCGTCTCACTTACCGCGCTAATTTTTGTACGGTGAACTAATTACACTGATTTACCCATTTATACGGCAGGGCTCAGTCACGGCCACATTTAACATAGAAATCCGTGCAATTTCAGTTCTGGGTTAGTGGCCTGATCAGGGGAACTACAATAAGGGGGTGGGATTCGAACCCGAGCCCTTCGTGTGCGCCACAGATACGGTAAGCGGTGAGCGCAGAGCTGCTGGAGCGCAGTCGGTCTGCGAATCGTCTTCCGGGAAACGATGAGCGATGAGCGGCTCCTGTCGTTACTGTCTCGTCCGCAGAGAACGAAAACGACTGCGCTCAAAACACCCCCACCCCCAGGGCTCATGCTATTGGCCGAGATCTACCCCGGTAAATGCTCCCTTTCTCAAATATGTAAATCATCACTAAGCCCATCTGTCGGTCGGAAAGATTAGCGGCGCCGTACCGGGGCCTCGCGTTCGCCTTCGGGGCGCACCTCGGCGCCTGCGAGGACAGGTGTTTGCTCCAGATGTGCGGCTGGCGGTGTGGGCGGGGTTAACGGGCCCCGCCGGAAGCGGCGACCCGTCCGGACCGCGGGAAAGGCCTGCGATTCGGCTGTGCGTCCCGGGGTGGAATCGAACTGCCCGCACCCCAGGAGTTGGGGATCGATGATCGAGGGCGGCGACGCCTCCCGGCGGGAAGACGGATGCGAGCGGCGTGTCCCTCCGGCGAGCGGGACGCGAATTGGAAGACAAGGCTCGTCCCCCACGTCGGCGCGTCTCCTTGTCCCGGCACGGCGGGCCGTAACATTAAGACCCTGTAATCCACGTGAAATAACAGCAGCGACCGAAGGCGCGGAAAGTGCCCCCCGGAAACGAGGGCGGAAGAAACGGCGCCGATTTATTGGTCGTGTTGCGCGGCGTTGAGTCGCTCGCCGGCACCGCGACGCACAGATGGACGGAGCCGGCGGGAGGCTGCAGGCCGCGAGCCCCGTCGCCGCCTTGTTTAACGCTCCGCTTTCTTTTGGCGAGATGCAATCATGTAATCCTGCTTATCGTAATCCGCGCTAAATGTCAGCCGGCGGAACGGAGGGCGGGAACTGCGGCGGATTTGCGTGAGGAAGCGATCCTCGCGGGGGGAGGGGGTGGCGGCTCGGGGCAGGAGGGGATCGATCGCGGCTCGCGAAATCGTTCCGAGTCGCGTCGCCTTGTGTTGCGCGTGCGACGCCAACCCTCCTTCTCACCCTGCAGTGCGTACATTACACTGGTACATTACACTGGTACAGCAGCTAACCTCATGCCTGCATTATACTGTACTTTATCTCACGCTTTTCTCCAAAACAACTCGCACTGTGCCGGTTGAGCACTAAGCTACTTACACCGATTTACGCCTTTATATGGCAGGGTCATTTTGACTTGATCGGCTCAGGGTAAATAGCGCAATCAATCCTGGCAATATGAAGTGCCGCCTCTAACCGCTGCGCCACCTGCTGGCCATGTTGGTCATTACAGGGGGGTTGAAACAGCTGTCCTCCTTAACCGTCTCTCCCAATTGTGATGTATTTTGATACTTTGCTACACATGGGGGGGGGGGGTGAGCAAATCAGACTGCTAATCCACACTAGTCATGCGGCCTGAGCTCACTGTGGAGTCGCTCGCTCTGGACGGCAGACGGAGAGCACGGAAGCCATCAATCACGTGCGGATCTCGAACCCAGACACACGCACGCACACCCCCACCCACCGATTTCCGCATGAGCGCAGCGCTCAGGGTGTTTGCTATAATGGAAAAAGGAAAGGCGACTGATCCCGGACAGAAGGGCTTCTTTTCTTGCACATTTGGCTACAGAACAGCAGGGGGCATAGTGGCTAAGGGCACCAGCTCATCTATCTATCTGCCTGTCTGTCAGTTCCAACTGATCCTTGGCCAAATTTTAATGACTATATAATTGGGCAGGGTTAGGGTTAGCAAACTTGTCAATCAATTCATCCTCTGATCAGATTAATCTAAACCGCTTTTTCCAGTACTTGCCACATCCCTCCAGGACGGTTTGAGGAATCCCGTGCAGGGCCAGCAGGTGGCGCAGCGGTTGGAGTCACTCCCTTGCTACGGGAAGGTTCTTGTACAAATCCCATGTCCTCCTGCTGTAGGACCCCGATGTAGCGACTTACCTCAGGAGTCACAGTACGAATTACCGTACTTGCACCGACCCCCTGGAGCGACGTCCCCGTCGCCGCCGCCACCGCGCCGGTTAAAGCGGTGAGCGTTTCTCTGCGCTAATTGGCTCATGTCAGTCCTGAGATGAAGGTAAACAAGAGGAGCCCAGGAAGGCTGGGACAAATATGAGATAATTACACGGAGGCGGGGGGGGCGGACGAACGCGGAGCGCCACCCGGTGCGGACCGCCGACTTCCCGCTTTGAACGCTCAGCTCCCCTAATTAGACGTCGACGACGGCGCCGGGCGGAAGAGCTGCTGTCTCGGCGAAGAGCCGCAGACGACGACGACGACGACGACGAGTCGGAAAACGGGCCTCGGTGCGGAGTGGCTCCGTGCGAAACGCATGAGACGCGAGAAGAAAGACGCGCGGAACAGGGGCCGTGGCGCCTCGACACGTTTCGTGTAGGAGGGAACCCGGAAGCGGCGGGACCGGACCCGGCGGGGGGCCGACCCGGATCCGTCGGCGGTCGTGAGGCGGACCGTGCACGCGCCGCCGCCCCGCCAGTGACGTGTGCCACGGACCCACCGTTCGCTCTCAATGCGGTTTCCACACTCCGGAGCCCCTCGCTCACACTCGGTCCAGCTGCAAAACAAAACAATCATCAACCGGATTGGCTGGGGGCAGCTGGTAGTGTAGTGGTTAGAGGGTCGCAGGTTCGAATCCCACCTCCAGCTGCAGTAGCATTCCGTAACTGTTCGATGACCCGTCCGTGATGTTCTATGACCGCCGTGCGGCTGTTCTACGACTGCTCCGAGACAGCTTTGTTACCGCTCAACAGCAGTTCCTTCACTGCTCTTCGTAGCTCTTCTACGACCGTTCTATCATCTCCCGGTGACCGCAACACGACCATTCCGTAACTGTTCCGCGAGTGCTCCGTGATCGTTCGGTGACCTCGAATGTTCTATGACCGCTCCAGTGTCCCGTGACCACTGACTGTTCGCGGCACAACCCGGAACAGGGCCGTCACCACGCGGACGGCTTTTTACCCGAGTCGCGCCTTGACGGACGAGTCACACGGTAGCCTGAAGAAAGCTGCACACGATGGAGGGGAAGGAAACGAACGTAATATAACCCACGGGTTGATTTATTACCCTTTCTGCCCAGGAAATACCTGCGAGTGGACTGCGCTCCAGAGGCACGCGAGTTCGGAGCGAGCCAGAGGACGAAGGCTGAGGGACCGACGAGGGGCCTGCGGATGGAGCGGAACGGAGAACAAGAACGACCGGAGCGGCGCATGGACTTCATTAGGGACCGTAACCATGGTTACGTGGAAACATGAGCGAACGGCGGACCTCTGATGCGGTCGCAGTAAATCTTCGAGTTTCTCACCTGATGTAATGGCGTAAAAGGAGCAAAGTGCACCGCAAACGAGCGGCGCGCTTCGTGTTGCTCTTTTACTGCCTTCATAATACCGGGAAACGATTACGTCAAACTTCACGCTGCGACCGAGCAAAACACTTAGCAACTTCAACGGTCATTTCTCATTTTTACTCGGGCGATATTTCACCCGCGTTCATTTTGAGGGAAAGCGCTGCAGTTCGAGGTTCCGTCGGCGACTCTCGGTTACGCGCCGCCGCAGCAGCGAGGTAAAACACGGTAAAACATGATCCTTACTTCATCATAACCCCTAATAGTTCACATTAGTCAACATTTAACCGTTTGCTTTGTCCAGATCTCACTGGCAACGACACACCGAGGACACGGTGGAGTCTACGGAAGGTCACGGAAGGTCACGGAAGGCCATGAAATGTCTCTCTCGTGGTAGTTTTGTGACCGAATAATTAATAGTGCTCCGTGTTCATGGCCGCACACACACACACACACACACACACACAGAGCTCATCCGCTCCTCCAGTTGTTCTTCCGAGCAGGAAAACGGTAAAAAGTAACGAAATGCGTGCGGTCGCCCTTGGGGGTGTGGGAGGGCGACGCGGAGCAGGACCGCGCCTTTCCGAGAGCTCAGCTACACCGATTGAAAGGGAGGAAAAACAAAAACGTGGTATTTTTGCTACGGAAAGTCACCTTCTCAATGTGCTCTTTGTGATCGGGGCTGCGGTGATTAATTAGTTATGCAGCATTTCGGAATGAGGCCACGCGTTTGGACGGGGACGAGGGGGCGGCGGTGGCTGTCGGGGGGGGGTCAGTGTGGCATCTCTAGAGAAGAAGGTGGAGTGACACTGGTGCGGTGCGGTGCGGAACGGCAAGAGGAGGGTCCGGCAGGAGGTGCAATGAACTACGGACAAGCAGAGGCGGGGTGGGGGTGGGGGGGATGTGTCACTGTGCTCTTTTTTTTTCCCTTCACCGCGTTTGAGTGTTTAAGTGTTTTTTTTCCGTCACGTGCAGTTCATCTCCTCGAGGACCACAGACGGTCTCCAAGTGGAGCTCGATGCAGTTTTCGGCTTCGGGCACAAGGACGACGGTGCGACCGGTCGACCGCGGCGCAAATTAGAGAAAAATTACCATGATCACAGGTACGGTAGCTGGACGGCAAACGTCCTCCTCGCGGACAACTGGACACGCCTGTCTTTCCTCCTTCTATAAATATAAACCTTTTCCAGCACCTAGAAAGGAGCTGAAAGGTGGTTCTCACTGAAATGTCGTGTAAAACACAGCAGGTTCGATGCCCTTTTGGCACAAAAATACATCCGCCGATGTATGAATACACATCCAAAAAGCGCTCATATCTTTAAAATGATTTTCCATGTTTATCCGACACTTTTCTCCGCTAAGTGACGTATTTATTTACCCATTCATACACACAAGTAATTATTAGTGCATCAACTGAGGGTAAGTGCCGTGATCAAGGTGAGGCTCCAATGTGGGACATTCAAGTGCAAGGTGGCATCTCTGAGCAGGTGACCAAGTGACAGGTTACATCTTTTCACAGCATTTAAGGGTAGGGTACCTTCATGACCGAATTAGCTCCAATTTTTATGCTGATATTTCCTACAAAGTCATTTGCGAAGAGCGATAAAAGGGCACGCTGTGAGGGCGCGATGAGTGAGAGCTATTTTAATTGCACATACAAACAAAAGTTTAAATAATAATCATGATTAGAGAACGCAGGATGTTTTAATTGTGTAAAAGCGTGCGCTTAATTGGACAAAATCATTTAGCGGTGCTAGAGAAGACTGGTGGTGTTCGTAGCTCGAGCTGTTGATGTCGTCACCTCGACCGGCGACGAAACGTTTGCGGTCCGAACATCTGGACAAAATCGTCTTCGAGGTTGTTCATTTCTGTCGTCGGTGAGGCCGGTGCAGGAGGACACACACTTACAACAAAGTCGGTATTCGGCGAAAGAAAGGAAGTTGCACGGAAAGGGGGGCGATGAGCAGAACGAGGGTTCGACGCTTGCCGGATGCGGGCCGAAATGTGGACGCACGGTGCGGTCGGCCGTTTGGTGCGTGTACCGAAGCGTCCGCCATTCCGCTTCCCCACGTGACGCGCTTTACCGCCGATTCTGGTTCTGGCCCGGGTCCTCCCGCTCTCCGCTGGTGCTCCGGCGACCCCAGCGGCGGCGCTCTGACAAGCCGACGGCTGCCAGTCTCACCAATTATCCCACACTTAGAGGAACCGATGGAATCCAGGCCTCGGAGCGTCTCGGTTCGGCCACGGCTTTGAATAACGTGCGTACGGTGGCAAAGTGCGTAGCCCTCGCACGGGACAGGCAACAAAAAACCGGATGGAAAACAGACGTTTCAAGAAAAGTGATGGAAAAAATCAAATGAAAACTGTAAGGGACGACTGAAGGGCATCCAGGAAGAGCAGCCGACTTGCTCTTTGCGGAGTTTCGACCGCAGCCTGCAGGAACGACCCCAGCAAAATCTGGAGAAGGAGCTACCGGCAAAATCGCGATTCACTCAAAATTTGCATAGCCAATTAGTTGTGTTCAAGCACATCACAATCCAGCCTGGAACCTTTGTTTCCCGTCCTCGTGACTTCACAGTTTGCTGTCGACCGTGGGCGCCACTTCCACCACCACCTTCCCGATGTTCTTACGGGCGTACATGTAGTCGACGGCTCGGAACACCGACTCCAGGCCCACGAACCTCCCACCAGGAGCCATGTCCCCGCGATCGACCTCGCACACGAGCGCCCCCCTGACACACATCCGCAGCATGCTCTCCATCGCCTCCCGGTAGTCGGACAGGAAGTGAGGCAGGAAGAACCCGCGTACGCTGGCCGATTTCTTCAGGAGCTTAGCCGGCAGCGCTGCGGACCGCACCGGCGGGACGCCGAGGTCCGACTGGTAGCCCGAGATGAAGCCGATGACTATGAGCCGACCGTGAGCGGCGAGGCTGTTGAGGGCCAGGTCGAAGACGGTGCCCCCGACTGACTCGTAGACCGCATCCACGCCGCCGGGGTACTCCTTACGCAGCACAGCGGCCAGGTCCTCCGCCTTGTAGTTGACGGGTCTGTCGCAGCCGATGGTTTTCAGGAATCCGGCCTTCTCGTCAGAGGAGCAGGTCCCCACCACGTGGCAGCCCGCCTTCTTGGCGAACTGCACCGCGAACTGGCCGGTTCCACCGGCCGCCGCCGTCACCAGCACGGTCTTACCCGCGGCCAGGTCGCCGAGGCGCCGCAGAGCGATGTGGGCCGTGGCGCCGCTGAGGAGCAGGGTCAGGAACTCGGGCTTGACCGAGGGGACGCGGATGCTCTTCTTGGCGGGCACCACCATGTACTCTGCGAACGCGCCATCGCTGAAGTAGGCCACGGGATCTCCGACGGCAAAGTGGGCGCTGGCGCTCAGGCCAAGGCCGACCACCTCGCCGATGCCCTCAAACCCAGCGTCGAACGGTGGCTTGACGGACGGATCGTAGCGGCCCGCCGAGTAGTTGATGTCCGAAGCGTTGATGCCGACGAACCTACGAGAAGAGAGGGAAAGACGGCAGAAACACACCAGAAGGGGGCAGTGATGAACGACTGTCCTGCATGATGAGGAAAGGAAAGGTAGACGGCAAACTGCGAGAACGGCCAAAAAGACTCACAAGTGGCGGCGTTTATTTCCTATAATTATGTCATCTTATTTCCTTTACTTTTTCTTTTCTTTACTCGGTGGAAAGTGTCCTCAGGGCAGCTGCATCAGGGTCAGCTGCTGATTTTCTTTATTGTTTGAGGGTGTCGGCGTCGACCGTCCAAAGCACTTCGGTGCCGAGTCCAAAACAATTCACATGACACTTTGATATTTCTGCTAATATGAGGAACCTCTGGAGCCGGAAGCTTCCGACAAGTTTGGAAACACCAGCCCAGCTCTGGGAAAACTGCAGGCGAATCTTAACAAAAAAAAGGGGGTGGCTGGGTGGGGGGGAATCCAAACAAAACACAGCGCATGCCATAACGGTTCAGTTTCCACGGAGACACTTGTGCACAAAATACACTTTTTAATCTTGTATGTTTCTTTTCCCCAGACAATTTTTCTGAAAGCCTTTAATCCCACTTAATATCTTGGATAGAAGAGGAGGAAGAAACACACGAAACAAATATATAAATTAAGCGATTTTCTGCGTTCCTGAGGCTCTGCTGCTCTGACTCATCTTTGCGCTTCACGCAGAAGAAGCTTAAACAGAAATATGACAACCGCTCTTCATTACGGCTATAATATTCCAATTTAGCCCAAGAAAACTTTGTTTTGTTTCATGCTGCTCTGTTTTCCTCTTTTTTATCAACATGTCATTGTCTGGCACCCGGGAGCAGGTTCCCGGGGTGGCCGAGAGCTTCCGCTACCTATAAAGATTAAAACGTGCGGGTCGCGACCTTCCCCGCGTTCCACGAGGTTGTGGGATTTTACAGATGATCCTGATGCGGTTTGAACCGTCGCTCGCAACCATTTTCCAGTGCTTTCGTTCAGAGGGATCCCTGCGAAGGTCTAGAGCACGTGGTGAAGCACTTCGCTGGCACCGCTGTCCCTGTCCAGCTCCCGCAGCGGGGTCTGGCTCCCCTTAAACGAGGCACTTGACCCAAATTACCGCGGTAAAATAATGCAAAGACGGGTAAAGCCGTAAAACTGCAAGTTATGTAAATCCCTTTAGATGAAAGCAAATAAATTATGCAGACAATGTGCCGAACGCTTTAGCCCGAGAGCGTGAACGTGACTCGGGCCCGGGGCACGGAGGCACCGGAACGTGCAAATCGCTCCGTCTCCCGTGTCTCCGTGCGTCCCGTGTCTCCGACGTGTGCTGCAGAAACGAACGCTTCCTACTGCCACCTCCGAGCCCGTTTCCCCTCCCCCGCCTTCCTGTGCGCACGACTTGCTTCCCAATATGTCCAGTTACTTCATGAGCCTTCGGTGGTTTTTTTGGTCCCTAAATACCTCCTATTATGAGGTTTTTTCTGAGGTTCTGCTGCTTTTTCAGGCCTCTTTCATAGAAAACCTGCAACACAGCACAATACAGCCCTACTGCCAATAATAATAATAATAATAATAATAATAATAATGTCTCCATGGTAACAAACAGATCAAATGGTGACCTTGTAAATCCCTGTGGACATAGTTATACATTTCATATTAATAACATCTGGATCTGGATTAACATCTGGATCTACTGCACAGTCAGACAGGAATTTACCATGATAGTGGAATTACCCTGAAACGGAAAAAATGTCTTTTAGGCTCTGACTGGTGAGACGTGAGTCCTGATCATTCTTCTCAAGCACAACTGGTATCTATACAGATAGATAGTAATATTCATTTTTCATAATAATAATTTACCGTGAGGACCGCTACTACAGCAGGGGTGGGATTCACATTTCAGTCTTTTGGTTGGAAGGTAAGAACTTCAGCCACTACGCCACCTGCTGCCCAGTGGCGATTCCACAGCTGGCGCCAGGTCTGCTTGGATGTTGTTACTGCACCCATCTGCACCACGCTAACACGGTCAAAAACACATGTGACCTCACTGTGCATTTTACACCCCTCGGAAGTGTAAGTAGGCCATTTAAACCTGCCGCGTAAGGGGGCGACTGGGGGCCTCTGGGATAAAAGACCACGAAGCCCCAGCGGTGAGGAGTCCATCTGCGTTGGCAGACGGCAACACGGGGTCAAGCACCCGAGGGCCCTTCTGTTGTGCCTTTAAGAGCAGTCCTCTGTCTGCAGCGCCTGGGAAAGCTGGACACACTGGGAAAGGCTCTGTAAGATGCCAATAATAATAATAATAATGTGTTCACATTTTAGGACAAATCTTACAGGAGACACACTCAATATAATCAAAATAAAAAAAAAAATTACTATGCTAAACAGATTTAACTTAAATTATTGCGCTAAATTTGTACACATTCGCTTGAATAGACAAATCATTAAAACAAAAAAAGTATGAAACAGGCACTCCGACATGGTACGTTTACACCCATTTTTTGTCGATTTCATCCTCATCCAGATTATAATTTAAATGTTTCATTTATTGTATTTATTATTCCGTTATTGTATTTACTGTTCTACACTGTAGGAGTGTTAAGAGAGGCAGTAATTCATGCATTTTATAAAGTTTTTTTTTTTAACATATATTCTTTGCACACCTATATTTTTCTTCAGTAATTTTTGATATACAGTACATCGTACAATATATGTAATGTTGCTCATGTTTTTATGTTACAGTATTACTATAGTATGCTATATTAATTTTTACTATTACAGTATATTAAGAGTACAGTAATTATAATGCTCATTTAAACCAGTACTAAAAAATCATTATACCATTTTTTTTTAATGGCCAAGCCAAGGCTGGGGGAAAAAAAATAGTATAAAGATTCTTTAGTACTAGCTATATATAATAATAATATAATAACGAATTTAGTCAATACTCTACTAGTTACACTTTAGACTGATAGGGAAAATCCATCTTTAAGACCTTTAACATTTTTCAAAAGCAATAAATGTTCACTATTCGGGCCTCCAGTCTTGCGAAGTGTTCGAACTGTTGCGAACTTTAGTACTGAAATTATTTAATTACAGGTGAATCTTTCATATAATAATAACATAAAATCGTGGGATAAATCGTGGGAAAATGTTAAATACACTGCTGTAATATATAACAGTAACATATTACAAGTCACGAATGAAAATACACTGTATACACACACACACACACACACACACACACACGTCATGTGCACCTACTACTAGTATTGTAATAATGCATTAGAAGCGCCGCAGTTTTATATTTGTATTAGTCGTTTTCCAGATACAAATAAACATTGTATTACTTAATTTTAATGTAACAGTAATTCCACTTGAGGGGAAGCCACACACACACACACACACATCTGAGTGTATTACGACACGGACATGAGCAAATATCTCTTTCCCTTAATATATAACAGAGGGGGTGTGGGGCTGGTTGGGGGGATTGGGGGGGGAGCTGGATTCGTCGTGTCCAGTCCAGGGTTCAGGACACACACGGGACGAGCGGGAAGAGGGATGCTGGGTGAGGGGATGATGACCAGCGCTCTACTACTGACCACCGCGCACCACGTCCACGGTCTCCATGGTAACCACGGTCACTCTGCGGTCACACGGGACCGATGACCCTGCGGGGGGGGGGAGGAGGGGGGGTGCGTGTGCGCGCACGCGTGCGTGCACTCACCGGTTCCGCACCAGCAGGTCCGTGTCTCCAGGTGTGGGTACGGGACAGGTGTCCACGCGCACGGCGTCCCCGAAGCGCGGGCTCAGCGCGTGCACCACGAGCTTCTTCATGGAGGGGGGGATCGCGGAGCCCCCGAAGTCCATGAAGTGGGAGGAGTAGGACAGGTCGATGATGGAGCGGCGCGGGCCCGAGACAAGCGCGCTCCCGAGCGCGGCGCACAGTCCGAGTCCCTTCCTGGTGCTGTTGGCGACCAGCGGCGAGGCGAACATGACCCCGGTGGGGGGGGGCAGGAGAGGGAAGGCGAGGACGGGGAGGGTACGGATCGCCCGGGAGTGAAGAGTGAAGAAGCGCGTGCAGTGCTCGGGTCGCGACGTGCGGCTCTGATCGGGGTTCGAGCGGCGCGCGAGCGGCTGATGTTTACAAGGAGAAGAAGAAGCTGGACGCGGAATAGCAGCGCGGCTCGAGTCCCTCCTCTTCCGTGCGGTGAGTTCACTTCCTGGTGGCACGAGTCGCTCTCCCTCTCTCTGTGTGTGTGTGTGTGTGTGTGTGTGTGTGTGTGTGTGTGTGTGTGTGTGTGTTGGGGGTGATTGAGACGCTGCGCTGCGCTGTTCCGGGACACTGACCGTTATTCATTGGCCGCTGAACGGCGGCACTCGGGGAAACAGTGTAAACTGTGTGACTCGCGCACGGTAAACGGTGTAAGTTCTGCGCTTCAGTGCAACACACAGGACCTGTCAGTGCGCCTCGTGTCGGAAAAATAAATAAAGTAAGCACTCACACAAACTTAGGTGGTAATAAATAACACACGCTCTCAAACGAATAATAATAATAATAATAATAATCCATTCTAACACCCCTTGTGAGTATTAATCATATCATATGGTTTTAAGTATGTTTATTGTTAACTGTAGGTGTTGAACAGTCAACGTTTCTTTATCATCATCATCATCATCATCACCATAAATGAATTTAAGTTTGGAGACACAGTCAGGTCGGTGATTGACAGGTGGGCTCCGCTGTCACGGTGACGCTCGGTGGGGGAGGAGTCAGCGCGGGCGCGCAGCTCGAGCGGCTGCTCGAGGTGTCAGTCCGTCAGTCGAGTGCGCGTGTGTGCGTGTCTGCGTATGTGCGTGTGGGGACCGGCGACCGGCGCACACTGGCCCGAGGTTCGAGCGAGCGGCTCATCCCCCTGCTTTTTAGGAGCTGGACACGGCGGCTCGCGGACACGACGGGCTCGCGCCCCGGCTGCCCAGTCAGTGCCTCCGCGCGCGAGACTAGCGCGCGACCCAGCTTTGTTTCGCGTCCCGCAGTTGGAAGGCGCGGCGCCGCGCCGCGTCGCGTCGGGAGCCCGAGCCCGCGCGCAGCGCGTGAGTGTGTGCGCATCCGTCCGTGTGTATTACGTGTGTCTCCGCGGGCGTGTGTGTGTGTGTGTGTGTGTGTGTGTGTGTGTGTGTGTGTGTGTGTGTGTGTCCGTCCGTCCGTCCGTCCGCGCGCTCGGAACTGTTATTGTAACAAAAAGTAGCGGTGGAGGAAAGGAGAGATACAAAGTATCCGAGGAGTGTTGGGGGGGGGCGGTTCAAACCGCGGAGAGCTGGCGCGCGCTCGGACCCCCTCTCACACACCCTCATTAACATCATCATTAAGACCCTTATTAGCATAATGAACATAACGGCTCTGAGTCACAGAGTGTCACCCGTGTAACGGCGCTGTCCTTGTCGTCCCTGCAGGGCTCCGCTCGGGAATACAGTGTGTGTGAGAGGCGCGCGCGCTCTCCCCGGGGGGTCTCTCCCCGGTGCTCTGGACGGAGGGGAAGGAGACCCCCGGACGCGCCGCTATCCGTCACATCGGGCTCCCCCACCCCCCATGGAAGAGACTGAAAGTGAGCCCCACCGACAGACACCCCGCGCGAGGGGGTCGCCCCCCAGCACGAGCACCCTGTGAGCTCGGCGGACCCCCCACCCCACCGCACCCACCCCGGGAGGAGCACGAGGACTTCTCCCTCCTACACTCTCTTTATTGAACATTTTGATCGTCATCCAGGCGGAGATGCGCTGAGTGTCAGTGTCGCCGCGGGAGGGGCCGAACGGGTCCCACATCCAGGGCGGCGGATCAGAAATAAAAAACAACAAGAAAACAAGAGATAATTTGCTGAAAAACCGCAGATCGAAGATCTCGAGAAGCAGGTTTTCTTTTCGCCGCGTGTCGACCGAGCATCATCGTGCTTCCTGCATGAGGAGGAGGAGGAGGAGGAAGGAGCAGGATGCCGAGGAGGAAGCAGCAAGAGCCGCGCAGGTCTGCAGGTAAGAGCGCGTGTTGCGGCCGTGCGACGACGCGGGTCGTACATCATCGTGTACCTTACAAACACACACACACACACACACACACGCACGCACTCGGTCATCTGTCAGAGCTCGTGCGGGTGTCAAGTCCTCGCGCCCGCCCTGTCCTCATTCATTGTCCGCCGCGCCGCGCGCCGGACTGCGCACCCGGTCGGCGTTTCGTCGAAGCGCAGTTTGTAGCCGAGTTCCGTGCCAGAAATCGCGCGTCCTTGTTCGAGTGAACGACACACGCGCGCGCTCGCTGCTGAAGCAGCACAGATCCTCCCTCGTGCGCGCGGTGCAGATGCGCCTCGATGATCTCATTTTGAAAAGATCTTTATTAAAGTTGGTGGCGCAGGAATCGCTCGCTGTGACGACCTGCTGCTGAAAATGACGCGTACGTCATATTAAAAGAGGATTGTTCTTTTAAAGAACGAGAGGATGGGGGGTGGGGGGGGTCTGTTCTGCGCTGCACCGTCCATTTGAAGTCTGATTGATCGCCTGTCACGTGGCGGCCTTTGATCTGTGCATCCCCGATTGGCGTCGCGATGAGCGTCAATAAATCACTATCCGTGGAAACACGCGTGACCCCCACGGCGGGGAACCCCCCCGGTCAAAAAGAGCACGGACTCGAAAAGTTTCATAGCCGGGGCGGGAGGGGGGTTCCGTGCTCGGTTTTCCGGCAGGGCCGAAGGGGGTTCCGCGTTTGTAGGAAATGTGACGCAGAGACCCGCTAAATGTAAGTAAACTCGGAGCATCGCGAGGCTGAAAACCCGCACGACACGTGTCATCGTGTGACCCACTCCGTGGATAGTGACTCTGCGCTGTTATGGTCTGTTTTGGGCTGTTCGCGCGGACTGGCGGTGGGACTTCGCACCGTTTCCGATCTTGCGAAACGTTGTGCGCGGGTGACGCGGCCGCGGCGCGCGCCCTAACGAGGAGCCGCCTTTGAAGCGGGGCTTTAGCGGCGCCCGCGCGCGCGCGCCCGAGCGAGTCGCAGAATTTTAAACAGCTTCTGAAATATGAGGTGCGGAGCGGAGCGACAGGAGGCCAGGAGACACTTTGAACTCGGCGGGTTTATAATTTCTCACACTCAGCCGTGATGGATAATGCGGAGTGTGTGTGTGTGTGTGTGTGAACGGAACTGCAGCCGTGCGCTGCCCTTTTTATTGCAAATAGTGGTAAAGTGTAGAAGGGACGGGGTTCTCGTAAACACACAGTGCCCTTCTCCCCCGATATAGAAAGTGTTTCTTTGCGCTTCTCCAAAATGAGGGACTCTGTGCCACCTTCCTTGTTCTCTAACACACACAACACACAACACACACACCAGTACACACGGATTGTCATAACAGAACTCGACAGACTGACACGGACCCTCCCCCCTCGAACCTTTGGCTATGTGACCCACCGAAACGGCCCGTTTCTCGCACTCGTGACCCAGTTTCGGTGATCTCGCAGCTGGGCGACCCCGACCCCTCCGAGGCCCAGCAACAGCACAGCTCCATAACTGTGGTCCAGGGCGAACGTGGGGGGGGGTCACAGTACCTTAACCGCGGCCTTGCATCTGCATATTTATTTCCTCTCTTCTGCATTATTTGAAGAACTGTGCGCGTTTCCCAGAATCTCTGTCCTGCATCTGCCGTCACTTCGCTGCTGATGTGCACACGCCCCACAGAGTGTTATTCCCGTCTTTAGTCTGCGACGCTGCCAGAACAGGCCACTTGGAGTACCTGTGTTTTACCAGGCCTGTAGTGTCACTTTTAAGACTTTATTTGACTAATAACTTTATTCAAACGGTTTCAACTGGAAGCAGTAACATTTGTGTGTGTGTGTGTGTGTGTGTGTGTGTGTGTGTGTGAGATGGAGGGTGAGGGTTTGCTGTAGGTGAAGGAGAGGAGAGCAAATAATTTCATATATATTCAGTATATACACTTTTAATATATTGGATGTTTTTCTCCAGTCAGTTATAGCGTTAAGCGAGTTACACTGATTTACCCATTTATTCACTGGAGTCATTTTTAATTCAGCAATTCAGGGTTAGTCCCCCCGATCAAGGGTACTGCAGCAAAGGGTGGGATTCGAACCCGGGTCCTTTAACTGTGACACAGCAGCTCTGACCACCTTGCCCCCCTGCTCCCCCCCCCAGCTAAGCAACGATTAAAGACCGTCGACGGGTGGCGGTCGTGCCGGTGAAGGGTGCGGTCGCTGCTCCGCGGAGGGACCAGCCACGCACACGTCCCTCCGCTTCATTAGGAGGCCCCTAATTATCTGCTCTCTGTCGAGCGTGGTCGGTGGCCGCTTCGATGTGATGAGGGGCTATGCGGTGCAGCGTGGTACGGCACGGTACAGTACAGGTCGGACGTCGCGGTTCCCGAGGCCCCGGTGCGCCGTTGACTCAATTGAGCTGTTTAGGCGACAAATGCACTGCACGACCTGACTGATGGCGTCAGAGCGACGCCTCGTGACCTTGGGCGACCCCGCTTTTCGGAGGAGGCCTCGGCGGGAAAGCGAGCGTCGCTGTCAAAACTACAGAATGGTGGCGCAACGACAACTTCTTGTTCTTAATGTAACCGATGTAAGTCCACCTTTTATTATTTCACCGGTTTGTTAACGTGTAAAAATCACGACGAGGGATTTTTTTTATGCTTGCTCTTTCCACACTGTGGTCTTGAAAGTGGTGAATGTGCGAAAAGATAATTTAATCCAAGATGATGTGAAGGATTTAATTTGAAGTTTGGATAAAAACACAGACGCTTTCAGGTTAAGTGCGGCAGGCAGAGGAAGTGAGATGTGACAGTGTTTCATCGCCGCCGTTCCCGTGTCCTCGTTCTTCACCGCCTTCATTTCCCTCTCGAACTGGACACTGGCATCACGCGGCGCCGCTCTCTTCTCGCGATGTGCTCGACGGAAAATCATATCTGTGTCTGGATTCATTTCTCGGCAGAAAGTGAGAAGCGCAGCTGAAGGAACGCGTGTGTGACGCCGAGCTTTCAGAGATTTTTTTGAAAGCAAATAAAACATTTTATTCATTTTTACACTGACGTTCTTCTCAATCTTAATAGCAGAAGTAATGTATGAATTTAATATTGCTGTATGTGGTGGTGTATTAGTATTATAATCTGGCAAATGAATAAATGTATCATTGATCTCTTTTATGTGATTTTAGAGCATGACTGAACTTTTGATGTCCAGCATTTTGTAAAATCACAGAGAGACGGTAAAAACTGCTGTATATGACACTGTATTTAAGGTTTCTGGATATAAGGGAACTAAGTGTGAAATAGTTTAAAAACCATTTAAATAATTTCAGTCAATAAAATTATTGTGTGTTTGTTTGAGGGCCACACATCTAAAAATGACAGTAACATAGTGAATCTCGAATATCTAAATGGACAAATTATTGTATTTTAATTAGGTGTGCTGTGTGTGTGTGTGTGTGTGTGTGTGTGTGTGTGTGTGTGTGTGTGTGCGCGCGTGCGCGCGCACGCCTAACTGTAACTGCATTATCGGGGGGTCAAACACGATGTGTAGTGTTTATGGAAAGTATAGTATATATTGTATATGAATAATGTGGCTGACGTTGCGGGCGGCGCGGAGCCCTGGGGCCGAGTGCTGGATGCCGCCGATCTGGATTTTTCTCTTGCTAAATCCTACATTCTTTATTGTGTTTTTTTTTTTTTTTTTTTTTTTACCGTTTTGCTGGTTTGGAATGGTGCGGCGGGACTCGGCAGCACTGTGAAAACACACACACACACACACACACACACACACACACACACACACACGCCCAGTCAGCGTGAAGGTGTCTGCAGCGGTCTGGAGGAACAGGCCTAACGCGCTGCGGGGAAACCAGGCACTCGAACCCGGGTCGGAGCCTCCGAAGGTGACGCCGAGGACACGCGAGCCGCTCTCTCTGCGTTTTCGTTAGCGAGAAATACGGCTCCGGGCCTCGGTCCCGGGCCCAGAGGAGGCCCTTGCGATCGGCCGTCGCCGGGATCGTTAACAGGTGCTATCGATCGCTCCCTGTCGATGGGCAGCTTTGTTCCTCTGCTCTAAATCCTAATAGTTACATTTGCATGTGGGAATGGAGCCGGCAGCCTATCGGAAATCGAAGAGTCGGGTGCGACCCGTCCCCGCGACCTCCACGCGGCGAGCGCGACAGAAAGCAGGACCTGGCAGCCCTGCGCCGACGGGTGCGCGTGTCTATGCGTGCGTGCGTGCGAGTAATGGCCTAGAACGCACACTCGCGTGCGGTCGCTCTCGTTACGCTTCCTTCAGGCTTGTGGAGCCCCTGACCCGCGAGGAGTGACGAGGCAGTGTGGGGTTAGGGCTAATTAGGGGAGGTCGTGACAGTTTGTCCCCCGAGGGGCTTTTAATTCGCACGCCTTGGTTGCGTGCATCAGTTACGTCGCCCTTGTTCTAAGCGCGTATCGGCGCTCTCCTCCGGACTGCCCGTCCTTTTCCGCGCGTTCCGCTCGTCGTGTGTCCTACGGGGGTCTGGCGGGTGAGTCAGCGCAGGGTGAGACCCCCCCCCCCCACCCAAGTCACAGATGACCACAGACGAGTCATTCGCCGCTCCAGAGTTTAACTGGAAAATTACCGTCATATTTACCGTCTTTCAGAGTTTCCTTCTTCTCGTTACCACGATTGTAGAAGCTTTTCTCCAAAGTGACATACAGCAGAGAGTAAACAGCAGCAACAAGAGCAACAGCAACGTCTTTAATGTTTCATTAATTTATTATTGTCGTATATGTGGAGTAATGAATAAAAAATTTGTTTAATTGCAGTCGTGTGTTAGGGTCCATGTCGCGAGGGAGACCGTTGCGTCTCGCGTCGTAGAAAAAATACGCCGAAGCGAATGGGCTCAGTGAGGGACCGTGTGGATTTTAACCATGTTTTTACTACGCTGTGAGGTGCACGTCCAGAGCGCAGTAACCGGCGAAGGTGCCGGGAACAGAACGCACCGGGAGGGTGATTCTGCTGCCCGTGACGTGGCGCTTGAAGCTGCTCTGCTGGGCGCGAACCTCTTCTGTATGTAGCCGTACCTGCAGCTCGACGAGGGTTCGAGGGCAGAAATTCACCGAAGATGACGAGTTTCGGGCAGTTTAAGTTCCGTATCGGTCACAGTCCACACTGCTTTTTGCCCCAAAACACGGCAGACCGTCGTGTTTGTCACACGAGCGCCGGGAGACGGGGACGCCGACAGTGGGGAAAACGGAGGGTTTTTGGCGGCGACCCCATCGTGGGGTCGCAGCCCCGCCGGACTCGTCCTCCACCTCACAGGTAGAGCGGACACGGGTTGAGGGCTCCTCCTCGGGTAAACGAGAGTCTGTCGGTTCCCGGGGACGAGGAAGGGAGGGGGGGGCCTCTTTGTCAGAAGGGCATTAGAGCTGACAGACGAAGAGGACAGCGGACACATTCTCCTGCAGCAGCTGCAGCGGAGCCCATTACCGTGACAGGTGTCAATTAGGAATTACTGCCGGCAGTCGCTCCCGGAGCGCAGATGTCGGCCTGCGGGAGGCGCAGCGCTTCCCCGTGCCGCTTTGTTAGTGCGCCGCCGCCGTCTCTCCGCTAATCGATAACCCGCGCGTCGGACTGTTAGTTTGCGGCCCTTATTAGCCGCCAATTAGAGGAGGCCGCGCGGCGCCCGGTCGCCGGGCTCGTACGCGTCGCTCGCCGCTAACGACGGCTGCGTGCGGAGTGCGCGAGGCGCTGATCCGTCTTGACCTTTGACCCTGAAGCGAATATGGACGCGAGAGGCGGGAGCGACGGGGGCGCCCCGGTGTGGGAGAGGAGACGGTGGCCGAGGCTGCGGACGGATGTCCGCCGGAAACGTCTCGCATCGTTCGTTTTACGGATCGGAGCACATTGAACTCTTTTCAGCGATGTGAGACTTTATGCGTCGATATTTTTGCCCAGCGAAGGAGTTCGCCGAGGCGCTTCGACACTCACGTTGCAGACAGATCGGAGGTGCAGATTTGCACTCCAGCGAAGGGAGGTTCGAATCCCACCTGCTGATGTAATGTCCTTGATGAAGGTACTTAACCTCAAATTGGTACGATGAAAATGACCCGGCTGTATAAAGGAGTAATTCACTGTAAATACCGTAGTACTGTGAGAGCTAAATAAATAGAGGCAAATATAAAGTAAGAAAGTTTCAAGAGAACAACAATAAATATTGACACGTGTGTGTGTGTGTTCTATAAGAATATAAGTGAAAATGCAGTGGGAGTAGATGTGAAAAGGTGTAATAGGTGACACTTCCGTAATTCTGTACTTGAGCTTTTACACCGTTTTACCGCCGTGAAAAGTCTTTGCTCCATTCTCTTAGCTTCCAAGATGGACCAACCAGCAGTTGTGTCCTAACTGACACTTTTTTGGACACCATCAGAGAAGGACTTTATTCCTCCGGGCCAAGTTCGCTGGGCCTGTTGACGTCCGAACGCTGATGTCCGGCCTTCGCCCTGCTGCACCCCCCCACCCCACCCCACCCCTCGCTCGCTCTTATCTCCAGGCCTCTCCCTCATCTTCCTTCTTGTCCCCATGGTTGAAACCAGATAGTGGTGCTGAATGAGTGAGAAAATTAGCACCTGTCGTTGTCATTCGGCTCCTGCCAGGTTTCTCCCCGAGTCCCGGAAACAGAGACGTCGTCGCATAAAGGTTTTCAGAGTTGCTTACAAAGACCGGCATGCGCACGCAGCAAGGAAACGGCAAACGACCCAGATTTTTGTCATTTCTCCTCGACAGTTGATCGCTGGAGGAGGAACACGACGAACGCGGGAGAGCGGAGGGGAACGGCCTCGTTCCCATTAGCTTGAGTTACAGCACACAGGGGAGGAGCTGACGTCATCGGCCTACCTGTAGAGCGCGACCGGGGGGGCCGAGGGCGGGAGTTCGGTGGCGCGGGTTACCTGTGCAGGTAACGTGAAAGGTGACGTTGTGCATCAAATCCGTATCTGTGCATCGAATTAAAATGCCGTAAAAGCCCCGAACCGAGCCGAGCTGGGTTAGAGGTCAGGAGTTTAGGGCTCGCTGGCTGAGGGTTAGTAGTTTGTGGTTAGGGTTAGGGTTAGCGGTTAGGGTTAGCGGTTAGGGTTAGCGGTTAGGGTTAGTAGTTCAGGTTATCCAGACCAACCCTAAGGGAAACGATGCAAGCCGAGCTAAATGTGGTCGGCTGCCGACAGCCGTTATTAAGCTCGTGCGACGTCCTTTGGCGGAGACAACATCCAGCTCCCTGGAGTGACGTGTTCCCACCTGCATGTCCGCGACCAGTCATCCCACGCGGGAGGCGGCATCGTTACACAGCCGCGCTCAGCCACACACACGCTTCACAGCATGTCATTAGCACCGTGTCGCTGTTTTAATTATGGATTTAATCTCAATGCGCTGAGACTTGTTATTTTTTACAGTTTTTTTGAGAACCCCCGCTGTCAAAATGCTTGTACAGCATGCATGCCCTGCATGTTCTGTCCTTATATGGTATGATGAATGCAGAAGACCCGCCTCCTGTCCTTATATGGTGCGGTGGCCAAAGAAGCCCCGCCTCCCCCTTATATGGCCTGGTGATTGCAGAAGCCCCTCCTCCTGTCCTTATATGGTCCGATGGCGGCGGAAGCCACTCCTCCCAGGGCCCTTTGTATCGGCCGAGCGGCAGTCGTCTGGCTGCTCCCTGGTCGCTAATCTCCCAGCTTCCTCCCTCCCTGTCGACGGGGGTCGTCCGCAGTTCACCAGAGTTCCAGGGGTGCGGGACCCTCGTCCCACGGTCCACCCCGGCTTTTCTGCTTCGCAGACCTCCCTTGTCAGTTGGCTTATGAGACCCCTTCCCTTGTGTACAGAGGATTGGGTTTGTTACAGACAATGAGGATTATTATTTTTATTATTGTATTAATAATAAGGTCAAGACGTCCTTCTGAGGTGTTTCTTCACCTGTTATTGCCGAAATATTGATCACTTTGCTCCCCGTTGGGCGTCCTGCTCCCATCTGGCTGTCCGCGTGAAGGAGTTTTCAGGACTGCTGTGGTGTCACATCTTCCCGCACGTCCTTCGCCAAGTCGCCTGGGCTGGACGGAGCCATTAACCAATCAGCTGGCGTTGCCATGGCAACCCATTAGCTCTTATGGTGGTGAGCATCAGCGGGTTGCTCTGTCGTTACTGTATAGAGCAGGAGTTTCCTCTGGGGAGGGTATGCGGGTAGTGTTGCGTGTGCGCGCGCGCTAACTTTAGTGTTCTCGAACCGTGACCTTCGGGTGTAAGTGAACGAGCCGGTGTGGGAGACTCGCGCTTTCGGGCCGCACGTGGAACGAGGCGCTCTTTGCGAGACCGAGACAGATGTTTCGGCTCAGCGCGGCTCACGTCGTCCTGGGGCTGAAGAGGGGGGATCATCTGGACCAAACGCAGAGCGGTTCTGCAGGACAGATGAGCTCCTCGCTGTGTGGCCCCATCCGGCCGTCTTGTGTGGCTCGTCTGGTGGTGGAGGGACTGATGGCTGAGATGGGCTTCGTTGTGTGTGTGAGTGTGTGTGTGTGTGTGTGTGTGTGTTGGGGAAGGAAGGGGGTTGGTGCTGGGGGATGTCGAGTGTTGTCATTGGCTCACAGCTGGTCCTGTACACTGTCAACCATCAAAGTTCACCTTCCCACAGTCTCAGCTGTCTCTCTGTGTGTGTGTGTGTGTGTGTGTGTGTGTCTGGCCAGGTGTGTTATTTCTTCATCAGCTCTCATTTGTGGTGGGAGGTGGATTCAGATGCAGGGCCTGTTTCGACATTGAGTTGTGAGCGACTTCTGGAAACTTCTGCCATGTTTTTTTTGTGTCTTTGTCACTGTGCGTGTGTGTGTGTGTGTGTGTGTGCGTGCATCTCTGCACAGCACTGTGGATGGAATGGCTGGGGGCGCTGAAACAGTCAGACAGAAAGCAGCTGCTCCGGTGCTATTATGCCAAACACTGACTTCCTGACACTGATTTGAGCATAAAGACGTGGACTTTCTGTCTGTGTTTGTCTGCTTGTTTACTTATTTACTGTTTTGTTTACTTATTAGGGGGTGCGGTGGCGCAGTGGGTTGGACCGGGTCCTGCTCTCCAGTGGCCCTGGGGTTCAAGTCCCGCTTGGGGTGCCTTGCGGTGGACTGGGGTCCCGTCCTGGGTGTGTCCCCTCCCCCTCCGGCCTTACGCCCTGAGTTGCCGGGTTAGGCTCCGGCTCCCTGCGAGCCCGTATGGGACAAGCGGTTCAGAAAATGTGTGTGTGTGTGTGTGTGTGTGTGTGTGTGTGTGTGTGTGTTTACTTATTAACCTGCAGGACCTAATCACTCTGTATAGTGCTGTGCTCCTCCACCTCTGGCTGCTTGGTGGTCCCTATCAAGGGTCCAGTCAGTAGGGTCTCAGTTTTGTCCTCCCCATTGTGGTGGAAGGAGCTCCCCGTTTCCCTCAGAGCTGCTGAATCCTGAATCCAACACCATCTGCTGTGATTATGCATGTATTCACCATTTGAAAGTCACTTCTATGGGAGCTACTGGAGGGATGTGAACCAGCAACATGGTGGTGTCACACACACAAGCCGTGTGTCAGTAATCCCGTGTCTGTGTCTAAAGCTCTTTGTCTGTTGTTGACGCACTTTTGTTTACTCTGAGTTGTTCGTCATTTTGGAGAATGACTGAATAAATATGAATGTGATGTCACTAATATATGATTGCAGAAGAACAGAAACATGCTGGTGGGGGTGGAAGGGGCAATGAAGGATCTCTGGGGTTGGAGGGAACTCTGCGCCGCAGCGCTGGTGCTTTGGGGCCTGGGAGAAGGATGGGTGTCATTTATCAAAGGGGCCCCCAGGGGCTTTGGGAGCCACACACTGCGCAGCCTGGTGGTTTTCACTCCTCACACCCCGCATCTGTCTTCCCCCCTTACGTGTGTGTGTGTGTGTGTGTGTGTGTGTGTGTGGGGGGGAGGGCGTTTCACGTAAGCCCCAGTACGGCAGCCCACGTCTCTCAGCCGTGATCAAGGGTCCTAAAGCAGGACGTGGGTTTTGAACCCGGGTTCCTGTAGTAGGAGTTGGCAGCTCTAACCACTGCGCCCCCTGCTGCTCCTTACAGTCAATACGCAGTGAGCAACGCTGAGTTCGGACAGTTTTTCTTTATTTGTTTTCTGTTTCCATATTCCGCTTCTAAGTAAAAAAACAAAGTTTAATTGTTCTTTAGTTGCAGAGTAGCTGTTTGGTGCATAATTTTTTTCCTGAGGTGTTGGAAGTGTGTGTAAGTCGAAGTGCGGAGGTGTGTGTTTAATAATGTGATTCAGACCTGGAGGACTGTGGGGATGAGGAGTGAGGAGATTCCTCTGGGTCGGACCTGGCGGTTGCACGCACGCACGCACGCACACACACACTCACACGCACACACACACACACGCTGAACCACTAGGACCGACTTTGCTCGTTTGTCTGAGGGAGGGTAATGCCGAGTAGAATGATGAGTCCCGTGGAGTGGCCGGCAGGTGGCGTAGTGTTTAGAGCTGCCACCTTGTATCAAAGGACCCGGGTTTGAATCCTAACTCCTCCTGGAGTACCCTGGATTGAGGTACTTCCCCTTACTTATACAGTAAAAATGACCCTGTCAGATAAATCGGTAAATAATTGTAGGGAGTTGAATGCTGTAAGTAGCTTTGGACAAAACTGCCGGGTAAATATGTAAATGAATTGGGGTGCGGGGGGTGGGGCCACGCCGGACTGTATTAATGTCACTCGTCCTTCCTGTGTGCGCAGCCACTCACTCTCTCACATGACTCTTTGTCTCACGCACAGTCTGTGTGTGTGTGTGTGTGTGTGTGTGTGTGTGTGTGTGTGTGTCTCTGAGAGCTGCAGAAGGAGCTCTTTCATTTGTCTCCATAAGCCCAATTTATTTCTGCAGCCAGACGTGAGCTGACAGCCGTCACTCAGCCCCCCCACTCTCTCCCCACCCCCACCACCACCCCCCCCCCTCCCAGGAGGTCAGCAAAGCAGTCACCCCCCCCCCCCGTGAACATTACTGAAGATGGATGTGTATTTAAAGCAGAGATGGATTGTGGATATCAGAACTGCGCCGCTATTTGTCATGGTGGATATTATTTAAACGCGGCAGCTGAACGGGGGGGTGGGACTCCGGGGGGTGGGGTGGGGGCGGGGGGGTCGGGGGGCCTGTTTTTAAAAAGATGTTCTGCAGCCGTCTTGCTATTCGTTCCGCATACTTGCGAGATGTGATAGTCGTCTTTGTTCGGGTTCAGCTTTTTCAGTCAGCGTAGCGCCGACCCCCCCGGCCCCCGTCCCCGGTGTCGCGACCCCCTCTCGGTGTTCTCAGCAGCCTTTCGTTCCGGAGGACGTTCGCCTCCCTTTGGGTTTTTGTGCTCTTACCTGGAGCTCTGCACTACCTTTACTATGTTTCAGGGTATTTTTTTTCTTAAAAAGTAGTTTTTGCAGTTTACCGCTCTGCTGTCATTTGTTCTTTCGTTCATTCGGCCGATTCCTTTCTCCAGTTAGGGTTACACCTTTACACTATTTACACCGACTTACCCATTTGGCGGTCCGATCAGCAGTACTGCTGGAGGCGGGATTCGAACCCGGGTGCTTCAAGTGGAAAGTGTAACCTTTAAACACTACGCCACCTGCTGCTGTTACTGTGCCTTGGGTTCAGAGGCCTGAGACACAGGCTTACATTCTGAAGGTCTTGGGTTCAAATCCCTTGATGAAAGTACTTGACCTGAATTGATACGGTAAAAATGACCCCACTGGGTAAAATGGGTAAATTGCTGTGAAGTTTACAACTTTAGGGTTGCGGGATGTGGACAAAGGAGGCAGGTGCATGAGGGGTCGTGAGCCTCCTCCTCCCTTTGCGGTGCCGACGTACCGGACAGGAGGCTCTGCAGTGGTTAAGGTTTCACTTTGCAGCCTGAAGGATCTGGGTTCGCACCTCGTGCCGCACTTTTTCATCGGTTGCTGTACCGATTCAGTACCCGGCTGTACGAAAGGGTAAATCGCTGTAAAGCCCATGTCTGATATTGCCGGTTGCCTCGTACAGAGCTCTCGGATAGAGCGCAATAACAATAATGCCAATAACAACAAATAATGACGATAATGATGAAAAGGGAGAGGTGGTTTTAAGAAGGAAGTGCCATTACTGGCGTTCGCACGTCTCGCTCTCTCCTTTAACGTTTCCGTATCTTCCGGCACATTCCAGCCCGCTGGTACACATGAAGCCGGCGAGAAGGACCCGACTAATAATAATGGGTTATTTTAGCACACAGACACCGCGTATTCATCAGGATCATTAGGACATAACTTTAATCATCGCACATTAAAACGGGAGGTAATAACCCTTCCTTGTGGTACTTTTGTCATCTTTATAAGATTTAAAAGGTTATAAATATAGAATTAATGCCAGTCAGTGACAGATTGCATTGCCCAGATATGCCAGGCATATTAGCATCTCACTCAGAGGATTATTTCACATTATGTGGAGAAATGGAGGATATTCTTTCCATCAAATGCCTTTCTGCCGTGCGTGTCGTGTCGAGGGTTTGAGGCCCGCTAAGTTGACAGAGCGTGTCACTCCCGCGGCGGTGACAGCTGACGTTTAGCGCGGCTCGAGGGCCTCGCAACATGAGACGAGCGGGCCGTCGCGCTCCGTCTTGCTTGTCGGAGGGGAGACGGCGCCCACGTGTCTTAAAAGTGGATTCGGTCGCCTTCGCGAATGTGTTTCCCTTTATTTGCGTGCGGAGCGTCGCGGACGCGGTAATATTATTAATTACAGCGCACCGGCTCCTCGTGTCGCAGCCGCGCCGTTTCTCGACGCGTGAGCGTTTTGCACCGTGGGGCTGAGAGCGGCCCGTTTACCCCGCGACGCCACCGCTCGCCACCGATGAGAAACTCCGCCCGCGAATGTGGGACGCGCCGGTCGCCGAGCGCTTCTGACTCTGAGTTTGTGGAGATTTGCGGCGTACCTTCACGGCGTTTCTGCTTACAGCTAGAGCCGAGACTTTTGCGGATCCTAGTGAGCAAAAATTGGAGACGTGTCTGTATCGTTAAGTATTTACCCGTTGTCGTGTAGTAAAAGTGACGGTTGAGTTACGAAGAGAACATTCCGCCCTTAACCGCATTCATTAACTCTCTCTCACACACACACACACACACACACACTTGCAGAACCGCTTGTCCCGTACGGGGTCGCGGGGAACCGGAGCCCACCCGGCACGCGGGGCGTAGGGCCGGAGGGGGAGGGGACACACCCAGGACGGGACGCCAGTCCGTCGCAAGGCGGGACTCGAACCCCAGACCCACTGCGCCGCCGCGCCCCTTTATTCATTAACTTTTATTTCTTATTTTTTAGCATAATCTTGTAATTCTTATTTTATTAGTTAAATTAGTAAAATGTTGTGATGACACCCATGTTATCATAACCAATCTGTACCACATATGGATCGTTGGGGGTTTGGCTTGTGGTTTTGAAACATGCAGTGGTGGTGTTGTGGGGGGCGGGGGTTGGTTCTCATCACTCCCTCCCATGTGGACTGTGTGGCCCCCTGCTGTGTCTCTTGACTTCCTCCTTCTCCTTTCGAGCTCTTCCCCTCTGTCCAGTGCGCCGTTGGCGTGCCCGCAGGTCAAAGGTCACGGTCGTCTCATGGAGGAACGATGGCTCGGTGGCGCGTGATTGGTTCAGATGCGCTAAGATGTATGCAGATGAGAAGTTTAAAGCGTATCGCATGCGGGTAGAAATACTCACATCGAAACTCTTTCCTCCTTTCCGTCGCTCCCTTGGGCGCGAGACTCCGAGAACCCGATCGCCGGGCCGAGCTCGTGCGCCGCGCTCATCTTCCCACGACCACATTCCCCGCCGGGGCGTCGACCGCGACAAGTTTGGCTCTGACCCAAATCCTGCCTGTCGACACACATCTCCTCACATCCGACGGGAACTCCCGTTCGCAGTAATGATCGCTGTAAATATACAAATTACCAGATTACTTCGGCATTTACTCGTCCCGTCTTTTTACCTCCCTCCTCAGATGTGGTGTCGTGCCCGCTGCTGTTTTTAACAGTAAACTACTGGGTTTTTCTCGTCGTCATCGGCTTGGTAACCTGGGGCGACCGGAGGGTTTTGTGATTCAGGCCTGTTTGCAAACGGCGCCAAAAAGGGACCTTTTATTGTTCTTCTTGTTTTCTCCTCCCATCTGCTGAGAAGGGAAAGTTTAGAAATGATGGTGTTAAACATCATTGAGTTTCATTGTGTTGAGTATGAGTTTAGTAAAGGTCACGTAAAGGTCACAGTGCTGTTATTTCCCTCTTCTTTATGACCCTGATTGCCCCCCCCCCCCCCCCCAACATGGAGCAGCAGTGGTAGAGGCAATTGTTTACTTATGAACCAATCAGGTTCCACGCATTCAGCTGTTGACCAGTGAGGTTCCAAATGTTTTCTTTTTGGCCAGTGAGGTTTCTGATGATGTGTTAGTGACCGCTGAAGTTCCAGTTTTTAAATGTTCAGTTTATGAAAACGGAGGTCTCACCTACATCCGCTGTTTCTAGAAGCAGGAATCAGGAATACGTGAGGTGAGGTATAAATACGGTAAAACGAGAAGCAAAAAAATAAATCTCCAAATATAAAACGAATAAGCTTTAAATCTGTGCATTTCACTGTTATTTCTAATTTGTGTTATCGATTGGCTGACTTTTCTCCATTGTATTGTTGTTAAAAGTAAAAAAGATAAATTGAGAAGGGTACTACAGCAGCTGGTGGGATTTGACCCTTCAACCTCCAGGTCCAAAGACAGTGGCTCTAAGCAGTACGCCACCTGCTGCCCTTGTAGCGAAGTGCCGCGTTGTCTGGGCTTTTTGCTGCCGTTAGGCGGTCCTCAAACGTGGGTTTCTGTCGCACAGTCAACCCTGCACAGATGGCTGCTTTGCATTGTGGGAAAGGGCTCACGTTAGGGTGTAACAACACACCCGACCCACGATACGACACGCATCACGGAACCAAAGTCACGGCCCAAGTCGAACCCGGATCTGGGGTGGGTGCGGGGCTCTATTGCAAGACGTTTGGATTTATTTGATGAACAGCTCAGTCCGGGAAGACCAGGTACAACCTCAGTTTGAACCACACCAGGGTACTGTGTGACTGAATGACCATGTGCTTTGTGGCTCCCATCACCTGTTTGCTCTTGTCACGGCCGTACTGCCACTTCTCCTCTCTCGTCATTCATTCGCGGTCTTCTTCGGCAAATCAGACGGACGTGCGATGACAGCACCCGACGCAATGGTTGGCGTCATCGCCTTTCGGTCAGAGGGTTAGGGTTCGAATCCCTGCTCCCGTGGCAGTAACCTGGTTGAAAATGGTCAAAAATTGCATAGCGGCGTGAATCACCTTGAGGAACGACTTGGAGCTGAATAATGGCCGATATCATTTAATATTCTTTCTTTAAGGTTGCTAGTTCAAGTCCTAGAATCCTACAGGCAGGTGTTTAACTCAGTTGTTAATATCTGTTTACCGTTACAGCGACCAGATTATAGCAACGGCATGGCAACGTTTCACAGTGATACAGCACCTTTTCACTTTCTTGGGATTCAAACCCACAGCCTCGCGATCACGAGCCGCTGCCAAGCTATCAAGCCGTGCCGTCGTCCCCGTGTGTCGGTATGCAGGGGGTCCCTGGCAGAGTAACGGGTTCATGAACAGACAGCGTCTCCCTGACCTCATCTCTCCCCTGAAAGAGCTTTCCGTCATAATTAAATCAGCTTTCATTTGTGCGCGCGCACTTGTGTGTGTGTGTGTCTGTGCGCATGCACATGCATGCTTGCGAGTGTGTGACAGAGCAGATGGGTCCGGGGCCGCCGTGGTTATGATGTAATGGTCGTCGACTCGGCACCGAGAGGCCTACTCCGATAGCGGGCGGAGCCGAGTTATGGGGTGAGACCGTCGTCATGGCGACGCTCGCCCAGAAACTGGGGAGCTTCCAAAAACCCGGAGGGAGGGGGAAAGGGGGCGGAGGCGGGTGCGGGTGGGGTTGTTGAAGGGGAGAAGCGCATGGTGCGGGAGGTGAGAGAAGGTCGAGGCCCAGGTGGTGACAGGCGCGTGAAGAACAGCGAAGGAACGAAACGTCGTTTTAATGTAAATAATACGGATGCGTTTAACGTAATAATTAATGAAGTGAAAAATGTTGACAGTTTGGGAGTCGGTGCGTCCGTCTGAATGCTTTAAAGTGTGTGATGCGTTCAGAAAGCCAGCTGGTTGTTAGCTCCAGTCCGTGCGCTTACTCAGGCGGGCCTCAGCTGCAAACTGAATTCATGCTTCAAATTATTTGTTCTCCAAGTCAACACTTTTTTTGCAGAGTGATTTACAATGTTAGGCTGCTTACACTGATTTACCCTTTTACACAGCAGGGTCTTTTTTTACTGCATCAGCCCAGGGTAAATACCGTGATCAAAGGTAGTACAGCAGGAGCCGCAATCCTGGCAATATGAAGTGCCGACTCTAACCGCTGCGCCACCCGCTGGCCATGTTGGTCATTACAGGGGGGTTGAAACACCTGTCCTTCTTAAGCGTCTCTCACAATTTTGATATATTTTAATACTTTGATACATATTTTGATAGTTGTTCAGAACAGTGATTTCTGTGTCTTTCTGTTTATTTACACAGTTCATCGTATGAGGAGCGTCAGGGTCCCTCTGCTTTATACATCATTTTTATTTCTCTATTGAACTACAGAAAATAAATTAAAGTTCATCCCGTTCATTTCCGATTTTATGTGCGACAGCTTTTTTAATAGCGATGTCAGAGGCTTTTGTTTATCTCCACTTGCCCGTATTTGTTTGTTCTAATTAAAGGAGATGCTGAGATTTATGGCTTAATTACGTGGGACTTGTTGTGCCGCGACGGACGGCGCGTGAGGGCTGCGCGTGGCGGGACCTGCCGGGTCGAACCGTCGGCCGTGACGGCTGCGTGTTGAGGAGGGACCGAGAGGCCGCTGTGGGGGGGGGGGCTGGCAAGTGCGACGCCCCTCGCTGTCGCATGGGGTTGCGGTTTGACCTGCGGTTCAGATGTTTGTGCCGTTCTTACCTCCTGTGCTTTTCAGTGATCCAGGGCGAACCTGCCGCACGCCCTGCGCCTCCGGGATAGGCTCTGGACCACCGCGACCCTGTGTGGGGCCAGAGGTTCTTGATGATGGATGGATCAATTGATCTTCCTCCGTCCTAAATGCCCCTCTGGAATCAAAGAGGCCGGTTTCCGCACTCCCTGGGCTCTGCCGTCCTCTCACTTCCCGGTCAATGGCGTCCGACCGTTCGACCGTTACGGCACTGAAAGTGTCTGTGTCCGAGGTGTCGGGAAAGGGCTGGGCGTTGAGGTTGGGCGCCCCCTAATGCCACAGAAACATTGTCACACTGAGCGCTGGGCCGGGTGCCGCATGGACCGCGACCGCGACCACGACCGCGCGCACCCAGTGCTCGGTTCACCTCCATTCACTTCCAGTTCCTGCGCTGGCTAAAAAAACCTCATTTTTGTGCCTCTCTCTGAAGGGGTTCAGGAGCTGTGCAGCGCAGCCCTTTCAACACTGGGGGGCGCTGCGGTGGGTGTGGGGTTGGGCTGGGCGCAGTCTGCCTGTGGCCCCATGTGAACCGATGTCTGAAGCACCAGAAGGGTGTTTGTTCGACCGCAGTGGAATTGAGGGGTGCATTGTTGTGCCCACATTTGCCCGGTTGGCCAACGCTTTGGACCGTGTTCTCGTTTCCTGTCTTCTGAAATCGAACCCGCAGCCGACTGGCTCTCGGTGTGACTCCGTCCTCATGTTCTGGCGTTCAGGTCACATGTGGTTTGGATCTGACGGTGACCCGGTGCCGGTTCCATGTCGTGGTGATCTGTGAGCAGAGGGCTCGCCGCTCCCCCCTCCACCCCTCCCCCTCGTACCGCGGTCCAGGCTGAAGCCCACAAAATTTGTGGTAACGGGCCGGTTGCGAATGGGGCCAAAACCTCATTCGCTGCGCGATATTGTGTTTCAACTTGTCAACCCGTCACATTGGCCGTCTCACACACGTTGGATCAGCGGAGCGGGAAACGTACGGAATCGGGTTTCCGCTCTGGGGGTGGGGGTGTTTCGCTGGGACAGTAAAACCGTGTGCTGGCGTCACGCTGCTGGGTCCGCGGGTCCGAAAGTGACGCGGGGTTGAAAAGTCCTGTTGGTCACACACGGAGCCTGCATTATGGAATTGTGTGTGCGTGTGCGTGTGCGTGCGTGCGTGCGTGAAGCAGATTTTGCTCCCGTTCCACATTATTGCAGTATTCATAAATAACTACTTGTACGGTATTTCAGATCCTACTTGTACAGTGTAACATTTTTACACGTTTAATGTTTCTACATTATACCCCTATGGTTCATTCATATCATACAGTGTAGCGGGACTGTCGACGTACAGCGAGGTTGTTGGAACAGAACCCTCTCTCTGGAGAACCGCCTGTGTTTATTTATTTGACACTTTGCTCCAAAGTGACTTACACTGATTTGCTCATTTATATAGCAGGTAATTTTCATTACCTCATCAATCGGTGGAAGTACCTTCGTCACAGGTACTGTCGCAAGGGGTGGGACTTGAACCCGGGTCATCTGTGTGCAAGGAGGGAGCTCAAACTAGTGCCCTACCAGCGTTACGTAAGTTATCATTTCCACTCAAATTTTTTTTTTTTGATTGATGCTCATTACCCAACCCCCAGGGACCGAACCCGTTCAGCCCCAACAGACCGAAGTGACACCGAACCGAGGCTCCTCTTATTCAGTACATGCAGCATTGAGCTCCTTTTTTAATTCAGAGACACGCTTATAGGTGATGGGGCAGCAGGTGGCGCAGCGGTTGGAGCGTCACCTTCCAGTCTGAAGGTCCCTTGTGTCTTGATCAGGGCACTTACCCTGAAACAGCAGGGTAAAAATCGCCCTTCTGTATAAATCATAACTGCCCGTCCGGCGCTGGATGGGGGCGACCGGTTTCATGTTTCTATTTTTCATTCATTTTTTAAATGTGATTCCCCCCACCCCGCAGTTTCCTGGAAGTGCACTCGCGTGTTCCTCCGGAGAACTGGGGTGATGTTGGAATAAGGAGAGTTTTAACCGTGGTAATTCAGCGGAGCACCTGCATGTATAAACACAACTGAGTACAGCTCCAATAGTGAATAATAATATTGACGAGGCAGCGAAATAGGTGTCAGAAAAAGCACATTATGCATATTGTTATTAATACTGTCAAGAGTCACGAGTGTGTGTGTGTGTGTGTGTGTGTGTGTGTGTGTGTGCAGTGAGTTGGTGGAGGGGGGGGCGTTACTGACAACGAGCACCAGTGTGGATCCTGGACGTCCGGAAGTGTGTCAAAGACGCATGTGGGGCACGCGGGAGGCGCGGAGTACGAGGCCGTCGTAGCGCAGCCGCCGCTCTCCGCCGGGGGCGATCCGCCATATGGCCCATTATTCCGTACGGGTGGTGGGGGAGGGAGGATATTAATTTAGGGAGATTGCTGTGTGTGTGTGTGTGTGTGTGCGAGAAATCGCCCAAAACAGGCAATAACGCCATAACGCCAACGCGGTGCCCTGTGCAAGAGGCCCTCGGTGGGACCCGAAACGCTTCGGACAAAAGGGCCCCTTCATTTGCATATTGAGCGGCGCACGCTTCCCTCGAAAAAGGACGATACGGCGTTAACAGCGATTTACCTCTTTCGGTCACATGGTCACCTGTAACAGATGTCAAAGCGTAACGGCGAGCGTCGCTTTTCTCGACTGTAGCGTTACCACGTTTTGACTACAGTAAAGCGCAGTCGTCTTCACCTGGATCCACAGACACGACTTGATCTTCTCCGTTGATCCGTGAACGAGAAACCGACAGCCACGCCGTCGAACAAATACGACTCGGGGACTCGACGGCCGACCGGCGGGGGGCAGAGCGGTTAAAGCCCTTGCCTTCTAGTGTGTAGATTCCGGATCTGAGTCGAAGCCCTTGCTCTGGTACCGTTGATGAAGGTACTGCGAAGTCACAGAGTAAAAATGACCCAGCTGAGTAAATGGGTAAAAATGCCTTCCTGCTCTTAAACGAGTTACTTTGTACAGAGGAATAAGCGTGTGTGCAGTGTGTGGACAAACGGAGCCCTTGCAGTAGCTCTCACCGAGTCGAGTGTAACGTTACGTTGTGTCGGTGTGCTGTCGCGTCCAGGATGTGGTGCTTTACACCTTTTTTACCGCTGTGTTCCAGTGCCTTCGCATCCTCGGGCCCCTGCGCGCTTAAGGTATTCATTTAGCGAAGTGTGCGGATGTTCTGGATCCCCGATGTTCTGACTCATCCTTCTCCCAGGAAGCCTTCATCGAACCACTTTTCCATTGGGCCGGGGATAATTGTCCTTCTTTTCATTGACTGGTTAGGTTTTGTCTTTCTGATCCCCTTTTAATGCTTTTTGGTGCAAAGTGTCTCACAAATCACGGTAAAAAGGGGGTGGGGGTGGGGGGTGGGGGGTGCCCTGCGCACTTATCAGGCTGGGACTTGAGCTAATAGCGGAAATATTATGCACGTGGGCCGGGGTTTATTTACTCGTCTCCCAGGCGACGAATGTTGACGCGATTGACCTTTAACCTCTTGCTCATTGCAAAGACTCCGGTGAAATGAGACGCGCGGCGACCCCGGTGCCCAAAATCTTCCCGCTTTGCCGTGTGTTTCTGGGACGGTCGCTGCATGTGGGTGCGTGTGTTTTGTTTTTCCTTCTTTTTTCGGATCTACGTTTTCCGTTGGGGGGGCAGTGAGCCCACACAGCGCCACCCGTACGGCTGGAACGGCGAACCGTAAAAGTGGCACCCGCAATTTAACGGTCGTGCGACTTCCTCCTACATCTGTCCGTCCGTCAGCGCGCGTTCGCGTCTCGGGAAGGCGGCCGAGGAACGTCCCCGAAACGTCAGGCCGCACGGGCTCCTTCGCCCTCGCAGCGCCCCCCATAGGCCCGAACGTGCACTGCGCCGCAGTGTCTCGCACTTCATTCCAAGGTCATTACGGCAAGAGGTCTTCCGTACATGGACCTACCTACGCTTATTTACCTTTTACACAGCAGGGTCATTTTTGCTGTGGTAATTCAGGGTAGGCACCTTAATCAAGGGTATTACAGCAGGAGATGGGATTTGGAACCCAGCACCTTGTGATTGCAAGGTACCAAATTTTATTGTTGGATTTCAGCAAGGTGAGCACTTAGTGCTCTCACCCTGCAGTCAGAAGGTTCTTGTTTCGAATCCCGCCTCCTGCTGCAGTGCCCTTGATGAAGACACTTACCTTGAACAGACACAGTAAAATTACCCCGAAATGATGGGCAATGACAGTAATAATAGCAGAGTGTTTGAGCAATGAGTGCTAGAGAATCCCTTGAGTCATCAACTTGTGCACTTGGAAGTTACTGGGTTCGAATCCCAGCTCATGCTGTAGTTCCCTGGATCAAGGTTTTTGCGCTGAATTGATAGAGTGAAAAATACCCTGTTGGGTAAATATTGCATATTGCTCTTTTATAGGAGCATTTAATATGGAAACGCTGATAGTGCAGAAAGACTGCGCTCAGTTGAGGGTACTTGTGAGCACGCGCACACACACACACGCGCACACACACACACACACGCGCACACACACACACACACACACACACACACACACACACACACACACACACACACGCGCACACACACACACACACACACACACACACACACACACACACACACACGCTCACTGCGACGCTCTCCCTCGCCGGCTTGTCAGCGCCCCTGCTGCCTGCGTTCGCCGGGTGCCTCTGAGCCAGTGCTAAACTCACCGCCTTGCGCATATCAGGTATTATGTCCACTTAGATTAGGACACGGCGGGTTTGCGCCGCGTTTGAAGCTGACAGAACATCTGTTTCATCAGGAGAGACGAGCGCTGGCATCTAGGACAGCCGTGGAGGCGGGAGATAAAGAGAGCGTCGAGGAGGCGCTCCCCCCTCGCTTCCTCTCTGCCTTTCATTGCATTTATCTGTCAAACCCCCCCACATCTCTCACACACCAACACACACACACACACACACACACACGCTCGCGCACTGGATCGTTGCTCAAGTGTTCATACTGTAGCCTCATTTTGTCCATAACCCCCATTTACATCTCTCTTTATGCAGGGAGCAGAGCACACACCCCGAGCGGGTACACCCCCATGCATATTCTGAGGTCTCTCTCTATCTCTCTCACACACACACACACACACACACACACACACACACACACACACACACGCACCGCAGCAAAGCACGTCTTGTATGTAAAAATGTGCCATGCAAAAATTCTTTGTTTTTTCTCTCTCTCTCTCACACACACACACACACACACACACACACACACAGGCAGGCAGTTACACAGAGTCCTGCGCTCCATTCCAAGGAAGAGGCAATGACACAACTAGATGGCCCTTCAGCAGCCCGTGTTACACGCGATTCGCCCCGTTCCGCAGGAGAACATGTCATCATTGTGTGTGTGTCCGCGATGCGACATCAGAGGCGGCCGATAAGACCAGGCCAATTTAATCCTCCAATTCTTAGTTAAGTAGCGGCACACAGCCTCTGTTTGCTCTTCGTTAGGCTAATTAATCAATTGGACTGATCATCGCCCCCCCCTCCCAGCCTGCCTTCGGTGGAGACGCCGAGGTGTCATTCGCCGTTCAGTCACGCTGCTCTCGCTAACGGACACTTGGAGGCAAACGCATCCCAACAGCTAGAAAGGGATCCAAGTGTATCTGAGTATGAGTGTGTACTTTGGCTGCCTTTTCTCTAAATATATGTATGAAATCCTTGTCTCTTCGCTCCCAGATGAAGCATCTCATGTGATACTTACATTTCCAGCTAAACTGTAGACCTGATGATAATAGTAATAATAATAATAAAGGTGGCGCAGCAGGTTTGGCCGGGTCCTGCTCTCCGGTGGGTCTGGGGTTCGAGCCCCGCTTGGGGTGCCTTGCGGCGGACTGGGGTCCCGTCCTGGGTGTGTCCCCCCTCCCGGCCTTGCGCCCGGTTCGCTGCGACGTGTAGTAATAATAATAATGATAATAATTCATCGCTTGTATCAAAGGTGGCATCCTGTCTTTTTCCCTTTATTGCTTTTATTTTTAGAAAATCAGTTCATTTCAAATCACAATATTTCTAAATCTTGTTGTTTGCATGTGTGTTTTAGCCCGTTTGTGCCCAGATAAGGGTTACACAGTGTCGTTTTTGACTGATAGGCCAACGATCACTTATAATGTGGTCAAATGTGCTGAACCCCCGTGCCTGCGTTTCACATTTACAGTTTACATGTATTCATTTAGCAGACACTTTTGTCCAAAGCGACTTCCAATGAACTCTGTGTGGTGTTATGAGGCCACACACCTTATTCACCGCGGTGACTTACACTACTAGATACACTGCTTACACTGGGTCACTCATCCATACGTCAGTGGAACACACACACACACACACACACACACACACTCACTCACTCTCTCTGTTACTCACACACTACGGGGGAACCTATGGGTGTTTGATGGCCTGTGGTCCACGGTGAACGTAGAAACCGGACTGCGGAAAGCGGAATATTTAAAGTGAGACGACTGCCGACCCGACTTAGCTTTGTGTCATCTAATAGCCGTTGTGGGGCAGCGTTATTGTTAAGGATACCAGTTGTCATAATGAGCAGATACCAACCCCCCAGAGGGGCAAATGGCCCTTGAGAACATCTCAAAAGATTTAAACGAAATTGTGTAATTAACGATTTTCTCCCGGATCGACATTTTTGCAAAAGCATTGCTGTATGGGATCTTGCTGGCTTTTTCTTTCCTTTTTCTTTTCTGCGACGCTGTCCTCTGCAATCGCCGTCTCCGGTGACAGTCCCCATAACTACGGGCTGCGAATGTCTGTGTTGGCAGACGCGGGAACAAGCGGAGAGTCGAACCTCAGTCCGGTGACAGGGCGAACTGTCATATTTCCCCGGGGCAAGTGCAGCAAATTGCGAGGGCGGCGAGAGAAAGATGTCAGTCTGCGCCGGCGAATGGAGTCCAACCGTACAAGGAAGCGTTGACCTTGCCAAGTATCCAGTCACTCATGTGTTGGAACCAGAAAAAGACACTGATGCCATTTAATGTTACATCTCGATCTAATGTCTTAGTTAAAAAAGATAGCGCCTCTAAGACATGCTGACAGATTAATGAATATTGTATCGTACTGCAAAACCGTGGGGAATCTCTCACAATCGTGCTGCATCCACCGTCAAATAATTACACAGAAAAGTAAGTCTCCGGCGTTCATTTGTGTCACTGATTTAAATATTGACTTAAAGCAGGACATGTAAAGTATTTTAAAATTGTGGTACAAATTCAATATTCAATATAAACTCGCACGCGAAATGAACTCGGTTAATTTTCTCTCTCTTTCGCTCTCCAGCGGGAGAACCGCAGCAGTTTGTTTGTTGTTCCTTTTAAGCGCTACTGTCTTCCAGGGCCCGATAGCCTGGGGTAGGATATCAGCGGGCGGATATTTCGAGCCGTGTAACTGTGAACTCGTGCGGCATGCCAGAATGTTCTCTCTTTAGAATCACTGCACAGGCGTGCGGTACAAAGCGCGGAGCTTAAATATGGTAACGATACGGTAACGGCGTTGCGTCTTTCGCAGCCCTCCAAAGTTGGATACCTGAGCTGTGCTCGTTCCAGCTTTTAATGCGCCTGCTTTTCTTCCTCCACCAGCCTACGTTCCTGAGGACGAGCTCAAAGCAGCTGCCGCAGACGGGGAGCTGCTGCATGACGACGGCCTGTCCCTCGATGGCCACGATGGCGAATTTGTCTACAATGAAGACGACGACGGCAAGGATCCAGCCAGCTACCAAAACTCCCCTCTCAGCACCGCCACCAATCCGGATGCAGGCTACGGCTCCCCGCTCAGTGACGCCAGCGACAGGCTGGCCGATTTCAGGAGCACCTCCTCGAAAGATGGCCAGGACAAGGAGGAGGTCCGCCCCGCTAGCAATGGCGTCTCCCTGCAGGACAGTCTGGCGCGCATGAAAGCCGTCTATGCAAACCTGATCTCGGATGCATCCTGGTCCAGTATCGCTATGGATATCATGAAGGCGAAGCCAGCCGGTGCCAGTGCCAGTACCAGCAGCAACGGCAGCAGCAACGACAGCAGCCACAGCAGCGGGAGGGCTGGAGCCGGCAGCAACCATGCCAGCAGCAAGAGCAACAACAACAGTAGCAACAGCAGCAGCAGTACCGCGAATGGCAGTGCCGCTGCTGCCACAAACACTCCCACCGCCTCTGTCGTTACCTCCGTGAATAATGCCAGTGCTAACACTAACCACGGGTCCAGCAATAGCGGAGGCCTCAGCTATGACTGGCACCAAGCTGCTCTGGCTAAAACCCTGCAGCAGACTCCTTACCACCTACTTCCCGAACCGAGCCTCTTCAGCACCGTGCAGCTGTACAGGCAACACAACAAGCTCTACGGCTCCGTGTTCACCGGTGCCAGCAAGTTCCGGTGCAGAGACTGCAGCGCCGCCTACGACACTCTGGTCGGCCTCACTGTCCACATGAACGAAACGGGCCACTATCGCGACGACAACAAGGACAAAGACGATGACAGAGGGAAGCGGTGGTCTAAGCCCAGGAAGCGCTCCTTGATGGAAATGGAGGGCAAGGAAGATGCTCAGAAAGTGCTCAAGTGCATGTACTGTGGGCACTCCTTTGAGTCCCTTCAGGACCTGAGTGTCCATATGATCAAAACCAAGCATTACCAGAAAGTGCCTCTAAAAGAGCCCATGCCAGCCCTGGCCTCCAAACTGGTCCCTTCGACCAAAAAACGAGCACTTCAGGACTTGATCTCGCCATGCTCCCCAGAGTCTGCTGGAGGCACACCCGTTGGGGAGAGTGGGAAAGACCCCAAAGTGGCGAACCCCTACGTCACTCCCAACAATCGCTATGGCTATCAAAACGGAGCCAGCTATACCTGGCAGTTTGAGGCGCGCAAAGCCCAAATTCTGAAATGCATGGAGTGTGGAAGTTCCCACGACACACTGCAACAGCTAACCGCCCACATGATGGTCACCGGCCACTTTCTCAAGGTTACCACCTCTGCCTCAAAGAAGGGCAAGCAGCTGGTATTTGACCCTGTGGTCGAAGAGAAGATTCAGTCTATCCCGCTGCCTCCCACCATTGCAAGGCTTCCGCCATCCACTGTAAAATCACAATCGGGGTCTCCGAGTCACTCTTCTGAGTCAGAGGAGAAGCGAGAGCACGAGGAGAAAAAAATGGACATAGATATTCCAGAGAAACAGGTAAAAGAGGAAAAAGAGGAACTCACAGAGAAGACCGATTCAAATGCGCAGTACAAGTACCTTAGAGAAGAGGACTTGGAGGAGACTCCCAAAGGCGGTATGGATATTCTCAAGTCTCTGGAAAATACGGTCTCCAGTGCAATCAGCAAAGCCCAGACTGGCACACCGACTTGGGGGGGATATCCCAGTATTCATGCCGCCTACCAACTCCAAAACTCGATGAAATCACCTTTGTCCGCGGTGCAGAGTGTCCAGGTCCAGCCGACGTTCAACGGTCACCCAAAAGCAACGCTGTGCGACTTGGTCATTCCCTCTTCGAGGAGCCCATCCCTTTCTCCCTGTCACCGAAACAACGTATCTGCCATGGAAGAGCTGGTGGAAAAGGTCACAGGAAAGACCTCCGTGAAGAAGGAGAAGGAAGAAGAGAAGAACTATGATAAGTACAAGCCGGTACCTGTCAAAACACCCTCACCGGTGCCGAAGGAATACAGGGATTCGCCCACCCCCGATGACCTTAGCAATAACTCTAGGGTCAAGAATGGCAAAACAGGTGTGGAGGTGGAGACTATGTGCAAGCAGGAGCCTAGAGAAAGCCTTGTGGATAACTGCATGAAGAACGGTCAAAAGGGTATCAAATCTCCCATCAACAATGGCTGCAACAGTCTGGGCATAATAACTGACCACTCGCCAGAACAGCCTTCGATCAACCCCCTCAGCGCACTGCAGTCAATAATGAACACTCACTTGGGCAAGGCCTCAAAACCCGTTAGTTCTACACTTGACCCCCTAGCTATGCTGTACAAGATCAGCAACAGCATGATGGAGAAGCCCATCTATAACCCAGCTCAGGTTAAGCCGGTTGAGTCCATAAACCGATATTATTATGAAGACAATGACCAGCCCATGGACTTGACAAAATCAAAAAACGGCAACGGCGCCACCTCTACTCTCAGCAAGAGCAATCTCAACGGGAGCAGTGGCCGAGCTGTCCGACTGGGCTTTTCGGAAAGAGTTGCTTCTCCGCTGCGGGAGAACGCATTGATGGACATTTCGGACATGGTGAAGAACCTAACGGGTGGGCTGACACCCAAGTCTTCAACCCCATCCTCCATTTCAGAAAAGTCTGATGCAGATGGCAGCACATTCGAGGACACCTTGGAGGACATGTCGCCCATTCAGAAGAGGAAAGGTCGACAGTCCAACTGGAACCCTCAGCACCTCCTCATCCTCCAGGCCCAGTTCGCCTCCAGCCTTCGGGAGACGCCCGAGGGGAAGTACCTGATGACGGACCTTGGCCCCCAGGAGCGGGTGCACATCTGCAAGTTCACGGGGCTCTCGATGACCACCATCTCGCACTGGCTGGCCAACGTGAAGTACCAGCTGCGGCGGACAGGCGGAACCAAATTCCTGAAGAACATAGACTCCGGTCAGCCGGTTTTCCTGTGCAGCGACTGTGCCTCTCAGTTCAGGACTCCTTCCACCTACATCAGCCACTTGGAGTCACACTTGGGCTTCAGCTTGACGGACCTCTCTAAGCTGTCCATGGACCATATCAGGGAGCAGCAGGCTGTCACCAAAGCCATCGAGGACAAAGAGTTTGGCTCTGTGGCGCTGTCTGAGGACGACTCCCTGTACCAGTGCAAGCTGTGCAGTCGGGCCTTCGTGAGCAAGCACGCCATCAAGCTGCATCTCAGCAAGACGCACAGCAAATCGCCCGAGGACCACCTCGGGTTTGTCATGGAGCTCGAGAAGCCAGATACACCTTAAAACCTAAGGGGGAGGGGGGGGTGTCGCTCGCTCTTTCTCCCACCGGACGATTTATTGCACTAAACTTGATCACCGTACTGCACTGGGCGTCAAATGAGCCTTCAGAAATCAGTCCTATGTTGTGAAACTGCCTAACTGGACCATGACCTTATTGCATTGTTTTTGGTCAGTTTTGTTCCCTTTGATTTTTAACACTTGTTTTGTAATGTAATTTATATGCCCTTTTGTCTGTGCATGTCATATAGTGATTCTAGCTTAAACACTAGTTTCCATTCTGTTTCTATAAAAAATGAAAAATAAACTACTGTTTTTAATAGTGGCGGCTGCAGAAAAAGAGAGCTGTGTAAAATAATTTGAAGAAGACAGTTGTGTAGACCAAAAGTATGGCGAGCCCATATGAAGACTGAATTTGCACCTTAAAAGTTAATTTTGTAAGGAAACCACACATTTTTGCATAGTTTAAAATGTGCTTGATTTCAGCGATCGGTTGATCCTTGTTTTCTTTCTCTAAATCATTCATTGGCCTTTGCAATACAGAAAAATTGTCACCTTGGAGGAGTTGTGGCAAGTGGTAAAGAAAATGATGAAAACAATCGTGATCATACAGGTAAGAGGTTACACTCAGTTGCTGCTTTTAGTGGAATTAACTAAAAAAAATCAAGTATGCAAGTTTGTTTTACAATATACATGTGCTTTTTTCATTATAAAGTATCACTTTATAGTAATTTCAAAATATATGGTTTGTTACAGGTTTCTTTCTATGGTGTGGCACTTCAATTTGAACCCATGTAAAGATGATTTATGTTAACTGTAAATGCTTAGCAACATATGACTTAATCTTGCCATTTGCAACATGTTATGATTCTTTGTACTTCAAGACTGTGCATTCTTTAACTTTTATATTGTCCTTTTATATATATTAAAATAAAAACAACAAATTCTGTAAATAGATATACTGTAGAGCCATGTTTTTTTTTTTTTTTTTAAATGAAATGTAACTCCCCGAGCTTGGTTTACAAAAGTAATTTTAACTATTCTTGCATCCGTTCTGATGCATGATATTGTGTGAGATTAAGGCGATAAGTGCATATACATTTCAATGTTTTATTAATATTGTAAAAAGGTTTTTCTTCGCTCGCACCAATAAACATTTTCTGTTTCATTTTGTTTTTCTTAATTGTAAAATAAACTGTAAATCAGTTCTTGGGTAAGATTTGCTTTTACTTTTTTTTACCACTGCCACTAAATATCCACGTACGGCACGAAACCGGGTACATTTTATATAAAGTGCTGCTTGAATTTGCAGGACCAAGTTCCTGCTTCTGTAGCATTGGTACAGTTTTTGGCCAGCCGCTTCAACTTAAATCGAGGGATTTCATAATTTAACGATGCTCTACAGGCACGTTTACAAATTGAGCCGCTTCTTCTTCGGAGTTTCAGTTTGACAAATTGAGAAAGATTGTGAACTGCGTGTAAAACGAGTAGAAAAACGGAATGTCCAAACAGCTGTGGACAACGAGGACAATGAGACAGAGCAGCGCTGTGGACGAGTCAGAGGACTCAAACGCCTCACAGACGAGCAATGAAAAACGACTGAAACTGTGAGGGAAATGGACATTTTCCTACTATCGTTTCAGGTCACTGAGCACAAAAAGCGAAGCAGACGCAGGTACAGCAAGTCGCCTCCCAATATATTATTAGTTAAGGAGATGCTGTTGAAACGTTGTGAGCGTAAACCTTAAATCGTACTGATAATTCTTTGAAATGAAAGAAAGGGTTTCTGTCACCAGACAACACCTCTTTCTGCATAAGATTTATTTAGTCCCTTTGCTGTCGAATTGAATTTAGATAACATTCAATAGGCTGATTACTAGAGTCACCGGACCTAATTTGCATATTAGGTGAAACATGCATTTTTGCACAGTGCGTGTACATCCATACACACACACACACACACACACACACACACACACGCACCCCAGTGCACCCAGTGCATCCAGCGCGTTTCATTCTGATGTTAATCCCACGGAAGGTGCAGAGGAGCAGGTCTCCTGCGTCTGTTCGCTGTCTCGTGCGGATTTGGGAACGGAACCGCATCCCAGTGTCTGATACACAGGAGGACAACAAAGCAAGACACCAGCAACATCATCCAGAAAGGGGAACTGTTCATCTCGCACAAAAGAGGCGCCGATAAAGACGGCGCGCTTTGAAGCGATACACAGCACAAAAAAAGAACACTTTAATACCATTAAACCTGCTATTTCCTTCGATTCAGGCAACAATCCGGAGACGCGGGAGCCTTCATTGTGGAGGGCCTCGGCGCATCCTATGTAAATGATCCAGTAATCAGGAGAAGTGGTGCCATGTGGTACCCGCCGTGTGCACACAAACATGGGCTGGGGGATGAAAGCACAGCTGAAGCGCGTCGCTGCGGGAAGCGTGCGTCTCGACATCCCGGCGAATCGTCGGCGCGGTCCTCTTCTCTCGAGGTCAGCCCACTTACCGAGGTTTTGCCCAGCGTGGACCGAGGCACCGCCGGCGCACAGACAGACCCCCTCCTTTGTAGGCTGCTATGAAGACGTGACAGACACAACACGCACGTGCTCCTCAACTTACAAACGCAACCGGGGTGACAATTCTGTTCGTAACTCCTCCTCGTTTGCAACTCCAAAGTTGCTCCTACCTCAGACATGAGTCATCGCCGGTTAGGATCTGGAAATTCTTCAGATATAGCGATAATAAAGAAAAATAGTTTGTATGACATATATATATTGCATTAATTTCAACTCTTGTTCAGTGCCAACAAGTCATCCCATGGACACGTAAAGCGATTCTGCCTTGTTATTGATCTCTGGTGCTCGGCAACACTAAATAGAAGCAGGAAACACTGGAAGCAAGTTGGCTCAAGGCGGTCCCACACGCCTATTGTTTGGGTGCTCTTTACCGCCATCTCTTGACTCGGAGGGTAAACACGGGTCACGTTTATTCTGCAACGGAGTGAAGTTTCAGAAAATTTATGCGTAAGGAAAATGCCATTTAAAATAAGTGAAGGAAAAAGCCTGTCTTTGAAAATGGGCAAACCGGCCACTCGCAAAGTGAGGAACCAGAGTGTCGTAGAGGAGGAGCAGCCAGTGGCACAGCAGTAAAACACCCGGCGGAAGTGTCCAGTACGGTCCTGCAGGTTCAGAGCTCCGGAAACTTCCCCCGCTCCCCACCGCGTTTTAATTTTGCACCAATGGTCCCGCCTTACTTTGTAGCAACTTTTATTTCCCATTTGCCATCAACCCTGAAGGTGGCTCACATGACCTGTGGCTCCCATGAAGCACATCTACGAAAGCTCTTTGGAGAGGTCATTCACAGAGCGATGTCGATGGCGTCCGTGACCAAGTGGGTCAGGTCCTTGCCGTGCTGTCTGCGTCGCTCATCTCGCACCCTTGCACTCGCCGTCTTTCTGCAGAAAAGACTTTGCTTTGCCCTTTGCTTCGGGACCGAACTCCAGCAAGGTGGATTAAGCAGAGCGTCCCGCACCCAGCGCTGCACAGGCTGCCAGAGTAGCACTTTGTTATTGGAAGAAATACCTATTATAAAATGAATCGTGAAATGCGCCATTGAGCCCAAGAATGCGGGAGATAAAGGGCCACAGCGGTGAAGATATTTGCGGCATCTCATTCACCGTCGATGCAGGAAGTGAAGGAGGGAAAACCAAACAATAAGGAGGCAGAACCGCAGAACCACAGTCGGGCGCCTTGGACTTGGAGATTCCGGGGCAGAATGCTTGTTTTGTTTACAGTTCCGATAAGAAACAACAACAACAACAACAACATACAAAAAAAGTGTATTTGAGACTTAAGGAGGCTGCGAATATGTTTCCTCCCGATATAACTTCAGGTAGAGAAATCAATGCAAATGTGTTTCTGTAAGCGAATGAGAAGATTCACAACGAGGAATTTTGCGTTTATCCTTAAAGTACAGTGTTTATGGGATCAGCCACCTATGAACAATGATGTGGAGGACGTTTCTCAGCATATTGTTCCTGTAGAAGCTCTGCTGTCGGCCCGATTTCACAGAGAGCCGCAGACGCGAGGCCTCCTTACAGGGACGGTCCGCTCGTACCCGGGATCCCGATGCGATGAGACAGCTGTCAGTCCGAACACAAAGAGCTCATTGATGCCATTGTTGAAGATGCTTTTATTTCTAATCAAAATGTTACACTCAGGCTGACGCGTCTCACTTAGCAGCGATGACGGCTTGACGCGAAACGGGCCGAATTAACGGGCGGCTTCGGCGCTGCTCTGCGACGCTAATCACGTATCGGTTTATCCGGCCTCGTAAAACGTCCACTCTAAATGAGATGGCGAAGCCGTGTCAGCGACTCCGCAGCGACAGTCCTACGGCTGAACGCAGGCTCGGGATTCGTCGAAATTCGTGTTTCGCCACCGTGGGACGCCGGCGACGCTCCCTAACCCAGAGCTGCCCGACTTCCACACGTTACGTTTACGGTCCTTCGCCATAAACGAACACACACCGACGGTGGGGTATTCAACCAAACTCCATCACCATCAACGGCTCCCTCGGAGGGCGGGTGCCCCAGCGGAGTGGAGTGAGGTAGGGTTGCCCGCTCTCCCCGCTCCTTTATGTTCTTTATATTGAGCCGCTGGCGGTCGCCATACGCGCCCGCCCGGGGACTGATGGCCTGCTTCTGCCGGGGGCTGTTGGTGAGGCGGTGAAGCTGGCCCAGTACGCGGACGACACTACGTTGTTCCTGTGCTCGGACCGGTCGCACGGTCGGGCGCTCGCCCTGGTTCAGGCGTTCGGGGCGTGCCTCAGGCTCAACGCTGAACCTCGACAAGTCTCTTGTCCAGTTCTTTGGCAGCTGGAAACATAGAAAAGATTGCATTGGTGGTTTTTCCCGATGCAAGGGTCCTCTTAAGGTGTTGGGGTTCAACTTTCTTGCAGAAGGTGCCGCCAGGGTTAATCGGGAGGAACGTTTGACCAAAGCCAGACGGAAAATGGGTTTGTGGAGGACAAGGTCCCTGTCCTTAATAGGGAAAACATTGGCGCTGAAGGTTGACATCCTCCCCACGTTGCTCTACCTTGCGCAGGTGTACCCCTTGCACCACACGATGCGGAGTGGCCTCACGAAGGACGTTTTCGATCTTGTTTGGGGGGGCAGGTATGAGTACGTGAGGAGGGAGGTCATGTATCTTCCAAAGAAGGAGGGAGGGAGGGATGTGCCTGACATTCCTCTTAAACTGAATTGTCTCTTCCTCTCCCAGTTATGTAACGAACTGGCAGCTCCGATTGAACATCCCCACCAGTACTTTATGCGTCTTTGGTTTGCCCTTCCGATGCGCCAGTTGGTGAAGTCCTGGTCCAACACCGGGCCTAATGCCGAGACACGGCCCGCCCATTACAGCCACGCTGTAAAGTGGAGTAAGACCATGGCGGCCGCGGTCGAGGCAGCGACCTTCATTAAGCACAGGGCCTTGTATAAGGCCTTGGTCAAGAGGAGAGGAAGTCAAGCTCTTCTGGGTCTCGAGGAGGGTACCTGGGCCAGGATTCGGCCAAAGGGGCTTGACCACCATCTGCAAGATTTGAACTGGCGTTGTATACACAGTAAGTTACCGGTCAAAGTAGTCCTGTACAGGCACAAATTGACCAGCCAGCCACCCTGCCTGCGACTCCAGTGTGGTGAGAGTGAAACTCTTACACGTTCCTTTTGGGACTGCGGGCAGGTGCGGGAAGTCTGGCGTTTGGTGACTCGCCTGTGCAGGAAGATAGATCCGCAGATGGTACTGACGTACGACAAAGTCTTGAGGGGATGGGACCCTGGCGTTCGGAAGGCAGCAGCCGCTCAGACGTGGCCGGCGATCAGCGTGGCCAAGCAACTGCTTTGGAACGCAAGAACCCAGCTGGTCCAGACAGGGGTAGACTTGGGCGTCCAGGGTGTGTATCATAAAATCCGAGCCGACCTAACGTTTAGGATGGAGAAAGATGTCACTCAATGGGGTTACTCAGAAGTCAAAGAGAGGTGGAAGGGCCTCTTTTGGCTGTGACCCCACAGGTTTGTGGCAGAGCCTTCATCCTGGGGTAAGTAACATGTCCTTTTGCACTTACAAAACACCGAAACCCCTATTTTTGGTGAATGTAAGTGTTGTGTTTTGTGGTGTGTTATATGTTTCATGTTAGGTTTCTAATTTTTATGGCACATTTTATTTATTTTGCACTATTTTAAAAATTTATAGCACTGATTGCACTTTTAAGTAGTCACCTATAAATGACTACGTGTGGGTTGTGTTTGTATTTTCTTATTCATTTATTGTTATTTATCTATTTATTGACTTTAGTGTAGTGTAGATTTAGTTTTGTTGTGTGGTGCATGTTGTGTTTTAAGTCTGTACTTTATCATTCACCTACTCTACTAAAACAGCAATAGGGGAGACATGTTGCAAAAAGGGAATCACCCAAAAACGGTAGGTAAGGTGTACGGTAACATCCTGGGAACAGGCCAGGGGACCGCTCCTCTTGAGTGGTGAATGTTACCGGGTAAGTTTTCCTTTAATTATTTATTAAGTATGGTTTTAAGCCTTGGGGTATGTCCTTTAGTGTTTTAAAGGTTCTGCCTTATAGTTCTTATATTAGTTGGTCTTACTGATTTTAGTATTTATTTTAAATTTTATTGTTTGCGCGGCAGTTTTTAGGATTAATTTATTTATTGAATAAAGATTTTAATCATCGGAAATGATGAATGGAGAAATTTATTCCTGTCAAGTAAGACAGTGTGTGAAGCCAGACACCCGGGTGGGTTGGTGATCCATTCTGATCCGTAAGAAAAAAAAAAAATTCGAACGAACTCCTTGTGAAGTCAAATTATCGTAATTTGAATTGGCGTGACAGTGGGGGCTGCCACACACTCTCCTCCAAAGTGAGGTACAACTCACAGTAAAGAAGAATACATCAACAACAAAGAACTTTAGACACACACACAGGATTCTGGACACAGCTTGTGTGTGTGACACCACCATGTTGCTGGTTCACCTCCTTCCACTAGTTCCTATAGAAGTGGCATTCAAATATCAGATGCATGGATAATCGTAGCAGATGGTGTTGGACTCATTTATGGAGCTGTCAGGAGATCAGTGGCTCTGAAGGAGATGGGTTTGAGACCATTTGTGAGTGCTGGAAGGGATTCAGCAGCTCTGAGGGATGCAAGGAGCAAATTCCAGTGCATCGAGGACAAAGCTGAAAACTAACAGACTTGATTCACAAAGACAGTTGAGTAAAAACTATTGTGTTCGTGAGCTGAATGAATTTCTGCATGTAACACAAGGCTCAGGAGAAAATCTTCAAAGCACAAAAGTAAGATTTTCATTAAGACACAAAGCAAACCTGGGGATGTGGAACCTCTGAATCAAAGCTCGAACCAGGAGCCCCAACATAAACAGGTGTTAATTTTTCAAACACGAATTCAGATGTTGATTTCTCATACGGATAGAGTCGTTGATTTTTCAAGTGCTCATTCGGCTGTTGATTTTTCTCATATAGAATTCAGATGCTGAATGTTCGAATTCAAATTCGGCTCTTGAATATGGAATTCGGGTGTTGATTTTTCAAACGTCTTCGATTATTGATTTTTCATACGAAATTCAAATGTCAAATGTTCAAATTCGAATTCAGCTCTTGATTTTTCAGATGGAATTCAGGTGTCGATTTTTGAAACACAAATTCAGCTGTTAAATTTTCACGCAGAACACAGGTGGCACCAAACAGGTCTGTTGTTTCTCAGACGTCCTCGGCTCGCCAGCGTAACTCGCTTCACAGCACAGTTGTTCTTGGTTTTATAGCAACATTCAGTCTTCCCAGAGTGATAGAGCTACATCAGACGCCGCCGTGGTAAAGTACTGTATAACTGTCAAAACAGCGCAGTGTGTCACACTGGATGACTCAGTTATAGATGAGAGCAAGGTGAAGCTCCCAAAGCGAGGGGAACGTGACAGCAGCGTGTCTGTGCACAGAGTAATGGGTGCGGTGCGTTACCGTTCCTCCTGCCTTCGCCACGGCTTACGGTCCCCGCACGCACCGGCGCGTACAAATATTCAGGGCTTCGCTGGTCTCCTACTTCCTCACCTTGACAAGAGCAGATGGCGGAAAGCTCTTTCGTCTATAGTATATCTGAGAACTTTTACAAAACAAAGTTCATTGATACTCCACGTTGTGCTCTTATTTCCTGGGCTACAAGGAAAACACACTGGTGGATGTTGGATAAACTCAAAGCAGGACTTTCACCGGGAGCCCAGATGATGAGACAAGGTATCGGAATTGGGACACGTCGTGAGAAGATTGGAGTCTCTTCAAAAAGATGGTGATGGTGGGAAAGTTGGAGGAAAAAGAAGAGCAGCGACCAGATGTCTGGACTCGGTCGTGGGGACGATGGACACTAAGGACAGAACTTTCTGGAAAGACTCTGTATGTGTGGTCCACTAGTGGTCAACCGCACTTCACAGAGGAGCTGTTATTGACATTTATTTCGTTATCTGGCACTTTTCCCCAAAGCACTTTGTGATGCTGAGCTGTTCACGCAGATTCATCCCTTTGTACAGCTGGGTCATTTTTGCGCTATAAATTCCGGGTGAGGACCCTCATCGAGCCTGCAACAGCAGGAAGTAGGATTGAAACCTGGGTCCTTTAAGTCCAAGGCAAAAGCTGTAACCACCGCACCCCCTGCTGGCTGGTCATCGGTTCTAGGCTGTTCTTCATTCCGACACGCAGGCCTGTTTCTGCACGGCAGCTGATTAAATAAAGCCAAAATGCAGCAGGAAGGGGGAGGAGGGGGGATTAGAGGCGCTGTTGTCATGTCTTATCTGTGACTTGTTCACACGTCACAAACGGGGCCCTCACGCGGGGCCGGCGGTGTCGGCGGGGGACACAGCAGACCGACACCGCGTCATTAGCGCGTGCTGAGACGCGGGGACCCCTGGCACATGTCAGCGGCTGCACGCTGGGCGCCCGTACCAACTTGACGTGCCGCGCATAATTTAAACGCTGACATGATGTTTATGCGCGGCGGCGGCGGTGGCGGGTGCGAGGGCTGGACAGGGGTCTGCCTGAAGACTGCGGCGCATGGGGGGTTTGCTAGACGGCGAGAAGGGGCGCGAAGGGGCGCGGAGGGGGGCTGTACGAGTCCTCAGCGGCAGAGTCCACCTGAGACGCCGCGGTGCGGAAACTCGCATCAAAGCCGAACGGGGAGCGACTGGAGGCGGAGCCGCTGGCTCGAAAACACACCGTTCCCGCAGCCCGGGCCGCGTGTCCGCCGGTCCCGCTTCTGCCCTTTAACCGCATACGAGAGGCCTGGAGAGCAGCCGCAGCAGCACGTGTCACCGGTGCGACGATCACATGTGACACGGCACGGTGCAACAACAACGGAGCGAACGGACCGCGGAGCCCAGAGCGTCGCCGTCCGGAACCTGGCACCGCGCACCGTAACGAGGCCCGTCCCCCGTCGCACGCAGGGAACCTCTTTTACGTGTCCCCGTGTCGGTCAGGGTGCGACGGCTGCCCTAAGTGGTCGTTAGCAGAGTGGCGTCGCGGACGCGGCGGCTCGTGACGGGCGCCCCACCCCCACCCCGACGCCGCTCTGCCGAACCCCGACTGCGGCCGTGCCGCGAGAAGGCAGGGCGAGGGAGCAATGCGGACGTGGCGAAGTGGGACGCAAACCCGAGCGGACAGGCGGGAACACGGGGCCACTCGCTCTCTCTAACGGCGCGTGACGTTTATTAGTGCGCCGCTGCTCCCTCCTCCTGTTGTTTGGGGAACTTTTCCTTAATTGACTGAAATCTGCATGTATGAGAGGTGACAGATTGTTGCGAGTTGTTCTTTGCTCTACCAACCACCCCCCCCCCCCACCCCCACCATCCATGAATTATACATATGGACCGGCTGGTCGGGACCCCCTTGTCCTGCCACCGGTGCTAATCCCCAGTCCGAAATGTGACGACGAGATTAGAGAGGGCAGGGGGTCCGTTCCAGCCCCGGGGGGATGTCGGCCCGCAGACTGCGGGTGGGACGCGGTCGTCGGGGGGTTTATCATTGACTCGTCCTGTTAGCGACTGTCTAACACATAATTAAAATGCTCTCACCCCAAAGTGCGGCTGATATGAGACAAAGACAGTTTCGGTTTCAGTCCAGTTCTGTTTCCGTGTTTCTGCGGTCTGGTACCCTGCGTGAGCCCCTCCGACCCGTACGACCCAGAGCTCCGGACGACATTGAGCCTTTTCACATCCTTGGGTCCCTCTGAGTCCCTCTGAGACAGCAGGCAGCGCACAGGAGAAGTCGTGGACAATAATCGGCAGGTTATGGGTTCAGATCCCTGGAGAGGCCCCTTTCCCCTCCTGTTTAAAAAGACACCTGTGTGGCTGCTTTAAAATGTGCTGCTCAATAATGTATGTAACAGAACCTATAAACTGTGTAACTGGGCTTTAAATTAGAATGCAACACGTGGCGTGGTGTTCAGCAGCGCTGCCTCCGCATTTGGAGGTTGGAACTCACCTCCTGGTGTAGTGACCTTCACCAAGGTTCTTAACTGAGACAGGAATGAACACTGTGCTCAGGGTAAATCATTGTGATTTACCTTGGAAAAAAAAAACATTGACTTCCTTCCATTCTTTCCACGCAACCATCAACACCAGTGTGTTGGTTCACTGACACTTTCATCCAGAGTGAATCATGTTGCTTTTACCTGGCTGGGTACTTTACCAGATGAGTGCAGGTTACATTTTTGCTCAGAGCTGGAAGGGAGGTTCCTCCGCAGGACCGCATTCGACAGCTTCGACGTGGGTCCGGAAGCAAGCGCTTACGCTCAAAGGGTTTGGGTTCGCATCCCACCTCCCGCTGCAGTCCCCTTGATCGAGGTTCTTCCCCTTCATTAAAACAGAAAATATAGGTTTGAATCCCACTCCTGCTAAAGTGCCCTTGAGTGAGATGTTTACTCTCAGCTGATATGGTAAAAATGATCCGGCTGAAAACACAGTTAAATCAGTGTGAACAGCTTTGAAGAAAAGCATCAGCTAAATGAATAAACATGTAACAACTTTCTAGGGAGAGCATGGAGATCAGAGTTGCCACCTTTCCACTCGCAGGCTCTAATCCCACCTCCTGCTTTCATACCCGTGATCGAGGTAATTTCTCCAGTAAAAATTACCCTGCTGGATGCAATGGGTAAATCACTGATGAATGAATAACACACACACTTTCTGAACCGCTTGCCCCATACGTGGTTGCAGGGAACCGGAGCCTAACCCGGCAACACAGGGCGTAAGGCCGGAGGGGGAGGGGACACACCCAGGACGGGACGCCAGTCCGTCACAAGGCACCCCCAGCGGGACTCGAACCCCAGACCCAGTGGAGAGCAGGACCCGGTCCAACCCACTGCGCCACTGCACCCCCTTCATGAATGAATAAATGCGCATTTAAAAAAACTTGCTTTCCTGCTTGTAAAATGCACTGACCTGAGCCTATGCCCTTCCCCCGAGTCCACCTCCACCTGACAAAGATCTGCTGAAGCTACAACCAGACCAGGACTAAGAGCCTGAGAGGTGCACAGACACCGAGGCCCATCCGCGGCCAGTTAAAAACCCTCTTCTTTACTGCCGACACCGACTCGCACCTGCAGCCTGGCGCCCGGCGCTCATCCTGAAAGTTTACTGAAATAAACAGTATATATGATATATACAGTATATAGATACATGAGCCTGCTGCTCCCATGACAACAACACCAGAGCTGTGGGCGTGGAGATTTATTCATGCGCCGTCACTGCCCCGGCTGACTGCTCCGACAGGCTCCACCGGCTGCGCGTCGGCCGCGTCCCGTCTGGTGCGGAGATGTGCCGTTACCCAGAGGCGCGCATTTCACACGCGAGGCGGCACTTAACCTTTAAACAGATGGATAATTCCAAATAGCGCCATAAACTTAATAGGCTCTAAACAACAGCTCCCCGAGCAGCCGGCTTCGCCGTCCCGTCCTTTTTCCCAAAGCGTCGCGCCCGCGTCTTCGCACCCGTCACCCATGACGGCTGTCCTGATGTGCGCTTCCCGCGTTAAAAAATTGTCATCTCGGTGCGTTCGAACCAGCGCCGCGGGCCCCACCTTCTAAAGGACATTTCCGATATTATGAGGATTCCTCGCATCGTATTGTCGAGCTCCCAAAGTGTGCCGAAGGTCTGCTGTCTTTCCATGAGCCCTTTGTGTTGCGTTCACAGCTCCACGTATTAATAGCGTCCTTCGCTGACCGGACACCTGTGTCCAAGCTCACTTACAGCGTTGCGTAATCAACCTTACACTGATTTACCCATTTATGCAGCAGGGTGGTAACCACAAAGTGCACTGGAAGCAGCTGTAAGCGACATGTCACCTGCTGCCCCGAGACCCTCCAAGGTTGGAGATAAAACTTGTTCAGAACAAAACCCAGAAAGAACTAAATGGTTCAAAGTCATGAACCCCCCCGTCACCCCACGCCCCCATCCCCAAACAGCCCACAATTCCACGCTGTGACCAAGAGCTGCTCCCCCTCCAGGTCCAACCTCCAAGCGTCCGAGTCACCCTCAGCAGAACGCGGTCTCGGTCGCCGGACGTCTTGACCAGACGCCGGGACTCAAAAGTCTACCGAACCGGTTGAGGAGACGAGAGCCGTGACTCCTGGTGGCTCCGGGTGACGTGTGTAAGTGGAGGAGAGAACCCGCATCTCGTTCAGCAGCGCCCTCTTCCTCGAGGGACCAGGCGCCTGCGAAGCACACAGAGGAGCTCAGCCTGCAGGTCAAAGGTCAAGCGGGTTAAAGGTTACCCAAGTGCCAGATGATGGCCGGTTCACGTTTATCGTCAACGTGTTTATCATCGCTTCCCGATGGGCGGCCATACCAAAAATACGTGTTTTTGGTCATCTGTCTGTGAAAGTAGTTCATGGGATTCTGGGCCTCCGGGTTCGAGGGCTGCGGGTGGAGTATCTGGCTGAGCGATGAGTCACTTGGGGACTTTCTGTCTGACTTCAAACGTGTGGTGGGTGGGTGGGGGGCACTGCTGACCGCTCCTCGCCCTGAGATCACCATTTACACACGTTCGCTCTGTTTTTGTGCCTCATTCCTGGCACGGCGGCGCCGGGGGGGGGGAGGGGGTGGGGGTGCAGGAATGCAGGTCACATAAATGTGAACGAGTCAAAACTGAACATTTTTCCTTGCCGTGGAAAAACCACAGAAAGTTCATTCAGTCCCGCAGCACCCTGCTCCAGCACTTTTACCGTGGGACTTTAAATTAGTTTTCTTCTTCATCTTCTTTTTCTATTGATAATAATAATAATAATAATAATAATAATAATAATTGACAACAGCAGCACCGCTGGGTCACAGCAACATTGATAGAGAAACAGCAGTTTCAATTTCAATTTCAATTTCAATTTCAGTGTGTTTTTACAGAGCTCTTCTCACACAGTGACACGGAACAAAGGATCAAAGGTTCGCTGTACATCAAATTACTACAGTAACTACATTCATTATTAAAGCTGTAAGTAAGTCTAGGGCACAAAAAAAAATACTCCCAAGCTCTGGTGGTCCAGGTGCCAGTGAATTCCCACCTGCTCTCGTACCCTGGATGAAGGCAGTTACCCTGAACTGATACAGTAAAAGTTACCCTGCGGTACAAATCACTGCAGGTAACTCAGTGCACAAAGCTCACTTTGTAGGTTTCGAGAGTTTGTCTGATACTCATAATAAAATGGAAATTGAGGTGTGATTTTTAACTGGCCACTTCAGACCATGTGCGCGCACGCACACACACACACACACACACACACACACACACACTTGGGACAACAACACCTCTTTTTTGCTGTGAACTTCTGATGCCATCTTTGTTGTTATGATCTAATTAATTGCACCTCCAACCCTCCTGTCCCTCATTTACTGAACTTCCAGCTCAGTTCACTGTTTGTCTGAGAACGAGTCACAATCGGGTCTCCTCTACGCTCCTGACGAAGCGCTGAATGAAGGGACCTGTGCACCACTTGTCATTAAGGGGTACACCAACAGGGCTGTGTGGATGAATCTCACACACAAGTGTGTTTCTGCACATTCACCACTGCCTCAATCCTCCATTTAACCCCCCCGCATTTTCATTTATTTGTCAGATGCTTTTCTCCAAAGCAACTTCCAATGAACTCTATGTAGTGTCATCAGCCCACACACCTTATTCACCTCAGTGACTTACACTGCTAGATACACTACTTACACTGGGTCACTCATCCATACATCAGTGGAACACACACACACACACACACACACACACACACACACACACACACACACACACACACACTATGGAGGAACCTGAACAGCATGTCTTTGGAGTGTGGGAGGAAACCAGAGCACCCAGAGGAAACCCACACAGACACAGGGAGAACATGCAAACTCCACACAGACTGAGCGGGGATCAAACCCATGTCCTCTCACACAACCCAAGCGCTGTGGGACAGAAGCGCTACTCACTGTGCCACCGTGTTGCCCAAAACAGACCCCAAAAACGGAGAACCATCAAACAGGAGAATCATTTTTATTCCAGTGGCACTGGGTCCAGAGCGAAGGCCTGCGATGCTTACTGTGCCATCGCTGCTGTTTTCTTCGCAAAAGCACAAGGTTTCGTTGAACCAACATGCTGTTTTCATGCCCTAATGGTGCTTTTTGGGTCGTGTCCCACATCGCTGTGACAGGCAGAATGGGCCTCGCTGCCGCTGACAGCTTATGGAGGAACTCGGTGGCTAGATGAGTGTCGGGAGCAGTGCAGTGTGGGTGGTCTGCCATTTGTGTCTCCTCAGCTTTACACTGGTGGGCGTGTGTGTGTGTGTTTGGTCTCATTTTTCTCCATTAAAACGTACATTTTCCTAACAAGTCACGTCACTCGCTGCTGTGGGAAAATGAGCAGGACCTGAAAGAGATCTCCCTCTGTATTGCTGAACTTCTCGGAGTATTTATGTGCTCGGCGTCGACCCGGTCGTTCCGGTCCCCCCGATCGGGCCCTTTCCAATAAATCACCAGGTGCAGCGCCGCAGTTGGGTCGCGTCCCTCGGTGCTCGGGGGCTGCCGGGGGTGCTCCGCACACCCACGGGTTTTTCCTTCTCCCGTCGGCCCCCACCGATCAATGTCCTCTAGAAGCTCCTCGCAGCCCAAACTGCTTTTGCTACTTGTGAAGACTTGTGGACGTCCAGTAAGATGGAGCTGGGCTCCTTCCTCCTCCGAGGCCCAGGAGACACTCGTTTTGTGCTCGCCTTGGGCCAGCGGGGGACGCTCCTCATTCACTCGTGGCCGAGCTGCGGACTCGACCGCATGGAAACGCGTTGCTCGCTTTGCCACAGAAGGAGAAGGAGGAGGTGGACCAGCCAAGCTGGTCAGGAGGAGAACCCGTGGGGAACAGCTCCGGTCTGGCAAAGTCACGGGTTCCGTACTGTTCGGAACGAAAGCTCTTCAGGACGTCCCGTGAGGTCTCGAGCGCGATGAGCTCCTGCTCGCATCCAGCGCTTGTCATACTAACATCTGCTGATACTGTTGCATTAGTGTCAAGTTCTAAACCCATCGGGTCACCCCCATGTCCCTCGACTGAAACTCATTCCATCAGTGTGGCCAACCGCAGTGCATTCTGGGTGTTATTTTGCTCATGTTCACACCAGTGGAGTGTTTCCAAATTGCTGAAGAAGTGACACCGGACTGGTAACACAGCGATATGAATAATTTGCTCCCGATATGTTTCACGAGTTCCTGCTTTAGATCTTACGTTTGCCCACCGTGTCAGCTACCGGAGGCCGCGTTTTACCATGGGAGCAGGACCATGCAGAGCAGGTCACAGCCTTTCTCGTTCGCACCGTAAGGGCTGCTTGCGGCGACCCCGCGGCGACCCAACGCTAAACTGGCTGAACGTGCTGTGACCCCATAGGGTCCCATCGCTGACACATCCGCCCTCCAGCACAGACAACTGTACCTCCCGTCAGGGTGTCCCTGGACTGATCTGTACTATAATTAATTCCCATTAATTTTAAAGTTCTTTCATATCTGCAGCTCTGTCTCCTTCTCTCAATGTAACGCATAAATTATACTTTTGCCGAGATGTACGTCGCTTTGGACAAAAGCGTCTGCTGAATGAATAAACGTAAAGTTCGTCATCATTCTGGGAATATGGGAATATATAGGTGGGAGATGGGAATATATAAATTATAGCCAATAAATAAACTTTCTTGTACAGAGAGAAATTCTGAATCCCCCGAGAGCCAGCAAAGATGGTTTCTTGGATGATTATCGAGAATTTGGTCCAAGCCCCATCCCAGGGAATGCGAAACTATTTAAAGCACAGAATGTTCTTCATAAGATGCACTGAGACTCAACACTGGAACGTGTACAGTTTGAGGGTTACGTTAAAAAACATTTTGTCCTCTAGAGAGAACAAATCTGAGTGTCTGGGTCGCAACAATTTATGATCCTAATTTTTCTCTCCGGTCTTCTATAATTCTCCGTTCCGTTGTGACGCCTCCTTTGTGTTCTTTCACGGCTCCCGGTGCGTGACCCTCTCGCCGTCGGCCGTCCAGGCGAGCGGCGCCCCGAGCGGTTCTTATATCTCGACTGGACGGGAGGCTCGCGGCTCCTTCTTGCAAGCGAAACGGGAGGAGCTACAGGAGTGGGAGGAGTTATAAGGACAGACCGAGATGCTCACAGGCCTGCTGCTACTGCCGATTCGCCCCATCCATCACAGGGCTCCTCACGCAGGCCGCGGGGTGTAATGCGCTGAAGTCGGGCCAACAGATAACTGCGTGGAATTAAACTCACTGGGTGTCAATATCCATCACAGGCGACGAGAGGAAACGAAAATAAACAGCTGGATCCGTCGTGCCGATAGCCCGAGGTGCTGCAGTCCTCCTCAGACGGGTCCCTCACAGCACGTCGTGTGTCACATCCTATTTTTTCGGGGCGATATTGCAAGACATTAGACAATAGCGTCCTTTTATTGCCGTTTAATACGCTAATGATGACGGAAGCGGCACGAAAGCCTCTCCTGAGAAATGCTCGTGCGTTCTGCAAAGTGTGGGATAATAGATTTTTTTCATAACCTCCCAAAAAAGTGTACGGAAATGATAGCGTGTCGAGGGGGGATGTGCAATGACACAACTCTCATTAAGTCGCTTCGAAGACCCGGCGAATCCCGGGTCGCGTGACGTCGAGCTGCTTCGAGTTCAAGCGAGATGGTACCTCGTACCCCGACCGGCAGCCGCTCCCCGTCCCCATCCGTCGTTCGCCTTCCCGCGGTAGAGCAGCAGAGGACGTCCTGACACGACGCTTTTAATCGATGCTGTTTGTAATTTTTCCCGAATCCCAAGTGATGCTGATGGAGTGAAACATGTCCCACGCAGAGCAGCGAGACGAGCGCTACTTATATTATCAAACACTACAGCTCGAGGCTATCTCGGTATCAAGGGCTTTCGACACAGGGAATGCTGGGAAGTGCGGGAGCGACGCCCGGTACGGCAGTGCAGAACGCGCTCCGTAGACACAAGGCTGCTTGTTAACAGCGAGACGCTTATCTTAAAAGCGGCGACGAAGAAGCCCAGGTGGGACGTGCAGAGACACAAAGGACACTTTTGCGGGAGCCGCAGCGCTCGGCGGAGCCCCTCGTCTCTCCAGCAGCCGTCACATGAGCTCCGCACAGGATGGATGTTGCCTGAGAGTCAGAAAGGGCCCACGGACGAGCGCAGCTGGAGAAGATCGGCGCTTCTCTCCACCCCATCCAGCTCGTCTCCAGCTCCGCTCCCCGTTGGGCCGCAACCTTCCCCGAGCTCGACCGTGCCGCCGGCTTCGGTCCCTCCACGCGGCGACCCCGCCCCCCGGAGCCGCGCACCAACACGCTCACGTGGGTCGCTTTCGTGTCACGAGGGCATAATGATGACCACGATGATGATGATGATTATTGTCGACGCCAGATGCCGCAGTTCGGCGCTATTTCGGCTCCGTCCCGAAGGGAGCCATGCGAGCACCGCGGCTTGCGAGCGCTGGAACGGTCGGTCTTTGTCGGGGGGCCGAGATTCCCCGCCGCCAAGCGGAGGCGTCGCGGCCTGCCGGTCCCCCCCTCCCGCCTCGCCCGGTTTAATTGACCATCATCGCAGGGACTGCCCGTGATTTACTGTCCGCAAAATGTAAATGATATACACGGCAGATGTTTTATATTTTCTGAACATTTATTTTGGAGCGGCTGTTTAATTAAAATTTATGAAGTGAATCTGCTGAATTGCGCCGGCGATTGATGATCTCCCCGGGCTTTGTCTGCGGGGGACGCTGACTGATGGCCGACGGGGAGGTTTCGACAAGGGCGGTTCTCCTGCCGCGGGGCCGCCGGGGACGCGGCGGGTCCGGGTGCCGCCGGGTGCCGCCGGCCGCCTCGGCCCCGCCGGGTCGTTATCTTTATTTCGCCGCACGTCCTTCCGGAGCGACGACAGACTTTTTCCACCAGAACCTTTTTCATGGAGACGCAAAGTGTCCCGCAGCGCACTGCGGGATTGCAGGGCTGCAGCCCGTTCCGACGGAGCGCTGCGAAACACCTTCCTCTCTCGCCGCTTCCTCTTCGCTCGTCGGCCGTCGAGCTGCCGGGAAGCGTCACTCCGTGCGGAAATTAGCCATCTGTGCGAGCGGCGAAGGAGGGGCCCGCCAGCCTGCGGGTCATCTCCTCCGCAAGCGCTCGGCTCGGCTCGGCTCGGCTCGGCGCGTCGGGCCTCCCCGCTCTCTCCGCTCTCTCCGCTCCTCCGTCTTTCTGCCTCTTCCCCATTTGGACAGCAGAGCCGTAAATATTATCGAGGGTGATTTTATGCGTAAAGCGGTTGCTGCGATCGGTTGTTCGAGACAGGCCCTTAGAGGCAGTTTAACGCGGTGACGGAATGTGACTTTGACGGAATGTGTCTGGTTGTTCATCCTTTTCTCTATTTTCACGCAGACGTTGTTTCCCGTTTCCCGCCGGAAATGAGCACCGTCGTAACTCGACGGATTTTGAGCGATTTGCTCACTTTTCCGCAATTCCGTAGCCGGTGTCACACGACCCCACCTGCTAAACATTATTATCGCCTCGCGTTGTATTTGCACGTATCTTCATGTACGTACAATTTCGCAGCGTCACGCTTCTGCCTCTGCGCTGCTCTGACCTGTTCCGTTAATTCATTTTTAATTTTAAAAAAAATCACTCGTTTTGTTCTAAGGCGCTCCAACGCCCTTCTCTCCATCCGTCCCTTCAGCTCTCATTATGAGTCCTGCTGCTTCTCTCCACCCAGCAAACACAGCAAACACTCCACACCTGTGTCTCTATTTATTCTTTATTTCCTCTCTAAACTCGCCCTGCTGCTGTGTTACCGTGACCTGCTTTTGTTCTCTTCCGAGTGTCCTTAAGATATTGGGGGGAAAAGATTCATTATTAGCGTGGAACTGCTGGAAGTTCTCGGTGAAGAGCGAGTCCAGCCGGCGTGCGACGCGCGAGAGATCCGTTTTTAAAGGGTACATCTCTGTACCGCGGTAAAACAGTAATTAATCCATGTACAACAGGATGCTGTAGAACATAAGGAGATGAACATGTTTGAAGAAATAACAAGCGAAAACAAAAGAGGAACAGGTGATAAATATTCATAGCTCATTTGAACGCCACAGCCCACAAACGTAGTGCAGGTAAAACAATTATTTGCATTTGGCAGGAGGAAGGTGAGAACAATGGAGGGACACGGGGGGCGGCGCTCGGATCATCCCGCCGCCGCTTCGGCAGCTTGCCGCGTGGGTTTGTGCGCGAGTGGGTGTGTGTTGCGTGCGTGTGTGTTTGTGTCTTTGACTCTCTATGTTTAAATCTGGCTAAACAGCACGCATCTGACAGTTTTGGGAAGTGCGGAACGTTCCGGAACGTTCCTCGCGGCCAATCCCTCGCCCCCCGTCGGGGCCACTTCTCGAGGCGACGCGCGGCCTCGGCAGGCCCGGGTTCGGGCGCCGTTGCTTGGGCCCCGTGGATGCAGGGCGGGTCCTTCCCGCCGTCTCCCTTGTCCCTCGTGCCCCCGCACAGGTGAGCCGGTGGCCACGGCGCCCGTGAGGACGACCGTCATCAGTGCCGCTTCACCGGGGGCTTCCGTGGCGGCCGCTTTAGCGGTTATAGATGTCACCTCATGTTGTGGAGGAGCTCGGCTCACATCCCACCTCCTGCTCTAGGTGTTTACCCTGAACTGACACAGTAAAAATGAGCCTGCTCCACAAACGCGTAAATCAGTGTAAATGAGTAGCCAAACACTCTGTTTCTTCGGAGAAATAAAATGGCTAAATAAACTGATAATTATCAGTTAATTTTTAATGCAGTTTACCACAAACTCTATTGATCCTGAAGGACTCTGCCCACGGTTACAGCGCAATGATGTATTTTAATGTAAATGACATATTTTACTATTTGAAACTGGGAGCGAAAAAGTGGCTGTAACTGACGTCAATTTTGTGGCAGGTGGCGCAGTGTTTGGAGCCTCACCTTTCACTTGAAGGAGCCAGGTTCGAATCGCACATCCTGCGGTACTACCCTTCATCAAGGTACTTACCCTGACGTGACGCAGTAAGAATTACCCTGCTTTGTAAAGGGCTAAATCACTGTAGCTGGCTTAGTGCACAGGCGAAAGTCCCTAAATTACCATGGTGTGTGTTTGTGCCGCCTGCTTGCCCGGTGCGCTCCCTGTAGGGACCGGACGGCCACACCGCACCTCGCTTTTGTATTCCATGAATAATGCAGCCAAAGAACACGTTGTGTGGAATTCTCACAAGATTTATGGGCTTCTGTTTGGGTCATAATTCAAAGTTCATGCTCACATATATCATATTTTGAAGCACATAGATTATGAGGAAGAAGGCATTTATCATATTATGAGACACGCAAACAGTTGCTTGCGCACACGCACGCACACACACACACACACGCACGCACACACACACGCACGCACACACACACACGCATGCTCACACACACAAAGCGGCATGTTTGCCCAGTGACACGTCTCCTCTGTCGAGAGCAGAGAAACGCGCTGATGTCCCACCCAGCAGACTGCGAGACGAAGACCGATACTAAAAATGCCCCCTGGGGGTGTCATGGATGTCCACCCCGCTCTCTCTGACCAAACACACCCTCCCTCCCAGGTATCAGACCTCCCACTTGAGACCATCCAGAAGGACATGTTCCGGCAGCGTCAATCACTCAGTAACCAGCTGGGCTACAATATTCAAACCGAGCAGGTGGGGGGGGGGGGGGGGGGGGGGGGGCAGCAGGTAGTGTATTGGCTAGAGCTGTTGGTTGCAGTTGAAGGACCCAGGCTGAAATCTCTGCTCCTGCTGCAGTACCCTTGATCACGGCACGTACTGTGAATCGACACAGTAAAAAGTACCCTGCTGTGTAAACAGGTAAATCAATGTAGATATCTTCGTGCACAAACCTCACATCGTAAGTTACTTTAGATAAAGGTGCAAAACAAAAGGAAAGCCTAACGTTAGTGTAAGGTTATTCTACCCAGACGTGTGGGAAAAAGCTTGGCTGTGGACCCCCGGCGACGGCCGCAACGTGTCAATGGCCAAAGTGCCAAAATGCCCCCTTGTCACTTTTGAAAATGTCCTTTTTCTTCCTTTGTCGCCTCTTATTAATTCCACGGCGCGCATTTCCGCACGTCTGGACCGAACCTGTGACGCCGACGTTGTCCGGAGAGGGCGCCTGGCCGAGGGGGAGAGGACGCTCGCCGCGTTCACACACCCGGCGGCGCCGCGTGGACGTGGGGACGGATCCGAGGCCCGTACGCGGTCGCGGCGACTCTATTTCTGCTAGGGCCTCTTTAACGATCACCCTGTTTTCCTGATGTCATGTTTTGCAGAACCACTTTAATTAAAGGCTGCCAGGGCGCAGCGAGGGATGGAGCGGCGCCTTAATGCAGCCAAAATAAAAGATAAATAAGGAGGCAGAAACACGGCAGAGCTCAAGCTGTGGCATCTCGATCAGACCCAGGCTCCTGACAATAAAACCGAATTCTGCAGGAAAAAGTGTATTTTTACTCTTCGCAGACATCGGCTTTGTGCGTTTTTCAAGTGTTAAAACGAAACCGAGTCACATTTTATACAGTTCAGCTGACAATTTTCTCTAAAGTGACTTGCAGTGGGAGGTTTGCACGTGGAGCTGCATACACTGATTTACACAGCAGGGTAATCTTTACTCTATCAGTCTGCGGTTAGTACCTTGATCAAAGGTGCTGCCGCAGGAGGTGGGATTGGAACCCAGGAGCTCTAACCGCTCGCCTACCTGCTGCCCCTGTATTTATTCACATTTTTCCAGACGACAAGTGACAGCTCACCTTTCACATATCACTTATTAATTTTTAGAGATCACAGCTCACCGGGAGTAATTACAGAGCACATTCATATTTTATTGACCCCAAATCAGTAATTAATCAGGATCTTTGATGTAAAACTTCACAAATGTGACAAGACATGTCGGTCGGTCGGCCGTCGGCTCTGGGCTCCGCTCTCGAGTCCTTCGAAACGTGTGTGTCGATGCCATGCGGAATTGCGCCCCACGTTCTTCTTCCTTTGCCCTTGTTAATTTAGTTGCCGAACTGCAGTTGTTACGCACCCCCCCACCCCGTCTGAGATGGGCGGAGCGAACTGCTTCTGTGCCTTTCGAAACTGACCCCCCAGTAGACACAGAGTAGAGACCTAAATCAGTGCAACACAAGGAAAACAGCACAAACAACAAACAAACAAGCAAACAAATAAATATACGTAGAGACCACAAAGGCGTCTTTCGAAAAGGGGGGAGAGAGAGAACAAAATCAGATTTCAATTGCCGGGGATGATGAATGTGTTGTCTGAGCGCCATCGCCATCTCGGTCATTACAGCTCCAGCCATTATTATGGAAATCTTTGTCCTTTTCGTTTTCGCCATAATGCTGTGGCGCCGGCGTTGGACAATAGAGCGACACCGACCATTCGGGGAACACCTATGTCTGTCCAAACCCGCGTCAGCGCTGCGGGGCGAAGCCACATGAAGCGCATTTTGCGACGGATCCCACAGGTGCGATCACGGAGACATGATAATCAGATGATGTCGCGGACGCTGACGCCCATTCCCACGTCTTCTGATGCTAATGAGTCTCTATGGCGATGGCTGATAATCCAATCAGAGCTCTTGCTCAGCGTCCACCTGTCTGGTTGGGTCGCGAACCAGCCAGTCAGAGGGACCGCATTAAGACGGGTACCACTGATGACCCCCCAGGCGTGAGCGGGATCAAGTGGGTCAGGTGTCCAGTGTCCAGTGGTCTATGGCAGATGCTCTTGACCCTTGACCAGGTCATGGAGGAGGGGTCACTGGGAGGTCACCTACGGGCTGAAAGGGGGTACCCTGTGTGGACAGGAGCCCGAGGCCTTTGGTTGTCATTGTGATCGGACAGCTGTTCAGTGCAAACCACCCCCCGACCAGCTTTTGAACCACGTTGGATTGATTTCCAGATTGAAATATGTGATATTCAAAATCTCGCTGATAGATTGGTTTGCTTGAATGCTCCAGGAATGTGGAATCCAGTGTCAAAAGGTCGGGCGGAAGAATCGATCCAGGGTGAGACAAGTGGAACGAACAACGGGGCCACGATACCGTTGTACCTGTAGGACGAACGGTTCCGAACAGGAAGACGCCTTTAACTCTTCACTTCGTTTACTTGTTCGGCACACGGTGCAGAAAAGCAACAACCTGCCGTGTCACTTAGAAGAAGGAGAAGTCAATGCGCATCCGTGGAGAGCTGAGAATGTGCTCCATGTGCGAATCCTCCCCGAAAAGAACTCGTACGAACATTCACAATGTGTGTGCGCAGCACTACTGACCGCCCCTCTGGTCCCCGTGATGGAAGATTCCCGTTCATCCAAATTACACTCCAGTGCTTTACTTTAGTTTTTCGAGTACAATACCTTCCTCTATGTGGGTACAGAAAGGGTCGCCCCCGGCAGGGCCCCAGGTGCGTCTTTCCTCACTTTGTCATTGATGACCTCTTACCTCTGACGGCCTTCCTCTTTGATCACATGGTCTCCTGCAGTCATTCCGCGTCGGTGACACCCTGCGACCCCCACCGTGCAATCCCAGAGCGTCACACCGCCCTTGACAATTACGCTCCGCGGTGCCGGAGTGTGTTTAACATCCCCTCTGGGCCGGTAGCGGTGGCAGCGAGCGAACCCCACGCAGGACGAATGCTCTTCTCGGGAGGTTGGAATCACCGTCCGAAGGCAGACCGGCGAGCTCCGAATTAGCGTGGAGCAGCAATTGTTTTTCTTTATTAGCTCTCTGGAGCTGCAGGTTCAATTAGGTTTCTTTCTCCTCTCGTCTTTCCACCGAAATGGATGCTCAGTTTCTACGTGCTGTAAGCAGGTGTTCTGTGGAAAAAGAGCCTTTTGACCCTTAAGCGTGCTCTTTGCGTGGGCTGCGAAATGTTCTCTGTACGCTCGCTGTATCGATGGCCCATCTCAGAACACGAATTCACGCGCCGGGCTTTGTGCCGCCGTGTGGGAGTGCGTCTGTTCTCTCCTATGAAAAGAGAGATCATTCTGAAAGGAAACCTGGGCAGGTATGAATCACTCTCAGCTCGCGAGACACACGTGACCCCTTTCTGTCGACTCAATTCAAAGCTTTTGAGCCATGATTGATAACAGTGTGTTACTACATTTTAAAAAAGTGTTAACAGCAATAAAAGTGTAAATGATGACAAATGGAACGGCTGCGAACAGTCAAGACTAATCACTGCACACGCTAACTTTGACACGCAGCTTTTCCTGAGGAATGATGATACGCAGCAACCCTGGCGATCCGCTTTAGCACGGTACCGTGGGAAAACATTTTTTATAGTTAGTCTGGGAGACTTCGGGAAAAGCTGAAAGGTTGTGTTGCTACATGGACGGGGTGGGTAACGAGCTGCAGGCCATCATGATTTTGACAGTGGAAACCAACCGACCAACCAATGAGCTAACCGACCAATTCATGTAGAAATCAACAAACCGACTAACTGACCCACAAAACAGTCTAATCGACCAACCAACCAACCAACCAACCAACCAACCAACCAACCAACCAACCAACCAACCCTCCAACCCTCCAACCAACCCACAAAACAGACAAATGAACCAAGCGACCAACCAGCCACCCCACCAACCAAACAACCAACTATAATTATTTATATTCGTTTGATTCCTTTATTTTCATTTGAACTTTGCTCAAATTGATTTAGATCCTGCTCCCTACAGTGTGGACGCAGAGGACTCTGCGGTCGACGGTGAAGGCGACGTCCGCCTCGAAGGTCATGACCAGCGATCCCTTCTCCTCAGCCCTGACTTTCACACACCGTAAAAATAACTCAGTGCTGGATGGCCTGGCCTTTTTGTTGGAAACACGTCAACGTGTAGGGGGCGGGGCCACAAGGGATCGAAAGACCGGTCATTTCGTGTTATTGACACCACCCTGAGATGGGCAAACGGGGCCCTGGCTGATGCCTTGTGAGGTGCTACAGAAACTCGCTGACAGCCACAGACGGAGCCAACGGGGACCCTTCCCTTTAACTGTCACCGGCGCCTCTCTGGAGATGCAGCCAGACCTGCCGATGCTAATTAATGACACCGGAGAGGTGAGAGCCGACTCGGGGACGAGCACGAATCAAACCCAAAGTTTCCTTCGCCTCTTCCATATGGAGCAAATTAATTATGTCTCTCGCACGTTGCAGATTGTGTTTTGCATATCCATGTGTTCTCAAAGATGGGGAAAAAACAGAGAAAACAATGAAGTACCTTCTCCACACATGGGGAGCGAAGAAAAGGGAGAAAAAACACAAGTGAGACATAAATGGATTGATATATAAATGACTCGGTGTGAAACTGTAGAACAGCTGTCTTTATTAGCACCTCTAACACGGCGCCCACACTGCGCAGCTCCGCTTTCCGCCTCGACGTTTCCTTCCTCTCTCTCGCTCTTTCTTTCTGCTCCTTGTGTCTTTCTTGTTCATGGTCACTGGGAGGAATTTCCAGCCTTTGTCTTCTGCTGACGTCTCTCAGCACAAAGTCATACCGCAGTAAAAGGACCGTGCTGCACGGTCCCGCTGTGAAACGGGTAACAAAGATGAAAGGGAATCGAAATGACGGTTAATTGACGACGGCGAAGCGCTCGGGTTCGGGCCGCGCCGGCGCGCGTGTGTTTCCGTGAACGTGGGACGATGCTCGGAGTTTGCGGCAAGATGGGGGACATTCACTCTTTGGATGCTGGAGCTTTGAACACATGAGGGTGAAGCCGTTTGATCCGAGTCCTGGAACACGTCAGAGTGGGAGAGCGTGGTCCAAACCCACGTCGGCGTGCAGTCAACAAGGAGCCTAGTTTTCTGTTGACGGCAGTGGTCCTGGGAGCCCCCACCGTGGCCTAAACACATATTCGTCCGTGATGAAAGGATGGGAAGCCGGGGGTTCTTAGGGGGTCCCATGACGGGGCTCAGTAGTCCTTGCCGGGTCCCCCATCCTGAATTTGCTGATAAATGTCAGTTACCTGTGATGTTCTCCTGTAAGTGTTGTGACTGAGGACGTCCTTCAAAGGTCCAGCGGCAGGGCCCCTCCCAGGAGCAGCAAATTTCACGTTAGGAGTCTGCGATAATATCGACGACTCTCCCCGTAGCCCTTCGATGGGTTCTCATCTGAGGGCTGAGGACAGAGTTTCCTCGCGGAGCATCGCTGTGTCGGCATTTTTGGTGACGTTCCTATGGCAACATTGCTGCGACAGTAGGGCTTGTGCAGCAGTGCTGTGGTGATGATCCCCTAGCGATGGCATCGTAATGATGGTGCAATGGCAATGGCCGTGATGTTGCTATGGCAACGGCGCTCTAGGTTATGCTTTGGTGACGACCGCACCAGCCTTAGGAGCCTGCGGTCAAGCCGGTGAACATGAGATCTGTTCCACAGTGATGGCGGGGAGCAGGATGATGGGTGGGATCAGCAGATTTGGGGGTGGGGGTGGGGGTGCCGGGGTTGGGAGGGTGGGGGAGGAGGCTTGCAAATGAGCAGTAAGTGTGTGTTCTACTGAAACCATTAGGCAGCTTATTCGTTTACAGGGAATGCAAATTGACTGACATTATCGGTTCGCTCCCCTCCTCATTAGCGGGGCCGAGGGGGACGGCTTCATACTGGTCTCCACGGCAATAGCACCCCCCCACCAGCCCTCACAGTTACCCCGCCCTCCCTGAAATCACAGATCAAAGGCTGAATTTGTAAAGCTAAGGGTTGGGCGAATGTGCCGGGCTCGGCCTCCAGGGGTCCCTGGTTCACTCATTATTCCTCTGATTGCCCCCCATTTGGCCTCAGGATTACCTCACATCTCCTCCCTGCTGGCTCCAGCAATACAGGGAATAATGTAGCTGTGATGATCAGAGGGAGGGACCAGAGATAGAGAGAGAGAGGACTAAGCCCCTGGTCCTCCGGTGGAGGACCGTCGCTGTGGAGGGATGGAAGATCAGCGAGAGGAGCGAAGGAGAGGGAGGAGAAGCTGGACGACGGAAGACAAACTGGTAAAGGTGGTAAAGCTGGGCTCGTCACTGAGGTGAGTCCCCAAACTCACATGGAGAAGTGCCCAGGCCAGTGTCTGCTCGGAGGAACATCTCGCAGTAGCATCTGCTTACACACACACACACACACACACACACACACACACACACACACACACACAGCAATACTGAAGGGTTAACACCTGGATACCTGTTACCTGTGATTCAGATTCAGGTCCTTCCACAGGAACCGCAGTGGTGAGGGGGATGGACCTGTACCCTCAAGGTTGTCTGGTTAAGTCCTGCACAGAGCTCTGCTGTTCTTCCCTTCACTAAAGGCTACTGACCCAAATGGTCACATTAATTTATTGGACACTTTTCTACAAGGTGCTTTGTAATGGCAGGGTTTTACCCTGAGGAACTTACGGTGAATGACTCAACAGGGTCATTTTTTCTGTATTAATTCAGGGTAACTACCTTGGTCAAGGATATCAGAGCAGGAGCAGGGATTTGAACTGAGGACCGCTGATTGGAAGGTAATGGTTTTAACCGCTATGATGGCTGCTGTCCCGGGTTATGCATTCCACATCTCCACCAGAGTGTGGTCACTTTGGGAAAAAGTCTTGGCTTGGTGACAATAATAAGCCTCCATTCATATTTATTTTCTCCCCTTAATAAATTTAACATGCACTCTGTCAAGCTGAAGCCATCCTGACACGGGATAATACTTGAAATCATATTTAATTCACGATAAAAAGAGGAGGGTGTCACTGGCCTAGTGCTGATGTGACCCAAGCAGACCTTTTTCCGGCAGTCAGCAGTCGGGCCTGTTGAGAAAACGCCGGAACGTGTGCCCACAGCCGTAACAGTGTGTTTCATAGTGAGGAAGAGGTGTTCGGGTCCAGAGCGCTGACCATGACCATGTGCTGAGGAGGACACGGTAGGAGACGTTAAAGGTGTAGAGCAGGCTGGCAGGGAGCCGCACCCTCCGGTGAGGCGGGATGCCTCGTGCACATTTCCGCACGTTCCAGATCCTCCGCTTGGGTATTTATGACCCCTCGTTCATACGAAAGCACGAGGACCCCGAGCGGCGCTAGAGCAGGGTGTCGACGGATTTACCGTAGCGCTTGCTGTTGGCGATCTGTCTGTCTGTCGGCAAATCGAGTGAAGCTTTTGCACGCGATTCGGAATGTGTGCTAGCTGTGTGTATGAAAAACAAATGCTAAATCCTTCTCAAACTTCCTGATTTTCTCTTGGTTACGCTGACAGTCTCAACCAGTCGCAGTCATCGGTAAGTACGAATTCACTACTAATAGTAGGTACAAGTGCATCGTCCCACTGACCTACCGCACGGCGTTTGCGGGAAATACTTGATCTCCGGAGCCTTCGGAGTCCACAGCTCAGGGCTCATCGTTATTATTCATAATTATTTATTAATTTATCTGAAACTTCATAGCAATTAAAATTGTTAGGATCGTACACTAAGCTACTTGTAGCGATTTATCCATTAATACTGTAGGGTAATTTTTATCAGTTCACACTAAGGACTTTGGTGAAGGACACCTGATGTTGCGCCCTTCATGTGTGATATTGTGCGTAGAGACGTAGGATGTGAGTGGTGATGTGACGTCCTCACAAGGATCGAAAGCGTCTCAAATGTTAAGTTTTCCACTGCCAGGCTTTGTATAGTTTGGCTCCACGTGACAAAACTCTTTCAACTGCACATCCATCGATTTCCCCTCCAACAGCTCTACACCGCTGCCAAATTCACACCTGCAGTGATTCTACAGCTCCAGCATCGACACTGAAACTGCCATTGACTCTTCGCTTAAGGCAACGACTAAACCTCAACCACTGACGCTACACGTCCATTGATTGAGCACCTCCTCCGATTCCACATCTCCATTGACTCTGTACTGCCCTTGAATCTACAGCCCAACCATCGATTTTACATTCTCAGTGTAGTCAGTCTCTAGATGACTACACCTGCTCTGATTTATCACTGTACAACATCAGTTGTGTGCCTGTACCATTGACTAAAAACCTCAACCACTGACTCTACACTCCACCACTGACTCTACATCTCGTCCACTGACTCCACACCTCGTCCACTGACTTTACACTCCACCAGTGACTCTACACTCCTCCACTGACTCTGCATCTCCACCACTGATTCTACACTCCTCCAGCGACTCTACACTCCCCACTGATTTTACACTCCTTCACTGACTCTACACTCCACCACTGACTTTACACTCCTCCACTGACCCTACATCTCATCCACTGACTCTACATCTCCACCACTGACTCTACACTCCTCCACCGACTCTACACCTCATCCACTGACTTTACACTCCACCAGTGACCCTACACCCCACTGACTCTACAGCTCCACCGCTGACTTTACACTCCTCCTCTGACCCTGCACTCCTCCACTGACTCTACGCCAGCATCTATTGTACACCTCCAATGACTGCACACCTCCACAGAGTATACAGGTCCACCACTGACTACACCTATGCTGACTGTACAGCTCCTCCGCCGATTCCACATGTCCTACCGTTAGACGTGTTCTCTGTCTCAGCACCTCCAGACCCTCCCTGTGGCCCAAACTCCGTTTCAAGGGAGCCTGCCTTTGCGTGCCGTGTTTATTTTATTTTTGATATGGAGAGAGTGCTCAGAGGGGCGAAAATGAAAGGATGTAGGAGGGTGCTGAGCTCATGAGAAGCCTGCAGCTCTGTCTCCCCCCTGGTGTGCTCTGCACCTGACCTCTGCTGCGCGTGTGTCTGAGATTGAATCCCTTTGTACATGCTCTGATAGAAGCCTCTCTCTCCTTCTCATCTCTGCGTGCCCCTGCTTTGTTTATTTCTTATCTTCTGTTGCCGTTGACGTTGGTTTTCTTCTGAATCAATACGGTTTGAGCTGTCCTTGAAAACATCAATCGCAAAAAGCATTTCTGAAATGTTGACTGCGAGAGGCTGAAAGGGAGGTGATGAAGAGACACAACAGCAATGCTGGCGCGCAGCAGTCTAATTCGGCCGTCCTTGTTCGCCAAAACCCGAATATCAAATGTATACAAAATCTTTTCTGTATTTGCGCACGTGTGTGTTTTTTTCTGTTTGTTTTCTATTGCGGCCACAGATGCCATCAGCTCAATTTCCAGACATAAAAGGCCTCATGGTGTCAACTGGTGCAGATGGAATAAAGAAACATTTCAAATGCCCCGTAGCGACTGAGTCTGGCTCTTAGTTCGCATGTAGGTCCAGGCGTCGGTAAAAGGCACATTGGCGGCAATCAGAGTGTCTCTTCTCACTCAGAACTGAAGGTCTCAAACAACCAACCAACATCAACAACCGCTTGTCCCACGCGGGGTCGCAGCGAACCGGAGCCCCACCCGACAACACAGGGCACAGGGCCGAAGGGACACACCCACGATGGGATGCCAGTCCCTCGCAAGGCACCTCTTCTAGGGCTCGAACCCTTGACCCGCCACACAGCAGGCACAGGCCCAACCGCACCATGCCATGCCACCCCACAGGTCATACTTTTCTCCAAAGCAATTTACAGTGTTAAGGTTACAATTATTTACCCATTTATACAGCTGGGTAATTTTACTGGAGTAATTTAGGGTAAGTACCTTGCTCAAGGCTACTACAGCTGGAGCTGGGATTTGAACCTCTGACCTTTTTGGGTCCAAAAGCAGTAGCTATAGTCCCTACGCTACCAGCTGCCGCAGTAAAACTCCCCCCTTTACCCCAGAAAGAGATATTTCAACATCCAGACATTTCCCGCAATCTCGACCCACAAGCACGTCGCATCCCGAAAAGGACGATCTTAAAAAATGCGAGTTGTGAGTTCAGCGGCTTTGGAAGTAAAAGGCAAGATCCATGCGGATCCCGTCGGGGAATCAAGTTTAATCTTTTCTGTTCCTTTTTTTAAATAAAAACCCTGAAAGTACCGGGGCTCTTGTGGTCTCTCCCGGCGAGGGCTCCGCAACAACGAGTCGTCCGCGGTTTCTACAGCAGCCGCTCTGCCCACGTCCTTCTCACACGAATCGCTTCCAGTAAACAGCCGCTTCACAGCACAGGCCTCGCAGAATTTCTTACGAGCGACTGGGGAAAAATTCATGCTTATTCTGCATCACAGTTCCAACAAATTCTCCAAGTCTCCTATTTGGAATCTGAGAGCTACGTAACCAGAACCTTTTACCCCTGTATTGCACCGGGTTTCTGTGTGTATCTGCAATTTCTCAGCACAACGATTATCAAAAGAACCGCAAAAAAAAAAAAAAAACAATAAGCCATAATTGGTGATGCAGTGTGAGCCAATTCTGAGTTCACAGAATTGTCGTCATGGCGCAGAATGGCGCTCTTTGTTTTGCCTACAGAGGATGATGGGAGATCTCCTGAAAAACTCCAGCGAGGGGTAACATGAGCGAGAGAATCAGGTCGTACATCTTAGAGGAATATGAGCGAAACTCCTCATCTGTTGCTGATGCACTTCTGTTTACTCTGAGCCGTAGACCACTTTGGAGGGAAAAGCATGCGAAAAATGAACAAATGTAAATGCAAATGAGAGAGAGACTCAGGCTTCAGTGGCTCCTTCCAGGTGTTACTGTCCACATCATTTCGTCTGTGAACCATAATAAACTTCCCTAATGAAATACGTAATTAACATATTATAATTGCGGCGAAGATGATTTTGACAGGGATCATTCTCCATATCCAATGCCAGGCTAATTGAATGTGTTCCCCTCTCCTCAACACGACCTTTCCTCATTGAGTTTCACGCCAGATTTCTCCCTCCGTGGCGCGCTCCCGCAGCCCTTTTTTCCGGCCGTGATGGATCAGTTCGGTGCTCCGTGTCGGCCGCCCTTCTCCGGTGCGACGCGCCTGTCAGCGCTCTTCCGCGATGAGGGACGTGCGCAGATGGCGCAGGGGGGCCGGGCGACGGGGAGCAGCGGCAGCCTGCTGCGCGTGTGGTCCAGGGTTCCCGGTACGCAGAGCGAAAAGGAGAAAAGGAAAAATCGCGATCGAAACGCAGCAGCATCCGGCGGAGCAGAGCGGCGCTCCTGGCAGACGTCGTTTGATCCCCCCGGGAGAAGCTAATCGTTGTGTTTCTCGAGCGCAGCTGCGGTTTGATCCCACGTGTGCAGCAGCTGAACCCCCTCATGACTGCGGCCCAAGAGCCATTTGGCCGCGCTCAAAAGAAACCGAGAGCATCGATTGTATGAGAATAAATCCACTGTGTCTTTTGCTATGGAATCTATCTATCTATGTATCTATCTATGTGGGATCATAATGTTACACTGTTCACTGTCAATCACCTCTATTTTACACCTCATGTCATACATGGACAAGCAGCACACAAGAGCTGTTGAACATTCCTGCTTCAGTTCCAGAAATGGGGAATAATTTGGAAGAGGAGGTGCTGGATGGAAAGGTCTTGTGTTCAATGAGGTACAAGCAGTACTTCGGGTCGGATCCAAATGTCTGGTATTCATTCATCTTCTGAGTGGGAGATCAGATCATGAGAACCTGGTTTCTTGACTACGATGGAGGTCCCATGGAGTCTCCGCAACCACCGTCTCTCCAGCTTCCTAGGGCCCGTCCGGCAGGTCCGAACGTGTAACGCTGTTACGCCACATACGCCTGTTGGTGTGCGTGGGGGTCGCTGCTGTCTTGGAAGGAAGGTTGCGGCCCAACGGGGAGCGGAGCTGGAGATGAGCTGGATGGGGTGGAGAGAACCGTTGATGTTCTCCAACTGCACTCGTCCATGGGCCCTTTCTGACTCTCAGGCAACATCCATCCTGTGCGGAGCTCATGTGACGGCTGCTGGAGAGACGAGGGGCTCCGCCGAGCGCTGCGGCTCCCGCAAAAGTGTCCTTTGTGTCTCTGCTCGTCCCACCTGGGCTTCTTCATCACTTGTCGTATGAGAGCGCGAGTGTTAAGCAGCCGTCCTGCACTTACTGAGGTGCCCTCCGCTCTTTCGGAGACACAGCTCTCGCGGCTCTTTGTGCCGAAGGAAAAACAGTTTTCATAGCAGTGAGTCAGTCACTCGATACGTCTCTTCGCCCCCCGAGATGCCGTTGTCACCGGGAGCCGACAGCGATCGAACGGCGTCACATTGACCGGGAGAAAAACGTTATCGAACGTCGCGGCTGAAACACACGAAAAGACGGAGCAAACGGCACGTAATAGGAATGCTCATATAAAACCATAACCTGAGTTATCGGTTACTTTTTAAATGCTGCAAAGATTAGAAGAGCAGAGAAAACAGCACAGTTGGGTTGCATTACCACTGATGCAATGAAGTGCTCATGAAATAATTCATATTGCCATTTACATAGTTTTTCTTCTGGAGAAAAACACAGTTTGTAATTGTTGTTATTGCCCTTCTCTTTAGAGCGGGACTGGAGATTTGAACCCATGATCCATTCCAACTGCAAAGCAGTGATTCAACTCACTGCGTTACCAACCTCCCCCCGGTGGTTTGGGAGCAGAGCAGGACAAGAGGAAGGAGAAGAAGGAAAGAAATGCAAAAGGGTGGAGAAAGGAACCAGAGGGAAGGAGGCAGTTTGAGAGGTGGAGGAGAAAAAAGTGAAAGTAGAATGGAAGAGGTGTGTGAGGCAACAGGAGCAAGAAGAAAGAGGAAGATCGGTCGGTGTGTCACTGACTTTTGGGACATCAGGAGAACATGAGACGCATGATGGACTCATAACTCTCACATAAGTGCTTAAACTCCTCCTTCCGCGCTCTGACAGCTCTTGACACACCCCTGCCATGGGGGAGGGGGGACCCTGCAGGCACAAGGCGGTGCATTAACCGGGTGATCAGGCAGCGATGATGTCAGCTCACCGCACGACCCGATGCTGATTGATCCATTTCCACAGGTGAGGTGAGACCCGACCGGGCGGCGGTCTCCCTCGCTGTCCGTGTCACTGTGTCGGGGGGGCGCCGGGTCACATCACCACGTGCGGATGATCGAGGGACTGTTGAGGAGACAAAATGATGCTCAAGACAACAAACCCTCCCAGCACCGAGATCATTACGATGGGACTCTAACTGCAGCACGGCGGAGCTCCGTCAGCATTAAGGCCCAAAATGTGAGGCTCGGACGCCGTGTTCAGCAACGCGTGAACGTTTGCGCCCCTTCAGCCGAGCGCCTCTTTCGCAGGACTCATCGATGTTTAATGGGCTGAAAATGAAACGGAGTTCATCCTCACCGGGGCGGAGTGATGGCGGGTGGGGGGTGGGTTGTCCAGTTGTCCGAAAAAAAAAAAAAAACACAAATAGAATACATTGGAACTGACCACTCATTCCATTGTACTCTATTTGTGTGTGTGTTTTTTTTATCATTCTGCCCTGAAAGAGTCTTGATCTGTGTAGGTAAACTGTTACATTTTAGTTGTATTTTTTGTGTTATTTACACTTCTTTACTTGGAAATTAATTGAAATGACTCGAACTACACACACACACACATTTTCAGAACCGCTTGTCCCATACGGGGTCGCGGGGAACCGGAGCCTAACCCGGTAACACAGGGCGTAAGGCCGGAGGGGGAGGGGACACACCGAGGACAGGACACCAGTCCGTCGCAAGGCAACCCAAGCGGGACTCGAACCCCAGACCCACCAGAGAGCAAGACTGCGGGCCAACCCACTGTGCCACTGCACCCCATGACTTAAATTAGTGAGAGTTTTTTCCATTTTCAATTATTTTTAAACAATTTTTTCAGTTTTATTTCACTCAGTATGGTGCCATAAGGTGGCAAAGTGACCGATGGAGTCAATGAGTGGCTGGAAATAATACTACGATGTTTTCCAGTTGGGGGGTGCGGTGGCGCAGTGGGTTGGACCGCAGTCCTGCTCTCCGGTGGGTCTGGGGTTCAAGTCCCGCTTGGGGTGCCTTGCGGCGGACTGGCATCCTGTCCTGGGTGTGTCCCCTTCCCCCTCCGGCCTTATGCTCTGTGTTACCGGGTAGGCTCCGGTTCCCCGTGACCCCGTAAGGGACAAGCGGTTCTGAAAATGTGTGTGTGTGTGTTTTCCAGTTCTGCATTTCCAAAAAATCTTTTTTTATGTTATGCATTGAGACTTATATTTAAAAATCACTTTATACATTTCACTTTGGTGATACTTTTGACAATCTGGGCCTCGTCTTCCTGTCCCATCCAGTGTGTAACCAGCCTATGCTTCCAGGATAGGCTCCAGACCACTGGGACCCTGACTTGGGAACACAGTGAATGAAGGAGAGTGACTGAGATGTGGTGTCATTTCACCTGCTATGCAGCCACTTTGTTTCTTCCTATATTTGTTTGTCTCGTTTCTTTGTGTTAAATTCTGGAAAATAATATTTAAAAAATAATATTGTGATGCACTGGACCGTCTGGTCATTCCAAGCTCAAGTTGATCGAGGTCTGCTCCTGAGTAGATAAACTGTACTGATGAGATATTTATTAATATTTCATATATTCACTGTGTCATGCTTTGAGTTTTTAAGCTGCCTTCAGCCGTACAGTCCCTCAACCTTCCCTCATCCATCTGTCTGTCCATTCTGTCCAGAACTGCTTGTCCATTACGGGGGGGGATCCGATCCCAAGAATGTGTTTTTACACACAACGTGAGCACACACGCAATGGACAGTTATGAGTTGCCACTTGACCTGAAACACGCATCTTTAGACTGTGGGTGGAAACCAGAGCTCCATCAAACACTGGGGGGACCTGCAAACTCTGCAGTGAGGTTGGAGCGACTATGTTCCACACAATAGGTACGCTTTGACAGTCACCTTAGCTTTTCACTGCGGTATTTTTTCCCTCCACCCGATTGGCTGCCATCACCACGGAACCTGGCCTGCGGAATGAATTCTGAAATTTTTATACCAGAGATTTATTATTTCCCTTCCTCTGCAGGATTTCCCATATCTGCTGAATCGGACTGTTTCATTGTTCCTGGCCGAGTCGGAGGAGTATTAAAGGAAAAACTTTGGGAACTTGAAGTTGGGGCCCGAGGCGGCGTGACATATTATCTGTCTCAACAGTTTATGCGCTTCATGATGACGCTGTTTTAATTGCTGCACCCATGAGCTGCACCACTGCGTATGTTGGGTCCAGAACAAAGTTTGGACCGCAGGCCCAAAAAACTCCGATTCCTGAATCCCGCTGTGAGACTCTGCCTCCAAAACATCCAATCCTGGAGAAGAAGAGTGCTGCTGAGACGTTGAGTTGCAGAGGATTCAGTCACATAGATACAGTTTCATCTATTTATTCATCAGACGCTTTTCTCCAAAGTGACTTCCAATGAACTCTGTGTAGCGTTATGAGCCCACACACCTTTTCACCGCGGTGACTTACACTGCTAGATACACTACTTATAACAGGTCACCCATCCATTCATCAGTGGAACACACTCTCTCTGTCACTCACACACTACAGGTGAACCTGAACAGCATGTCTTTGGAGTGTGGGAGGAAACCAGAGCACCCGGAGGAACCCCACGCAGACACATGGAGAACATGCAAACTCCACACAGGCTGAGTGGGCATCAAACCCATATCCTCTCACACCACGCAGGCCCTGTGAGACAGCAGCGCTACTCACTGTGCTACCGTACCGCCCAGAAAAAAAGAAAAGTGCTATGTTTACGTGACGCTTTTCTCCAAAGCAGCTTAAGGTTACAATTGTTTACCCATTTATAGAGCTGGGTAATTTTACTCGAACAATTAAGGGTTAGTACTTTGCTCAAGGGTACTACAGGCAGGAGCTCTAACCACACTACAGTTGTCCCATTATGGCTGTATTTATATGATACATTTACAGTCACATTATGAATATCGCTATAACACTTTTCTCCAAAGTTTACAATTATTCACCCATTTATACAGCTGAGTAATTTTACTGATTCTGAGGTAGCGAGAGGGAGGGTCTCAGGCCATACGGAATGGACACCAGTCCATAAAAAAGGCATTAAGGAACCTAAGAACTGGTGTTCCAATACCTGGGGGACCTCATCACTCTCTACAGAGGGTTGTGCTCTTACACCTCAGGCCACTCAGTGGTTCCACTCACAAGGGGCCAAAACTGAAAGCTTGTAGGTTCTCAGTTCCCTCTTACAGTGGTGGAATGAGCTCCCTGTGTTCCTCAGAGCTGCTGAATCCCTCCCACATTCAAGAATGGTCTAAAACCCATTGCCTTCAAAGCTGCCTCTCTCCTGATCTCCTGACAGCTCCACTGATGACTCCAACACCATCTGCTATGATAATCTATTTGAATGTCATTTCAATAGGAGCTACTGGAGGGATTTGAACTAGCAACATGGTGGTGTCAGACACACAAGCTGTGTCCATAGTCCAGTGTCTGTTGCTGATGACCTTCTGTTTACTCGGAGTTATACCTCACTCTGGAGAGAAACATCTGATAAAAGAACATATATATATATTCATATGTATTTATATGTGTGTGTGTGTGTGTGTGTGTATGTATGTATGTATGTATATACACACACACACACACACACACACACACACACACACTTGTCCCAAGCAGGGCTAATGGTGAGCTGGAGCCTAACCTGCCAACACAGCACGTAAGGCTGGGGGGGAGGGGACACACCCAGGACGGGACACCAGTCCATCACAAGGCACCCCAAGCGGAACTCAAACCCCAGACCCTCCAAAAAGCAGGACCCGCTGCACTACCGCGACCCCCAAAAATTAATATATTTAAATGTGAATATCGTGCTTCAGTAGAGTTCTCTAGAAATAGACCAAATATTAAATTCAATGGTGAGTTTTCAGTGAGAACCATTAAAAAAAGAAAGAAAAATATACATATTAGCCTGAATGTAACACACAGCGCTTGTGATGCAGAGGTGTGATGTTTTCTGTGCGTCGACTCCATGGCGTCGTTCGCATCCGTTCTCGGAGTCCTGCGCCGAGCTGCAATGGAGCAGAGAAGCGTCTTCTCAACGGCCCCTCGCCTGCGACCCACCGCTATTTCAGCGACGCTTTTCTCCAGAGCGACTGACAGGGACCCGCGGCGGGTCTGCATCCTTTGTGCCTCGAAATGAGAGAAAAAACGGTTTTGTGTGCAGTGTTTCCAGGGTTTGGGGTTTTTTTTGCCTGCAGAGATGCGCATATTTAGATCAGTGGGAAGCAATAACATCAGATTACACAGCACCCTGCACACGCACACACACACACACACACACACACACACACACACAGATGCATGTGTGTGTCAGTACACATGCAAGCAGAGGCCTGCTCAGAGACTGTGTACTAGAGGCGTGTTTAAAAACGGCACACACACACACACGCACACACACACGCACACGCACACGCACACGCACACGCACACGCACACACACACACAGAGATGCGCGCAGGGCGATTGCAGGTGCTCTCAGCTCCCCAGCGGATGCGCCCTCACGCATGCCTGGCGCATCTCGTCGCAGCCTAACTGACAGCTGTACAGGGATGACACATCGGCTGCCAATACGCTCCGACGCCACGGCAACAATGGTCCGTCTCCAGGGAGACGCGCCGCCGTTCGCTCTCCAGCGAGACTCATGAAAGAAACAATTTGAGGTGCCAGCAAACAGAGGTGCGACGACAAAAGGGAAACATTTCGGGCCCCCTGACTCTCGGAAGACGCCCGAGGCACTGTCTTTGATGGAGAAGGGCTTCTAATCGGTGATTACATGCTGCAGAGTGAGACGGACAGAACACCGCGGTAAAGCAGAGGAGAAAACCCCACCGAAGAGCAACACGGCCATGTGTGGGAATACACCGCATCCGCACTTTGCTCTTATCCCACCAAGCGCGACCCAACACCCTTCTGGTCCACTCGGACTCAGTGGCGAAGGCTGGGAAACGTCCGGCTGCCCTGTTGAGCAAAGAACCTCAACCGAAAAGCGCCGGTTCGCGTCCCCAGCGTCGGCAAAGAGCCAATAGGTATGGATAGATACGTGAGACGTATCTCAGCGGCACCTGAGGGATGCTGTGAAAACCCAACTTAACCGTTCAGGAGGGTCGGTCTTGAAGTGCGACACATTCATCGCTATTGGCTATTATCATCACTGTTATTTTCATTATTTCCTTCTTTTACTTCTGTGCCCGATGAAGCGACTACTGCATTCTTCCACATTTTTATTTTTCTCTGCTTGGAACTCATGCGTCGTGTGAGGTTATTTTAAGAAGACACATCCAGTTATTGTTACTCATCCGACATTTTTTTCTGAACTCAACTGCAGTGTGAGGTTTGTGCACAAAGCTACTTACCCTGATTTACCCGTTTCTGCAGCAGGGTGTTTTTTACTGTGTCCGTTCAGGGCGAGCACCTCGATCAAGGGTACAACAGCAGGGGGCTGGGATCTACTCACTAGGCCACCTGCTGCCCTGTTTCGCTCTCATACATGATCTTCTTGGAGGATGAGTGACTTGGGCTCCATGTGTGGCACACAGAGCCACTGAAACGCGACACACACTTTAGGCGCCTGCTGCCGCACGGCACACCGGCTCCTCTCCGCTTCTATTGTTACTCATTTTTTCTTCTGGTGGTCGTTGGTTTCCATTCAAAGATTTTTTTCCTTGTTTTTACCACTACAACATTTTATTGACAGATTGGGAGAAGAGCGTTCTGTTGCGATGCCGTTGCCAATCCTAACATGAGGCATTGTGTTAAAAAACAATTATTGACATCTTTTTCACAGATCATTAGCACGTTTAATCTGACACTCTTCTCCAACAGCGAATGATTTAAAGTCCTTCGCCGTCCTTCGCTCTCTCAGCGCTCTTCGGTGTGTGTGTGTGTGTGTGTGTTATTTGGGAAAAGAAAATAACGGTAGAATCCTTTGGTCATTAGCACATCTGCACATTTAAACCAGTCAGTGTTTCACAAGCAGTGACGCGAGTGTGGTTTGTTTTTCCCATCAGTCTCCGCTCCTCGTCTCCCTCCATTGGCTTCCTGTAGCGTCCCGTATCGAGTTCAGCACCGTGGTTCCGGTCAACAAGACCATCAAAGGACCTGCTCCCGACACCCAGAGGAGCCGATCACCCCCTAGAGTCCAATAAGAGCGCTGACTCACAAAGGTCCAAAACCCAAAGGATCTCAGCTTTGGCCCCCATGTGCTGGAATGAGCTCCCTGTGTCCCTCAGAGCTGCTGAATCCCTTTTATATTCCAGAAGGGTCTCGAATCCATCTCCTTCAGAGCCGCTTCTCTCCTGATCTCCTGAGTCCAACACCATCTGCTTTAATGTCCAGTTTGATCAAGAGATCATGACAGGAAGATAGGCCAGCTGGGAGGTGTGATTTACCCTTTTACTGCACCACCTCAGCAGGTGGTGGGATTTAAATGTGTGTGTGTGTGTGTGTGTGTGTGTGTGTGTGTGTGTGTGTGTGTGTGTGTGTGTGTGTGCGCGTGGGGGTGGGTTACCTTTATATGCTACACCACCCCTGCTGCACTACCTATGATCTAAGTACTTCACCATGAATTGATAGTGACACTAAGTTACCCTGCTGTATAATTAGTAATTCAACACAAGTCACTTAGTATACGAGCCACTCAGTCTGAGGTGCTTTGGAAAAGTGTAAAAAATCAAGTAAGAAAAGTTTGTGAGTGAGGAGGAAATAGCTACTTTAGAAACTACACTTCCCAGAAGGCCACAGGGTCTACATGACATCACAAGCCCAATTAAGACTGTGATTGGTTGGTTGGCCCAATGTCATTAACAAGCTTAGGACAAATAGAGGTGTGTGTGTGTGTGTGTGTGTGTGTGTGTGTGTGTGTGTGTGTGTGTGTGTGTGTGTGTGTGTGTGTGTGTATGTATAGAAATGGGCGTTCCTGGCCACCCCTACCCCCAATAACTAAATACATACATTATAGGTTTAAACAGATGATCACTGTTAACACATCGTGTTGATTCAGATTAGTTGTGGTCAAATGAGGCCTCACAGTGAACTCTGATTTAGCAGCAGTGAATTCAGGACAATCTCGGAGACAAGCGGGCGATCTGGGGGGAGGGGGTGGTTGGCACACGCGTGCGAGGCGTCCTTTCCTGTGACACGTGAACGTGCTGTCTCCGAGCACCCGAGCGTGACCGTCACTCCCGTCGGAACATCTTGATTTATGACGCCGGGCTGTTCCTGCGCGGTTACAGAAACACAGAGGTGTCACGGGTTCGATTTGGAGTCTGGGTGTTTGACCTTCTTTAAAATAGAGCACTTTGCAGGTTTAGTTTTTTTTTTCAGATGAACTGTTGACTCTGCTTCAGTGTTTCTCTCAAGGGTGCAAGGACAGGGCCTCCGTATGGGGTTTGAACCCACAACCTTTTGTCATCTGTCCCAATTCACCAGGCTTGTAGCTCTTGCGAGTTGAGAGCCCCTCTCTGCACCCTTGGATTTGGATCTCCTGAGCTTTTTACTGGTTCCAGTTGTGACCATGATGCTGTTGCATTTGGACCCAAATCCCACCTCTTGCTCCAGCATCCTTCAGAAAGGTACTTACCTTGAATTGCTCCAATAAAATTACCCAGCTGTATCAATAGGTAAATCATTGTAAGGCGCTCTGGAGAAAAGTGTCGGCTGAATGAGTAAATGTGAAGCTACACTAATTTATGCAGCAGGATAATTTTTACTGCACCAATTCTGGAAAGAGCCTTGCTCAAGAGTTCCGCAGCAAAAGGTTGGGTTTCAAAGCCCGCTCTTGTCCTTTGTAGGCGATACTAAATCCACCGTGCAGCCTAAAATGCCACGATGACACGCAAATGTCATAATGAACGATGTTCTAGAAAATTCCTTCTCTCGTTGTTCTGTTTAAGTCTGTATTCCGTGCTGTGTGTAAATGTGTCCAAAACACGCACGGCTCCTCTCTCAGCCGCAGGTCGCCGGAGGTCGTCCTTGGTGTGAAAGCCCCCGATGATGCAGTTGGGCCTCGACATTCAGGTTCTCACGTTCGAACCGTGTCATGAACCCAGTAGGAGGAGCTTCTATGCAGCTGAGCACCGTATGGAAAGGAAATAGTGAGACAGAGAGACATGGGGAGGGGAGGGGCATCATGGCAGCTGGGGATGGGGGTCTTGCAGTGTGTGTGTGTGTGTGTGTGTGTGTGTGTGTCTGATGAGTGGTGAAAGAGAGATAGACAGATGTCTATCTATCTATTTATCTATATAGATTTAGCTACAGGGGCAAGCAGTGTGCTGGGTTTGGGAGGGTGTGTTCACAGAACTCAGTGTTGCCCTATGAATGCAGGCGAATCATCCCAGGAGGGCCTTCGCTCACTCTCTCTCTCTCTCTCTCTCTCTCTCTCTCTCTCTCTCTGTCTCACTCAGTGTGTGAGTGCCATCCATCTGTCAGCTGCCAGCGCCAGTGAGCGATACGCTGAGCTGTCATGTCCTGTCAGTGTGTGTTTCCGAGGCCTTTCGCAGCTGCTGCTCAACTCACGCATTGTCCTCGCCGAGGGCTGGGGGTCGGGGGGGCAGGCGGGGGGCCGAGGGCGAGGGGCCCACGGGGCGGCCAGGACTCCAGAGGCCCAGCGGAGTTCCACCCACATGGAGTGGGGCGCCAGGCAGCTGATTGGGAGCTAATTGGGCATCTGGAATGAAGCTGTGTGTGCATGTGAGTGTGTGTTGCTACATACATGCACACACTCACATACACACACACAGACACTCACATACACACTGCACCTGTGGTGGGCGACCGACAAGGGGCTGAAAATGCCTCAGCATCCCTCAGATGAGTACACACCTGTTATCTGTCACACACACACTCACACACACACACTCCTGAGTGCCACTTGCTTCCAGGCAGAAGGGAATTCTGGGAACTGTATTCAGTGGATTAGGTGTGGTCCCTTACATCACCGAACATACCTGTATTGAGTAGGTTTTGGGAACACCTGGCTCTGTAACCTAATGGGCAGCACATTGGACTTCTCGTTGAAAGTATGGAGAAATCATTCAATGGTTATGGGTTTGAGTCCCACCAGAGTTATTCCTATGCAGTTCCTTTTTTGTAGGATGTAGTGGTTCAACCTACCTTGCCTTTTCTTGCCTTGCCTGTTGCCTTTCAATCTGAAGTGTCTGGGTTTGAATCTCACCTTTGGCTGTAGTTTCCTTGGTAAAGTTAAAGTAAAATTTTCCCCAGTATCTAAATGGCTAAAATGGTGTAAATTACCAGGGAGAAAGGAGTCATTGCACAAGTCTAACAGCACAAAAGTGATATTGTGGCTTTTGTACCACGGCTGCTCTAAACTACCATAACAGCTTGGGTTCGAATAATGCCAGGCCCTTTCGGGACAAACAGATCAAACCTGTTCCCTTCTCTTGCTACGTTTTCCAGAACTCTCTGTTGAGCAGATACACAGACAGAGGATGGGAGCAAAAGGCTGTTGTTCTCTTTTAACTGGGTTGCCCGTTAGCTCATCGTTAGCCCCCCACCCAAGCTCATTCCCAGGGGGTGAAGGATCTAATGCTTGACAACTGTCAGCACCTTGGCGCTTCTTCTGACATCCCCCAAGATTGCAGGAGCCTCATGCAGCAAGTTTAGGGCATGGAGTTTGTACACTAAGCTGCTTACAGCAATTCAACCATTTACACTATACTAGAGGGTAATTTTTACACTGTCATTCATAATCTGTCCTTTCATGAAGGGCACTACTGCAGCAGTTGGGGTTTGAACATAGGTCCTTTAAATATAACACAATGACTTCATCACCCTAGGAAAGGTTTTGAGAAGCACTGACTCTGGTGGGACTTGAACCCACAACCTTTCAATCCCATCTTCATGGTCTCAACTCAAAGTCCAATGACACTAAGTTACCCTGCTGTATAATGAGTAATTCCATTGCATTACAAAGCTCATGCTGCCCATCTTGTGCTCCTTTACCATGGTGTGTAGTTACCATTCTTTCAGCCGTATTTCTCAGTGACACTGCTTACATTTATTCACTCGGAAGACACTTTTCTCTAAAGCAACTTCCGATGAACTCTATCTAGTGTTATCAGCCCACACAACTTACTCACCACAGTGAGTTACACTGCTAGATACACTACTTACAAAGGGTCACTCATCTATACATCAGTGAAACTCACACGCTATGGGGAACCTGAACAACATGTCATTGGATTGGGGGAAAAAGCCAGAGCATCCATAGGAAACCCACACACGAGGAGAACATGCAAACTCTATGCAGACTGAGCAGGGATCAAACCATACCCCCTTACACCACCCCAGCACCATGAGACAGCAGCACTACTTGCTGTGCCACTATGCCACCATGCCACCTGGGGGGCCAAGACACTGTTACCGCCATAACCCCAGAAATTAATAAACCATATTGATTTATTGATCACGAGCCTCTTCATAATTGACAGTGTTTGATGTCGTCTAAGTTTGCTGTGGGAACAAGGAACATTATGACTTAAAATCCATGAGTCATGACCTGCTCTGCTATGGGAGGTTCTTCAAGGTCACCTTTGTGTTATTTTTAACTGTCATTCGTACGGAACTCGAGTCAAAGAGACTTAAAGCGTGAGGTTCGTACACTGTTTTACCCTTTTATACCGCAGGATGATTCTTACTGTACCAGTTCTCAGCGAGTACTGTGACCAAGGGCACGAGAGCAGGTGTGGGGATTCGAAGCAGGAAACTTCAGAGCGCAAGGCAACAGCTTGCCATGTGACCCACTGGAGCTAAAAGGTCCACACTGTGCAAGTTGACTCTGGTGGGACTCAAACCTACAACCTTTGAATTACTTCATCAAGTTTCCAACTAGAAGTCCAACATGCTGTCCATTGCACCACAGAGCCACGTGTTAACTACCTTTTCTCAATCCTGGGTCAGTACTGTGATCCAGGGTTCAACAAGGCTCTTCATATTAGAAATGAAGGGCTCTGACCACTGCACCACCCTCTGACCAGTCTAACCATGACGAACCTGTGAACATCATTGACTAAGTTGCTGCATTTTATTAGAAACTCATGATAAAGAGGAAATAAAATCCTGCCCTCCACCATCATGGCAGCGCTGCTGTCTCTTGCCCTCCGCATGTCTGCAATTGGCTCCAGCAATTTGGTCACCGTTGCGCTTGTGCTCCGATGCTTGGTGACCTTTGGCCTCCAAAACGCATCCCCTCGACATCCGTGACCCCATGTGCCTGGGGCCCAGGGGTTTGGCATTGACAGCAGACACTGGGATGCTCCTCATCCTCCGCTCACCGTTTCGCACGTGGATGAGAGAGCTGGTACGATGGTGACGTTGCCAGGTTGCGCAGAGCGAAGGTACCTCAGCGATGAGGGATCCACACTGAGCCGCGATCCACGTCTACATGGCGCAGACAGAGGACTTAAAGGGAAGAGTTCTTTTACACAGCACCATAAATATTGAATGAAAAGGGCGTTTACAGCACCTGGCACTCTCCCTCCCCCACCACTCCCACCCCCTGTCACCGAGGTGTCTCAAAGGGGACGAGAAGGACTTGCGGGGGAAGCGGGACACGGCGATGTTGTTGCCATCGTAACGGCAATCAGCGTTTCCGGCACTTTCCGGCAGCCGCTTGCAAAGTCATCGCACTGCTATTCAGGGGTCTCGATCCCACACCTGTGTTAGGAGCACCCAGAGGTCTGGCACAGAGAGCCAACAATAACTGCACAAGTATGAAATCGTGAGAGTATCTCCTGTCCACAGTGTCATATGAATAATTTTTGATAACAACAGAAAAAGTAAACAAAATAACCAGAAAAAGTTACAGCTGTTGTTCTACAATATGAAAAAGAGTCTCGGTTTGAGTCCTGCACCTGTTGTCGAACCCTGGATCACAGAGAAGCTACAAGCAACACCCGACTCTGTGGTGCAATAGACAGCACATTGGACTTCTAGTTGGAAACTTGATGAAGTAATCCAAAGGTTGTGGGTTCAAGTCCCACCAGAGTCAACTTGCACAGTGTGGACCTTTTAGCTCCAGTGGGTCACATGGCAAGCTGTTGCCTTGTTCTCTGAAGTTTCCTGCTTCGAATCCCCACACCTGCTCTCGTGCCCTTGGTCACAGTACTCACTGAGAACTGGTACAGTAAGAATCATCCTGCGGTATAAAAGGGTAAAACAGTGTACGAACCTCACGCTTTAAGTCTCTTTGACTCGAGTTCCGTACGAATGACAGTTAAAAATAACACAAAGGTGACCTTGAAGAACCTCCCATAGGAGAGCAGGTCATGACTCATGGATTTTAAGTCATAATGTTCCTTGTTCCCACAGCAAACTTAGACGACATCAAACACTGTCAATTATGAAGAGGCTCGTGATCAATAAATCAATATGGTTTATTAATTTCTGGGGTTATGGCGGTAACGGTGTCTCCGCAGAGTGAAGTGTGTCACTGAGAAGTATGGCTGAAGGAACGGTAACTACACACCACGGTAAAGGAGCTTGAGATGGAGACACTAAGCAATATGGGCTCTGTGGCACAATATCCAGCATGTTAGACTTCTGGTTGAGGATAAGAAGAAGAGATTCTAAGGTTATAGGTTCAAGTCCCACGAGAATCATTATGTTTGCTGTATGATTTTCACAATCATAGGTGGCAAAGGGCCCTGAAATATGAAGTTTCCCAGTTCAAATCCCACCTTCTGCTGTAGTGCCCTTGATCAAAGTACTTATCACCAACTCCTCCAGTAAAATTTGCTGTGTTTTATAGATTTACTTCTTATTTCTTGTGTTTTCACTCCCCACAGCAACAGGTACCATAATGGTCAGTGCCGTTGACTCTGAAGTCATAGTTTGAAGTTCGTATCCCATCTCCTACGTTAAGACTGGTCAGCAATATGTTTACCTCGATTTACCCAGTTTTGAAAGCACAATCACATGCAGTTTGACATCATCACATGTTTGGGAGGAAAAAGAGTGGAAGTGGCTTATTGTTTGTCTTTTTCAATTTCGCTAATTATTAGCGGATTGATCGTTGGCCTTTTGTGTGTGTCGCTCCTCATCCTCGGGAGTAGGAGTCATTTGACTCATTTTAACTCGGACCTTGTGACCTTGGACTAATTTGCATAGCAGATTCTCAATTGAAAATGATCAAATAATGTGGCGCACGGTGCTCTGGGTTCGGATGGAGCGTAGAAGGACGCACAGGCAGTGGTCATAATGAACGTTTTAACACCGGCACACAGAGAAATAATGTTCTCGGTCCAACGAGCCCATTTCCACAAGGACCTGCACCATAAGCCAATCTTTACAGCCTGCTTAGTGCCCCCAGACTCTCTCTGCTCCTTGCTGGCAAACACAGGCACCCCATCATTTTCTCCAGAAGTGTCCCCAGTGGTTGTGCACATTATTTACACACAAACAACACACACTTTTCCCATACGGGGTCACGGGGAGCCAGAACCTACCCGGCAACACAGGGCGTAAGGCCGGAGGGGGAGGGGACACCCAGGACAGGATGCCAGTCCGTCGCAAGGCACCCCAAGTAGGACTTGAACCCCAGACCCACCGGAGAGCAGGACTCGGTCCAACCCGCTGCACCACCGCACCCCCTACGTCATTTACAATTTACCCAAAACCTAACTATTTACATTAAACACATTTCCCGCTCAAACTTAAGGTAACGCAAGTTGTTGTTACAATATTATTTATTGAACACTTTTCTCCAAGGCAATTTACAGTGTTTGTAAACTAAGCTACTTAGGCTGATTCACCCCTTTGTACAGCAGAGTAATTTTTACCGTATCACTTCCGGGTAAGCACCTTGATCAAAGGTCCTGGGGTCGGAACAAGGATCTGAACCTGGGTCCTCCATATGGAAGAAGGCGGCTCTCTAGCCAGTGCGCCACCTGCTGGCCGTTCACAGATGAACCACAGCCTAGTAAACACACACGCGCAGGTGCCGTGTCATGCACCAGTTAAGCACACTGGGCACAGAGCAGACGCTCACCAACTCCTGCTACCTTGACACATTTCAAGAGGATGGTGATGGTGATGGTGATGGTGAAGGTGATGACCGGCAATCGTGTGACAGGGCCAAGCGGGGCGGCAGGGAGCTCTGAGTCATTGCACCTCCTGTCTCTTTAAACGTCCCCCCTTCACCCGGCAGGAATGCGGGGCTCTGATGGATGAAGCGACAGTCGCCCATAAAAGGGCAGCGCCGAAATCACACTCATTTGCATACGATAATTATTCTCCGAATCAGGCCACCTTTATTGCTGCCAGAAATCCTACTGTCAGCATCGCCCAATAGATCACGGATGAAAACCAGCCCGTGGGAGGAGGACTGAGCAGTTTGGAACCAGTGGAGACTCTCCGACAGTTGCCCCACCCCCACCGCCAGCCCCAGTGCCAGCCCTGCCCGCCCCCTCCATCCGCCACGGCTGCTGGGGGAAAGAGACAATGTGAATCTCGAGCACGAGAGCGACGTGCGGGGATTCGCACCTTCGCGGCACTCGTCGCTTCTTTCCGGGACGGATACGTGCAGCTTAATGAGCTTACATGCAAATGAGGGAGAGGGTGGGGTTGGGGACGGGGGGGGAGGATGCTCTGTAATCTCCACGGGCCTTTGGGTGGCACTCGGGATGCTGACGGATATCTGTGCCCACATCCGTACGTGAGAGAGAGCGACGATGCACACTCCATCAGCACAGGCGTCTCTGTGTGCGCGCGTGTGTGTGTGTGTGTGTGTGTGTGTGTGTGTGTGTGTGTGTGCGCGCGCACGCCATCTAGCCTGTGACCAGGTGCGAGGCAGCAGTGGGGGCACTCACAGCATTGATCGATCCTTTTCATGTCAGATGTAGGCAAAAGAAGTCAAAACTGAGATCTTCTTTCTCTCTGCCAAACTTCCACTAAGGGCCGAGAAGTGAGACCTGTAACAGCCCCACTTTTCTCACACTCTTTCCAGCCTGTCTCTTTAAACGAAGCGCTTATTGGCCGCACCTGGTCCTCATCACCTCTTATGGAGCCTCCCTCCAGTCCCGGGCTCCCGCCTCCCACGATTACGCGCTCTGACATCGTCACATCCATAGAGACGAAATAACACCCCGGCGAGTAAAGGTGCGACTCGCGTTTTTCGGCTCGGCTCGCGAGCGCAGAGCTAACCGCACGACACACTTGTGTGTTTGCCCTCCTCTCCAGGTAACAATCTGAGCGAGAAGAAGCGTGTCGGAGGTGTCACCTGGCATGATCGTCACGTGTCTGATGTCACACGAGGAACACTCCTCTCGTGAAAGGCCCCCACTGCTAGGATGCAGTAGGATGCAGCAAGGTACAGCAGGGTACAATAGGGTAAAGCGAGGACAAGCTGATGACTCATCGAGATACTGACTTAAGGATGCTGTTGATGCTGATGCGGATGCTGATGCTGGGGCTGGACATCAGTTTCCTAAACGGAATCACAAATCCTCTATTCCAGCTCCCTCCTGCTTAGTTCCAGTAATACCAGGGTCCCCCCTCAACAGAAGGAGTCACGAAGGTACAGTACCGTGGTACACGTGCACGGTCGCCCGTAATAGAAGGAGGAAACGACGCCGGTTTACACACGCTCCGTCGGCTACTGTAGGTGCCGGACGTGTCTCCAGTCCTCCGGCCAGGGCTGAGCGCGCTCCCGCGCTCCCGTCTGTGCCGCAGCGCCCCCTACCTTCCTCACAGCTGCCCGCAGCACTCCCCGTCAGGGAAAAAAAGAAAAGTGGAAAAAACGCGGAGGGAGGAAAGCACATGCCCTAGATATAAATCCCTCGGAGAGCAGGAGAATCTCAGCGCTTCTCGGGGGTAGCTGTTTTGTCATGTTTTATATCATTCCACTAATAAAACACAAGTCCTCCGCTAAAGACTCGCGGTCCCACTAGAGCGTCGCTCTAAATGCATTCCAAACACAATTGTTTGCCTTCCAAACTCCTTCCCTTTTCCCTCTTTCTGTTACCCGAACCCTTTCTTCTGTTGGAGAAAAGGAAGGGAAAACACACGGAGTGAGAATACACAGTATTGTCGATGCGTCTTAATGAAAAGCCGTCCAGATGGCGAGTCTGGCCGGACGCGTCTTTCTCTATATGTCAGAAATGTCTGAGAGAAAGACCCAGAAGCCCCTGTCGCGAGTCGCAGTGCCAAGCGTCGTATTCTTTGGGAAGCTTGTCCCGTTCGCCTGGTTCACGCTGCACTCATTGGTCTCCCCACCCCCCGTGATGGGGGTGAGAGGGGTGGTCTGGCGGTCCTGTCCCATTAACGAGGGCTCTCTGGGAACGCGCCCCAGCAACCAGGTGGCACGGCGGGGCCTTGACTCGCGGCCCGGCTTCCTCCCCTGGAATATTGATGCGGCGGAACCACCCGGAAAGACAGCTCTATCTCCCTCATCAATATTCAAGGGCGTCTAATGAAAGAGACGTCAGAGGGATCCCTGGCTCGCGTACCGGCGGCTCCGACAAAGACACGGACGCCTCGGCCTCATCCCCTCTGATCAGATCTCCTCCGTCGAATGTCATTACATCATCGCGTAGCGTGAAGCCCTTGTGTCCCTCAGTTTTACCACGAAATGGGCATTCAGTGAGTGTCAGTCTGCATTGCTCTGGTTACAAGTGTATGTTACTGTCCTTCATTCTGTCCCGCACACAAGAGGCTCAGGGGCAGAAACGCAGTAATTATAACACAGTTAATACCTCAATACCAGTACACTTCACACACACACACACACACCTTCTTATACCACTTGTCCCATACGAAGTCACAGGGAGCTGGAGCCTATCCTGGCAACACAGGGCATAAGGCCAGAGGGGGAGGGGACACACCCAGGACAGGACACCAGTCTGTCACAAGGCACCCCATGCAGGACTCAAACCCCAGACCCCCTAGAGAGCAGGACGTGGTCCAACCCACTGTGCCACTGTGCCACTGCACCCCCCGGTATGCTTTAATAGTCACTAATATTACAATATTACTAATGACACTAACATTACATCACCTTCACTGTCCCAGTCCCCTCACCAGGTGTCGTACAACTGAGTATGATGTTCACCCTGAAATGACACAGTAAAAATCCCCACCTGTGTCACTTTCTCACTGATGTCACTCTTTCTGCCAAAGTGACATACAGTGTGAAATCTGCATGCTAAGATACTCACACTGATTTACCTCTTTATATAGTAGGGTCATTTTTACTATTAATTCAGGGCAAGTGCCTTGATCGAGGGCACAGGAGCAGGAGACGGGATTCAGACGCAGGACCTTTCATTGTAAGGCCACTGTTCTCAGCAATATGCCAGCTGGTGCCGCCAAATAAAACTGAGAGCTGAATGAAGGAATATTACGAAGCCACCATTAAAATGTGGAGAACTGAAACGTCAGCTGGTGTTTTTTTACCCTCTCCCTCGTCTATTGTCAAGGCAACATTCGGTGACAGCCCCCACCGTGAGTGGCGTCGCGTGTCTGGTTTGTCGGCAGAGGTCAAAGTTCGCTCGCTTTCGGGGCGACATAAACAAAAATTAAGGTAAAACGCGACAGGTCCAACGATCAGAGGCCGCGGTCACATCTCAGCACCGCGCTCCACGCTCACGCAGCCACGCGCTCCCACACGGAACTCTCCGGCGGCTGCTCCCGGACAGGCCGCCGGTCCGCGATGGAGAAGGCCGAGCCGAGCCGTCGAGTCTCGGAGTTTTAATTATTCTGATCACGCGCGGAGAGACAATTATGTAAATCTCCAGCTCCCGATCCATACGGAGGACACCCACACACGCGCGCGCCCGCGCTCACACTCCCGCAGACACACATGGTCAAGTAGGAAGCTGTCGAAACAGTTTGGAGGATGAGCGCTCGTGTCAATCTGTTGTCTACCAGCTAATTCGTCTTTAAGAAGCTCTTACAAGCGAAGGCTAATTCTTTCCCTCTTTTTTTGAAATCACAGATAGTGCCGGAGCGGCCCAGCGGCCCAGCGGCGCCGCCGCAGCCAGCCAGTGCCCCGTGCGCCGCCGCCGCTACGCCTTTAATTCGCGCCACGATGCTAACTGTGCTCTCGGCGACGCTTCCGCCTGTCTTCAGTTCCCCGATAATTAGCCGCTGACTCTTTCAATCCGTCTTTTCCGAAGGGCTCCTTCGACGAACGCGATACTGCGTCCGGTGCCGCGCTGCCCTCTACGTGCCGCAAACGTCGTGTTGTGTCGCAACGCACCGCTGAAGAGCGCAGGCCTCGCGCACTGCTCCCTCGTGCAAACACAGCACGCGCCTCGAGCTCTAAATACACCGGTAACCACCGGTAATAAGTAGGCCTACATTTATTCACCCGACACGTCTCTCCAAAGTGACCTGTACTCTGTGTTTGTACACTAATTTATAGGTACAGCAGGGTAATTTTTACAGTATCACTTCAATTCAGGGTAAGAACCTTGACCAAGGGTACTACAACAGGAGAAAGATTGGAACCCAAGTCCTTTGAGTACAAGGTGATGGCAGTGACCACTGCAATGAGCCCTGACTAAGAAAGCGACTGAGCTCTTAGGTGCGACGCTTTTGGAGGGAATGTTTCGAATGGAAAAACTCAGAAGGTGCTGCGCCCAAAATGCTCAGTGACACATTTATCACGCTTTGGCTGCGTGTCGTTTCGCTTACGTAACAGAAACAAGCGTAGTTACCACATGAAATAATTGTTCTGCTCGAGACTGAAAAGCGACAGGCTGCAAATTAGACGCTCGGTGATCAGGAATGAAGGACGTCTTTGCGTCTGTTGGAAAACGGGAGGGAGGAGAGCATCTCTGTCTAACAGCTCTTTACGAGAAGTATGGATTTCGCCAGAAGACGCCTCACGGGGGCCCTGTACCTGATGGGTCCATCTCATGGACTCTGAGAACTTTGTCCGTTACGCTCATGAGAATCCTTAGCATGTTTGCTCGGGGTGGCGTCGCCATGACGATTCAGCAAACATTTTGTAACATCATCTCCGACCCTTTAATGTCCTTCTAAACGATTTATTATTTTCATCCCTTTTATATGTAATAAATCCATTGATAAATATCTACTTAGTATAAATATAATATAAATGAATCCATGTGAAGTATTTTCGGCACGACCCCGTTACGGTGATGAGAGCCCATGGAGATGTAGGGGTTACAGAGGAACTGACACTTTCAAGGTATGAAAAAGAAAGAAAATCAGCTCATCTTCTCCTCATCTTGTCTTCACCTCTTGATGAGGTAACATGTAAGAAAGGGAATTTATTTCAACCTGTAACTGCAACATAAACCGCTGACTGTCTGTAGCTGTGACCAACACCTGAACAAACCTAACACTAATGAGACACATGTCCAGACATTGTAATTTAACATGAAATATTTTTTATTGTGAACTGAGATTTTTAACTATATTTATGCATTATTTCACATTTCTAACAATATTTTAATTTAGGCTGCTGTCAAAAAGCAGTTACTATATGCATTTGATATCTGGACACATTCTGCTAATGAGATTTTTAGTAACAATGTGATGTGATGATTAAGTCATTTTTTATCATTTTTTTGAAAATATGAAGGGTTGTACTGCAAATGTTGTATTTGAAAACGGTGCTGAATGTTGGTAGCTTGTTTAAGGTAAAGTCACTGAAATCACAAGACGTCATTTATCGCTGGTCCATGAGAGTGACCCTAATGTGTCCGAATCTCAGCCTTCCATTGTTCCGCTGACGTGCCGTTTAGAACAACCGAACATTAAAGATGTTTCTGGAACTTGCTGTCGTTTGTGTGGTACTTTCTGAAGACTATTCATATTGAAGCTTTTTTCCAGTTGTTTGCCTCATTGGCCTTTCTCTATCTCAGATACATCTTGGCGGAAAAGCGGAAATACCAGCACCACAGCAAAAATAAGAAGCAAATCATGAACATTTAATTAATAACTAATGATTTATTGTTAGTGTTCTGCATTGCATAAAACTTTTTTACATAAAATTTTTAATATACGTAACCACACACACATTTTCTGAACCGCTTGTCCCATAAGGGGTCGTGGGGAACTGGAGCCTACTCAGCAACTCAGGGCGCGGGGCCAGGACACACCCAGGGCGGGACGCCAGTCCGCCGCAAGGCACCCCAAGCGAGACTCGAACCCCAGACCCACCAGAGAGCAGGACCTGGTCAAACCCACTACGCCACCGCACCCCCCTATACGTAACTAACAACGGACAAATTTGAAATGCATAAATAAATGAACAAAAAATCCTTTTTCTCGTGTGTTCATCTATTCATCGATTGCTCCTTCACTACTTATCTTTGAGCATTCTTCAACATTAGATGCTTCGGAATCACTGTTGTACTGAAGATATTTTAAAAGCCCAAATTTTGGTTGACTTTTGCATGTATGATACTAGTAATGGACACAGCTTGACTAAAGTGAAAACAGGAATGAGAGCGATTCTGATCTGCCATCGATTACAACATACACCCTCATTTTCAAATTGTTAAAATGTGAAAAAATTTGTCTCTTAGAATCACGGAAATACGTTTCATGTACTTACTGTTTCTCTGTAATCATTTTTCTTGAAAGATTTAGCGACTGGGTAGCAGTGTCCCTATGAGTGTTATCCATTTCACTCTTGAATGGACATTAAGATTGTGTTGGGTGGTATGGAAAAATTTACATTTACATTTATTCATTTAGCAGACGCTTTTGTTCAAAGTGACATACATCTGAGCAAAAGTACAATTTATGCATTACATTAAGAGAAGGAGACAGAGCTGCAGACACAAAAGTCTCAAGCAAACCTAATTTGTTACCTACAACTTGCTACACCGAGGTTCATTATTCAAGTAGGTGCATAAAACAAAGGATAGACAAATCCTAATACCCACACCAATTTTTTTTTTTTTTTTAGATATTATAAGATACACAAATAAGCAAGTACAATGCCAGAGTAGTGGCTGAATAAAGGTTCTATCTGGGGATGCTTCTGGAGTTACGATGCGTGAACAGTTACACCGTAAACGAGCTGTAGAGATCTTGGTCGAAGTGGATCTGGAAAAGGTGAGTTTTCAGACCCTTCTTGAAAGTAGACAGAGTTTCCACAGTTCTGAGTGACAGGGGAAGGTCATTCCACCACAACGGACCCAGAACCGAGAACCTTCGAGCTTTGCCTCTCGTGCGTGGGACCACCAAGCGAGCAGAAGTAGACGAGCGAAAGGGCCTGGCTGGAGTGTACTGGTTGATCAAGTCCTGTAAATATCTGGGAGCAGTTCTATTGATACATTTGTAGCCATAACCAGGGTCTTAAATTTGATCCAGGAAGCTATAGGAAGCCAATGCAGAGAAATGAGTACAGGAGATACATGGGAACGCTTTGGCAAGTCAAACACAACTCGTGCAGCAGCATTCTGTAGAAGCTGCAGAGGTTTGATGGCATTAGCAGGAAGGCCACACAGGAGAGAGTTGCAGCAGTCCAGACGGGAAGTCACTATGGCCTGGACAAGTAGTTGGGCAGAGTCAATTGTGAGGTAGGGACGGATCCTATGAGTATTATGCAGGATGTATCTGCAGGACCGAGTTGTGGCTTCGATGTGCTGAGAGAAAGGCAGACTCTTGTCAATCATTACTCCCAGACTCTTAGCCAAGGATGTAGGCAAGATGAGTGGGTTGTCCAGTTTGATCGATAGATCGTGACACAAGGACGGGCCAGCTGGGAGGTAAAGAATCCCCGTTTTGGAGAGGTTGAGTTGGAGGTGGTGATCAGACATCCATGAAGAGATGTCCGACGGGCAGGCAGCAATGCATGCGGAGATGTCTGACTCACCAGGTGGAAAGGAGAGGAAGAGCTGGGTATCATCAGCATAGCAGTGGTACTTGAATCCATGGGAGGCTATGACCGGACTGAGGGAGGAGGTGTAGATGGAGAAAAGAAGAGGACCCAATACTGAGCCCTGCGGAACACCGGTTGAGAGAGGCAGAGGAGAGGAGAAAGGCAGAGGCAGAGGAGAAGAACGAGAGCTCCGCCAGACCACTTAATAGGATCTGTCAGAGAGGTAGGACTCAAACCATCTTAGTGCCGCACCTTTGATCTCAAGCTGGTTAACCGTTGATTGACAGTGTCGAACGATGCAGACAGATCGAGGAGGATGAGGACCGAGGAGAGGGAGGCAGCTCTAGCAGCTTGGAGAGTGTCAGATACTGCCAGAAGGGCAGTCTCAGTGGAGTGACCAACTTTGAAACCAGACTGATAACAATCGAGGAGATGATTCCGGGTGAGAAAATCCACTGTAATATTTTGATATCATTTACTGTATTCTTACGTTGTACTTACTCTGTTGCTTTAATATTGTGTAATCTGTGAAATATCTGTTAAATGTGTTCAATATGTCTGAAGGAGCTCCCTCCTCCTATGTGTGTGTGTGTGTGTGTGTGTGTGTGTGTGTGTGTGTCCCTGGTCAACAAAGTGGCTGACCTCATCCTCCTTTTACACTTCCAGATAAGGCTACTGAACTTTGCTGGCATATTACCAGTGACGTGCGTGAAATGTGAGGACATGATGAGCTTCAAACTTTCAAAAAAAACATCTGTCAGACTGAGATAGGCAATCAATGGTTATGGCCACCAAATGGGGAGAGTTCCACTAGGGTGATGACACCAGCTCATTATGACAATTTTCCATGGGTTTAAGACCCTTCTTCAGTCTGGGGAGGGATTCAGTAGCTCTGAGAGACAGAAAGAGTTTGGTCCATAACACACACACACACACACACACACACACACACACACACACACACACACACACACACATTTTCAGAACTGCTTGTCCCATACAGGGTCACGGGGAACCAGAGCCTACCCGGTAACACAGGGTGTAAGGCCGGAGGGGGAGGGGACACACCCAGGACGGGACGCCAGTCCGCCACAAGGCACCCCAAGCAGGACTCAAACCCCAGACCCACCGGAGAGCAGGACTGTG